>NC_140068.1:2634885-3988374 GCF_964194135.1 Talpa europaea | reverse complement strand
TTTCCTTGTCTGAAAATATCTTTCCTTTTATTTACTAGGCTGCTCCACTTTTTACCTAAATAGGCAACTTTAGTTACCTCCCCCAGAAATACCTTCTGTAGCTCCCTGCTCCATCCCTGGGGACTCCAGTTTCCTTTCTTTTTTTTTTTTTTCTTTTCAAATTTCTTTATTTATGCATACAAGAACTGGGGTACAGCCCAGAGGTGGGGGGGTGAGAGGACCCACCAGAGACAGAGTGGAGAGCAGAACAGGCAGATCCACTGAAATCCACTGCTGAGGGGAGCCACAGGGAGACAGGAGAGGTCTGCTGTGCCTTGTGGGTAGATCCCTGGCTGGGGATCGAACTCGTGCTGCAATGGCTGCAGATAGCTTCATAGTGCTGAGGCTTAACCCCTGCACCACCAGGGAGGCCCAGAGCTGCTTCTTAATGGCATAAACACCAAAGGTTTCAGGCCTCCCCTGGTGGCACAGGCGGTTAAGCGCCGCGCTGTGAAGCTGCCCGCAGCCTCTGCAGTGCAAGTTTGATCCCGACCGGCCAGTGAGGGTCCCATGTGGCGAGCAGACCTCTCCTGCCTCGCCAGCTACTCCCCTCAGCAGTGGATTTCATCAGTCCGCCTGTTCTGTTCCTTGCTCTGTCTCTGGTGGATGCTCTCCTCCTGCACATCTGGCCTGTACCCCAGTTCTTGTATAAATAAATCAATAAATCTTTAAAAAAAAAAAAACACCGAAGGTTTCTGTCTGCCTCCTCTTCACATCCCTGACATTGGACAAATCCTAGGCTGTCCCTGACCCCATCCAAGCTGTGCACCTGGAGCAGGGAGACAGCAGGCCACATCCTTACCTCTGTCTGCATGTAGCTTCTGTTGTCCCCAGACTCCAAAGTGGGGGTTGGGACCTAGAACAAGAAAGGAACAGGACGGGACGGAGCTGCGGCCGGGGCCATTGTTTGTGATGTGCTGCCGTGAGCAGTCCATGGTGCTGGGGAGCTCATCGTGGCTGCCCTGCGCTTTTTGGCTCCTCCATCATCAGCTGAGCCTTGCTCAGGAGCACCTGGGCCTTGGCTCAGTGAGGGGCACATGGGGCTCCTGACTGTCCACAGTTCTGGAGGGCACGGAGCAGGCCCCCCACCCCTGCGGGGGGCAAACACTGCCCACCTTTCAAAATAAAGTGAAACTTTTCCAACATTCTTGCTCCTGCTTTTTCTTCCTTAAACCATAGCCAGGGAAGAGAATACTTCTATTCTGTGAGGAGATGCAACATTCCTTAAGGTTCTTGCATGTAACGGTGGCATCACAAACGAGGTGCACCTGGGGGGTGGGCGGCATGGCTTCAAAGAGCAGCTGTGCTTATTCTTCTCTGCGCTTGTCCTAGAGGACTCTGGGACTGCTGCTTGGGGGACCACAGAGAGAAGGGGTAAGGGAAGTAGTTCGAGGGCCTATAAGTAGGTGAATAAATAAATGAGTAAAGTCCTGCATTGGAACCGCACGCGTAATGCAGTTGCAGCTCAGCGCACCCCTCAGTGTACGATCGAGTGTGCAGTTTAACTATAAACTGAGTTCAGGGAGATGAGTGAGGCCCAGGGATGAGCATGGGGGTGCCTGCTGACTGTTCTCTAAGCACTTAGAGTCTCATCTCTGGTGCCTCGGTGCAGTGGACAGGTGGGGGGGGGGGCGCTGTCCCGGGCTTCCTCATGGGGACTGGGCAGCCACGGGCTGACCGCAAAAGCAGGCAATGTCCCCACTGAGCTTCCACGGTCGTCCCCGGCCGGCTTCCCCCAGTCCCTGTTTGATCACTGGCGCTGCGCTCAGGGTCCTCGGCTCCGTCCAGGCGTGCGGCGGGTCTCGGGATGAAAGTACTGAAAACAGAGTATGGGTATCCGGAAGTCAGGAGGGCGTCTTCCCCGGACACTTGTCTTCCTGGCGGGCGTGCTGTGCCCCGCGTGATGTCAGCAAGGGAAGCTGGGCTTGGGGTGGACGGCAGCCGCTGGAGCTCGGGCAGGCGCTCAGGTCATCCTCCTGCCAGAAAGGCAATTTGCCAAAGGTCCTGCTCCCCCTCTCCCAGGGAGGGGGCTGCCCCATAGGTCACCCCCACAGTGGGAACTACCTGGGCAAAGGCAGGATGGGGCACCCCTAAGCTGGAGGAGCAAAGGCCTCTGCTCTGCCATCAAGCCCAGGCTCCGAGGCAGGCCCTCCTGGGGGACTGTGCAGGGTGGAGAGAGGGGATGGAGTGACCGGTGAGCCTCTGTCTTTCGCTGGGACCAGAAAGTTGAACCATCAATGTGGAAAAACAAACCAGAACCTCACCAGCCAGTTCGTCTGAAAGTTTGACATTCACTTAAATGCAAAAACATTTAGGATTTTAAAGTAGTTCTTATAAGCATGCACTTAGGGGTATACAATATTTCTTTGGATGTTAGCTTATATTATACTTTTAAAAAAAAAGATTTGTTTATTTATGCATACAAGAACTGGGGTACAGGCCACAGGTGTCGGGGGTGAGAGCATTTGCCAGAGACAGAGTAGGGAACAGAACAGGCAGACTGACTGAAACACACTGCTGAGGGGAGCAGGGGGAGACAGGAGAGGTCTGCTGTGCCATGTGGGTAGCTCCCTGGCCGGGGATCGAACTCCTGCTGCAGAGGCTGTGGACAGCTTCATAGTTGCGTCTTAACCCCTGCGCCACCAGGGAGGTCCTATATTTATTTTTAATAAAGTCTGAAAACCAGTGCAGGAGCCTCTGCTTTCTTGTTTTTTTGTTTTATTTTTTTGTTTATAAAATAGGTCAGAGACAAGAGTAACGTGTTAGGGACACACTCCCGCACGGGTGTCACCACTCCTGCCGGGACAGCGGCCGCCCAGGGGGTTCTGTTGTCCCCCACGTGATTCCGTCAAATAGCGGGTGCCAGTGACTACTGCAGCGGTTGCGTGTTGAGATGTAATTGATTTCACAAAGCAGAACTGGGGCTCCACAGAGACTCCGCGTGGCAGCTCGGTGTGGAACGCAGCCTGGCTTTCTGTGGGAGCCCAGGCCTCGGGAGGCAGAGTTGGTAAAATGGTAATTTCCTTTGAAATGCCCCCCCCCCACCATGGTGCTGGCCATGCGAGACTCGAGTCAGGCCTCCATGAGAGGTGAAGAAGGGCCTTGGGGGTCCATGTCAGGTAGAAGAGAGGACCTGGGCCTGAACCCCAGCCCTGGCCGCGGGGGCCCGGAGACGGCGGGCTCAGCGCAGTCCTGGCGTTAGATCTGGGGTCAGCAAAGCTCTTCAGGTGTTACTTATCAAGTTGGTTGGGGGAATAGGGCATTGATAGACCAATACATATATTTGATATAATTAAATTATACTTTCTACCTTCCAGTACTTTCCAGTCTCTAGAAACATACATTAAACCTTACTTCCTGTAGCCTCTTGCAGTGTTTACACTCCCTCACAGCGATCCTGCCAGTTGAGATGTGATGAAAATAAAACTTGTTAAGAATCTTGAGACTTAAGTTCATATTTTCTACACATCAGATAAAACAATAGCTACTGGGAACCTCCTAGAACTACCAGGAAACCCCTTGTTACTCATCTCACCGCCCAGGCCTCCAGCGAGCAGCACCCATCCAACCCCCTCCCTGGCCCCTCATTCCTCGCCCTGGCTCCTCAGCCCCTCGCCCAGCGTGCAGCCACCTCTCTCCAGGCCCTGGCCCCGTGCACCTCCTCCCGAGCCTCGCCTGGCCCTTCCTCCGGGCGGAAGCCCGGCTCTCCCCGCGGACGTGTCCTCACTGTCCTTCCGGCCCTTGGTCACATTCTGCTCCGTGGGCTCAGCTCCAGCTTCCAGCAAACCAGAGCCCCATGCCCTGCAGTACCCACACGAGGGGGCATCTGGAGTCCTGATCGAGAGAGGGGAGGGGAGAGGGAGGAGGGAAGGAAGGAGAGAAGGGATGAGGGAGGGAGAGGCTTGTGCCTCTGTGAGGCTTTAAAGGGGGCAACAGAGAAATCCCCCAGGCTCCCCGCAGTCCCACACGCTTTAATGAGAGGACACGGCCCTCCCCACGACTCACCTTCCAGCCGCCAAGACTCTCATCTGTGGCTCCGCTTCCTAGTTGCGAGCAGGTGTGAATTGGGAGGAACCACAGAAAGGAAAGGCCTGGCGTCAGGGCGGCCTTCGGGATCAGCCCGGGCAGGCGGGAGCCTCTGGTTGTGCCTCCAGTCGCTAAAGCAGTGAGGCTGCTGTCTCTGCCCTCCGTGCGGGAGCCCCACAGCCCGGCAGTGGTTTCCGGGGTTGGGTGCGGCCACTGTCCAGCGCAGTCGGAGGCACGTAGTCAGCTGCAGCTTTGGCGGCCACATCCCTCCCCAGAAACTTCTCAGACTAGATGTGCACCATGGGTGCTTTGCTCCTCAGTTTCCTGAAAGAAGAGGCTTGAGTCAGGGGCTCCAAACCACCAGATCCCATCACTTCTCAACTGCGATGTCATTTCACCATAACACAGTCTTAGCCGAGAAAAAGAAACAGCTGAGATGACAATCTAGAAGCTTCTCTTCTCAAAACAACACACATCTATACATCTGTTACAGGGCAGGGTGAGGGGCACCCTGGGCCCCCAAACCTGTCTGTTCTAAATGGGCTCTGCCATCTGCCACATCAACACGAACATACTCTCAGTGTGTAAGACCTTCAATAGAAAAGCACCTTAGTATCACCAGTGTGCAGCAGAGAGAAGAAGGGAAAAATGTAGTTTCCAAGTCCAGCACCCAAGGGACCCACCTCCTCATGGTAAATGCCCAGCCAAGCAGGGTTGGCCCAAAGCAGGACTGTTGAGGCCCGAAATCCTGCCACAAGCCTGAGGCACCTTCTGGTGGGAAACCAAGGGACGGGGCAGAAGGAGCCAGGTGAGTCTAGGACAAAAGGACCAAAGTAAAAGTATAAATCAAGGTAAAGGCTGTCACTGAAGCCTCCCCAGGGGTCTCTCACCCACATCTCTGTCTCTTCCAAGTGATTCCTTTCATGTCCCCCAAGTCCGTGGTACAAGCCCAAGGCCAAGGAGCAAGTGCAGCTTCTTCACCTGTCTCTCCACTTCATGTCCCTACTCCAGTTCTCCTTGATCTCCCTCCTCCCTTCTCCCAACCTTCTCAGAGTCACCCTCCCTCGGGTGGGGCAGGGAACCTGGAGCCTCCCCTTTTTACGGAGATCACGCTGTTATACATTGATTTAAGTGAAATGGTTTGAGAATGAGCTCTGGCAGCTGCTTAAATGAAGAATGTATTTTTCAGCAATTTTAAAAAATGGATTTCTGTGATGGAGTCTGCAGGGGGAAGAGAGTGGGAGGTTGGGGTGTTCTGGGGTTTGAGAGGGAGACCTGGGGAGTCAGAGCGTCAGTTCAGCCTCCTCCCTACCTACCGAGCAGCACATGAGCTCTGACTGTTTTCCGATCGCTCTCATCTCAGTTTCCTCCTCTGGAAATGAGATGCTGGGGTCAGCCTCCTCGGCAGCTGGGGACTAAAGGCGGTGGAGGGCACGGAGCTGCTGATCACGAGCGTGGCAGGTGGAATGTGCTGTGTGGGTCGGCACAGCTCAGACAGTAGATTGGGATGCGAAGTGCTTACCAGACGGCATCATCTCTGTGCCTGTCCACACGGGCACCTGGGCGTGTGGAGTCACGTGGCCAGACTGCTGAAGCTGCTGACTTGCTGCTTCCTGCTTTTGGGGTGAATATGTGTTCAGGAGACAGCCCTCGTCACCTCTCCTTAAAGGGGCCTGAAAACAGAGTCTTCATGAAATCCATTTATGTTTTTTGTTTCCATAACTACATAATCAGAAGGAAAACTATTTGTTTCTGAAAAGCTTTAAGAAACAAATGTTTCCAGTAGGATCTTATACAAGGGAGGCAACGTGACCTCAGGCCCCGGGGGCAAACTAGAATGGCAATCCGGGAAGGTGCCTGGCTGCCAGGGCCAAGTGCACCCAGCCTGGAGAAGGCAGCTGGCACCCTTGGGTCTTCTAACAAGCACAGCACCTGGGCAAAGACAGTTTAGGGGCATCCTAGGAACTTGGGGAAAGTCCTGTTTGCTGGGGAGGTGTGTGTGTGCTAGAAACATTATTCAGTTACATCCACAACAAAGTTTAGTCAAATGATTATAAACTCTGCAGTCCCAACAGGGAAACATTGGCAGAGCTGCCCTCTCCAGGAAGAGCTCTGTCAACTGTCCTGTTGACCTTGGACTTCCATTGACCTGAAGTCCTGGCCAAGCCCTCTGAAGATGAAGCATTTCTCATCTCTTTTCCTGATTCCCATCAATTGGAAATGTTACGAAAACAATCCTGTTGGCAAATCCCACTTTTTCTTGCTCTGTAATACGAACCACCAAGAGAACAGAAAACAAAAGGACATGGGCACGAGACACAGGAGGAGGTGCAGAGATTTCTGTTGACTTGTCGATCCGTTTACCATATTCAACCTGGTGGTGATTTTTGCTGGCTTCTGCTGGCAATAGCTTCTGCTTTCTTATCAACTTAATGTCATGTTTCTCCTCTAAAGGTTTTCATTGTCTGTTTTCCCCCTCATCTAAAAGTGATTCTACTTAGTGATATCAGTAACCTGGTGTTGCTGACAATCATAGAATCAGAAAATATCAGAACAGGAAAGCACAGGCCACCAAGGCTCTTCAGTGTCCCCTAGTTTGACATGTGAAAAGCATGGCTCAGAAGATTCTAGAACAAGGTGACGGAAAGGAGGTAATAGGATTATAAAATAACATTTTAATCTTCATATTAAAGTCAACGCTTTGCAGAAGTTAAAAAAAGAAAGCTGTTGAACAGAGAAAATGCCGTGACTTAGTGTGGACATGCAACATCGGCAGACTGCTGGCCTCCTCCAGCTTGTGGCCCTGATCTAAGAATTACTTTTATCCCACTGCTGCCGTTGCCTCTTCAGCTCGGCTGCCTATGTCATAAGAATGTGTTTTTATTAGAAAATAGGGACTTTGGCAGAACTTTAAAGGCGTGCATGTTCTGACGAGATTATGAAAGTCTGGTTACTGTGGTTTCCAAGAGGAGGAACAGAATTATAGATGGTTTTGAAGAACAGAAATTGAGGTTTCAGAAGAATGTTCTGAGTTCCCTTCTGTACCCTAGAATTCCTCCTCAGGGGACATCTCATGGTTTGTGATAGACACCAGGAAAGCATTGACATCTCAAGATTGAAAATTTCTAAAGGGGATTAGAGGTTCGATGTCCTGGGCGTGGCCCCTGTCGTTAACAGGACCCCACAACTTGGGAAGGGGAGTCTCTTTCTCTCCAAAAGTCAGTTAGAGAAGGTCATCTGTTTATGTCCCTCAGAGGGAGGCTCAGCTCCTTAAGACATGATTTATTGTAACTATTGTTGTTGTTCAAGTTTTAATAGACTTCCTCCACCTGTCTCTCCATCCGAAACCCTGATGACTTATGATGTGGTCCCATGGGGTCTTCCAACCCAGGAAGCTGCCAAGTCTCACTTTGTGTTACAGGAAAATCCCTAATAGGGATGGTGTAGTAGAGAGAGTCACAAAAACTCAAATCATACAGAGACTATAAAATAATAGAAGAATATCACTTTATCTTTGTCATACCGCATAGATAGAAGTCTAGAAGAATATTCATGCCAGAGTGAAATTGCAGGTGGTTATAATAAATAGCTGTTTTTCTTTTAATTTATGTATAATCACCATGTTTAAATAATATATATATATTTTAAGTGTGGGAAATGCTCTTTTAAAAATAATTTATTATTTTCTTCACCCGGTTGTAGAGAATGACAATGATGTAGGAAATAAGAGCTTTCAAACAAACAAACAAAAAAATAGGAATATGTGGTCTGAAAAGCAATAAATTTTCTTTAACTGCAAAATACCTTATGGAGTTGGACTTCTCTGGAAACTTCAGGATATGTGGTCACAATGAAAGCGTCTAACTTCACTGAATGAGATCTCCAGGAAGGCTGTGATAGGCGGGGCATCTCCCATCCAGTAGAGACATTTTTATCTAGATTTTGAAGATCAAAAAAATAAGATGTTATTAGGCAGAGACGAGATGGGGAAAATGGTGTTCCAGATAGAAGAGCTGGAAACTCACAAAGATAAAAATAATTTCAACACAGTGTAACTGGCAATGACCTGGTTCTTCCATGCAGTTGATTTCAGTTGTGAATCAATTTAAGTCTCGTACTATTACTGATCATCTGGTGCCATTTTCTTGGAATAACCAACCGGCTAAACCAATCAATGAATAAACTTATGTAGCATGTCTACAGAATGTGGACACTGATTTTGTCATTTAATCCTCAGGACCACCCAACTGAGGTCACATGGTAGCTTTGGTTACCACATGAGAGAAGGGAGAGTCACACACAGTTCCTGCTCACTTGGGGTGAGATGAGGGAGGAAAGAAACTCTCCAGAATCAGACTGTGTGACTAGGAGGTGACAGTAGATTCTGGGTGACAGAACCACACATGTCCCCTGCATGTGGAGCCTATGCCACTCCTACATCACTCTACTCAGTGTCCCTCCTCTGTCCCACGGGTGCGGCAGGTCCAGCAAGTTCTTCTTGGACCATGCATGGCCCAGTGTTGCACATGATCATATTCATATGGTCAGGGCCAGGCTGGAGACTCGTGCCCCGGTGTAGCATGGGGCTCCCTTCCTGGAAGAGAATGAACTTTGGTGACACCAGGACTGCCTGGTAGACCTGAGGTCTGAGGTCATCCTGGTCAGAGCTGGCACCGGTGTAGAGGGGCTCAGAGGTCAGAGTGTGAAATGCAGATGAGACCTTGGAAGGAACTTTCCTTTTACATGGAGTGGTATGAAATCAAGTTAGGCTGGCAACTCAGGATGAGATGTTCATGGAAAAAGTGTGTGATTGACAGTATTTGTGCCTGTAATTAATTGAAAACTGATAAACCACCATGTAAAAGGCATAATTTTGAATGGACTCCTCCAAGACCTGGAGCCATAAGTTTTAGAGAGTGCGATTTGTTAATGCTGGTGAGCCACCGTTCCGATGGCTCGGCTTGGGTCCCCAGAAAACAGAACCTTCTACATGATTTCCCTATCAGGAGCTGCAACCCCACTGTAGGAAGAATTGGCGGGGGAAGAAGAGGTAAGAAAGGACAGCAAGTCCAGGGGTGCAACCCCCCGCTGGCTCCACAGCAGACACTGCTGGATGCTTCAGGGTATCCACTCAAAACAGCCCTGGAGGGGTAGCGCTCCTTGCTTCCCCATCCCCATCCCACTGGCCAGTCTGTCGGAAGGCACGGCGGTTCCTTTTCACAGCTGGGTTATGAGGTCCCATCTGACCGGGAGCCAGCAAGTCTGAGGGCCCAGGCAGCTCCAGGGCAGTAACGTTATTTCTCATCATCATCGTTTTATCCCTAATCGCGATGCAGTTGGAAACATTTCTTGACCATTCAGTTCTTGGTCTCCTCTCAGGCACTGGGGTACTAACACTTATTATCTCACTGAGCTCATCAATCCAGTTCTTAGCGCCTTTTCACAGAGAGGGATGTGGGGTCAAAGACGCTAAGGCCTTCGCCGGGGACAGCTGGGGCAGCTCAGCTCTCGGCGGGCTCAGCCTTCGGACCCTCCAACCGCACAGACTTGGAGCCTTTCATCTTCCTCTGTGCTTAGACAGTTTGTTGCTTAGAGAAACCGTAAACATTTAAGACGAGTAACTGCGCATCTTTACTTCGAAGGCAGAAAACAGCTTGATCTTCTCAAGCTCGAGGGTGAGTCAGGAAGGACATAAGTTAGTAACCGACCAGGCATTAATATTAAAATAGATTTCATTTTTTTCCCATTTCTCCCAAGTTCCCAAGTCAGATAAACAGCCTTGCCTTGGAAGGACATTGCTCCATCATACTCTGCAGTTTACCTGCTTGGCCTTGCATTGAGGCGTGGCCACTGTCAACTTTGGAGAACACACAAACGAGGATCTCATGTAAGCTTTGATCACGTGACGGAGCCTCCTGGTGCAGGGTGAAGCCTCCCTGCTCTGGGCTGTCATCTCAGGTGCTCTGGGTTTGCTTTCCATCTCTTGGATTTGCTCTCCATCATCTCCCTGGAATCTTGCTCTATCTGGGGGCCAGGACATCTGCTCTGGACCTTTCCTTCCATTTAGACCTTCCAGATACTTCCTCTCTCTTTCTGAGCTTCACCCCCATGCTCTGTCCTGAGCTCCCCTGATGCCTCTGATTTCCTGAGTTAGAACCTCCCTGCACACTCCTTCCCCATGAGGGAGACAGAGGATGGCTGGGGAATTCCCAGCTGGGGAATCCCCATGTGCTCCCCCTGGCCTGAACCTGTTGACGCTCGTGCCCCGGCTGTTCATCCCCTGCTGAAATACTCTCCTTATGTTCCCCTCCATGCTTTCCCATTCTGTGCCCAGTTCATCGTTGAGGATCTGCTGACGTCCCACCTTCTCTGTGTCTCTGGCTGCTCTGGGCCCCACCAGCCTCTTCTTTCTCTGACACGTTTGCATTTATAGTCAACTCTATCCAGTCGAGGTCTCAAGGGCACCATAAGTACGTCTCATAAATTGACCTTGACTCTCTAACCCATGTAATCAGCACCTAAGGGGGTCAGAAAGCGAGCAGGCTCACCTCTCCTATTCCCTCCACCCCCCACCCCAGCCTCCCCTGCACGCAGCCAAGCTCAGCAGAGGCGGCCACTTGCCAATACCTGTGTTGGTGTTAGAGCCTGCGGCTCCTCATCGTGGGTCCATCCATCCTAGAAAAGTGTAACTCATTGATATTAAGGTGCGCAGATCATGCCCCCAGACCATGTTAACATGCTTCTCATCGTGCCAAATTGATGATGACATCCTTTCCCCTCATGGAGACGCGCCCTGGAGAATCTTCCTTGTGATTATAATAAACTTTAACCACTCTTGGGCTCTGTGATGCTATTGGGCTTGTTGCTGTTTCAAGAGGGCGCCCTCCCCAAGGACCGTCAGGCTGCTGCAGGGTGAGCCCGAGGGCGCGTCAGGACGATCACTGCTGCGGGGCTTCACGGGTACGGTTCTGAGCTGAGGCTGGTCAGAAATGGTCCAACTTGTAATAACTCCTCCTTAGAAAAGCAGCCCAGCCATGTAAGCCCAGACATTACTTCAGACACGTCCCTTTCTACCACAACGCAGACGACCACTGAGCACGGTTCCTTTCGGCCTGACAGGAGTCAGTGTGTGGCGGAGGCTGTGTGACGTCTCCTGGGGGGTTTACGCAGGAGATGGAGCAGACATCTGCGGAAAACCAGCTCCCTGGGCTGCAGGGCAGGGCAGGCCTCTCCTGAGTTTCTAAATCTTTTGCACCCTTGATTGTGTTTACTTTACCTCTTACCTTGACCTTTGTATATTGCACATAGCCTCTCACGCTAGTTTGTTTGTTTGTTTGTTTGTTTGTTAAAGATTTATTTATGGATACAAGAGCTGGGGTGCAGGCCAGAGGTGCGAGGGGTGAGATGATTCACCAGAGACAGAGTAGGGAGCAGAATAGGCAGACTGACTGAAATACACTGCTGCGGGGAGCAGCGGGGAGACAGGAGACGTCTGCTGCGCCATGTGTAGCTCCCTGGCTGGGGATTGACCTTGTGCTGCAGAGGCTGAGGATTGCCTCATAGTGCAGGGCTAAACCTCTTGCACCACCAGGGAGGCCCTCTAACCCTAGTTTTAAGGGTAATTTAGAAATCAAAACTTTGATATGTACCTAATAATAACTTGCCTGGCATTGTCTCATGACAACTCAAGTGAACATCCTGTCTCTGGATTTTAACAACTAGGAAAAGCTAAGAAAAGCCCTTGGTTGGAAGCCCTTCAAAGCTGTCTAATTAGACTAGAGAGGTTGTGTTTTTTGCAAAATGAAGTGCTGTGATCCTGTTGGCATTACTTGAACAGTTGTTTGAGTCTTTTATCAGAATGGCTGTCTGCTCGTGCCAAAGGGGATAATTCCCTTCGTGTAGAAGTGACTTTGAAGATTAATGGGGAACAGAATGGGTACACATGGATTTATGAGCATTTTGAAAAACTTCAAATGTCTTTGCATGAGTTCACTTAAAAATAGAGATGCCTCACTTGTTCTAGTTTGATTGTTTAGGAGAAAGACACAAAAGTTTGTGTCTTTCATTTACTTAGGCGAATTTGACGAGAGGTGGGTTTTAGATCTCCCTGGGAATCACAGTAAACTTCCAGTACTTTACGTCAGGAAAAAGTTCCTCTCCTACGACACACATGACTCACGTTGGCTTGGCCGACCTCTCTTTAAACATGAAAGACATTTCACAGACCCCAGCTCCTGGCCTCTGGCAACTAGTTCAGGGCTGGCGAGGAAGAACCAACCCCAGGGGCAGCAGCAGCCCCCAGACTGCTGAGCAGGATCAACCCAACCTTGCATCCCTGACAGCAGGAGTGTTCCCCGACCTGGAAACATCTGTGCACCCTCTCGTGTTTCTAGACAGGTGCATAAGTCGAGTTAATTTATTTTGTCTTTTGAAAGATGATAGTGCCCAGAAGTAGGAACAGAAACTAGGCTAGGTATTTCCAGCGGGAAGGGATTAATAAAAGGACTTGGATTCAGTGGTTTGGGAAGGCTTGTAAAGCCAGGAGGGGAAAGAGACCAGTATCTTGCTGGCCACCCCCTGTCCTGCTCACGGCATTGCCTCCCTGTGGCCGGGGACTGGTGACAAGCACTGGCTGGCGTCTGCCACCAGCACCGTGGTCACTGCCACCGTTAGACCTGGAGCAGGTGCAGTAGGCAGAGCTGAACCCCTGCTGCTTCCCTCCCGCCTCTGATCTTGCACTAGCCCCTGGGCACCCCCATCCCATACTCACTGAAGATAAATTTCAGTGGGAAATTATTTCAGATAAATGATCATCTGCAAGTTTACTTAAAATGAAATTGTGTGTATGAGAAGTCAGTACCCAAGTTGATGATGAAATATTTCTGAATTACCATGATGACTACTACTACGCATAAATGTAACGTTTTTTCTTCTTTAATCTCCATTAATGCCAGCGACTCTGTGAGATGGGCCAGCTACCACCCCACCCCCAGGCCCCCCACTCCCTGCCCCATAGTCTTTCCCCACCATGTTAGATGAGCAGCAGTCAGTTGCTGTAGAGTCAAGACGAGAAGTTGAGTTCTATAAACAAACAGAATGGGCTGCTTATGACTAGATGTTTATGAGACCACTCAGAATTCCTGTTCCAACAACATTATTTTCTTTATGCCACAGTCTAAATCACCAGGCTAGCTCCTCAAGCTGGGCAAGCACCCCCTGGGGGCTGCAGACAGACTCCGGGAAAGAGGAGGCTGCAGACAGACTCAGGACAGGGGGCCTGAAACGTCTAAGGGAATCAGTTTTCAGAGCCTCCCTTTATGTCTGTGCAAACTTATCTGTGCAAGAGGATGCTGGTCCCTGTCCCAGGGGCCCTTTTCCCCTTTTTTCCCACCCACCCCATCCCCACCCCCCTTGCCCCACTTTGCAAAAGAGATGACACCGGATGGGCAGCGTGTGGGCAACCTAACAGCAGGCCGACTTGGAATGTTGGTTCTGGTATTAAGGGAGAAAGCAAATAACTCTAACGACATGGTGAAATGACTCTTTGTGATTCTGGTGGCTTCTATTTCTTCCATTACAGCAAGAGTGTAGGTAGACCAAGCTGGAGTGTTGGTTAATGGAAAAGTAACAGTATTTTTGATGATCGATTGCTCTGTGAATCTTGACATGGACCGAGAAGGAAGCAAGAGAATTGAGTCACGTTGCTGTAGCAAAATGCTCCCTCCCCATTAATTTATTTATGCCAATAAGGCTTCTTGGCACATAGATGTATAAAAATGAACAACAGATTAATATTGAGCCCTAGTTATTCTAGTAATAAACAGTCTTCCACAGATGAGCGGAACAGCTGGAAAACCCCAGACTTTCCAAACAGCCCTCTAGAAATGGAGAGGCGCATTTCCAACAAAATTCTACTCCATGTAGTGATTCTTTCTCAAAATGTATCATATCTTATGCTTTTATCAACGATGGACTAAAAGTAACTCATTATATTCTGATCAGGAAAAAATCTACATTTAGAGATGTCTTATCACAGGAAAAATTTCTAATTATTTTTAAAGATTTCTCTATTTATGCATATAAGAACTGGAGTGTAGACCAGCGGTGGGGGAGGGGTGAGACGCTTCACCAAAGACAGAGACAGGAGCAGAACAGGCAGATCTACTGAAATCCACTGCTGAGGGGAGGAGAGGGGACACAGGAGAGGTCTGCTGTGCCCTGTGGGTCACCTCCCTAGCCAGGAATCGAGCTCATGCCACAAGGCGATAGCTTGATAGTACTGAGACTTTAATTCCTGCACCACCAGGGAGGCATCTCACAGGAAAAGTGTTTAAAGTGAAAAGTTAAGTCATAAACTTATTACAGACAGATATATAATGAGGCCAATAAATCATGATGCTTTATGTATATTACATTACACATGTGTATAATAATATGAACACATGACAATGTATAATTAATTATGTTGGTAAATTGACATTTAATTTTTCAAAAATTTCTTGTAACAATGCATCGCTAAACAGTACAACTTTTTCTGATTGGATGATTATACACATTCTATAATATGTGAATATTCCACAGTGTACGTAAGTGCACACACGTAATTCTGTATCTATGCATAAAACCAACATTTACCTGACTGTGAACATAGTATACAAAAGACACTTAAACGTTCTCTACATAAAATATTAGGATGTAAGTGTGTGGGAAGGAAAGAATTCAAAGGGGAAAAAGGTCGATATCAGATTTTAAACTATTGAAAGCTTGTTACTGGATGATGCTGGGGGTCAGGTGGTATTTAGACTTTTATTAGTTGAAAGAATGATAAAATAAGTTGGTTGTCAGTATTCGTAACAGACTGGAAATTCCATCCTCGGGAGTTATTGAAACCAACCAAGGAAATGTTTATTGAGCAAGGTTTAACTATGCGTGTGCTCCCTTTTAAAAATCCGCGGAGGAGCCCATGAGCTGGATGCTGCAGGCCTGATGCAGGTGTGAGTGCGGTGCGGACGGGCCTTGCCACGTGTCTCCCATGCATTTCCTCTCATTCCCCAGTTTGACCTCGTGTGTGGCAATGCTTGGCTGCTGGACCTCTCCCAAGCCATCCTAAACCTGGGCTTCCTGGCCGGAGCGTTCACCTTAGGCTATGCGGCGGACAGGTAGGCACCCACGGGACCGCCTTGCTCCACCACGCGCGGGTACGTGGAGAGGTGACAATGTGTGATGTTCACTATGAGAAAAATCTTGCTACCTGTGGAAACCGCCTTTAATTCCTCTCCTAGTGCCATTCACACTTGCTTGGCTGGCCTAATCCTTTCCTTCTTAGACTGTGTCTCCTTCCTCCTTGATCTGAGCGACAGGATGCGTCTGCTGAGGGTGTGGCCTCGCACTTCAGCTGGGCCGCAGCTTTGCAGGGCAGCTGGGGATCGCTGTGCCGGACGCTGCAGAGATGATGCCCATGTGCCTATAAATCACGGGGTGTGACCTGACGAGTTTAGTCCGAAGTCTGCCTATTTAATTTTTAAAAGACAAATCCTTGTAATTTCCTTTATAAATTTAAGACTGTGGAAAGGCCATTCTAAAAACCATTCAAAATCAACCATCTGTTATTTAGCACTCCTAAGTGTGCCAGCTGGTGGCAGACCCCACGAGCACGTGTGTCGAAGCCCGTGGCCATCCCTAGTCGCGGGCACCTCTTCCCGGCATTATCGAGGCTGATTATTGTACCCACGCACGACTATTCCTCTAGCCCGGATCTGACCATGAAAGCTGTGGCCCTGGGCCACCCTCGCCAGCCTGGGTGGTCCCTTGTCCCCCGCCTGCAGTGGCCAGCACTGTGGGTGCCTAGCGCACCCAGACAGCACCTAGCGGCCGAGTCAAGGCCATCAGATGTCTCAGTCTTGTAGCCTGTTGATGTGGCCTGGGCCAGCACGGGACGTCCCAGCACACAGGGCCTTGGGGGACATTTCGCCCCTTCCTCCATCTTGTTCTATCCCTGCTGCCCCCGCAGCTCTCCTCTGCGTGACGCCCTCGTCCTTTATGTCTGACGCTCTGTCCCGTCCGCTCCTTCGCCGGTGTCTCTCCCTCCTGTTTCTACTTGCTGTGCTTTGCCACGTGGCCTTCCCTTTCTGGGTCTCCCCAACATTGGACTTGCTCTCCTCGTCAGCTGCCATCTGGAAGGAAAAAGCATTTTCCATACATGTTTCTTCACTGTGGTTGTTGCTCTTCCTCATTTAAATGTCAGGTTTTGCTCCTTCTACCTGTTTCTCTTCCACAGTCAATAGACGTGTCTCCCCACTGAAGTCACTCCACTTGGGGAGAGGCTTCCTTCCCAGGCTCTACGAGGGGCTTCAGCATCTGTCCTCGGGGAGGTGACCTGAGCCTCCGAGGAAGTAGAGTCATGAATGAGTCTTCCTCAGCTCGGGGCCAGCCGCCTTTGGGCCCTCCCACGTGGCCTTGGAGGCAAGAACAGGAAACAGTCTAGAGCTCCTGCCTCTGGCAGCTGGAGAATTTGGAAATCTTGGTAAACCAGCTGCTTCTGTCCTCAACCCCAAGACTGAAGCAGGATGCCACCAGGGTGGATTTTGTAAAATGTCCTCTGAAAAGTGTCACCAAATCGAATCTCCTAGAGGTCACGGATGACAAACTTCACCAACCATGATTTGGCAGGACCGCACTGAACCACTTAGCGTCCGATCAGAGTCTCGAATATAGTGGCCTGTCCCTTGCCTGAGCTGTTAATAACCACATGTACAATAAAAGGGGAGAATGAGAGTCAGAATTTCAGAACAAGTCACGCTGGTCTTGAACTTAGACTTTGCTGGGAATGTGCACTTCAGCCTCTCCTTGGGTTCTCTGCAGTCTTACTGTAGAAAAGTTGAAAAAGACCCACAAGCAAATAAACAAAGCCGAGTCTCAGAGGCCAGAGGAGTGCCTGTCTGTGGCTGCCAAGCCCAGGCCTTGGCTGTTGGGAACTCCTCTGTGGCTCTTGTCCCTGTGTCCTTAGGATTCCACCCACAGAAATGCTAGAAAGTGTCACAGCTCCATCCCCAGGGAGATCAGGAGATCAGATGTGAAATGCGAGTGTCACAGAGGGCGATCTTGCTGGAAACGCAATCCCAGCAGGGGACTTCCATGCTTTAAATGTTGTAATATCATGTTTTTATTTGCCCTGGCTTGGCTATAAAACAAACCTTGAATTTTCTGCAGTCTCTACATACGGGGCGACGGGCAGTTAAAGAGCACGGACTTCCTGAGCCGAGCTCTTGCGGCGACACTCAGCAGTCGGGCCATGGATGGTTCAAGGTGCCCTCTCTCCTCTCTCTCTGCAGGTTTGGCAGAATAGTCGTTTACTTGATTTCCTGCCTGGGCGTTGGCAGCACCGGCGTGGTGGTCGCGTTTGCCCCCAACTTCCCCGTGTTCATGGTCTTCCGCTTCCTGCAAGGCCTGTTCGCCAAGGGCACGTGGATCACCTGCTACGTGATCGGTAAGGCCGCGCCGGCTCATGCTGGACCCAGGACGTGGCAGGCAAAGCCGTCAGCCTCACGCAGGTGTGTGTGAGGAGGCTTCGCTCCTGCAGGCCTGAGGAGTCTGCAAAAGGGGCTGGTGGGGCAAAAGTCTGAATCTTCAGCAGTTAAAATGCCATCTTGCTTTGGGAACCAAATATGGGTGATCCCAATTCCAGAGAGACCTGGAGCTTAGACCTGTGGACGTGCCTCACTTGGCCTCTTTCCTGACTAGGAATATGTTTTTGTGACAAAGGAATGCATTCGTAGTAGCACCCTGAAACCATCTGGAAGCATCTTCATTTCTGCAATATAATTTGAGACCACTTTTCCGTGTTCTCAGCTATTATTGCTTTAATTGTATTCCTTCTACACACGTGGAGAACTTTTTGCCATGTGTGAGCGATGACCTAAAAACAAAAAAATAACCTTCATTATTTTTCCTAATAAGAAGGTTTGACCTTCCAGGCATGAAAGAAAGAAAACACATCCCTTTGCTGTTTGCTCATGGAGCTTGGGGAAGTCCTGCCTCTCGTTCCCATGGTGGCCACGCCAGGTCACCCAGGTGAAGGCAGGTGGACCCTTGACCAGGGAGGCAGAGCTCTCTGGTCGTAGCTCCAGGATTTGGGCTCCTGCTGCCCCCTCGGTCCGCCAGCCGCGCTCAAGGCTGGGCCACGCGGAGACCCTGCAGGAATGTGCTGGGAGCGGGCGGGAGGCGCGCGGGGGCTCAGGGTTGTGGCATCTAAAGCATCTTCCGGACTCCAGGTCTAGGCGGGTCTCCTGAGTTCTGAATTGTGACACTGAGGTAACAACTCCAGGGCCCCCAGAACAGACCTAGTGGCCAGTAGAACCAATGCATGGGAAGGGACAGACAGGCAGCCAGGGAGAAACACCCCATGTGGTTTTTTAAAAAAAATAGCACATAAACGAAAAGCCAACACAGTGGAAAGGATTGTTATTTGATAGAAACTCTTTGAGATGATGAAAAAATTTCTTCAGTCAATTCCCCTAATCAGTCTCCTCAAGAGACTCCGCCATGCAAATCTATAGCTACAACAGCAAAGCCCAGCCCGCTCGCACACTTAGATTTTGATCATTATCATTGCCTTTCAAAATTGTCGCCATGTAAGCTCTCCTGAAACATCATATGAATTCTCTGCACACCCTGCTGTGCCAGAGGGAGGGGAGAAGCATGCACACCACCTGGGGACACATCTCCGCCCTGCAGTGGGTCGGGCAGCCTCGGTCTCCGGGACTCCAGCGTCCTCTGGGGAAACTGGTGGATGTCACAGGTAAGATGTCTGTTTATTTCGGGGTTGACCTCGAGTGTCCCTAACCTCTATGTTTGTTTTCCTTCAGTGACAGAAATTGTAGGTTCGAAACAAAGGAGGATTGTGGGAATAGTGATTCAGATGTTCTTCACCCTTGGAATCATAATTCTCCCTGGAATTGCCTACTTTATTCCCAACTGGCAAGGGATCCAGCTGGCCATAACGCTGCCCAATTTCCTCTTCCTCCTTTATTTCTGGTAATGTGGCTTTGTCATTATCGTGTTTGCATTCTTGCCCCACAGACATGTAGAATCTCATGCTTCCAAAACAGCAGGAAAATAGAAGCTTTTTAAATGGAGATTTTTTTTTTTTAGAGGCATGTTTTATTTATTTGTTTGTTTGTTTGTTTTGTTTATACAAGCACTGGGTACAGTCAGAAGCGCGGGGAGGGTGAGAGAATTCACCAGAGCCAGAGCGGGGAGCAGAGCAGGCAGAAGGACGGAAGTACACTGCTGAGGGGAGCAGCGGGTGGCAGGAGAGGTCTGCGCGCCATGTGGGACCCTCCTCCAGTGGCCGGGGAGCAGCCGGGGATCGAACCGGCGCCCCAGAGGCCGCGGGCAGCTTCGCAACCCAGCGCTCAACCGCTGCGCCACCAGGGAGGCCCGGAGATTTTTTTTAACATCTCCAGAATGGTTTGGGGTTTGAGAATTGATGGAAACGATTGATTACTTGTTAATAGTCATTATGTAAGTAAATTAATAATATACCAAAATGCAAAACCCTAGCGTATTGCATCCTTTCATTATTTTGTCATATTTTCCTGAAAACAATAAGGCAACAAGTATCTCCACATGCAAATGGAGTGTGATGAAACTGATTTGCTCCTTTGTATGTTCAATCAATTGAATTATCAATGTTCAGGAACTCTCTGAGGGGTAAGCAAATGTAAAGAGCATCAGAAAATTATCAGAAAGCTGCAGTTACATGCATTTCTTATCAGCATGAATATGTTTTAATTATGCCTCTAGTTTAATTTTCAACATATGGGCAGATAAATTTGCTTACATCTAGTTTACTTAACTACTCCTTAAACCTCCTTCTTTTCACATGTGATCAAGAACACTGTATTCTTGGATAGCCTGGTCTTACAAAAACAATGTCATATCTAATATTTGTATTGTGAACGATGATCCACTGACGAAGGATGCAGTTTTCCTTCCATTCTAAAATCTCAGACTCCCCTGAGCTCGTTGCAAGACGTTCTTGGATCGAGAAACACAAGACACTAACTTTTAGGTTTTGAAGGTCCGAGGCATAACTCACAAAAGCCTTTCATCACCAGGGCGGTTCCTGAATCTCCTCGCTGGCTGATTACTCAGAAGAAAGGGGATAAAGCCCTGCAGATTCTGAGGCGCATTGCCAAATGCAACGGGAAATACCTCTCGCCAACTTACTCAGAGGTACGCCTACCTGTTCACCTCATAAATATCGTTCAGGTGGATGAACTCAGTTGTCATTTAAGCACATATGATTAAACATGTGGCTGCATCATTTTTAGTTTGATTTTTTTAAAAGAAGGGGGCAGGGAAGCTGGGGAAGATTCTTTTGGCATATTAAAGCAGAAGAAACTGTGGCATCACGGCATAACAGCTGAGGTTAGGGCCCATGGTATTTAGTAATTTATCCAGATTTCACAAACTATGCATTTTTCTTGACATTCAACCTAGTCTTAAGATTTATCTTTATATTGGGAGTAATGGTTTACTTTGATCAGAGTTTAAGCAGCAATGTAATAGTTCAGCCTTGAGATTTAGATATGCTGACGCTCCTCTCTCCCTCCCTGGCAAACCTCTCTTGTTGCCTCTGATCACTGCATTAGAAAAAAGGGGGGGATGGGATAAAATCTCATTCTTTGTCCTTTGGAAGATTTGCTATGTGGTTGAAGGCATACATGTACATTTGATGCAAACTTTGAATGATTCGAGAAGAGCATACAAAGAAATAGATGGCAAAGCTTTAGCTGAAAAGATGAAGTGAACGCAGAATAACAGGAGGATTATTAGAAAAGCAATGCTAGGGAACAGCTTTTGGAAGATCCGAATCTTTGCTATAAACCCTGGAATATCTAAGGTTGCTAACACTGTTTTCTTTCAGTGTATTTCAATAGACGCCCTCAGATTAAATTTTTTATATAAGGATCTAAAACCAATGTTTCCTTGGTTCTATTGTGACCTCTCCCACCCCCCAGAACCGGGTCATATATATGTGGGTGTCTATCTTCTTCCTTCACTCCTATATTCAGGAGCGAGCAGTAGCTTCCACGTTTACAAAGGTTTCCCCTGGTCTGCTGTCACCGTGGGAGGCTGATGATGTACTCGAGGTTTCTATGTCATAAATACATGGTAAAGAAAAAGCTGGTCTGTTTTAACCACTAAGACTCATGGGTCCTCATCCAGCTCTGAGCATATCTGAGCCCTGCGTTTCGCTTTCCTGACTGTCTTCTTGGCTTTTACTCCTTTGTTAGCATTTGGGTCCTAATGCCACTTGCGTGCTGGGAGGGCTGAGAGGCCTCTTCTACGTACTTTAATCCATGGGGTTTGGCTCTTTTCCTTCTTCTTGCAATGTTAAGGGTAAAGAATGCTGCGTTTGTTTTTCCTGTAGTTTACACTATGTTGATTATGCTCAGCGCTTCAGCCGGCCGGTCTGGCTCTGGTCTTTCCCATACACGGAGAGAGCTAGACCTTCATCGGGTTCAGGTCTGGTACTGCTGGCAAGACCCCTTGCGTGGCTCAGTATATCTCCTTAGTGCATCTCCTTAGTACATCTCCTTTCAGAGCTGCCTGGTGTCTGCCTGCCTGGCCGTTCCAGGCCTAGATCTCTTCTGTGATGTTCGCTGCCACTGACAGCCATTGCCCAGAGCCACTGATTCATCAGAGGCTGCATGACTTCTTCACTTGCTACTGGAATGCTGATGTGAAGATCAGCTGTTCCCATCAGCTGTCTGGTTACTCCGAGATATAGTTCCTACAGGCCAGACAGGATGCACACATCTTTCTTTCTTTTCAAAGAACAAGTTCCTTCCCCAGGTGACCAACGCCTTGTGTGCTGAGCTTTTATAGCCTCGTGGGCCTGGTATAAACACACTGTCTCTGTCACTGCCCTTATCCTCATGATATTCTCGTTGCCCATCTTTGGGCAGACAAAGTGCATCTTCATTGGATCCTGAGTCCCTCTGCCACATCTACAGAGCTTCTGGACTGTTCCTTGGTTCTCGGCACCATAACACTTTCCAGGCTCATCCTATAGGAGCCAGTTTCACTCCCGGACCACCTACCACCACCTACCACCACCTACCACCTACCACCACCAAAGGTGCTTTGATTTTTTAAGCCATGACTTCAACCTGAACTTCAGCCTTCAACCTGAACTTCCATCTCCTGTCCTTTTACATTGTACAACTTAAAGGAGAAGCCAAGTCAGTCCCGTCTTCAAAAAGAGAAGCAATTAGCATCGCTGTTTAGAACACCAGAATAATTGCAGAATTTGGCCACATTATAGGCCAAACTGTAGTTTTGTTTCGGAGATCCTAATGGCCCCACGCAGCTGAATAACGTGCAAAACCCTCTTTATCGTGCCCAGTGATACAGGTCAGTAGAGGAGGCGTCTCCTCGAGTTCCTGCTGCAGCTGTTGCAGAACCACAGGCCCGGCCTTTATCAGCCACTCCATATTGGTGCCTGTTCCCCATGTCAGCACGAGGGTGGCCTTGAATGCATGGTCACCCCACACCTCACAGGGCTTTTTGCCACCCTGCTTTCTGTGGTGACCTCAAGGGCCCCCAGACCTGTGATTTGATCTCCGAGCTGGAACTGTGTTTGGGTTGAACGATGCACTGAGAGGTCTGGGGACATGGGGACGTGGGGGTGCGGTGTCTGTCTGCCTGGTCATCCTGGGCCTAGTCCCAAAAGCTGCATGTGTGTGAGCGAGATCATTCAACCTAATATGGGCAGGGCTGCGTCTGTCTGTCAGTGGAGAGAGCTGTTTCTTAGTGACCTTCCTGTGTGTGGAGTGGCACCACTTGTCAAAGACTGACTGTCCCCAGCTGTCCCCCTCCTCTCCAATGAAGATCACACACCGGCCAGGGCTGTGGGCTGGGCAGCCACGCCTCCCTGCACATGGGCACTTCCCAGCCAGTCAGGCATGGCCGCCCCCCCGGACAGCCCGGGGAGCAGCAGTGGCAGTGCCAGTTCAGAGCAGAAGCTATGAGCAGCACCTCACGTTGCTGACAACCTCCTGCCCTCTCCATCTGCCCGAGAAGGCGGCCTGCAGACCAGTGGGTCTCAGAAGGAGAAGAGCGGCAGCTGGGAGCAGAGCTGTGGCTGCTGACCCACAGCTTCCGAGGGCCAGGCCAAGAAGTCTCTGCTTTCTCAGGAAGCTTCAGTTTGCAAATGTGTCTCATGGCACTGAAGGCATTTGAGGGTGTTCCTTTTTGCAGCCAGTTAATTAAGGTAGCCGGTGTGAACAGTACTAGGCTCAACACTCAGAGTAGGGCTCGGTGCTCCCGCACGCCTTTGGTTACCTGGATGGCGTCTTCTTGCGGCAGAGCTGACTATTGTCTGGGGACACTGGCATCCTCCCTTGCATTCCCTGGATGCCAACACTTCCCGCTCCTTCGATACTAAACGAGACAAGGTGACCTGCTTTGGTCTCACGCTACGTGGTGTGTGCCCTCTGCCCTTGGGGGCGGACTTGGCCTTGCGTGTTGCTTTGGCCAGCGGTAGAGCACCAGACCAGCACCGCGGTGTCTTGAAATGTGTGGCTGGGCTTGGTCTCTGCACTACAGCCTCATCCTGGGACCATTCCCAGCCTCGCCTTCTGGTCCCAGAGGAGGCCTAAGGACCTGGGAGCAGAGGTGCTCTTGCACAGAGCCCCCCAAACCCAGAGCAGCAGGCTCCCAGCCAACCCACACGCACTGAGCCACAGCAATGCCCATTATTCTCTGCCACGAGGACGGGTGGTTGTTGCAGTCTGTCAACAGCCAACTCAGCAGGGATGTCACTTACTGACCTGGTGCACAGCTACATCCACAGGTAGCACCTGCGGCTGCGTCTCTGGCATCCTTTCCCCCCAATCTTAAAGGCCTGTTGTAAAGACCCCTCCCTTGCCCCTCCCCTCCGCCCTGGTGTGGGGTAAGCTCGTGCAAAGGGGTAGGTTACACCCCTGGTCAGCAGAGACGCTCTGGGACTACAGCACAGGGTGAGGCTGGCTCCGGGGGGCCTGTGCCCTGCGGCCCAGTGAAGCCATCAGGCTTGATCGTAGTGTCCTTATTCCATGACACGCTCGTAGATCGCGCGGCTCACAGCGAATCTACCGCATACCGAGGTAGGCCAGCGAGCAGCACGCACATGCACAAACATCCCTGGCGGTTGCCATGGCAGCACGTTTACGTGGCATCAACAGTGGAGCTTTCTGACCCCAGGGGTCTGCTCCCCATGGCCGGCGGTCCCGCTCGGTGGTTTCCAACCCCGGGAAGACTGAACCGCATTGGGGAGCGTCGGGCCCAGTTTCCGGCCATCTCGGTCCCCAGAGTGAGCTCAGCTCGCCCAGCTGCTGTCCTGTCTGCGCTTGGACGAGTCGTGTGCAACGCCAGTGTGGCTGCAAAGAGGGACTTTCCATCTTGGGAATATGTGTTTGACATCTCCTTGCACAGGGAGAGTTTTTTACAAACATTGTTGTTGTCATTGTTCTAAAAGAGGGACTTTCACGAAACCCAGCAGGACTGTGTGGTGTTTCAGCCAATTATTGAGCTTCTTTGTCAACTGTTGCGTTTGTTATCTCAGAGTTGGGACTGGACAACTCCCTGGGTAGCAGTCATTTTGAAACTTTCAGAGAAAGAAATTTAGGCCCAAGAAATACCCAACAGGGCCGTGTCAGGAGTGGGAAAGGTGTGAGTCTGGCAGAAGTGAAGGATGCGGGACGCACGCCGTGCAAGCTCACCAGGCTTGCTGCGGCCCGGGTAGATCTTCCTGCTTTCAGTTCATAAAGTGGATGCTGCGCTCCCACCAGCAACGCCGCCATCCTTAAAATGACCCCTAAAAATAATTACTGCAATATCCACACCACTGCATTAGCTTTAATTTAGAGTATTCTTGAATGCACAAACCCTAACCCTAACCCTCACCCTTGAGGTTCCAAACCTAACAAGGACTTTTGCAGTTGAGAATGAATAAAATTAAAAATATTGGAAATAGCCTGAGTTCTATTTAAATTCTATATTTACATGGATTGTGCTAATTACTTTCGATGCCTTTCATTTTTGGAAAATCAGAAGATGATGTCACACGGAGAGGGAAAAAAAATTGATGCTGTAATAAAAAAAAAGTCATAGAAACGCTACAGAGGGACTGTTGAATTCAGGGTGCGTTCCTTTCCCAGACTGGGTGATTAGATAGTGAGTTCCTGCCAGTAAAGGAAATTCAGCCTAAATTCTTGCCCAGGGCAGATATTGAGAGAGGGCATCACGAGCGTCACAGGGCTTTCATTGAACTAGAAACCCAGGTGCCCTGTCCTTTGGAGAATGGGGTGCATCTCCCTGGGAGCAGTGCGCAGAGTGGGGAGCCTGGAGATGGCGCTTTCTCTCCCACTCCCTCCCCCTCATCCACTGGGGGTCCTCAGAGCAGGGGTATGTATGCCTCGGTCAAAAATCTCAACTATTTCGTTAAAATACAAGTTAAAGTTTGGAACATATTCATCCCCACCAGGAGAGGACACTGTTATGCTCCTGGGGTCCTCCCAGCCAGTCCTGGTGTCCCATGGCCTGTTACTAACGTATGACTCAGGAGTACTCAGAGCTGCAGAGCCCAGGACCACTAATGGACACAGGTGGCGACAAGCGGGGTCACAGGTGGACTCTGCCCAGGCCGTGGAGGCATTCCTGGGGTGTGAGCATTTCTGGCACTGCCAGGGATGCTTAGAGGAGGGTACTCGAGATTTGCACTTGCATGCTCCTCAAGCTCCTCCCAGTTGCTCAGGACCCCCAAGGCCCAAGAGGGTAAAAAGATGCCTCACCTGCCCAGCAGATGGGCCAGAACTTCCCAAAGTCAAGGTCAAGCTGCCCAGCCCCCCTCCACCCTGCCAGGTTCCTCCCTCCCTCTCACCTTCCCCCTAACTTTTACACCCTTTATTTGAATTTCCAACACAAAGTGATAGTCCTTGAAAAAAACACTTTGTCGATGCATGGTGGACTCATATACAGTAAACATGTAGCTTTTAATCTGCAATGTTAACTGTATACAGCTTGCTTAGCCCCCAGTTTCTGCTCTCGTTTTTAATCGCGTCCTGAGCCCCAGCCTATTTGACTGGGGCCCTGACCAGCTCCCCCCAACCCCCAACAGCCCTCCCCTTGCAATGCCCAGGGCAGAGAAGTGCTGGCCTTTCCCTGGCCCTCGTGGCTTCACAAACACAGTTAATTAAAGCAGAAAACAAAATGAATAGGCCGCTCACGCTTAGTTAACCTGTGAATGTTGGTTGCTCTCTTTTGTGGGAATTGTGAAAATGCCTAATTTGATTGTTTTCATCCTGAGTCTCTCTAAAATAGAAGGGGGGAGTGTGTCTGCCTTTCTCTTTGCTTTTTGAGCCTGTGCCAAGGGAATGGCCTGGGAGGCCTTCTCGGAGCCTCCCGGAGAGGAGGCAGGTCAGCTCCCACCAGCGCTCTGTTCCAGCGCCACTCGGCCCCTTCTTGTGTTTTTGGCAAAACCAGTTCCTGCCATCCCAAGACTGTGAATAAATGAGAAAATCCTGGCACTCTGTGAAAGTGTTCCCTGCTGAGGGGTGACGAGGGGTACGACTTCCAGAACCCTGCCCGGCCAGCCTCCCCTGGCAGAAATTCCCCCAACACATCCCCATCCAGGCTGGTCTTACTGGACAGCCCTGCTTGCGCACCCCCACCAGGCCAGCGGCCTTTCTTCATGGACTAATCCTAAGCAAGGCGCTGGGCCTGGGGCAGGTGAGGTCACTTCACGCCGCAGGCTCAGCTGGGTGTTGGTGCCGCAGACACGCGCCTTTGACGCACATCACAACAGGAGGAAATTGGGCTAAATAGTAAGAAAACACACTGAGATCCATTTATTTCACCCCCACGAGGCCCATTCCAGGAAGATGCTATAACGGGCACCAGGGGCGAGCTTTTCATACTCGCTTTCCTAGAAAAAGTAAAAATCAAGATTCCGCTCACGAAAGGCTGGATGACGAACAGCCAGGGCGTGTTGCCATGGCGACGCTTCTGTGGGACCAGGTCCACGCAAGCCGGAGACGTCTAGATTACTCAGTTTGGAACAAATAGCGCCGACCTGTGCTGATCCCTTTTTTTTTTTTTCCTCTGAATCTGGTGCTGCGGGAGGGAAGGAAGTGTAATTTAATGTGCAGAAAGGACGCCTGGTGGAGAGGAAGTCTCCCCTCCCCAGCGCCAGCCAGAGCGCCTTTCTTTAGGGGGCTGAATAAGCTGCGGAAGGAGCCCAGACATTTGCATCTCCTTCCCAGGGAAGCGCTCAGGGAGTGTTGGGGATCACAGCCAGGCCAAGAACCCTTTTCTGCTCGAGGCACCTTTCGTGTGAAAGCTCAGGGTCACCTTCCTGAGTCCTGGGCGTGGAAGGTGACCAAGAGGACACCTGCTCGCCGACACCGCCCCCTCCTGTGGCTGCGCCCTCCCTGCAGGGGGCTTGGGGACCGTGGCGCTGCCTCAGCGTCCACAGCACGTCAGCCAAGCTGTCTGCAGAATGCATTGCTCTACCTCGCCTAAGTCCGTGCCTATTTTTTTCAGGAGGTAGATGCAGCTATGACTAATAATTACCAACGAATAGAAAGGCTATGCTAAGTGCGCAGCGAATTTGTGCCATGGCATGAATGAAATCCATGAATAGAAATGACAAGCCCAGTACTGTCCTGTGATGTCACTTCCAGTGACGTCACCGGATCGTCTCAGAGTCGAGGGCCCACGTCAGCGTCTGCGAACACGCGTGGGAGTGACCTGCACCTGCCAGCGTCAAGAGGCCCGGGAGGCCGAGCTCCCCGAGTGTCTTGACAGCTTCTCAGACTTGCTTTGGTTTGGTTTAGACTCAACAAAACAAGGCTGAGTTCATTACACTCTGCTTTCCCGACCCCGGCGAGCTCCGCCTGCTGAGGGGGAAGCTGAGGCCGTGTGGGGGGCTCGGCCCCTGTTTGCAGTTCAGGGCCAGCCTGCACTCCTGGTGCAGGCGCAGGGAGGGCGGCAGAAGGAGCATGGGCTG
Organism: Talpa europaea; assembly: GCF_964194135.1. Taxonomy (NCBI): domain Eukaryota; kingdom Metazoa; phylum Chordata; class Mammalia; order Eulipotyphla; family Talpidae; genus Talpa; species Talpa europaea. The sequence goes on along the minus strand of NC_140068.1, from coordinate 3,960,251 downwards.
AACGCTCAGGACAGTTGCTCCTGTGACGCAGAGCCCTGTTTTATGGGCCTCGCTTTTCTCGGGCTTGGTGAATCTTACCCTTTTTCCAAATGGAAGGTTTGGGCCACCCTGCGTCAGGCTGGTCCCCGGGCGCCCCAGGTAGCTCAGGTGATGGCTGGCAGTTTTCAGCAACACAGTGATCTTTAATGTTGTGTTAGATGCGTGCTGCTGCACACTGCGGGGCTAGAGCAGAGCCTACACATAACTTCAAGTGCCCGGGGACGCCAGCAGATCAGTGCCTGGCTTGTCCAGACATGGGTTTCCCAGCAGTGGTGGGAACTTAACCTGCAGCCTCTCTGAGATTGCCTCTACCTACCCACTTCCCCTGGTCCTATTGTTATAGGGCAGCCCCGATATTGAACAACCGGGTTGTCTGGCTGTGGGTCCTCACCCGCGCGCTTACAAGGGACTTATTAATTCTCCACTACAGGCAAAAAGGTTAATAAAAGGTTTATTTACAAGGGAAAAGGAAATAAGGAAAATGTACAACTCAGGGAGAAAATAGGGAAATAAAGTCTTCAATGCGTCCTACCCGATCCGCCGACCTGGAAACCCAAAGTCACTCTCAGCGCTGGCCGGACGCTGCGAGCTGGCGGAGAGCCAAAATGGAGAGCCCCCCAAAGCCCACGAGTCTGCCTTTTGTATCCACCTGGCTGCTGAACCCCACCCTCAGGTCCCAGCCACCTTCCCTCTGGTGGTGAAGGGATTTGGAGTTCCCAGTGGCTTTGGCCTTGGCCTGGGGTGGGGGTGGAGTCCACAAAGCCTGTATGGAATTAGCTTTAGGACAGCCTTTTCCCCCTAACACTATGTGTAGTCTCCAGGCTTACCTGCTCTCTGTTAGACCTGGCAATTTCAGTATTCGTAGCCGTTTGTAACTGTACTGTGCGGCTCCCTCTAAAATTAGCCAAGGACAGACTCCTTGGTAGTGACGGAGTGAAACATAAGCTCGGCTTCGTGGAGTACTTCTTACCCTCTCCCTGGGTTCTGTCAACTGTTTAGTTTTCTAAAAATAATCAGCCTCTAAATTTCAACAAGTCGATTATTAATTATTGCCATGAAGATATCATTCACATTATAAATGAATCACACAATGTTTTATTTGGTCTCTACCTACTTAGAAAATTCAATTAAATGTAACTAACATGAGGTTGTCCCAGAAACAAAAGTATATGGACAATCACAACATCGCAGAGGTTTGTCTTCCTTTGTACATCCAGTTATTCAGCAGATCTTTCTGAGTACTGTGTTCAAATACCTACTTTTAAAATGACCTCCACTGGAACATTCACCTTCACAAATGTCTCTGGACATGATTCCAGACGCTGCCTGTTTCCCCCAGTTCTCTGGGGCTGCTTCGTCTTCTTTCTCTTTTTTGAACTGTTTTCACTACGCTCACTCTCATCACATAAATAAGTTCAGTAGAACTAAATCTATTTTTTTTCCTTTCATTTACAGCTGAAGAACAGCTGAAATCTTATGTGTAGAGTTGGGAAACCATTTTAGTGTGTGTGATTTTCCTTGTGTTCATGTATGCATTCTAATTGGCTCTTGGTCATCATATCCATTAATGCTAGGAACTAACCAATATATTTTTTGGGTTTCAATAAAGCCAGTCACAGTGCAAGAAAAAGTGGGAACACAGTGTAAGAAGGCTGGAGGGCCAGTGGGAACACAGCAGAACAATGTACATTCGTGTGGTCCAGAGACCAAGCCCTAAGATTGCATAACTTCTCTCTCAACAACCTCCCAAATTGGAATCCCAGGATGGCGCATACCCCTCTGGAAAGATCATCCGGCCTGGAGCAATAAAGGGCATACCAATGAGCGATAAGTGATGATATGCAGGAACTATTTTGTTGAAAAGAAATAAAAAATGGAGCAGCTTACAAATTCCAGAATGCACCAAGGATTGTTAAATTTATTGAGGTCCAGGTCATTTTTTTTTTTTTTTTTTTTTTTACTATTCAACTGTACCTGACTTTCTTTGGAAGAGTTTCTTAGTACTTCCAGTGCACATAAATAGGCATGGAACTAAGGACTTGCTGAGGTACAAACTTGCATAGGTGGTAAATCTGGAAACACTGCAGCTGGAGGCCATTCCGCCATGCTCTGAGCGCCTCTGCAGGAGACAGTTTTGGTTTTGTCATTGTTCTCTGAGTGCGGAGTTGAGTTAATCTTGCTTCTCCTGGCAAGAGCCTGCGTTTGTTTGCTTTGACTTTTCCTTCCTCCACTGTGCCTGTTCTCTCCCTCAACGGGTTCCCAATTGAATGTGAAGCCCACCCTTGGATTTTTTTTTTTTAAGATTTATTTATTCATGCATACAAGAGCTGGGGTGCAGGACAGAGATGCGGGGAATGAGAGGATTCACCAGAGACAGAGTCGGGAGCAGAACAGGCAGATTTAATGAAATCCACTGCTGAGGGGAGCAGCAGAGAGACAGAAGGGGTCTGCTGTGTCATGTTGGTATCTCCCTGGCCCCCTGGGAATCGAACCCGCGCGGCAGAGGCTGCGGACCGCTTCACAGTGCTGCGCTCAACCACCTGCGCCACCACGGAGGCCCGGCCCTTGGATTTTTTGCGCACCCTTATAAAGGAGAGCTTGCTGTGCATGGTAACGTGAATGACATTGCACTGCGCTGGGGCTAAGGACAGGTGCCGGGCTGCCTCCAAGAATTTTGATAAGATTCTCCATACCTTGGGCCTCCCCTGGTGGCGCAGCAGTTGAGCGCTGGGCTGCGAACCTGCCCGCAGCCTCTGCAGCGCCGGTTCCATCCCCGGCCCCCGGCGAGGGTCCCACATGGCAAGCAGACCTGTCCTGCCGCCCGCTGCTCCCCTCAGCAGTGTACTTCATCAGTCTCCCTGTTCTGTTCCCTGCTCTGGTTCTGGTGAATTCTCTCACCCTCCCGCGCTTCTGACTGTACCCAGTGCTTGTATAAATAAATAAATAAATAAATCTTTTAAAAAAAATTAAAAAAAGGTCTCCATACGTACCCCTTTGGGCCCTTGTGGACGTTATGTCTCCATAACGTCCGGAAGTAGAACCGCTGGGCCCCAGGGTGCGTGGAAGCCACGCCCGCACCTCGCAGGCCAGTGTGCTCTATGCACCCCGCCAGGTCCACAGAGGCGTTTTCCAGCCTCAAACTTGGGGATCCTCCTGAGCGCGCCAGGGGTGCATCTCTGGACACCCGTGAGGTTCAGCCGGTCTCCGCGCACCTCACTTTGCTGTCTGGCGGCTCCTCTGCAATGCCTCGCCCTGTCTTTGCTCCTTTTTATTGGATTCTGGTATCATGGCCCCTTGAATTTATGGGATTTCCTTTTACAGCCTAAACATTATCCCCTTTACTGGTTTTAGACACTGTAAGCATCTCCCCCTCTCCCCCATTATCCCTTAGCTTTGCCTATTTTTTCTTTATTGGACCAAAAAATCCTTAAATCCTGACATTGGTTTGATATGAGCGGATCAGTGTGTACTTTTGTGGAGCGTTTGTCTTGTGGGTTTTGTTTAAGAAACAGTCTTCTGCCCTCGAGGGTCACACAGACACTGTCCTAGTAGCTGCCAGCTGTCACTGTCATGCGCAGTCCCGAATTCATCTGGACTCCACATGAGTGTGACTCTGAGCCGGGTTCTGAGCAAGCCCCATCTCCCACGGCCTCCAGGGACCAGAGCTGGCGTGTGGGCGCGCAGGGACCCCACTGAGGGCACATGGTGCACCCCTTCCCAGCCTGCCCGGGTCAGTCTTCAGGGCCCGAGCACCGCTGTGAGGGCACATCCTCTCCTGTCTTCCCCTCAGTCTCTGCTGCTGTGACACCTCCCCGCCCCAGGGAAAAGCCCTGTCACATTTGTTTGTAAGAAATGAAGAAATGTTCCAACACGTGACCCGCAGTTGCAACCGGGTAACCTTTGCTGGGACTGGGGCTGCTCTTTGGGTCCCAGCGGGGTCTCTGGGGGCGCACAGTTGCTGCTGCAGGCCGCGGCCCAATGAGCGGGTGCGGGGTGCCCTCGGGTCAGCGGAAGCAGAGTTGGGGATCTTCTCCCCCAGGCAGCCTGACAAAGCTGTTGGGCCTAGACTCTTTGGACCTTCTCTGTCAGTGCAGAAGCCACTGGCCACGTGGGGCGAGGAGCCCAGAAATGGGGTTTGTTTCAGATGGGGGTGCTCTTAGAGGAAACGGTGCAGTGGATTTCAAATACTGAGAATGAAATAAAGCACATGAGAGAGCTGGAGGATTTCATAAGTTTGACATATTGAAATGATCATAATTTGGAGAAAAAGAACATCTGTTAAAAATAATTTTGAATGTTTCTTTTTACCTTTTTTAATGGCACTACTAGAAATTTTAAACTGATATGTGTGAGTCGCACTCTATTTTTATTTGACAGCCCTATTTTAGATGACTAAGATTTGGTTTTAATGCTTTTTATTTGTTTATTTTTTGTTATTGAAGCGAGATTAATTTATTATACCTGCATAGGGTCTCATATGAGCTGTTGTGTGGTAAATATTTTATCTACTCTTCTTTTAAAGTATAATGAGGTTTTTCTTTCTTTAATTAATTTATTATTGTTATTATTTTAAGCTAAGTAGTACCATTGTTTTACATTCTCGTTAATTTTTGACATACGGGATTTCTCTCCTCAGGTGCGGCCACATTTTTCAAAATTCCAAAGCACAATTTGGCAAATTCCCATTTCTGCTCACTGTATTATTCTTATCATTTATTATTTTTATTGTCATCACTATTATAGCACTATTGCTACCTAGAAGCCTGGCTAAAGCACTATGATGTAAGACACTTATTCCTGGGCCTGATGAATGGGGGTGTCCCCAAGGTGGTGGGCTGGGGGTGCCAGAGACTTTGAGATGTTTTTCCTCCTGGCTGGCCCACTCTCCAGCTCCCAATGCTCGTAACAAAAGACCTATAGGTGGTTTAACTTTGAGGGTGGCGCCTGGTCCTTTCAATCAGTGGACCCCAGATTCTCAAGTAATATTTTATTTGCACACACTTCTTAGGGGTTGGAAGTTTCTACAGCACAGAGCCTGTAGGGAACTTGTGATGACCCTCTCCGTAAGGGCATCGAGCTGATGATTCAAAATACTAATGAGGCCAGTGTCACTCTCCTGGTCCTGACGAGAGAACTGAGTCTCACCCAGTTTTGATAATGTGCTGGGAAGAAATTGTTCTCCATAAAGCAGCCCATCACTGGCCGCCCTGGCTACTGTCTTTCTTGACCACACACCTGTCCCCCATCAGGAAAGTGCTGAACCCCATATTTACAACAGATTGTTTGTAATGTCTTTCTCCTCTTTGGCAATTTAATTAAAATGTCAACTAGAAGAAATATTTCAGAAAGACACCATGAGAAATTGTAAATAGAGCTAGATTAATTGAATAAAATGCTCTTGTAACATAGGATCCTTCATTGTTGATGTAAAACAAAAATCTTGGCAGAATTAAAAGATGAGTAAGAGATGGCTAGAGCAAATAACCATCAGCTCAGTAAATAAATATGAGGAAACCAACCTGTGCAGTGTAACTGTGAGCAATGCCTTTATCTAGGAGTGACGTTGCTAGGCAACAAGACTCCAAACAGACAAATGCTCCCAAGACTGTTTCACCATTTTCCTCTGCTCCAAATCAAAGCTGGCAGACACCACGTAGATGCCATAAACACATGACCAGATATACAATGCCAAGCTTGACACACAAGAAAACATCCTGTCTGGTTCCCTTTCTAGGAGGTTCTAGAAAAAGCAGAACTGTGATGACAGAAAGCAAATGAAGGGCTTCCAGGGCCTACAGGTAGGGGCAGAGGATTGAATGCAGAGATGAGGATGTTTTGGGGGTAATGGAAATGTTCTGTTGCACAACGGTGGTGGCGGTGTGACCCAGAGAAGTGTACACTTAAAATTGCTGAACTGTTTCTTCATAAGTAAGATGAAAAACATATATGCTAACCTGTTATAACATTTCTAGTCTTTTATATCTGACTGTGACTCGGCAAAATTGGTTACCAAATTAACTATGGCAATAATAATAATTTAAGCACAGCTTCATCTCAAAATTGAGACGCTGTGCCAAAGAACTATGGCTGCAGCAGCCACTGGACACAGGAAGCTGAGAAGTCACTGAGTGAAATCTGGCCACGATACGCTTTTAGTCTCTCAAGGTCTTTGGAGACCCAGAAAGTGGGTCATCTTTTAGAATGTCTGCGTCACTGTGGAAAACATGTTAGTAAATCAAAGAACAGCTGGATTTGTTCTGAAATGAGGCAAAATGCTTACTTGCTTGGAAGTACTATTAATCCTTTCACGGGTCAAGAAGGATTGGTTTCAAGGTCTCCATTTGCTCTGCTTACTATCAGCATTTCATAATCTCGGTAGAGGATGTGTGATAGGCGCTAACTCGTGCTCTGGGAAATGAGGTAACTGCTTGATTCTAAGTTTCAGGACTTTGAAATTAAGACTCAAAGTTTTTTACAGAGTGAGTTGGAATACTGAAGCGATTATTTTAATGACTTAATACAAAAATGATTATGCTTGAAGTATTCAGTTAACAAAGCTGAAGCATTGTTCTGGATTGAATTCTGCAGATAATTCCACTTTTGGCAACAAGTAACAGAAAACTAATTTGAACAGGCTTAGACCATGAGGACATCTCCTGGCTCATGTTGCTGGAGTTCTAGAGTTACAGCAGCGCTCCAGGTTGGCCCAGCCTGGTCCCAAACACCTTCTCAAGCCATGGTTCTCTCCATCTCTCCACCTGCGGACAGGCCCACCTGCACACTAGGTGGAGGAGGGCCGCTAAGATCTACTTGAGCTGGCCAATTCCTTATGAATTCCTCAAGGACAGAGTGATGATTCCCTTAGAGGGCATTTAAAGGACTTTTCCACAAGCCCTTTTCCCACTGGTCCACACTGGGTCACATGCCCATCCCTCATTGATTCAGATTCAGTCACATGTCCATCCCTCGTTGGTTCAGAATGAACCACTGTCCGGCCACTGGCGCAGCAGGTGGAATTACCTGGGGATAATCAGGCATCCACCCTACAACAGCAGTCAGTTCTCCTGAGAACATAAATTGATGGAGTGCGTGTGTTGGGGCTTCTATTAAGAAAAAGAAAGGGAGAATTACTGAATCAACACCCCCCAAAAGTATACTAGTGTGTAAATTAAATCCTTTGATTTAAAAGTGAATTGTTTGTTCTTGTTACAAAAATAGGTTTTAATTTTAAGAGAAGATTTGCAGTCAAAAAGAAACAAGCAAAGACCACCATAATTCCACTATCTAATAAGAACCATTAATGAGATGATACCAGCATGCTTTTAAACAATATATGAATATTATACTCTCATATTGCAGACACAGTGTAGCATGGTGGTTAGAAATGCAGACTTAAGTATACACCTCCTGGTTCATCTATTAACTGTGTTTTCTCCTTGGTAAACTACTTAGCTTTTCTGTTCCTGTTTTCGTAAAAAAAAAAAAAAAAAAAAAATTATCTTGGAAGCCAGCTACTTTCATCCATGCATACTTTAAGGCAGCTCTCACACTGCTAGGTTAGCTAGTTCCAACAGAAAGCCCACAAAGCCAAAAGCCCTTATTATCAGGCCCTTTGCAGAAAGTTTGCTGACCTCTGGCTAGACCCTGAGACCTCTGCTGTCTTGTCAAAATCAAACATGTCATATAGTGACTTGCCCAACTTAGAGATGGATCGGAAAAATGTGGCATCTGCAGAGCAAACGCGAAGGTAAGAGACACGCAGCTACTTTATCTTCGAAACAGGGAAGCACCACGAATAATTGAAAAAATCCACAAAACTGTTTATATATAAAATTGTTTACCCGAATTGACCAAAGAATTTGAATCTTGACACTGGATTGAATGAAATTGCATTTGTTCAGTCTTATTTAGTAGTGAGAAATCATAGCTGTAAGTGGAAAATAAGCTTGAAAAAGAAATGAGAGACAGAATAAATTGTGAATATTGCCCTTGGGGAGAAGAGATGGCCGCCATCCGTGTGCTCCCGCGCGCCCCAGGTCTCCCTGGAGACAGGCGCCCCTGATGACCACCACAAAGCCACGTCTGAGTTGTGGAAAAACCCTAAGTGAAAACGATCCCTGAATAAGGGATACATCCATCAAGGAAAACTGCTGTCAGATTATGGGGGTTTTAATCTTTAATTTAAAGATCTTTAAAAATCTAAATTATTTTAGTCAAATGGTGTTTTAACTAAATATTAGATTTTTAAAAACAAGTGCATGCTGTTTTTCTTAAAGATATACAGAAGTGACCATCTACCACAGAGTAGTTTTTTAGAATGGAAAGTTTTCTATATATTTAGCAGTGCGGGGTGGAGAGTAAGAACAAAGTCTCTCCATCAGCTGGCTGGGTTTACATCCTGACTTGGCTACTTTCCTGGTATTTCATGACCCTAATGTCCTGAGCCTTAAGTGTCTTATTTATAAGGTGGGATTAATAAAAAGCCAGTTTCATGGAGTTTTGATGAGAATTAAAGGAAATCATTCACATAGAGTATTTAGCCCTGAATCTATTTTAAAGCCCATAGATGTCGGCCATTTTAATGTGGGCAATACACAGAAATCAGTCGTGGAAAACATTTTGATAATCAACTGTATGATAATATGTTGTTACAATACACTCCATTCTTATCTTCCACTTTCAGTATCCCTGCCTTAATTTTGGAGCAGCAAAGAGGTAAACAACTGCTTCATTGCAGTCTTAGAATTTAGAAAATTAGCTCTACTAGGCATTGTGTTCGTTCAGGTACAGGTCATCTTGCTGCTAAAATAGACTCCAAAAATATAGCGACAGAAAGAGAAAAGTGTCCTTCTCCCGAACATGCCTCCAGAAGGGAGGGTCCAGCACTCACCTGTGAGGTCCTCCCCACTTCTCTTGCTCCTTTGCCATCATTGGGGCTGGGAGGCAAGTTCCAGCTCCTTCACCAGCCATTTCTTCTCCCATCTCTGCGGAAGGGGGCATGGTAGTTGAAGAGTCGTCACCTTTTCAAAGGAGGGGACCCAGAACTGGCCCTCACAGCTGCCACTTTCACTTCATTGCAGAGATCCTAGTCTCAGCCACCAAGAGTTGAAAGATAGACTAGAAGATGTGCCTTTAGCCAACCATGTGCCTGAATCGGTTCTCTGGAGTCTGTTTTCACAAGGGAAGGGGAAGGGATGGATGGCGGAATCGGTTAGCAGTCTCTCACCCGTGGGGTCGTGGGGACTATTGTTTGATTGACTCTTAAGACACAATTGATTGAAGATACAACATCATTTTATGTACCCCAAGCCATGCTATTTAAATTGTGGCATATTGTTTTCCTATCAGCTCTGTTGTAGGATATATCCCAATTTAAGAGCTGTTAAGGTATGGGAAATCTGCGTCTTGGCACAGAAGGAACGGTGTTGGAAAGACTTAGGAAAGAAAGTAATCTAACGACTTCTATCTTGCTGTGTGTGTGTGTGTGTGTGTGTGTGTGTGTGTGTGTGTGACAGAGAGAGAGAGAGAGAGAGAGAGAGAGAGAGAGAGAGAGACGTTCCTTAGATTATGCATAGGCAGGAGAGAGCAAACTTTTTTTTTTTGTGGGACCCTCGCCAGTGGCGGGGGATCTAACTGGCGCTGCAGAGGCTGCGGGCAGCCTCACAACCCACCGCTCAACCACTGTACCACCAGGGGAGGCCCAGGAAAGAGCAAACTTTTGTTGATCCTTTCACTCTATTGTTTGGCATGGGGGGTTGACAAGCTCCTTTCAGTATGGATTTGTTCTGTTTGCCGGACTAAACTTCATTTGATCCGTGTGGATTAAATTCCTGGGACTTCTTGCTGATAAAGAGACTTTTGGCTCAAGGCCTAGGGGAAAGTTTGTCTCAGAGGCTCCTCAGTCTGGGCCAGCTCTGGGCTTGAGCAGGTAGATGGCAGGGCCTGCCTCTCCTAGCCCAGTTCTCACTTAGTAGAAGGACAAACACAGACAGTAAACATGGCCGGGTACTTGGCTTCTGGCTTCAGCATTCAATCTCCACCTTGGGATCACAGGCAGGAGACAGCGGCTTTGCTCCATCTACAACGTAGCTGGGTGGACACCAGGGGCGCTGTGCAGAGCCGCAGTGTGGTGCTGCCCTTCCAGGCTGGCGCTGCCCTCCCAGACTGGCACAGGCGCTGTGATAGAAGCCTGGGGGCAGAGACATAGATGGGGAGTCGTTTGTTCTATCCCGGCTAGAAGAGCCCCCAGGGGAGGTGAAATGAGGACTGGGTGGTCTGGGGCCCTCCCAGAAGAGGTAACAGCGCATGGGAAGACGGTCTCCACAGGGACCTGTCCCTGCTGGCAGCGCCAACCTGGAAGCAGCTGTGATTGGGGAGCTTTGTTGCCCTTCGTGCCTTACACATTAAGGAAAAAGACAATGTTTGTTTAATTGAACTAAAGACAAGACCAACTTCTTGGATGACCAAATAGAGATGAGCTGAATTTCCTTGGACCAGAAACTGGACAACAGATTCCAGCAAATGGACAGAAGCAAAATGATGCCTTTGGCCTGTGCTTGCTCTTGACCTTGGTGCCATTCTCTTGTTTGTCCACACAAGGATTGAGGCTTCCACTGAAAAAGAGACACTTGTTGGGATCCCACCTGTTGTGGCTGCTTTTATGCTTCTTTTCCCCAAGTGAATAAATGCACAAAGGTATTTCACTTGAGGCCCAACCTCCTCTGCTCATGGACTCAGCAGTTTAGCCCTGGAAACTGCTGAGAGCTCCCCAAGACTAGATCCTCAGCGCAGTGACCACATCTTGGAAAACATGGCCTCGTGGGAAGGCTAGAGGGCCAGGCATGCACTGTCGGGCTTTGTGTGGAAAGCGACAGCCCCCGGCGCCTTGACCGAGCCCGTCTGCTCCGGCAGCCTCGGACCAGGCCGAGTCCGCTCTCTGCGCGCGCTCCTGGCCGCCTGTGGCCTCTGAGCTCCCTTCTCTCCGCAGATCACGGTCACGGACGAGGAGGTGAGTAACCCGTCCTTTCTAGACCTGGTGAGGACGCCCCAGATGCGCAGGTGCACGCTCATCCTCATGTTCGCCTGGTAAGTGGGCCTCGGGGGCGCGCGGCCGAGCGGGATGTCCTCCGCCACGCGCCCTTCTCCGAGCCCCCCGTGTCGTTGCAGGTTCACCAGCGCGGTGGTCTACCAGGGGCTCGTCATGCGCCTGGGCATCGTGGGGGGCAACCTCTACATCGACTTTTTCATCTCGGGCGTGGTGGAGCTGCCGGCGGCGCTCCTGATCCTGCTCACCATCGAGCGCTTCGGGCGCCGCCTGCCCTTCGCGGCCAGCAACGTGGTGGCGGGTGTCGCCTGCCTGGTCACCGCCTTCCTGCCCGAAGGTAGGTGTCCCGGCCTCGTTAGCGGCCAGGCCCTTGGAAATAATTTGTCTGGTCCCCAGAACGGGGCGCCCTGGACCTTGGGAGAGCCACCGTGGCGGCTGGTGCTGGGCGCAGCTGTCAGGGACGCAGTTGTTATTTTTCCCCACATTGTGTTCATTGAGATAAAGTAGGGGTACCTCTTGTATGAGCTCTGGGGGCGTTGGGTGCAAACCTCTACAAATGTGCACTTTCACACCCTGCTCACCACCAGACCCCAGCGCCACGCGCCCCCCCCCATGCGGTCAGTGGGGCGCCCCCGAGGCCCCCTCTGGTTCTCAGTTTATTGCTTTGCTTGATTCTCTGTTACGTTTCTCTGAATTCCGCGTTAGTGAGACCGCTCGGTTTGCTGCTTCATCCGTGGAGACTGAGATGTAAGAGATTGTTTCCATCAGCTTTTCTGTTTTCTGTTTTTAGGTTCGTTTATGAGGCAATAGAGTTGTGCAAAATCTAGCTCGTGGGGATGTAGTTTGCTTTTGATGCCCGTATCTCATGAGCGTTTGCCATCACCCTTCACCCCCTGCTCCCTGAGCAGCCGCCCCTAGCTCCCCCTGGCTCCCCCCACCCCAGCCCCAGGTGAGCAGAGGAAGGTGACAGGAGGTGTTGCCTCGACAGGTCACCCAGGGAGGCACCGGCCACAGTGGCTGCTCAGGACTTGAGCATGAAGGGAATAGGAAGTATTTACACGATTCAAAAGTAACAAAATAATAATAATAATAATAATAATAAAAGAGACAGGTGGGCGGTGTGCTTCCCCTGCAGAGCCAGGAAGAGGCTCGCAGAGGCGGGAGCTGCTGGTGAGATGGAGGGAGAAGCTGGCAGGGCTGGGAAGACACGGGTGACTGTTCTGGAGCACAGGACAGTCCCTGGGAGGGACACACGGCGAGGGCTGGGACCAAATCTCTTTTGTCTTGGCTGGAACTTGTGGAGAGGGGCTGGGGCCTGGTCCCAGGGCTTCCAGAGGAGCGGGGTGCACCTCCAGCTGCAGCAGTTTTGACGGTGGCTGTGGAGACAGGTGCTGGGATCAGGAGCCAGGGGGCGGCCTGGCAGGGAGAGGGTGGCTTCAGAGGTGCCGCAGACCTCCATTTGGGGGGACTTGGGGACTGACCGGTGACTCTGGGTGCCCTTTGCGGCGGCCCAGCTCATCCCTGCAGAGTCCACGCAGGCCGGATGGGCGCCGGGAGCACCCAGCACTGTGAATTAGAGCATTTCATTGTTTCCACTGGAGGCCCTGGGGGTGGGGGGTTCCCCGAAGGGACTCTGTGGGCCTCTGTGCGGCACAAGGCTGTCCATCCTTTATTTGTTTGAGACTCCCCCGAGGCTCGGGAAAGAACACCAGGGTCATATCGTGCACGGGAACACTCAGTCTTTCCCGGATGAGTCTGTTGACCACGTGTAAGTTGATGAATTCCCACAACATTAGACAGACCCAATCCAAATAGCATTTCAGAAATGCCTCTCTTCAGAGCAGAATTAAAAAACATAAAAGAGATGAGCAGGCCCTCCTCATTCGGAATGGGGGCGGGGCAGCGCCGGGTCCTCTGCCTCCTCTCCCTGGAGGGTTCTGGTTTCTGGGGCTGCTGGACAATGGACCACGAACAATAGAACATTCTTCCCACTTTCCTGGAGACCGATAGCCTGGAGCCAGGCACCAGCAGGGCTGAGCTCTACCAAAGGCTCCAGGGCAGGCTCCTTCCCTGCCTCTTGGCAGCTTCTGGGGTGTGCTGACAGGTGGCTTCTTCCAGAGGCTCTGTGGTCTGGTGGGTGCCTCTCTCCTAGCTCCTGGTGGTTGGCAGCTGGCCTCAGCGTTCCTCACCATCCCGTCAGTCTCTGCTTCCATCCTCACTTGTCCCTCCCTGTGTGTCTCTGTGTCTTCACCTTTCATGTCTGCAAGACTGTTCCCAAATAACGTCACAGTCCGAGAGGCTGTAGGCAAGCATTTGGGGGTACTGCTCCACTCACTACATGGGCGTCACACATGCTAAAGTTGGGGGGTCTGTATCATCAATCCAAGGCAACACCTGTCCCCCTCATGTTGTAAGTGACCACCACAAAGCTAAGAGTGTGGACAGAGCGGCCACCAGGTGGACAGCAGTCCTGTGCCCGGGAACCATGGGCCGTTTACAGAGAAGGGCGACAAGTCAAGAGCATGGGGGGGCTTCGTTGTTTTTGCTTTACTTTGCCACCATGTGGTCTTTGGCTTATTTGTAAGAGGCAGTTCCCCGGGACAATGTAGACTAGGAGTGGAATGCGGATGTGGACTTGCTGGTGGAACAGGAGTTGGGGGTTCGTTGCATGTGAAATAAGGAAAGTGGGGAGATTGATGACTTCAGTGTGACCCATCACCTCATGGTGTAACTTCGCCCTGGAAGTCTTCTCTGGTCTCTGGGCTGCTCGGGGTCACTTTAACAGGTGGCCATTCAGCCTGACCCCAGAAAGCAAGCAAGGCCGCGTATCCAAGCCAGTGTTGAAGTGACCGGAGGGCTGGAGCCAAGCTTTTGGTAGAGAACACTTTCAGATACTGAAACTGTTTGAGCTGCTACGTTATTTTGTAGATAAAATTTCCCAATTTAAGTTTAGAAACATTCTTAGCACGGTTGGAATTAACTGCTCTTGCTTTGGACTCATTTTATGGGCAGATCATGCGCCTTGGGCTGCCATTAGAGTCACAGGCTGGTCTGTTGGACTGGCGAGAAGACCTTTCAAATCCCTCGAGCCTCCTGTGAAGACCAGATATTACCAGGCTCCTCCCTTGATTGACAGGACCTTACTTTCATTTATTCATTTTTAAAGATTGATTGATTTTCTGCTTAGAAGACCTGGGCTGTAGGCCAGTTACTTTTGACTTAAAGGAGCTTCTGAACTCGGTTGCTGGGGCTGGTGAATTATCACTGGAGAGACTTTCCCCGCAGCCGTTGCTGACGTCATCAGCAGGGTGGCAGCCCCCGTGGAATAGGCCCATCAGCCTTTGCAGGAATCGGCTCCAGAATGACCCCCAGCAGGTTAGCTGGCCTTCCCTCCACTGACCACAGCTTCTTATGGTCTGAGGAATGAAATGTGGAAAGAGATTTGGCCATGTCCTCATTGAAGACTCACTCTTTTAACCCAAATTTTTGAACTCTAATCAAAGTCTGAGAAAGAAAACGCGTTCTGTATTCACCCCCATCCGGCATCTTTAAGTTTTTTCAGGGCGACTACAAACCTAGCAGTTTCCTTATGTCTTCCTTTTGACATGGAAGATTTGCCTTAAGATAAAAAGAAAGAAAATGTTTTCATCAATATTTTTTTCTCCTTAGGTGAAAAGTAATTCCATGGATTTTAATGGACATATCTCTATTAGGAACTTTCACTAGATTTACTTTATTTATTTTTATTATTTATTATTTATTTTTTAAAGATTTATTTATGCATACAAGAATTGGGGTACAGGCCAGAGGTGCAGGGGGTGAGAGGATTCACCAGAGACAGAGTGGGGAGCAGAACAGGCAGACTGACTGAAATACACTGCTGAGGGGAGCAGCGGGGAGACAGGAGAGGTCTGCTGCGCCATGTGGGTAGCTTCCTGGCGGGGGATCGAACTCATGCCACAATGGCTGCAGACAGCTTCATAGGTTGTGTCTTAACCTCTTGCGCCACTAGGGAGGCCCCTATTATTTATTTTTTAATGTAGAAGAGCTGGGGTGTAGGCCAGAGGTGTGGGGGTGGAGGGTGAGAGGATTTACCAGAGACAGAGCGGGGAACAGAGCAGGCGGATATACTGAAATCCACTGCTGTGGGGAGCAGCGGGAGAGACAGGAGGGGTCAGCCCCCTGGCCAGGGCTCAGCCTCAGGCCGTAGCGGTGATAGCGCTGAGACTTAACCTGGGCCACCGAGGAGTCCCCTAAATTTTACTTTAGAGCTCTGAGCAGAGGTCCCACTGAGAAGAGAGGCAAACTGTACTTACTTAGAATCCTGCATCCTTTCTTCCGTCCTTGAGGGATTATTCCCCATAGGCTTTACTAGCTTGACCAAATCCCCCTTCAGAGTGACCCTGCTTCTCTGCAATCGCCTGACTCCACAGAAGAGCTTCAGCTTCGAGGTTCAAAGGACGGTGCACTGCTGTTGGCGGAGAGAAAGTCTCCATGACAGTTAGACAAAGAATTTATTGGAAAATCAAAGTGAGCCTTCCATCCCAGCTGTAGTCAGACGGCTTTTACGCAGCGAGAACTGTTCCAACAATCTCAAGTTTTAATTTAGTTTATGTAAGTAGGAAAAGTGAGTCACCAGCATTAAAAATGTAATTATTCTTGACAGGAGGAGCTTCTGGTTCTAAGTTGTTTTGACGTAAAGATGTGTTGATGTTCCCCACACGCGGAGCTGGCGAGCGCTGGGTTAATCACCCCCCAGGTTGCCAGCACAGGGCTGTGCCCCTTGTTACATCTTTATCAGGTTCCTCGGGCACTCCTGTGGGTTGAAAGGCTGCAGATCCCTCATGGGCTCCAAGGTGGAGCCTGCGAATCTGTGCCAGTGGTTTTGCTGTCAGGCCTACCAGGCCAGGAGGGGAGACTCTCCCGAAGTCTCACAGCTTATTACAGTGCTTATTTTTAAATTGTCTTGTGTTTTTTGTCTTTGCTCCCCAAAGATGTCATCTGCCACTCCAGGATGAACCGAACATTTTACTGGGATGATCATTGTTTTGGTGTGTACATATTATACTCACACACAATGTGCACTTCCTAGTCCATTGTCAAATATGTTGACCCACAGTGCAGTGCCTGTGGGACTTCTCTCTCCTGACACGCGTCAGCCCCAGAGCCTCTGTGGCGAGAGACTGGCCTCCACTGCTTGGAATGAGCTGAGAGTCTTTCAGAGTAAGGTCAGCATGTGGAACAGACCGTGTGCGTGAGAGGCAGCTGGGGGAGAGCAAAAGTCTGCCTCCCCCAAATATGTCTTTGGCAGAAGGTTGATTTCATAGTGGGGACTCTGAAGGCTGTGTGGAGGTTGCTTTTGCAAAGGACATTTACTTGTGAACTTCTGTGAGGGCATGCACTGGATGACGTACCTTTTTCAATGGAGGTGTCAGAAATTAAATCTGCATACCTTTGTCTGCTGTGCCTTCCCTGGTGACCTCCCTAACTGGCCTCTCCTCCTGGGCCCTCAGCCCCCCGGGGGCCCTATTTCAAATGGTGTCCGAAGTCATGTGGGCAAGTTTTTCATGCTGGACCCTCCCTGTGTATTTAGGAGGTACACGTGTTATTATTGAACGTCTCTTTGGCTTTTTATTCTTACCAGTCTGTCTGGTGTTTGTGTGACTATTTTCCAGCCTAGAAGAAGCCAGAGAGGTACAGGATGATTTGCTTTGTGCCCCGACAGTGTCAACTTGATAGGGCTTTCTGACAATCTTACTGAATTGTCCGGTTGTCTATCTATAGTCACCGAGCTCACTGTGTACGTTTTGCCTGGTGTGCGTGTTTTAATTTGGTTTCTTGCTTGGTTGCTTCTTTCCAAGAACACATTCCTGCTCTCTGTTGTCAACTTAAATTGTCACTGAGGTTGCCGGTGGGACTCGTTTACACAGCAGTTTTCGTTCAGTAGGGAAAAGCCCCGGAACTTAGGGACCTAACCTGGATCATCAAATTCTTTCCACAGTTGCAGGCGACAGACACTCCCTGCGGCCAGAGAGCGGTGGGTGGCTGCCCCATCGGGCTGGGACCCAGGGAATCTGGGCATGAGCTCCCACCTGGCGCCGCACCACTTGCTCATTGAAGGGGGGTGGAAGGCATTTCCTCCCCGCTCCCTAGTCTTAATGAAAAAACAAAGCCTAAATACAGCGCGTGTTTACACCTGTTCCCTGCCAGAGCAGATGGCCGCCCGGCACACGGGCGCGGCCTGGGACTCCCTCCCCTGATGTGACTGCTGATGTGAGACCTGCAGGTGTTCTCCGCTGGGGAAAACATCGAGGACACCAGGACCTCCGCCGCCTGTTTGCAGTCAGATTGCACTGAGCTGGATCTTCCCGGCCATGATCTGGATTCTTGAGCCATCTTTCCTCCCGCTTGCCTTCCTGAGGCTAAGTGGTTGACTTCATGAGCTTCAGCCTTTTTTTTTTTTTGTTTGTTGCATATTCTGAATCCACTGAGTTTGATTCTCTTTTTTCACCCTCATCATTCATGTCTACATGTCAACTAAAAAATTATATAGTCAAGAAAGTGTAATAATTCTGGAAGCACAAGGATGATTTAGGGCTGAGTGAGCGTTAGTGTGAGTGTAGAAGGAAAGGCTTCGTTTCCAAGATGAATGTCAGACACATCCTGATGCCCTCCCCTTGCCTTGGAGAGTAAGGGTGCGCTTGTTCTTGGCATCGGGTGTCCTCACTCCAAAACCGCTATGAAAGCATGGTGCAGGTTGCACAACTCCTAAGAAATTTAGAGCACTGACTTTTTAGAACAAAAATGGTTTACTCCTTCCTTTCAAGCACACAAAAAAGAAAATATTTAATGGAGAAGAGTTGGCATTTCCTACCCGTTACTATGGAGAAAAAAAAGAGTTTCTTTATGCAGCTACAGCAGCCCTTGAAGAGCTCATTTGAAAAATGGATGAACCAACTTGTATTTAAGAATCTGACTTCTTCTGGGTGATTATGTGGAAGCAGCAGCAAGATTGGGAATGAGCAAGGCAATAGGAACATGCTAGTGATGGTCCCTCCCAATGATCCCAGCCCTTGAAGACTCGTTACTCTACAGGACCAAAGTCAGCTTCCTCATCTGGACTTTTCCTGCCCTGTTGGGAATAGCCAGTGGGAAGAGTCCACACAGAGAGGACAGGTGGACGACAGACTGTGGTGATGGCTTTCAAGATCGCAAGTGGAGATTATCTTCCCGTGTACTCCAAACCATCAGGAAGGCAGTGCCTGCAACATCGCTTTCATTGGCTGCTTGAACAGTGGCCTTGAATGCTTTTTCTAGAATTTACCCCTGCTCAGAAAAGCGACCCAAATACTGTAAAATGAGCTATCATCCCAGGGGTTGCTGATGCTGAAATTTGGCTGCAACATTAGAAAGTATCTACTGGCTGTTTTTGAAATTAGCAAAGACTTGGAGATGGGAGGACATGGAGCAAGTGTGCTTTGTACATAAAGACTTGCTGAAAGCAAACCCCTGATTCTCCTCCTCTACACTTTCTGTGTTGCAGGAATACCGTGGCTGAGGACCACTGTTGCTACCCTGGGAAGACTCGGGATAACCATGGCCTTTGAAATCGTTTATTTGGTGAATTCAGAATTGTACCCGACGACATTACGGCAAGTCCAACAAGTTTGTCATGGTTTCTGAAAGTTGTTCTGCAGCCAAAAGTCTTACCTTGACTTCAAAACTAGGAAAGTCCCTCTGGTTTGGTGCTGATGTCGTCGGGCTGTGCTGAGTTAGTGCAGAGGACCAGTTGAGTCACAGCTGCTCTCTGGTTACTATTTCCTGCATTTGGGGAGAGACGCAATTCTGGTGTCAGTACCTTTAGACATAACCCTGGTTCTGTGGCGAGAATGAGAGCTGGGAGCAGAATCCCTAGTTAGTGCGCTTGCTTCGTGGGTCAAATCTGTGTTCATTCAGCATCATCTTGGGAAAGGATGCAGCTCTGTCAAGGTCTGGAGCCCATGAGAGCCAACTGCCAGAGGCCAGAATGAAGCCGTGTGCAGGGGCTATTGCAAATGGGCTGCTCTCCTGGGGGAAACCATGGGCACAGATCTCTGTCCACGCACCTGGAAATGTCACGGTGTGGGCTGGGTAGAGAGCTGCTGCTGGAGAGTTACCATCCTCTCTCCATCCTCACCATCCTGTCCCTCCTGTCCCTCCTGACCATCCTGTCCATCCTCTCCTTCCTCACCATGACTCAGCACCCAGATGTGAAATGGGAAGTTTTGCTAGAGTATGCGATCGTGTCCCTTTTCAAGGTTAAAATTTCTAGAGATGGTTACAATTTCTCTCCTCTTTATGTCTGGATGTTTTGTTTGTTTTGAGTTTATTTAAATATTCTTCATTGAGAACAGTTTTCTCCCACAGGAACTTCGGAGTTTCGCTGTGTTCCGGGCTATGTGATTTTGGGGGAATCGTGGCCCCGTTTCTGCTCTTCCGGCTGGCAGCTGTTTGGCTAGAGCTACCGCTCATCATCTTCGGTAAGAACTCGCCGGGCAGATTGTTCTGAAATGCTTTCATCATCACTCTGTACACTGACAGAGCTCTGCAGTGACTGCTCTGTCTGACTCCGAGGACAGCCATCTAGTCTAGGACGTCTCTTTCCCTGTTGAGGAGAATCTGATTGCAATGAAACGGGAAACCCTGAATAATTTCAATTTATATTACAGGGTTGGATGAACAGAGTTCAATTTAGCTTTCTTTGTTTAGGTTCCAAGTTTAGGATCAAATGCTATGAAACTTTTATGGCACTGGGCATCAGAATCAGTGGTTTTCAGGGGACAGAATCGCACATTCAGTTTGTTTCCCAATAAGCCGGAAAACTAATGTAGCCTCAGTGCTCTCTGTCCACAGCATATCTCAGTTCGCTTTGCTGCCCAGCACACGCCACTGAAAGCAGAGACACGCAATCCCCGTGCACTGCTGGTCGCCTCTTGGTCATTCCCAAGTTTGTTCCCCGCTCCCTGCTTCCAACGAAGGCAGGAACCTTCACAAAGGAGGAACCCTAAGGACATCCAGGCCAGGGCTGTCTCAACTGGCAACCTAAAAATTCAGGCGGTCACTACAAAGACAAAGTGTGTTTAATCTGGGGTGAAAGAATTGCAATTCAGGGTACCGGTTCAAGTAGGAAACTTAAAACATTCCCTGCTTCTGGTAGGGAATGTTTTCCATGCATCATGCAATTCAATGAAAATGCTCCAAGGAGAGATAAAATTAGGACATCCTAAGGCAGCGAAAGAGGAAGATGAAGTTAAGTGGTTAAAGAAAAAACTTGATTAATGTTAGCAGTCTGTTCTCGGTTATTTATAATCAGTTACCGATTGTCGAGAGGATGAAAAGGACCTGACTGAGCCTGTCCTCTCACTCCAAGTCCAGAGTCATCAACAATTGTTTGCTTGATGGCTGCATAAAACAATAACTTCTGGCCCGCTCCAAAGGCCTTTGAACTATTTCAAAAGAGACAAGTAATGCAATTTCTCTCTCATGGATCCCAGCCCCCTTTTACAAACAACTTCACAGATGTCAGCTTTTGGTACATTCTTTCTACCTGGACCTCACAACCCCCTCCCCTCCTCAGCAACAAAGGAAGCAGATCAGCTTCTTCCTCGCCTCCCTTCCCCACCTGCACTTCTTACTCCTGCCAGAGAATGTTTTTCATGCATTGTTCAATTCAATGAAAATACTGAGTCGATCTTATATCCTGAGTGATACAAAATCCCTTTAATAGTCCTCGGGACAGTAAAGTCAGCTTCCGCTGATTTAACACCCGGGGATTCAATAAGAGCTCAGTTCGAATTATTTTGTGGAATCTGAACATGAAGCTCAGCGTTGGTTCTCTAGCTAGCGCGGCAAAGCAAGCAGAGTTCCCTCGTTCAGCCAAGCGCGTGGTCCAGCAGCCCAGGCGTTCCGATGGCAGCCTGCAAGGAGGGCGGGTAAGCTGGGTTCTGGTGCCACAGTCTGGCTGGGGAGAAAGCCAGGCTTCCAGCAGGTACAACAGGAGTGTGATAAAGCCTGGAGGAAAAGGGCCAGGGAGCACCGCTTGGGAGGATCACGCCACTGAGTGAGGGGAACGTCAGGAAGGAGGGACCAGCATCTAGGCTGAGATCTGAAGATGAGGGGAAATTCTCCAGGTGAGGGTGTGGGCGGGGAGAAGGCCTGGAGCCAGAGGAAGGAGGTGGCCTCTGGCAGGGGGAAGTTGAAGGGTGGGGCGTGTGCGCCAGGCAGCGGCAGCTGGGGGCAGAGGCCGGCACACCAGGAAGGGTCCCGGCGGACTGTGAAGGGTCGCCCTTCTCCTGACAGCAGTGGGCGCTGCTGGAGAGTGTTACGGTGGGGCTGATGGTATGAGATTTGCATTTAGAAGTATGAGCGATGCCAGAGGTGCAGCTGAATTGGAGGGGGCGATGTTCGTGGCAAGACAGTGAAACGAACGTCGTAATCAGGTGAGAGGTCGTTAATGGTAGACTCACAGCGCAGACGGGGCTGGCGAGTTGGAGAGCGATTCAAGAAATATATTAGAAGTAAAACTGGCAAGACAGGCTGAGTGAGGCGGGACGCCCAGGCCCTTCACTGGGAAACTGTCAGCGAGGCCAGGCTCTGGTTTGGTGTCAACAATCAAAGTCCATAAACTAGTCGAGGCAGACTCGCCACGTAGCAGCTGTCAGCTCCTGGCGTCACTGCCCTCTGGGATCTTGAAGTGGTTCGTGCCTTTGTGGTGGACACGCTCTCCCCAGGTGCGGCTGCTTTTCTCTCCTGCTCAGCGACGCCTTCTGGAGGCTGAGGTGCCGGTGGTGGGAGCAGCAGGTGCTGGCAGGTGCTCCAGTTCAGGATGCACTTTCAGGGGGCAGCGTCAAACACATACCAGTGTGGCGGCAGCCTAGGAAGGCGTGTAGGAAGATGGGGTTTCAAGAGTCAGCTCTCAAGAACAGAGAGAGGGGCTGGTAACTCAGGACAATGTGGGCCTGATGGAAGGTTCTACAAAGAAGAGAGATTTGCATATGGCGCAGCACCTCCGCTGGCGGGGGGAGGTACTGCAGAGGGGGCTCCTCTCCAGGGAGGTGCCCCGAAGAGAAGACTCCAAGGCATCGTCCTTGGACTGGGCAGGGAAGAGCTCACAGAGCCTCCACCAGGAAGGGCAGGGGAGCGTGGGGGAAATTCTAGTGTGGCCAAGGGAAGCTGCCGCGACCCCTCTCTGCCGGCTTGTCTTCTGGTGAAGCAGGAGGTGAGACCTTCTCCGAGAGCTTTGCACTTAGCAGGCTCGCAGGCAGTAATTAGTAAGTGGATGAGCGAGGGGACATATATCAAGAGTGCAGGCCGACGGGCACAGGTTTAGGAAGACAGAGAACATCGGAAACGTGGCGAGATCAATGAGGGCCGGCTGGGGTGACCTGAGCTGCTGCGGCGGGGCCGTGCGACCCCAGGTCTGTGTGAACCCCGGCTGCTGGTGCGGGGCCCGTGAAGCTTCATGAGCACATCTGCTTCCGGAGTAAGCGGGAGGGCTGAGGGGCCCAGCTGTGCGCTCCTGTTGGGGTGACGCCTCCCCCCTGTTTCACAGGTATCCTGGCCTCTGTCTGCGGTGGCCTCGTGATGCTCCTGCCTGAAACCAAGGGTATCGTCTTGCCAGAGACAGTGGACGATGTGGAAAAACTCGGCAGGTATTGTATGCAGCTCAGCACATCTGAAACGAAAGCCGCATTTCCGCTCGCGGGGGACGGGATGTGCTGAGAAAACATCACCCTTGGGTGGCCATGGCTGGGACCGCGCCCGTCCGCGCGCTTTCGCCCCAGTCGCGGGTGGCGGCGCCAGGCAGGTTGCTCTCCTGCACGCGGGCTGCCCGCGCGTGGGAGCTCACGCATCCCAGCATCCGGCCCGAGGGGCTCCCCCAGCCAGCCTCATGCTGCCCTTCCACCGAGCAACACACTCTTTCTTGATCCCCAAAGCTGTTGGGGTCAGATTGTCAAGCCCATCAGAAAACAATAGAGAGGAGGACGAGGGGTCGGAGGTCAGCGCTCTGCTCCCCGTCACCGTGACCTCAGAGGGAGACACGGGGAGAGAGAGATGCGGGTGGGGAGGGGCAGGGAGAGTCATCCCCCAGCTACACACACACGAAGAATAGACCCAAATTCCAGTGACACAAATTCTAATTTTTGTATGCTTGTGACTTTCATAATAAAAAGTTGGGTGAAGGAGTTGATTATGCCCAATCTCTCCCCTTGGAGAAACATCTAGTGAGAGAGCGATTTACGGCTGTCGGCGCTAAGCGCCCGGAGGTGTCCGTGGTTATGCGCTCTGGGAAAAACCCACTCAGCTCCAGACCATGAATCCTGGTAGCTTTTCCCTTGTACACCTGCACGGCAGTGCTGTGTCCTTTCTGCGGTTTCATTCACGCCGGCGGCTCCTTCCAAACCATGTGGCTCGGAAGTTCGTAAAGAGTGTATGTGTCGTGGCGCTAACTAGCCAGTCAGTGCTGACAGCCGGGAGACACTTACGTCTCCTGTGAGTTGGGTTTTTGCGAGTGTGTTTGATCAAAACCAACTAGGGTGTTGAGTGAAACACGGCTCTAACCAGCCTCTCATCCTTCCTACGCACTCTCTCCTTTCTCCTTGGCCCAGTTAGTCCGCAGGCCTGTATGTGTGGCAGGAAAAAGGAAACCCAAGTTTCTAGCTCCCGCCTCTGAGGTCCCCTGAGAAAAACGAAGGAGGAAACTTGTCCGACTGATCCCCCAAGGACCCGACATGCCTTGCGGAGACTTGTGTGTCCACTTACGCTGCGGGGAGCTGTGCAGCTCTACGTGTTCTTAATACTGTACAAAGACACTCAACCTATCTGGATATTTTTATACAATGTTGGCCGGGTCAAGACGCATCTCCATTCCGAGCCCACGTCAGGTGCGGACGGCGAGAGACAAGCTGCTGTGCTCGCAGCTCCACCTGAGGCTGGAGCCTGGAGCCTGGCCCATTTGGTCCCGGGTACAAGTGAAGCCCCGTCCAGTTCCCATCACAGCTGCATCAAGACTGCAGGACCTGGATCTGGGGAGACTGCACAACAGCGGGGCCGTCAGCGATCCCCAAGACATAACTCTGAGCTGAGCGCCTGAGATACCTGCAGGAGGGCGACCTGGGGGGCCTGTTTGTGGAGAGACAGGATCTAAGGCCCTCAGGGCACGAGGCACTGAGCCACCACTTTCTCTCCTGGCCCTGAGCTCTGTGGCCCTGCGGCACCTGGGGTCGCTGCCTTCCGGCTATTTCCATAGCTAAGAACAAATCTGCAGTGCAATTCGGGGGGTTGGCTCTGTTCTTTAAAGTCACTTTCAGTCCTGAGATTCAGGATGGTTTGGGCCCCCTTTAGGGGACAGTGAGCACCGTCCTTAGCTCTTTACTGAACAAAATTGTGGATTATGATGGCATGAGCCTCGTGATTTTAATCACAAAGGGATATGTGTCTTGTATTTGTGAGGTCAGGTCTGTGAGGGTGACGGCATCTGTGGTCAAGCGGGGAAACCACAGACAGTTCTCATTCTAGCTGGACGCTTTTGTCTTAGGAAGAAGCTGCCGTGGTAATGGAAAGAAAAGGCCCATTGGATCCATGCTTCAAGAATGAGCAGAAGCTTTCTAAGTGACTTTTTAAGCACCCCCAAGGGATTGGATCTTTTTAGTGCCCGAGGCTTCCGAGGTGTGCCTTTACAATATGCTGCCTTGCCCGAGGTCTGCTTCCTATCACATTTGTTATATTTTCAGATTCAGCACGTGGCTTCTGCAGAGCTTTTTAATGGGTTCTTTTGTGCTCATGGGCAAAATGGGCGCGGAAGGGAAAGCTGGCCGAGGAGGAGAGTTCCTGTGTGAACAGGTGACAACACGTGTGTCGTGTGTGTTGATTGTAAAATAAGCTTCTTAATCCTTAAAAACCCCACCAGAGTTGATGAGGAGCATCTTGTTTGGTGCTGAAAGGAGCACAGCTCGTGCGGGGTGCGCTGGGCATCCACCCTCATCCACACACACTTGGCCTCTGCTTCCTTCTCTTTTGCTCTTTGATACTATCACCTTTGAATTGTATTTTGGTTCTGGTAAGAATAAAAATTTTAAATTGCCAAGGAAAATCAATGTCCATCCTTGCTCTTCCTCCCAAACACATGTCCCTGTAAATACACTATGCCTGGGTGACCTTAGCGCTGTCCACCCCGGTGGTCAGTCAGCAGTGGGAATTAAGGAGTCACTTATGTTCCTTGTTCCTTCGTAAGCACTTGGCACCATCTCTAGACTCAGATGTGACCCAGAATAACATTCAGACTCTAGCTGGTCTTGGATTACACACCCACTGCCCAATTCACGGTGCGCGACTGCCGGTGTCGGCTGTGCTGGCCACGGTCGAGCTGTCAGGAACAGATTTCATTCCCAAGAATAGAATTTGTTCTCATGACCCCCGCCCGCCACATACCTGTTGTGCTCTGAAAACATTTATCTCATTGCCAAAAATAAACACATGGAAGATGTGTGTCCAGCCACCTTTCACCCACAAGAGAGACACACAACAAACTTAGGAGTTCTGGGCTCACATCGCCATGGTCCCACAGGCTCCGCAGTCTTTATGTGACTATACGTGAGGGAAAAGAGCAAAATCTGTTAGCTACTCTGTTGAAAATTAGTAGGATGAACAAAGAAATGGAAACAAGGAAGATCAAAAACTTAAAGTACATGGTTTATTTTCAACATATGTCCAAACTGTGTTGCCTGTAACAGCCTGTGCACCCACGGGACTGGAAAAATTTATCCACAACAATATTAAAAAATGTTGCGATTTGGCAGATGGTAACAAGAAGTTTCTTCATTTGATTAATGTCAATTACTCTGAGCATACTAAATTCCCTCCCCATATTTCAGTTTCCAGATTGGTGGATGCTCCGCTGTCTCCCAACTGTTAGTTACGACTCATTGTGTCTTCAATCCAGTTAACAAACCTTGATACACGCACATAGACACCAGGTTTATTGGGGCGCGCACAGCCAAGACCCCAAGAAGTGACTCCTTGCAAAATGTATTTGTCCTTCTCGAAGCAAACCAGAGGTCCTCCACTGTCGCCCTGTTCAGAGGGAGGGAGTCAGCCATCGTGGTTTTATTATGGGGTGTGAGTTTTCCCAGCACTTAAACATTCCTTTACAATCAGAAAGGACCTTCTCAACATATCATCTGAACATCTGTTGTGCTTCAGTACCAAGCAAAATATTTTCAACAAAACCACACCACTTAGTATTTCCTGACGAAGAAAATCCCTCGTGACTAGTCTACTCATCCCTTCCCACTGTGGGGATTCTCCTAGACAGAGTAGTCCCAAGAACTATTGTGGGGCAGGTGCAGCTGGTCTTGTCTTACAGCCCCTCCCTACTCAGCGCCCCCCCCACCAACCCAGCACACTCCCAGGCAGCACGTGTTTCTTGACAGTGATGGATCCGAGCTACCTACTTACACCCAACCTGTGACCCCAGGCCCAGAAATCACCTGAGATGACCTGCATCAGGATTGGGGGTCAGGCCTATGGGGTTTGGGGATCCATCAGGCCTAGTTTGTGACCTCGGTTGACAAATCCTTCATGAATTTGCCACTTTGGGGCCGAAATAGCCAGAAGCCCTAGGCAGGTCAGCACAAGATCAACTTTGCTCTCTAGAGTCTTTGCTCACCTGGCAGCTGTCAGTGCCTCCGACCAAGTCCCCAGCACAAAGCTCAGAGGACCTGACTCTTCCGTTCAGAAACTCGTAGCGGTTGCACACTTTATTCTCAATCACGGGGATCTGGGCTTCCTTGAGCAAGCCAGCACCGAAGGTGCCTGTGTTTAAAAAGATGAAAGAAAAGAGTAAAGTTTACTGGATCCAAAACTTGCTCACAAGGAAAGTTCTAGAACAGCGGAGAAGCAGTGGTCGACCTCCCCTGTCCTCGAGGTTGGATGAGACAAGACAAGGGGACAGTGTCCACACTGCTGGAACACTCTTCTCTCTTTTTGACCCTTAAATATATAAACATTTCATCAGATGTTGTGTTCCCAGGACCTGGATTTTATCATCTGGGCTTTTTTTTTTTTTTACAATGTTGGTAGGATTTCTGTTGCTGTTATTTTGTTGTCTTTACATTTTAGGATATAGAGTTTGAGAAACACAGTGACTACTGCTTTTATATATTTTCTCTTAGTCTTTTTCTATTTTTCTTTTAATACACTGCAAGATCATATCTCTTGATTTTCTCACACACATTATATAATAAGAACTTTTTTTTTTATTATCCCGCCATCTTTGTAACTAACATTTTAATGTGGCGTGCCTGCCTTATGGGGCTGGGGTTTCCTTTCCGGGTGAGGGCATCCTGGACATAGTGGTGATGGTTCACCGAGATGACGAGCTTACTGAACGCCACTGAACTGTACTCTTCAAAGAGTGCATTTTATGTTAGATGCATTTTACCACAACAAATAATGTAAGAAAAAGGAGAGGAATATCTGTTACTAACCTTTCCAGGCACACACTCGTCATGTGCCATATCTCAGTCCTTAACTTGAGCCCTGGAAATAGACACTTTCTCACTCCTGTTTCAGTTAAGGAAATTGAGACCTAGAGAGGGTGTGCAGTTTGTCCAAGGTCACCCAGAAAGTTGGTGGTAGAGCTGGGATTTGAACCTAGGACCATGGCATCATTGCCCAAATTCTTTACCATCATCTTCACAGGCTCCTGCAGTTGTTTCCCATGTTCCACAGCTGTGCTCACACAGTTTATTCATATTCCTTAATATTTTCTTAAGCCCCCAGAAATTTCTTAAGTCCCCAGAAATTATATAAACACATGTATGGTTCCCACCAGCACCACCAAATTATTTTCCCAAAGGTATGGCAGTGTAAAATGTCACCAGAGAAAACAATCACTTCATCACACCCTTATGGGTACTTAATATTTTTCAAATATCTGCTGATACTATAGGTGGAAATTGTTCTATTCATTTTTGAAGTTCATTCTTTTATAATTCTGGAGAATAACATTCTGCTGTAAGCTTGTTTTACTTGCATTTCTTCTTTTGTGAATAATTGTTTTTGGTTTGTTTTTTCACTTTGCCAAATTGAGTAGGATATTTGCAACATTCCAGAAGAAATGTTGGTTTTCCAGATGGACACACCAGCATTTTCACAAACAATCTAGTTTTCCAATTTTGCAAGCTCAATTTTCACCAGAATTTAGCAAACGCCTTTACTTTGCTAGTTGGAAGAGCCAAGACAGGGAGTATTATCTTTTCTTCAAAGACACTGACTAAACTAGCATAATTTCTTGAGTTTGGGAAATGCACACTCCACCTCGAGTTAACACAAACTGTATCTGAGAGGACCACCCGCTTGGCAGGAGAGGCTAGTCCCAGCCCCGGCGGGGCAGAGGCCAAGGAGGAAGCAGGCGGGGGGCACTATTTGACTCGAGTGGGCATGTGGGGGAGCAGCCTTCTCAAAATATTTTGCTGAAAATCGATTTATTCGAGTGTCCTGATCTTTTATCTGCTGTTTGGTCGAGACAGACTCCCTAACGCAGTGTGCAGTCCACCCTGACGGACATTGACGTGGTCAGTGGGGATGTGCTGCCATCCTGTGGTCACAGTAGAGATGGCATTTTTGAGAGCAGGGAGACAGCAGATGACCAGGACATAGGAGCCCTGATGGGGAGTCCATGGGGTCAGGAAGAGGAAGCAGGAGTCCCACGGGGTTGGTGATTGTTGATGAGGGGATCATCCAAATGAGTTCAAGGCCTCACACTTACTTTGCATTTGGAATATCAAAGTTGGGAAAGACTTTGTGGAGAAGCGGAGACTACAGATGTCACAGTGAGACCGGGACACTGACTGACCAAGTAATTCACAACAAAAGGAAAGACAAAAATCATATAGTCATATCAATAGATGCAGAGAAGGCATTTGACAAGATTCAGCACTTGTTTATGACAAAAATTCTTAGTAAAAGAGATAGAAGGAACATACCTCAACATCATAAAGGCCATGTAGGCCATGCACAGCTAATGTCATATTCAATGATGAGAAACTGAAAGGATGTCCACTTTCCCCACTACTAGTCCACATGGCATTGAAAGTCCTAGCTCCAGCAACTGGGCAAAAGAATGGTAGAAACTGGGAAAGAAGTGAAGCGGTTCACTATTTGCAGATGACAGGACAATATGCATAGAAAACCCTAAAGACGCCCCTAAAATAAAAAAAATTAGAAACAATAAATCAGTTCAGTAAGATGGCAGGTTACAACAAACAACATTCTGTTGTGGTCCTATATGCTAATAACAAACTCGAAGAGAAAGAAATGAAGAAAACAGTAGTATGAAAAAGTGTTAAATACCTAGGAATAAAAAAAAAGGAGATGAAACACATATTCAGTGAAAATTGTAGGGCATTGTTAAAGAAATGGAAGAAGAAATGGAAGCTATTCGTTGCTCATGGTTTAGAAGAACTAACAGCGTCAAAACGGCCATCTTACCCAAAGCGATATCTAGCCTCAATGAATACCTATCAAAGTTTCAATGGCATTCTTCAAAGAAATAGAGCAAGTATTACTGAAATTTCCCTGAACAGCCAAAGCAATCTTCACCAAAAAGATGAGGAAAGGCTTATACTCCCAGACTTCAGACTATACTACAAAGTTATGGTAATAAAAACAGTAAAGTATTAGAATAAAAATATACACTGAGACCAGTGGAATTGAATTCAGAGCCCAGAAATAAATCCACACTTCTATGGACAGGTAATCTATGAAAGGAGGCCAGAGTATACATACATAGCAGAGGGGAGAGTCTCTTCAACAAATTGGTTTGGGAAAACTGAACAGCCACAGGCAGAAAGTTGAACCCAAACCACAACACACAAAAATTAACCCAAAATAGATTAAAGATGGGGGGTAAGACTAGAAACCATAAAACATAGAAGAAAACATCGGCGAAACTCTCCATGACGCTGGCTTCAGTGATGTCTCTGGGGACTCGACTCTAATGCTAAGAAATGCAAATATACAGGGCCTCCCCGGTGGCGCAGCGGTTGAGCGCTGGGTTGCGAAGCTGCCCGCGACCTCTGCGGCGCCGGTTCGATCCCCGGCTGCTCCCCGGCCACCGGAGGAGGGTCCCACATGGCGCGCAGACCTCTCCTGCCGCCCGCTGCTCCCCTCAGCAGTGTCCTTCGGTCCTTCTGCCTGCTCTGCTCCCCGCTCTGGCTCCGGTGAATTCTCTCACCCGCCCGCGCTTCTGACTGTACCCAGTGCATGTATAAACCAAACAAACAAACAAACAAACAATAAATAAATAAATAAATAAATAAGACATGCCTCTAGAAAATTGAAAAATAAATAAATAAAAATAAATAAAGAAATGCAAATATACAAACGGGATTACATCAAACTAAAAAGCTGCACAGCAAAGGAAACTGTCACCACTAAAACAAAAAGACACCCTATTGAATGGGAGAATATATTTTTAAATTATGTATCTGACAAGGAGGCTGATAGCCAAGATCTAAAAGAAATCACATAACTGAACAGTAAGAAAACCAGGAACCCAATAAAGAAGTGGGAAGAAG
Source organism: Talpa europaea (assembly GCF_964194135.1). Taxonomy (NCBI): domain Eukaryota; kingdom Metazoa; phylum Chordata; class Mammalia; order Eulipotyphla; family Talpidae; genus Talpa; species Talpa europaea. The sequence continues at coordinate 3,929,549 of NC_140068.1, read as the reverse complement.
AGTTAAATAGACACTTCCCCAAAGAGAAGAGCTAATAGACACTTCTCCAAAGAAAACACATTGATGCTCAATAGGAATGTGAAAAAATGTTTAACATCACTTTTCATCAGGGAAAATCAAAACCACAATGAGATACCAGGCCTGTGAGAAAGGCCATATCAAAAAACAAACAAACAAACAAAAAACACAGAAACAACAAGTGTTGGCGAGGATGTGGAGAAAAAGGAGCCTCATACACTGGAGGTGGGAATGCAAACTGGTCCAGCTGCAATGGAAAACAATATGGAGGTTCCTCAAAATATTGAAAACACACCTACTAGATGACACAGCAATTCCATCCTTTGGTATTTATCCAAAGATTGCAAAAACACTAGTTCAAAAGCCCACATGCACACCTAGGTTCACTGCAGCACTATTTACAATAGCAAAACTATAGAAACAACCCAAGTGCCCAATTTACAGACAGGCAGATCAAGGCGATGAGGTATATACTCACAATGGAATACTACTCAGCTAGAAAAAGAGATGAACTCTTGCCATGTGTGACAACATGGAAGGAACTGGAGGGGGCTGTGCTAAGAAGGAGAAAGACAAATACTAGATAATTTCACCCGTGTGGAATACAAAAAAAAAAAAACAAAAAAACAAAGAAACAGAAAAAAACTAAGTCAAAACAAAGAGTAGAACTTTGGCTGCAGAACGGAGGCTACTAGAGGGGGATAGTGGGGGTAGGGAGCAAAGCAGGGAGGGGCCAGTGGTCTGTGGTGCAGGATTATGGGTGCTTTGGTGGTGGGTGTGATGCGGCAGCATGCATCTGAAGTGGTATGAGAACCTGTTGCCCTGAATCTTATATAGTGCTGTAAACCAGTGTTACCTCAATTAAAAAAAATACGGATTCACCAGCTATCACTGCTGACGATTAGGAAATTGGTAAAACAGGCCTGACTTGTGTTTTGTGACTCCTGGTCCAATCAATCAGCTGATAGCCATTTCTTCAGTAGACAGGTGATGGGGTCAGGGAGTCAGTGCAGGACGATGGTTAGACTGTATGGGGGTGGGGGGTGCGGTTGGGACAGGGGAAACAGCAAGAGGACTTGGCTGCCAGGCAGACCTGGGTTCCATCAGCGTCGACGACATAAGGTCTATGTTTTGTTAATTGGTGATGATGACGGGGAGGGTGGGGGTGACGCGCTGGTGATTACCGTGACGACGCGGGTGGGGACAGCGGCCCTCACGATGAGAGCTGGGGATGGTGATGGGGATGGGGATGGTGGTGATGATGATGGGGAGCTCTGGGGGTGACTGTAATGGTGGTGCTGCTTGATGGTGATGATGGTTTGGGGGTGATGGTGATGGTGGTGGTGGTGATGGTACAACAGACGTAGAAGGGGTGTTTGCTCTAAAGCACCCTCTCCGAAGCACTGAGGGTCCCACGCGCAGCCCAGTCCTCACAGTGACCTCCCAGGGCACACAAGCAGGGAGAGGAGGCCCAGAGACGCCTGACGCAGGGCCGGTGCGGGGCTACGACGATGCCAGCGTCCACAGCACTGTGCTTAGAACTGATTTGACTCAGCTGTGACCGAGGGCGCCTGTTGGTTTTCTGGCTGCCGGGAAACCTTCCCTCCTGCATCCCCAATCCTGTGGCGGGAGCCGCCCTTCGCCTGTCCTGGGCGTGGCGCGAGGGGCTTCTCAGGTGCAGGTAATGCAGGTAATGTAGATGGGCGCCAGGGCGGCCCCTGACCGGTCCGGGCCTGACAGACCGTGAGTGCTGCGAGGGGAAGCCGGTCTCCCTCCTTCTCCTGGCAGAGCTGCAGCCCCTGGCACCTGCTCACAAACCATGTGCTCTTGGGGTGGCTGACAGCACCCACAGGGTGCAGGCGGGGACCTGGCTCCAGGGACGCCAAGACAGGCAGCCGGTTCCCAGCTCCCTAAGAATACCCCTTTGTGGCGTCATTCGATTTGTGTTGGATTTTTCTCCCACTTGCGAGGAGCCGTGCGGGAGTGGACCGCACTCGCTGGCGCCGCCAGGACTCAGCCTTGCTTGGGGATCCCCCACCACAGCCCCGTACCCACGTCCCGCAGAGGAAACGGCTCGAAGAGGTTGTGCTTTTCCGAGGACCTGCAGCTGGTAAGAGGGAGTCGGGTGTGTCTCACCACACCCGGCTGGGATCTGTGGGGTGAGCCTTCTCAGGCCCCTCATTTGCTCAATGGAAACCAAGATGTTGCGTGTACAGGGGTGTGTGGTGGTTAAACACACAGCTGTTAAATGCAAACAGCGGGGGCAGCCTGGCACCCCCTCAGAGAGGCCTTGTTTGTTGAGTTTCCCCTTCCCTCGCCTCCATGGTCAGACTCCAGAGCATGGAAAGGGGGTGCAGGAAATGCAGAGGCAAGGTTTTAAAAGAGCAAAAGCAGAGAAAGAAGGAAGACAGGTTTGGAATTATCTAGACCACTAGCTTTTAGCTTTTTTTAAGCCACAAAATCTTTCTTCTAATGAAAAAGTGTGCAAAAAAGCTATCACAGAAAACACAGTTTGGAAACACACACAGCCCTGGTACAGAGGGGGTTGGGGGTGACGTGGCCAGTTTGCCCCAGAGTGGCAGAGCCAGAGCCGCTGCCCAGGGCCTGGCTGCTGTGCCCTCCCCAGCCCTCTGAGGGGGCGAGGTGCAGACCCAAGACATCCTCACCCGTTGCTTCCACCCCAGTGGGGCACATGCAGTTATTATCAGGGCACAGCACAGAGTGAAGATGGGATCCCCAAAAGGGGGATACGGGACCCCGTATAAACCGTCCCTCTTTCTCCCTCCTCCAAGGGCCACAGCAAAACTGGACAGCGCAGGGCCTCTCTCTCCTGTCCTTTCCTGTCCTGTCTGTCCCAGCCTGCACGGCCGCCCCCACACACGCCAGAGGAGCAGGTATTTGGGGAGACTAATTTAACTGTAATTTCTGTTGTTGTTTTACACCATGGGAATTCAGTCTGGCTCACTGCCCGTGGAAAGCAACGTAGCACTCTTAATTTGCAGTCTTGTGTCAAAACCCTGCGTGCCAGCGGACACATTAACGTTGGAATTATGGGCTAAGAGACCAGACTGTCCCCTCCCTCACCAGGCTCCCCCTGCAGCCACTGTGGACTCACGGGCAGGCACCCCCGGCAGGTGGGCGGGCCTCATTTACGGATTTTGTCCAACTTTCTCCAAAACTCTCTCTTTTCCCATGAGATGGCAGGTCAACGACCAGTTACTTCTGTGAGTCACAAAATCCCTCTCACCTTGGGTTTCTCCCCAGCCGGTGATGAAGCACAAGGTCCGGTCAGCCACCACGTAGTTCTGGCTCGGCAGGCAGGCGGGGATCACCTTCTCAGTGATGATGGCGGGGCTGGAGCAGAGCAGAGTTAGGGTCAAGGGCCTGGTCCTCCTGGACGAGACGCCGCCCGCAGGAGCCCGGAGCCCTGAAGGCCGGGACTTCCATCCCGCTGACCCTGTGCTGGTGGAAGGCCCTGTTCCACCTCTTGTCGGCCTAGCGCACCCCACGACCCAGTGTGTCATGCAGGCATCCATGTGGACAAGAAACTGGAGGCTGTAGGGATGGCAAAGACTCGCTGCCCACACCTGCCCGGGCGCGTCGGGCATCAGAAAAACAAGTGGTCAGGCCAGTGTGGAGGCTGGGCGTGGACAGGAGGCCTGGAGGAAATGCCCCCGAGTGGTGACAGCAGTAATGGTGGCCAGGCCTGCGCGAGTGGCTGGACTTTGGGTGCCTAAGTTTCCTCATCTGCGCGTGTGACACAAACCCACAGAATGCGTGAGGTGGGAGCCCAGCAGCCTGCACGAGCACGACCTGAGATTTCAGGCCTCTTCAACACTAGAGCTTTGATCCTAAGCCTCATTCTGCTTTAGGAAGTTCTGATGGAAACAGATGGAAGACAAGGTGTGCCCTCTCCGGGTGCGAAAGCACCTGAGCGCAGGAAAGGAATTCACTCTTTAGGCCCAACCAAGGAGCCCCTCTCTTTCCTCCCTCGAGAGTCGTAAACACCCGAGAGTCGCCCCGGTCAGGCTTGGCAGGCCCAGAGGGCAGCGCTTGGAGCCCTGGGCATGGGCTTGGGCCAGCCCTGTCCCCCGGTCAGCTCAGCGTCCACTGCCCTCAGCTCTGCCAGATGCCCTGGGCCTGCCCCAGTCCCCAACGTGCCCTCCTCAAAGTAGCCACGGGTTTATTTAGCTGGCTGGGACCGGTTTCCAAATGCTTCTAACTTGAAGTGGCACAAGCCAGGCGACCTTTGTGCCGGCTTCATAAAACACCATTTCCACAGAAACAGGGAGACTGAAGGAGAGCTGGCGTTGGTGAAGTGTGTGTGTGTGCGTGTGTGTGTGTGCATGCACGCATGCTCTGCAGTGTGTAAGGAGCTTTGAAATACATCCTCCCACTTGAGTCTCCCAACGTGTTGTTATGTGGCGAGAACTGTCACCTGAGATGCTGGAATCATCTCTGACTGCGACTGCATGCTAGCTGACTAGTAAAATTAAGTGAGCGTTTTAGGGGTAACTGCGTGCCTCATGTGTCAGCTCAGTCTTGTCCTCATGGGGAAGCCCACCCAGGGCTTTCCGCGACCACCGCTGGAGGGTGGCAGCGTGGGGCCGAGCCCAGCTCATCCATGTGCCTTCTGTACCCTAGACGGTGCCGCCCCCTTTATCCCCCCTCAAGCCAGGGCACAAACAGTGTTGATCCGGGTGGAGCTCGGGGAAGGTGGTACCTGCTCAGCTTCAGCAAGGCGATGTCTGCTCTCATGGGCCCTGGGAACAGCTTGGCTACTGCTATTTTCTGGACGTCCGGTTCAAGATTCTTCTCCTGGTGCGCACCCAGGATGACCTCGTATGAGGCAGCTCTTGAGGACCTGGAAGACGGTGGTATCAGGAGCAGAGCCGGGGCCAGATCACAGGGGCCTTCTGAGCCACGGACACTGCACCCCACGCCTTCCACTGAGGCCTCTGAGTGGGAGGGAGGGGAGTGGGGGAGAGAGAAGGGAGGAGGGAGGAAAGCGGGAGCAGGGAGGAGCCTTTAGGACAGGCTTCCTGTCGGTCACCCTGGACGTACCTCTCCAAGCAGTGGGCGGCGGTCACCACCCACTCAGGGGCTATCAACGTGCCTCCACAAAAGTGCATCCCCAACCTAGAAAGGAAGGTGCCGGGACATTAGTTCTCTGCAGAGAAGAGTCTGCTCAGTCTCCAGAGCGGTGATGTCCCTGGGAGCAGCAACTGGCTCCGGGTTAGCCCGAGACTTTGTGTTTCACGAATGGGATTTTCTGGAAGGTTCCATCCACACCAGATGGCTGGGGAAGGCCAGGCATGGCCTGCCCACAGGGGCGCAAGGCCCCGTGGCTCCATAAAGAAGCTGGCATTGTGGCTGAGGTACTGGCCTGGACTCCAGTGGGGGGACCAGCTAAGGGCACCCCCCCGAGTCACTTCCTTTTCTCTATGACAAGACACGCAGGACCTGTCTAGGAAGCCGGAGGCGAGCCTGGGCCGCGGTGATTCGTGGGAATCTGCAGAATTACCGGAGAAAATTCCCCGAGTTGTTTACTTTGCAGGACCCTCTGGGCAGGCGGTGGCTCACAGAAATGACTCAAGGCTGATTGTGAGGATGAGGACACAAACAACACACACACACACATACACACACACACAGGCGTGTGATGGGGAGGGGGCTGCAGTGCAGTTAGGGAAAGAGTCTGAGGGGGCCTCCCTGTGGCCTCAGGGTTCAGTCCCAGCACTGGTCACCTCTGTGGCCTGAGTTTGATCCCCAGCCAGGGAGCTACCCACAGGGCGCAGCAGACCTCTCCTGTCTCCCCACTGCTCCCCTCAGCAGAGTGTTTCAGTGGATCTGCCTGTCCTGCTCCCCACTCTGTCGGAGGAGCTGTGTCTGGAGCGCAGGTTCTAGGTGGTCCCTGGAAAGCGGGATCTCTCCAAGGAGCAGCCACGGGCCTGCAGGACTGGCCCAGCTCGGTGAGGTCAGCCCCCGCGGGGCCGTGTCTGGGAGGGGAGCCCCGCCCGCGTCCTTCATACACACAGAACCTGTGGGGGGTGGGGGGGACTGTCATTTCACCCTCGCAAGCGCAAGCGCCTCCTCTCCAAGTGTTCCTATTTTACAAAGAGACAATGGCCTCCTGGGTCAGCCTCTAGGGCGCCCCTGCGGCTCCCCGGGGACACCAGGCCTGCGCGCCTCAAGGCAAAGCTTCTGGCACCGGCTACTTTCAAAATAGAAACCCCAGAAAAATATTTTTTAAATTTTTATAGGCGTCTTTGTCCTCAGGAGGATCAGTGGCAGGTCCCGACTCCTGAGCTGCGCGGGTGCAGCGAGTGCGGGGCGAGGCGCGGCGCCGGGCACCTTACCTGTTTCTGAGGCTGACCTGCCAGGGCCAGGAGTGCGGGTGCGCCACACAGCCGCCCACCACCCGGCCCGGGCACTTCTTCGGCTCCACCTTCGGCTTCCCGCAGGTGAACGCGGAGGACGCTGCGGCACAAGCAGGCGGCTCAGGATCAGGGCGGCCCTGTCCCCAGGGAGGGCGCGTCCGAGCCCAACCTGGAGCTTGACCTCCCCCCCAAACTAAAGTGCGTCTCTGGGATACTCTTTCTAAGTTTCCAGAGTGGCGGTAGACAACGCAGAGCCCTCCCCTTTCAAAAACATAGAACCACTGTTACACTTATTTGGGGGGGAATTGGTAGATTTAGGCATTGGGGGGAGCTTTTCTATGCGACCTGGACTGCACGGGCTGTCACTCTGATGCCAAGTCCTGCATCCAAGGAACACTCTGCCCGCTGCACCCTGGACCTCCTGCGCGGTCTCCCACGGCTCGCGACACCCTCGCAGTGTCCTGCTCAGAGCTGCCAGGGAAGGTCCCCGGGGTGGTGCCTTGGAATCTGTCTTCACGCGTCCAATCAGACGTGCAGAGTCCAGGTAGGACATGACGCCTCCGGGTCACCCCTGAGCTCCCTCTTCTGTATTTACTTCATTTAAGGCGTTGGGGACAGGGAGATTCCCTAACACATGGGGCCGCCAGTAAGACCTGCCTCTCCCAGATGCCCCTCCTGAAGGGGGAGCAGTCCTGCCCTCCCCCCCACCAGGTGCTCAGCTCCCAACCCTCCCTGGCACACCCTCAAGAGGTGAAGCTGCAGTACTTGAGAAGTCCTCTCCTTCCCAAGAGAGCACTCACCACAATGCGGGATGTCACAGTAGTCAAAGAGTTTCTTTGGGTTCATGGTGTAGCACCAGGGCCCATTGGGGTCCCCATCGGGATTCCGGCAGTACTGAAAGAAGAGCGGGCTAGTCAGGTACATGGGGGCAGAAGAGAGCACGGGCATGCCCTGCTGTCCTGACAGGGAAAGGAAGCCCCCTTTTTATTTGGGGTGCAGTTAATTTCAGGATGCTTGTATAGACTCCGATGCACAGTGCACCTGGGTCACGTCTCCTTGCTGCAAAGACGCTCCGACTCTGAGGTCACACTCCAGGGGAGGGTGGGGACTTTGAAGGATGTCCATGAGCACCCAGGCCAGCAGCCTGGGCAGGGGACTTCTTCAGAGCCCCAGCAGCAGAGGAGGAGGGCGGGCCTGACCGGCTCATCTGCCCCTGGCTCGCTGCAGCCTCCTCTACCCCTCGGCACCACGGCTGCTCCCCACGGGCTGTGCACCTTCCAGGGGTCAAGCCCCCAAGGCAATGTCTTCCTTCTTCCCTACTCATCCTCCCTCTGAAGAAAAACCATCCCAGGAAGCGCGTGAGGCCAGGAAATCCTACTCCGTGGAATCCTCAGGACCCCAGGAATTTTTCCTAGAAAATGCCTCCTAAAATGTCACAAAGGTCATCTTTGATTTCCAAAATCTAAGGACAAACACTAAACACGATAAACAGCACCTGATAAAAACAGAGCAGGAAACGTCACAGAAGGGCAGCGAGAGACCCGGGGACAGCGGCAGCTGCTTTTCCCAAGCAGACCCCCGGAGGCGTAGGCCCGGAAGGCCCCCGCGCCCCTCCCGCCCCACACCCCGGCCTGGCGGGCGGGCTGGCCGCCCTTCCTCCCGGGAGCGCCGGTGCTGGCGAAGGCTGGAATCGAAAGCAAAGGGGCTTACGTTTTCATCCAGACCGGCCTGAGGCTTTGACCCTGGGGTAAAAGAGTGGTGGGTGTGGGGCTCCTGCGAAGCCCAAGGCTGGCACGGGATGCCCGTCACCGTGGTGGCCTTCTTGCCCCGGTATCCTTTCCCGATCCCAAACATGCAGTCTGTGGGGAAACAAAATGGGGGTCATCACCGGGACCAGGCCAGATGAGAGGAGAGCGTGCAGGGTGTTAGGTCTCTGGTGACCGACTCTGGGCCCATCCTCCCCAGCACTGGGGTGCCCGGGAAGAGGCGCCCTGCTTCGTTTGACAGGTTCCAGAAAAGCTTATTGGCCTGGAAGCAATCACAGCTTTAGCAGGATGTTAGACTGGGAATTGTGGGCGGGACACTAAGACAGTCAGGTTGATAGAAACAGAGAGAGGAGCTCTCCCTGCTCTGGGGGCCAGTACGAGCCCCTCCCCAACACTAGCACTGCGGGGAGGCGAGGCCCTGGGGGAAAGGAAAAGGGTCTGAACGTCAAATCAAGTTCTCTTTTCTAATCATGACTGTCTGGAGCACTTTGAATTATGCAAAACTCATCAGAGAAGTCATGAGACCCTGAGTTTGCGTGCTATTTTAGGGGGAGCAGTAGCAGCCATTCCCCCTCTCCCCCCCACCATGTCTCCTCCTCCTGCACGGCAGAGCACTGGACTGCTAAATCTGACCCCAGGTGCCAGGTGCCTGGCCCTTGCAGCTACACAGCAGGGCCAGGGCAGCAGAAATGAGTGGGGAATCTGTGTCCTCCCACCATACATGGTGACCACGGCCTCATTTTCAGACCCCCCAGCCCTTCTGAGCTACACCCCACTGTCCACGTGTTTGTGGGAGAGTGCCACCTGGCCATCTGACTAGCAGCCCTAGTTCAGTACATTCCAAACGAAAGGAGTTATTTCTATTCCTCCAGGGAGGAGGCATGGACTTGCTTTTCCAGAATATTCCAACGCTGGCAATGCCACCATATCAGTCTTGCAATACACTCAGGCTCAATTTTATCCATCCCTCACAACCTAGGACTTCTCAAATCCTAAAGAAACCACCCTCCCAGATTTCATCCCCAGCAGCAGCTCTGACACCCCAGGTGCCTCCTTCCTCACGGCAGCCCCTCAGCCAACACATCAGAGCCCTGCAGAACACAGCCTCTGCATCCCTGAGCCCTTCCTGCTCCTTTCAACCTGACGCCCAAGGATGCAGGTGTGTGGTCAGAGACACTTACCTACTTCTGAAGGATCCTGTGGACTTGGAACTTGGACAGTTGGAGAGCTTGAGCCGCTCTGTTCTGTCTCTGAGCATTTCTTCAGGTTACAGAACTCCCATCTGACGCTGGGGTCGGTCGTGTAGCACCAGGGGCTTTTATCGCCGTCTGGGTTCCTGCAGTAGTTCATCCTCAGGTCACTGCAAGTTCCATAATAATTGCGGTCAGGAGAGGGAGAATTACAGCAGCCCCCGGCACCCTCTGAATCTTGTTATACAAAGGGCTGTCACATATTTGAAATATTTCCGTCTAAGTTCCGGTGTCACTGTATTGCCACAACTCAGAGGGTCACAACTTCTCAGCTACTGGATACATGTTAAAATAGATTATAAACTTAAAATCCAGAGTACGATATACTGCAGATGCAAACAGAGATGATACATACATTGTAATGTCTTTGTCCACATTGTTAAATGCATTCCCCAGGGATGGCCAGCGAGGACTTTGAAGCACAGATTTTGGAATTTTCTCTAAGCATAGGTACTGTCTCCCTGCCGTGACTCACAGGGCACGGACGTGCTGTGGTTATGGGGATCCAGACCCTGTCTGGAGATACCAGGGACGCAGGACGCGGGCTCAGGCCCTGACCCCCAGGGAGGCCAGTCAGCAGCTCCGTGTCCGGCTGGACCAGTTCACAGGCCTCGCATTTGAACGGGCGGCTGCTCTGTTTTATAACCTGAGTTCTACCGACACAGGGAGACGCACACGCGTAGGGTGGTTTGATGCGTCCTCATGAGCATCGTCCTGACAGCCCCATCGCCTGGTGTGACTGACAATCTCCTGCACCCTGAAAGGTCCCCGGGTCACTGCCCCATCCACCTCTGCTGCCCCCCAGAGGCGACTGCTATTGATTCCTTGACCACGAGTGGATTTTGCCCTTTGTGCAGGCGCCGGCGGTGTAGACTCTGCCTGGCTCCTTTCCTGAGTGCTGCGGGCTGGAGCTTGGTTTATGCTTTTGTAAGCAGCTGTGCCTCATGTGCCTCGTTTTATTCCTGAATAGAACCATGTTGGTTTATGGATATGCCACCAATTATTCCTTCATTTTCTTAGAAAGGCATCAAAGTTGTTTCCTTCCAGGGTGGTTAGGAGCAAGTCTGCCTGCATCCTCTGTGGGCCGTGTCGTCACTTGAGTTTTCGTTTCACTTCCTGTGAACACAGTTGCGTGCCCACGGGTGATGCATGCTGGCCTTTACGAGCAGTCGTCGTCTGATCTGCAAAGTGCTTGTCCCCCGACGCCCCCACCAGCACATGAGAGCTGAGGCTGCCCCGTGCGTGCCCCAGGTGCTGCTGTCTGTCTGTCCATCCAGCCACTGCCCTGGGTCTGAGTTGGTATTTCCATGTCTATTGACTGATACTGACGGCTCATGTGTCCAGCACGTTCAGGGGCTCGCTGGCCACTGGCCTCTGTGCATGCCCTGTGGAGCCACTTGCCTGTTTTTTTTTTTTTTTCAGGTTGTTTGACTTTTTCTACTGAGAGCTCAGAGTGATTATACTCCTGGACACAAGCCATTGGTCAGATACAAGGTCTGAGAGCATTTTTTTCCAGGCTCTGATTTGTCTCTTTTCTTAGCAGTGACTTTTGGTGAGAACCAGTTATCTGTTTGTGAAAGTACTAGTTGTGCATTTTTATAGTGTTTGTGGATCCTTTCTAAAAAGGTCTCCTTCGCAATGTGAAATTATTCTCTTACGGTTTTTCCTAGAAGCTGTGTATGTCAGCTTTCATTTTAGCTTTATTGGGTCTAAGAGATTTCTCAAATTAATTTGAGGTTGGAATCAAGATTTTTATCTCCTATAAGGTTATTCAGGTGTTCCAGAACCTTTTGGGGAAAAATTTTCTTTCTTTGTTGGACTGTTTTGCCAGGTATATTGAAAATCAATTGACTCACACATGTGTGTCGGTGTCTGGCTGTTGCTTTTCCCATTTGCCTACCTTTTTGCCTGGCTCTCGATTACATGATGAGAAGTCTTTAACTCAAGATGCACAAGTCTTGCCAATTTGTTCTTCTTTTAAAGATGATTTTGGTGATTTTAAGTCCTTGCATATATTTTTTGTCATCCTTTATCCTCCCAAATATTGCAAGTTTACTTGGTGTGGGTTGAATTCAAAGATCAGATACTGATTCTCTTAACCCATAAACATAGTATATCTTTACCGAGATCTTTTAATTTTTTCCTCAACAACATTTTGTAATATGCAGTATATAGTTTCTTGAACATACTTTGTTAAAATGATCACTAATTCATTTGCTTTTGATACTACTGTCAGTAATGTTAATTTTCAATTTTTGATCCTAACTAGTCACTGATAGGGCATAGAAAAACAGTCAGCTTTTACATATTGACCTCGTATAGACATCCTTAAAATTCTCTGTGGCCATTAACTTAATTTTTTGTGAATAAAGACTAATTTCCTTATATGTTCCAATCTGAGGTCCTTTCTATCTTTTTCTGTCTTTTTTAGTTCTGTCTCATCCTGCTTCTTTTTGTATGCCTTTCCTTTCTCTTTAGGTTACCCATTTGTTTTTTTTTTAAGATTTATTTTTTATTTATACAATAAATAAAAAATGGGGTACAGGCTAGAGGCGCAGGAGGGTGAGAGGATTCACCAGAGACAGAGTGGGGAGCAGAACAGGCAGACAGACTGAAATGCACTGCTGAGGGGAGCAGCAGGTGCAACAGGAGAGGTCTGTTGTGCCATGTGGGAATCTTCCTGGCCGGCCGGGAATTGAACCAGTGCTGCAGAGGCTGCAGTCAGCTTCACAGCACTGTGCTCAACCCACTGCGCCACCACGGAGGCCCCACATTTGTTTTTTAATGTTCATATTTTCCTTTAAATCTTTGAGCACAGTTATAAAATCTTTTAAATATTTTGTCTGCTAATGCCATCATTTCTATAATTTCTATTTGTATTGACTGCTTATACCCTAGGTCAGGATCACATTTAATGATTTTTGTGTATCTAGTGGTTTTGAAATTTATGCCAGACATTTTGGATGTCATGTTCCTGAGTGACTTAATTTTGTTGTTTTCCTCTCAAGAGTATTGAGTTTTCTTCTGGAAGTCAGTTACTTTACTTTGATGCTTTTGTAGTTGCTTTGAATCATTACTAGGGTATTTCTAGAGCAATTTTTACTCTAGTTATACCCTAATGCTAAAATGTTACATTTCTAGTGTCTCTATTGAATGCACAAATATTCCACAAGGTCTCTCCTCTCTAGCTCATCAGAATCACAAGTCTCCACACACAGACTCTCCCAGAGATGTATGAATTTTGTAATCTCCATTTATCTCACCACTTCCTGGTAGCTGTTATTTTCCTATTTGCTGGAGTCACTCCCTTCACAAATGCAGCTTTTTACTCAGCCAAATACTTTTTGAAGACATCTATGCATATTTCCGGAACTCCTTCTCTGCACAGATCCTGTATAAATTATTAACCAGCTTACAGTGTATACTCAATGGAGTACTACACAGCTGTGAAAAGGGATGAAACAGTGGCATTTAAGACAAAATATGTTGTCCTCAAGATGAATATGTTAAATGAAATAAATAAAAAGTGAAATATAAATATCAATGATTTCCCTCATCTGTGGAATATATATAAATAACCAAAAAAATACACAGGTAAAATATAGTAGGACTAGATCTTGAGCTCTGTGAAAGAACATAATGGTTACCAGAAGGAAGGGGAGAGGGGAGAGAGGAAGGATGGAGGAGGGAGACAGATGAGGTATGGCTTGGGTTATTCCATGGAGTGTGAATGGAACATATGTACATATGAAAGAAGGAAAATGGAACTTCGAAACTTACAAACTTAAAAAGAAAAAAAAATACCAGCTGCCTCAGTAAACCCATTCCAGTCTCTGTCTCCTCAGTTGAATAGGTCACTGGGTTCTGTTTTGGATCCAGCTCCTGGCACTATAGTCTTTTAAACCCATGGTAATTGTATGGTTCATCCTATTTCTTTCCCATTCTAAAAAGCCTCAATCCTGTGCTGCCTGTTGTCCATAATGTGAAAATAGTTTTTCATTGACTTGACAGCCAATTATTATAGAAATGCTGATCTGTTCAGACCTGGTCTTTTGCCTATTTATCTGTCAATATCACCCATCAGCGTCTGTATACTTCCCAGCTCTCATCTGCCGTCCTGCTCTTGCTTTTCATGTCCTAGCAACTCATATCCTTTCAGACCACAGGAGCTCAGGGCCAATATGTCTTCCCAAGTCAAAAGACACATTTTTACTTATGTCCAACGAGAAAAATATACTTTGTCTTAGGGATTGGATGTTGGAGTGATAAAATTCATAGATGAAAGACTACATCTGCAGCAGGTGCTATGGAGTGATGCTTTCTCTAAGCTTTGGTCCTTTGTTCTGAACATTCCACTAGTGTGACCTCAACAGCTCCGTAGATGCCCAACCAACCCTGCTTCCATAAAACTATGCAGAAAAGAGAATTATCCTCTAACTTCTCTTCTTTCAGTCATTTGCTCAAAAAGTAAGATGCTTGAGGCATTTGTCTCACATCCAGAGGGAAAGAGAAGTTTGGTCCTAACTTCAAGCATGACCCTTCCAAAAGCTAATTCAGTGCCCTGTTGCTGGTCTTATGAATACGTACGCTCCTGGATATTTGCTGGGGGTCCTTGTATGGCGGTGTGGTCTCATTGATGACCATGATTGACATTTCTTTCCTGTGTTGGTCGTGGAAGATGTTCCCCGGTAGCTCGCCCCATTACCCTCGTAGCAATCCTGGACCACGGGAGTCTGCTCAGGCGGTACTGAAATTAAAACCGAAGAAATCAGCTGAATAATGACATGAACAGAGAAATATCTGGAGCAATTTTAGACACAAACAGAACAGTAGCTTGGAATTAACAGTGCCTTCTTTCCAGACTGGCCACTGGACATGCAAAGACAATTGGTCCACCCCATTTAATGGCCTAGTTTTAGGGGTAAGTATTTAATTTTCAATGCAGGAAATGATTAAAAAGTCAGAATGCTTATATTGGAAATTGCCCTTGTATCAATGTTTATTTTATGCCTCCTTGCTGGGTGTTCATGTAAACAAGTGATCAGGAGAGGGAGACACATTCTGTGGTGAGGATGAAGGTGATGATAGGCCTAGACCAGAACCTCTTACGTATTTTCCTGGACTCTTTGCTTATAGAAAGTCAAAGCTTTAACTTACTGGCAGATGGAGCAGGAATTGATTCTGCATCCAGGATTATATTTTGCTTCTCAGGAAGAGGCAGAGGCAAAAATATTATTTCCCTGGAGGAGTGAAAGTGAATCCTCTTGTACTCAGGATCCTTTACCATATGAACAACTAGACTGCTTCTCTTCCATTCAACACCCACCACAGACAAAAGTGAGCATTCAGCTCCACGTGAAGAAGAGGTAAGAACAATGACAAACATGCCCTCGAAGCCCAGCTCTACATGGTTTTTGAAGACAAAGGTAAAGATATCTACTTCCACAAAAAGCTTAGTGCTGAGTAAAAAGAAATAGCAGTTTCACCACTAGCTTGGGTTTCCTGCATAGAGAGAGAGAACTCCTCTTGCTGCAGGCATGCGGTGACTGCTGAAAACTAGGAAATGATTAGGAATATTGAGAAAATGCCCCAGCTCGTGGGTCCCCTCTTCAGATACAAGATAACAGCAGACTATCGCTGCAAAAATTTGAATCCTGGTTCACTTAATTTAAAGGCAGGAACAACAAAATGCAAATTCAACTCATCTACTGCAGAGATTGATTCTCTTTATGTGTGGTCAGCACACAACATGCTGACCAAGGCAGAGGAGGCACATTTCAGTGTATAAATTATATCAACTGTGATCTCAGCTGTTCTACACATAATATCAAATATTTCATTTAAAAAGTTGCCAAATAAATCCCCAAACCAGAAAGACAAAAGCTGCTCTTAATAAAGGAATCAACAGAGCCAGACTCAGTCCAACTAGCTATGGACACTATCACATTGAGAGTGTGATATAATAATATTTTTAAGAATTTTGAGGTGCAGATGAGCAGTGGGAACAGAAAGAGAATTTCAGCAGCAATGGAAACTGCAAAACAGAATAAAATGCAACTCTTAGAGTAAAAATTAAGATATTAGTGATGAAGATTTCTTTCAGTGGGCTGATCAACAGATTTTACACAACTGAGGAAAGAATCAATGAATTTGAAAGTAGGTAATAGATATCATCCTAAATGACACAAGAAGGAGTCAGAAATAAAGTGAAATAAACATATAAGAGAATATGAGACAATATAAACTGGTCTAACATTTGGGTAATTGAAGCCCAAAAGAGGAACCAGAGAGGAAGAGAGTAGGAAAAAGAATTAAGTAATAATGGTGGCATATTTTACAATTTTTCAGGAAGTGAATGAAAATAAATGTCCATCCATAATTCTATAACCAATAATATTATTTTTTAAATGAACAGCAAAATGCTTTCATACATATAAAAGCTGTGCTACAGAAGACCTGTGCAATAAGATAAATGAAAGTGAAAATTTTTACAGAAAGAATGTGACACCAGATGGAAATGTTCATCTACAAAAAGAAATGAAAAGCAAAAGTGATGTTTAAAAGTATGTCAATTAATAAAAGTGTATTTTAATAAACAAGAAAGATTTTTTTAGTTTTTTTAAAGATTTATTTATGCATACAAGAACTGGTGTACAAGCCAGAGGTGTGTGTGCAGGGGGGTGGTTAAGAGGATTCACCAGAGACAGAGTGGGGAACAGAACAGGCAGACTGACTGAAATACACTGCTGAGGGGAGCAGTGGGCGAGTCAGGAGAGGTCTGCTGCGCCATGTGGGTTGCTTCCTGGCTGGCTGGGGATCGAACTCAAGCTGCAGTGGCTGTGAATAGCTTCATAGGTTATGTCTTAACCCCTTGTGCCACCAGGGAGGCCCAAGAAAGATTTTTTTATATACAGTTTTAAACATGACTAACTGTTCAGAGCAAAAACAGAATCAATATATTGTGAGGTTTACAATATAATAGAAGTAAGCTGTGTGTGAATAACAGCACAACATTAGGGGAAGGAGGAAAAAGAAGTACAATGTTATAAGTTTTATGATACATCAAGTGAGATAAGATTATCTGAAGGCAGATTGTGACTTAAAACTGTGTATTGGAACTATTAGAAAAATTCTAAAAATATGAAAAATTGTTTCAACAAATGAGCAACTATTGGTGACAAAATACAATAGAAAACATTCAGTGAAACAAAAATCAAAAAAGATGAAGGCAGGGACAAAATTCAAATAGGACAGGGCCTCCCCTGGTGGCGCAGCGGTTGAGCGCTGGGTTGCGAAGCTGCCCGCAGCCTCTGCAGCGCCGGTTCGACCCCCAGCTGCGGGGCGAGGGTCCCACATGGAGCGCAGACCTCTCCTGCCGCCCTCTGGTCCCCTCAGCAGTGTACTTCATCAGTCTGTTCCCTGCTCTGGCTCTGGTGAATTCTCTCACCCTCCCATGTTTCTGACTGTACCCAGTGCTTGTATAAATAAATAAATAAATCTTTAAAAAAAAAATTCAAATAGGACAAGCAAAACTAAATGGCTGGTCAATTTCAATCCAATCCTATAAATGCCATTATATGTAAATGACTCAGATATCTCAATTAAAAAGGCTCAGAAAACAGATAAAGTTGACTAACACTAGTGAAAATGATGGAGCAATGACTGTATCCATATCATCAAAAGCAGACCAGAATGAGGAAGGTTCCAGGGGTAAGGAGAAACATTGCATAAGGAGAAAAGGGCCATTTCTGGGTCTCCCTGGTGGCACAAGGGGTTAAGATGCAACCTATGAAGCTATCCTCAGTCACTGCAGTGCAAGTTCAATCCCCGGCCAGCCAGGGAGCAACCCACTTGGCGCAGCAGACCTCTCCTGACTCGCCCGCTGCTCCTCCTCAGCACTGTATTGTTCTGTTCCCCACTGTCTCTGGTGAATCCTTTCACCCCTCACACCTCTGGCCTGTACCCCAGTTCTTGTATGCATAGTTTGTTTTTTTTTAAGAAAGGGTCATTTCTTCCAGAAGGCATGATAATCCTCAGTGTGTCTGTGCTGAACACAGAGCTCCAGAAGACAGAAAACAAACACAAAACCAAAAAGAAATAGACAAAAGCATAGCAAGAGATGGGGAACATCACCACTCATCTCAGCAAGCAATAGAGCAGGTCACAGAAAGTCAGCAAGGACAGAGAACAGCTGAAGAGCCCTAAGTGACTTGACCTAATTGAGCTTCATGAAACATTCTACCTGATAATTAGTTGCTGGTGCATTCATTTCAAGAGCACAGGAAACCTTACCCAAAATGCCATTATCAGAACCATAATATGCACTTCAACAAATATGGAATACTTGAACAAACAGAGCATATGCCTGAGCAGAGCAGAGCACAGTGGTCAATGGAGCTGCTGCTCATGGTGACCCCACTGAGGCAGAGAAGCCAAGACAGCACTTAGGGACGTGGCTGAGTGTTCATGGCCCTGCTCACCTGTGGCATCTATATGTTCAGTGGATGAGGGCGGGGAGTCACAGGATGGGATGTTGCAATACTCCCACCTCACAGAACTGTTGGTTGTAAAGCACCACGGAGCTAATTCTCCATCAGGGTTACGACAATAGTTTGCATCCAAATCTCTGGAAAAGAAGTGATTGTGAGTCCAGTTTTCTAAAAAGGTGAAATATAGAAACAAGTTGACTTTCATTCAATATTAACATGAATACTGTATTGACCCTATCACTCTTATATGAACACACTGTATGAATGGCAATTTAGATGCATATGTAGTCACTACGATGACACAAATTGAATGACAAGATCTCATCAAACTGACATACATGCTTCTCTTCCCTGGGATCAGTGTTGGAATAGATTCCTTGACTGTGTAGAGTTAAACCAAAGAAGTCTCTTTGGCCACATGTCGGGCACTGTGCCATGGGCTGGGAGCACACTGGCCATCTCCACACTGTTGCTGTCTCCAAAAGTGAACACCCGAGCCATGCAACTGAAGGCATCCAGTCCTGGGGTTGGCCTGCTCTTGAACCACAGTGTACATGGGGTGGAGTCCTCATTTGGACCCATTGCCAGGATCTGCTCCCAGAATTTCCAGATTAGTAAGTAGCCTTGGAATATGGCCCTAGAATTAGATTTGGACCAAATTCTTGATGCTGCTGCTGCTGGTCTAGGGAACCACAATTTGACAATCAGTATTTTAGGACAATAAATGCTAATTTTCACTTTAATTACTGGGCTAGTTTTTATTCCAAAATACTTGAATCCTAGCTCAAGGATTTTGACAGTAACTAAACCTAAGGGAAAATAAATGGATTTCGCAGTCCATAGCAGTGAACAGGTAAAACACCAGAGGGAGACTTACTTGCAAGGAAAGTTCTCCGGGGTTCTATTGTGTCTCTGTGGGGTCTGGTCACTCCAGCGCTGACAGGTGTGACCAGATGCCGTGACAGCCACCTTCCCGCGATAGCTCTCACCTCTTCCTTTCAGACACTGGTATGTTGGTCCAGATGGTGGTGGAGGTGTTGCTTGAGTGGGAAAAATAAATTCCACTGAATAAATTTTTACATAAAGAATGCACAGGTTATGCTGAAGGGAGCAGCAGCCTGTCTGCTTGTTCTCCTCCTCAGAGCCAGGCCCTTGACAGCCCATCTCATGAGGAGCACATTGGGCATATAAGCCCTGGGTGGATGCTTCTTTCTCTATTTGCTTTGCTCAGTCAGTCACGTGTGGATCAAACTGTGTAAAACCCATGCCCCAAATCTTGACATACATCAATCATTCAGCTCCCTAGTGAGTAGCAGATTATCCACTGAATGTCCATGACTGAATTACACACAGCAGTCACAAGACCACACAAGAGACAGGAGTGTCCTCGGAAAGAACACAAAATGTCTCCAAGAAAAAGCACATGCATGTAGGTATCAAGATATTCTTGAGGAAATCAAAAGACGGTGAGAAAGGAACTGAGGTTCATAATGGAGACTCTCTTCAGAGCTCTATAGCTCTCTGACGTCCCACAGAATGATTGTTAGAGCTGAGGACAGCAGGCCAGCTGAGTCCACCTCACCACTGACAACTGTCCTTGTCTAGAAGTTCAGTCCCTTCAAATTCTCACCGAAGGGTGATACTATAAAGTTCTTTCCTCCAAGTCTTTCTTGCCGAGGTGTTCATTTTCCACAAACTCTGCCACTGTTCCCCACACCTTGGAAATACTGAACAAATGACACCCAGTGAAGCTTTTTGTTTACAAAGCAACAATTAGGAAGGACTGTAGTTGACGATGAAACCCACGTTCTAGAAGGTATGTATCTGAGTTCCCGTTAGCACTGGAATGAAGTAGGAAATCAGAGATGCCTTCCTAGAGCCCACATTCAACTGTATTCTGAAGAGGCAGGAATTTCTAAAGGAAAACAACAAGCAGATGCTCTGGCCAATTGCTTTCATAACCATAAATCGCCTTAGAAGAGTAATAAAATAAAGACCAGTCACATCTCGTGGAACTTGGCCTGCAGACACTAATACATCTTTTTTCTCTGTGCCAAGGGAAGGACAGGCCAGAATCCCTGAAGACTGGGTGGAGCCATACTTACTACAGCGTGGGATGTCACAGAATTCCCAGCGTTTTTGGGGATTTGTGGTGAAACACCAGGGGCGGGGCTCTCCATCCGGGTTACGGCAGTAATTCATCTTCAAGTTCTTGCTTGGAAATCTGAATAGGTGAGAAGGATTTTAACAGCACCAAACATTTACACTCATGGTGAGAGCAGTGTCACGTGAGCCCGTCTGAAGCACCTGCCACATGCTGGTCAGGGCAAGCACCCGAGTCGGTGGTGGGGTAAAGGCCATCCTCAAAGAGGTGCCAGTCTCGTAAGAAGCATGCTAGTTAGTTTACATGTACGACATTACTGAGCAAATCAATAACTATCTCCATCTGGAAAAGTGATTTAAGCAAACTCCAGTTATTCATGTGCAAATAATCACAATTTTTTTAAATAATAACAATTTTTAAAACATAAAGTACTCATTGACTAGAAATAGTCAACAAGTACAGCCAGAAGTTGGCACCTTCAAAGCTTAAAGGAACAGTCCTTCTGGTAGAGCAGATTCTAGTCTTGCTAGCTTCTAGATTTATAGAAACTCACAGACAAGCCGTGCCTCTGTGAGCTCACACCACAGTGCACCCCTTAGCGCAGTCAGTGGCTGGGACTGTGAGACTGAAAGTGAGCTTTGGTGCCATTGTTTTCCAGACCCCAAGAGTGCAAAAGAAAGAAAAAAGTTAGCCAAACTTTTTGAAGCTTGTATTTACAGAAAGCAGATTCTGAATCTCACTGACCCAGCTTGAGCAAGTAGAAGCCAATGACCTTGAACTGAGCTCCAGGGTCAGCTAGAGATGAGAATGCAGAGGAGAAGCATCCTACCCAGAGGCAGGGACCCACTCTAGAAATTCAAAACCTCAGATATGTGAGAAAAGCTTCCTCATACTTACGGATGAACTGCCCAAAGACTGGGCAATGAAGCTTAGCCAAGTCCACCATTTCTTTGCCCTCAGTCTGCTTTTCAAACAATAAAATTGAATTCATTTTTTCATAATCCTGCCTCCTAAAACCTATGTAACCTCAGCTGGTTCTTACTTGGAAGGGAGGTACCCATGGGCATGTGGGGTCTGAGAGTCCCAGGCCTGGCATTCAATTCCGGACATGGTCTTGGAAATTTTGCCCACATAATGTTCTCCACTGCAGTGCATACATTCATCTGGGTAGACAGGGGTAGAAGGAAAGAGAGGATGAAAAAAGCCAAATGGATGAAGCAGACAAGGGTAAAAACTAGACTCCCACAGAAAGGCCTCTAATACCTCTTCCCACATGCTAGTATGTACTTTCCAACAATTGCTTGGTGATGAAATTGGCAATGAAGACTCCATTCTCTAATACAATTTAAAATGTCCTTCTTCAAAGAGTAAAATCAGCATATTTTGGTCAAACGCCTCCCTCCCCATCAACTAGTAGATTCACGAACAAACCCACACATTCCACAAAGCCTAGTTTGCAAACAGGGGCACACTGACCCCTGGTGGGCAGGATGAAAACTGGGGGACTAGGGTCCTGTGTTCTCAGAAGTCTATCGATCTTCTATAGGATTTTTAACTTTTGACATTTTCATTTTCAGTCATGATCTTTATAATTTTCTATAAAATTATTCTTATCAGATGGGTGGCTACAAAATAAGATGGGACCCTCCTAGGACTTAGAGCAGGAGATTCTGCTTGTGCTCTTGGCTTTGCTGGAGAATGCTGTTGTCTCAAAGGACAGTCATTCCTTTTTATATTTTTGAGAAGCACAACTGACTGATTTGGGCTTTCTTAAATTATTTAAAAACTCAGTCCGTTTAGCAAGGACTTTTCAGGTGAACTGCTTGACTGGTCAGGCTATTCAAACAATGAAGTGTTGATGTAAAATCCAATTCATTGCTTATCTTCAACCAAACAATAACGTGTACTGCCTTCAGTGACTGTTGTTTGAGTTTTCTGAGTTTGGTGCTTGTATTTGAGCTATTTAATTGCAAATCAGTTCAGCAATTGTTTGGTGGTGTAGGAGCTTTAAGCACCAGAAGTTTATTTCTGGAGTTTATATCTCATTTAATATCTGGAGGTGTTGAAGTAACACTGATAAAAATCATCGTGACCGTAACAAAGGTCTGTGCAAACTTCTGGTGCTTTCCAGGAGGTGTGCCCATCTTTCCATCTTGCCCGACAGGTGCTAATTGGTAGCTAATAACACCCCATGGGAGACTGCCGGACAGCAAGTGACCATGCAGGCAGGCGTGGACGGACTTTCTAGAGCACCCCGCTGACCTTCGCACTGGGGAATGTTGCAGAAGTCATATCTGAGGTCGGGATCTGTGGTGTAACACCAGGGCCCATCTGGGTCGTTGTCCGGGTTCCGGCAGTAATTCTCTTCCAGGCCCTCTTGCGGGTATTGGTCAGGCGAGTACCTGCGGAGGAAGGAAAGCAATCACTGACAGTGTTTGCACATCCGTGTGTTATCTGCAAAACGAGAAGCTTCTATCTGAGGCTGCAGGTTCTATCGTCCAACAATCTTTGGGCTGAGCACTGAGCTCTGTGCTGTGTGATCTTCTGTCTCCCCATGGACTGGCGTCTCCAGCACAGTCACTGGTGTGACCGTAGCTGCAATGTTGACGCCACGTCTGAGACAGAGGGCCACCTTTCCACGCAGTGGGCAGAAAGAAAGTCTCAAACCCTATCATTTTCCTAAGCTTCCAAACCCTGCCTCTGGCAGCGCATTTCTCTCTGTAAAAACAACTGTAGTCATTACCTCATGTCTGTGAGGACTTCGTACCGAGTGTTAAAGCTGAAACCTCTGTGTGCCGTCTCTCAATTAGTCTTAATAAAATCCCCATCGGGATGGGGTTACCCCAGTTTGACAGAGGAGGATATGGAAAAGCAGCAACACAAAACAGAATGAATCTTGCCTGAGCTTGAATGAGAAGTGAGTGGCAAGTGAGGTATTTAGAGTTGGAGCTGCTGGTCCCTAAGTGCTCCCCTGAAACACGGCAGAGTTAATAGGGGGAGGGCTTCATGCTCATTGTCAGTTCTGGGGGTGAGCCGCTACAGAGAGAGAAAAAATTAGATCAATAGCCCAAGACTTGAATCTGGAAAGGCAGCGTTTGTTCTGGTTCTTCTGGTAAAATGCACCCTTTCAAGACCTGGTCTCCTCCGCTGCTGGGTGGAGCAGACCCACGTGAGCCCGGGACCCTGGCTCAGTGATTTGACCATTTGGTTGAATTATTTTACCTCGATGTCCTGGAAATATTAGCTCTGCCCTTCTCATGGGGATGTGAGAAGGTGATGTGGGGGTTGAGGGCAGCTAACGGACACTAAATTCCTATTGGATGAGCAGATACTGAGACCATAAGGCCTCCTAACACCGTATTAGGGAAAGTCTGAAAAAAAAAAAGAGACTAAAGCAGAGCAGAGTTGTGAGAGAATCTGTTTTTCACTGAGGTTTTATTTCCTGTTTGGCTCCGAAATGTTCCGGTGAACACAGGCGAGGGTCTGAGTTGATGAGCTTGACTGTGGCTGATCTGCCCTACACAGTGATCTCTGGTCTTTTCTCAGACTCGGCCTAGAATCCATGGTGTTCTTGGTCCTTGTTCTAAGTCTTCTGGGGGGGCACATACACAAGACTGCGGGAGAGCAACCATCTTCCACTTTCATTCTACAAATCAGTGGCCCTTCCCATGTCATCTCTGGAAGGTTCTCTGAACCTAGTTGCTCACATATTCTGTTTTGACCTAGAAGTCATGGGCTCTGCCTCTGTCCGGCAGGTGGACATGAAGGTGAGAGAGAGCGGCTTACCTGGGTCTGTGTGGGAATGAGCTGCTCCACTTTTGACAGGTCACGCCATTTTTCGTCTTGGATATCGTGCCCCTGTAGTTCTTCCCATTTCCGGTCTTGCACTCTGAAAGATACACTGAAAGGAAGAAGTGGTCAGCTGCCTTCCCAAGAACACCAGGGAGAGACCCTGCATGGGTTGACAGAAAGGGCTTGCACGTGGGAGACACCGTTTCCTCCGATCTAAAGAGCGAGTGCTGCCAACTGGGAGGTTTTGCGCGGCTTATAAATATTTGCTTCGGTGCCTCCAGTTCATACAATTGTTTACCAGCAATTTAAGTATTTCATGAACACCAGCTTTGTCCACTGGTGCATTTATCTTACTGCCGTCCCCTGAATGTGTGCTGGTGTGGCCCTAGTGGTGGTGTTAAATAATGACAAGCCATAAGTGTCCACTATAAAAAATATATACTTTTAAAAAAGAAACTTGTCATTGATTAATTTATGAGCCTATTAAAGTAAAAAAAAATTAATGTTTTAATATGAATGGGTCGAGTGCAGCAAATCCTAAACATTATAGTAACACAACGTTGTAAGGGCTAGAAGGTTCCTCTAGCGATTCCTGATCTTCCCATTTACAGATGAAGAAATTTAGACCTCAAGTCATAACAGACTCAAATGATAAACTCTAAAGATAGTAGGTGGCAGATCAAGGCTCTCAGCAGCAAGGAAGTACCCTGTTTAGTTCTGAAAGAGCTGTGTTCACCGAGCCTTTTGGCCTGTGGCTCATGCACTGGACGTGGTACCCCCTGGGGCCAAGCTTGCTAGCTGCTGGGGACGCAGGGAACATGCAGCAAGACCCTCCTTGGCGGCGCTCACATTCTAGTGGAGTCAGAGGCTGGTCCAAGAGCCATCAAGGACACAAATTATGAAATGAGGGGATATATGGTAGCAGAAACAACACCCTGAGGAGAGAGTGAATGGGGCTGAGATGTTTTAGGCAGAGATCAAACTCACTCCTATTTTTTGAGATTTCAGTATTTTGAATGTGAAAAGGTACCGAATGGGCTATCAAACTGTTATCCACTTTACATATTTACAACATGTTTTCGGCTGCCCACCCAGCCACCCACCAGCCAGTGGGCGCCAACCTCTCTTTGAAACACACTGTCAGTTGCCCGCTGGTGACCTGCCTGTGACCGACAGTCACTTTCCAGGGTGCCCACCCACTTCTGCTCCCACCACTTGGGTTGTATGCTTCCGAGATTCAGTTGCTTTTATTGTCAACTGTTTATACAACTAGATTTGATTAAAGAGGATCTAAACTGAGAAAAGAATATTTAAAAGTATAGCTTAAGATCAGTGTTTTAAGTACTTGAAAGGGATGAACTGTTTCAAGATTTGCTGTCACATCCACCGAGGGCAACCCCCTCACCTGAGTGACTCAGAGTGTGAGAGAAACTCATATAACAAAAAGTTATTCTATTCTACAGTCAGAGCGATCAATAGCTGTCTCTAGACCTTGCTCCACTTCAAAGAGGAAATGTATTAGAAAGGGAGTGCACAAGAGTGTGGTTTATGCAAGAAAACACCAGATACCTTCTGCTGGTGACCCCAGAGGTGAAAAAACAAAAAGCAAAAAGCATCTGTTGTTCATGAGAAACACCCAGGTAAACTGGGTTTGTCAATGAGCATGTAAAGAATTTAAGGTGGATGTGTCATCCTTTATGATCCCCGACGTTAGCCATGTTTTAATTAATTGATCAATTATCTGGGGTCAGTACTTGTAGGGCACCTACGGCAAACTGATGCGTTCAACCAAGCATGACATGTGATGTTGTCACTAGCTCTTCATGGAGAGGTATTGTCACCATAGACATGCTACATTTATCAAAAGTGCAAACTCAAGGTACTTTGGAAGCCTCAGACCCGGGAGATAGGGAGGATCTGGCCATGGGAAGAATAGAGGTGTCCCCTGCAGAAGAAGGTGGCCTGGCAAGTGGGCGGGACCAGATCCCTGCCAGTGTAGAAGTGAGGGCCCTTGGCATTGGGTCGGTATCTGAGTGTCATGCCAAGGGCATCAGGGAGGAGACCAACCAGCCTCTTCGGGGGCCCAGCCAGTGACAACGCGGCTAGGACCCAAGGGCGGCAGGTGGCAGATGTAAATGGGAACTGACCTGACTATTCCCGGAACAGCCTGGCAGCGCGGCCGCGGTGGGTGGATAGCCCACAGTAAAGAAACAAGCATCAAAAATGACTTTTGACTTTTCACCTCTCTTCTGTTTATATGTACCTGCTGGCGTTTATATAACCTTCGCTCCTCTCCACCACCTTGACAACCAGCAACGATTCAACTCCTGATGCTCCTTCTGGTTAACAATTTACAAATGTCATATTTATTTTTTTTAATTTTTTTATTTTAACATTTATCATTTTTTACGTCTTTTTAGACAATATTTGCTTCCCCACCCCCACCCCCTCAGATTGAGTCCCCACAGAACTTCCTTCCCCGGGGCACCCGTGCACCATCACCTCAGTCCCCTGTGCTCCTCCCTCTCTCCCTCTCACCCCTCTGCCTCCTCCCCTGCAGGATGTCTCTGGTTTATAATTGTCTGTTTTTGCTTTGTTGTGGTTTGTACTGTTATTATTATTATTTTTTATACCTATATCTTATTTGGTTCCCCTATATTCCTGCTATAAGTGACACTATCCAATATTTTTCTTTTTTCCTTCTGGCTTATTTCACTGAGCATAATTCCTTCTAGCTCCATCTACATTGCTGTGAATGGCATGTGTTTATCTTTTTGAAGGCTGAGTAATATTCCGTGGTGTATATGTACCACATCTTCTTGATCCAGTCATCTATTTTTGGGCATTTGGGTTATTTCCAGGTTTTCCCTATTGTAAATAGTGCTGCAATAAACATAGGGGTGCAGGTGCTCTTTTGAATCAATGTTTTTGTGTCCTTTGGGTAGATCCCTAGGAGTGGAATTGCAGAGACGTATGGTACAAATGTCGTATTTAAATATTAGCATTTTGAAGGGAGAATCCACTGGACCTTCTTTGTTTTCATTCGATGGCTAGTAGGTAATGCTGTATGGAAGAACTCGCTATAGGTAAGAACATATAACGTCACTGCAGAAATGTCAGATTTACTCTGTTCTGTAATCTCAAGCGGTGGAGGTGGCAGTAGCAGCAATACCGTCGCAGAGCTCAGGATGAGCCAGTGTGTAGAATAACCCTAAACTAACTAAATACTTTTAATTTTTTTTCTTTTTTGATGACACTAGAATGTAGCAAGTCACTGTCAAAAATCCACGAGGCAGGATAGTTCTCCTTATCTTTAACACTTGTGGTATAGAACTTGGGGGCTAATTGGATCCTACAGATGGGAACGGGAAGCACCACACGTCCTCCTTACTGGAACATGCACGTGTATAAAAAGACAGACAGGAACTCTACATGCTGGGACTGTTTATCTAGAAATTCAGGGAAACTAGGGAAAAGGACTACTAACTCCTACACACTTCCCAATAGCATTTCAGAGTCTGGGAGAAGTATAGATCATGACCCCCAAAAAATAGAATTTTGTGAATAAAAATAAGGACCCCTCTCTACCCAAAGGATACTGAGGATTAAAAGCAGCTCAGTGTTCCGACTCAGCTCAGCCTCGCTCCTCCCACCCCCGCAGGGCACGACGTGGCTGCAGCTGGGGGTGGCGAGGCCTAGTGAAATGGTCGGGAAACCAGATGACTTCACACTCGTCAGATAGCAATAAACCCGATCAAGTGTATCAAAGACGAGGGCACACGCAAAGCTCTTCAACACTGGAAAGCACGGTGGCTAGCAGAGGGGCGGGGGCAGGCGGGGTGGGGAGATGTCCTGGTGCCCGGACACCAGAGCTTTGTTGGCATGAGTGACACTGGCGTGCAGGTGGGGCCTGGCACTGGGCTCCTCAAATTAGATAGCTTTGTGGGTGAACAGTAAATCAGTAACATCGATTTAAAAAAAAAGAATGCATGGACCAACAAAAATTCTGTTCATATATTCAAGATAATCTCTGCTCCGATAAATCACAGATAATAAAAAATGGGGGGGGCAAGGCTAGGAGGGAGGAAAAGAAAAAGAGGCAGAGGAGGAGAAAGACACTGGACTCACTTTTCTTTTCAAATAAGATGACGTCCCGTCTCCGGATCACGGGGGCGGACTTGCTGTTGTCAGCCATGAGCACGCACTGCTGCTCTTTGCTGTGGAACTGGAAAGCCCTGCGGGCAGAGGCGCAAGCACAGCAGAGGTTTGCCTTTATTTAAGGGAAGCAAGTTTGTAATAATAAATGAGAGAACTCTAGAGGCGATTGTATCTCTTGGTGGATGAAGGAGCTCAGAAGAGTTTATGCCACAAGAGCAGGCAGCTCCTCACCTCATGCCCTCACCACCCCTCTCCAAATTTTCTCTTTCGACTCATCACTCACTTGTTCATCCCAATGAAGTGCAGAGCATTGGCTTTGGTGCTGGGAGGAGGTGACTGACGCTCTGAGCCGTTCCCCAGAGGCTCTAAATGACGCCCGACTCCTACCATCTCCCGTTGACCCCCAGCTCTACATGCGACCCCTCCCCTTCACCTCATCCTCCCTCGCCCATCCTCATGGGCCTTGGGGCTATGCCACCTGGCATCCAGGGCCATCCCGTACCTCTGCAGCCCCTCTCCTGCACAGCCTGGTTTGTCCCTGGTATCTCCCCCAGGCTCATGGCCACACTGCCCCTCTGCCTGGGAGGCCCCTCCATGTCATCTTCACTAGAACCTCGCTGGGTTCCCGCCTGCCTGCAGGCCTTCTCTAGCTGCCTCATCCTTGGGGATTCTTTCCTCTGAACCTTCACAGCATATTTGTGATATGATGATTACTGGTACTTTGCATTCTTTGGCTGTCTTTTAAAAAATGCTTTTTGGGGCCTCCCTGGTGGTGCAAGGGGTTAAGCACGGCACTATGAAGCAATCCGCAGCCTCTACAGCATGAGTTCGATCCCCAGCCAGCCAGGGAGAAACCACATGGTGCGGCAGACCTCTCCTGTCTCGCCTGCTGTTCCCCTCAGCAGTGTGTTCCAGTGAATCTGCCTGTTCTGTTCCCCACTCTGTCTCTGGTGAATCCTCTCACCCCCCCACACCTCTGGCCTGTACCCCAGCTCTTGTATGCATAAATAAATAAACCTACAAGATATACTAAAAACTAGAGCTCAGAACAATAGTGGCTGATATAATGTATAAAAGGAAATAACTTCTTTCAGGATCCTTGTTCTAAAGCAGACGCTAGCAACTGTTGTTTTGGTACCAGACAGGAACAAATACAGCTTCCAAACTGGTCCTGTGAAGTTCTTCCTTCCTGTTAAGTCCTATGTTTGTTAATAAATTCACAAACAAATTTCATATTGCCACAACGATAGCCTCAAAATGCGAGATCCCGGCCTAAGTTCAACGCGAGTGAAAGTACCTGCAGATGAAGCCAGTCTCCTCCTCGCACTTGGCCGCACAGTCTGCGATGCTTCCCAGGTGCAGCTGCTTCCTCGTGGTGCTGATCAGCGAGGCCCCCTGGGTGTTCACATAGTCGTCCAGGGGGTCTCCCTGACCTGTACATGGGGGTGAAAGTGGGACAATTGATCCTGTAGTCAATAGCACTCTGTAATTATCATCATTTGCCATTATTTGTATTGTAGCAATCATAAAACTGGGTGCTTTATTAGGAGAGAATGGGGGGCTAGGAATGAGATTATCTGGTCAGGAATCCACTCCATTAATTCACTGTGATACTGAAAGAAAGACTGGGTCTCCAGAGTAATAGATCAGAACTATCCAACAACTTCTTTGTGACAACTTTAATGGGGTTGAGCTCTTGGATAAGAAAACATGATCTGCTTGCTATGCACATCCGGGTCCTGGTGGACAGGGAGTTGCCATGGGTGGCAGCCCTGGAGTTACCCACGCCAGGAAGGGTAGAACTTGGAGCCCATCTGTGATTTCCAATGTGCAAGCTACGGTTGTGACACTCACTGTAACGGATGTAATTAACTATCTCTCAATGGTTCCACCTCAAGATAACAAAGATTTGGGTGAGTTGATCATGTTGAGAACAAATAAAACCTGCACTGAATCTCAGCTGCAATACAAGGTCATCTTTGCTGGGCTGAGTCCTGTGACATGTCACCATTAATAACAGGAGAGAATGGTTTTCACCTTGATGCCAGGTGTTTAGAAGAAATTGTAAAAGACCACAGCTTGGGACAAAAGCTGGGCCTCATTTTTCAGTGAGATCAAATCTGAGGCCGAGCGCCCCCCTGGGACCTTGCGTGGTGCCATGCAGGCCCACACAGCGTGTTCCCACCCTAGGCCCCAGGCCGCACCTGACCCAGTTCACCAGCTCTGTCCCAAGCCTGGAGCTGTCGACCTCTGACCTTCTGGGTAGGAACACTCTCCATTTTCACAGGATGAGAGGCCAAAGCAAGTTGAGAAAATGAAGCTAACAAGTTTCCCAAAAGTTTGCCAAAATGGGATTAGGCAACATGGCAACCTTGACCACTTTGGGAGCCGGGGGCTGGGCCCAGAGTCAGCCTGAGTGGGTTGGAGGGGGACAGGGACAGGCGCTGGGACAGCTGGAGGAGACAGGTCATGCAGAGGCTGCTGTGAAGGAAGCACTTCCTCAAAGCATCTGCGGGAATAGTTTGTACTTGAGACGAGGCATTCTAGAGCCTGTTGGCATCGTGATGGGAATCACCCAGCAGAAAGGAGAGTCGAGGGTCAGGTCCTCATCCTCAGGGAGGCCATCCCCACCCACCCGGGTGGGCACACACTGCCCAAGAGCCATGCCCAGGACACTCAGACGAAGGCACCCCAGTCCTTGACCTCTGCCCTCGCCCTCCTTGCTCATACCCAAACCAGAGGGGGTAGTTGCCCGGGAAGTTGGCTGGGGCAATTTTGCTTAAGCCACCAAAAAGCACCTGATCAAGTGGATCAAAGATGATGGAGAACTAAACATGAAGACACACAGTCAGGACTTTTTCTGCATTTTCTCCCAGTTTGTGCTCTCATTTCCAGAAGACTGTGCTTTGGTAAATCTGTCCATGTGATATAAAGTACAAATGCAGAAACTCTATAAATTGTATCCCCAGGAGAGTGAAATTAAGCCTTTTGAGGAGTTCTTAGGCTTCGGAGCAGGCCAGTGGCTGCGGTGTCCAAACATGAGAACTCCCATTTGCGTCCCTTTAGGACGTTCCTTGCCTAGAGCCGCCGAGACGCCCCTGCAGCTGGTATCCCAGGAAATAGCCTCGCAGGCACTATTTTTTTCTCGTTTGGTTTGAAAAATTTTCTCTTAATGTTTTCTTAAATCCAACTCCAGGGCTCATATGGCAATGGGGTGTACTGTGGTTTATTTGTTGACCAAGAAATATTAACAGATCTTGGGGCCTCCCTGGTGGTGCAAGGGGTTAAGCATCAGCACTATGAAGCTGTCCGCAGCCACTGAGGCACCAGTTCAATCCCCAGCCAGGAATGTGACCCACATGGCTCAGCAGACAGATCCTGGCTCCCCACTGCTCCCTTCAGCAGTGTGTTTCAGTCAGTCTGCCTGTTCTGCTCCCTGCTCTGTCTCTAGTGAATCCTCTCAGCCCCCACACCTCTGTATGCATAAATAAATCTTTTTTTGAAAAAAGGAATATTAACAGATCTTTTTTAAAACAAAGTGTTTTTATGCACAAGAGCAAATATAGAGACATTTGCTACCAAAACCAAACCTTGGCACTAAAGGACTATTTGCTGAGTTACGTCACAGGGCACACAGATGCCTGTGGTTTCTGCGGGTGTAAGAAGCAAGCATGTATGTTTGGAGCTTTGCTTAAGCCACGGCAAACAGGGAACTAGTGAAGACGATGAGAGGCTGGTCAGGAATGGCAGATAGTCAGGAGATGGGTCATTGTTTAAGATCGAAAGTGAGGAGCATGTGACACCCCAACAAAAATTATATAGTCAAGCTCAGACGAGGAAAGAAGACTGACAGCTTTGGGATGGTGAACTACACAGGCTTTTTTTTTTTTCCCCGCTAAAATAACCATCATTTAGGTTCAATCTTTTAGAAGTGAAAAGTCATTCTTCATTTTCTCTGCCATTTTTTCCCACTGTTCACAGTGAAATTAAATTTATTTCTTGAAGAATTCATCATCGACCTCCCCAATGGCGCAAGGGGTTAAGTCTCAGCTCTAAGAACTCAGCCTCTGTAGCATGAGTTCGATCCCCGGCCAGGGAGCTACCCACATGGTGCAGCAGACTTCTCCTGTCTCCCCGCTGCTCCCCTCAGCAGTGGGTTTCGGTAGATCCTCCTGCTCTGCTCCACACTCTGCTCCTGGTGGGTCCTCTCACCCGACTCCCACACCTCGGCCTGTACCCCAGCTCTTGTATACATAAATCAATAAATTGTTAAAAAAAATTCATCAATCAAAAAAATTCATCAATTCCTGATTATGAATCAGGAATCTCATGATTCAATATTAAATTGAACACATGGCACCCAAAGACATGGGGTGTCTCTGTCTAATACAGTGCTAGGAAAACATTATTGATTAGAGTGAAAGAAAACTTTAAATCTTACCTGATTTCAGAAACAAAAGAAGCAGAAGGACCACTTCCTTATGTTCCATTTTGGGACTGGCTAGAGTTTCCAGCAAGCCGTCTGTCCCAATCCCAAAATGTGTGTCTTGCAGGAGAGGAAATGCGTCCACAATCAATCAAGATCCATCAGTAGTTAATTATTTGCAAGGGCCCTCCCACTGCAGGCGGGAGGGGTCAAACATCACCTGATGAGAGGATGTTGAAACATTTGAGAGTAGAATCTGCAATAGCTGCTGGGAAGTGGAGGCAGCAGATCCCCTCCCCCCACCCCCACCCCCACCTGCCGCCCCCTGCTTGCCAGCTACTCATGGGCCCTATTTTCTGATTCCTCACCTCACCCACAGTCCTCACCTTTCCCATTTAGTCTAGTTTTCTTCTCTCTTCTTTCCTTCCCTTTCTTTTGGGTAGACATCAAATCGGATTGCCTACAACCTTCTGTGCACCAGCCCTCTACCCAGTGGCACTCACTCAGCGCAACTAAACCGGGAAACAAGCAGCTCTTACCACCCACTTGAGATGAGGTGGTTCTGGTTAAGGAGGCTTCACCTCCCAAGCCCACATGGCTGATAATGGGTGAAGCTAATAGACACAGACTAATATAGGTCTTATGTTGCAGTGTCTCCATGGTCCCCTAAACAGGGTAGAAATGACTATGCAAGTAAAGACATTTTGTTATTCTCCAAGTTTCTCTATTCCCACTAGATTGCATGTTTTCTAACTCCAAATTATGTGTATATCGTTCCCCGAAATGAATTCACAATGCACTATATTCTCATCCTTATGAGATAAAGCAAGAATGGGAAAAATTACGCTTAAAGTGTGTGTATTGATTCTAATTCCAATAAAAATTCTAAATACCAAATTCCATATAAATGGAGCAAATATTGCTGCAATTCATATGGAATCACAAAAAAACTCAAATAGCCATAGCTCTCCTGATTAAAAGGGTGAAGAATGGACATATTACATTTTGAGATGTCAAACTGTACTACAAAGCCATACTAATAAAACAGTATGGTACTGGAACAAAAAAACAGACACACAGACCAATGGAATCAAATTGAAAGCCCAGAAATAAAACCACACATATATGGTCAACTTATCTATGACATAGGAGCAAAGAATATACACAATGGCACAAGGAAAGCCCCTTTAATAAATGGTGCTGGGAAAACTGGTCCACCACATGCAAGAGAAGAAAACTAGACTACCACCTCATACCATATACAAAATTCATTCAAAATGAATAAAAGACTTGAAAGTAAGACCTGAAAACATAAAATATATAGAAGAGAACACAGGGAAAACACTTCATGACATCAGTCTCAGAAGCAGCTCTGAGGAATCATCTCCAGAAGCACGGAAAACAAGGGAGAAGATCAACAGCTGGGATTCCAGCAAACTGAAAAGCTGCTGTACAGCAAGAGACAGCAACCAAAACCAAGAGACATCCTACTGAGTGGGAGAAAATATTTGCACATCACACAACTGATAGGGACTAATATCAAAGATCTACAAAGAGCTTACACAACTAACATAAACAAAGCAAACAGCGCAGTCAAAAAATGGGCAGAAAAGCTAAAAAGACACTTCTCCAAAGACGAAATGTAAATGTAAATGCAGCAAGCATAGGGAAACGTGTTCAGCATCATCTATCATCAGGGAAATGCAAATCAAAACCACAATGAAATAACATCTCACACCGCTGAGAAAGGCCCATATTAAAAAATGCTGGCGAGGATGTGGGGGCAAAGGAGGCCTCACACTGCTGGTGGGAGTGCAGACTGGTCCAGCCGTATGGAGAGCTGTGGACGAGCCTCAGAACACAAAAACAGATCCACCATATGGATCTGTTCCACTCCCAGGAATCTACCCAAAGGACACAAAGACGCTAATTCCAAAGAAAGCCTGCACCTGTGTGTTTATAGCAGCGCTGTTTACCATAGCCAAGATGGTGGAAACAACCTAAGCGCCCCCAAATACAGGAGTGGAACAGAAAGCTGTGGTCTACAGACACCATGGAACGCTGCTCAGCGATCAAAGAAGACAAACTCGTGCCATTTGTGTCTCATGGATGGAGCTGGAAGGGACGATGCTCAGTGAATTAAGTGAGAAGGAAAAAGATAAATACCGGATGTTTTCACTCCTGTGTGGAATATGGAGGAACCAAACAAAAGGATGAGAAACAGACACAACTTGCAAGCTGACCAAAGATCTTGGGCATCAGTGAGGGAGGGAAAGGGAAACTGACCCAAACAGGGGAGGGAAGAACACAAGGGACTGTGATGATGAATCACGGGTGTTATGGTGGTGGGAGAGCTCTGGGGATGACACCTGAGAAGAGAAATCCAAGAAAATAAATTTATTTAAAAAATAAAGCATTTGTATTGATTCTAATGTTGATTTTATTCTTTTTCTTGGGTTATGATAAGAATTATCACATAGTACAGACTTGAAATCTCCTATTTCAGTGTTCACAAGTATTTAGCAATAATTAATTTGACTCAATTTTCAATGGGAAATAAGGACAAGAAACACTCTCTGTCCTCCAGGCCATGAAATTCCTTTCTACTTATTAGCTAGCAAACAGTAGCCGTGGGCTCCAAATGGTCTGGGTTGGGACTGTCTGCGGAACTGAAGTCTTGTGCAGAATTCCCAAGAACAAACATCCAGGAAAGCAAGAAGATGACACATGGCGACCAGGCCGCACCTGATGATATTTCCTTCCTCCTTTACCCCAGCTTCCTTTCCTCAAGCATTTCCCTCCCCTCTTCTGTCCTCCTGTTCTCACCTAATTGGACCAACTTTAAAAAATATATATCTGAAATGTCCTTTAGAAGGTTTGTGTGAGTATGTCTGGGAATGGAGAAACAGACTTTATTAATATATAATGTTTCCAGTATGTATTTCTTTCCTTTTTTAAAAAATGTCAGTTAAATCAAGTTGTTTGATTTATTTAAACATGTCTACACGTTCTAACAATCACTGGGAGTGGAGTTTTGAACTCTCCAGCCATGATCGTAGATTTGTCTGTTTCTATTTTCAGTTCTGTCAGTTTTGCTTTGTGCATTTTGAAATTCTGTTATTAGGTGTATACACATTTAGAATTGATATGTCTTTGTGATGAACTGACCCTGTTAGCTCTGGAAACTGACCTCCCTTTATGCTTGATAATATTCCATTTCCTAAAGATATTTTTTGTCTGGTATTAATATGACAAATGAATTAATAATTATAATTCATATAATACTTTGCGTAACAGTCTAACTCTCTTATATTTACTGTTGCATGGATATATCCTTTCATTGATAAAGTCCTATCTGGACTTTAACATCTAAAGTGAGTTTCCTGTAGACAGCATACAGTGGGTGCTTGCTGTTTTGTGTGGCCTGACAATCTCTGCTTTTAACTACAGCACTTAGGTCATTTACATTTAATGCAGTAATCCATAGGACTAGGTTTAAATCTACCATGCTGTTACTTGTTTTCTATTTCTCCCTTCTATTATTGGTTGCTTCTTCCTCCTTTCCTGACCTCTTTTTTTCACCACCACCATACCTTGTATCCTCTTGTCCCTCTTCCTCACCCCCTCCCCTCAACCTCAGAGCCCTCAGGATGTGAGTGGACGTCCACTAGTTTTTGATAGTGTTTTACATTGATTAATTGTTATGTGAATATCCAATATTGTTTGTATCATTCTGACTTAGTTTGATGTGTATAATTCTCTTGAATACTCTCCATTTTGTTGAAAGTGGCTATTTTTGTGGCTATGTAATATTCCATGGCCTATATGGATGACATCTTCTTGACCCACTGAGGGATACTTAGGCTGCCCCCATGCAGTGAACTATGCTGTCAGGAATATTGTGGAACATGTGTGTATATTTGAATGTGTGTGTCTATATGTGGAGACGTGTGGGACATGTGTCCCCTTCCCAGTCTCACTTGTCGCTCAGGGACCTTCAGATGCATCCACTGCACTGTGGGGCTGCTCGGGTAAGGGGGAGGAGAGGAGAGAGACCCCGCTTTCTCAGCATCCACTCTTGACCCTCTGCTTGGCTGGTGCCATCCCTGTATGCAGAGGGGGTGGCTCTCCTCTGAGTGTTGGAGCTGGTCTGGGCTCCTCCAGCTTCTGGATTCCAGACTTACACAAAAGAGCTGCCACTGAGCAACAGCAACCAGGACTTAATCACTGCCTGGATGCCCATCCTGGGCATGGTGGGGGCAGGAGGGGTAAGGGGAGATGGAGGAGGGGGAGAGGCGAGAGGCGGGCAGGGTGTCTCTCCAGTTCCCTACATGTTTCCCCTGAGCTCACAGAAATCTGCCCGAGGTCAGTTCTGCTCCATGATTCAGAAATTCTATAACTTGGACTCTCCCTGGGTAAGTTCCTGTATTTGCAAAGTTCTCATTAATGCTTTGGGATCATCATGCCATCGTTGGCCCCTTAAATGTCTACCTACATGACCAAATACATGAGGCTGCCCACCAAACAGCTTCAAGCACATGTGCGTCCTTGCCAGGGGAGCCAGAGAGGTCCTCTCTGTCCCTCTACTAGTGGTGTCAAACCCCCCAGTGTCACTGTCTCTTTGCCAAGTGAAGGGGCTTCTTTATTGTCTGTGCCCCCCACACCACCCAATAAGCTCCAGTCTGTCATTGTCCCAGAGAGGGGGGCCTTAGCTAAGTTAGAGGAGCCCCTTCTAGTATTATCTTCAGTCAAGGGGGAACAGAACAAAAGTGCCTGGAGACCCAAGATGCTGCGATCTCCCGTTGTCGTGAGCACGCTCCTTATCCCGCGGCTGCCCCACGGATGTACTTTTAGGCCCTGTGGGCAGGGCTGGGTGGCTTCCTGGCACTAGCCCATGGTCCTGCAGCCCTTGCAACCTAATGTTGTGGAGGGGACCCTGGACTTGAGGTCCTCGGTCACTTAATGGTACGTTGTCTATCAGGAGCTATTTCCCACAAATTGGTCACTTAAGTTCAGAGTCAACCTTTTATCCCCCCAACTTCAACAGGTGGTAGAGTATCAGATCAGAACCCCAGTATTTTTTCTGAGGCAGCTCCTCTGTGCCCAGGGCTCCCTGCCTGGGTGTGCACAGCCCGTGTCTGCATGGACATCACCACATAACTGTGCACAGTTCTGCTCACTTTCCACTTTTATTTTTTATAATTTATTTTTTCATAATTGTTAATTTCTGCACGATATTTGATTTCTCCCCTCAGGTGTCATCCCCGTAGCTCTTCTACCACCATAACCCCCGTGGTCCATCACCACAGCCCCTTGTGCTCCACCCTCGACAATTTTGACCCTTCCCCCTCCCTTGCTGGATGCCCAAAATCTGTGGTCAGCTTGCAAGTTGTGTCTGTTTCTCATCCTTTTGTCTGGCTCCTCCATATTCCCCTCCATATTCCACACAGGTGTGAAAACATCCGGTATTTACCTTTTTCCTTCTCACTTAATTCACTGAGCATCGTCCCTTCCAGCTCCATCCGTGAGGCCACAAATGGCACGAGTTTGTCTTCTTTGATCGCTGAGCAGCGTTCCATGGTGTCTGTAGACCACAGCTTTCTGTTCCACTCCTGTATTTGGGGGCGCTTAGGTTGTTTCCACCATCTTGGCTGTGGTAAACAGCGCTGCTATAAACACACAGGTGCAGGCTTTCTTTGGAATTAGCGTCTTTGTGTCCTTTGGGTAGATTCCTGGGAGTGGAACAGATCCATATGGTGGATCTGTTTTTGTTCTGAGGCTCGTCCACAGCTCTCCATACGGCTGGACCAGTCTGCACTCCCACCAGCAGTGTGAGGCCTCCTTTGCCCCCACATCCTCGCCAGCATTTTTTAATATGGGCCTTTCTCAGCGGTGTGAGATGTTATTTCATTGTGGTTTTGATTTGCATTTCCCTGATGATAGATGATGCTGAACACGTTTCCCTATGCCTGTTGCATTTACATTTACATTTCGTCTTTGGAGAAGTGTCTTTTTAGCTTTTCTGCCCATTTTTTGATGTGTTTTTGCTTTGTTTTTGTTGAGTTGTGTAAGCTCTTTGTAGATCTTTGCTATCAGCCCCTTATCAGTTGTGTGCTGTGCAAATACTTCCTCCCACTCAGAAGGGTGCCTCTTGGTTTTGGTTGCTGTCTCTTGCTGTGCAGCAGCTTTTCAGTTTGCTGCAGTCCCAGCTGTTCATCTTCTCCCTCCTTCCCTGGCTTCTGGAGATGAGTCCTCAGAGCTGCTTCTGAGGCTGATGTCATGCAGTGTTTTGCCTGCGTTCTCTTGTGCATACACTGTCCTAGGGTCTCAGGTGCTTCCTACTTTTCAAAGGAAATCACCAAGCAGAGGAGAGGCTCCGGAGAACACACCCTGCAGGCTGGATTTCTGTTTGCCCTCCCCAACCCCCCAGCCTGCAGAGATCCTGTTCACGCACCGGGTACCTGTCCTTCTTGGGTCTCTCTCCTGACAGTTGGAATCCAAAAGGACCTTTAAGGGCCATCGGGCTTCAGGCGCAGCCAACACTCTTCTCCTCCAGGGGGGAAAAAGCTTTAAAAGCCTCATTTTGCAGAGGCTGCTCCTGTGGAGAGAGGGGTGCCAGGAGGAGGTGCTGCCTTGTAGGTTGCAAGCTCGGGGTGCTGAGCGGCCGCAAGCAAGATCTTGAGGTTTCGGGACAGGCTGCGCCGAAACCACCTACCCGAGGGCGTCTCCGGCGCCTGCAGGCGCCCGCGCGGACGCGCCTCCCCTGAACCCCTGGCCGCCGGGCCTCCCTGGAAGCGGGGCGCCTTCCCCAGCCGTCCGAGCCGCGGATGCGCCGCGAGGGGGCAGCAGAGCCCGCACCCCTAGTCCCCGCCGCGGCGCCATCGGGGGACCGAGCGCGAAGCCGGCGCCTGCCCCGGGGGCGCGCCCGGGCCGCGGGGCCGCCGGGGCGCGAGGGACTCCAGGGCGAGGTGGGAGCTGGGTGGGGCGCGCGGCCAGTTCGGGGGACAGGGGGTGTTTCTGCTGGGGAGCGGGGAGCGCGTCTGCAGAGCCGGCTGCTGCCGCCACCTCGCGGCCGGCGCGGGCTGGGGCGCTGGGGGCCCCCCGGGAGGGGCGCTCGGGCCTGGACCCCACCACAGGTGGGAGAATCGGGCGCCCGGCGGTGAGGCTGCGGTTTCTCTTGCCCGGCCAGGGGGTCCTCCACGGGGCCTCGTCTGGCCGCTGCGTGTCCCCGACGCTCCGCAGGCTGGGGGGGTGGCTGTGGGGCGCCCACAGCCGGCCCCTGCACCCCGGGTGCTTGCGAGCGGGTCCTGGCCAGGTGTCTCTGTGGCTGCCCCGGGCGCAGTCGGACCGTGGAGGGGGGGGTGGCTTCCTGCGCCCCGGACTGTGAGGGGGACCTTCGGGCAGGCGGGCGCCTTGCTGTCCGAAAGCTGCCACGGGGTGGGGGGGGGGGGTGGCAATAATTCTGTTGAAAAACCACAAAATGAGGCTGTCGGTGTCGGAGCAATCAGACAGCAGGTCAGCGGGGTGCAGACAACCAGCGCCGGAAGTCAGAAGAGGAAATTCACCCAAAATCGGTCCGTGTCGTCGGTGGGGCGGCAGCTCTCCCCAACCGTCGCTTCACTGGCTTTATTTTGCTTTGATTTGGGGTCCGCTGCGGTTCTCACCACCTGCCGCGCTCGCCCTGCAGCGCAGGAGCCCCGGGCTGGGCCCCGAGGCCGGCTCACCCCACTGCGGCCTCTTCTCTCCAGGGGTGACTTCTCCCCGGCTCCAGGTCTCCTTCTGAAAGGCCTTTTCTGTGCGCAAAACTTAAGATGATTTTCATTAGAATTAGAAAATAAGGGTGTCTTTGGTGGTGCAAGGGGTTAAGACGCAAGCAATGAAGCTCTCAGCAGCCGCTGCAGCACGAGTTCGATACCCCGCCAGGGAGCTACCCACATGGCGCGGCAGACCTCTCCTGTCTGCCCGCTGCTCCCCTCAGCAGTGGATTTCAGTGGATCCGCCTGTTCTGCTCCCCACTCTGTCTCTGGTGAATCTGTTAGGGGGAAAAGAATGTCCTAAAGCTAATTCCATGCAGGCTTTGTGGACTCCACCCCCACCCCAGGCCAAAGCCAGACACTGGGAACTCCAAATCCCATCCCCACCAAAGGGAAGGTGGCTGGGACCTGAGGGTGGGGTTCAGCAGCCAGATTGATATAAAGCCAGACATGTGGACTTGGGGGGGCTTTGGGGAAATCCCCATTTTGGCTCTCCGCCAGCTCGCAGCCTCCGGCAAGCTCTGAGAGTGGCTTTGGGTTTCCAGGTCGGCGGATCGGGTAGGACGCTTTAAAGACTTTATTTCCCTATTTTCTCCCTGAGTTGTACATTTCCTCAATTCCCTTTCCCTTGTAAATAAACCTTTTATTAACCCTTTGTGTGTGTGTGCGGTGGAGTATTCATAAGTCCCTTTTAAGCGCGCGGGTGAGGCCCCACAGCCAGGAACCCGTTCAATATCGGGGCTGTCCTATAACAGATCCTCTCCCCACACCTCTGGCCTGTACCCCAGTTCTTGTATGCATAAATAAATAAATAAACCTTTTTAAAAAAAGAATTAGAAAATAAAACAAACTTAAGGAGTTTATTTTTCCTTTCCCTATTTCTTCTTTAGAAAATCTCCCCATTTACTGCCTTTAGAATTATTTATGAGCAACCACGTCCCTCCTCCCAGACACCCTTGCCTGCTTGCTGTATCCTTTCACTGTCATTGGCTTCTTCCTCACTCGGCTCCTTACTTAGACACAACGTCTCCGGCTTCTCTCTTCCCTGGACGGCTTTTCCCGGCGGCTTCCAGACGGTCATTCTGCCAGAACTTTCTCTCAATGTGTGCTCAATATAGGGTCCTGTTTCTATGTGGATTTTTTTTACCACCTTAATTTTGTTAGGGCAAGTGCCACGTTCCCCACCCACCTGATGATGGGCAGAGCTGAGCAGCCAGGTGCAGCTGAGTAACCCCGCAGGCAGGTGGGAGAAGAAGCACGTGCTTGCTGCTCAGCTCTGGATTTACAACAGAACTTGGGGAGCTCAGAGGAGACATGTGGATGGGAGACCATTGGGGTGGCTGACAGTGGTGACGACTATCTTGGTTTGTACTTTGATTTTGCTCCTTTCACCCCAGACTCTCTTGGCCCCTGTCACCCCTGTCCTCTGATTGCCTGCCGGAAGGTGCCTTAGACTTGTGGCAAGTCTTCGGACCTCAGTGGCCCCATTTCGGGCCAACCCTGTTTGGCGGGGCATGGACCCACAAGGGATGAGTAATTTTGAGTGTTTTATTCTCTTTGCTCTCTGTACACACTCTCCTACTGAAGTTCTTTTGCAAAGAGAACGCTTTGTCCTTGTGTGCATGCATGACCAGACTCCTTTAGAACGTACAAGTTTGGGGATCCCAGGGTACCCCTTAGTTGCATGCTAACAGTTTCAAGACAATCTCTTTTGCTGTGTTATTAAACATAAGATCTTGGTAAGAAATAAAGACATGTTAAAACATAAGAGACAATGAATTGGCTTTTTCCATGTCAGGAAAGAAGGGAGGCCTCTCACTTCTCCAGAGGCCCCTCTCCAGATGGGCGCTATTTGGCTTTTGTTTGTTTGTTTTATTTTATTTTATTTCTATTTTATTGCTGGTTTGGGGCTAGGCCTTGGTAGTTATGCCTTAAATATCTTTATATACAAATAGCACCCTAAAAATATTTAAGGCATTACTGCCAAAGCCTACCCCTAAACCCTAAATATCCCTAAAACTTAAATACCCTTAAACCTTAAATATCTTTAGGGCACTATTAGTATGTAAAGATATTTAAGGTATTGCTACCAAAGCCTACTTCTATTGACTGCTTTGCCTGCTTGGGGCAATATGACTCAGTATGCTTTACATGTCAGAATATGCAGACCTTACCATGCATGTGGGCAGCTATTAAAACTATATGTAAAAAAAAAAAACTATATGTAATCTGGGCCTCCCCGGTGGCGCAGCAGTTGAACGCTGGGTTGCGAAGCTTCTGCAGCACCTGTTCAATGCAGCACCTGTTCCGCAGCTTCTGCAGCACCAGTCGATCCCCGGCTGCTCCCCGGCCACCAGAGGAGGGTCCCACATGGCGCGCAGACCTCTCCTGCCGCCCGCTGCTCCCCTCAGCAGTGTCCTTCGGTCCTTCTGCCTGCTCTGCTCCCCGCTCTGGCTCTGGTGAATTCTCTCACCCTCCTGCGCTTCTGACTGTGCCCAGTGCTGGTATAAATAAATAAATAAATAAATAAATAAATAAATAAATAAATAAATAAATAAAATTAAAAAAAAAAAAGAAGTGATGATGAACATTTAAAAAAAAAAACTATATGTAATCTACCAGATTTCTCACAAATTCCCACAAGAAATTCCCCTACCTTTGTCCAAACCGTGTCTTCCTTTGTACAGAATTAGATTAAAGGTCGCATATAGGTGGTTAGTGTACCAACATGCTCAATTATATTTTATACATTTTTTGTAGTTTTGCATTTATAAAACAAAATCATTAGTTACACCGTGTATGATTTCATGAAAGTATTTAAACAAACATAGACATTGCAATTTTTTCTGAAGAACTTCACCCAAGGCCTCTTTTTAAGAACTTTTCTTTGAGCCAAAATGACTATTTTCCAAATGTGGACTAATACAGGCGTGTG
Organism: Talpa europaea; assembly: GCF_964194135.1. Taxonomy (NCBI): domain Eukaryota; kingdom Metazoa; phylum Chordata; class Mammalia; order Eulipotyphla; family Talpidae; genus Talpa; species Talpa europaea. Next base: position 3,886,477 of record NC_140068.1, on the reverse strand, counting down.
TGGACAAGTGCTGGACACACACACACACACACACACACACACACAGGCTTAGTGTTAGAGGCAGCAAACTTTTTCACCAAAGATCTATTTTTATTTGAGATCTGCACCAAACTATATGGTTTCATTTTTTTTTTTTTTTTAGGTTAAGGCAATATTTCATTTTAAAAAAGTGTATTTTTAAAATAGGTCAAGGCTTCTTGGGAATAATCCAACTGTTTTTGCTGAGCCTCTTCAGTGGCCCCACCTCACCTCCAAATTTACAGAAGTACAAAGAGTAGATTCAATTTGTTACATAAAGGATGTCCTTTGAGAAGACTGAAGTTGCTTCTAGTTAGCAAGCTCGATGCCACTCAGGTAACAATTTATCACAATTTGACAAGATACACTTTTCACACTTGGCTTAAGAAGGCCCTTAGAAATAGCTCTGGGCAGGAAGGAAAGGCTGGCATGGAAGCACATGTAATGTGTTGTGATGTGATACTTCATTCCACACCCGTGTTACGAATAAACGCAGCTGGAGTGCTTGTGTGAAATCCTGCAAACACGAAAGCGTGTTTAAACCGAAAGCGTGTGTGCTTTCTGAAGAGCAGCGAGCCGTGTGCGTGTCTGCATGTGTGGGGACTGGCCCGTCGTTTTCACGATAAAATCTTTGTTTTCCTTTCTCCTCTCAAAAGAAGAAAGGGCATCACAAGCTGCTTCCTAGAGGTAGTCAAGTTCACGATTGAACTTCAGATCACGTGGTTATCGAAGTGCCTACAGCATTAATGGATGACCACGGTCCTCTACCTGTCAATCGTTTACTTGTCGGTCCTCTACCTGTCGGTCCTCTACCTGTCGGTTGTCTTGCCCACTCTGATGGTCAGCCATAGCCCCGGCCGGCCTCGCCTTCCTATCCGAGCACCTCCTGAGGCTGCTCTCCTTCCAAAGACCCCTTGACTTTCCCACAGTATTTCCAAAACAGTAACTACTCTTGAAGACAGGCAGCCTTCGAGGAGGGCTTTGAAGGTCCACGCAAGTCACTTCGGGCTGTGCTTTCCCGGGGCTGACATCGGCAGGCGGTGTGTCTCTGCCCCAGCTCCACACCCGCAAGTGTGCACCTCAAACTGGTCTAGAAGCAAGTTGGACTGTGCCTCAGGATGGGAGCTATTCTGCCTGATGGCATTTAAATAAAGCCCCAGCGGATGCGACGCGCTGACTTTCCGTTGCCCGTGTGGCGAAACCGCAGAAGTCACTGCATTTTGAAAATACAGACAAGCGCAGGTAGCAGCATGATCCTCTGTCTAGCCAAAATTGGTAACTTTCAGGAAATTGCACTTGACTACTCCTTTTAGAAAGTCCACTTTGGGGAAACCCATACCCCGTTATTTTACTCCCACGTAGAATAGTATCACTTTCGATTGTTGGGCTGAGAATGACTTGCGGGAACTGTCTGCACGGCCTCTCGCTGAACAAATGCACGCTGGCGTTCTGTCACACATCAGGGCGGTGGGGGGTGCTAGGCAAGCAGAGATGAGAGAGGCCATCCTTGTCCTCCCAGAAATCAAAAGCTGAGGAGGGAAACAGGCACAGATGAGGGGCTGTAATGCAGTGTGCAGTGTGCGCCCTGGGTGCCAGGTGCACCCAAAGGAGATGTCCTAGCTCACTGGCCCTGGAGGCGCAGCCGGGAAGGGGTCCTTCCTGAGAGCAGATACGTGAATCCAGTCAGAAAGGAGGAACTCTTTGGAGCTCAGGCTGTGCTGAAGGAGTGGGAGGGGGTGTGGTGACAGTAGAGACAGGTCCACACGACCCCCAAGATGCAAGCGGGCTGGCCTGGTCGGCACAGAAAGGCAGCAGAGGGAGAGGCAATGGAGGAAGCTGAGAAGTAGGTGGAGTTGACTCGGGGAGACCTGGGGGCCGTGGCACCTGACTTGGACTTTATCCTCAGCCAGTGGAGAGCCAGGGAACGTTGTCAGCAGGGGGTCATCGCACCATAGTCGCGTTTTCCGAGCACAGAACTGAAGAGCCAGCCTGGGAGGGGAGGGTTGAGGATTTGCAGAAAGACAGAGGAGAGAGGGACTGGGCGCTGGTAAGAAAGGAGAAGGGAGGCGGCCTCTAAAATTATAAGTGCTGGGTCAACAGAATGTGATGATGGATTAGAATGAGGGGTGCAGGAGCAAGAGGAGTAGTGGGGGGCCCCGAGCCCAGCTTGGAATGGATGACCGGGAGAGAGAAGAATGCAGGGCAGGTGAGGGCGAGGCTTTCCCTATACCTGCAACCCCAACACACGTGCTCACACTTGCACACACCCGTGTGTACACATGTGCATGTTATTAAAATCTCCCTCTTGCTCCCATCACGCACCATGCTCCCCTCCAGGGCCATGACTGGGCTTCATTTTAATTACTTCTTTAATTGTCTTCCTCACTAGATGGTCCTTGGGGACAAAGATTGTGTTTGCTTCTCCTGCCTCCCTCCAGAGTTGACAGGCAGCCTGGCGCTGCACAGGTGCCAAGCAATATGTACAGAAAGAATGTGTTCTGTGTCCAGGTCATCAAGCATCAGCCATTCAATGCAGTTCGTTTTCCGAGGTGGTTTTTTCTTTAAAACGACAGCCCCACGGACATTATTTAATAAAGGGTCAGGAGCTGAACCCCCTATCCGAGTGAGCTGGGTTCCATCCCCGTCCTGCCCCTTGTACACCTGTGATACTGGGCAAGCGGCCTGGCCGCTCCCAGGCGTCCTGTCTGCAGGACTGTGGTTTGGACTATGGACAGGTATGATGCCCAGGGCCTGCCAACTGTCCTGTGACAAGGAAGGGGAGGCGTTTCATAGGACCGGCCCAGTAGGAGTAAAATGCTAAATACTTTTTTAAGCAGGAAAATCTCTGGAAAACAAAAATCCCAAACTCTGAGCATACTCGCCATGGGACTCTCCCAAGAATTGTCATGTTTTTGATGCACGTGCGCTGACGGCGGGAAGCGTCTGAGCGCGCTGTTCGCCCCGGCCATCGGTGTTGTCTGGGGAGTGATGGGTCGGGATCAAGATGGGTGAAAGGAGGCTCCAAGGTGAGCTCAGCATGAGTCTGGCTTCCCCTAACACTGCTTGAGCGGGCTTTTGTTGCCTGTGTCCCACGGAAGCTTCACAACGCTGCTTCCAGTTGGTTTCCCTTTTTGCAAAGCGTCATTGTGCCCCACAGAAAGAATGTGAGCTCAGAAGCGTCTTTGTCTGAGGGCACTTTGAAGGCAAATTCCTAACTTTTGACACCCTCAGCAGACAGCGCTCCCTGCCCCTAGAAGCCTGTTTCACTCCATAGGAAACCTCTGACTTTTCTGTGGTCCTGTCTAGCGTGACTTCCTAGGTCACTTCACTGTTGAAAACTGAACTGGACAAGAAAGGAGGCGTTATTCTCCCCAGCTTTAAGCAAGCTTCAGAAGCCCGTTTATTTACCCTGTTTAGCAATAACCTTCTAGCGACAGCTGTGGCATTCCCTGCCCACTGGCGTGGCGTGCACACCCTGAGACTTTGTGAACGGAAACATGCCAGGCAAGATGGGTCGAGAGCAGGATTGGTCGTGCTCCTTTTTTAAGGCATAAAGTCTACTTTGTAGGGCAGTCTCCTACCTCGCCTGCATGCTGATCCCACACTCAGGACTCTCGGGGCCTGCCACTAGACCACCGGGTAGAGAGAGCATCGCCATAAAGTGAGTCACGTGGATTTCATTACCAGCAGATGTAAGGTTCTGTGCACACAATACTGGAGTCTCTGAGGCATGTGAGAGCATCATGTTAATAGATGTGACCCCTTTATGGAGCCTGACAAGGGGGTGCCGGCTGTTGAGGAAACAGCCCTGATGGACTTGCTGGTGCCGGACTGCCACAGGCCTCAATAAACACACACTCGGAGCCGCAGGCCTCCCCAGCTCCAGGAAAGGAGGCCGCCCTGCATGTCATAAGGTCAGAAGAGCTGCCCCTCCTGCCCCCAGCCCCAACAGCAGGCATTGATGTTTCTCCAAGTCAACTGTTGTTCTGCTCCCCTAGCCAGACCCTTGTTCCAACACAGCAGCCCGCGGGAGCCTTTGAAAGGCAACCTACTTGAAAACGTAACTTGCTGTTCCAAACAAACACCCCAGCAGCTCCCCATTTCTCCCAGAGCAGTGGCAACAGCCCCGGCAGTGGTGCCCACCACACGCACATGGGCTTGCCTGGCTCCGAGAGGCCTACAGGACCTCTCCATTTAAAACAGAACGCTTTGTTGCCAGCCTCACACCTCCTGCTCCTTCCCTGTTCTGTTTTGGGCAGACAGTGTATTTATTTGTTATGTTTATTGCCCTCATCCATGGACATCAACTAAATGGAGACAGAATTTTCTCTGTTTTGTTATATGCTGTATCTATGCTGTATAGTATATGCATTTGGATATATGCTGTATCTCCAGTCCCCAGCGAGGTGCCAGCATACTTAGGGGCTTGAAATGTTTGTTGAATGAATGAATAAAATATTTGTTGAGTGAGTACTCAGCAATCAGCAATCAAATGTTTTTCATGTGAAATCTAAATGCAATCTGATTTTTAGTTTCTATCTAGTTTAAGGGTGTAGTTTATCGATGCGTGTTTTTTTTTAATGTTTGTAAACAGCAACCAAAGACATTTGTTACAACAGGCAGAGCAGCGAGGCTCACGACCAGGCCCAGGGAGCCTGGAAGAAAGAGCAAGGGGTGGCGGAAAGGATTTAGCCAGTGCTGGGCCAATGTCGGGCTTTGCCCCAGGAAACTGCATAATGACAGCTGCCTCTGGTGGAAGGATTAGCAATTGTGCCCACAAAGCCCTGGGCCATTGATGGTGACTACAGAGCTAGAATAATTATAAGCTTTATGTTGTTCTTGGAGAGGTCCTGGAGATTGTCTCAGCTGAGCCCAGGGCTGAAGAAGGAAACAAAAGAGGTGATTTGCCTTGTGGGCTATAGCCCCCAGGCCCCTCTGCTACGTCCTTGGGGGTGGGGCAGTGGCCAGCACCCTAGGGTTATGCAGCCATGCTGTGCTTTTTTGTTTTTTAAACATTTATTTATTTATGTATACAAGAACTGGGGTGTAGGCCAGAGGTGGGGGTTGAGAGAAATCACTGGAGACAGAGTGGGGAGCAGAACAGACAGAGCGGGGAGACAGGAGAGGTCTGCTGCGCCATGTGGGTCAGCCGGGATCGAACTCATGCTCTAGTGACTGGCAGTTGCTTGATAGTGCTGTATCTTTAACCCCTGCACTACCAGGGAGGCTCCTGCACCGCTCTTGAGGACAGAAAACAGACAACATGGACAGATTTGCGCCCCAGGACAGGGTGAACACCTCTCTCCCTCAACTTTGCACTATTGGCATTTTGCACTGCACAGCGCCTTCAGGGTTCTAGTCACGCACACATATTGTAAAAGGGTGGTCCCCAGGAAAGGGGGAGGTTCCCTGCCCCACCCAAGGGAGGGTGGAGCTGAGCAGGAAGAGGAGAAGCTGCAGAAGAGACTGAGGAAGGAAGCAGGATGGAGCCAGCAGACCTGGAGGAGGCGCATGGAGCCTAGAGACACGTGAAGAAACCGCGCTTGTCTTTTGGTCGTGGACGGGGTGACACAGATGTGGGGGAGACCCGTGGGGAGGTGACCATGGCAGCTTTTATCTTGATGTTGATTTTGCTCTTTTCCTTCCGGGCTTGTCTGGTTGTTTCTGGCCCTTTTCTGTGGGTCCCCACTGGAAGATGCTTTAGACTTGTGGCAGGCTTTGGGGCCTTGCTCTGGGCCGATCCCATATGGATGGAGTTTTACCCACGAGGGGACGGGTAACTTTGGGTGCTTGATTTAGAAACTAGATTCTTTGCCTTATCTGTATTGTTTCCTAGTTTAATTAAAGTTCCTTCCCATTAAAGTCTCATATGTTTTGTGTTGATGCGGCAGATGGCAGAACCCATTTAGAACAGGCAGGTTTGCGGGGCTTGGGCTGCCCCTCTCCCTGTCCTATAACAATATCATTGGCTCCCAGCAGCCCCATGAGTTAGACGGGGCCCCTACAGCTCCCACTGACTCACCTGTGATTACAGGGTGTCCTAAACTAAGATAAGATTCTTTTTGTCATGTGCAGCCTTTCTATGTCATGCAATGAATATTGGATCATTTATTGCAAGCGTATTAGACTCCAGGCCCTGCTCGGGCACAGAATAGAGCAAAGTCTCTGTCCTATGGGCATACACTGCAGGGGAAGGAAAAGAGACAATAATCAAATGGCAAATAAATATGTAACAGGCCAGACAGGGAATCCCGCTGTGCAGAAAGATGAAGCAGACTGAAGGGCATGGGGGGCTGGAGGGGCTGCTCTTTGGCCTCAGGAAACCAGGTGAGGCCTCGTTGAGGAGGTGACATTTGGGCAGAGACAGATCAACTCTTACAGACCCCTAGAGAGTGTTGCAAGGAGGGAGTAGTGAGTGCGAAGGCCCTGGGGCAGGACCGTGTTTGGATACTGGAAGCATGACAAGGAGGCCAGGGTGGCTAGAGCTCAGTGAGCAGGTGAAGAGTGTGGGAGAGGTGGTTGGAGAGAGGGCAGAGGCTCAGGCCCTGGTGGTCTTTCTAGGCCATTGGGAGATATCTTTTATACCCCGACTGATACAGGAAATATTGAGGGTTTTGAGGAGACACTGGCCATTCTGCATGGAGAAGGCTGAAGGGGACAGGGCAGTGGGGAGAGTAGAGCCATCTGGGAGGTGTTGGCCGCTGAGACCGAGCTGTCACCATGGAGGTGTGGAGAAGGGGCTGGCTGCTGGACACATCCTGCAGGTAGAACTGGGAGATTTTGCTGAATGCTTGGACATGGGGTTTGATAAAATAGATATGTTCACAACCAACTCCAAGCCCTTGGCTGGAGTCACTAGAAAACAGGGGCTGCTGTGTCTCCAAAAGGGAGAAATTGCAGGTCGAGCTGGTTTGGGTTGGTTTTATTGGAGGATGGTTTCTCTGGAGCATGCGGCAGCTCAGTTCTGGGCACATGTCATGCACTGGCCGGGCCAAGGGAGGCGATGAGTGGACACATTGGCAGACGTGCATCTATAAGCACCCAGGGCCCTATCTTGGGGAAAAACACACATCTGTATGCTTTAGTGCACAGACACTGTTTAAACCCATGAAACAGACAGAATCACCTGGAAAGTGGTGTCAACAGACAGCAGCCAAGTTCAGAGCCCTCTAGCAGTCCAGCCAGTTAAGGGACAGCAAGGAGCCAGCAAAGGGGGCTGAGAAAGTGCGATCTGTGGAGGAGGGTGGAGCCTGCAGGTGTTGAGAAGCCCCCCACAGAGAGTGGAGGCCGAGCCACCTCTGTCAGACAGTGCTCATGGACCACGTGTCCTGCCATCTGGGGTCAGTTTGTGCGCCATGGAGGTACCTGGGTGGGCTGACCGTCTCTTCCTGCTCTTGCCAGGATAACAAGTAATGTTAAAAACAGTCATAACAGTGGGAGCTTGGAATTTTTATTTTTGCATTATCACTTTTTAAGAAAATAGTTTCCTTTACATAGAAATATATGTTCAATGTGGAAACTTTGGAGTTTGATAAACAAAGACAAAACAGAAAAAGAAAAGTCTATGAGGCCACCATGCATGGATAGTCTGTTTCTATGCATTTTCCCTTAAATGCTGGAGATGGCGTTGCATGTATATATTTGTCGGTGCATGTAACCTTCTTGGATTAGTTTACTGTTATGTCATGCGTTCCCAGGTCATTGAAAGTGCCAGCTGGACATCAGTTTTAGTGACTGACTGTACAATGTCTTGTTCTGTAATCGATCACACTTTACTTAAACATCGCTTTATTATTGGCATTTCAGTTTCCAAATGTTTGTTAATGTAATTTGCATTGACGAGAACTTCTTAGCTCCCATGGGAGGTTCATTCTTAGTACAGTTACCCAGCAGTGGGAGAAGTCAGCGACACAAACTGTTCAGAACACCTGTAGCCAAGTTGCTTTTGAGTAAGTTTGGAGGAATATACACATCCTCCCAGAAGGAAGGAAAGGTGCTTTCCTGCCAGGCCTATTCCTTGTATGACAGTGTTGTTTCTGATTATTAAAGAAATATTTTATTGAAGAAAATATGAAAAACCCAAAGCAAATAATTTTAAAACAATCACCACCAACACTTTCAACACTTTTTTTTTAAGGATTTATTTATCTATTTATACAAGCACTGGGTACAGTCAAAAGTGTGTGAGGGTGAGAGAATTCACCAGAACAGGGAACAGAGCAGGCAGACTGACAAAATACACTGCTGAGGGGAGCAGCAGGCACAGCAGGAGAGGTCTGAGCGCCACGTGGGACCCTCGCCAGTGGCCGGGGATCGAACTGGTGCTGCAGAGGCCATGGGCAGCTTCACAGCCCAGCGCTCAACCGCTGCACTACCAGGGGAGGCCCCCACTTTCAATACTTTTGCTGATTTATTTTTCATAAATTGTAACTTTGCCAAAGGGATATATAAACATCCACATATATGAATGTTGTATGTATGTGTGCATACATGAACAGGTGTGTATGCATCTGCCTTCATACCTTGACAGATGAGGTAATATCCATGTCATTAAATGTAATTCTCAAATGTGGCTTTTTAAGTGGATGAGCCATAATTTACTTGCTACTCTCCAATGATTGGATGTTCATGTCAGCGTTTTAATATCATAAATACTGCCTATACATAAATCATCATGTGCATCTTTTGATTCTTCAGTATAAACTCCTAGAAATAGAATTACAAGGTCAGAAGAGAATATGGGGCACAAACGTCCCCCCAGAAGGCCCCTTACCCAGTATAGCTCCCACCGACACTGTAAAGGAGGGATGCTGATTGACTGTGACGTCACCCACACTGTGTATCAGCCATTTTTCAATTTTTTTGACAACAGAGTAAAAATTATTTATAAGTGATGTTTGCACTTTCTTCCACTCATTTTCGTGGCTTTGTGCACCTTCTGCTCGCGTTTTGTCGTTTCAACTCGCCTGCTTGGCATTTTCCTCGGTTACTCGATCAAGCCACACACGCAGCAAGGACACTGATGTTTTGTTTGGGATAGGTAGTTCCCCCAGATGTGAGGATTTGGTTTTTTTGTTGTTGTTGTTTTTTATTGTTTTTTTAAAGATTTATTTATTTATGCATACAAGAGCTGGAGGGCAGGCCGGAGGTGCGGGGTGCTGAGAGGATTCACCAGAGATGGAGTGGGGAGCAGAACAGGAAGATCTGCTGAAATCCACTGCTGAGGGAAGCAGTGGGGAGACAGAAGAGGTCTGCTGCGCCATGCGGGTCACCTCCCTGGCTGGCAGGGAATTGAACTTGCGCTGCAGAGGCTGCAGATAGCTTCACAATGCTGAGACTTGGAAAAGCAGTGGACGATAATAGGGTCATGAAGGTGGATGACTGTTTCATGACATAATTTGCTCAAGTCATGCCATCACGCCCAGCTTCTGTGCCGCAGTGTCTCAGAGAGCTGCTGCCACGAGTCTCCCCCAGGGTCCAGACGTACCACTGAGTGTGAGACAGAAGCTGGCCCAGGAGCACCCGCAGACCAGGGGTGGGGGCAGAAATCTGCTGACCCAGTACTGGGGAAGGGAGGGCTTCCATGGCCGTGCCCTTAACGCCGCAGATAATTTTGCCTTCATTGGTCTGTATTCATTGAACAAAAGCATGTCCCTTCTTTGCCACCGCCCCCACCACGGGGTCCCCTTATTCGGGTGACAGTGAGCACAACGGGTCTGTCGGGGCAAGACTTCTTCACACCACTTCTGCCAAAAAATTAGCTGTGGTGCCATTGGAGAAGATTTACAGACCACGTAACTCTGGCTTCTGTGTCACCATTATCTGTGCCTTGCTTGCGTTCAAAAGCTGTTTTAAAAGTGTCACATAAGCCTTATGTGCTGTGTTGAGAAGCTAGTGAAACACGTGACAGCTACTCTTGCGTGTGATAGGTAGTTAGTGCATATGAAAACTAGTCACAACTGTGATCACTAGCCATGGCATGTGATGGGTGGTCATGCATGTGACAGGCGGTCATACATGTGGAGGGTGGTTGTGTGTGTGATCGCTAGTCATTTGCACGGTAGGCAGGCTGCATAGGTGCCATTGCATACAGCTTGTTAAGCACAGTGACATTGATGACATGCGCTAGCTTGTCACGCAAGGGAGTGCTAATCACTCATGTTTATTCAACCCTTGTCTGGATCAGAGATGTGGTTTGTTCTAATATGCAGACTCCAACTTTTAGTGTAACACACAGGTATAGTAAAGCTTATGCTTAGAGGCACCCTGTAACCTACTAGCAGTTTCCAAATACACATTCAGCTGCCACCGCCTCCTGACTGCCTTCATTATCTTGATTGAAAGCCAGGGGTCTGCTTCTCCAGAGTGAGAATACCATTAAGCCTCTCTGGGAACCAGGAAAATCAGGCTCCCGTCAAACCGCCACTCATCAAATGCACGGAGCGCCCCAGCACCCGGCCGTTCTGTGTGCTCCCTGAAGGTATTTTCTGACATTATTTCCAAAACACATTTTTGTTCCAAGTAATGTGAGTCGACCTCACAATTAACCAATTCCCAGGCAAGTCTGAAATATCAAAGGTTGGTCGCAGGGAGGGCCATGTGGGAGAGAATGGAAGCTCTTGTTTGAGGACCCGGCAGGGTTGACCTTGCAATTTCAGGGCTGGCAGATGGCCAAATGACTGCATTAACCTTCTTTTCAATCTTTCCGACAAATTCCCTCATTTCTACATTGCTAATTACACTCCCAGATTTCATGCTTCCTATGCTCTTGGCTGGGTGGGGGTAGGGTAAGCGCGTTGGGCAGGGCCGAGTGATTGAATCAATGAAAGTCCAGTTTTTTTGCCCTAGTATGGATGTCCGGTCACCTGGCATCACAGTCAAGTTGAGGATCACCGGGGCTCGAGTAAAACCCAGACAGGAGGATGAAGCCGCAGCACACCTCCTCTGCTTGGGGTACAGCCCCTGATGGAGCGCTCCTAGAACTTGGCTGTTAGCCAGTTTCTCTGGACTGAAATGTTAGTTCCCATCACTTGGCCCTGAGAGTTATGGATTAGACTCCAAGTGGCCCCAGCTTTGCTTCTCCAGGGCCTTCTGAGCTCCAGACCCTTCTTTCCTCAGGTCTCAGAACTCTGTCCCTCTTTGTTGCCCCCAACTCTGAGGATGAGCTCAGGTCCTGCTCCCCATGTTTAAAACATCCCTCCCATCAGAAACATCACTGAGAAAATTTGTGTTTATGGTGTGTTTTCACCCAATTTCGGCATATTTCAAGTAAAGGCCCGTAGTTTCAAGTACAAAAACTGAAATGTATTAGAGATGGAGATCAGCACACTCCTGCAAGTGAACTCTCGGGCGATCTTTTCTTTTTTTCCTTTTATTTATTTATTTGTTTGTTTGTTTGTTTGTTTATTTATTTATTTATTTATTTTGTGGGACCCTCACGGGTGGCCGGGGATCAAACTGGTGCGCAGCCTCACAGCCCAGCACTCAACCGCTGCGCCACCAGGGGAGGCCCTCTTTTTTTTCTTTTTAAAGATTTATTTATGCATACAAGAGCCGGGGTATAGGCCAGAGGTGTGGGGGGTGAGAGGACTCCCCAGAGACAGTGGGGAACAGAACAGGAAGACTGACTGAAATCCACTGCTGAGGGGAGCAGCAGGTAAGTCAGGAGAGGTCTGCTGCGCCATGTGGGTTGCTCCCTGGCAGGGGATAGAACTTGTGCTGCAGCGGCTGCAGACAGGTTCATAGGTTGCATATTAACCCCTTGCACCACCAGGGAGGCCCTCAGGTGCTCCTAATAGCATGTATGTCCAAAGGCTGGCTCTGGGCACTGGGCTACCACCAAGATTGTCTCCACTCTATGTCTTTAAGGATTGGATCTGAGTCTTAACAATATTTTATTTCTTGCAGCATTTACCACTGTGTTTTACTGATACACTAGATTAAGCTGATGTTTGCGTTCTAAGGAAATAAAGATATCAACTTTGAGATAAGGTGCTATTGGGTCAATATCTTTATTTCCTGAAGCTCAGTTTGGACGCCATAGGGGAAAGGAATCACAACAGCAGATGGCCTAGCAAGTTACCAGATTGAATTTTGTGGATATTGACAAGAATTGTTTCTATGATAGGTTAAAAGGAAGTATTTTGAGGACTTGGTCCTTTGCCGAGTTATAAATATCTACATGGCTCTAAGCCAGTGTTTTTTCATTGATTTTATAGTACTGTCAATCACCCGAGTTATTACTCATTCATATTCATGTGGGTAAGGTCCAGCCATAAGCAGAGGTTTGCAAGGAAATGACCATTGTTTATAAATTTTTAGCAGGTAGGCGACTGGTGTTAATAGTTAACTCTTTATCTGTGTGTTTTATAATAGAATTCTGGAGTCAAATAGACGTGTTCAATGGCTCCACCATTAGCTGACTGTGACCTTGAGTCACAAAGGGACATAGGAAATGTCCCCAAGCCTCAGTTTCTGTGGATGAAAACAGGTTAATGGCCCTTATTTTCAGGATTAGAAGAAACACTGCATAGGAGATGCCTACACAGCAGCAAAGTATCTAATAATGTTCATTTCATTTAGTGATCCAGCTGGATTTTATTTACTTATTTTCTTCCTCCATCTTCTCTCTCTTCAGTGATACCCAAATTCTAAATATTTCCCAGTGGATTAGCACAATAAGTGATTTGCTTATCTGTACTGGGCTAAGCAGCCCTTTGGATGCTGTGCACGACCACATTTCAAAGGGGAACTGCCCACTCAGGGTCCCGCTGGCCGACAGACACCCGTCCATGCCGTCCCCTCCCACCCAGGCCCTGAAGCCATGACCGATTAGACCAGCACTGGGCATCACCCCGTGGTAAGCAGACCCACGGCCACAGCTCATGGGGTTGCAAGTCAGCTTGGGCCGCCACGATGGTAGCTACTGGAAGTGCGAACTGGCAAAGGCAGGACAGCAGCTTAAAAGATGTGGTGAGTGAACACCAGGGCCGAGCAATCTGAGACCACAGGAGAGAAAAGACGGTGCTTAGCAGGGGAAACAGGTCAGGCAGGGCAGTGAAGGCAGAGTGAGCGGGGCAAGCAAAGCTGGTGGGAAACAATGTGCAGGTCCCCGACCTGCCTTCTATGTCCCATTCCAGTTCGCATTAGGATGAGCCCCACTTTTCCTGGGCTAATTAGAGCATCCTTCTATTCCTCGCAGCAAGACAGCCTGCCATGGAGACCCCATCTGCCCTGCACCACACACACGAAACCCCCAGTGAGATCATTCATGTCAAAATCTCAGAGACCATGGAAGAGACCAGACTTTGGAGGGACCACTAAGGGCACCATATCCTGAAAACTGAGAGGTCGTGCAAAGGACAGGCTCCCCCGTGACAAGTTATGGAACTGGGCAGAATCTCTGAACAGAGAGCAAGGAGTTGGAGCACTGACCACAGCTGACTCTGGTCTTCCAGACACAGGTTCTCTGGCTGCTTGCCTGTGGGGTCACAGGAGAGAGCAGAGAACCGGGGTGAGGCAGTGCTTCTGGGGTGAAGCATGGCGATCGTACATGGCAACGAGTCTCCCGGATAAGCTTGCCACCCACACCTGTGTCCAGCCCAGATGATGGGAGAAAGCAAAGTGACAGTACCAACAAGGCAGGTGGACCCTTCGCATGTGTGTCGCTAATGGCCATGTGCGTCCGACCTGGTGACAGCCCCTCCCTGGCCCTGCCGAGCAGTGCAGAGCAGTGCAGAGGTTTCGCCTTGTGAGTTCACCTTGTGGGTCCAAGGGCCACCAGGCACTGAGGTGACAGCGCAAGTCTCCCTTGTGTGAGGCTGACAATGGGTGTCCCCTCTCATGCGTCTTCTGGACAGCTCATGGGGACACAGGAGACTACGGAGGACAGAGAGGGCATCTCGGGAGAACAGGGCGGTGCCTGTCAGCGCTGACACAGCCTTAAGTGCTTTGAACGAATTTTTATGACTTGTCTTGTTTTGGAGTTGACTTGATGACTTTTTCTCCCTTTGTCTTAGCTGGCTCTACTCATCTGCCAATATTGGCTCAGCACCAGCAATGCAAAATTCAGAAATTTCCAGTTACAATTTGTGACATTTTTCCTCGCTGAGCTTTTCTTCCTTTAAAACCTGAAGGACAAAAACTTTGAATTTTCCACTCGTGAGTCCCCCCGCCTTGGGGTGCAGGTGGAGGAGGAGACAGTGCATCTCCATAGGTAGTTCTCAAACTAACAGCTTGGTGAGGTGTTGATCCCCAGCAGTGATGGGGCCCTTTATGGTTGGTTCACCCCACTGATGCCCAGAGCACTTAGAAAGTGGGTAGAACTGGGTTCTGTGCCGGCGCAGCATTTTTTAGTCCTTCCTCCCCTTGGGAGCATGAACCCCACGCTCATCCCGCCCTGCAGCAGTGTCCGGGCACCTCCCGGTGGGTTTCTTCTGAGGCCTGAAAGTGGGTGGAGGGAGGCTCCCGGCACCCAGCGCTGTCCCGGCAAGCCCTAGGTCGTCTGCGTTCCACAGCCGTGAGTGGCCTGAGCGTCAGCCCCTGGCTGTCGTCTGGGGTCTCTCGTTGTCTTGCCAGGGGACGCCAGGGGACCAGATGACACTCGGCCTGACACCCAGTGAGGGACAGCGTTCACTGTTACTATTATTGACAACAACAGGCAGCGGGCACCGTGGCTGCTACCGACATTAATTCTCTAAAAGGATGTCAACAGCAAAGATAATTCCATGTAGAAGGAAGAGAAATACATTTTAGGCAACTCGAGATGAGAAAATGTCTATAACCAAACACCAGATTCCGCCTGTGTTTCCTGGCAACCAGGGCTATAGAAAGAAACAGACAGTTTATATCATTATTATTATCAGTTATAGCTCGTCAGCCGGAGCTGTGCGTCCAGTGTGGTGACCGGCAGCCACGTGTGGCTGTTGCTGCTTCTCTGAATGCAGCTGCTCTGACTTGAGATGATCAGAGCAGCGACCGGAGGGGAGGAGAGTGACGGGGGTGCTGAGGGGTGACGAGACATTTCGTGGTGGGTTCGGGTGATATACCCAGTTGCTGGGGTGAGAATCTGTTGCCTGAAAATCTCTACACCAGAGTTGTAAAGTGAAATTATCTCAATTAAAAAAAAAAGTAATATACAGTGCATTTGAAAACTTAGTATGAGAAAGTAAAATAGCTCATGAAATAAAATTTTATGTTGCTTACATGTTGAAAGTATCGTATTTTTGTTATTTGGGTAAAGTAAAATATATTATTAAAATTATTTCTACCTGTTTCTTTTTATTGTAATGTGGCCAAGAGAAAATTTAAAGTTGTACATATGGCTCATGTTTGTGACACGTTATATCGCTATTGAAAACACTGAATTTATTTTTATTCTAACCATTCCAAATGGTTCTATGTATCATTCTATAGTAATATAAAATATAATTATATAACATGTCATTATGTGAGCAAAATATGGTATATGAAAAAACATAATGTGATTTAATAAAGTATAATAAGCCATAAATATAAATTATATTCATAAATATATTTATATATGTATATTTATAAACATTTATAAATATATACATATTACATGAATATTATATGAATTATATAAATAAACATAAGTATTATATTAGTACAATATAAATATAATTATTAATATAAGTCCTAGAACATGAAATTATATGTTATATGCTAACATGTAATTATGTTCTTTTTATTATTCATAAAAGAGGCTTTTGATACCCAAATGGGTAATAGCTTCGCAAACCGTGCAAGTGTCTTGATGAGGGAGAGATGTGATGATAACTATAATGGCTCCCACTTATTGAAAGTTTGCTTACGTGCTAGACACAGTCCTAATTTCTTTTTTTAAAGATTTCTTTATTTCTATACAAGAACTGGGGTACAGGCCAGAGGTGTGGATGGTGAGAGGATTCACCAGAGACAGAGCAGGGAACAGAACAGGCAGACGACAGAAATACACTGCTGAGGGGAGCAGGAGAGGTGGGGAGAGGTCTGCCACGCCATGTGGTGTCTCCCTGGCCAGCTGTGATCGAACCCACGCTGCAGAGGCTGCGTACAGCTTCACAGTGCGGCGCCACCAGGGAGGCCCATAATTTCTTTCCAGATATTAATCATCTACATCTCCCGCAGAGGCATGGTCACCCTTACATTAAACCAGAAGCCCTTGGACCTGATGCAACAGGTGCAGGGAGCTGCCTTCTGCCGTGTTGGGATCACTGGGTGTGCACCGGGTGCAGGCGATGAACACACTCGGCTCACCCAGGAGAGGTGCTCCTTTTGGGTCTCAGTGATGGTCAGTGACTCCGGGGAATAACACTCAGCTGCACCCGAGCCGCTGCTGGACCCCCTGCTCCTGCCCAGCCAGACTGTATCAAGTAAACCGAGTTGGGATAACGTGAGCACCAGCTGTTTCCCAGGGGGACAGGCACCTCCACCTTTCTTGAAATGCTCGTATACCTTCAAGACACTTCTATCGCTTATTTGAATCTGAGCACATTAAAAAAAAAAAAGATATTTCAAACAAGAATCAGCTTTCCAAGCGATTACAGGGTAAATCAGAGGAAATGAATCTGATCTCTTGTCCCCAACCCTCCACTCCCTGCCGCGAGCGGGAGAAACAGTGGGAGAGGGAAGGCGGATATGGCTTTTGAATGTTCTTTTCTCCGTCTTTAAAAAATTGAGGCATAATTGACATACAACCCCCATACATGTTTAGTTACGAAGCGATAACTTCTGACATGAAACCACCACAATTTAGATAATCAACAACCTTCGCCTCAAGAGTCCCCTCCAGTGCCCAGTCCCTGTCCCACCGCCTCTCACTGTCACCTCAGCCGAAGGACAAGCAGCCAGAGCGGCTGCCACTCTAGGTAAGTTTTCCGTTTTCTAGAATTTCATATAAAAGGAATCTGTATTTAGGAAGATAAGTTAATATTTAACTACAAGCCAAAAGCCTAAAGATATGCCTGTCTTTATTATTTATTTATTTATTTATTTTTAAAAAAGATTTATTTATTTATTCATACAAGCACTGGGAACAGTCAGAAGCGCGGGAGGGTGAGAGGATTCACCAGAGCCGGAGCGGGGAGCAGAGCAGGCAGAAGGACCGAAGGACACTGCTGAGGGGAGCAGCAGGCGGCAGGAGAGGTCTGTCGCGCTGTGTGGGACCCTCGCCAGAGGCCAGGGATTGAACCGGTGCTGCAGAGGCTGCGGGCAGCTTTGCAGCCCAGCGCTCCCACCAGGGGAAGCCCATATGCCTGTCTTTAAATGTGAATCTTAAGGACCAAAAAAAACACACCTCTCTCTCAGGTCTTGCGACCTACAGAGAAAGGGAAAGCTCAGAAATCACTGGAGAGAGAGGTCCAGGGCTGAGACAGACTTGGAAGACAGAGGAGCAGAGAATAGAGGAGTCGGCATTATTTTTCCTGAGGAGAGAGAAGAGGTTAGCAGTGAAGGAGAATACCGGGGCTCTCCGGGGCACTGGCCCTGGTGGGGTGCCATCTGGACTGGACAGGACAGAATGAATGGTTTGAGATGGTGCCCCGGGGGCTTCCAGGTAAAAGCTGCAAGAGTGTCTTCCCAGTCTGAGCTTCAAGCCAAGGGTCAGGCCAACAAGGGGAAGGTCAGAATCTTTCTGGAAATCTTTCTAGAGGTGATGTGACCGCTGATCATCATTTGGGGGCACATGGGTTTGTGTTTGTGGAATAGTGCATTGAGCACAGCCGCCATGTCTGGAAGTCGTGATCCACACCAGACATCGAGACAACAGCTCTTGTACCAGAACCCTTCACCCATCTTCACGGAACCACATGGGTGAGCTGCTGTGTTATTTTTATAGGATTTGAGCTTTGGAGGTCCAGAGACGGACCCAGGGTCACAAAGAAAGCCCCTCACATCAAATCCAGGTCTCCTCCTGAAGCCAGGAGGCAGTTGGCAGCTGTTCCTTTTGATTGCCAAGCTTTCTGAATTGCTGCATTGACATTTTAATTCAGAACTCCTTGTTCTTCACTAGCACAAAAGTACCTGTGACGGAGGCTGTGCTTCAGATGTCCTTGAGGCCACTTCTCAGCCGTGGCTGGAGGCACCAGAATGCACTGTATTGGGTCGTCCTGAGTTCTCTGACCCAGCGGCTCACAGCCTCACACAAACCAGAGGGAATTCTTCCGATCACAGTGGTACATCCTGCGTCTTCTAAGTCATGGTCGATTCATCCCAGCAAGCTTCCATCTTTTATTCTTTGATTATATCTCAGTAAAACCATTGTGACTTGGAAATTTAAAACTACAAGGAATTGAAGCCTTTAGCAGTCAGACACTGGAGGTTTAACTTGGTGGAATTTTGAAATCCATCTCCAGCGGACACAGACTACTCCTCCTAACACCCTCATGGCGAAGTGGCTGTTAAGCTACTTTAGATTGAGATAATTGTTGATTTAAAAAAAAAAAAAACCAACCACACGGGCCTCCATGGTGGCGCAAGGGGTTAAGCACAACGCTGTGAAGCCATCTGTAGCCTCTGCAGCATGAGTTCGATCCCCGGCCGGCCAGGGAGCTGACCCACACAACGCAGCAGACCTCTCCTGTCTCGCCCGCTGCTCCGCTCAGCAGTGGATTTCAGTCAGTCTGCTTGTTCTGCTCCCCCCTCTGTCTCTGGTGAATCCTCTCACCCTCCACCTCTCTAGCCTGTACCCCAGCTCTCGTATGCATAAATAAATAAAATCTTAAAAAAAACAACGGGCCTCCCTGGTGGCACAAGGGGTTAAGTCTCAGCACTGTGAAGCTATCAGCAGCCTCTGCAGCACAAGTTTGATCCCCAGACAGGGAGCTACCCACATGACCCAGCAGACCTCTCCTGTCTCCCCGCTGCTCCCCTCAGCAGTGGATTTCAGCGGATCTGCCTGTTCTGCTCCCCACTCTGTCTCTGGTGGGTCCTCTCACTGCCTTCCTGCCGCCACTCTGCGCCTCTGGCCTACACCCCAGCTCTTGTATGCATCAATAAATAAATCTTTTTTAAAAATCACATGCTGAGTTAAGGAAGGAATATTATAAAAATCAGAGGAGAAAACCAACACAACTGAAGATGAATGCTAGAGACCTGAGGCTGCTGTGACAATAGCCATGGAGATATTTCGAGGAGGATGATAAAGCGTGTAATAAGACCCCTGCTCTCCCTGCATGTTTCCCTGGATAGTCTGGGGACCCTGGGATTAGACGTTGGGGTGCTTTTTGTTGATTTTGTCTGTTTGTCAGAAATTAGCTCAGAACACAGACTAGGCTGGTTAGGACTGGTCTTGAAATGACAACAGACAACCTGCCGACCCTTGCCTTCAGGATTCCAGCTCAGGCCTAACCACAGCCTCTCTTCTTGTCCATTCATGCCCTGAAGTGGCAGGGAGCAACCAACCGTGGCCTGGGGTCCTCAGGAAGCCGTTGGCTGGGCCCTGCACTTGCTTCCTCCGCGACGGACGTGGTCTCTTCTGTGCGCTGGTTACTGAGGATCGTGCAAAGGAAAGTACATTTTCCCCCACTCCCCCCCCCCCGTCAGTGATCAGCATGGAGCTGGGGGACAAATGCAGCACCCAGGACACCCCATCGGCCCTGAGGGCCAGGCAGCAGGAGGGCGCAGGGAAAGGGCCTACCTGGACGAGTCCAGGACTTTGTCATGCTGGAGGTGGGACTTTGGCTACTTCCAGAAGGATGGGCAGAGGCAGAGCAGACACTTCCCCTGGCCCTGACGTAGCTACTGTGCGTTACCCACACTTGTCTTATTTCCCAACCAGAGCGCAGGCTCCCAGGCGAGCCTGACCTTTCCCTCGGTAACCTGCCCAGACGCAGGCACCGGGAGTGAATCACCATCTCCCCTGGAATGAGGGTGTCGAGAAAGTGCTCGAAAATAACAGGCGGCTCATCTGCATTTATTGCAATTGTCGATGATAATCAGACATCTTTCCAAACACTCTTTAAAATCTCGGTTATTTTCCTCTAAATATTTTCATGACAAAGCCAAAGATCGTAAAGGTTGAATTCAATTGTTATTTCTCGTATACGCTGATGTAAATGATAGTCTTTCTTAAACTCAACCTGAATATTTTTTTAAAACCAATTTTCCTTTCTCTCTAAGGTGCAAAAGAGGCACTTTTCCGGGGGCGGGGTGGGGGGAGTGGCTATTTGCCAGGCACATCCCGGAGGAGCTGGCTGGCGAGGCTTGTTAAAGTTTTTAATAATGAGGAGATGAGATCACAAATCTGGAAGCTGGACAGCTGTGGGCAGCTGCCTCTGGACACCAGACGTAAGGAGTGTCCCTTGGGTGGGGCTGAGACGTGGGTAGGGTCCACGGAGGCGGGGATTTGGCGGGCGAGGGGGCTCCCTGGTCACTACTAGGGGGCCACCAGGAAGGGAGGAGGGACCCAGTAGGGCACAGTAGCCCCAGGGGCCTGGACCCAGAGGACCAGGCCACTGTCCTGCCCGTGCATTCGCTGTTCCCACCTTTCCACGGTCTCCAGCGGCTCCCATGCCATTTTGATAACCACCTTTGTTTTTGCATTTTCCAAAGGGAAAATAGGGGCAAACCCAACACCCAGATAAAGCGTCCAGAACTCTCCCACACACCTGCCCTTACGTGGCCACTTCATAAACACGTTAGTGATGACCCAATAATAACAGCGCTTCATAACCTGGCAGGCCGCAGGGGACACGCAGAGTCTGGCCTGAATTACTCTGCCGTGTCCCAGCCGCCAGCTCAGGCTGGCCTTTCACGCGAGGTCCGGGCTCCTGGGAAGGCCTGGGAGGACTCTGCTTGGGGGTGGATGAATGAATCACACCAGAGGCTGCTGAGCTAGTGAGAGCTGTGCAGTCTGCCCCTGCCCCGAGATATTCACAGGGGGACATGGGCCACCCCTCTCCCCGGGGCTGGCCTGGATGCCAGGGCCCTTACACACGGTGTCTGCGCTGCTGGGGAACGGCAGGCGCTCCTAAATGCACTCCATCTACCTCTCCTTGTGCCAGTTCAGGTCCTGAGAGTCCCCGATAAAGACTGCACTGAGAAGAAAGGCCTCAAGCTGCCAGTGGCCATGAAATAAGGGCGGGGCTGCCGGCAAGGCATCGTGCTCCATCCCCAGACACCGTCTGCCCTTGTCCTCAAATCTGCTGAGCTGTGTCTGTCCCCCTGGCCTTGGGGCACCTATGTTCTGTCCTGCCCTCTCCCTGGGCACCGGTGTCTCCAGGCCTGCTCCTGGGCCTCTGCAATAATAGTGCTGACACTGAACCCCCAGGCCACCAGGGAGGCTCAGAACCTGCAATTTAAAAAGGTCCCAGGCGAGCCACAGGCACTTCACTGAGAAGCAGTGGTCCAACCAACCAGGATCTTGGTGGCTGTGAATATGTAATGTCCTTTGTTTAAATAGGAAAATTAACCTATCAACATTCTTTCCTCAAATGTCCTCCAATTATATTTTCAAAATGTATTTGAACTTAAAATATTGTGAAGTTATCGTTTCAGCTCCTGGTTAGTTTGATCATAACCTAGTCAAATCCGAATTTGTAAACCAGTCTAAGGAAAATCTTCCGATGGAATTATCTCCAGCCTCTCCTACCCAAGTCTGCAGGGAGAGGGGAGGAGAGGGCCATTAACCTGGGAAAAAAATTTAATAGATATTTTTGGTTGTCATTTTGGGGAGAATCACAAAACAGCCATTCTCAAATGTCAAACAGCTCTACATTAGCTTAGTCCTAGGTGGATCATGGATAGATGTTAAATAAGGCTGCAGGTCTGGAGTTACTACAATTTCCTAAGAATATGAATGGCCAAAATGTGGAACAGCCTGCCTTAGGAAACTAGAAAATTCAAGTTTTGGGGCCTTAGGGGTTGACAAAGAAAAGAATCTTTGGCTCTGAGAAGACAGGTTAGGTGGCTTCATGCACTCAGGGGACACGCTGCTCTGAAGATGCCTTTGAAGTTTTGGCCTTGGGTTATGAATCCGTTGGCACAAAATGTTTCCGATGTGCGCAAACCATATCTCAACAAACATCAACAAACATCGGAGCTTTGCTCTCCCTCTCAGCGTGTGTCCATAACGACCTTATCTCCCTAGAACAGGAAGAGCTTCTGTGTGATGGTAAGTGCATGGACACCGGAGGCCGCTAGGCTGCTCCTCTGTCAGGTTAAGACTCCGGGTTATTTCTGTTCTTTCTATTGTTTTTTTTGTGACAAAAAGCTTTGCATATTATGTAAACCCTGCTTTGTCCCTCATATCAAGTGTCTGTTTTTACATAGCTTTCCTTCCTCCCTGTGTCCACTTGGCTTCAGTTGTCTCTGAGTCTTGAGAACCTGTGTTGGACTCAACAGCAAACTCTCTGCCTTATGATGCTTCTTAGAGGTCACTTGTACCATAGTCATTTTTATCTTAGACTTAGTTCCCAAGGTCGATCCATTCACCCACCCACCACCCTCCATATATTCTTACAAGTACGAAATTCATTTTTTCCTGCAAATATTCTATTGCGCATAGACAGAGGTGTTATTGCAGGTGTGGAAGTTACAGTAATAACAAGAAATATGGCCTGCTCTGAGACCACAGAGGAAAGAAATACACAGTAATCAAACCAATGCTTAGATGCAGATAGGAAGGGAGTGGTAAAGGAAGGACTTGCCCAAGACATGGTGGGAACACTAAGAGAAGCACCTGTCTGGCTGGGGGGGCAGGTGGTGGGGCGCAGAGCAGTCCCCCAGCAAGGGCGTGGGTGGGGCCCTGGAGGCCAGCCCAGGGCACCTCGCTGGTGTCATCGGGTCTCCAGCCAGGTTCCGGGCTGTGCAGAGGGGATCTGAAAATAAAGTAGGAACTGCAGCCGACTATTTCACAGTTCTTTAAACTCGCACCTGGTCATCTCAAAGAGAAACGAAAGGGTGAGTCAGGCAAGGGCTGAGGCCTCTCGGCCGGGGAGACGGTGGCATTTCCCAGCTCGCGTGAAGAGCAGCTCCTTGGGGACTTCATTTCTTCTCGGGCTCTCTGCCCCTCACACTGGCAGAGGCCAGAGAGTCAGAAGAGCCAGAGCCACAATGAAGAAATGTGGGCTCTGCTGCCCTTCCAGAGGACCTGGAACAGACGGGTGCTCTTCACTTTGTGGGTTTCCCCACCTCTACATTCTAGTGTTCAGATCTAGAGGCCCCTTCCCTCCCATAGTTTCATTCCTTTCATTCCCCTTTAGTAGTTTTGCTCAGATTGTTCTAGCCTTTAAAAGAAAGAATCAAAAAAAAAAAAAAAGAGAGAAAATTGTTTTCCTTTGCGTAATGATTGGGGATACATTTAGACCCTTTGTACAAGAAAGAATGTCTGAAATAAGGGGGTGTTTTGTGTTCTGGTGGAAAAATAGCAAAAAGAAGCACGTCACCTCTCTCGAAAAAAAAAAAAAAAACAGCAGAGATTTTTATGTGATTTTCCACTTTCACCAGAGGAGGGTGAAACAGCATTGTTACAAGGACTATTTTTTAAGTGCAGTAACTTATCTTTTGAATGTATCCTATAGGTACAGACAGATGTCACCGTGTCATTGTGTGTGGGGCACTCCATGTGTGTGAGGCTGAGTTTAGGGTCTTCATACTAGGACTGAGGTTCTCTTTTTTCTGTTTTAGATTTATTTACTTATGCATAGAAGAGCTGGGGTGTAGGCCAGAGGTGCAGGAGGGTGAGAGGCGTCACCAGAGACAGAGCGGGGAGCAGAACAGGAGGATCCACTGAAATAAACTACTGAGGGTTTTCACAAGATGCGTCTCACAATTAGTTAAATGTAAATTTGTTTGGTTACTGCTAAAATAGAACCTCAAATGTAAGTTAAAACAAGGAACTACACATTGCCTAAGTGCAAATCACACGGTTTTACCAGTTTGGAGACCCATGGGCAAGTCTTAGGTTTTAACTGTCCTTGTCCCCAGGAATATTTTTGTGAACGGTGACTTATCCATATCCAACACAGTGAAATACTTGAAGATGAGTTAGTGAGGATACAATTTAAGGATTTGATCATGCAACTGTTTTAAAAGAAAAAATGAAATTCTGTAAGTATTATCATTATCTTTTGAAAGAGTCGTGAGACTGAATCTCATAACTTTATCCTGACCCATCTCTGTAAAATAACTTTCCTCTCTCCAACCCCTTTCCTTGCTGGTTTTCTCCCTCGCAGTCACCACCAGCTGACATACTATATGTTTACTTGTTTTTGTTTTTCTCTCTCTTCCCCTTACTTGGCTAGGATGCTGGCTCTACAGAGAAGAGACTTGGCACGTCTGGCTCACTGCTGTATCCGCAACACCTGGTACGGGTCCTAGCGCAGAGATGCATTTAATAGATATTTATTGAAAGAATGTAGTTAAATAAAGTGAAGGACGCTAGCAGGATAAAGACACAATACAGATTCGTGATGAACAGTTCTTAAACCACAGAGAAATTTCTAGAGGCGCACCTGGCGTGCAATGTAGCTGGTTTCCTGACTACAAAACACATGAACATGCTGCATGCAAAAATTTAATGTACTTTTGAGCACATCTGGCCCTTAAACATAATTGTACTTAAGTTTTTCCCATCTGGGCTAATTTTCTTACCAGCATTGATTCGAAACGTGTATTTTACTCAGGCTCAACCGGATGAGGCTTTAGAAGCCAGCACTTCTGACGAAGTAGAAAGAGACTCATTTGGAACGAGGCTATTTGGGAGCTCCCTCCAGGCTTCACCCGTGGGAAATTCTGCCAAGACCTGCAACCGAGACACGCTCCCCCTCCCGGCCGAGCCCTGGGGCCGGGGCCGCCCGCGAGACCGGGTTGTGCGCCTCAGCAGGAGCACCCCCGCCCCCGATCTCCAGGGCG
Source organism: Talpa europaea (assembly GCF_964194135.1). NCBI lineage: Eukaryota > Metazoa > Chordata > Mammalia > Eulipotyphla > Talpidae > Talpa > Talpa europaea. The sequence goes on along the minus strand of NC_140068.1, from coordinate 3,861,589 downwards.
GCGGCCCCCCGATCTCCAGGGAGGCGAACCCCCACCCCGCTTGGGAAGCGCTCAGGTCCTGCTCCGCTCGCCCCGCCCTCGGGGCGTGTCCCCGCCCCGCCCCGCCCCATGGGCGTGCCCTTCACAGTCCGCCCCGCCCCGGAGGCGTGCCCTTCGCAGCCGCCACGCCCTCGAGGGCGTGTCCTTCGCCGCCCGCCCCGCCCCGGGAGGCGTGTCCCTCGCCGCCCGCCCGCCCGCGCGCGCCCGAGGAGGCGTGTCCCTCGCCGCCCGCCGTAGCCGGCGCGGGCCGGGCGCCGTCCCCAAGATGGCCGCGGCGCGAGCGGGCCCCGCGGCGGGCTAGAGGCGGAGCCGCGTCCCTCCCGCACCTCGGGGCTCCGGTCCCGCGCCAGGCAGCCGCCGAGGCCCGCCGCGGCCATGCGGGGCCCCGTGCCCGGATGAGAGAAGCCGCCGCCGCCGCCGCCGCGCTGGTCCCCGCGCCCGCCGCCGCCGCCATGGAGGAGCCGCCGCCGCCGCCGGAACCCGAGCCCGAGCCCGAGCGCGGCCGGGCGGCCAGGTGAGCGGGGGCGCGGGCGGGACCGCGGGGCGGAGGGCGGGGTGCAGCCCCGGGGCCCGGCGCGGCGCCGCTCCCGCGCGGGACCCCTCGCCGCCGCCGCCCCCCGCGCCGGGCCGCCCGCTGCAGCCTCGCCGGGCGCGGGGGGACGCGGGGGGCGCGGGGGGCAGCCCGGACACCCCCCCCGCAGCAGCCAGAGGCGGACGCCGCCTCCCCCGACCCCCCTGTAGGGGAGAAGGAGGCTCGGGGAGCAGATGCGCCGGGCGCCTGCCCTCGGGCCCCCTCCTGCTCGCCCGCTCCCCCGGGGCGCGCTCGCCGGCCCCCCGCTGCAGCCCGCGGCGCCCCCCACCCCCGAGCCCGCGGCCCCCGACCCTCGCGGGCGCCGGAGCCCTGGCTGCCCGCTCCTGGGCCTCCGCGGGGCTCCGGGGGGCGCTTGGGTGCCCGCGGCGAGGGTCGCGCTCTGCTCCGGGACGCGCGCGGGACCCGACGGCGCCTTCCCCGACGGGAGCGCGAACTCCCGTGAGCGGCTGAGAACCCCTCGCCCCTGCCTGCCCGTGTCTCCCCCGGCCTCTCCCCCGGCCTCTCCCCCGCTGCACCCCGGCCGCGGCTGGCAGACGGCCCCCCTCCCCGCGCGGCGCCCCCGGCCCGGCCGCGAGGGTCCCCGCTGCTGCCTGCGCCGAGAACTTTTAGGTAAATTCTGTAGCGGCGCTTGGACCCGAACCCGGGCACCGCCTCCTGGCCTGGAAGCGCCCGGTCAGCCCCAGAAGGCTGGTTCTTCCCTTTCCTTAACGCAGAGACTTCGGTGAACTCTCAGGGAACAGTGTGTCTACTAGTGGCACACGGTGTGATGAGAATTGTTTTGCTCCGTCTGGGGACTCTAACATTTTTTAGAAGTTTTGTCAGAAAGCTCATTAAAAGAATTTCTCAGTAGATTGGATCTGTGAGCATTTTGACGCCTTTAAGTTTTTCTTTAGAGGTAGAAATGACAAGTTAGTACTGCTATTTTTTTTTTTTTTTTTTTTTTTGCTTCTGTTAACTCATGTAATTCTTACGTGAACCTTGTGGGGTCGTTCCTCTTATTTCTCCTTTATAGATGAGGAAAATGAGGCACAAAGGTTAAGCATCTTGTTCAGGGTTTCACAGCTAATAGTGACCCCGGGTCTTGCTGTCTGCTCCTTGCCCTTAACCACCGGGAGGAAGAGCTGTCATTCCATTATCCAGACGGGCAGATGAGAAGTTAAAATTCTTTATGAGGCTGTCTTGGGGAAAAAATAGGTCTGCACATTGTTGGGTAAAAGTAAAAAGGTCTGTGAGCAGTGGAAATGTGTGGCAAAAAGGATTGTTTCTCCGGTGACAAAAAGAAACCTTGGTTTTTGAGCCAGGTTTCTGTGTGTCTTTGTTATGATAAAAATAGGTCAGGATAATGGGCTTCATCCAACTTGAAGTGAGCAGCAGTGTACAGAACAGGGAGATCTTAGAATACTTTTCTTAGCAACATTGCAGTTCATTTTACAGTGGCAAATCTGTGAAACAGATTACTCGACAAAGCTGTTATTTTCTTTTTTATGCCCTTCTCGTCAGCGCCGCCTCTTCAGTACACAGAGCTGACCTCTGACAAACGTACTGTAGATCGTTGGTAAGATCCTCCAGGGGTGCTGCAATTGTTTACTTGGATTTCTTTTATTTGTGTTTTTAAACATCTAGAAACTCAACATGCACATTCATGTTTTAACATCACGGGGACCCATAATGTGAAGTGGTTTCAGGACAGGCCAGGATAGAGCTGTCTGCCATGTTTGTTGGTGCGTTTTCTGTCAGTGGGTCACTGACTGGGAAGGCTGTGCGAATGCACAGGTCTCTGGGAGAACGCAGGCCTGCACATGTTGGCCAGTGCATCGCCGCGGCAGGTGCCAGCCCAGCACATCTGCTCCCTGCGTGCTGACGTGAGAGTTACGCAACAGCGGGGAACACAAAGCAGGTTGAGAGGTGATAGTGCTGTTGCAGTTTTACTGCTTATTGTTGGTCATGGAGTCTTCTTGTCCTGATTTTTGATAAAGAATTCCTGATAAGGATGGCAGGTGTTATTGTTAGGTGATTAAATTTCAAAGCAAACATTCCTACGGGTGCTTTTCTAGGCTTCCGGGTCAGTTGTCAGAGGATCCTGAGGTAACCTGGAGACCTTTTCCGACGGATTTGGAACCATTTACTTTTGTGATTTCTTGAATCTGCGCTTAGACACAGAGCTTGGATATTAAGGATCTTGGATCTTAAGAAGACCGCGCCTATCTGTAACCTCTCTTTTGAACTATTTATGTTAAATACAGTCTCACTGTTCTCACTCGCTGACTCGTAAGGCATAGATGTTACATGAACTTAAAAACTGCTTTTTTAACCAGTGACTGTGTGTTATTTACTTTACATTATATGGTTCTTGTAAGGTCTCTTGAAAATGGGTTCTATACCAAGAGAGTTCTTGACTGCTCTGCCGCCTCTGGGTGATTTGACCTGGCTCTCTGTTTGGATGTCTCCTTTGAATCTGGTCTTTAGGTCTTGACATCGGATGTCACCTATTCCCCCAGCGAGCTCCACGGTATGGTGTAGCTGTGGATTCCCCAGCAGATTTAGCGATGGGTGTGGTTTGAGACATTACAACAGAGGATGCCATGGTGGGGACTGGGGTGGTTCAGGAGAGAAGTGACTGCGCAGCAGTGACGGAGGCCTCCACTGATCCTTCAGGTTCTGAAATGGGGACACCTCCTCTCTCAAGAAGGACTTTGTGGTTCCCCTTAATTTTGTCACATGTGAGAAGTTCTGCTTCCTTCACACTTGTTCTCTCGGTGTCTTGTAAATCTTGTTCTGAGCTCTGCTGAAAGATAGGGCTATAAGGTCTGGACTGCTTACTGGACACATATGCCTTAATAACTTCCTGTTACTTAATAATTCCTCATTCCTCCAGGATGATCTTTTTATTCACAGTGTATTGTCTCAGCTTCTCATTTGACCAGGTGGTATGTAGACTTTTTAAAGACACTTTGCTCTTGCCAGTCGGTAGCCACTGGAAATAGTTTATTTAAAGAGAAGCTGGAAGACATGTCAGATAAGGACATGGCCAGTGGCCACCGTGGGTCTTTGCCCCTGCAGAAGGGAAGCAGGGTCAGGTGCGGTGCCCGAGCTGGTGCCCCGAGGCTGCAGCAGCGGGTCAGTGCATTCTCTTGCCCGTGGGGAGTAGGAATATAATTTTGACTGGCAGGAGACCTCAGCAAGGGAGGCCAGTTGGGTGACTTCTGTGACGGATTTATAGGTTACCTTGTGCTTCTGTCAGCTGTGCCCCTGCTCCTACGTGACAGCTGGGGACAGCCCTACTCTTCCGCGTGCATTTCCCAGACTTCCCAGACGCCTTTCTCCTTGACATCAACTTCCCTCTCTTGGTTGAGTTGTAGTGTGATGTTTTTAATCTTTAGTCTTACTTTAATTAGCTTAATGACAAACCTTGCTTTTCCTGTTTTAATTTGAGGTACTTTGTGTCTTTGTCCCTTGAAGACATTTTTAAAAAAATCCTTAATGGTAGATTTTTATTAATTGTTAAGTCTGAGAGGCTCACCTAGCTGTGTCCACCCTGCCCATAATCCACTCCCCTGCTACTGCGCACCCTCCACCCCTCCCACCCCTCTGGCATCCTTTCTGAAAAAGGTGTGGTGAGCGTGCCAGTGGTTGCTTCTTTCTTAAAGTGCCTTTCACACTTGTATTTTGTTCAGAAAAGGTCATGATGGCGTGTGGTTTTCTGGATTTAAGGGATAAAATTAAATTAAAAAAATTTAGAACCACCTTAGAATTCTGTGCCGCTATTAAAAAATCATGTTTTTAAAGAATATTTGGTGACATGGAAGTGCTTATGATGTGAGTCCTGGGTGGGACCTATCTATTTTTTAAAAGATTCTCGAGTGCCTCTGATGTCTACACACCCGCTCCTGTAGTCAGTGAGGAAAGCAGGTGATAGAGCAGTATTTGTGGTGGTCGTCGGCGTCTGAGGTGAGTGCCCAGCTCATCTGTACTCCCCTTCGCTCTGTCTGTCCCCCCTCCATCCTCCCTTGCTTCTGTCCTGGCCCCTTTCTTGACTGTTGGGGCTCAGGCAGGAGCTGCCCTCTCGTGTGCATTCCTGGCTGCAGGGATGGGCCCTACAGGGTTCTTTCCTGGGATTTTTCAAAGCAGAGATGGAGGAGAGAAATATGTCCGGTGCGGCCCTGCCCCCAGAATTAGGAGACCTGTTCTTGGGGGGAGGCAGCTGTGGGTTCTACGACGGTGACCCTAAAGCAGAGGAGCTGAGAGACACCTTTGGCCGCTTTTCTTTTACGCTGGATTCACCCCCATTTTACTCTTGGTTTGATAAATTCCTTATTTTGCTAAAATGATAAATAATTTGAGTCGGGCCTCTTAAACCCTAACAGCATGATTCCATTTTGTAAAATAAGTATTTTGAGCTTAAGAAAAAGTTGGAAAGAATGCATATTAATTTTTTCCTAAAACTTTTACAAGGTACATGTGTTAGATGTTTTTATTTTACAATAAAAAGCTGAGTCACAGCCCAAATTCTTAACTTGTACATTTATAATTTTGTGTCCTCCTTTACAGTTGTTAATAAAATTGAAATTGATGAGATTTCATGTTACGTGAAGCGAATATATTGCCAAATTTAAATTAGCTTCTTTTTATTTATAGTGTCTGAATTGTCCGTGATGACCAAGTCAAATTGATTTACTTTAGTTATTTAGGTCACCTTGGGTGATAGAACTTGCCCATTAAAAACGGCAGTAGCAGCAAAACAAAACAAAGTGTTTGCCTTATGATGGTCTCTGATACTCTAGAACTATTAGAATCTACAGCTGTATCCTCAGCTTCAGTGTTAGGTTGAAAGGCTTTCCCCTGCTGGGAGAGGCACATCTGGAACTGCAGGATGCTAGCAGGACCTCTGTCCTTTGGAAAGTAGGTGTGGTAGGTACATTCTTCGGTTCCCCGCTGACCTCACATTCATGCAGTAGAGCGTGCGGGTTGCCTGCAGATGTTTTTTCACTAACATCATAGGCAGCATTTGTTTTTGCCCCAGAAGAACATTCTTTTGTTTCATTTTGCAAATGTTAGTCTCATGGATCCTAGAGATGCCAGTGTCTGTAAAGTAGCAGGGGATATACCAGGCATGCTCTCAGAAGTGTTTCGTAAGTGGATTTCACGTCACGTCACTATAAACCTGCCAAGAAATAAACCTGCCAAGAAAAGTTCATTTTGGGAATGCTAAGTTTTAAAACTGATCAGATTTGATGTTTTCAGTGGAAGCTTTGTATTTTTTTTTTTTGCGTGTGAGCAGGCTATTTGAGGATACTGCTGAGCCGAAGAATGGCCTGAATAGGGCTTGTTAGAGGACAGCCAGCTTAGACATGGAGAATGAATTGAAATTGGCAACCTTTATAGTTTTTCATTGGAAATGTTCTGGAGGAAAATTTGATACATGCATTATTTTTATTGTATGATTAAAAATGCTAAAATCTTTAGGAACATAAAAGTATAGGTGTAACGTGGTTTTCTCACAATTGTTAGTTTTTTTGAACGTGTATTTAGTGCTTATTCAAATTAGGAGTTAAGCTCTTCTTATTAATGCAAGTCTTGTGGATGGTAGAACTCTTGATATTCATCTATTCCAACTTGCTTGTAGACCCGAGTTGGAAGCAAATTCCGTGCCCTTTATTTTGAGAACGAACCTGAGCTAGCAGGACTGCAGCTTCCTCAAGGTCACAGCCTACAAGCCTGCGTCCAGGCTCCTGCCTCCTGGCCCTTCCTGTGGCACTGTGCTCCTTGGTAAAGGTGCTCTGTAGCCACCTGACTGCCTCGGCCAGCATCAGCTCAAGCCCCATGGACCAGGTGCTCGGTGCCTGTGGGAGGCTGTGTTTCCTAGATGAGTCAGCCTTTGCAGGATACAACAGGGATGGAAGATTCGTTTTCAAGGGGGGGAGAAAAACCCAACCCATTCTGTATCTTCCCCAACTCATTACACCCATTTTTTTTGTCCAGGATGCTTCATTTCAAGCTCCTGAATAAAGAGCAGCCAATGCTCAAACCTTTGTAGATGATGCCTTGTTACTTAGTTCTGTGCTCAGAGTTAGGTCAAGCAGGCAGTACGTTTATGACTTCTCATCTAGGGTAGAGATATTTAAAACTTTGGCTGTGATTGTGACCTGCAATAAGAAGTGTATTTTACAACAGCATGTGTATGCTGTATAACCGAAATAAAAATTTATGAAATAATGTTTGACTTTGTAGTATGTGATACATTCCAATAAATTCTTGTTCTCTTCTGCTCTATTAAAAAGTGTTGTTCCTCATGGCCCGTTAAATTGATTTTATTATCCACAAATGGGTTGTGACCCTCACTTTGAAAAACATGACTATTAAAAATGAAAAAGGATGCCATTGTACTTTGTCCCTGTCCCTTGAGATTGAGGCAGGAGAACAAGCACAGTGCTTATCCACTAAGTGATCACAAGGAATTGGGAAAAAGCCGGGCGAGGTTAGGATCCAGATAGTTCACCCTTGGAAGCACCATTATTTCCAGGAGGCAAGAATGAAAATGTGTCTTATCCTTGTCTCAAGGTTATTCTCCTGGTTGCTTGTCTTTAAAATATAAGGATTAGTTTTAATTAGGATTAGAACTAAAATAGCATTAGTTTTAGAGTAAAATTGGAGTTGCAATATGTGTGCTCCTTAGGTAAGTCATCTTTCTTAGGTAATTCATTTTTCTCTATAACATATCTGCTTCTGTTGTTTTTCAAATAAAATTGTCAAGGATAAGTAATGGAACCTGTTTTCTGTGTGTGTGTGTGTGTGTGTGTGTGTGTGTGTAGAGCAGTTTTCATTGCAGTGATATATATTTTCAAGAGAAAATATATGACCTGGAAATGTCCTTTGCCTTTCTCTTCACCCTCTTTTTTTTTTTTTTTTTAAAGATTTATTTATTTATACAAGAACTAGGGTACAGGCCAGATGTGCGGGAGGGTGAGAAGATTCACCAGAGACAGTGGGGAACAGAACAGGCAGACTGACTGAAATACCCTGCAGAGGGGAGCAGCGGGTGAGACAGGAGAGGTCTGCTGCATGGGGGCCCTCGCCGGCCAGCTGGGATCTAACCCGTGCTGCAGAGGCTGCGGACAGCTTCACAGCTCTGCGCTCAACCGCTCAACCACCTGCGCCACCAGGGGAGGCCTCTCTTCGCCCTCTTAATTCTTTCTCCGGGTCGGTCTGCTTTTAAACTTTGCTTACTTCAGGGTCAGCCTTCCCTTGACCTCACTCCCCTCCCCTTAGTTAACTTAGATCCTTCTTTTAAAAGTCCGCAATAACCCCCTGTAGTTTGCCACCATAGAGGGTGTCCCTGCCTGTAATGATAATTTCTTTGTCTCTTGCGCTCTTCCATAGACACTAACCGCCATGAGAACTTTTCTATCCTAGATCCTGGCACAGTGTCTTACAGTAAGTAGGTTTTTGTCCCATAGCTGTTGGATGAAGGAGGCGGTGAATATATATCTCAGACTCAGTTTCCTCGTTTGAAAAACAGAAATAATAATAGTATCTATTTCCTGGGTATTAGCTACCATTATTACAGGTCCCTTCCATTTTGGTCTTAAATGAAAAAGAGAGAAGTTCATTTTCTTAAGAAGTTACCAAATATGCTTTGAGACCAAATAGTTTTTAAAATAACTGTAGTAATCTGCATTATTCAAGATGCACTTGTTTGTCTCTGTCTGCAGAAGTCATAGAAGGAAGACAAGGGTTTTGGGACCCAAGTTTTCCATACTCCCTCTTCTTCTTCAGTTGTGACTTACTCTGTAGGGCCTTGGCCGTTGGCAGGTGATCCGTGGTGCTGTGGAAGTCAGGGTGAAACATTGCTTGCTGAGTGACCTTGATCAGGCCAATAGGCACACCTCAGCCTTTTGTTTAAAAGTTCTTTTAGTTGTTTAAACAGCACATGTGTTTATAACATAGATGAACAGTGTTTTCATTTTCTAAAGTGTCCTATGCTAGATTTAAGAGTTACATTTTATAGATTGCTCTAACTGCTGGCTCAAGTGAATGAAATTTGTTTGCTTTATAATAAAAGCAAACTTAATCAGTTAGGATCCCTTGGATTATAAAAGCAATACAACTGGTGTGGAATAATCTGAAAAGTGTAAAGAAGAAAACAGCTGGTTCGTCACCTAACATCTAGAAGTGACTGGCATTCTGGCATTTTTTTTTTTTTTAAAGTCTTTTTTTTTTTTAAGATTTATTTATTTATTTATACAAGCACTGGGTACAGTCAGAAGTGCGGGAGGGTGAGAGAATTCACCAGAGCCAGAGCGGGGAGCAGAGCAGGCAGAAGGACCGAAGTACACTGCTGAGGGGAGCAGCGGGCGGCAGGAGAGGTCTGCGCACCATGCGGGACCCTCCTCCAGTGGCCGGGGAGCAGCCGGGGATCGAACCGGCGTTGCAGAGGCTGCGGGCAGCTTCGCAACCCAGCGCTCAACCGCTGCGCCACCGGGGAGGCCCTCTGGCATGTTTCTCTCTCTATATATGTTTTCCCTCCTTCCAGCTCCCATAGAAGTTATCATATCAATAGCATTTTCCCATGTTGTAAATATTTAATGGCAGTGTTCCTTTTTATGTGCATACCATAACTTAATTATTCTTGAATTATATTATAATGTTTCTACTTATTAATGACTTGATAAAGATCTTTATATGACCTTTACAATATTTTAGATTATTTCTTTAAGATAGAGTCCTAGGAATTAAGATACAGCTGTCAGATTTTTGAAGCACGTTGCCACATTTCTTTTTAAAGAGGCATAAACTTGTTTTACTCACACCAGAGTAAAAGAAAATACACTGGGCAGTCATTCACAAAAGCATAGTCTACTAAGTCATAAAAGAGAAAGAGATTCTTTATATATCCAGAAAACAAAACGTTACTGCTGCAGCACTATTCCAAACAAAACCCTCACGCATCCTGGTCGGTTCATTCAGTCCTGCGTAATTCTTGTTCCCCTTGATCGCTCAGCAATCTCGTGAGCCCATCTCCTGGAACAGAGTTGTAGAAGTCCCTACTCAGTCCTCTGAAGTCGCTTCAGAGCCGCTTCAACATGCCGTCAGAAAGCTGTGCCCAGGTGCCTGGCATCGTCCTTTTCTGTGGGCTTGGAGACAGCCCTCTTTGCTCCGGCCCTTAGCTGCTGCAAGAGCTTTCAGGCAAGCGCAGAGCTAAGCAGAAACCTATGTGAGGATGATGGGACTCTTAAATGGCTCTGGTTAGTTTGTTACAGCACTTTTCAGAATGAAAGACCCAGTGAGGAATCATTACGAGATCAAGGCAATTGATAAGGAAATGTGATGGTTTGTTTCTGTGACATGCAAGACAGTATAAAAGTCAGTCCAAAAAACATTTAGGTAAAATATTTATAAACAAGATTAACTTATTGCCAAGAATGTCTAATTTATGAAAATGGGAAACATAATCTTTATAGACAAATAACGGCCTCCAGATAGAACATGTAATAGTCCTGGTATAATATACCAAGAATATACCCAGCATGTACTTAGAGTAGATCTAGTGTAATTAAGACAAACACTCATGTGAGTCTGGAATAGGTTCTGAACATCTGTGTATATTAACAATACTCTGTAGCTAGGTGGTGTGAATCCCCAGTTGAGAACCACTGGCTTAGAGGGTCCTGGATCCAATTTAAAGAAGCTGCAGCCAAGTGTATATATTCAACCCTAGCAGAATTATACCTGAGAGTGCTGTGCTGTTGTCTGTATCAGGCCCTGATCACAGAAGTGTGTCATGGGCAGTGAGGGCCGTGACAGTTCTCTGGGAACTTGTCAGACTGCAGACCACACCGTTTGTAGCCTCTTACCCTGCAGGTGCAACCAGGGAGTCCCCAGGCATCTCCTCCAACTTGATAACTGAGCAGTAGTAGACAGCAGTTATTTACAGCACTTCTGCATTTACCAGGGGGAGAAACAAACCCTTTGGGATTTTCCAGGGCCCCTCCTGGAAATCTCAGATAATTAGGTGTTAAAGAAATAGGTGTTAAAGATAGCATCTAAATTTTGATTTTGGGAAGGCATGCTGTCAAACGTTGTCAGGTGATTTGAATAATTAAGATAGGATCATATGTCATCAAGAATACTTGGGTATATATTTAACCAGAGTAACAATAAAGACTTTAAATAAAAGATTTCACCTGATTGCAGAGAACCCCTCATAAATGAGGCACTTTTGTTTTCTTAAATAATCAAGACATCATAAAGTCAACATGCACCATAGAAGATTATTCTGGTAGACACAGAATCTTTGCTATCTAGGCAGCTTACACAGAAAGTAAAGACAAAGTTTTACACTCTCCTGTTAAGAGCAAACCAGTAATCTGAGACGCCTTTGCCATTGTAACAGAGAAAATCAGATTCTAGTTGGGCACCTGTGTATTTGATACTGAAGTTCTTTTTGAAAACCTCATAAAAAAAAGTCCATGAAACGGTAGACAGCTTTGACAGTGATGGAGAGCTCCCTTTCCTTACGTTCTCTGTCAGGACTGTGCCCTCCCATGTTGTCAGTCTTTCTCACAACCATATCAAGTTTTGGGTCCAAAGAATTTTCTTAAAAAAAAAAAATTTTTTTTTTCTTCCCTTGAGTCTTGTATAACTCCATGTCCTTCACATTAACAGCCCTCTCCTCCCTCCCTCCCTCCACGCCATGTAAATACTTAGGCATATGCAAACACATCTCTTCTCTCTGCCGTATATAAGAATAATAAAGTGTGTCACCTGAAATTAATTTTAGTGATCAATGTTTCAGTTAGGGATTATCTAGGTCTCTAATGAATATGCTTTAATTTAGTATCAGTCAAAAGTTACCTTAAGATCTTGGAAATTATCTTAGAATTTGTCAGAATGACAACTCAATTTGGTTAAATGCACATTTACATTTCATTATCTTAAACACCAAATGGAAGCAGTAGTAGTTTATTTAGTCAGCAAAGCTGTAAAACTTTAGGAAGGATACACGCAAGTGGAATAAAAATCTGTGCATATTATGCTTAAATGTAATTCATGTATATATATATATATATATATATATATATATATATAGTTGTTTTCTGTTAAAGCAACAATATTAGGGCCTCCCTGGTGGTGCAGGTGGTTGAGCGCAGCACTGTGAGGCTGTCCGCAGCCTCTCTAGCACGGGTTCAATTCCTGGCCAGCCAGGGAGCAACCCACATGGCGCAGCAGACCTCTCCTGTCTCGCCCGCTGCTCCAGTCAGCAGTGTATTTCAGTCAGTCTGCCTGTTCTGCTCCCCCATTCTGTCTCTGGTGAATCCTCTTACCCTCCTGCACCTCTGGCCTGTACCCCCGTTATTGTATAAATAGAAAATAAATCTTAAAAAAAAATGCAACAATATTAAACTAGACTTAACTTTTGCCAGAGAGTTACCAATATTATGTGCGCTTGAATTCTTAAACTGAGTTAGTTTCTCTAAGATGCTTCTTTTTTCTGCTGAAAGTATTAGAGATTCAATTTCATTAATTTCTTAGCATTTTAGGAATATTCATTTTGTGGAAGTACTTATTTTCATGTCAGTAGCAATATAGTTTCTTTAAGAGATTTGATCATCTATTTTGGTAATACTGTCCAAAGGTAGGAAAATAAAACATCCACACAGTGAGAAGTGAAGTCTTTTCTAACTTGCAGACCTATAAAAATGCAGAAACAGAAGGAAAGCTTATAGTTGTTGTTTTTTTAATTTGGCCCTGCATCGAGCATAAACACAGAAATATTAAATTTGCCAGTCCAGAGATATGTTCCCGGTAAGCATGAAATTCTTGATTGAGTTAAGCTCGAAATAGACAATCAGAAAAGACTAACTCACAAAACAGACACTCTGTCCTCTCACCTGGCAGAGACAGGATTCCCTATAACCCATTCGTGTGATGATAATAGAAATCAACAGATGGTGAGACTGAAACCAGTGAAGCCAGAGCAGAAGTAAGGCAAGTCTTCAAAAAGGATCCCATCCGTTCCCTCCGGTGCGTCCAGTGGTAAAAATGTGGAAGCCAGGACCAGGAGTTAGACTCATCCTTGGGGCCCCATATTGCAGGCCAGGAGCAGGGTGCCAGGGCTTCAAGAGGCCGCATTCCCTGAGTCGAGCCACGGGGACCTGAAGCTAGGTTTCAGTCTTGTCAGAATCCTGCTCCAGAGCTGTGAAAGACAGTGAAGGAGATAATTTTATTCCAGCTGTTGCGGTTGGGAGAAGACTTGGGGTGTTAGGAAACATAGGTATCTTGGAGAAGAGCAGAGGTGTGTCTTCCCGTCTCATACTGGTTAGGTTAGCCCTTTCTTGGGACGCTAAAGGGTGAGGGGATTTCTTGCCCATTGCTGCCTTCTAGGCACACAGGGCTCAGATCAGACTGAACAGTGGTCACAAGAAGTGTGCCCATGCCCAGCTCACTGTGTCCACTGTAGCATGGAGGATCTTCATTGATGTCATGCAGTGTGAAACAGTGTACTTACTTGGATGAATCTGGAAATAATTATTACAGGCTCTGAAAATCTCTGATGAAAGTTTTCTTTTTAAAAAATTATATTAGCGCATGTTTATGTTGGTGGTTTTGCTGTCGAAGAGACTTCTATCTCCCTTCTGTTCATTTAACATTGTGAAATTGATCTTTAAAAGTTACTCTTTCCTCAAATACAAGATGCTGTTGATTGTATGATTGTAAGATGTGCTATAATTCTGTATATCACTAAGGAAAAAATGCTGCAGTTAAACAATGACCAGTGCTTTTCATGTCAGATGTAGGTGGCCTTCCAGTGTCAGATGTTAAAATATGGGGAAACAATGTATCTGTTACATTCAGTAAATTATGGAAAGCCTTGGTTCTTGCTGTTTTTAAACTTAATATAATGATATGTATGGTAGTACAGGAATCTACTGTATACATGAACCTTCTGGCTTCTTCCCCATATTCATTTACTTACATAGTAAAAGGAAAGTGGGGTGGGAGGACAGGGTAGTGGGGTGCAGTAACTTATTCCATAATGCTTGGCGTAGTCTTGGTCCACCTATAGGGACCTGTTGTATCGCAGCTCTGTGCTTTGAGTGGTTTTGGTGTTTCTGTTCCAGGATACAATCTTAGTTAATTTAATTAGACCTTTGTTGGACTTTTAGGTTGTTTCCATTTTTTCTGCTGCTATAAACAGCAAAATGTGAGCGTTCGTTTTAGCTAAATCTTTATATCCAAGATGTTTCATTAGAATAAAATACTGGAAAGGTAACTGCTATATTGGAGAGTATACACATACACAGTATAATCTTATTTTTAAGGACACAATTTTGCATGTTGAATTCATAATAGGTGACTCTATAGGCTCTTGCCAGAATTTGCTAGCAAGAGAAAGAAATGCAAGAAAAAGAGAGGCCAGTTGACCAATTAAGCAGGACCTAGTAGGGTCCCCGTGGATTTTTTTTTACAGATTGATTTATTTATGCAAGAGCTAGTGTACAGGCCAGAGGCGCGGGAGGTCGAGAGGATTCCCCAGAGACAGAGTGGGGAGCAGAACAGGCAGATGGACCGAAGACACTGCTGAGGGGAGCAGCGGGCAGCAGGAGAGGACTGCAGCACCATGTGGGTAGCTCCCTGGCCAGCCGGGAATCGAACTGGTGCTGCAGAGGCTGTGAACAGCTTCACAGCGCGGTGCTCAACCCGCTGTGCCACTGGGGAGGCTCCCCGTGGATTTTTTAAATTTAAATTTTTGTGTAATATTTCTTTATATAAAATCTGTAACCTAATAAAACTTTCAAAAGTGAATGTATCCTTATAAAGGTTACCTGTGTGAAGGGATAGGACCTAAGCAGCATCCTAGAATATCCCTTTTTGGGCAAAAACAAGCACGTTAGGAAAGGTGACAAAAAAGAAACCAAAAAGAAAAGTGGTTGGTCAGTGATATAAGAAAGAGGGTGTGATGTGGAAGCACGGCAGTGTCCAGTGTCAGGAATGTTGGGGAACACTAGTCACGAGGACCCAAGTAACCAAGATCGCATATGACAGCCTCAGGGTTGTGTTTTTGAAGTGAGCCTTGCCGACCTGCAGGATGGAGAAGTTGCATTTAGAACATTCAAGCTAACTACTGAGATCGTTCAGGGCAATAACTGCCGGACTGACTAACTTTCATGGCCTGGCTCTTACCTGAGGAAAGTTGTGCCCATGGTCTAGACCACATGGCTCAGCACCAGCGGGCCCTCCACATCATGAAGAAGGGGATGGAAGTCACCAGGGAGGTGCAGACATGACTTGTGAGAGCGGTGACTGGATGATTCCAGGCAGCATTGAGGCGTGGGGAAGCTGGCCCATTCGTGTAGCTGCTCCGCGACGCCTGGTAGGAAAGGGAAAATGCTGCAGAAGCCTGAGTCTGAATTGACAAAACTCACGGAGCTTCCTGTTGAAGGCAGTGGTTCTCGAAGAGCTACTGGGGATGAGACGGTGCTGAAGTTAAATGAGCTGATCAGTCCAAGACTTTAAGATTCAGGCTTTCAATGGTGACAGAAAATCTTACTTGTTTAAAAAAAAAAGAAAAAGGAAAAATCCCATCTTGTCCCCATCAGGTCACTCCCCTGCTCTCCTCAGGACCCCGACCCTTGGTGATTTTGTCCACCTTTCATACAGGCATGTGGCCACAAGCTTCGTTCTGTGTTTTGAGTAGTGGTGTTTCCTTCATTCTTGTTGCTGCTGAATGTTCCTTTGAGCGCTAGTATCACAGTGTATTTACTCATTCAGTTTTTCACCCTATTAACCATTTTTACGTATACAATTCAGTAGTTGAACTCATTCGTTCTTAACAGTACATTTGTACAAGGCTTCAGAACTCTTTTCATCCCGCAGAACTGAGGCCCTGCACCCACTATAGAACAACTCATCACCCCCCAATTCCCCCCGCCCCCACAGCCCTGGTAACCCTGTTCTGTTTTCTGGTCTCAATGAATTTGTCTGTTCTAGTGCCTCTTGTCATGGAACCGCACAGCATTTGTCTCTACGTGCCTGGCTTGCCTCACGCGGCGTGTTGTCCTCAGGTTGCGTCCATGCGGTGGCCCGTGCCAGAACATCCTCTTAGGGGCCGGATAATTCTCTGTCATGTGCGTGTGCCACGTTTTGTTTACCCCCTCTGTCCATGTGCACTTAGACTGCTTCCAGCTTTCCGAGTGTGTGTCATTTTTTACAATCTCTGATTTACGTTGCTGGGTATTTTTCAGAAAATTTGTGCCAGTTTCACCAGGAATATATGAATTTATTCTTGCTATTTCCATGACAATTTTTAAGTCTGTGGTAGTGTTTTGATGATCTGTGAGGTTGGGTGCTGTCTTAGTTACTTACATTTCTTCTTGCTGTATTTCACAGAGTTTTTATCTCTTTCTTTCAACTACTTGAAGTACTTGACAATATCATCTTGGAAGTTCGCTTGCCCGGGAAGTGCTTACTACTCTGTCTCACCTGAGACATCTAGGATGTGTTTGGTAAATGAATGAACAAACTTGTGTGTGGATGTATTGGGCACCCCTAAGGCTGTATCCGTATAGCATTTTTTGTTCTTAGAGTAAATAGTCTCAAGTAGTACTTGATAACTAGATTGGAACAGCATTTGTTTATCAATTATCTTTTATTTTACATTTCTTGCATTAAAATAGTATGTTTTCTCCTTCAATTCAGCAGCCTTAAGAATTTAAATAAGTATCACTTTGATCCATTAAATTCCTTTTCCTGCTTATCCTTCAGTGCATGAATGATAATTATGTACTTGCCTGCCCCCCTGCACCCCTATATTTTTTTAAATTAATTAATTAAATTTTTTTATTTATGCAAGCACTGGGTACAGTCAGAAGTGTGGGAGGGTGAGAGAATTCGCCAGAGCAGGGAGCAGAGCAGGCAGAAGGACCGAAGTACACTGCTGAGGGGAGCAGCGGGTGGCAGGAGAGGTCTGCGCGCCATGTGGGACCCTCGCCAGCTGGCCGGGGATCGAACCGGCGCTGCAGAGGCTGTGGGCAGCTTCGCAGCCCAGCGCTCAACCTCTGCGCCACCAGGGAGGCCCGACCCCTATATTTTTTTAAGTAGATAAGTTTGATAATACTGTAAGGCTGGGTTTAGGCTCATAACACTTGTGACTTTGCTGATTTTATTATCATTAACCCTTGCAAATCTCTAGCGTGAACAGTTTTGTTTGGAAAGTTTTAAGATCTTACCATACCCGTGTAGGTGCTGGATAGCATTTTCTGCAAATATGAGTTCACAACTCTGGAACTTTTGAGTTACAGATTCATTGAAGGCCGAGATTGTTCTTTTTTTCTCCTTAAATTTTATTGACTTGCCAGTTGTTTACGTAACTGAGATTGCTCTTGGCTGGTGTGTTTTGGTTGTGTTTCCTGTGCTCTTTATTCCCCAGGAAGTTGGGCGTGTGTGATCCTTCCAGTACCCAGAGGCGGCCATCCCGGGGAGACCTCTGACACTTGGGGTCTTTCGCTTTGATGCCTCCTTGGTGTGTGATTCTAGCAGTACTCTAAGGAGAGTGGGTGGAGGGGGCAGCAGTTAGAGACTGCAAAGAAAGAGAAGGCAGGTAGAAGACAGCCTCCCTAACCTTCATTGCCCTGATAAACTCATTAAAGGAAAGTGTTATGAAGAATTTTTAAAGTAAAACGCTTTTAAGGTAAGTTTCAAAATAAAAGTTTCATCGTAAATCATACCGACTCCTTTCATGAGAAGGCGCCCCAGGATAGGTTCTGAAGTTACCAGTCAGCAGTAAATCAACGAAAATGACACTGCAGTGACTTTGCTGTAAAGTTAAGCTTATTTTCCAGGGTTAAATTGTATATTTTTGCAGATGATGGCAGCAATAGATTTATTTTACATATATTTAGTATTTTTATTTGGTAAAATAGTCAAACATTTCATTTCGGGTAGCATGTCTTGAACTCATTGTGTCAGAAATAAATTGGAGAAAAATGCTTCTGGAAAAATCAGAAGCATTTGCCATGAAGCTTCAACTCCCAAATTGAACTTTTACTTTGTACCAAATGCCCTTAGAATTTTACCTGACTGAATATTTAGGTGTTACTTAATAGAAAACCAAGGATGTGTGTGCACTGAGGAGTGGTGACTAGTGAGTCATTAGCCTCCCTGTGTGAATGAAATTTAAAAATTCAACCTTATCTGTACCAACAAGTAGTCAGGGAGGCCTCACTGCTTCACCCCATCTTCCTGTCAGACCTCCTCGAAGCTCACTTGTTCTCCCACCGGCGCACGCAGATGCTAAGTGCCCACCCTGTGTCAGGCAGTGCTGGGGCTCCCACGAGGGTCAAGGAGACAGGCTCAGCTTAGCACCAGGCTTTGACTGGGCCCGGGCAGCACCTGACTTGGTAGAGATGTCCCTACCCTCAGCTTTACTGGGGATTGTTAGGGAGGCCGTGGCTTTCATTAGAGTCACGTGTGTGAGGCCTTCCCCTGCACTCCTGCGCAGATTTGTCACTCATCGGTGGCCGAGTTCAAGGCTCCCTTCAGCTGGAGGCTCAGGCCATGTAGACGTGCTGCACCCCTTGCTCAGAGTTTGCAGTCTCCTTCCACACCAGCCCCTTCGCAGTTCCTGGACGTGCTGGGTTCTTTTCTCAACTTCTGACCTTTGTGGCGCTTGGCTCCTACACACCAGCTGCCCTTTCCGCTCTTCTCCATTGGAGTCACTTCAGACGGCGCTTAGCTCGGGAACAGTCCCATGTGCCCCAAGCTCATAACGCCTTATTATGTGAAGGCGTGGTGTAAAGCAGGCTGCCTGCAAGGAATTTATAATCTCACTGAAGAGAAGAGATAAGGGAATAGAAACATAAATTCATGGTCCGGTGCAGAAATAGTAATGTATTTGCATTTATCGTGTACCGTGTACCTGTGTGCCATCATTCAAGTGGTATAACGTGTTGTTTTAGGTAAAGATCACAGCGAATTGTAAAATAGATGGGTATTTCGCAGACGAGGAAAATGAGGCTTTTAGAGATGTAATAGGTTGGGATACCTGGAGTCAGGATTCAGCCACATTTATTCTGCTGGAGAGTCTCTGGTTCTCTATTTTGTTATCTCCTTAGGCATAAATGAGATTGAACATGGTGAAGGATTAAATGCTAGTTTGTTGCAGTAATAAGAAATATCACAAGGATGATTAATGGCCAAGTAATTACACAGGGCTAGAAAGAGGTCCCTTTAGGCTGCGGTGACATGATAAATCATCTGCGCGTATTGTGAGCATGTTAGTAGAAACGTTACAAAACCATTTTAAAATGACTCCATCATTTCTAACCAGTTTCTTACTGTTCTGAACAGCGCTGCAGCCAACCTTTGGTACACAGCTGTGTCTGCTCTTCTGGCTGCTTTTGTAAAATCATTTCTTGAACATAAAATTTTAAAGGAAGAATTTTAATAGGTATTGTCTATTTGATATCTTTTGAAGACTTTTGATATCTATTGTTAAACATTTACTTCTGGCAAGATTTTATAAATATATAGACCTTGCTGTCTACACTCTAGCTAAGAGGATTATGAAGCGTTTTTACTGATTTAATAGGCCAGATTTAATTTAATACATTTACTTTGTTTGAATTTGAGTGTCTAGTTACTAGCATAGTGAAACCTTTTTCATGTTTTATTGCTTTTTAAATGTATTTTGTGAATTATCATTTTTGCATTCTTTGCTTTTTTTCCTCTTGGTATTTTAGGGCTTTTCTTATCAGTTTTAATGAGATTTTATAAATCGAGGGCACCATTTTTTACTCCAGTTTAATACAGCGTAGTTTTGAGATGTGTGTGATTTAAATGTTAACATAGTTGAGTCTTTTCCTACAAAGTTTCTTCTAGTTTAAAGGTAGAAATTCCAGCACAGGAAATTAAGGAAAATAATTTCAGACCCATTTTGGGAAGAAATACCATTTCCATTTTTTTATGGAAAAATGCTTTTGTCTGTGTTATGGATTTTACATATTCCCGCAGCACGTAGACCTTAGCTAGGGGCCTGCACACAGCGGGCACTGCTAGGTGTCTGCTGCTGGAATGACCGAGAGTGAACCCAGATCCGAGGCCCTCCAGAGACACGCTTAGTGTGAGAGCAGAGGCGAGAGATTGAACCTCCAGGTTGCCCTGGGTGTTTGACCCCTTCTCTCCATTCTCCTTCGTGGGAGACCCTGGGAGATTATCTTACGTGCTTGAATTTCCTGCATTAATCCTTGCAAGGCAGATGTAGGTTATCTCAAGACGCAGTTCAGCTTTTGACTGTGTATGTGTGCCATGAAGAGTGTTTGCAGCTCACTCATTTAAACATGCAAATTAGAAACGCGAATCACTTGAGTGAGGTTCCGAGAGAGCTCAGTTCAGCACTTTCCCACAGAAAGAGGCTCCAGTTACTTGATCTCTAAGGACACTGAGGTAATGCAGGACAAAAAAAAAATGCTTTTCCACAGATAAATTCAAACTAGAATAAGGGGATTTGGAAATGCCCCCACTGCAGCGTGGGCAGAGGGAGGTGTAATTCTTTTTTGCTACCTTTAAAGCATTGAGCACTTTCCTGGTTTCTCTCTAAGAGCGTGTTGGGCGCTCTTGGCATCCTGTGGAGAGGTTTGTTTCTCCTCCCACTTCGCAGCGTTTCCTCTTTCAGATGCCCCTGGTTTCGGCGGGTTCTCTTTAGTTAAGCCTGAAACAGCCTTTTGAATGAATTATCACTTTTATGTTGCTTTTCTTTATTTCTTTTTTCATTGCCATTTCACTGTAAAATGCGCCTCGGAGAGACCGAGGTGGCGCTTGCTTTCACTTCTCGTGCGGAAGGGACGTCCTGCCACCGCCCCCCTGCCTCACTTCCCCGCCAGCCCGGCCGGCCTCTCAGCAGGTTTTGCTTTCCATCTTGATCGTCTCCTGGCTAACGTGGACGCGTCCGGTCCAGCGCTGACCGGGAAAGTGTCAGTTTCAGACGCAGACCAGAGAGGTGCACTCGCCGTTCTCGGAGGTTCTGGACCTGGCAGGAGTGAGAAGGCACACCTGAGAGGTGTTTCATTCTTTGTCGCCTTGGTTTAAGTGCCCAGCTGTGTCCAGCAAAAGAGCCAAAATAATCGTTTTTGGCTTCTCATCCGTAACATGACTCATGCTATGGAAATGCTCAAAGTTTCTCTTTCCCGCCTTCCCGCCTCCCTCCCCCATTCTACCTCTTTTTTATTCTAGTTCTTTCTGGGCGCCCTCCCGTTAACTAGGGGTGACAGGTGGTAATCTGACATCTTAAAGCATTTTGTTATATTTGTATGATTTCATGAGTTCACTTTCTGGAAGTTTGTATTTCAAAATATTTTTAAAACAATTTATACTTATTTTTATTTCTAATGATGAGTAAAGTTTATCCAAATGGGATACTTTTTCATTAGAGTATCTATATTAATGTTTGTCTTCTCTCCTTAGATGTTCCTCTTTCTCCTTAGTTCAAGTCTGGCAAGAGTATATACTTGGTATAAATCTATGAGTGACATAAAAGACTTCTAGAAGACTGAAGTCAGGTCATGTCCTTTCATCCACCTATTCCTTTCTGAGAAAGAAATGGTCCTCACTCATCTGTTCTTTAAAGCATGCCGACTGATGCTCATAGCATCCCTAATTCTTTGGGCTGACAGGCTACTTCCTAGAATGTCTGATTTTCTCTTAGCGCCACTAGAACTATAATCTTATCATGAGTTCTTCGTTCTTAAATCTGCTTAGGTCGGTTGTGTGTGTTAATTGTAACTGTATAATTTTACAAACTACTATGCAAAAATAATAAATGTGGATGCAAAAGAGCATTGTAGTGTGCATGTAAGCCAGTTTGGAATACTTCAGAAAGTCTCGAGATGGGTCACAAAACAAATTAGGTAGAAGAGAACTGTTAAGAGTTCAAGAAGAAAAATTATGAAAATCCAGAAAAAGTGCTTTACAGAAATCTTTGTTAGCCCCCCCCCCCCCCCGGTCCCTTGCTGCCCTCCCTCTCACTGTGAGCCTCCAGGTGTGTTTTGGGAAGTATTTTCTGTTGTTGTATTTTCTGTTTGAATGGCCAATATTTGTTATTATGGTTCTGACTTGTCTGCATGTAATTCTCAACTTTTCTTCATTTTGTCAAAAACAGCTACTTTCTCTCCTTCCTTATGCCTTATGGCCGTGCACTCCCAGCTGTCTGCGGCACTCGTCCCGCACCTTCTGTGGAAGTCTCCAAATCCTTGTTTGGTTTCAAATAGAGAGGCGAGACGGACGGCCCGCGCTGCATTTGGGCGGTGCTGTTGGTGACCATATACATGACCGTCGGGGGCCCACACCAAAAGGCAAGACTGTGGCCCTCATCAAGGCAGTGATGGATTTACACCCAGTGAAAAGTAAATGTTTAAGTTTTTTGCTGTGCGTTATGCACACCGTTGTGTGCATTATGATGTATGCGTTGTAACGCATTACAACTTAGCAAGCCATCTGAAAGCCTAATGGCTTAGAATAAAAACCATTTATTACCTGTTACAGTGTTGAGTGCTGCTTCTGCGTAAGGTGCTGACTTGGCCTCAAGGACAGCTGGAAGGTCCAGAATAGCCTTACTCACCACTGGCAAGTTGGTACTAGCTGCCATCTGGGAGCTCAGGGCGACTCTGAGCTTGCCAGGTTTTCTGTCAGGCAGCCTCTCCACCTGGCTGAGCTGGGCTTTGAAGACCAGGGCTGTCTCAGGGTGGCTGCACGTCTCACACGGTGGACGGAGGGGACTTTCTTAAGGCCCTGGCCTGAAATGGACACCGTTGTCGCTTTTGCTACCTTCCATTGGTTTGTGAAGACATTTCACACTGAATCAGTCTAAGTTAGCTGGTGAAAGTTGGATACACTTGAGGTTTGACAACAGTTCACCTGGAGGTTAGCTAATAAATGTTCTCCTCTAGGCTGAATAAAGATCAGCTCACTTAGTAATGGGCTCTTACAGTGGGAACTGGCCAGGCACCCTCAGTGGTGCTTAGTTGTCTTTGACTTATGCTGCAGACCAGGCAAACCGCACAAGTTCGCAAAAAAGAAACCAAAACAATCCACCCCTGCCATCTCTCTCTCCCCCGCTCCATCTCCCCCAGCAGCAGAATCTGCCTTTAACTATTACCAGAACAGATTAATGGGGTCACGGGGAGAGTCTCACAGGTGAGCTCGCTCCTTATTAGATGAGTAAAACCTTTTCTTTCTAGGGGGTTTTCTTAAGAATTTTTAAATGAAGTTAAAATTTCGTTAGGACTTTGTGAAGCCACAAGATATTTCTGAACCCATCTTATCCAGGACAATTTCAGGCACCATGTGGGCTACCTACTATGTCACAGCAGAACTATTTAACCCTAAGATACTTGGATTTTTCTCTTGTCTTCTGCACTTTTTTTTTTTTTTTAAATTTAAAAACTATATCAAACCCCCTTAGTTAAGTTGAAGACATACTTTCTTTCAGGCCAGATTCTTGTGTCAAGTGAACGGTACATTAGCAAAGTTTTATGTTAAAAGAGTAAAACATTGTTTTATATGACTGTCAGGAGTTTAATACCAGAAAGACAGTTTACACTTGCATGTTTTTGAACACAAGTAAGGCAAATGTTTCAGGGCAGCTGGTGTTGACCTTGTACTACTTTCCTCATCCAAAATAATTGGTATCCATGGAAACATTCTGAATCAGTCAGCTGACTGCATTAGCTCATCTCACATGAGCTAATACAAAATGAGGTTTTGGATGCTTTTGGTTAGTTAATTGAAATGAAGCAACTTCTTTTGAACTTACCACTGGTATTTATTTTCTTAGATTTTGTGTATAAATGGTTTTTTAGCATAAAAAGAGAATAAATTTTTGCTTGATCTCCTTTCCCCCCTTCCATTATATATTTCTAAGATTCTAAAGAATCTTCTAAGGTTCCTACACACAGTTGTTTTACTCTGGCCGCTTTTAAGCTTATTCCTCTTCAACACTGGCTGTTCAGCAATTTGGTTATGATTATGATTGCATCATCAAAAACTGGTCATTTTCTTATAGTTCTTCGGTTTGAAATTTATGGAACTTTTTGGATATGTGAGGTCCCCCCCCCACCCTTCAAATTTGGAAGATTTTTTCAAAGACTTTTCTTCCCCGTCCTTTTCTCATTTCGAACTAGCAACGCTCGAGTTACATTGCTTGACATAATAATCTGCCCCACAGATGCCCAGTGCTCTCTTCCTTTTCTGTTCTTTCCCTGCGCTCTTTCTGATTCATTTTGGGTAGTTTCAGTTTCTGTTGCTGAGTCTCGGTTTCAGTGATCTTTTCTTCTGTTATGTCTAATCTGCTGGAATTCCATTCAGAGTATTTTTCGTCTCGGGTATGCACAAAGAAAGTAATGTTTCTATTGATTTTTCTCCTGGTTTGGGTCATATTTTTCCGTTTCTTAGCTGAATTTTGATGGGCTGGCAGACACCATGAGTTTTATGTATTGGGTGCTAGACCTTTTGGAAAACAAGTCCTGTAGATAACATGGATTTTGTTCTAAGATGTAACTAGGTTATTAAGTTACTTGATTGAAGGTAAACCAGTATTTCCAAAAAAGTATGACAACCATCTTGACTGAGTTAAGTAAATCCTAAGAAAGTTTTAAATGGAGAGCCTCACCTTCGTTTAATGCCTGTCCTAAAACTCATTTTAATGACAAATTATAAGTATGCCACCATACTATGGCACTACCATATTGTGGCACCACAAGGAATTGTTTCTGCCTTATTTTCTATGAAGAAAATGAATAAGGAGGAATGAAATGCTCTATGTTTTATCTTATTTTAATTCTTTATTTTTTGTTAGAATAATTAAATAATTTAGAAGTACTTTGAAGTGAGTCACTGTTTATTGTGTCCATGGGAAGGTATAAAGACTAAAATGTATGACTTATTTTGTAATATGAATTTGAAAATGGGATCTTCAGCTATTGCAGAAATTTTGCACAGATTTATTCTTCCATTTTTATTTGAAAACTAGTACAGCCAACACAAATACCTTTTTCTGTCCTCCAGTTCTTCATAGATGTCAACCTAATTGTTACATATGCATTCCTTGACTCTATCTGCTAAGCACAGGACATGTTTCATGAAATGTAGAGCGACGGGGGTACTTTTTTAAAACAATAATTCTTCTTGGTTTGAGGTCATGTCTGACCTTGGGCAGAGGGTTTGCCATTTGGAAACGTGGGTCACCAGAGTTTGGTCATGTTCAGTTCTCTTTAAAAAAACCCTCTTTGTATTTCACTGATTCATTTATTCACACAATCATGCTGGATACTGGTACTACATGCATATCATGTTCCGGTGGCATATTTTAGCATTTTCCATGTAATACTTTTTACCATTATTTGTTTTGATTTTTTAAAATTTTCTAAAATATTTTAGTGTGTTCACTTTACAAATTCAAAATTCTTAGTCTTAGAATACGCGAGTGTGTGCAGTCCCGTGCAGCAGGACTGGAGCTGAGCCTTGGGTCCTTGCCTCCTCACTCACAGCCTGTGTTCTCAGAGGCCTTGTTTGTTCTCGCGTGTCACACTCCGCTTTTCTATTTGACCTGGTAGTCCCTGATACCTGACCCCATGCATTTAACTGTCCTCTGTCCATGCTGTGGTTTTCTCGTGATTACCGTTTTAGCAGTGAGATATGTCATTGTCGAAAAACACTGAGTGGTTTTGAGCATTATTCTAGAAACTACTAGTGGTACAAAAATAATAACATACAGAGTCCTTCCTTATCGCTGACTGTATCTTAGTGGGAAATTAAGAAAAAAATTTTAATGTTGAATATGAAAATACTTAGAAGATGTTGAGAAAGTTAACGTGGTTTCTGGTCCTACAGCCGTACTCAGAGGCCGACTTCTGCATTGAGTTCAAGGGTGAGTGAGGAACCCGGACTCTCGGTGGGTGCCGCCTGTGCACAGCGAGCCCGGTGGGAGGCAGCAGTGACTCAGTGACCCCCACTCTGTTACTCTTGTTAATAAGCATGTTATTAAGTATAAGTATTTATTATCCTTATTCTGAAAATGTACAGTATGGTGGTGTAAAAGAATTTGGCCAGGGCCCCCAAACAGCTAGTAACCAGCACCGCTGGGATTGGAACCCGAGTTCCTCGCACCACGAAGCTTTCGTCATTTTAGGCCCATGACTGTCCGCCATCAGGAGATGAAATTAGTGACCCTGGCATATAGAGCCTTGTTCTGTCATCAACTGAATCAAGCTACTTTGCACTGAGTGTAGAAGAAATGGATGTAGAGGATTTCAAGTTAATCTGATGTTATTTTTGTATGATTCGAGACTTAATAAATGTAGTCAAAGGGAATGTGTGCATTTGAAACTCTGCCTTTGTTCATGGGTTGATTTGATTTTGTTGGCTTTGAGGCACTGGTGGTCTTCCTGCATGTGCATGTATGTGGGGTGACCTAACTTTGATTTTATATCAGAATATAAATTCCTAGGAAGAAAACTGACTGTATCTTGGATATAGTTTGGGATTATGATTAGAAAATAGGAAGTAAACCTATAGAGAATATTCAGAATGAGGTAGACTGTGGTGATAAGGATCTGAAAGAAACTTCAGGATGGATTCCTTCTGGTTTGCTCCTTCTGAATTGCATTCATTCTCAGTTTGCATCATTACATTTTATTTGGGTGCTTTGCAAAATCAGAACTCTAATCAGAATGGTGACATTATTTGTGAAATTGGCTGGGGAGAGAGAATTGGTAGGATGTGTTTCCAGGTCAATGAGGAATTGTGTTTTGAAGTCAAGGGAAACTAATTCCTTTTTCTTCTTGCAGGGCATGCCCCACCCCCGGTTTCTGCAAGGCAGTGTGTCCATGCGGGTGACGGCCGGTGGACCTGCCGTGTGTCACCAGTGTACTCCGCCGGGTCCTGTGCTTTGAGTTGTGTCTGTGCGTCCTCAGAGTCTGGAGGGCGCTGAGCTCCAGGGCAGGGCGCTGCGTGCCCTTGTGTCAACTACGCTTGCCAGTTGTTGGCACACAAGTTGTGCTTAATTCTGTCCAATTTGTATCTCCTAGTCCTCTGCCCTATCGCCCCATAAGGTTTTCATTTTGAACTTTATTTATGTTGCAAAGAACTCTTTGACCCCAGACACTGAGCCAGTTGTGCCCATGCACTTTACTTTGTCCCAGGTCTACCTTCATGGCCTCCCGGTGGAAGCAAGCGCTCCTGTGAGTTTCCATGCGTGCGGACAGAGGAGGAGGACACTGCAAGGGAGACAGCCCGGGACACAGGCTTAAGGGGTGTTCTTCAGAGAAATGTCGTAGCTCGAATGTGAACCTGCGTCGCACGTCCTTGACTGTTCTCTCTGCTTGTTGTCTTCCGTAGGCACGATTGCACTCCGGGAGATTCAGCTTGCAAGAATTCTGAATCTGACCCTGAGGACTTTTCAGATGAAACCAACACGGAGAACCTTTATAGCAGCTCTCCTCCCAGCACACCCCGACAGATAAAGCGCATGTCAACCAAGCACCAAAGGAACAGCTTAGGGAGGCCTGCCAGTCGGTCCAATTTGAAAGGTGAGTCTGGTGCTTAAAAAGACGCAGTGGGTTGAGCGCAGCGCTGTGAAGATGTCCGCAGCCTTTGCAGCGTGGGTTCGATTCCCGGCCGGCCAGGGAGAGTCCCACATGGCATGGCAGACCTCTGCTGTCTCACCTGCTGCTCCCCTCAGCAGAGTACTTCATTCAGTCTGTCTGTTCTGCTCCCCGATCTGTCTCTGGTGAATCTTCTCACCCTCCTGCCTCTGGCCTGTACCCCAGCTCTTATATAAAAAAAAAAAATTTTGGGAAAAAAAAAAGATACGCTGAGGGCCTCCCTGGTGGCGCAGGCGATTGAGCGCAGCGCTGTGAAGCTGTCCGCAGCCTTTGCAGCGCGGGGTCGATCCCTGATGGCCAGGGAGATACCCACATGGCGTGGCAGACCTCTCCTATCTTGCCCGCTGCTCCCCTCAGCAGTGTATTTCAGTCAGTCTGCCTGTTCTGTTCCCCGCTCTGTCTCTGGTGAATCCTCTTGCCCTCCTGCGCATCTGGCCTGTACCCCAGCTCTTGTATAAATAAATAAATCTTTAAAAAAAAAAAAATACGCTGAGCGACCTTCCTCCCTGGTGGTGTAGGTAGGGGTGAGTCTCAGCGCTATCACCTCGACGGCCTGAGTTTGATCCCCAGCCAGGAAGCTACTCACATGGCGCAGCAGACCTCTCCTGTCTCCCTGCTGCTTCTCTCAGCAGTGGATTTCAGTCAGTCTGCCTGTTCTGCTGCCCACTCTGTCTCTGGTGAATCCTCTCAGCCCCCGCATCTCTGGTCTACACCCCAGTTCTTCTATGCATAAATAGATAAATAATCTTAAAAAAAAAAAAGATATGCTGAGAGGACATAGCACTTTTGGTGCATGTAATTATTGATGGAAATTTTTGAATAATATTATTTAATTTTAAATTTGAATTTAATGTTGCTTTTAAATTTTTGGGTCATAACCTTTTAGAAGTATTGTTAGTAAAAGAGAAAGGATTATCCAAACTCTCCAGGTTTGTACTGAATAATTGTTAAAGTTAGAGCTGTGAGACACTTGTATTCCTGTTAGAATGTGGAACACGCCAGGTGTGGGCGGATCCGAGTGCTCGCTCTGGGCACTGCTGTGTGGGATAGGTGGCCCCAAGAAATGGAGACGGGTTTCAAATTAGCTTCCTTACGGCCAGAAGGCTTGTGATGGTGGCAGGTCTGTCTCTGGATCGCACTCTCCTGCTCGTCAGCTCGGGCTTCTTTTGGCTCAGTTGACAGTGCTGCCTCTAGCGACTCAAATCAGAAACCCGGCCCCCGGTAAGTGCCGCCGACCTGGGCTGTGTGGGAGATAGGAGGCGGCGGGAAGGTCGCTTTTGTTCTCAGCTTCTTTCCATTGCTTGTTCATGAAAGGATAGAGGTTTACATCTGGAAGGGGTCTCAGGGACACTGACGCTGGTTTCTGCCGTTGTCTTAGGTAAAGTGTGTGCTGAGAGGCCTTCAGACTCGTAGCTGCCAGGACACCAACGTCCTTAATAACTTACTCTTTTCCTTATTGCAAAAGACTGTTCATTGTAGGAAATTTGGAAAATAAAGGCAAAATGAAATAAACATACCCGTCCGCCCGTCACAGAGATCGCAGTTTTTGCCATCTTTGTTTGCGTATGCTCGTGGTGTTAGACGGTGTTTGTTATTTCATGGCCGCCTTCTTTCTTCGTCTCCTGTTTTATGAGCCTTTTCTGTCACAGAGTGACCTGTGTTGTTGACTGCGATGACAGCTCTGTCCTTGGTAGCAGCTCTGTCCAGCTGTCACAACAGCACTGAGCGTTGGCCGGCGCCGAGCGCGGCTCAGCTTCTCCAGAGCTGTTTTTCTTTATTGCCTCTGCCCGTCATCTGCACGAATGTAGAACTGGGGGTTCCATCGCTGCCGTGTGCACGTGCCTGACTCATCCTCCAACCTCCTCCGGGCCCGCGCCCCGCCCCTTCCTTCCCCTATACCCTTCTCCCTCCCCCTGTGCCTCTGGTAATTAGTGCAGTTTTCAGTAAGTCAGAGTCAACATTTTTCATTTGTTTTTGCTATATTTTTGCCAATCCATGTTTCTTGGTTATTTATATTCCACAGATAAGCAGAACCATGCAAGAGCTCTCACTTTCTGACTTGCTTCACTCAGCACCATCACCTTGCGGTCTGTCCATTTTGTTCTAGAAGGCCCAGGAGTTGCTTTGAAATCTCATGGCAGCCTGGGGAGGTGCAGGCCCTGGGGATGCTCACTTAACTGCTGAGTTGCTGGCGCAGAGTCAGGCTTGTCGTTTTGAACAGCCAGGTCACGTGTCTGCTAGAAAGAGACTTGGAATGTCTGCCGCCTGCCGAGTTGTTGCTTGCCGGTGTCCTTGCTCTTGAACAGGATGGACGGGAGCACCGTGTCGGGCTAGTGGGCCCTTTCACTGTCTCGATGACGGGGTGTTAGGCGCGGGGGGATCTGCTGCCTCTGACCTGTGCCTGGGTACCGTGGACCGCGTGGCACTCGTGGCCTCTCCGGGCCTGGATTCTGACCGGCCGCCGCCTTCTGTGTACGTGCCCCTGGGTGTCATTTTGGAGAAAACGACAGGCCCTTGCTCTTTACAGTAGCCTGCCTGGCAGAGGGAGCCTTCCACGTGCAGAGAGGATTACTGTCCGGGGAATAAGCTTAGTCTCTTTTTTTTTTTTTTTTTTTTTCCCAATTTAACTTTGAAAGCTGAATGAACGATTCTGCTGTCGGACATGTGTTTATTCATTGGTGGCCCCATTTTCAGCTCACGAGTCTGAGGTCACATAGCTGCCGAGCTGTGGGGTTGGCGCTCCCGCCTGTGTGTCCTGCATTTCTTCCTCCCTCCTCCTGGCCCCGTCTCCTCCTCTCCCTGTGTAGGTCATTACCCGTTGTCATTTCTTCTTCCCGTCCCACCATCCAGCCTTTTCCCCTTCACTTCTCTGTCGCCTCCCTCCCTTCTCTCCTCCCTCCCTTCTCCCTGCTTCTTGCCATTGAATCAGAATTGAGTGACCCCATGGCAGGTGGATTTAGGTGAAGGATGAACCTACCCTCTCCCCAGTAGAGATTATGCCAGGAAGTGGGCCGTGCAGCCTTACGTGGTAGAGCTGGCACGGAGGGTCGTGAGGTGAGGTTCCTGGGGTGCCACGGAGGGGGTTGAGAAGACCTGGGGCTGGATGGACTTCTGGAACAAGTGACATTTGTGCTGTGACCTGCAGGCTGAATCAGGGAGACCAATATTTCAAACTAGTCGTGTGTGATTCATAGTAATCTGTTGGTCCCTCTGTATGTTCAGGAGCTTTCTGGAATTAGATTGGTCAGCTGTATTTTGAAAGTTTTCCAAGGCAACGTGAACTGGTACAATATTCAGTTTCTTTCTCACTGAAAGGTTCTCTGATTTATCCTGTCCACTTCAGAACTGTGGTCAAAGGTGGACTCGTCTTTTTAATTAATGCCACGGATAACACTGGCATTTTTCTGTTATCTCTTGCTAACAAACCACCCCAGACCTGATGGCATCAAAGAGCAACCACTCCCTTGCTCAGCCAGGACACCCTTCATCTCTGTCCGACAGGGGGGAGCTTCAGCTGGGACAGCTGGTGGAGATGTTGGCAGAGCTCGCCTCTATCCCCAGTTCTTCCCCCGCAGCTGTCTGCGGGGTCGCTGGTGTCCTCTCCGCCATGGGGCCGCCGCCACGGTCTCCTTCCCGTTACCTTTTCCCAGTGGGCTTCTCCACGGCGCACTGGTGCCCGGGGCGTGGATGTGTGACATGGCGACTCGCTTCCCTCAGGACCAGTGTCTTAAGAAATCCCGGTGAAAGTTGTCAGCCTTCTTATGCCTTGGCCCAGGATGTCACGCTGCACCACGTCTGCCGCCTTGTCTGTTCTGCGCAGGGTCAGCCACAGTCAGCGTGGGGGCTGCATGTGCAGGGCGTCCGTGTCAGAACAGGAAGCGTGGCTTCTGCCCCCTCTTACCTAGGGAGGCTGGCTCAGGCCTGCGCTCAGGGCCAAGCTTTGGGTTGTTCCTGTCTGGTGCGTCGTGTGTTTCTTTTCCTCACAGGCCCTTTTCCTCATACTGGGAGATGGTATCGAGAGTATCCCTGAAGAAATGCCAGGACAGCTGGGGTGCTAGGAGGCTACAAGGAGGGCCATGCACACTGTGTTTAGCAGCAGGAACTATTGTCATGATTTTTGGGTATGGATAGTTCTTCAGATATTTTTGTTACCATGGTAACCCATAACTCACTATTTCATATTATAGATTTATTTTCTTATAGTGGGAAAAATCAGTTGTGGGCCACCTTCTGATCAACAGAAAGGTCCCATGAACCCCTTTCAGCATCCATGATTTGCCAGGAGTCAGGTTTGCTTAGATTTCTCCATTTATCAGAAACAGCCAAATGGAAGAGGGAAGACAGGGCAAGGTATTGAGGGGCTGATGTGGCCTTCCGTGCCCTCTAAGGGTGCCGTCCCCTTGCACCTCATTGTGTTCATCCCATCTCTTGTTCCAGAGTCTTCACAGAGCTTCATCTCTGGGCCCTCCCCCCACCTTTTCTGGAAGGGTGGATTGGGTGGGTGGGGCTCAGGCTATCATCTCCTTAGCATAAATTTTGAATTGATTGAAAGAAGTATCTTACGAATAACAGAGGACTAGCCTATCAGGAAATCCCAAGGGTTTTAAGAGCTCTATGCTTGGAGCCTGAACAAAAACCAAATATATTTCTTCTTATGCCCCACTGGGCGGTATCCAGTACTGGCACAGATAAGAAGAGATAGCAGCTTATCCTACAAGCTGGTGGGAGCTTGACTGTCTCAGCCCCTGTGGGAAAGTAACCTGTTAATACAGTCAAATTGAGATTAGCAGGGACTTGACCTGCTTGTGGGAGGAGTCTCTAGAGATGGGGCTGCATGTGGGCCCAAGCAGTTCTGTGGAAAGGCTCATCGTCTTCCCTTGTTGCTGATTTCCCTCCAGAATATACAAGCGTGCCAGACAGAGTGTCCAGAACAATATCTGTCATCATGGTGTCTGAGATAAGAGCAGTCAGAGATAGGACAGGACTGGGGAGACAGGGCAAGGATGAGGTCATCCTGCTTGCAGGGTTGGAGCCCTCGTGTTGGTGGACTGTGGAATGATTGCTAGTGAGATGTGTAGAAAACTGTATTTTATCCAATTTCTGCATTTTTACTGATTTGGTTTCCCAGCAGCCTTAAAGCCATTCTTCTTCTTCTTCTTTTTTTTTTTTTTTAAGATTTATTTATTTATACAAGCACTGGGTACAGTCAGAAGCGCGGGAGGGTGAGAGAATTCACCAGAGCCAGAGCGGGGAGCAGAGCAGGCAGAAGGACCGAAGTACACTGCTGAGGGGAGAGAGCGGGCGGCAGGAGAGGTCTGCGCGCCAAGAAGGACCCTCCTCCGGTAGCTGGGGAGCATCTGGGGATCGAACCGGCACCGCAGATGCTGCGGACAGTTTTGCAACCCAGCGCTCAACCTCTGCGCCACCGGGGAGGCCCAAGCTATTCTTATTTCAGAATATTAACTTCAGCTTTTAAAAGTCATGATGAAGGTGATAGTGCCGTTCTGCTATCAAGGTAGGGCTGTTAGCTCCTTATTCCCGGGACACAGCAGCTGTGTGGCATCCTGAGATGGCAGGCTCCGGTGAGTGGTGGCGGGTCACTGCCCAGGTGTGGTTCACACTTGGGCGAGTTAACAGAATTTAGCAGAGGTGTCATTATACTTTCAGATAATGGTAAATAGCTTCTGTTTAAAGTGACTAATGAAGGCAATTTAGTTGATACGAGCAAACAAACTTCAGCACTGCTTGAAGTGAACAATCTCCTTTCAGAGAGTGACAGAAGGGGGGAGGGGCAGGAAGCTTTTACAGGAGGAAGAGTAAAGAACAAGGGCGAGACAAATGGAAGTCATCGGCTTGGCTGGGCCCAGTGCTCTTTTCTTTGGGTGGTTACACTGGTGCACGTCAGATTCCGTCTGCACAGCTAGTGTGCTTGGCCCGGGGCTCAGCTCTCTAGGCCGGACTCAACCTGGCTCCCAAGGTCCTGATTTTTATCGCCCGCCTGCCCAGACGAAGACTCACTGTTCCAGCCAAACTGTTCTTCTCTGCCCGTCTGTCTTCTCATGCTCTTTTCCGGCCTCCCTTCCTGCTCTTATTTACGCTGATGCTCTTTTTCCAGGGTGCCTACCGGGACTTGGTCTGCCTTCAGTCCTTTACAGATTAGTTAGCCCCCTGTGGTCTGCCTCTCCAGGGCACTCTGTTTCTTAGCCTGTCGTCGCTCAGACACTGCTTCCCGTGAGCACCTCTGATGGGTGGAGGGTCGTCCGGAGGCGCGAGCGTGTGAGACCGTCTGTCTAACCTGTGTTCTTTGGTGACGATGATGACAATCTGTGGAAAGCCCTTACTTTGAAGATGAGGGGATTGGATAAAGCAGTGTTTCCCTAAAATCATGCTGTGTTGCCATTTTAGCCAGGTTGATCCAGGGACAGTGAGGTGGGCCCCCGGCCCTGCAGCTCAGCAGGAGCCCACGTGCTGCACCATGTTACCTGAAACTTGAGGATGTTCAGTGAGCAGATCTCCGGCCCCTCAGACTGCTGGTGTTTGACAGTTTCAGGTCCCCACTCTCAGGGTCACCTCGAGTTGAAGGACAGAGCAGGCATCTGTCTGTACTGCTTCCGCATTTGAGAATTCTAGGAGGTCAGTGTTTGGAATTTGGACAATTTCTGGGCGGAAGAACACGGATGTCCTGTTAGTCTTATGTTATTATGAACTAGTATTTAATGCTGTATTTAGAGCTTGTCATATAAGACATTCTGCAGACTTTTGATTTATACTCTTCCCTCTTTTTCGATTTATTCTCCTTTTCTGAATTTCTGTGTGCATTTGACTTTTTGCTAAATTGAGGGAATTTAGTATTAACAGAAAGCCAAACAGACAAACCTATCCATTAATAATAGGCTTTCGTGTATATTTTAAAAGGTTTCTTAATGTCAGTGCGTAAAAACGGAGTATAAGGTGCTTGGGGATATTCCTGTGTCTTCAGCTTAGAGATTTTTGCCTTTCCAATACCTGAATTCTTTTCAGACTTCCTTTAAATGACAGTTCCCTTATGAGGCCTGATCACCTATTGTGTTTCCTCTGTCTATCAAATATATATTATTTAAGAAATGTGGAATTGAGACTAGTAGGCAGGGTGGGGAAGAAGGAAGCAAAGCTCCCCAAGGGCCTCTGGGGGAGGTGCCTCGGTGTGGGATGGTGTGGGGACAGGCGTCGGAGGAGCTGCAATCCTGTTCCTGTAAATCACAGTGTGGAAACCAGTGTTACCTCAATACAAAGAAAATAAAGTCACCCATAATATCAACTGTATTTTGTAGGTTAGGTAGACTGAGTTTAAGTCTGTTTTAAGTTTAATTCCATTTAAAACTAAGATGCATCAGTTTCCATTTTGTGTCTATTTGTCAAAGCCAGCTGGATTTCTTATTTTGGAAAAAATAGATTCCTTGTCCCTGTTGTTCCTTTCTCAATTTGCTTTTCTTTACGTGTGCTGTAGATCCAAAGAGTGGATCACTGCTTCACTGCTTTATGTAAACACAACATTTCAAAACATTGTGTAATACACTGTTTTGTGCACTCTCTGGTAGGCTTATCAAGGTTTGTAATAATCTAAACAATTTCTTAGGCTTGCTGAAATTTGATGCTATCTATACAAAAAATAGGATTATGGCACTTTCCCTTTAAGTTTTTTTAATTGTTGGAATAAAAATCAAGACTGAGACGAGTCATCTCTTAATATTTTCATGCTTTGAGATTTAGCTCCTTGGTTAATAATACAGCATCTGGACACCAGGCCACAGCGCGGCCTCCGGGCTGTTAGTCATCCCGGCTGCTCGCCCTTAACCATTTGTTTTCCCTCTGAACTCACGGTTAGAACAGGAGCAAATTAATGATTTTTTTTATTGTTCACTGTGACTTTCAAATTATAAATTATATGCAGATATTGTCTGGCCATAATCAATAATGCTGCATTCCTTTTATAAAGTCCTCTTAGCATCCTAAACTCCAGTCTAGCGAAACTTTGTTACATAATTTTTAAATTTCTTTGATTCAAAGCCATTTATTTAGATGCAGTACTAATTACTACAACACTCTGTCCGAGACCTGCTTTACCTCCCTCCTGCACACTTTTCTTGAATTTTTTTTACCTTTCCCCACTGTTCAAAACCCCGGCATGCACTGATGTTTTCTAGAGCGGCACCTCCCGACTTCTGAGCTCATCTCAGCGCCCGTGTGAGTCACCTGCAGACATTTCCCGGGGCTGTGCCATAGGCCCCTCACGTTCAGTGCCTTAAGAGTGAGACTCTTTCAGACAGCTGAGTGCCCGTCACTGAGTGTGTTTTCTGTGCCTCCTTGGCCTGCGGCCGCGAGCGCCTCGCTTGTAGCCCGCGTCCGGGCGGCGGGGCCGTGCTGCAGTGAGCGCCACGCGCAGCTTCGGGCCAGCGTTTCGTCGTCTTTGGATGGTTCTGGGCAGGGGTTGCTGGTCATATGGTTGTTCTGGTTTTCATTTTTTGAGGACCCGCCGTCCTGGCTCCAGGAGGGCTGCCCGATTGGGCAGTGGGAGCGGCCCCTTTCCTCCACACCCCGCAGCACGTGTTGTTTCTGGGCTCTGGGGTTCGCCCGGCTGCCAGGTGGTGTTCGCTGTGGCTGCGAATGGCGTTTCCCTAGTAAGTGACGTCAGCGTCTTCCCACTTGTGTGTTGATCATTCGTGTGTCCTCTTCAGAGAAGTGTCTGTTTGGACATTTTTTGACTGGGTTGTTTCTATTGTCGTTGAGTTCATTATGTATTTTGCCTTTTGCGACAAGTGAATGGAAGTTGAGGTCTGAGTAAAATGAGACGAGTGCCTGATGGTTTCACTCATGTGGAAGATAAACAAGGCAAACAAACTCACAGGCACAAGGAAACAACTCTCAGTCTCTCACAAGTGAATGGTGGTTGCGGGCGCGGAAGAGGAAGAGGGTGGGTGGGAGCAGCTGGCAGAGGAGCGGGGTTTGGTGGTGGCTCATGGGCCTGGAGCTCGGCAGTGGGCGCGGTGTGGCATCTGCATTTATGAAGTGTGACGCTGTTCTCCTGAAGAGGGGTATTCGCAGCAGTGGGACCTCAGTTTAAAAAAACAAAATGCTCAACTCCTTTTTACCTCCAGTCTTACAGAGTAATGCAGCATTTATATCATTTTGTAAAGTATAGCATGAATTGATATCTTGAGAAATACAGGATAGTGTAAGCACTTGTTAGTTTTGCTTTCAAAATGCCCTTGCTTCACTAAATAAAAACTAATAGTAAGTGTGTGCTATGTTAATAAAGGTATAAAAAATGAAGAGTTAAAACAGCCAAGGGCTGACCTGGACAGATTTTCTATGAATGAGGGTTGATAACTATTAAAAGTTTTAAGGGGACTCCCTGGTGGTACACGGGTTAAGTCACAGAGCTGTCAAGCTGTCGCCAGCCGCTGCAGCACGGGTTCAAACCCGGCCAGGGAGCTGACCCACACAACGCAGCAGACATCTCTTGTCTCCCCGCTGCTTCCCTCAGCAGTGGATTTCAGTAGGTCCAACTTTCCTGCTCCCCACTCTGTCTCTGGTGAATCCTCTCACCCCCCACCTCTGGCCTGCGCCCCAGTTCTTGTATGTATAATTAAATCTTTAAAAAAAAGTTTTAAGAACTAGAAAAAGATTCCATCCTTAAAATGTTACTAATTTAAAAAATAAAAGTAATAGTTTTTGTATTTATAGCAGAAATCCCTGTAGACAGATAAAATCTTTCTTGATGAATCATAGAACAGATTACATATAATATAAACATGTGCATAAATGTACATGTGCATATAAATCAAGTTGATAGTGTTCTTAGGAAAATTTGTATTAAAGTTGTTATTTTAAAATTTAATTTTAATTGATTTAGGAGATAGATTAGTTTTGAACACCTTTTTTTGGGTAAGTTGATTTTGGGTATGTTACTCTGTAAATATACTCTATTTCCTCAAATCTGCAGGCATGCTATATAATATCATGTATTAAGGGAAAAAGTATGATGGAAGATGCAGCAAGACACACAAGTATTTATATACTTAGACTTTTTAGTCTATATTTCTTATGTTTATTGATACTTATTATTTTAAATCTTGATAGATTCAAAAATTGTTTAGTACTCATGCATAAAAACAAGGAAAATGTAAGTGAATCTATCAATAAATTTTTCTAAGACTTTTTCTTGTCACTTTTGATTATAAAACATGTTCTAATTTCAGAGATGTTAAAATATGAAGCATGTATTGTAGATTCAGTAGCACAGGCATTTCCCGAGTGGAGAATGAAGGCCTGGGCATTACCAGCACACGGAGGGAAGGACGTGTTGAAGCACGTCACCTGGGAGGGTGGAAGGTGGGAGAGGAGACGAACGAGGAGCTTGGAGAAACAGTCACCTTTATTTATTTATTTTTATACAAGAGCTGAGGTACAGGCCACAGATGCGGGGGGTGAGAGGATCCACCAGAGACAGAGCAGGGAGCAGAACAGGCAGATTACAGAAATACACTGCGGAGGGGAGCAGTGGGCGCGACAGGAGAGGCCTGCCACGCCTTGTGGGATTCTTGCCAGCCGGCTGGGATCGAACCCACGCTGCAGAGGCTGCGGACAGCTTCACAGCACGGCGCTCAACCCACTGCACCACCGGGGACGCCTGAAACAGTCACATTTTATGGAGTGAACCAAGTTCCAGAAGGGTTGATAGTGTCAGTCCTACCCCACCGGAAAGGAAGAGAGTGTATGTGCATACGTGTGCATGCGTGTGTGTGTGTGCACTTCAGACTTTGGGAATTAAATTAATAGAACTTTTTGGACTTGGAAGAAAAAGTGACGTTTACTTTTTTTGCATCAATTTTGAATGATTTTTTTTGTGTGTGCCAGTATTATAAGCTAGGCAAATTAGGCTGCATGTCAGATTAGTCTACATGCCTTCAGTTTTGTTAAATTTAAAACGCTGTTATTGTATGTGGCAAAGAAGTAGTCTTGAAATAGACTAAAATGAACATTTTTATTGCCAGTCTTTTATTTTTCTGTGGGAATCATCTTAATGTGCCTTAAGGATCTTCCTTCAAAGACTCCATTTTATAAATGAGAAAAGCGGTGCAGAAAACTTCAGTGTTTTTCAAGACACACACATCAGTTCCTGGAAAAGGTTGGAATTGGGTGACTTGCCGCACCGGGTTCTGCCTGACGTGCTGGGCTGAGGCTGAGGGGGGGAGGCTTGTGGAGACCCGACAAGCTGGGCCACCGCGCTTCCTGCTACAGGGACACTCAGTGCAGGGTGGTCGTGGAGAGCAGTCGAGGACATGGCAAGTGTGGGAGCAGGGAAATGGATAAAATACTCATAAATTTTGGAGAGACGTTATATGTGTGCTTCGTATCTTTAACATGCGGTATGATTTTTTTTTTCTCTCCAATAACCTGAAAATGTATGAGCCTCTAAATATCAGTTTGATTTGATATATTGAGCATCGCTTCATACTTTAGAGTGACGTTCTGCTTATTTTTTTTTCCATAGAAAAAATGAACACCCCAAGCCAGCCTCCACACAGAGACACTGGGAAAGCCGTGGAGAGCGTGGAAGAGCACAGCTACAAGCAGGAGAAGAAGGTCCGCGCGGCTCTCAGGACAACAGAGCGTGACCATAAAAAAAACGTGCAGTGCTCCTTCATGTTGGACTCAGTCGGTGGGTCTTTGCCCAAAAAGTCAATTCCGGACGTGGATCTCAATAAGCCTTACCTCAGCCTCGGCGGCAGCAACACTAAGCTCCCGGTGTCGGTGCCCCTGCCCATGCCCATCCCCAGGGCCGCGCGCCAGACCTCGCGCACCGACTGCCCGGCGGACCGCCTCAAGTTCTTTGAGACCTTACGACTTCTGCTCAAGCTTACCTCAGTCTCGAAGAAGAAGGACAGGGAGCAGAGAGGACAGGAGAACACGTCTGCCTTCTGGTTGAACCGATCGAACGAGCTCATCTGGCTGGAGCTGCAGGCCTGGCATGCTGGACGCACCATCAACGACCAGGACCTCTTTCTGTACACAGCCCGCCAGGCCATCCCAGACATCATCAATGAGATCCTGACCTTCAAGGTTAACTACGGGAGCTTTGCCTTTGTTAGAAATGGAGCTAGTTTTAATGGTACTTCAGG
The DNA here is from genome assembly GCF_964194135.1 of Talpa europaea. Lineage (NCBI taxonomy): Eukaryota > Metazoa > Chordata > Mammalia > Eulipotyphla > Talpidae > Talpa > Talpa europaea. Next base: position 3,822,146 of record NC_140068.1, on the reverse strand, counting down.
AGAAGGGCCGGGCAAGGCGCCTCACGGAGCGAGGAGCATGGGTCACGCCACCTATCACGAGCATCTCCATCGCCAGAGGGTGTCGTTCGAGCAGGTGAAACGCATCATGGAGCTGCTGGAGTACATAGAAGCACTTTACCCATCGTTGCAGGCTCTTCAGAAGGACTATGAAAAATACGCTGCGAAAGACTTCCAGGACAGGGTGCAGGCACTCTGTTTGTGGTTGAACATCACAAAAGACTTAAATCAGAAACTAAGGATTATGGGCACTGTTTTGGGCATCAAGAATTTGTCAGACATTGGCTGGCCAGTGTTTGAGATCCCTTCTCCTCGACCATCCAAAGGCCACGATCCCGAAGACGAGTGTGATGACGCAGGAGGAGGGCTGAGAGAGCTGGGGAGCAGTACGGAGGAGAGCGAGGAGGAGCCGGCCTCTGAGCCGCGGGCGCCCGAGGCCAGGCAGCCGGGCGAGGGTAGTTTCAACTTCCAGCTCCAGGACTGCAGGTCTCAGAAGCTGGAGAGGCTTGAGTCTGAGGATGAGTCTGTCGGCTGGGGAGCGCCAGACGGCAGCTCAGAAGCAGGCTTTAGCAGACATTGTCTGACTTCTATTTATAGACCATTTGTAGACAAAGCACTGAAGCAGATGGGGTTGAGAAAGTTAATTTTAAGACTTCACAAGCTGATGGACGGTTCCTTGCAAAGGGCACGTGTTGCCCTGGTAAAGAGTGACCGTCCCCTGGAGGTAGGTTTCCAGCCGGCGTCGGTTCGGTCTGGTCCTCGGTTCCATCATTTATTGTAAATTGCAGTGTGTTGTGTTGGTTATTATGTACTTTCCTAGTCTTTATTTTTAAGGCATAAGTGGTAGTTATTATGAATTGCAGATTCAAACATTTCTATAAAGTGCTGTGATAAATGGGGAAATGAGCCTTTGAAAACCATATGAAACTTGGTGAAATAAGTCAAGGCGGTGTGGGGAGAAGAAAACTAACCATATAAATATAGGCCGGAGGAGCACAGACGAGGTATAAATAACGAGGGCAAGAGCCACAATCATGGGTGACCACAAACTGAGTATAAGTCAGTAAAAAGTCAACATGGTGCTGAGATATTTTTAAATGAATATGGTGTCCACAGTCACAGCTATAGTTCACGGGCTGGTCTTTGCAGTAGCTGACTCTCCTTTTGAGTAGCATGTCCAGTTTTGGGTCCTGTAGTTAAAAGAGATGTGAATTGTAGAGAAATACAGGAGAACGGCCGAAGGAAAAAGTAGGTATGTTTGGCAAGATTGACATGTTTAGCTTAGATGAGGGACATTTAAGGGGAGTCTTAACTATTTCCACAGATGTGTCGTGGTGCGTGAATATTCTGTGAGGGGAATATGTCTGCTAAGGGAAGTGATTTGAAGATAGCACATATTTGGTTTTGATAGCTTGATACCTGGAAAGTCTTGATAGCCTGATATCTGGAAAGGCTGGTAAAACCCAAAAGGGATGGATTGTTGAGCCCTGCTTTTGAGACCCCTTACTCTGCCACTCTGCCGACCCTCTGCGGCAGTAAAACCACTGCCACCCTGGCGTGTCGCGCATCTGTTAACCGTTAGAACAAGAGCAAGCTTGAGAGCAGGTGCGTGGTGTTTCCCACTGGAGTCCATGCCGAGAAGAGGTGAAGGCAGGTAGTCCTTGGATTTGAGTTCCCACCAGGGTTGTGTTCCTTTGGTTTGAGCAATTGATATTTAACTGAAGAGGTTACCCTTGTTACACACAAAAAGAAACACATACAAATTCAAAATTTATAAAGTGTGTAAATCAAAGACTTAGAATTCTTTATGACTGTTTCTTCTGCAAAAAATGAAGTCTTGAAGCATCGTTTTGGTTTATAAAATGGCTTGTCGGATAGTGAAAAAGTAACAGAGTCAAAGTAGAGATACTTTTCAACTGAAAATCAATGCGGGGTAGCAAAAGGTGAGTCTCTGACATTGTAATTTGCTCAGTAGTAGGAAAGTAAGTATTTTTATTCCCATTTCAGGAGCTTCTGTAAGGTGTGGGGTGTGTGTGTGTGTGCCTGTGTCTGTGAGTGAATACAGTCCACCCCCTTTCCAGGTTTGTTTTTCAGTTTTCTGCTAAGTATGTCTGGGAGAGAGTCACTAACTGGATTCCACTCCTTGCTGTGTGTGGCTCTTCCTCACCACATACCTATGTCAGTGACTTAATCTCTGACCCCAAGTCTTCACATTGGTAAAAGGGGTACAATGACACGTTTCTACCTACCTCACAGGGTTGTTGTGAGGCTTTAAAAAATACTTAATATAAATGGTAAGTTTATATAATTGACACTAGAAGTCATATGTAAACATTTTTTTGGCAGTCTTATTACATATTATTTTCTCCCTTGAGAAGTCAGAATGTAAGTCAGTATGGGCTATACCACCCTGTACTTTTATTTAAAAAATGTTTTACCAGTGCAAAGTAGAAGATATGTATTGTGTTCACTCTGGTTCTGGATGTTTCCTAGCAATTAAGAATCAAGTCTGAAAGGTTATATGCTGCTTAATGTGCTCATCCTTAAAATATGCCATTATTTGGCGCTCTTCACGTCAGCTGTCTCTCCACGGAGCCCACGTTCCCTGGAGAATGGTATTTAGAGATGAACATCTGGATGTGTTTTGCTGTTGGGATATCACTGCTTCTCGGCCAGCCGGCTCAGTGACTGAGTTTGAAATGTAGGTATGTCTTCTAACTGTGCCAAGGCACAGCTCGGGACTCTGTCTCTGTCTGTCACCTGTTTAACGTTGGAAACAGACATGAGTCCCTAGTCCTCTCTGGCCCTACCTGGCACCACTGGTTCCACTGGAGCCTTCTGCCCTTGCTTATTTGCAACTTATTTCTCTTGTTAGGAGAAACCTGGCTCCATGAACTATGCTTCATTGTGTCTATTTCAGAAGTGCTAACTTGTACCCGTGGGGAGTAGCTTTCCCAGCCAGTGTACCGTTCTTCAGGACAGTTCTTGGCTTTAGTCCTAGGATGCATAGTGAAATTGTAGTTTTCCAAGTTCCTTAGTTCAGCACCTTTCCCTTCCAAATGCATTTATCCTGAGATTCCCGTGTCCTAGTAGGTTCCTTAAATTTTGCATTCTGTAAAGTTTAGTCTTTGTGTTGTACAGTTTTGTGAATTTTACATTTAAGTTATTAAATACCCATAGAAATAGATGAACCATAGATTGTGATGTAGCTATTTTATGTTCCTTTCTTTTTGTTTTTCCTGTGAAATTTATATTTTAAGAAGAGAAAGAAAAATTATGTTTTAATCTAATAGACCAAAAAACTGTCTGGTTTTGCAGAAGATTTTTGCTACTTTATTACTTTCCTTTGAATTAGAAATGACCATGTTAATTGTATGTTTACAGGCCAATGATGTTTGTCTTTGGATCTAATAATAACTACAGTAATCATCCGCAGTAAGCACAAGTAACCTGAAGAGGTTGCCTGTTGCGTTCACAGCGGACAAGGCGAGCCGAAGCTAGGATGTGTATAATCGCAGTACCAGTCATTGGGTTCGCCCTGTGCCAGCTCCAAAGCGGTATTATTACAGATAAGGTATTTTTCACAGATAAACAGGGTAACTAACTTGCTGGAAGTTTGGAGCTACAGCTCATTGGAGGGACACAAACCCAGGAGTCTGGAATACCTGACTTTAATCTGAGCTAGTGGTTTCCAAGCCTGCCTGAACATCAGCATTTTACCCAAGGAGTTTTTATTTATTTTTTAAAGATTTATTTATTTATGCATACAAGAGCTGGGGTGCAGGGAGTGTCAGGATTCACCAGAGACAGAGTGGGGAGCAGAACAGGCGGATTTCCTGAAATACACTGCTGAGGGGAGCAGCAGGCGAGCCAGGAGAGGTCTGCTGCGCCATGTGGGTAGCTCCCTGGCCGGCCGGGGATGGAACTCGTGCTGCAGAGGCTGCGGCTGGCTTCATAGTGCGATGCTTAACCTCTTGCGCCACCAGGGAGGCCCCCAAGGAGCTTTTAAAAATACCCTTGCCCTTCGACATTTTTTGACTCAACCTCCTGCTGCGTCATCCTCGCTCCGCGTGTAGCTGGCCAGTGCGTTCACCAGCCCAGCTACTGTAGCTGGTGCTTTGTTTGCTGCAGTCACCACCTGCTCATTTCATTACTTGAGTTACTCAAACTCATACATGCTCATTAGCCTGTAGATTTTCTGTATTTTAAAAGGATCATGCTTAGGTGGAGGAAAATAGGAAGCTGTGTTACATTATTTTTGACTGAAGTGAGCCATCTGAATCACAGTTGACTCACAACTGCTGTTGGTGAAAGAAGATCCAAGTAAGAATTAATATAATTCATCAGCTTGCAGCAGAGAAATGAATCAACAGCAAAAGACTAACAGCATTTGTTGAGTCCTCCCTCAGCGGTCGGGTTTGGTGAAATACCTTGTCACGGTCACAGGCCCTGAAAGTGACAGCGGGGGCGTGAACCCGCAGCCATGGCTTGGCCTGTGCAGGCTGCTGATGTTATATTTTGAATTTCAAGTTATATATATTTTTTTCTCACAGGCTGCTTTAAGGCTTTCTGAGAGGCTAGCAGTTAAAAGTCAGAAAATTTCACTCGAACATCTGGATTTTTGGCTTTCCTCGAGATATTGGGAGGTCTGTGAGCAGGCGCCCTCGCTCCCGGGTGGTGCGTGGTCGCGGTGAAGCTTACCACAGAGCCCTGCTTCTCCTCCTGCTGTGGCCTGCACCAGCTCACCCAGTTAATGGACCTCCCCCGTCAGCCCCCGCCATTTCAGTTTGTGATGTGGCCCCTAGAACAGGATTGCAGAAAGTAATTTTGGAAGAGTAACCTAAAGACTATCTGATTGAATCCTGTATTTTATAAAATAACACCCTTTCTTTTGTTCTACTTACTGAATGAAATCCATAAAGAAACAATGGGTAATCCTCTCCCCTTGCTCAGACGACTGACATTTGGTTTGTGTTGTCTAGAGTTTTGTGCTTATAGAAATGTATCGTTGTAAGTAATGCAGAAAATTTTTGTTCAAAAAAATGTGATCGTTGATTTACTTCTCTGACTGGCGGGTCCCTCCTCCCCTCATCTTGGGCCGTGGAGCTGTCCACGTTGGCGTGTGTGTCCACAGCCCACCTCACTGCAGGGGGTTCTGTTACGTGAATGCCCACGTGCGTGTCTTTTGAATTTTCTTTCATTTTCTCCATTTTCTGCTGGGTCATTACTATTTTTTATCATTGACTTGTTGAAGCTGTTTTCACTTCATAGATATACTTACTTTTCTAATATGACTGTAAATCTTTTCTTCCAAAGTCTTCACATGTTGTGGCGCTCTACAGTAGACACAAAGTTAGAATTTTCTGTGTAGTCATACCTGCTACGATTTCATGATCATCTTATTTCATGTATGCCACGATTATAAAAAGTATTCTCCCATATTTTTTCCTTTTTTTTTTTATAGAGTTAAGATTTATTACGGCAAATATTAAACATGCAAAGCCACACACTGGAAATCCCTTGACTCTATCTCACACAGAAGTGATCGCTGGTATCTCCTGCCACATTCCACCTTCCTCTTTTTTATATTTTATATATTATCCTTAAATACTTTTATGTGTCTGAACAATGCAGGCTTGTTTTAAAAATGTACCACGATAACGTTATCACTCCAGGAATATAGCAATAACGCCTCAGTGCCATGAAATGACACTTTGATTTTCATTTCTCTCATGTCATAATTTTCACGTTTTATTTTTAAGAAATGTCTTACAATTAAATCAATTTGCAAGTGTTATCATTGTTCGTTATACTTCTGAAGTCTTCCTTTGCCATACATTATTGAAGAGATTGGCTCCTTTATTCTAATGTCTCTACGATCCTCCTGCGTGTTTCTTTTCCCGCTGTGTTCTCTGTGAATTGATTGCTGTCTAGTGACTTGATCAGATTTAGGGTTTCTTGATTGGTTGGTTGAGATTTGATCGCGTTAACATTACTTCATCAGGACGCGTAGTGATTGTCTGAGATACTAGGAGTTGGGCTGATCATTGCCTGCATCCCTTAATTCATTAAGGGTTGTAAAATGATATTTTAATCCTCTCACTTTTTCATTTGTTAGCTTCTGTATTGTTAACTTCATTAGTCAGATATTGCTCTAAACAGAAATTCTCCTCAGATTTACTTGGTACCTGATAAAATAGTTGAATAGAAATGTACTTGATTCTTTCCCTTTTATTTACCATTTAAAAAAAAAGTTGATTTATTGGTGACCAGTTAGTATTTTTTCACCAGTATGATATTCATGAATTTAAGTGTTTTGATATGTTTTTATTATAACTCATTGAAGTATTCTAGTAGTTGATGTTCACACTGTCCTGTCTTTGAACACTGGGACGTAGTCAAGTTGTTGTAAGTGCATTTGTCATACCACTGGTGAGTAGTCTTTGCCTAGTTTCCTTGTCATCCGATAGAATGTGATGTTAGGCTTACTTTATACATCTGCTCCATATTGGCAGTCTCCTTCCTATTACTGGGAAATGATATTCCAAGACCATAGTCTGGGCACCGGTGTTGCTACTTGCAACTAAGATGTCAGGCAGGCTCTGTTTTAGCTGTCATCAAGTAGACAGAACACAGACACATAAAAAACACATCACAAGTTGATACCGACACTAACAATTGAAATTTAGAATTTCAGGTTTCTACTGAATCTCATCTGACTGTTTTTTAGCACCGAAATTCTCTCAGTGATACTGGCAATGCTAGTACTGGAATGTCAGATGCTGACTGTATTCCAGAATGCACAGTAATCTCAGAATAACGCCCTTGACAGCATGGCTCCTGAAAATGGCTTAAGATTCCCCCATCCTACGGCACAACCCTCTAGGGATGAACCAGGAAATTACTGTGTTTTAAAGACACTTGAATAATTCTTCCCGTGGTTTTGCCACTAACTACATATGTAATTAGATTCTCTTCTTTTTTGGGTTGTACATTTAAAATAACAGCTTTATTGAGGCAGCTTTCACATACCATGAAATTCACCATTTTAGTGTTCAATTCAGTGGTTTTTACTATATTCAGAGTTGTGAGGCCATCACCACTATCTAATTTTAGAACATCTCCATCACCTCTGAAAGAAACCCTGTGTCCTGGAGCTGTCACTCCTCAGCGTTCACTCGCGCATTTGTGCCAGGATCTCCCAGGTCCACTACGTCCTCGGACAGAAGCGGCAAGCGTCCCGCTGCTTCCTCGTCAGCACTTTTAGAATTTGTGCCTTTAGGCCCATCAGACACCCCGATATTCCCCTCCATTTCCCCTGCGCAACATTGACACCATGCAGGTGTGGGGTACCACGTGGGTCTGGGAAATCCCCACCTCCAAACCCACCCCTTCTGTTTGGGGTCCCCCTAGGTTTTTTGTGAACGTGACTTGTGGGGTTTTTTTGTATCTTTTGACCTGCTTGGACCCTGGGGAGATAAGGGGAGTGGAATCCAGTCATCTCCATCTTTCTAGACATTGTTTATGATGTCTGTATTCTCTCTGTACTAAGTTGACGATACTGGGTCGTTTGTGACTGCCTGAGGTGGCAGTGTTGTGTGGTTTAACTAATGTATAGCTAATGTATGATGTGTGTTTGACTATGTTTTGGTTTTAATGCATTTGGAATCTTTCTAAATATATATTTTTAACACACATTTTTGTAATTTCATAATACATACTTTAATTTCTTCTAACCAGACAAGAATTTCTAAAATAGCCACATAATTTAAAAAAATAACTAATTGTGATAGGTAAAATAGAGGATGAAGTAATAATCATTATTCATTACTTTCTACTTTTTGAACTGCTGCCTACTTTTTTAATATACTAAATTATGATAGATACCTGGATATATTTCTTTGTTCTGTTGATCTGTTTATTACTATGTCAGTACTTTAAAGATTTATTTATACAAGCACTGGGGTACAGGCCAGAGGTGCGGGAAGGTGACAGAATCCACTAGAGACAGAGCGGGGAGCGGAGCAGGCAGAAGGACCAAAATCCACTGCTGAGGGGAGCAGTGGGGAGACAGGAGAGGTCTGCTGCACCATGTGGGACCCTCGCCGGCCGGCCGGGATCGAACTGGCGCTGCAAAGACTGTGGACAGCTTCACAGCGCGGCCCTACTTTTCTATTTTATTTTAAATAAAAACGTTTATTAGTAAGGTTTATCACGTCGGACAGTTATTCCCATTCATCCTTTTCAAAAATTTCTGGACTATTTATTTTTGCCCATTATTTTCTTCTTCGTGAACTTTATGTAATGAATTTATTAATCCATACAGATGCCGTTGGGACCAGGATTGTAATTACGTTGCATTTTTATTAATGTTCCTACATTATTGAGTGTTCCTACTTTGGCCAAATTGATCAGAAATAGATAAATGACACCACATTTAATGCTACATTTCTCACCAAGTGAAATAACAGAAATGCTGTGGAGTCCTGTGTACCTGTATAGGTGCTACTAGATTCACGACTTCTCCCTTCCTTCGCTCTTTTTCTTTATCTTAAGATTTTTATTTTGACCCAGTTTTCTTTTGGTGGACCGGTACTAACTTTTTCAGGTAGTTTGTAGAAGTAGTGAGTGAATTGTACTTGGAGTTCTTTTCTGCTCAATGATTATTTGTCCTCCTCTTTCACTAGCGATAACTTGAAAGTTTTCCATCTTCTTCTTCTGTTTTTTTCTGGCGCTTAGGCTAATTCTTATGTTAGAGCCCTGTGTTTCTTTTTTAGCTCGATCCATTCCTTTCCCTTTTGCTGTGCATTATAGTGACAGTTTCTGCAGTTAATTTCTAAATTATTAATTCATGTTTTGATAACATCCTTTCTGTTTTTCACTGTCTTTTTTGATTGGTTTTAAAAATCTTCTTGTTGGTATTTTTTTCCCCAGAGGATTTTAGTGAGGTCTTGCATTGGAGTGTTTTTATAGCTCTGCACTAGATCATTATCAGCTGTCTGATTCTTCTCCCTGGTCTCCTAGTTGAAACGACTGTTTCCTCTTAGGTGCCCAGTAGCTTTTTTAATGTCTGTTCTTTCTGTAGACCCAGGCTGACCCCTGGACACCTCCAACAGGAATTGCTCAGCAACTGTGTAGGTCTGACACAGTGTTGTCTTGTAGTTGTTGGGAAGTTGGGATTGTCTTTTCCTGGTGAGCCTGCAGCAAGTGGGTCATCAGGCTGAAACTGCTGGAAATGCCTAAAGTCTGTAGAATTTTATCATAGAAAGTTCTGAAAGAACTTTAAATAAACTTTTAATCTTACGTTATTCTTTGTACCAGAAAAGGAAAGCATTTGTATTGCCTAAAGCTTTTAAACGAATATGTCTTAACCCTGACCACGGATATCACCCATGATCATTTTTAAAAAATGCCTGTTAATAGGGAAACTAAAGTATATATTAATTTAAATACAAAAAAAAATGTTTTGGCCATAAAAGAATATGAGTGGGGAAACCAATGAAAAGCTTCCTGAATGAATTCAGGTATAAATGCTATTTGGAGGCAGAACAGCTATGACTAGTGCTGGTTTAAGTTGGGAAAAAGTTGCAATTTTCAAATATTCTTGCCCCCAATTTCTCAATCAGGAAGAAGGCAAAACCTTTGAATATGACTGGTCGGTATGAGGTTATGTGAGGGCTACAAAAGGTGGAGGGGGGACAGTACAGGGGATGTGATGGGAATAGCTGTAAGAGGGGAACACATAGAATTTGAAAAATTATTTCAGGACGCTTTCTCCATTATACTTGATTAAAATGTTGCACTCCAGTTTTAGTTGTTACGGTTTTTTCTGATCCTTTCAGAACTTTTCAAGTCTGTGTTGAAGATGTTGAATTAGTCTAAAGATTATTTTTCCTGTAAAATTATGATTTCGCAGCTTTGTCAGCAAATCGTAGAGAAAGACGGTTATAACTACAATCTTGAAATTATCCCACGCTTATGTGCACTTACCCCGTTGAATTTTTGTTTCAGTTTTCCGAATTCCCGGATCCTATGTGGGGTTCTGATTATGTGCACTTGTCCAGGACACCACCTTCCTCAGAACAGAAGTGCAGCACTGTGTCCTGGGGAGAGCTGAAGGCCATGGACTTACCCTCATTCGAACCCGCCTTCCTGGTCCTCTGCCGAGTCCTTCTCAACGTCATCCATGAGTGTCTCAAGCTGAGGTTGGAACAGAGGCCTGCGGGAGAACCATCTCTTCTGAGTATTAAGCAGGTTTGTTTCAAAGGTTGTTCAGGAACATTTAGTGATTGTTGTTCTACAGACTTAGAATTTTTATTCTGAGGATTTTTCCCGCATATGTTTGCAGTTAGTGAAAAATGGGTGTGCTAGGGCTTTTAAGATGCTCTTTTTCGGGTAAGGTAACATGTTCTTTACTTGAAGTCCTCAAAGATAAGGTTGTTCTTCCACCATTCTGCCATCCATTTCCTTGTTCTAAAATCATCTTTGAAGACTAGACCCTTAGAAGTCTAGAAGTCTTCTTAGAAGACTGTTAGATTAGAATCTTGCAGTTTATTTTTTGTTATTTTTTCAGCTGCATGTAGTCGGGTAAATGTCTTCAGTGCATACAGAAGGGAGATCTTTGGACTTGCTTGCTTTAGGCAGTCATCGGTTCAGACAGTAGGACAGCTTCACCTTTCTTAGTTGTTAGTCATTTTGAATGGGTTTTCTAGGGAGTTTGGTACCCCAGGGGTAACAGGATGGCTGGAAGCAGTGGCACCAGGCAAAGTGAGTGCCGAATACTGTTTATATTGATGCTTTATGTTGCTGTTATAGGGCAGCCCCGATTTTGAACGGGTTCCTGGCTGTGGGTCCTCACCCACGCGCTTAAAAGAGACTTATGAATACTCCACTACAGACACACACAAAAGGTTAATGAAAGGTTTATTTACAAGGGAAAAGGAAATAAGGAAAATGTACAACTCAGGGAGAAAATAGGGAAATAAAGTCTTTCATGCGTCCTACCCGATCCGCCGACCTGGAAACCCAAAGTCACTCTCAGAGCTGGCCGGATGCTGCGAGCTGGCGGGGAGCCAAAATGGGGAGACCCCCCCCCCCAAAGCCCACGTGTCTGCCTTTATACCAACCTGGCTGCTTAACCCCACCCTCAGGTCCCAGCCACCTTCCCTTTGGTGGGGATGGGATTTGGAGTTCCCAGTGTCTTTGGCTTTGGCCTGGGGTGGGGGTGGGGTCCACAAAGCCTGCATGGAATTAGCTTTAGGACAGCCTTTTCCCCCCTAACAATTCCCCCCTTTCACTTTTTGCCACCATTTCCATGGTGATGAAGATCGAATATATGGATGTTGAGATGCAGTCTTAGATGAACATTTTTACCAGGTCCCCCTAACATTACCACCTTGGCATTCAATAGATAACATAAGCATTTTGAATTTTTGAAGGAAACAAGTGTGGTTTTGTAGCCGTGCGTGTCCGTCCTCGGGGATTGGCGGGCCAGCAGCCCCTTGACCTCTAGGGACAGGATGCAGCCCACGGGGCGCGTGCGGTCGAGGTAGGACAGACCGCGCACAGGTACAAGACGGGGCTCAAGTTTGTCTAGTCAGATGTCCAGTAGGTGACCCGTGGAGCTGGGAGTGGGCCTGCACTCCCGGCACTGACCAGGGCTGTGGCCGCGTCCTGGCGGTGTCCTGCTGGCCCCCTGGACCGTGCTTCTCACTCGTCCTCCTCCTGCAGCGGTTATTAGGAAGTTGGGGTAAAATATTTCCCTGTCCCACAAAACAGACACTTCAGGAATATAACCTAGTGAAACAAGGTGGCGTTTACTTCTTTTTGCTAATGCAGCTATGGTGAGGATTAAAGTCACTTATGTGAAAATATTTTGGGAAAAAATTATTTAGATTAACTACAGTAAAAAGGAAAGAATTTTTCACTCTAAAGCATCGAAGATTCTGTTAGAAGCGCCTAAGTGACAGTCTTTTCAGAAACATCTGTCTGTATAACCTCAACAGAACACTTTTCATTAGATTTGACTCTAGCCATTGCTCATGTTAAAGGGAAAGTTTTTTCTGCATCTCTGGTTGTTTCTTGAGTATAAAACATAAGAGGGAATTAACCATACAGTGTAGATTCTAGAAAGTTTGTACCAGTTTACTTTCCCGGTAGTGGTACTGGGGTTCCTTTTGCGTCTTGAGACATTTTTTTTTTTAAACTGATGTCTCTGTAGTTGTGTACCCTCATCCTGTGGACTGGAATTGTGGAAGCACAGCAGTGAGGGAAAGGTTTTTGCAGGTCATTCCCTTTTTTGCAGCATTGCTACTGAATCCCCATAATGCAGTTTTGCTCAACTTTTTGTTTTGTGTTTTTTACTTCATCTAACTTGATCAGACTAATTTTTAATGTGTTTGTTTATGTGATTTTGAGTTTTTGATGGTAAGAGTCACAAATGACAGTAGGTAAACTATGCAGAATTATTACAAAGACTACTATGCTCTGTGGTATCTAAGTGTGTTTGAAGCTTTATTACTTTTTGGTCAAAAAATGACCTGGTTCATTGGCTTCTTCTCTGCATCCCTTGTCTAGTAATGTCAGCTAATAGGAAGTAGAGCTTTTTCTGCAGAATTTATTTTTCATAGAAAATATTTCTAGAATATACTTTAGCAAGTCAGTTTTTGTGTTCATGTTGGAATGTTCAGTACTTTTATTTTCACCGGTTTGTTCTTAGTCAGCAGGGACTGGTGAGATATTTATGTGAAATGAGCAGAAAAAGAATCTGGAAAGCATGTCAGGCTTTCCAGAGGCCAGGTTTCCTTTTTCAGAGTTTTGGAGGATTTCACTCAGTGTGCATGAGTGGCCAGATCCTCTGGCCTGGACGCTTGAGGCTCAGCCTCCGCCTTTGTCTTGCAGCTGGTACGGGAGTGTAAGGAGGTGCTGAAGGGCGGCCTGCTGATGAAGCAGTATTACCAGTTCATGCTGCACGAGGGCCCGCGGGACCTGGAGGAGGCCGACTGCAACATCGACGCCTTCCAGGAGGACCTGCACAAGATGTTGATGGTGAGGGGCTGCTCTGCTGTCTCTCCGTCTGAGAGTGTGGTCATTCCCATCTTGTAGTAGATTACATTTGTTGCTCCTAAGTCCACATTTAAAAAAGCTCTCCATGGTTAAGCTAGAATTTTTGATAAAATGGACCCTCGTTATTGTTTAATTGTAGGCGAGCTCACGCCCAGCAGCATGGCCCCGAAACAGCACCACAGCCTGGTCCTTCCCACCAAGCTGTCCACCGCCAGCCGTCTTTTGGGAATTGGCAGCCCGGGGACCTCTCAGGACTGGGCATTTAATACTGGTCATAGAAACCATAGTCCGGTGGGACCTGGGCGGAGGCAGTACCCGTGCCCATTTCTCTGGACAGCTTTTATCTGACAGCGTGAAGCTTTAGTGTGCGTCTGTACCTTCTCTGCATTCCTACTGCAGTTACAATTAGAGTGGAACCGTTTAATTCTTAATGATATACCACTTCTCTGTCCTCAGGTTTCCCTAATCACATGGCAAGCCTCATCACCCAGGGGCTATGACCGTAGTTCCTTTGTCTGCCGATGCTGGTAGAGTCCTGTTGTATCGTGAATGCATGTGAGGCTCATGAGCGTGTGTGCAGAGATGCTTGTGTGATATGACAGGTTGGTGAAAGAATACAGACAAGGATGGTGCTTGTAGGCACATTGTTCTTGGAATGCTTTCATCCTTGCTGGCACTCACTGTAGCCTGCCTTAGGGTGCCTGCATATTATAAGAATTAATGTTGAGCGTGAAATTATTTGCTGATTGTTGGGGGAGAATTGGTAAGAGGCCCGGATATGTAAAACGTGGCTGCGTTGTGAGACACTTTCCACCAGCAGAGCGATTATCACTGAGAGGTTATGGCGAGAAGCAGTAAGCAGGTTTTTTTCTCTCTCTACAATGATTAAGCTAGAAATTTAAAAAGACAAAATGGGCTTTGCTTTTCAGACTGCCTTTGACAGCCTTGTAAAGGCACAGGCCGCACCTTTTGTCGTGTCATCGGTGAGGCTGGAACGGTGAGGCCGGGTGGGTGAGATGTGTCCCCGCTGCACCTGCGAGACCGCAGGGCCCCGTGGAGCTGCTGAGAGCCAAGATGCTGGGGTTTCCTTTCAGCGTTGCTGTCAGTGACCGTGAGAGTCCCGCTCTCCCCCCTACTCTTGACAGGTGAAGAGCTGGACTTCTGGAACCAGAATTAAAGTGCACCTCAGTGTGCTTCATGAGGGTAGGGGCGTGTTTTGAGACCTGCTAAACAGTGTTTTCTTAGGAAGGAAGGCGAGGGTGGTCTCTGGGTGGGCGGTCAGTGTGCTTGCTGCTAGTTACGCACCGGGCGGCTCACGGCAACAGCGGAAGGAATGAAAGGAGAAACACTCAGATGTTTAATAAAAGAGGAGATTGGCCACCATATCCTTCTCACCCTCTACCCCTAAAAATACTACTATAGGTATCTGCCTTAAAATGTAGGCGGATGCAGGTGGAGATAAGCTGTGAGTACATGGAACCTTGGAGGTGCAGGGCCTCGCCGGTAGGGAACTGAGCTGCAACATCCAGAGGTGGAGAGCCCTTTGGAGAGCCAAGGGCCGGGGGTGAGTCCCTGGAGGTCCTGACCTGAGGCGCGGGAGGTGCAGACAGGAGGGTGGAGCAGAGACATGCTTGTGCTTTCTCCTGCTGGCCCAGGACTGTGGAGTGAGAGTGGGGGCTGGGGGGAGCGCAGTGACAGCGCCTACTGGTGCAGGTGCCCAGGACGCGGGCATCTTCACTCTGTGTGACATCGTTCTTCTGGCTTGAAAACGAGCAACTTACACATGCCCCAGGGTACATCTCGGTGAGATGGCTCATTTCCCTGGCCTTAGAAGTACCCGAACAGTGAGTGTGATGTAGATAGTGTGGGAACACACGGAGGCAGATTTAAAGAAGCTCTGTGAAAGACTATGAAAGGAATGACGCTGTGAGAAGGACGAACACGCTGTGGAGGCTGAAGGAGACACACCAGCGGGTGCTCAGTTAGGGTTCCTGTCCGAGAATAAAGGGTACAGGGGCAGGCGAGCCCCCTTTCCATCCCACAGGTTTTACCGGTGTCTGCCGTGTGCCTCGCGGGTGTCATGCCAGGTACTGAAGACGCGGTGATCGGCATCAGCCCCGCTGGGAGTTCAGAGAGACGGGAGGGCTGCTGGTCATCATAAGCTAGAACACGCGCTGCGCAGGCCCGCGGGTCTCTGTGTGGGCGGTGAGACCTGAGGTGGTCGGCAGTGAGGACGGGGCGCCCGCGGTGTTCCTGAACCTCGATATGTGTGTCACAGTCCGGTTTGTGTGAGACCTTCAGAACCATACAAGACAGTGCTGTATGTTGTAATTTAAAAAATAACAGATTGTCTTCAAATGCAGCTAAATGAAAAGACATTCCATTCGTAGTTGTTGCCTCTGAGGAAGGAGGAAAGAGAAGTGAAGAAACAAAGGGGAGATTGCCCTTGTGCTGAGTTATTTCTTATGGAAAAAATATTCAAAGCAAATATTAACATTTGTTCATTTTGGGTGACATTTGCTGGAATATTGTTAAGCCTCTTTTTAATTAAAAAAAGAGAGAGATGGAAAGAAACACATTCTGACAGAGAAGGCAGCAGGTGCGGAGTCTGGGGGGAGCCGAGCTTCCAGACAGCATAAGGGGCCTCGGGTACAGCTGAGGGCGGAGTGGGTCTAGCAGGCCAGTAGGCGACAAGAGTGTGGTGCCTGTGGGTCAGCGTGGCCTAAACGTAGGAGGCAGGAGAGGGCTTCCAGGGAAGCCTTTGGGAGGATTTTGTTAAGGAAAAGAGGTGGGAACACTCTGTTGTGTGTCTGAGAAAAAGGAGTGAGGCTAAGGTGAACCTCGGGCCTGCTAGCGCCCCCTGTTGAGGAGGGGCAGAGGGCGGCTGTGTAGGTTTGCACTCAGATCTCAGGAAGGTGAGGGGTTCTATACCACTGCTGCCTTCTGCTCTTGTCAAGGGGGGTGAGTGCACTTTGAGAGTGGGTTTGGAGAGACCTTGGCAGCTTGAGGAAAATGGAGAAATCTCAAGCTTTTGGTTTTATGGAGAAGGAAAGTGAGAGCAATATTGCCAGAAATGGCACACGCCAGATACTGGGGGGCTGTGATTGTGCAGAGGAAAGAGGAAGGTCCCTCCCATCCAGGGCCTGCCCAGGGGATTGATGCGCAGTGAGAGGAAGGTGAGAGTGCGGGGTGCAGGCAGGGCCCAGGGATGCAGCCTTCTGGGCGCAGGCTTTGTCTTGGTTTTAAGTATGACTGAGAGCTGTGGTTTCAAGGAGCAGTGGGGGCGGGAGCAGCCCCTGGTAGAGTGAGAGGGCTGCAGGAGAGACCGTCCTGCGGAGATGAAGGCGCCCACCCGCTCCTGGAAGTGGAAGGAGGTGCTGGCCTACTGCTCCAGCGACTCAGGTGACAGCCGCGCCTACCCACTGCACTGTGGGCCCCACAGCGGCCTTGTTTGTAGTGGTCCCAGGACTGCAGCTTCACCCCTCAACACAGCCTGGGAGCTGGAGCACCCAGAAGCATCCAGAAATACAGTGGAGCACAGTTTTCTTGAAATAGAGACCCCGCGTGTGCCCACTGAGAGTGACTCCTGGAGCTCAGAGGCACCTGGTGGCTCAGCAGAAATTCACGACTGACCATCCTTGCAGTTAAGCCAGGGTGGGAGTGGGGGCATAGGGGGTGTAGCTGGCATCAGGTGCCACCGTGGCGTTAGAAGGCAGAGCAAGGCTCGGTGGTTCCGAGGGAGGCAGCGGGGGCCGCAGGGAGGCTGTGCACGTGGGGAAGAGGAGCCTGGGGACGGGGAAGCTGTGTAACAGGACCTGTTGTGGGCGTCACCCACTTCAGGAGAATTAGGTATTTTGGCTCAAGGTCATAATTTATTGGTATTAACCTTTAAAAACTTGTACCACAAACGTCTGGATGTCAGGGAGGGATGGTGGGGAAGCATGTGTGTGTTTCCTCCTCTCTGCGTGTGAGGTACAGTCTGAAGTGAAGCAGGCAACGAAGCAAGTAAAGATCCCAATCTACGAAAGGAATAATGTTCACAAAAATACTAGTGAGGAGAATTTCTAGGTGCTATTTTTATTTCCTAATTGTACTTTCCTGTGCATTGTGAACGTTTTGTTATTTTCTTGGCAATTCGAGGAGACCGTAGGGTGTGTGGATCGTATGTCACGTGGCCGAGGAGCTGATGAAGCCGTGTCAGGAAAGTCCTCGCAGAGGCCTCGCAGCCCCTCTTCACCCGCCCTTCTGATCTCTAGCTCTCACCTTAATAGAGGCGAATGTTGTGAGGTGCTGAATTCTGTTCTCAAATATCTCCCTTTACATTTTGTATTTTAAGGTATATTTTGATTACATGAGAAGCTGGATCCAAATGCTACAGCAATTACCTCAAGCATCCCATAGTTTAAAAAATCTGTTAGAAGAAGAATGGAATTTCACCAAAGAAATAACCCATTACATCCGGGGCGGAGAAGCTCAGGCTGGAAAGCTTTTCTGGTAGGAACCCTCGTGCTCCCGAGTCTGCCTGCTTCCTCTCTGTGCACGTCTGGATGTCTGCAGACGCGACAGTGACGGTCGTGCTCGTCTGTGGGGTCCCTCTTCAAGTTTTGTGACCTTAGGTGCTGCTTCCCCACCAGAGGTGACCCGCCCCTGGGATAAGTGGCAACATCCGGGAAGTTTTGATTGGGGGTACTGGCGACTGGGGGTACAACTGGCATGCGGTGAGAAGAGGCTGGGGATGCTGCGAACTAAACCTCCCGCAGTACACAGGATGCTCCAAAACAAAACATGATCCCTCAAAATGTCAGTTTTAATGTCTGCTTTGGAGTAAACCCTCTTGGTTACATGAAAAGGAGGCATGTGTAAGACTTCTGAGAATAGACGCAGGGCCTGTGCGTTGGTGTGGCCGTTCGCACTATGAGGGACGTGCATCTCCACTGAGAGCATTTCGGGAAAGTGACACCACAGCCCTGCTCTGGGTATGCATGGGGCGCCTAGGCATGCAAGGGGAGCAGGGCCGGGCGGCGGGGGCAGGGGACGGGGCTGCCGTCCTGGAGGACATGGACTTTGACTGAGGGTGCGCCTCACGGCCTTTGCTGGGGCCACACCTGCGGCTGACCCCAGCGTCCTCCTGGCCCCGACTCTGCTTCTCTCCCTTGGTGCGCCTGTCCTCGCCTGCCCGGCAGCCATTCCATTCTGTCCTCAGCTCCCCTCCCTGGGGTGCATTCTGTGGGATTCAGCGCGTCCGTAGATTTCTCCAACTTAAACTCCCTCTTAGGCCCACCGCCTCTGTTCCGCACCCTGGACCTCTGAATCTGGTCGCTTTTCTGCTCTGACACCAGCTCTTCATGTCGTCTTTGTCTTTCTTCTGAGTGACAGGGCTTGCTCTTGGCTCCTGACTGCCAGTCCTCCGGGCCATCCTCCCCGTCCCCAGACGTCCCCCCTTGCCATCGCCGCGCTCCACCCGCCATCTCTCTCTCGGCATTTTCTGCTTCTAGACTGTGCAGCTTTGTTGAACGAATTGTTTTTAAAGCTGGCTGTTTAGTTTCATGTAAATTCATGTCACATAATTTACTGTAGCCTCATTTCCTCCTGCCAGGCCTTTGTCTTCGCTGTCCTTCAGCTCTGCGTGCGGTCGCCTTCGCCTTCTTCCAGGAGCTCTGCGAGCTTCCTCCCTGTGCGGGGCTGCCCGTCCTGTCAGGCCTTCTTCCCATGCTGTGCTTCCCATTACACTCGGCCTTTCTCTCTCACCTCCCCGATCCATTCGTCTGTCTCCTCAGGGTGCATCCAGAACCTCACTCCGCCTGCCACTGTACATTGCTGCTCTTCCAGGCTGTTTCCTTCTTCTCCTGTAGCAGAGGAGAAAACTTCCAAGTCGTTTCTCTGCTCTGCCCTTTGTCCCTCTCATGTTCCCATAGAGCCAGAGAACCTCGTGAGGCTGTGCTTCAGGCCACTTTCTCCGCCGCTGCAGGTAGTCCTCTGGCTCACCTTCTTCCTCAGTGGAAGGGGCCTGTGAGGCCCACCGCAGTCTGCCTGTTCAGTAAATCTTTGTCCTCCCCTGCTGCTGGGCTCTCCCGTGTTCACTCTGTAGCCACAGTGGCTGCCTGACTTTTTTATCCAGGCTGGGCATTTACTTTGCTGGCTTTGTGCATGCTGCTTCCTTTGTACTTGCTGTTTCCTCTGCTGGGCCTGCTCGCCTTGCAGTCTCTGCCGGGCCTTACTCCTCACTTTGTCCACATCGCCTTCTTTGTATTTAAAATTGAAATTCCTATTTTCAGGTCTCCTTAGCTTTCTTCCCTGTTTTATTTCTCTGAATAGCATGTGCCAATATCTGATACACTGTGTATTTTCCCTTTTATAGTTTTTTCTCTCTTCACTGGAGGGGTTTTTGTGTTTTGTCCATGACTGCTCATCGTTTGTGGAATAAATCTGTCCTGGCTCTCCCTGTCCGCAGCTGTTCTTGAAAGCGTGTTTCTACGTCAGCCACTTTCCCCCTTGGTTAGACTTCGAGCCCATCCTCTTTTCCCACCACTTGAGGATCGGACAGTGTGACAGCCGAGACTGTGGCCCGTTTACTTTCCTGATCCTGCTCCACCGGCCTCCTGCTCCTTTCAGAGTGGACAGTTTCCTTTTCACACACCAGGCTCCATTAGCGCGGCTTCGTGACTTCTGATCATCTTCCTCCTCCTTCCTCCCCCACTCCTTTCCCGACAGACCCCTCTTCTCACTGTGCTCTGCTTGCTGAGATCCTCCGTCGCCTGCAGGGCCCTTGCGGGGCTCTCCGCTCGGACACCGAGCCCGGAGCTGGGTTTGCTCCTTCTCCTCTGACCGCTCCCCTCCCTGTGCCTCTGCCACGCCTGCGTTTACTGGACCGCAGACTCCCTGAGCCACGCAGAGGCCCGGGCGCTGCGGCAGCATTTTTACTGTGCTCATTTAGACTCATTTACACACTTGGGTTTGCATTTTAAACCTGGTCTCTCGATTGTATACTTGACAAGAAGCATCAGCTCTACAAAGTATTTCAGGTTATTAACTAATAAAAAGCTCATTGTGAGCAAAAAAATTAGAGATAGTTCCATTTAAGGAATTCACTTTGTTTTTTGTTTTTTTTTTTTGTGCTGTCATTTAGTTTATTAAGCCTTTAAAAAATATCTCACAGATGTATATTTGAGGTCATTTTATACCATTTTTGAATCTGTCATAATTCCGTAGCTACTATGGATGTAATGTAAGATGTTAAGGTTTATAACAAAAAACTGTAGTAATACAGCAAAGATAGATACATGCTGTGATCAAGAACTTCTCACATTAATCATGATTTATATTAAAAGAAAATATTCTCACTGTCATTGTTTCATTTTTAGTTTTAGTTCATAAATAATAGCTGAACCTTTCAATTTCTCATTCAAGAATTAGAATCAATGAGGACAGTTTTTCTTCTCTGATTTACCCATGTTAATTCTGTTCTGCCAGCGACATCGCAGGAATGCTGCTGAAGTCCACAGGAAGCTTCCTGGAGTCTGGCTTACAGGAGAGCTGTGCTGACTTCTGGACCAGCGCTGATGATAGTAGCGCTTCAGACGAAATCAGGTTGCAATACCTTTTCTGCCCTACCTGTTTCTCCCTTCCTGGAGCTCTCCCCCAACAGTGGCCCTGAAATGAGCCTTGTTACACCAAGTTGGGGTGGGCTTCAAGAAACTGGGCAGTAGACTCTCAGGGGTGTGTCAGTGTTGTATTTTCACCTGATCTCCTAGTTAAGCTTTCGTGTGAAATTTTTTTTTCTCCCCACCCGCCCACCCCCCAGCACCCCCCCCCCCCCACCGGCCGCAGAGCAGGGTGACTCCTGTGAAATTTTCTTTAAAGGTGCACGTAAAGCCTACTTAGCCTAATAAGACTGGTGTCTTTGAAAAGAGGGACATAGGCTAAGTTGACTGAAAATGAGTAGGGAGGGCTTCGTGTGTGAGGTCTAGGGTGTCTGAGTGCTTGTCGCCATCCTTAGAGACTCCGCAGCCGGCCCTTTCTGCATGCACTTGACATTTGCTGTATTTTACGGCTTTTATGCTGAACTTACACGTCTGTTGAACTTCAAAACTGAAGTTCACGACAGCACTTGTTGCTCACCTACTGCGCTTCCTCCAGTCTGCAGACAGTGCTCAGCTGCAGCATGTTATGTTGCAGTGTGCGGCACAGGCCTAGTCACCAGCTTCTGGGGGCTGTTAGCAGGGCTTAGAGAGTATCAGGGAGCGCCCTGATGGACCCGCCCTCTGAGCCAAAGCATTCTCTTTCACCATCCAGAATGTGGTGGAAAGTGCGTTTGGTGTATCAGAACACCTAAAAGTGTCTTTGCACCAGGATAAAGGAAGAACTTGCCACCAAGATTTTTCTCACCTGGAAAAATGCTCATCAGCATAACAGAATGAATCAGTTTGTAGATGATCTTGCTGTTGCAGAAACTGACAGTCCCAGAAGGTGAAACACTAAGATGGCCAATGAGACGCCCCGCTTGCTCATTTGGGATAGATCTAGGAAGAGGGCGCGTGCCCCAAGTATGCGGGGCAGCCACGTGCATGTCTCCCCACATTGTTCTCCTGTGTCTGCTGGAAGTTTGCAGTCAGTCTGATGGCAGCATTTACCCCAGGAAAACTGGCAGGCACTACATAAGACAGTGTTTTGGAAGCATATTTATCCACCCACTACTGTCTGTTTTTCTTTTTAATTAGATTATCAGCTGCAATCAAGAATTTATCTAAAACTCAAGACATTATTATTATGAAATCTTTAGAAAATGAAGCTAGTTATTTGAAAGTTATTAAATGTGACCTACTTTGAAGACTACAACTACTTTCTAGGAAATTGGGGAGCAATATTTTAAATTTAATTTGAATAAGTTCTCAATGATAACTTCCATTATAAAATCTTCAAGCTTTATTAATGTGATTTTGAATTTGCTTCAAATTGTTACCTATTTCTTGATCTTCCCTAATGTATTCTAATTGGGTTTCAATCCACCCTGCAGGAGATCTGTTATTGAGATTAGTCGAGCACTGAAGGAGCTCTTCCACGAGGCCAGGGAAAGAGCCTCGAAAGCCCTTGGATTTGCTAAAATGTTGAGAAAGGTGAGTGGGTGAGTGGGTGAGTGAGTGAGTGAGTGAGCGAGCGAGAGAGCAGTCCTGATTACATTGTTGTTTCTCATCTTACTTTCTGAAAAGCAGACCTAAGGAAGTTTCTTTGTAACTGTCATCCTAGGACCTGGAAATAGCAGCCGAGTTCACCCTTTCAGCCCCACTGAGAGAGCTGCTGGATGTTCTGAAGTCAAAACAGTATGTTAAGGTAAAGACTGAAGGAAGAGGGTGTGGTGGAAAGATCATGCCTTTCCTCTAAAACAGGCAAACTTCTTAATAGCATAGAAAGTAAATACTTGAGACTTTGCAGGTCATACGAAGTCATACAACACACACTGACCACAGATGTAAGACTCTCATAATTTCCCAATGAAATAATAGGGAAAAACAAAATTTTTCATGCTTACTAACTTATTTTATTTTAAGACTACATAAAAAATAATCAAATATTTACTCATACTATTTAAGTTGTTAAATTGCATATATATTTAAAATCATTTACATAAAATACATTGATTTTAAATAGTTGCTTTGTCTTTTATATACGTTTCCTGAAATGATTCAAACTTTTTACATGAACTTCTGACATCAGTGTCTTGCTCATCACTGGAGCCACTTTTTCAGTCACCATCTTTGTTCCCATCAAAGTTGTTCAGATTTGGTGCTTTTAGAGTCTGTGTATGAAGTGGTTACTGGAGATTTTATTCCAAGTCCACAGTTATGTCCCACCCACACACTGTGTGTGTGATTTGCACAACATAATCAACTTGTATTCCATGTTGAATCTCCAGCAGGGCTTTATGATACCCCACCAAGATTAACTGATGAAGCGGTATTAACACTTTGCCTGAATCAAGTCATACGGGCTTCACAAAATAGCAGTGACAGAATGTTTCAGCCTGGCATTCCTCCCCTGGAGGGTATTTTCTATGGTGTTGAAGATGAAGCAGTTGGAAGGTGCCCTGGACGTGGAGAAACTTTGCAAGGCTTCTCCATGTCCACACTCTCTCTGCTCCCACCTCACCAAGCTGAGCTCCACGCTTTCCCATATCAGTCCCCCAATGCCATTCCCACACCTCCTTCCCCACACCTGCTTGTCTTTCCCAAGTTTTTGTAAGTGACATTTCTGCAATGTATGACATTCCTTAATTTAAGGTTTTGGATTGTTTCTTTTCCAGGTACAGATTCCTGGCTTGGAAAACTTGCACGTGTTTGTCCCAGACATTCTTGCTGAGGAGAAGAGTATTATTTTGCAATTACTCAATGCAGCTGCCGGCAAGGACTGCTCAAAAGATTCAGATGACGTACTCATTGATGCCTACCTACTTCTGACCAAGCACAGTGACCGTGCACGGGACTCGGATGACAGCTGGGCCGCGTGGAACGCTCATCTGGTGAAAATTGTGCCTCAGGTGGAGACGGTGGATACTCTGAGGAGTATGCAGGTGTGTCTCCCTCCTGGCTCCCACACCCTGCCTAGAAGTAACATCACTTAAAATACCTTCAGGCAAAATGAGTTACTGGTGACTTGCGAATGATTAGTTTAGCTGTCGAGGCATCTGAGTGTCTCCTTCCCAAAAACAGGCCTCCGTATTTTAATAGGTTACACTGCCACCTAACTTGCCCTCACTATCCCATTAATTCTATGTTTGTTAAGTTACCCTGGAGTACTTGAAATACTTCCTTTCTATCTTCTCCCAGTTGAGCTATGTCGTTAGGTCTCTATACCCATGATCTCAAGGGAATTCTCATACCCATTTGATTTGTAGTTCCAGAAATCCCGGTTATCCAAGCACCCTAGTTCACTGGCTGTAGAGTTCATCTTTGTAATAAAGACTACGCCTACTCCCCACACCCCTGGAGATTTGTGGCACTTTATGTAGCTCATGAACGAAGGCTGTAAGGCCTCCCCCTGTTTTCTGAGTGTCCCCAGGCCCCTCAAACTTAGCCTGATGGGCTGAGTGTCACCCAGCTCTACAGATCTGTCCTTTGACTTGTATTCCCTGTCTCAGGAGCGGTGCCCTGTCCACTTAGCTATTCAGAATACGGCTGTGTACATTCAGCCTCTGCCCTTTCTGTTAACCACTAGGCCTAGCAAGCCCGAAGCGCTTCAAGCAAATGACCGTTTTCCTGCCTCCCAGAACCACTGCCACACTCAGAGCCCCTCATCCCCTTCCTGGACCACTGCGGTGTCCGTTGTGGCTTCCCTGCTTTAGGCCTCCCCTTCTCTCCTCCAGTTCAGTGCTGTGTTTGCTTGTTTCTTCTGGTTCTCCCACGATCATAATTTCTAGCCCAGATCGCATTCCAAATACTGCAGTGACTCTCACTTAAAAAATAATACAGTCTTGATTTCTTATTATTTCACTCAAGGTCCTTCATCTCGTCCCACCCTTACTCCTAGCTTCCCCCTCGCACACATGCATGCCCACACACTGCACAGGGGTGCTGAGTTACTGGAGGTTCTAGGATGTCTCAAAGACACCTTGCCCACCCCATCCTGTGAGATTCTGACCACGACACTGAGGACTGGACGTGCCCGCCATGGCGCGCTGCTCGGTGGGAGCCCCTGTGCTGGCCAACTGCTTTCCCGTCAGGTAGCCCTGAGACTGACTTTGATTTTAGGCTGGGGGTTGAATTAGAAGGGGAACAGTAACTGGGTCTGTTTTTTAAGCCCTGTGCTTGATTTTCTGCCCAGGTGGAAAACCTTTTACTGGTTGTCATGCAGTCGGCCCACCTCACCAGTCAGAGAAAGGCCTTCCAGCAGTCCATTGAGGGGCTCATGACCCTGCGCCAGGAGCAGACCTCCAGTCAGCCTGTCATTGCCAAGGCTTTGCAGCAGCTCAAGGTACCTCACTGCCAGCTCTCCCTGGGCTTGGTTCCTTAGGTGTGGATGCAGTGTGGGGAGAACCCCTGCGATTTATGTGATGTTGTGCACAGGAATTGAGCTTAATTTTGAATTTGAACTTAAATTCCCCTTCCCATTCTTCATCTTTCCAGTACACACTTTCCCAGGTCAGAATTAAAAATTTCCCGAATCTTTTCCTGAAACTATAGAGTGTTAATTGGAAGGATAGAAATTTGAGCAAATTGTGTGACTTCTTGATGGTTCCATGGTCGGTTAGTAGCAAAGTTGCTATTGGAGAAAGTCTCTTCATTTCTAACCCAAGTTTCTTTCTCCCTTAGCAGTTGCCAGCAGTTTTTGGAGGCCCTCCAAGTCAATAATGTGTAATCTCAAAGATTTATTTATTCTTTCATTGAACAACTAATGCAGCCAAATCAAGTGTGATAGAAAAGGCCTGTTGTGGACAGGCTCGAGGGCCTTCCCCGCGCATAAGCTAGGCTCGCTTTCCTTTCCTGTGCTGGCCGCTTTCAGTGGGGGGGCGTGTTCATCTTCCTTGGTCTTGTTCACACTTTTCCACAGGCCATCACTGATCTGTCATAAGGCTTGGCTACTTGAAAAAGTGCTTCTTGAAATTACAAGTAGTTTGGCAAACATTTATTTTTCTTCTGTTGATCTGCTTTATTTCTCTATAAACATTATCTCTTCTAGCTTGTGATCCACTCTAGTTTGAGGGTAGGGATTTTTATCTTTTGTTTGAGTCAGTGAACTCTGGAGAGTACAAGATTTGAGTATTCTTGAGCTTGAGAAATGTATGGTCTTAATGACCCAAACTGTCTCTCTGAAGTGCAGAGGGAGGATTAGATGCTCAGAGGAACATCCCGAAACTGCCGCCATGGAGCTTGTTGCCAAGCTTTTCCGCTTGGGAGGGTTTCAGAGGGTGCAACTGGGAAGGAACATTTGGGCATTCGTGTCCATGCCTGGGGTCTGGGAATGCTCACTGAGACCGGATTGCCTGGTGTGACCATCCCCATCTCCTCCGTAGGAAGGAGTGTGGATACAGGCTGATAACATCAGGTGGGCAAAAATCAGACCGTTAAGAGATTTTGGATTTTGTTTTCTCTCCTTCAGGGACTCGTAAATTTAGGAAGAATATTGCCAAACATTATGTAGGGGGATGGCCTGATAGAGACTGTTTGTACGTACATGCACGTGTGTTCCAGCATGGGTGGAAATTGTATTAGTATTGCTTAGGGAGATGACAAATGCTCGAACCAGGGCATCTAGTTCTCAACTTCTGTGCTGTTAACATTTTGGGTCAGTAATTCTTCGTTTTGGGGCACGTTTCCTGTGCGTTACAGCTGTGTCTTTGACCTCAACTCAGTTTGACCACCCTCTCCCCAACCCCGCCCCCCCCCCCACCAAGTTTTAGTTTTAACAACTAACACTATCCCCAGGCATTGTCAGTTTCCCTTTAGGGCTTAAAATGGGGCCCAGTTAAGAACCACGATCTGTGACATGGAGACCATATTTCCTCTTGTGCAACGGCCCTGGGGAAAGGACCAGCCTCTAGTCAGTGTATCCAGCTACTGAAACTTTAAGCATCCTTTCAGAGACCACATTGTAATCAGGCATTACTATTATACATGGATTTTTTTCCCTCTTATGTATCATAAGATGTTAAAGACTACCTAATACAAATAAAATGAAAACAGTACATCTATTTTTAGTCATTCCTCTTGGATAACTAAGGTAAATGGGTTGAAGTACATACTTGTGGTTAATGTTTATGTGTTAAAAGAAATCTTCCTTTAAAATACGTGTAGTATTAAGTCATTTGATTTGTTTTGGATTAATTATGGTTTGGGACTCTTTAGAATGATGCATTAGAGCTTTGCAACAGAATAAGTGATGCCATAGACCGTGTGGACCACATGTTTACTTCAGAATTTGATGCTGAAGTTGATGAATCTGAATCTGTCACCTTGCAACAATATTACCGAGAAGCAATGATTCAGGGGTACAATTTTGGGTTTGAGGTAGGTACCAAATAAAAGGGAAAACACAATATAACTTAGTGATTGCTTTGTAACTTGTAAATGTATTTTGAATCATGTAGGGCAAATGTGATTATGAGTTGTAGTCCATCCTTAGTCAAGAATTTCATCTTACACCACTGCTGTCAGGACTGTTTACTTTGAACGATCAGAGAGTTGCCCAGTTTTTATTGTGTTAACAGCTATCCACTTACATTTTAAATTCTCCTTTAACAGATGACTACTGTCATAAAAATATATCCTTATGTAACCTGATGAGTAAGACACTTGCGATTGCCTTTTAACACATTATATTCTTTGTAACTCTTCATGCATACTCTTTTCAATTTGCTTTTTGTTTTTTAAAAAAACATTTTAAACAGATGTGGCATTATAGTGTTTAGGTATTTGTATAATCATTGTTTTCTTCCTCATTTTGATAAGCTTGAAATCTTTCTTCTAGTATCATAAGGAAGTTGTTCGCTTGATGTCTGGAGAGTTTAGGCAGAAGATAGGAGACAAATACATCAGCTTTGCCCGGAAATGGATGAATTACGTGCTGACCAAATGTGAGAGTGGCAGAGGCACCAGGCCCAGGTAATGGCCACGGGGATGTTGTGTTCACGAGCCCACGAGGTCGGGCGTATCTCATTCTCAATCTCTGTGTGGCGTTTCTGAGCAGAAGGCACCAGAAGAACATCTGAGCTCTTTGGTGATTAAGGCTTTCTCTTTTGTTGTAATGTTTTAATTAATTTTTTAAAATGAAACTGTTTACATAGAAAACCCTTTACCTCTAGGAAAACATTTAAAAGCCTTTTTCCAGAATCTTTCAGGGAATGCACGTTCTCCCCCAACAAGTCTTCCTGACGGTTAGTTTTCCTCCCTTATGAAATTTAAACCTGGTATTCAGTGTAAGTAGAAATGACTTAGTAACCACTTCCTCTACTGAGAAGCCATCTGTCCCTCTCTTCTCCAACATGCTGTGCGCTTCAGCCCCAGGCATTTATAGGGTTACAGAAAAATGTGTTTTGTCCTAGACGATCATTTTCCAATCACATTCCTTTTTAGTCTTTACACTAAAACTGCCACAGCAGTCCTTGGCGGTCTTGTCATTGTTGACTTTTCCTGTTCAACAGGTGGGCGACTCAGGGCTTTGACTTCCTCCAGGCCATTGAACCAGCCTTTATTTCCGCTTTGCCAGAAGATGACTTCTTGGTATGGGATATTTTAAAGTGTTTTTCATTAAAAAAAAAAAATAAAATAATAAGTTGGCTGTTAACCATTCCTGATAGTGCTTTTTATTTTAAATAGTGATTCCTAAATATTTTTTGCATGATTGTAATGATCACGGTGAAATGTTAAAGCACACTTACTGGCTTTGTTGGCACAGTAAAATACTCAGTACTCTTTTCTTTGACAGACTGTTCCACTGGCTACATCAGTGTATAGTTGCTCGTGAAGCTTGGCACCTCTGACATGTGTGTCAGTTCCACATAAAGTGCTGATATAGTCACTGCTTTTTAGAGAATTAATGGTGAACAAGGATTAGCTACCATTGTGTGTCATTTGAGAGCTTCATGCAAAATGTTAAATATTATGACTGTTATTCCAGTAAATTCTCTCAGGTCAAAAAATGCTCAGAATGTGAATTCCTTCATTGTAGCTACCAAGTAACAGGGACCGTGACAGAAGAAGTCCCTTGCTGTGAATGTCATTGCATTTTGAGAAGTTGAAAGCTGACTTGCTTTCACTTATAAAAATGGAATCGTGTGTTCATTATGTACAGCTGGTGTTCAATTTGTGTTTATACCTATTTTAACTTAACTTTGGAAGTATTTACTAAGGGTAGCATATTTCTTTTGAATATACTGAATACTTAATTTGTGCTACCTGTCACATTGAGAGAGTGTACATTATCTTCTCCCTTTGTCCTTTGGTTTCTAGAGTTTACAGGCCTTGATGAACGAGTGCATTGGCCACGTGATAGGGAAGCCACACAGCCCTGTTACAGGTTTGTACCTTGGTAAGACAGCAGTCAGCGTTTCTCTAGAACCCCTGGCACGGGTGAGCACATTGGCTTGTTAGTTAAGCTCATTCCAAACAGTATAGAGAATCTTTTAAGAATATTCAGGAGCATGATGGTGCAAGTCACAAAAACGAGGTGTGTGTGGCGAGAACTCACAATAATCTTTTTAAACTCACCAGGAATTAAAATGCCAACATAAGGTATTCAGTGCTTGCCATTGGTGTCACACTGTGGTTTTCCCCACACTGACAGTCCCATTCTGTCCTCCCCCTTAAATCTCATCTCCTGTGGAGGAAAGATGTGGGAAAGCTGGTTGTCTGGTAAGGAGCAGGGCCTTCCTGCTACAGGTGGGTGGGTGAGTGTTAGGGCCTTCCCCCCCTGCCAGCTTATGTGGGAGAATGAGTTCCTTTACTTCTTCACGACTTCCCTAAGCACCCATTTCCCCACTAATGTTGTAAAACTCCTGTTTGGGTTTACTGGGGAAAAAAAAAGTTGCACAACAGTGTACTTGTGCTTTTTTTTTTTTTTTTTTTAAGTTTTAAGTTTTTGTGGTCCCATTGGCTTCCAATATTGTATAAATTTCAGGTGTTTGGCTTTATGTTTCATCCTTCATTTGTAGACACTGCACTGTGCTGACCGCAAGTCTCGTTTCCATTGACTGTCGTGCAGTTAACAGAGGTCAATATGCTATAATTACAGGTTTCAAATAGTTAGATATAGTTTTACAGGGAAACATTAAAATATATCAAAAAGGCTATCTATGTCTTGTGGCATTCTTCAGATATAAAACTATTTCCTTGTAATAAGCATCCCAGAAAGAAAATTCAGACATTTTAGGCAATTGAAGTACGCCAAATAACCCAGTTCTTAAATGGTAAATTAATTGAGCAGCAACTATATTTTAAAGTACTTGCTAGTTACAGAAACATTAGTAGATCATTGTAATGTATGGTTTCTCTCAGTTTAGGACACATTTTCTCCCAACGCTGTTATCAAATTGAAGTTACCATTTGCAAAACTATTTGAGCATTTTTATAAATGTGCTATATATTCTTATCAAACTTTTGATTAAGCATAGTATTATAAATACCTTAATTTTTCAATCTTCTAAAATAGTTCTCTGAAAATATATGATCAATGATCCAGTAAAAGTTCTTTAAAATATTTTATTATAGAGGGAATAATTTTCTTTGTAGAAAAAAATTGCAGTGTTGCAAATATATAGAAAGAAAAATTTTCCAAAAGATATAATCCCATTTGGACTTTCTTTTCAGTGAAGTATCAGTTCTTCAATATATAAAACTCTTCAGTGCCTTGAAGAATGTTAAACTGTGTGCATATTTCACAGAATGTTTTTATTTTATTCCTTCATAGGAAAATTTTGTCATCTATTTTTTACTGAGGTACCATTACTTTACAAATCTGTACAGGTTCCAAGTTACATTTTCTCACCACACCTACCACCCGGTGTCCAGTCACATCCACCAGCATTTGTAGTGATTTTTGACTCAGTACTTTCCTGTGTATCTGTTACATTAAATACATCACCACCCGCAGCAACTCATTTAACTTGTGGTCATCTTACCTGTGTTGCTGTTGACTCCTCCCATTTAGTATTATGAGTCAGGACCACAGATTGCCTGCATATTTTTTTTAGTTCTTGGTTTTCGTTTTGAAAATTTCCCTTTAAGATTTTTCCATTTTTTTGTACTTCTGTCTTTGCTATGTAGTTTATTAAAAGCAAGCAAACCAACAAAAACCATGAAGAAAGTGTTTTCATTTAGGATAAAACATTTATAGAATAAAACATACATAGACTAAATTATTAACACGTGAAGAGAAAATATGACATTTAAAATCAACTAAGAAGCGTTAACAAAGCTAGAAGAAAGGAAAACATGTTAGGGAGAAATCCCTCGCTAGTTACATCTCGCTGCTGGACAGGGAGACTCGTCAACATTATCTGTAAACATTAGGTAAAGTCTATTGTTAAAATTTATCCAATTTCAAAATTTTGTTTTAAATTTTATGCATATTTAGCTTCCATCAGAATATTTTTAAAAAGAAAAGGAAACATTCTGAAAAACAGAAATAACCAGATTAAACTGTGCCACATACTCCTGGTTAGTTTAAAAGAATCCCACACGCTCAGGGGATCTCCACGTGCTCAGGGGAATGCCAGAGACGTCCCCCCCATGCAGGACTGTGAAGTGTTCCCACTGTCTTTGTGAAAATGCGCGTAGCGTAACTACTGCTAGACCAACTCCACGTAGCCACGTTTTATTTCATAGCTGTAAAATGAGTTAAACCCTTTATTTCACATACATTGTGTACATTTCAAAAAAACGCTTTTAATGGAGACACATTTGAATGTATTATATCCCCTTTAAAAGATGACATTTTCCGTGGCCTTTGTATATGTCGTACGACTCCACGGTCACAGCACAGCTCCGTCGCAGCGCCTTTCCGTGGACGTGCCTCCCGGAGCAGTTTTCTGTTTGACCTTTTAACAAGTTGCCTCTGTCGCCATTTCCCCCCCTCCCGGCAGCGATTCACCGGAACAGCCCCCGTCCTGTGAAGGTGCCCCGGTGCCACAGTGACCCTCCTAACCCGCATCTGATTATCCCCACTCCAGAGGGATTCAGGTACCTGCCGCTTCCGCGCCGTTGCCGGGGGCTCTCCTCTGCCGCGTGCTAATACTCTGGCTGCTGCCGGGCGCTTGCTCTGATAACGCAGTAATGTTTTCTGTGTTCCTATTCCTGTATTTTCAGAAGCTCTCGTTTGCATTATGTGGAGGACATTCCAGCAGTGTGTTAGTTGCAAAAGAAAGGCATGCAAATTTAAAACAGACTGTAATTCCAATGTAACTTAGGTTCTTGGCTTATTTATAATCTCAAGCTACTAAACGCTTTCTAGCTTTGGAATAATTCTTTTTCTTCCTTAGAATGACCTAAGAAAAAGGAATTGGAGAGTGCCTGGTATAACGAACATGGCGGGGCGGGGTGTGGGGAATTCTGTTTAAATTTAAAACTGGAGAAAAACCTGAGGTGATCTTTCCAGTTTGGGTTTTTATGTGTGTGTGTAACTGGAGCAACTTAAGTACTAAAGGGAGCTCAGAAACTCTAGTTCTGAAATACTTCCCTTGAATGTGGTGGCATTTTTGCTTCTTAACGGCCGTGAGCATCTTCCCTCCCCTGGGCAGTCACTTTCAGAAGTCCATTTTGACAGTATTTGCTGAGAAAGGACCACAAGTACCTTTTAGAATTAGTTGGAAGTTAGTTTTCTTTTCCATGCCTAGATCTGATTCTTGATCAAAGAAGGAGCTGCACTCTCTAACTTCAAGTATTTTTCACTTTCTCACCCTGTTTATCTCTAATTGAAAACCGCTTGGGAGCCCG
This sequence comes from Talpa europaea, assembly GCF_964194135.1. Lineage (NCBI taxonomy): Eukaryota > Metazoa > Chordata > Mammalia > Eulipotyphla > Talpidae > Talpa > Talpa europaea. The sequence continues at coordinate 3,789,645 of NC_140068.1, read as the reverse complement.
TCCCCGTTTCTTGCCTGTTTCCTGAAGCTTCTCTTCTCGTCTCAGCACTCGGAGCGTGCCCTCGGACGTGCGGAGCCACGGCAGCCCCGCGCCCAGTCGCCCCGGCCCCTCAGGCGGCGACTCTGCGCCACCCAAACCCATCAGCAGTGCCCATGACACCAGGTAGCCTCATCCCCCCAGTGTCATGTCCCCGTGCCCGCCCCGCCCCTCATGTGCGTCTGCCGCGACCCCGGCTTTGGGTGGGGCGCTGGGCGCTAAGGGCCTCCAGGGCCTCTGCCTGATGGCTAGAGTCTGTGCCATCGTAACTTTACGGCAGAATCAAAGAACCTGCCCCGCCGCCCCTTAGGAGCCCCAGGAGCGTTTCGGCAGAGTGTGTCTCTCCCGAGGCCCCACGTGGTGAGTGGGGCGTCTGGCAGCACTGAGGTGGTGGCGGGTGGATTTAGGAAGATCGCCTTTAGCGGGATTCCTTACCTCATTTGGACTACTGTTGATTAGAGCGCGTGTGTAAGAGGAGAAGTGAGTGTACGGGTTGGTGTCTCATGGAGACTAGAGCCCCCTGGCCGCGCGGGCAGGCCGAGCCTCTCGCCGAAGCCCTCTGCGCTAGTCAGTGGCGTGTGTGGCCGGCCCCCTCCTCACGTCTGGTGGGGCTGTCCCTACGGCCTCCATTCCTTACAGGGGAAGGATCTGGGCTCGTGTCCTGTTCCTCCCTGTGTCTGAGATTATGAGGGAGCGGGCTCTGTGCCACTCCGGAGCGGGAGAGCCTTGAATTGTGGGCAGAAGGTGACATGTGGCTTTCGTGTTGAGTTTCTTCCTGACAGTCTGGAACTTGTACAGACATTTCCATTCTCTCAGTGGAAATTTAAATTCTCCCATTTTCATTCATGAAAATAATATTTCTAATTTTTACTAGTAAATACCCTTAACCGGAAAAAAATCGAAGTATTTTATAGCTGAAGCAGTCAGCTGAAAAAATTAACCATTAACACTGAGCACATCGCACTTGCCCACTTCATTTTTGTGTTTAGAGCATCCCATGGTTAACATTCCACATCGGCTAAGAGACCCCGTGGCCACTGACCTTGTCGCTTTACTGCGTGCAATGCAGTCAGGCAAGTGACACCCCTCCATGCAGTCATTGGTGGGGACAGCATGGCCTGAACCACAGTGCCTGGCCCCATGCCTGCCGCCCCCCCTTCACAGAGCTTCCCCCAGAGCTGGAGGAGGGCACCGTGCCCGCGTGGCGAAGGCTCTGGCTCAAGCTGTGTTAAGGCCCCGGTGAGCTGGTGTGTGGCACCCTAAGTGTGTTCAGGCCTTTTAAAAGCTGCAGGTGGTCTAGGCTGCTCCTCGCTAGGCCTCCGCGTGTAGGGAGTAGCGTTTCATGAGAATTCTTCATCTCAAACGTGAACATGCTGCAGGAGGGCCCTTGGTAATTAGAACTCACACTGGATGGCCCTGTGCCTTCTCAGAGCCACGGATGAAAGGGATAGAGTTGGCGGTGCAGGCAGAGCTGTGTGAAGACAGGGGGCTCCCTTACTCGCCCCTGCCCGTGCCTGCCATGCACTCCTTCCCGGAGGCCTGGGCAGTGGGCTTGGGCGCACCCGCCCTGAGAACCTGGGTCGCCTGTGGCCCTGAGCTTGTGAACGTGCTGAGGAAACCAAATGGCTGCCCTGCCGCTTCCCGCGTGGTGGGCGCCCAGCCTGGTGCACCGCCCGCACCTGCCTTAGACGCCCTTCCCCCCACCTTGGCTCCACCAAGCAGTGTTCTGCTTGCTGCTGGCTCCTCCTGCCTTGCAGGAGCCGATTGTTCATTTTATAGGATTGTGCCAGCCACTTTTACACCACAGAACTCGTCAAACTCCGCGAATTTCCCCGACCCTCCCTCACCCCCTCCTCGACAACAGCTGTTGGACCATTGCCAGTGTCACACTCGACTTAGGTGCATCTTCTTGCCTTTCACCCTGGCAAAAATTTCTGTGGGCCTGAGCTGGCGCATTTCTTCTCCCGGAAATCAGCGAGTGGAGGTGCCCTGGCGCTTGTGGCCAGTCCTTGGCATGGCTGAGGAGGTGGATGTGTTTCTAGTGAATGGTGCCAGGGCTTTTTAATGAGCTCTGTGGCTAGGGAAGGTGTCCCCTTCTCTTCAGACATCACAAGGACTGTGCCTGACCTGGGCATCCAGACTGAAGCACATTCCACGCACCAGCCCCCGTGGGCATCTGTTCAGCGGGCCACACCGCCTTAGCTGTCCAGCGTGTCGTAAAAAAGAGCAGAAATGCTACCATACTTCATTCATAAATTGCACACTAAACTTATTAATAAACTAATGCCACACTTACTTTAGATTATTTGAATTACAATTTTAACACATCCCTTACTTACTTCTGGGCTTTACTCCTTATGGGGTCATTCTGATTTCTGGACACTTCACTTTATTCTGGAAAAGCAGCATATTAGCTTGTTCCGTGCCTCTTGCGCTTCCTGCTCCTGTGCACTCTGGCTTGGCAACTGCTCGAGCAGTCTGTGGGTGTCCCTCTCACGTCCGTATGAGTTGATGTGAAATCTTTGGAACTGTAATGATTTTAGCACTTTAAGTAGAATAAGTACGTAAATATAATTTGGTGGTAATTTTAAATATTAGTCAGATTCGGTAATAATTTTCATCCTGGGCTTAAGTTGTGGCGCTTTCCACATGCCAGTAAATGCCAGGTTGTTTTTTTATTTGTTGTTTTTAATATGAAAAGGTGTATTATGCCATCAGGTTTTCATGTTGACTGTGGAGAGATAAAAGTATAACTCTCAGGCTCCACATTGGTTTCTCAGCAGCAGTGCTATTCATTTTGAGTAATTCTTTGGGGCTGTCCTTTTCGATGTCTTCTACTGAACAGGTGATAGTTGTCCCAAGGGATGGTCACCCCAGTTGAGAATCAGCTCTAAAAGAACCTCTCTGACCTTGTAATTTTACACTCTGTTGAACTGCTAGCTTAATTTGTGACAATGTTCAAACAGGGGCTCCAGTGTCCCTGAGAACGACCGCCTGGCTTCCATCGCGGCCGAGCTGCAGTTCCGGTCCCTGAGCCGTCACTCCAGCCCCACCGAGGAGCGAGACGGTCAGTGCCCAAGGCGCCAGCTACCCCCCCTACCCTGTGACTGTCTCCTCCCCAGTCCCTACTGTCAGTGCCTCAGACGAGTGAAGAACAGGTGGTGGCGCTGAGTGGGTGATGTGGCCCACGGCGGCTTTAGCTTAGAGACCGTATCAGCCATGTCTGTGTTTTCCAGGTCTGCTTCTGTTGTTCTTTAAAAAGTTATTCCTGGGCCTCCCCTGGTGGCGCAGCAGTTGAGTGCTGGGCTGCGAGGCTGCCCGCAGCCTCTGCAGCGCCAGTTCGTTCCCTGGCCAACGGCGAGGGCCCCACCAAAAAAAAAAAAAAAAAGTTATTTCTGATATTTCAATGTCCACACACTGTTATTTGCCTCAAAAATCCAAAAGGCCAACCACAGTGGCCTAGGAGTTAGTCTCACCACTGTCACCGCCACATCCCCAACCAGGGAGCTATCCACAGGGCTCAGCAGACCTCTCCTGTCTCCCCGCTGCTCCCCTCAGCAGTGGATTTCAGTCAGTCTGCCTGTTCTGTTCCCCACTCTGTCTCTGGTCAATCCTCTCACCCTGCAGCCCTGGCCTTCACCCCAGTTCCTCTACTAAATCAATAAGTAAATATTAAAAATAATACAAAGGTTGATGATACGCTGAAGTTCTGCTGTATTGCAGACCTAGGAGTTTTCACCTGGGGACTGTGCGTCACCAGTGCTTAACCTGCTGAGCGCCAGGGCAGGACTTCTAAGTGGGGTCCCCAAAGAATCCAGTTTCTGTTTAGGATCCATTGTCTGTTACTTGTGGAAACACTTATTTGGGTGCAGTTTCCTAGAACAGTTTGTGGAGGTAGCGTCTCTCTGATGCTACAGAATGAAACCTGCCTCCGGGAAGACGGCCCTGCTGACTCCTGGCCCCCGGCCTCGCTCCTGTGTCTGTCTCATAAGTCTTGGTTCTTCATCCCACAGAACCAGCGTATCCAAAAGGGGACTCCTGTGGGTCAGCCCGGAGAAGTTGGGAGCTTCGGACGCTCATCAGCCAGACCAAGGGTAAGGAGGTCAGACGTCAGACTCCTTGTTCAGGCATGAAGCGAGCAGGTTCAGCTGCTGAGGTGTCAGGCCTCTGAGGCGGTGTGTGCTGGGCCTGCAGTCCCCACCCTGCTCTCTGATGCGCTGTTTCTGCTCATCCCCTGCTGTGGCAACCGCAAGCCCATTTGAGTCAGACACATGTTTAGCCGCCTTTGTGTTTTTTAACTCGCTGTCATTAGTTTCCTGTCACCGTGGGCCCTAAGCATAATTCTTTGTGCGTGGCAGATAGCTGGTAGATGTCTGTGAAATAAATACTCATTCATTTCTTTGTTAAGAAATTAGGAGATTTTCTATTCAATTCCATTGGTCTGTGTGTCTGTTCTTGTTCCAGTACCATGCAGTTCTGATGATTATGGCTTTATAGTATAGTTTGAAGTCTGGGAGTGTGATGCCTCCATTCCCTTCTTTTTTTTTCAGAAGAGCTTTGGCTATCCGGGGTTTTTGGTGATTCCATACGAATTTCATCAATAATTGTTCTATTTCTTTGAAGAATGTCATTGAAATTTTTATTGGAATAGCATTGAATCTGTATATTGCTTTTGGTAGGATGGCCATTTTGATGATGTTTATTCTTCCAATCCATGAGCAGGGGATGTCTTTCCACTTCTTTGTGTCTTCTTCTATTTCTTTTAACAGTGTTTTATAGTTTTCTTTGTATAGGTCCTTTACCTCTTTTGTTAGATTTATTCCCAAGTATTTGATTTTTTTTTTGTTTTGATAAAAGGGATGGGTTTTTTGATTTCTTCTTCACATTTTTTGTTTGTGTATAGGAAGGCTACTGATTTTTGAGTGTTGATTTTGTATCCTGCCACTTTACTAAACTGATTGATTAGTTGAATTAGTTTTTCTGTGGAGTTTTTGGGGTTCGCTATGTATATTATCATATCATCTGCAAATAGTGATAGTTTAACTTCCTTTCCTATTTGGATTCCTTGTATGTCTTTCTCTTGTCTTATTGCTCTGGCTAGGATTTCCAGTATTATATTAAAAAGGAGTGGTGAGAGTGGACATCCTATGAATATGCACTGGAGCAAAGAAAGTTTGTTCAATAAATGGTGCTGGGTCGCCACATACAAAAGAATGAAGCTTGACCACTACCTCATACCGTGCACAAAAACCAACTCAAAATGGATTAAAGAACTGACATAAGATCTGAAACCATAAAATACATAGAAGAAAATATAGGTGAAACACTACATGACATGCACCTCAAAGACATCTTTACAGACACATCACCCAAAGCAGTGATAGTGAAGGCAAAGGTAAACAGCTGGGACTACATCGAATTAAAGAGCTTCTGCACAGCAAAAGAGACAATAACCAAAACAAAGAGAAACCCCACCAACTGGGAGAAAATTTTTGCACCCAACACTAATGATAAAAGACTGATCACAAAAATCTACAAACAGCTGATGAGACTCAACAAAGACAAAGAAAATAATCCAGTCAAAAAATGGGCCCAAGAGCTAAAAAGAAACTTCTCTGAAGAAGAAATGCACATGGCCAACAGGCATATGAAAAAATGTTCAACATCACTTCTAATCAGGAAAATGCAAATCGAAACTACAATGAGATACCATCTTACACCAGTGAGAATGGCACATATTAAAAAAACTAGCAACATGGGCCTCCCCAGTGGCGCAGTGGTTGAGCGCTGGGTTGCGAAGCTGCCCGCGGCCTCTGCAGCGCCGGTTCGATCCCCGGCTGCTCCCCGGCCACCGGAGGAGGGTCCCACATGGTGCGCAGACCTCTCCTGCCACCCGCTGCTCCCCTGAGCAGTGTGCTTCGGTCCTTCTGCCTGCTCTGCTCCCCGCTCTGTCTCTGGTGAATTCTCTCACCCTCCCGCGCTTCTGACTGTACCCAGTGCATGTACAAACAAACAAATAAATAAAATAAATAAAAAATACATGCCTCTTAAAAAAAAAAAAAAAAACTAGCAACAACAAATGTTGGCAAGGTTGTGGGGAAAAAGGAACTCTCCTGCACTGGTGGTGGGAGTGCAACCTGGTCCAACCACTGTGGAGAGCTGTGTGGAGATTTCTGGACCTACTAAACATAGAGCTTCCATAGGATCCAGCAATTCCACTCCTAGGTATTTACCCAAAGGACACAGAAACATCCATTCCAAAGAACACCTGCACTCCTATGTTTATAGCAGCACTGTTTACAATAGCTAAGCTTTGGAAACAGCCCCAAATGTCCAAAAATAGATGACTGGATCAAGAAGATGTGGTCCATATACACCATGGAATATTACTCAGCATTCAAAAAAGATAAACACATGCAGTTTGCAGCAACATGGATGGAACTAGAAGGGATCATGCTCAGTGAAATAAGCCAGAAAGAAAAAGAAAAATACCGGATGGTCTCACTCATAGCAGGAATTTAGAAAACTTAAATAAGGGACCAGGAAAAAGACTAATCAATACAAAGTAAAAATCAAAATCAACAAGCAACTATAAACCAGAGACACACTACGGGGGTGGGGGGGGAATTAGGGAGAGGCGGGGAAAGGAAGAACTAGAGTCAAAATAAGGGGGGGTGCAATTGTATGGGGAATATAACCAAAATGAAAATGCATACATTGTGCAAAGATGAAAAAGGATGTAAGAATTATATAAAATAAAATATTTAAATAAAATTAAAAAAAAATTAGGAGAAGGTTTATCTCACAAAATGGGTTAGTTTTAGCCATCACCAATGGGAAAGTTTTACCCAGAAGCAGAACAGCACAACAGTAGCAGGGCCATCTCTGGCCTGGCCCTGGGTGGTCACAAGTGCTGTCACATGTGCTCTGTCACTACAGTCTGGAGCAGCAGGCAGAAGAGCTCTCACTCTCTCTCCATAAATGATAAGGATTCCCGGACCTCCCTGTCTCTGGAGCAGCTGGTGTATCTGGGCAGTGGGAGGGTGAGGAAGAGGGCGAAGCTGAGGCAGGTCACCCACGGGCCTGGGTTGGGGCGATGGCTTGGAAGACGTTGCGGGAACGCAGCCTCACCTGGAGATGGGGGGGGTGCGGTTCACAGGGAGGAACGGGGCCAAGCAGCGGTGGCCCAGGTGGACAAGGCATGCGCTGTGTGGCTTGAGCCTGGCGATGGGGACCACCTCTCTGTGGCTCCTACTTACCAGTAGTTCCCACGGTAACAGTCCTCGCGAGGATTTTCAGAACAAATGCTCTGGTAAAGTGAACTTAGGTATGTGGGGAGAGTTACAGTTCATGCTGACCTATTACAGACCAACAAATCTTGAGCAATTTTTGTGTGAAGAAGTAAGCCTCTCCCAGGAGTACTTGACAATGGCGCGCCTCTACTCAGCTGCTGAAGTCTTGCTGGTTGCTGAGTGGGCTGCTGGGTCACATGCTGAGGTGAAGGAAGAGAGGATCCCTGTTTTGGAGAAGTGATGATGGCTAAGAAACTGTAATTAGAGCACCATGAATCTTTGGGAATTTCTCTTCTGAAACTTCTCACACTTGTCCCTGTCCTCCGTGGTCATTTGTCTGCCAGGAAACCCCGCCCTCAGCACATGCTGAGGCATGTGAGGAGCGCTGTGACAGTGACAGGTGCTGCACGTGCAGCCGTGGCCATCGGTGAGCTGCGGGGTCAGCATTAAACAACGGCCTAGGATGGATCCGACGCGTGTGGTTAGGGAGATGCCTCATGAAAGTGTTGGTGTGGACGCCTGTGTAAAAGATCTTTCTTGTTGTAAATCATGATAGAGTAAGCTGGGTGAAGATAGGGAGCCTGATGGAAAATAAGGACTTAGCAGATGGGGAGCTAAGGTATGTCACCTACTGCTGTGTCCCAGGCCCGGGCTAAATGCACCACAGCAGCACTTCATTAAATCCTCGCTGTGGTGTCGCGAGGCAGTTGCTACCTCACAGGTTAGGATTTTGATACATAAAGTCAACTTACTTGTCCATTGTCGGGCACCTAGAAAATGGGGAACCAGGAGCTGACCTCAGGGCCCCCCACTCCGTGCTCTTCCCAGAGAAGGACATCTGACCCCTTCCCATCAGAGGCGGCTTCCCGGGAGACAGAGGCCTTCTGGCGGAGGCTACTCAAGCAGGCACTGTCTGGGATGGCCTGAGGCAGACCGAAGCATGTGAACAGGCATGGGGGGAGATGGGGCCGGCGTGTCCGTGAGAGTCTCTTACGCTCGGCCTGCCCAGAGCTGGTGGCAGGAGAAAGAACCTGCTGAAGAAGTAAACAGGCCAGGTCCAGGGCGTGTAGTCTGCGTGAAGGACTGGATTTTTTGGTAAATAGATTGTGGAGAACCATGAAATAGAGAGCTATGGTCAAATTTTTTGTGTTTGGGAGAAGTTCTTGCCGGTAGGAGAGAGAACTGCAGGGAGGAGAAGCCAGGGACACGTGGTCTGACTGCCGCGCCTTGCGAGTCGGGGTGCAGTGCGCTCGCCAGCAGTCACTCGATATCAGTGGACTTTCATTCACCTGCTTGTGTCTAATACGAAGTGGCAAGCTTTGCCGTGGGCGCCTCTCGGTGCGTATTGCTCTGTTCTTACTACGTTTTGGAAAATGACTGGGGTGAGTGAGCTTATGATTCTCCCTGCAGATACGGCTTCCAAACAGGGACCCATAGAAGCTATCCAGAAGTCAGTCCGACTGTTTGAAGAAAAGAGGTATCGAGAAATGAGGAGGAAGAACATCATTGGCCAAGTCTGCGACACCCCCAAGTCCTATGATAACGTCATGCATGTTGGCTTGAGGAAGGTGACCTTCAAGTGGCAAAGAGGAAACAAAATTGGTAAGGACGGGAGGCGCGGGACAGGTGGTCTCTGCTAGAGACAGCAGCGGCTGCCCCTTCGGGTCGCGTCTGCATGCTTAGTTGTACTCAGTTGTTTTCTCTTATAAATGTGGGAAATACACGTTTTTTTCCCCCAGAGAGTTCTGTTTTTTACTTTATTTGTAAGATGCCTTCTAAGAGCAATACTTAGTGAGATTTTAGCAAGAGATTTTAAAACTAAATTGAATAGTTTTCCTCTATAACTCCAGAAGTTTTGCCCATTGTTGCTTCCTAGAATGGATTCAATACAGAATAGTCTTGTCTTCTAAAACATCACCTGAATTGTTATTTCCCAGGTAAAATGACTTCTTGTAAAGTAACTCGGGTGAGGTATGAGAGAAACGGCCTGGCGATATTTCCCATCTTCCCGTATGCTTTTATTCATCCAGTGTTGGGGCTGGAGAGGCAGACACAGTTGGCATATGGGCTTCTGTGAGCCTGAGAAAAGCTGCGGTGTCCAGAGACCTGTCCATCAGAGCAGAAAACGCTAGAAATAGCCATGCACGTCATGAGCTGTGTCGATCATTGTCCTCAGTCGTATTCAGCCACATAGCCCTACGCTGAACGTGCCACAGAGTGTTGGTAGACTGTCTGCTCCCTGTACACCTGGGGCTGCAGCTGTGAGGCCCAGTGAGTGTGGCCGCTCCCTCGGACCACCACCCCAGCATCCCAGATTCCTCAGCACCAGGAGGGCTTGGAAATGCGTAGCTGCATGTGGTCAGTTCCGCTGTATAGACAAGTGCAGGTGAGACCCAGGAAGAGATTGCCTAAGACTCACTTCTGAGGGGACATTCAGAAACCCAGGCATCTTGCCTTGGTGTGCGTAGTCAGCGACACAGCACAGACCAGGGTCAGGTGAGATGCTAATTTGAATGCCATGGAACGGCCTCACTGTGGTGACTGAGCATGGCCTGTGTGTCTCTGTTCCCAGGGGAAGGGCAGTATGGGAAGGTCTACACCTGTATAAGTGTCGACACCGGTGAGCTGATGGCTATGAAGGAGGTGAGTGGTCTGGCCCGGATGACGCCTCTTTGGTGAAGAAACTTCTGTTGACACACTTCTGCTTAGTGCACAGAGCTGACTTCTGTGCTCCTCTGGTACGAGGTCAAGCCCCAGACCCGCTGCTTGGCACTTAGATTAGTGGGGACCAACCAGCTGAGAACCGGGGAGAGTGAAAGTCTGCCATCCAGCCAGGGTAGACCAGGCGCTCAGACACCCCACCACGGCACCGGCTGTGCTGTATGGGGAGACAGAAGGGAAGCACGGAGGCCAGTGGTGGTGTCTGTAGGGGGAGCTGAGGGGAATGTTCACACTTGTGATAAGCTTCAGAAGTGAACAGCGGTTTAACGGCAGGAGGTGGGGGAGGAACAGGGAGAAGGTGAGGAAGGCCCTGGGGAGCAGGGCCTGCTGCCCTGATGAGGAGACACTGGTGCAGCAGGGAGGAGGTGCAGAGGCTGGGCCTGTGGACATGGGGTCCTGCACTCCCTCTGCAGTCCTCTGCCACGGGGCACTCACCCACGCTCCCACACCTCCTCCGGCAGCTTGTTGGCTTCCTGTGGGCGGCATCATCTCTCATCCTTATGTCTCGCCCAGCACCTAGTGCCTGTGACTGCTTACTGGGTGTTGAGTGTTTGTCACCTCAGCTTGCAGTTAGGAAAATGACCCTGTTAGCTGTGTTCTCACTGGATATTCTAACACAGCCACTTTTATGTCACCCGAAACAACAAAGAAAATGTTAGGGAGTGAAGTTCACACACAAACACACGCACACACACACACATATGGATGCCTGTGGGGCTGAGAGTGGGGTCGGGCCTCCAGCCCCGGCTGGACCTGCGGAGTGTCCAGGCTGCGCCTGGCCGGTGGTGATGGTGGGTCGCTTTCCTCTTGCAGATTCGGTTTCAGCCCAATGACCATAAAACCATCAAGGAAACGGCAGATGAGCTGAAAATATTTGAAGGCATCAAGCACCCCAACCTGGTTCGGTACTTTGGTGTGGAGCTTCACAGAGTAAGCCGCCTTCCGCCGCACGGTTCGGTGTGAGGAATCAGTCAGGGCACAGCTGGGGTCCTGTTCTACATCACAGGTCTTCTCATTTCAGAGCACAGTAACTTTGCCTAATTGTCAGGAATTCTCCATGACTTACATCATTTCTGCCTTCTCTCTGAGACTAGAGGAGTTCTTCCTGAAATGTAAGTTGTAGACGGTAGTCACAGACCTGACATTATAAAGCACTGAAACCCTCCTGCAGCCAGACGACGCTTCTGGAGCGCCCACGGCTGCCTGTTCCTTTCTCCTCCCACTCCTGGCTGAGGGCCCTGCGTGCGCCCAGGTGTGCGCCCAGGGAGCCACTGTGCAGTGAGAGAAAGCGAAGACCTCAGTTCGGCCCCCTGGTGTCAGAAATAGGCTCTTTGAGGGAAACAGGACAGGACAACTTGGAGCCTCTTTGGAGTGTGAGCTTCCAGGATAGTAATGATGTTTCATGTTTCACACGTGAATTCTTGGTGGAGAAGGATGTTTCAGTCCTTAATAATATGTTTACAGGGCCAGCCTGTTGGTCCCTGGCAGGCTCCATTTTGGAGGACCCAGGCCATGCCACGTCATCCGGAGAGGTTCTTCTCCCAAGGGCTCTTTCATCCAGACAGAGGCAGCGGGCGGACCCGCTGTGGCGCGGGGAGTACAACACACAGCGCTCAGGACAAGTGCGGCATGCGGCTAGAGATCCTGTGGGTGCGGCGGCGACGCCCCAGACCCCGTGGTGTGCGTGCCGACCGGCTGCGCTCTCTCCCCGCAGGAGGAGATGTACATCTTCATGGAGTACTGCGACGAGGGCACGCTGGAGGAGGTGTCACGGCTGGGCCTCCAGGAGCACGTGATCAGGCTGTACTCCAAGCAGATCACCGTGGCCATCAACGTCCTGCACGAGCACGGCATCGTCCACCGCGACGTCAAAGGTGACCGCGTCCCTGGCCCCGCGAGGCCTCTCTAGGAGGGAGATCCTGTGCCTGGCAGCTGCCCCGGAGAACCCTGCACAGAGAAACCCGCAGAGCACATGCCTCCGAGCGCGGGGTGCTTTGCTTGCCTTTCTGTTGAGCGCAACTTCGGGCCAAGTCTGATTCTGGAAAGCGAAAGCCGCGGCTGCCCTGAGCAGCCAAGCCTGCTCTGGCATCACTAGGGAAAGAGGTGCCCTGTGACTGGGGCGGCCTCTCCTTCCCTGTGTCAGGACCCTCGCGTGTGCACATGTGGCGGCCGTCTGTGCAATGCAGTGTGACCGGGAGGCCCGGGCCCTACACGGCTATGCCAGCACTTGAGCCCTGTGCTGAGGGATTAGAAGTCCTGCATGTGCCCTGGGGCTGCCCCTCTGGTGTTTGTCAGTACAGACCACGCCCCTGGCTTTTGTAATCGGGCCTTTGGGGGATAACTAAAACAGGGAATGAATTTGTCTCTGATATACCCCAGTCTGTAGGGCTCCCTTCTGCCACAGCCTGAGCCAGAACCCAGTCACTCTGGAATGGACCTGGCTTCTGACCTGGCACTAGGCTTGAGTCTGGGAGCTAGCTGGATCCCACCAGAGCCTGCTTTGGCTTGGGTGGGACAGCTGTCCAGCGGCTCTCCCTGAGTTCCCAGCACCCGTCTTGTTGCCTCCTCCAGTCCCCGCCTTCCACCCCACTGCTTTGCTGTCTGGGCTCATGCTGGGCCTTTGCTCTTGTCAGGCTGCAGCATTGCCCATTTCCAGTTCTCCTGCCACAAATAACTGTTCTCAGGTTCTGTCCAGTGTCACGAAATGGTGCCCTCATGCCATCAGCCACGCAGTAGAGTCCCTGAGAGCCCCTGAATAAGGTCTGTCATGTGTCCACATGGTGGGCCTTATGACTCGGCCCAGCTGAGATTGTGCACACGGACCAGCTCCAGAACCCCGACATGAGCCCCTGTGCCATCCATTGTGGGGACGCTCTACCCTGGGCTGTGAGATGAACCATCCTTCTTGTGCTCATGGTGTGGCTGCATGTCCACTGCACTGCACTGTTGGCTCAGAGGGAGGGCCCATAGCACCCCTGAGAGCAGAGGCTGGCTCTGGTGGAGAGCGAGGCAGGCTGCCCTGAGTGGTGCACGGTGGCCCATGCTCCCATGGGCGTGCCCGGCAGGCGTGTGTGTGGTTCGTAGAGTCATTGAAAAATCATGGAACATTCATTGGTCAGAGTCTGATACGAACCCAGTGTAGCCCTGGGCTCTACCTGCAGAGCGGCAGTGCGGCAGCCCGGGCCACTCCCGCCGTCATGGAGGCCATAGAGGCAGCGTCTTCAGGGACCCCGCGAGCCTTTGTGCCTTATATGTCGTTTCAAGAATCTCCGTTGTTAATGTGAGACTTTCTGCAGGTATTTCAGTTTAGAATGTGTTGGATAAAGCATCTCCATTGCTTTGTGTTCGATTGTGAATAGCGCTTAACAATCTCTGATAATAGTTGGTAAAGTTTCATAAACTTTTACTTTATTTAGGTTGGGATTCAAGTTCTTGTGGTGTAGATTACCATGTAGACTTCAGATGCCTCCCTGTGCTCTAGAGGCTGACAGCTGCTTTTTTCCTGTAGGTGCCAATATCTTCCTTACCTCCTCTGGACTGATCAAGCTGGGAGATTTTGGATGCTCAGTGAAACTTAAAAACAACGCACAGACCATGCCTGGGGAGGTGAACAGCACCCTGGGGACGGCAGGTGGGCACCCTGATCCGTCCGTGCATGGCTCGTGATGTGCTTGGTGCTTGGGCTTTGTTGTGGCTGCCCCTCCAGGCAGAGACTTGGGGAGCTTGCAGGGGGTTCTCCCTGCAGAGAACCACACTCGAGACACATGGGCTTCCTGCAAGCCCTTGTTGAATGGCATGTTTGGTTCTCCATAGAATTAAAGGAGTGACATTTTCTTGCCAGAAAAACACTATTGTTTACACTGAGTTTGTTAGAGTGATTCTAGTTCAGCACCGTTGTTAAGTGGTGATTATTTGGATTAAGTGTCATAAAATTGTACACCCTCCTTTACAGGTTAAATGTCATGTTTTCATTATCAACACTTTACCTGAAGATTTACATATATAAAAGATAATTTGGCCCCTAAAATGCCCGTTCAGGATTATTACTTTCTGTCATGTAACTCAAGAAGGGATTCCCTACTCCACGAGTTAGTTGTCTGTGTAGGATCGTTTGCATTATAGTGTAATGTGACATAATGGATGTTAATTAATTGCTTGGCTCTATTAACACATGGTGCTGTTTTCGCACGCCACGCTTACTTCTGTGTCTGTGACCCCAAAGCGTACATGGCTCCGGAGGTCATTACCCGGGCGAAAGGAGAGGGCCACGGGCGGGCGGCCGACATCTGGAGTCTGGGCTGTGTTGTCATCGAGATGGTGACTGGTAAGGTAAGCAGCGCGCACACTGGAGCGGAGACGTCAGCGGGTTATTAGTCAGCAGAAATTGCGTGGACGCATTTTATGCAAAATAGACAACATGAAAATAAAAAGATTAAAACTGTGACCTGTCAAAGACACAATGAAGTGAAGACAAGTGACAGACTAGGACCTGCATCTTTATAAACTAGATGACTTAGTGAGAGCTGATGAGTGAGTGAAAAAGCATAGCGCTTCCATGAAATCAAGAAGCCAGTAGCTGCAAAAAGGAAGGCGAAGTTAACAGCCTGTGTCCACACATAAACTGGCCTGTGAGTGCTTTTGCTGTACTTGACTCATGATTATCCAGACTTAGAAGCAACCAGGGTGCCCTTCATAGGAGCGTGGGGCCCGCTGTGCAGACGCAGGGTTACTTGCGTGCAGCAGCTCGAAGAGACGTGCTTTCGAGCCATAAAATGACACAGGAGAACCTGAAAGCATACTGTCCTGTGCAGGAAGCCAAGTTGAAAAGGCCTTGTGAGCTGTGCTTCAACCATGGGATCTTCTGGAAGAGGGAGAACTAGGGAGGGAATGACATCAGCAGTTGCCAGGGCCCAGGAGAGGGGAGAGAAGAGGACCAGATAGGACACAGACTTTACAGGACGATAAAACTCTCATATGATCAGTATCTAAAAATTTATCTTTTTATGAAGATGCTACTAATGAACAAACCTATAAATATATGTGGATGTATAAAGGCCCCGTGTGTGGGGGGGAAAGAAGAGGGTGTCATCATTTATAAAACCAAACAGTTAGAAACTTCTTAAGTGTTATTGGTAGGAAATTACATTATTATAGAAGTCGATGCTAATTATTCAGTAAGGTAACATATTAAAATAAACATCCATATAAAATAACTCGAGCTTTATGTGTTCTCTTGACGTTTTTATATAATTCCATATATTACATTTTTTATTTGCATGTGGGTGGCTTGTAGATAATGCTGGACATTAATAGGAGATCCAAATGCGGTAGGCAGACTTTGCAGACCCCCCTCGTTTTGTAAATAAAGTTTTATTGGCGCACAGCCACACCCATTCATTTCTGCGTTGCTACTCTCACAGTACAGTGGGAGAATTGAATATTGGTGACTGTCATGGGAACCTTTAAGTAGAAGTGTGCTGGCCCCTGATGTTAATATTGAGATACCTAGAAGACGGGGCACTTGTACCTCTTTATGGTCAAGTATTAAAACCGGATTTTCTTTTCTTTTCAGAGACCGTGGCATGAATATGAACACAACTTTCAGATTATGTATAAAGTGGGGATGGGGCATAAGCCACCAATCCCTGAACGATTAAGCCCAGAAGGAAAGGACTTCCTGTCTCACTGCCTGGAGAGTGAGCCCAGGATGAGGTGGACAGCCAGCCAGCTCCTCGACCACGCCTTCGTCAAGGTTTGCAGGCTGCTCTGCAGTCTCCTTGTGTTTAAATGTTTGTGTTCTCTTGGCATAATACACTTCAGGGAATTTGAAACTTAAACATAAGATAGCTACAGGTATGCGTGAAGTGGGAAAGCAGTAAATACCCTGTGCGAGGGAGCTGGGTGTGTGTTTCTGTTTGAAGGGACGTGTTCACTGAGTCTCCTGCTGGGTGCGCTGTGTGGTGTGCTGGAATGCGCTGAGGGCTGCTCAAGGGAGCCTGAGGTGGTGCTGGGCGAGAGACGTGGTTTCCGCCCTTGACAGTGAGGTCTGCGTGAGGACAGGGTCCGGAGGACTGAGCCTTTGTTAAGCTGTGATAGTGGGCTGGGCCGGGTCACCGAGAGGAGGAATTTCTCCAGTCAGCTCAGTCTCAGCTGTCCTTTTCCCTCGAATGGCACGTCTGACTCTTTGGGAGGGATCAGCCAGGCCAGGAATCAGGGCGGACATAGAGCCAGCAAAACGGAAGAGACATGACAGGGCTCCTGAATGAGCGCAAGTTCCTCAAGGGACTGGGTCTGAGGATGCAGCCGCGCAGGACGTGGGACCTGCAGACATCACAGGGGAATGAGCGGGAGCCTCAGGAAGGAGCTTCGGTTTTATAGGAACGCCTAATGGGTAGATGTGTTCTAGAGAGGTCGCTGTGAAAGTGAGGCTAGTCAGGGCTGGGGAAGGGCCTCGGGTGTGTTAGCAGCCCGGTTGGACGTGAAGTGGCCATGACCAGCAGCTGACTGGACGTGGAGGGGTGTCTAGGACAGCTCTCACCTGGCTGGCATCGTCAGGTTACAAACTGTTTTCTCTCTGGTGGGTTAGGTCGGAGGGGCGCGGGGACGTCTGCTCTGGCAGGCGCTCGGCTCTGGGGCTGACAGTCGAGCGAGAGCTGGGCTGGGATGCAGATTTGGGAGACAGAGTGTGGCTGGGAGGGCACGCGAGCTCCTGACCCAGCACAAGGGGTAAGGGAAGGGCAGCGCACTCCCGGGGGCGAGTTCCGGGCCCTGTGGCCGGAGGTGCCGCGTAGGTGTTAGGGGCCTGCAACTGCGTAGACACTTACTCGTCATGGCCATTCTGTATTGCCTTGAGAGTGTCTGTGAACGTGTTTTCAAAGGCTTTCTGTTGTCAGTTGGCAGAGCAGTGACAGCGCCGACGTCATTCCCTCGGAGCCCGGCCCAGCGCGGTGGTTCTGCCACCTGACACAAATAGGGTGCAGCTCTTTGTCCTCCTCACAGGTCTGCACAGATGAAGAGTGAAGCTAAGCAGCCTGGCCTGGTGGTGCGTGCTCTGGTGGAAAGCCCTCTCGATCACTACTGTCTGTAACATTTACATAGACGCTGCTGAGAAGCAGCGCAAGCCTTTAACCTTCGGAGACTGAAGACTGCACAGGTGACAAGCGTCACTTCTCCTGCTGCTCCTGTCTGTCTGACGTGCACGGGGCCCTCCTGAGCGCGGTGTCCGCGAGGTCACAAAGCTGCATGTCAAGTGCCATTACTACTGTACACGGATGTCGCTCTGTCGCCGCCGGGCCCCGCCTGGCTGGGAGCCCTGACGCCAGCGTCGTGGTGTTGACCTGCCGAGGTCCCAGAGCGCGGTTGCGCTGCCGGGTGTCCGGGGCTGCTGCTGACCTCCTGCTGTCGCGTGCACTGACTGGACCCGCGCCCCGCGTGGTTGTTGGCAGGCCGTGAGCTTGTGATGCAGAGGCTGATGAATGAAATTTAAGATAAAGGTTCTTTTTTCAATAAATGGTCTATTTTAGGAAAGCTCAGTTATATTGTCTTTTAATGGTGACCAGCTTCAGAGCCAGCCGGCTACGCTGCAGCGCTGTCCTCCCATGCGCCCCCGCCCATGGGCAGCCCCCGGGCTGGAGGCCCCTGGACCCGGCGTCCTGCCGCCTCCCGGCCGCCCCTGAAGAGCGAGACGAGCGAGACAACACTAAGGCTGTAGAGCCCTTTTAAGTTATTTTATATTAACCAGCAAGTTTACGAACAGCTAAAATTTGGGGGCTCTCGGTTTATTCTCAAACCCATGTACAGGTGCTAGGTCCGTGTAAATACTGCTGAGGAAATTATCTTTTTCAGAATGTAAACATTTCAGCAGTTCGTTTTCTAAAATAGTCCAAATTACATGTCATTGATGGTGTTCTTTTATTTCCTTTTGCTATTAAATTTTTTTTAAAGATTGACCTTCAAGCTTCCTGAAATCTTTTTAGAAGCTCCTGACTCACCCCTTGCACGCAGCACCTGGCTCTGGGCAGGTAACTTCTCGAGCGGGTTCTGTGTCTCCTTCCCCCGCAGACTAGTGACCCCGGCCAGGAAGGGCGTCTGGAGAGCGCTGGCATCACAGAGTGTGTGTGCGGAGAGTCCTTCTGGTTTTGTTTCTCTAAGAGCTTTTTGAGGTGTACTGTACAGAGCGTTTGGCGTACCACTCCAGTGATTTCTAGTATAGTTGCGTGATGGTAACAGCCGTCAGCCAGACATCCAGGACTTTTCCATCACCCCAGAGACACACGCACGTCCTTGCAGTCACTCCCCACTTGCACCCCAGCCTGAGGCAGCGCCGCCCCTTCCTGCCCATTGACGCTCATGCGTGGTCTTCTGGCCCAGCGCCTCGCTCCCATGCTGGCCTGAGGTCCGCCCGCTCCGTGTGTTGCACACGGTCAGCGCTTCCTTCCCCTGCGGAGTGTGACCGTCCTGTGGATCTGCCACACACTCGCTCTGTTCATTCACTGGTGTCACCCTTTGCTTACTGTGACGCTGCTCTGAGCTTCCACGGCGGGCTCCTGTGTGAACACGGCTTCATTCCTCTTGGGCGGGGGCTTCCGGGTCTGATGATGAATCCACGTTCGGGATGTTACGAAGCTGCTGGCCGTTGGCAGAGTGACACTATCTTACACTCGCGCCAGCAACACACGGGGTCCCGGGGTCTCCGGACCCACAAGGACACGTGATATTTAGTTTTTCATGACAGTGTCTGGAGTGTCCTGCCACCGCCCTCTTGTTCCCTAACGGCAGTGAGTGTCCTTGCCTGTGCTTGTTAATCCTCGGGGGCATGTCCATCAGATCTTGTGCCCCTTTTTAATCGGGGTATTTGTCCTCATCTTAGCGCGGGAGGCTTTTATACATTCTGGATACACATCCTTTACCGGATTATGATTTGTTTGTCTCTTGGTCTGTGGCTTGTCTTTACCTCATCATCGGTGTCCTTGGAAGGACAGAGTTGTTAATCTCGCGGGCTGGTGTGTCATCTCCTTCTTTGGTGCATGTACTTTTGCTCTCATTTGTAAAAAGTCACTATCTGGTCCAGGCCGGGAGATTGACCCCCGTGTTGTCTCCTAAGAGTTTTACAGTTTTAGTTCTCACATTGAGATCTGTCTGCTAATTTTAGTTGATTTTTGTGTCTGATGTCAGGTAAGTGTCTGAATTCACCCCTTGGCCTGGGGATCACTACTTGACCGGCATCGCTTGCTGAACACTGCTCGGCCTCCAGGCGCTGTCTGGCCACCCTTGTTGAAATCAGGGGGTCATACAGCTGGGGGATTATTTCTGGTCTCTCAGCCCTGCGTCCCCCAGGCAGCACCGTGCTGTGTGGTAACTAGCTCTGGAGGGACTTTTGAAATTAAGAAGTTGAGACTTCCAACCTCTTCTCTTTTAAAGATTGTTTTGGCCATTCTTACTCATTTGTGTTGCTCTCTGAATTTTAGGACTAGCTTGTCAATTTCTGTGTACACACACATACACACACACGTGCGCACACACACACGCACACACCCTAGCTGGGATTGAGTCTGGAGGAGCATGTTAATTATTAAGTAATTTGCAGTACATGTTAATTATTAAGTACTTTACAGTGCACAGTTCTTGAACTTAAGTTTCTTTCAGAGTATTTTATTTTTCACACTATTGTGAATGGAAATGACTTTCATTTTTACACTGCTCATTGCTGAGATAGACAGACAGATAGATAGATAGATAGATAGATAGATAGATAGATAGATAGATAGATAGATTTATGTATCGGTACATTGAGGTTGTAGGTATAGTTTCATATGCAGTTTCGTGTACAGCTGATTTTTGTGTGTTTTGTTTTAAGAATCCCATAGACTTCCACGTGTAAGATCAGTGGTCGTGAATCAGCGCCGTGTCCCTGCTCTGTCAGCTGGATGCCTTTTATCCCTTCTTGCCAGTAGCTGACCGGGCCCTCCTTCCAGCTCGGGCTGAGGAGCAGTGGTGAGAGTGGACCCGCTGACGGCCACACTTGCCCCGGGGGAGTCATTCTTTCTTCCCCCACTGAGTGTGGTGCTGGGGGGTTGTCGGAAATGCCCATTATCTGACTTAGATGTTTCCTTTTTATTCTTGGTTTGTTGAGAGTTTTCATCCTGATGGGATGTTTGACATTATCAGATGTACTTTCTGTTTCTGAAGAGATGCTCCTAAGGATCTGCCCTTCAGCGTGCTAACATGGTACCTTGCGTTGACGTGGGGGTGTTGGATCAGCCTTACCCTCCTGGGACGGGCCCTGGCTGGCCACTGTCACGACCCTCTCTGCGTCGCCGTGTCCAGCGTGATGTTTTCTGAGGCGTGTGCTCGTGCCACCAGAGGGCACCCCACGGAGGGTCACCTTCGTGCCGTGTCTGTCGGTGTTGGCATGGGCTGGTGCTGGCCTCACACACAGCTGGGAGCTTTCCTTGGAAAGAATTGGTGCTGTTTTTCTAGTTTCTTTAAATGTTTGGTAGATTTCACTAGTGAAACCAATTTGATGCCTGGGTGTCTCTCTGCAGTAGGCTTTTAATTACTGATCCGTCTCTCGTCTCTTCATGTTTTCTAGTCTTAGTTTTAGTAATTTATGTCTTTCTAGGAATTCGCCCATTTTAGCTAAATCGTCTAACTTACTGAGGCAGTTCTTCACAGTATTCCCTTTCAGTACTTCTCATTTCTATAACATCAATAAATATTGAGGTCCAGTCTTTTATTTCTGATTTTGGAATGTGTGTTTTCTCTTTTTCTTGGCTGAAAGGTGATCCGTTTTGGTGATCTTTCAAAGAATCAACTTCTGGTTTCATAATTGTGTCTGCTGTTTTTCTAGTGTCCATTTCACTGTCTCCCCCGCCCCAAACCCCACCCCCGTCTTTATTATTTTTTCCTTTTGCAAGCTTTGGGTTTAATTTGCTCACTGTATTTTCCAGTATACGATTAAAAATGGTAAAGATAAAATTGGCATTAAAAATAATCTGCCAGCCCCTTCCCCTTTTTCTCTCTAGTTGACAGAGCAGAGATCTTGGATGCATGCTCGGGGAGTCTCAAGAGGTGGTTTTCCTTCTTAAACAGCGGCCTCAGCCTCCTGACATGACCCTCCAGTGTGGGGCCCGGGACCTTCTCTCCAGCCGCGGAGATCGCCGGCCTTGGCCTCGGGGTCTTGGCCAGGCTTTCCACCCTCCTGGAGCTTGAGGGCAGGCGCGGGAGGCAGCGGAGGGGCGTGGCGGTGCCAGAGAAACTTTGCTTACACAACAAGCAACAGGGCCTTGGTTCGCCAACTTCCGCTCTCGCAAAAATAACAGTATTTTCTGAGGCTACCAGCGCTGGACAGAGGCAGCCATGGCCGAGGCCACTTCTCGCACGTGAGCTGGTGCCAGGGCGGGCCGTGGCCTCTGCGGGCAGCGGTTCCTCTTGGCAGCGGTACCTGCCCAGGTGCTGCTCGGCGCCAGCTAGCGGAAGCCCGGACACACCGTCCAGCCCGTGGAGCGCTCACAGTCTCAGGGCCTGTGGGTGCAGGATGCCCATGTGGACCGGGAGCGTCGCGTGTTTGAGTGGGCGAATCTGTCACTGAGACCTGTTGAAGCAGGCAGTGCCTCCCTGCGAGTCAGAGGTCTCAGCACTGCCTGGCGGTCAGGCGTGCTGTGATGGACACCTGGGTGGGGTGGCACGCAGCGTCACGTCCCCTTCCCTGGCCCTTGGCCCTCAGGATCCCAGCCTCGCCCTGAAGTCATGTCAAAGGCCGAACTTCTCTTCAGGGCAGCTCTGCAAGTCATGTGCTCCAGCTGCCTGTTTCTGCCTCTTCTGAGCCACCTGCTGTAATTCCAGAAGCGCAGTCGCTGCTTTTCCTGCAGCGCTGGGCAGCCCTCGGCACCACCCCGCCTCAGGGTGACTCACTGCAGACATAGGAGCACCAGTGGCTCGCCAGCCTCCTCCCGCCAGATGACAGGGCGGCCTGCCGGTCTTTGAGGTCTCCCTCCAGGGGTCCTCTCCTTCAGAACATTGTCATTGCTCTAAGATACTTGAGCAAGAGTCACTGTCCTCACAGGGCTAATTCGTGCTCCATGGAACTCTGGAGACTGGAAGAGCGCGGGTCCCCTTCTCCACGCAAGCCCTCGGATGCAGGCGCCTCCAGGCACCATCCGCAGCCGCTCGTTTTCCAAGGCCCTGACCTCACTGGGCCTCTCACCCTCTTGGATGTGGAAACTAGTGTTGTTTTTGATGTTCTGACAGCAGCAGGGACTCCATTCCACGTGGTGGGCCTACCCCGTGCCCGCATGACAGGACCGCAGTGGGCCTGCTCACCTGGAGCGTGAGGCCTACCCAGGAGCGCTGACCTGAACAGGGAGCAACACGTGGGGTGCCCTCCCTGCTCCCCGCCCCTCCCTGTAGGTTGGGAGGGCAGCCAGCCTCGGAGGGAAGCTAAGGGGGAGTCTGCGGAGAGCATCGTTAGCCTGGGGCCCAGTGCTCATTAGGCAGGAGGGAGAGTGCCTGGCCACCCCGGATGAGCGCGCATGGAGCTGGGCTTGAGCTGGCAGCTGAGGGACGCAGCCCCTGTGAGCGAGGGCGGGGCCATCGCGGGGACCCGGAGATCCGCTTTTTCCCATGCTACACTTTCCGTTCACTGTCTCGTGGTGTCAGCCAACACTGCCGGTTTCGTCTTTGTTCAACCTGCCCGTGAAAGCTGGAGGTTACGCCACAGCCTGGCGGGAGCAGCAGCCAGTCATGCCATCTGCTTGCGGACGGAGTTTTCACTGTGTTGGAATCTGGAAACACTGAAAACCCCAGCGGCTGAGGGAGAGTGAGGTGGGCCTCAGACCCCTGACCGTTCATTTGTGGTCGATGGGCTCGGGGGACAGCCCCCACTCCCCGCTTCCTGGCCAGGGGAGATGAAACCCCCGACTTCCCTGTGGGCCATTCCCCGCCCTGGGGACTGGCCCTCCCAGGCGTGCTTGCCTTTCCCTCAGCATGTTCTGAGGGAGCTTTAAAAAATGCTTTTCATTTTCATTTTCAAAGACATTTCTAGGAAATCAGCCTAGTGCACCGCAGCCATGTCTGACCCCCTCAAGGCCACCGTCCACAGCGTGGGTGGGTCCAGAGGAGGGTGCCTTTGAGCAGCTGGCCTGGTGCCCCCAAGCTATTCCTTGGGCCTGTGGAGAGCAGTCCTGGTTCTGACGCCCCCAGGGCGCTTTGCTTCGTGCTGTGTCCAGCTGTTGCTGCGGAGCCTGGGCGCGGCCTGGATGTCCGAGCTGGACTGGCTCAGGCCTGCCTCTCCTCTGCTGCCCCGGCTGGCAGGGCTGACAAGGTGGCCTGGGGTGGACATGTTCCAAGTCCATGATCTGCTGGGGGCATGGCTGTGCCAAAGCACCACGGGACCCTGACTCCAGAATCATAGACGCTCTGGGGGGCAGCAAGTTCTCTGCTGAAGCACCTGGGTGCCTGCCGGACTGGTGAGTCTCCCCAGGGGATGGGAAACTGGGTTCCCATAGCCAGAACCTGGGCTGCCAGGCTGACAGGTGTGCGGGCCTGTGCTGGCACCGGTTCCCTTGCTTCCTAAGGCTTTTTTCCCTTTAGAAGAAAATTATACCAAAGTCAAGCCATTTTAATACGTGCACAGTAAGAACTCATGTTCAGACTGCTTGCTGAAGGGCCCTTAATCCTCATCTTGGGGTATTTTTCTCTTCTTAAAATTTTATTTACGCATGCATGCAAGAACTGGGGTGTAGACCAGAGGTGCGGGGGTGAGAGGATTCACCAGAGACAGAGTGGGGAGCAGAACAGGTGGATCCACTGAAATCCACTGCTGAGGGGAGCAGCGGGGAGACAGGAGAGGTCTGCTGCGCCATGTGGGTCAACTCTGGCTGCCGATAGCTTCATGGTGCTGAAACTTAGGTATTAAGCTTAAATTTGTCCTGAGGAGCCGGCACTCGGGAAACCTGAACGAAGGCATTTTCTTGTAGGTGGCTGGTACCAGGCATGTCCGTTGCCTTCTTGGATGCCCCGGTCCGGGGCTGTCTGCATGCCCATGGGAAGCTGTGAGGATACTCCGTGAGGCCATTTTTAGAAAGAACCCCGGGTGGTCCTTCCTCCTGCTAGACCTCAGGTGCGGGCCAGCCCGGTCCCAGAGCCAACTCAGAAAATGACAACAGGTTCCCAGCAGGTACGTTCCGCGTGGGGCAGGGCGGGGGGCGGGGAGGTGTGAATGTTATTGGACTTAAATTACCACACTGGCGAAGGCCAGGCCAGCTGTGAGGGAAGGACACATTTTGGGGCACTTCAGGGTCATTTCTGAGCCCTTTGAGAAGCAGCAACACGGAGGCCACTTTCTGGCCGTCTGTCCCTGGTTTGGCCTATAGGGCCCTTAAAGTTTGTTCACATGTTCTGCCTCGCTGTACCCTTGAAACAGCCCAGGGTTGGGAGGTGGGTGTCAGCCCCATTTCACAGATGAGGAAAGTGGAAAGCAGCTCCGAGTTAGTCTCCAACATGGACTGACAGGCAGGCCTGCGGCACAGCCAGGCGCCCCAGCCCCCAGAAGCCCCTCAACTCCCCCTGGAACTTGCTTCATGCGGGGCGGGAGGGCTGTGTGTGAGGCCTCACCAGACCCCCTTCCCGCCAGGCCATCAGAACCCGCTCCCGGCCATGCCCAGCACTAGGGTCAGGGACCCTGACGCCCTCGGGGCTCGGCTCTCAGAGGGTCCAGCCCAGGCTGGTCTGGTTCAGCGGATCCCGTGTTAATGACTGCGGGTGCTGAGTGGAACGGGCTCTGCTGGCCTCCCTGGTGTGCCCGGGCCGTGAGTTGCCCACGGGGGTGCCTCTCTGAACTCCTGCTCCCAGACACCCACCCAGCTGAGCTCCTGGCACCCTTGGTTCTCCTACGGAGATACTGGGGCTCCTCTGTTCCTCTCTGCCCGTGGCCTCTGCTGGCAGGCAGCAGCTGGCAGAAGCCCTGCATGTGGGCTCCAAAGACCCCCGTGACCCCAGAGCAGGCCTCTTCCCTGGGGAGTTGCCAGGCCCGGGGTTTCCCACCCACAGCCTGGTGCTGCTCAGAGGAACCTTGACTGTTTATGAAGTGAGCTCATGTTTGTGGGGGACCCAGTGTCTGGCTGGAGAGGAACAGTGGGCACACAGCCTCTCCTGGGGGCTCCGCAGCGCCCAGCCTTCATTTTCACGTCCAGTTCCAGGATCAGTTGCTACAGGGAGCATCTTCCGGACTTAGGCTCCGAGGCTCCTGGCCGGGAGGCCAGGAACCAGACTGGGAGGGGGCCCTTCACGGTCGCTGCCCCAGCGCCGCCATCTTCTCATAAACCAGTGTGCCCCTGGTGATGTCTGCCGCCCAGGAGTGAAGGTGTGGGCCCACCCCAGCCGCTGGCCCCAGCCCCTGTGCCTGCGGCCCGAAGGCTGGGTCTGGAGTGCGGGGTAGGAGGGTGAGGGTGGGGCCGGTGCCGACGCCACAGAGGAGCCACACGCTTGAGGTTTTTAGAGGCATAATTTAGTCTTACCTACAGCCTTTTACTCTGTCTCGGGCATCAGTCCCAGAAAACTCAGCACCAAAGGAAGAAGGGGCACGCAGTCCCCATCCCTGCCCTCCCCCTGCAGCCTCAGATACCCTCTGACCACCAAAGCAGCTCACCCGGCCATCCTCATCACGTGATGTGTGTCCTCGCTCACGCACGCGCACGCGCACACACTCACACGGAAGGAAAGAACAGAAATCCACTAGAGCGTATGGGGACAAAGAGGCCTCAGAGCGTCTTCCTCCCCCCGGGCTGAGGCCAGACTCCTTGCCCCCCAGCAGGGGCTCATACAGCCTTGGCCGCCGGGTCCCCCTCAGGGTGACCGCAGCGTGCACCGGCCTCAAGGTCCCCTTCGGGCGGAGCGGCGTCCCGAGTCAGTCGCTGTGCGTCTGCTTGCTGTCGATGTTGCCGTAGGCCGAGCCCTTGTCGATTTCCGTCACCCCGATCATCCATCGGACACCCATGGATGCTGCGGGAACAGGAGGCGGGGAGTCAGGAGGCGCCCCGGGACTCCCAGGACATGCCCGCAGGAATCACGGGCGGCGCCTGCCCGCAGGCCCAGCAGCAGCTGAGAGCTGGCTGGCGGGCGCCTCACGTCCCTGCCCTTGAGCTTGGGCGCGGGGGTCTCAGCCAACCGAGTGACGTGGAGACCGGCGGGCAGGCCGGGTCCGCTGGCAGGCGCAACCCTTTGTCACTGGAGTGGAGGAGTTTGCTCAGCCGGGGACCACCCTGTTACAAGCTGCCCGCAGCTGTGCCCGGGGCACACACAGCCCCTCTGCCTCCTGTGCCCCTCCCCGGGCAGAGAGGGGTCTTCGTGAAGGGAGGGACTTGGGGGCACTGCAGGGACGCCTAAGAAAGAGCATGGCGGGAGCCTGCAGGGCGCCAGAGCCCAGCGTCTCCTCCGTGCCCCGCAGGTCCCTCTTCCCCAGCAGACAGTGGTGGGGCCCGGAGGAGAGCCCAGGGCCTGCGGGAGAGCCAGTGGGAGGCCGGGCCAGAGCTCAGGCCGCTGCTTCTGCTCCTCCAGGCAGAGGGCGGCCCCGGGAGCTCGCAGCAGGGACCACGGCTCTCCCGTCGCTTCTCACGTCAAGACCACGTCAGTGGCACAGCAGCTGGCACGACCCAGATCACAGTGGTGAGTAGGCCCGTCCGGGAGAAGCACCCCTTCCCCAAAGGGCCTGGCCCTGCTCTGAGTAACCTAGTAGTGCCAGTGCCTGGGGGTCCCTAGGAGATGTTCTCCCCCTGACTGGGGGGCAGGAATGACGGGAGCAGAGCTGTCTGCAGGGGCAGGGACACAGCAGCTCCAGCCCTGCCAGGCCCGGACCCCCTGGACACGAGGCCCCTCCCAATCGGGGGCCCCAGGTGTCCTGGAGCCCTTCCCAGTATCACCCTCACTGCCGGCTCCGCCCCTTTATGCTCCTCGCCGGCCTGGGGCCTCTGCCTGAGCCTCCTGCTCTGGACGTACCCACAAATAAGACGAGGACGAAGCTGGCCAGCGTCAGGGAGGACCCGCTGCTGATCATGTTGACGACGAACCGGAAGAAGGGGTAGAGCAGCAGGGAGGCCCAGAACAGCCAGTTGACCAGGGTCCAGGGCCGCCGGGGGGGCACAATGGGCGTCTCGGGGAAGGTGCCAGTCCTGTAGTATTCCTCCTGGAAGGCATCCTGCCGACAGAGAGGGACCTGAGCCCCCAGCCCCGACTGCGGGCTCATGCGGTGCCCCTCCAAGGGCAGCTCCGCAGAGCTGGGTCTCCGCCCTTCCAGAGGGGGCCGTGCAGGCTCTCGGGGCTCCTCACAGCACTCTGGTCAGCCTGCGAAGGCCCAGGAGCGGCAGGGCCTGCAGCCCCATCACGCAGTGCGGGTGGGAGCTCGGCTTTGGTGCCAGGCCACCCCTTCCTCGCCCTGGGTCTGCTCCTCTGTGCTCCCCCGACTCGGCAGCTGACCAGCCTCACTTATTGGGCAGGAATGTCCTCCAAGTCAGGTAGTGGACGCATGCAACGAGGCCAGGCCTGGGCATGCCCATGGCGGGATGCCTGCCATGGCACAGAGTAGAAGCGGGAGCCTCCAGGGCAGCCGGGACAGCCAGCAGCTGGCCTTCCTGCACCCGACACCCCAGTGTGGTTGGTCTCAACACAGGGCCCCGAGGGCCCCAGCCTGGCTCTGCGGCAGCCCAATGACAAAAAGGGGGTGGCAGCCTGGGACTTGCTCTCTGGCCTCCTCAATTCCTCTGGCTCAAGTGGCCACCGAAAGTGGAGGAGAGCGAGCCGGGGAGGCCCAGCTGCTGACGACTTGCTGGAGCCGTGGCCCCTCTGATGCCCACCTAGAACCCAGTAACAGGACGTCAGCGGCTGGCCCCGTCTGCAGCTCCACGCATGCGTGCGTGCGTGCGTGCATGTTACAGCAGGCGTGCTGTCAGGCCCGAAGCAGGCTGGGGCCGTGCACAGGGAAGAACTGTCCCCCCACTGCGCCCCCACCCAAGCTGACTCAGTTCACACGAGTGAGGGACACGGACCCAAGACCCAGCTGAGGGGCTGCTGGGCTGGGGGCGGGAGTGGGGGCAGGCCAAGGTTAAGTCGAGCCCCCTCAGTGAGAAGCTTGCCCACCAGCACCAGGGCAGCCCAGGCCAAACCTCGGGGCAGGGTGTGGACGCAGTTCCTGGAAACCCCCTCTCTCCGAGATCCACAGACCCTCAGCCACGCCCCTTCCTTCACAGCCCCCCCCCCGCCAGGAAGGCCCTGACTGGGGAGACAGCCTTTGACAGGAGGTCCCACGTCCACGGGCTTGCCGGCTCCTCATTAACCTGACTTCCTTCCACCACCTCGTCTTGAGTCTTGGCTAATGAGCAGCAAGTAGCCAGATCCCAAACTCCTGCGAGCTTGGGACGGCTGAGAGCCAGCAGGTGAGAGCTCACGCATGTTAAAAGACCAGCCAGGCTCTCCAGCCAAGGCCCCGGGGGCAGCCCTGCTGTGTGCCGCGCGTCCCCCTGTCCCGCAGGCCCCACACTGACCTTCTGCTGGTACAGCTTGTGCAGCCAGGCTGAGCACTGCTCCTCGTCTTCTGGAACTTCTTCTAGAGGAATCCGCCTGCAAAGCAGAGCACGGTCAGCCGGGTGAGGCCCGCATCCCAGTGCTGCCACCTTCGGCATCTACACAGACGCTCGATGGTGTGGGAGAGAAGAGGGTCACCAAGTGGACAGAAAGCCGGGCCACAACCAACACGCAGGCCTGGCCCAGGAAGGTGACCTCCCACCTCCGGGAAGCCTTCAGTGCTGCCTCTCCCAGGGGGTCCCCTGGAGACAGCCAGCTCACAGATCCAGATGGAGGTGACCCCTGGTCCTCTGCTCAGCCAGATGACAATGCCACACAATGGCCAGGCACCTCCATATGGCCAGGCCTTAGGCCATGAGCGTGAGGCAGACTTTCAGCAATGCTTTGCCAAGTCACAGATATTCCCCAGGACAGGAGGAACCAGGGGACCCCAGGGCCCTGTGCTCAGACTTTGCCCCCCAGTGGCAGATCAGGGCCCAGGGCGGCCCGGGGGCTGCACCCTGTCCATTCCGCATCTGTCCCAGGGTGGCGCCACCTCACTCAGACCCGCTTGCCTAAGTTTCTGCCTCCCCCGAAACTGCCTCCCAGCCTCTTGCTTCCCCACTCCGGCCCAGGTCTCAGTACCCCCCCATCACACTACAGCCTGTTGGGAGAGTGCCTGAGTGACCAGGGCTTGGGTCTGACAGGCAGGTTGTTCCCCTAACTGAAAGTTAATCTATAAGGGCCTCGTGATGTCACGAATACGCCTTTCCACGCGACTAGTTTCAAAGCCAGATCTACCAGTGAGTTTGCAGAAGAGGGTGGAAAAGCCCGCCTGTGCGTCCTGGGACAGCGGGCACCAGCGATGGGCTCCTTTTAATAACTTCCTTGAGGGCCTCCCCGGCGGTGCAGCGGTTGAGCGCTGGGCTGTGAAGCTGCCCGCAGCCTCTGCAGCACTGGTTCGATCCCCGGCTGCCAGCAAGGGTCCCACATGGCGCGCAGACCCCTCCTGCCGCCCGCTGCTCCCCTCAGCAGTGTATTTCATCAGTCTGCCTGTTCTGTTCCCCACTCCGTCTCTGGTGAATCCTCTCACCCTCCCGCGCTTCTGACTGTACCCAGTGCTTGTATGAATAAATAAATCTTTAAAAAAAAAAAAAAAGCAACTTTACAAAATAATGTTTAAAAAAATAAATAACTTGACATTCTTGCCCCTGATGTTCTCCTCTGAGGCCACGAGCATCACTGTACTGGGGGTGACGTGGGCCCCCTGCCGCTTACACCCCGTCCCCACTATGCACGGGGCTGGCGGGGAGTGGCCCCGGCTGCCCAGAAACCGCAGGCCCAGCTCCACCAGAGGAGCTGCTGGCCAGTGGAACTCGGGGCACAGACCTCCCTCCTGGAGGAGGCTCCTTCAGGGCGGTGGGCGGGTTCCCCATCAGCCTCACAACTAACAAGGCAGCCGTCCACTGCGGCGTGAGAAAAGGCAGCAGCAACAGTGACGCTTTGTCCCCATTTTTATGTGGGAGCCAGGGTCACTTCTAGGTGGGGACTCTGTTGCTCAGGCCACGCTCCCACCCCCCACCCCCCAGGAGCCTGGGCTCTCCAGGGGACCGTCAGCCCGAGTTCTCTTGTGCTGTGTGGCTTAGTTAGCATCTGTACGCTCTCTACAAAAACAATGAGAGCATCACAGAACACCTGGCTAGTGTCCCCTGGTCGGCCTCCCATTGCTTGGGTCCCAGACGGCGACCCGCCCATGGAAGCCGCCCCCTCCGGTCTCCCCTGTCCCGGGGTGCAGTGCCTGTGTCCGCCCGCTGCACCTCCCAGCTGCTTCCCGCCAGTCTGGAGGGAAGATCCAGGGAGTTCCAGGCAGGCTGCTGTGTGTCTCATGCCTTGTGAAGTGTTGCAATAGAGCCCTAAGAGCTTGGAATCTTAACTCAGAGGTGAGGCTGCTAAAATGTTCTCTACTCGCCCTGCACCTGCTGCGAATTACGCAGGCCCGTCTCTGGTGCCCGGCCGGGCGCAGACATCCTCAAGAAGGGATCATCAGTCAAATGATCTCTTCAAGTTCAGTCTCAAAATGGCCCCGTCCCTGCGGCCGCGGCCTTTCTCGGGTGCGGATTATAAATGTGGACTGTAAATGCAGTAAACAGGCCCCATTCAACGGAGACCGCGGACAGGAGAACATCAGGTTTCCCAGGAAGGGGTGAGTAGTGGGGGCTGTGTGGGGCGGCACCCCCTTTTCTGGAAAGGCGCTGAGCCGACTCACCTGACGTACAGGTCTGCGTGGTATTTCTTTCCGTTGAGGACGCCCAGGAGAGTTGGGTTTTCATTGTTTCTGAAATTGAGTGTACAGTCATATACAGCTGAAACTATAAAAAATAAAACAAATACAAAGCAGTAGATGGCGTGTGAACCCAGGTGTGTTTTGTAGATACAAACATTGGAAAACAATCATCGCATCCTAACGGGCTGGCTGGGGAGGCCGGGTGCTGGTTGGCCTGCTCGCTCTCCCCGCGTCCGCACGTGCCCCCTCCGCACGCTGCCCCTCACGGTCGGGAGGGGACGCTCTGCTTGGGTCACGGAAAAGCATCCTGGCCGAGGTCAGCTCGGTGGAAAGCCACACCCAGGGTCGCGTGTGCGACAAACCCCGCTGGTCACACCAGTGCCAGCCGTGGGGTCAGGCGGCGCAGAGATGCGTCTCCCCGAGGGGGGCGAGAGGAAATGAGGAAATAATTTCCTCCCTAGGAGATAAGCCAGCGGAGCAGTGCTGCCCGGAAGCTTCCCAGGGGACAGCTGGAATTCTGTTACGCAGCCTCCTTCAGGATGGCACGCGGCTTGGGACACAGACGCGATCTGGGACTTCGGTGGTTCGCCACTAAAAACTACGGCCGTGCTCACGGCTGCAGCCCCGGCGCGGCCCACGCTGGGCCCACTGCCTGTCAGGATTTCATTTAATTAATAAAGTGGCGGGCGCCAGGCAGCAGGGTTTGAGAAAGTCCACCGGTCTGGCAGGACGAGGAGGAACCAAGATTCCAACCTCAGCAAGAACATCAAGTCCATTTTCTTGTACCTGCTGCCTGACTGCCAGGTGAGGCCCGCAGGGGGCGCTCGCTCCTGCCCTCTGGCATGTCCCAGCCAGGGGAGACGGCCCCACGCCCAGCCTGGCAGGGGGCAGCCCCCTCTTCTGTCACCCAGACCTCGCTCCTGTCCTGGGACTGTCCTCCAGACGTCGCCCCCTCGCCCCTAAGACAAGCGGCCTGATAAGGCAGGTAGAAAAGAACCCAGGCTTTCTGCGTAAGAGTAGTTCACGCTGACAGTGTGAGGCTGACAGCCGAGTCGTCCTGTAAAGTTTTTTTGACATTTACTTTTAAATAAAATTATTCTTATTCTTAAGAGAAATAGTCTGTGCATTTGTAACGCATAAAGTTACATCTAGACGTCCACCAGGCCACGTGGGACACAGCTGTCGCCACAGAGTCCAGGAGGGACCCTGAACTCTGACACCAGCTCCTCCCCGGCAGCTGGGGCAGGTGAGGTGAGGCACCTTCATTCACCTGGTCAGGACAGGGGTTCCCCAAGCAGCGCTCCCACACTGGGGACTCGCACACTTCCTCCCTTCCCAGCGGAGAAGCCCGGGGGGGTCCTAGAGTGACAGAACAGGCCTGAATCCACCTGCTGTGCGTGGACCGCAGGCGAGGCACCAGGAGGAGGGGCCCCTCACCGCCTGCCGGCCCGACCCACTGTCACTTGGATGTTCCTGCGCTGACCCCCACCCCAACTTCCTCATCTGCGCAGTGACATGAAAGGGGAAGTCCTCGCCTCCGCTGGGCGGCTGCGGGGTCGGGCCGCCTCGCCCGCTGCGGCCTGTGGGCAGAGCCGTCTTGTGGGTCAGACCCAGGCGGGAGAAACCAGAGCCGGGAACCGGGCCCCCGGGGGGGTGGGGGCGAGCAGGGTCAGCGGGTGGCTTCCGACAAGAGCAGAGCCAGGGCTGAGCTGCGTCCCCCACTTTCTCCTTTACTCTCCTTGCAAGCCGGCGAGGTTTCGTAGAACACACCGAGGGTCAGACAGGGCAGGGAACAGGCCCCGGGCCACACAGCCACGGGCAGGGGGTGCGGGACTCCTGGTGGCTGCTCCTGCTCTGCCAGGCCGGCCAGAATGGAAACAGCTGTGTCTGGGAGGCCAGGGGAGGGACGAGCAGCAGGTGGGCATCTGGGCCCTGGTGCTGGGGGCAGCGAGGGCCTCGGCCACAGGCAGGTTCCAGTGCTATGGCTGAGTCCACAGCAAAACAAGCTTGTGGGCACCCTCTGCCCCTCCGTGGCCGGCTTCCTTGGAGGCAGCGCGGCGTGGACATGGACAGGGGTCCAGGACCTGCCCTGCAAGTCACTGGGCCTCCCGAACCTCCCGGGGAGTGAGGCTGGCGCTGCACCCCGAGCACTAGAGGACAAGTCTGCCGGCCCAAGGAGCAGCCCCACAGGGGGCCGGGAGGAGCAGGAAGATGCAGGCGGGAGGAGCCAGCGTCCACCAGGCAGTGGGAACAAGCAGGGTCAGGACCTGGGGGGCGGGCCGGGGGATGGGCAGGAGTGGGCAGCTCTAGGCCACGATGCCTCATGCGCCCGCATCCCTGAAGTGGCCGCGGAGGAGTCTGGGGGCCCTTTGCCCCACTAGGTGGAGGGGAGAACTGAGGAAAAGGCCAAAGAAAGACGGATGGTGGCGCTCACACATCTCCAGGAGGCCCGGCCGCTCCCGGCTCTCAGCCTGACCCGGAGGCCGGGGGGGCCCTTCAGGCTCAGTGACGATGTCAAGGTCACTGAGTTCGTCTGGAGGCTGCCGGCGCCCACAGATGGGCAAGAGATGCTAAAGCAAAGCACCCCAGCGGAGATCAGGGCCCACCAGGCGGGCGGGCGTGGGCCCAACTGCAGGTGAGGACCCCGAAGTCCCAGCCCCTTCCCCAGCACCATGCAGTGCTGGTGCTGGGCAGTAGAGGGCGCTGATCCCTTAGTGTGCATGTGTCATGTATGTGGTATGCATGTATGGGGTGTGTGCATGTGCGAGGTGGTGTGTGTGCATTTGTGTGTGGCGTGTGTGGTGTGCAAGGTGTGTGTGATGTGTATGTGTGAGTTGTGTGTTTGTGTGTGTCTGAGGGATGTACCTGCGAGGGATGGACGTGTGTGAGGTTTGTATACGTGTATGCGTGTGTGTGTGGTGTGCGTATGTGAGGGGGTGTGTGTGTGCGTGTGTGTGATGTGTGCACGGTAGCTGACGCCCTTCATTTTATAACAGTCTCGCCTAGAAAAGCAGAACTAAGCAGAATCAAATTCTAGACATTCCTTGTCGTCCTGCTCACCCCGCCCTGTGCGAGCTGCTCTCCTCGAGAACCGCCTGCTCCATGTCTACACTGGCTGAGCCCTTTCGGGTCGGTAACACCAGGGCGAGCACCTGCCGGGCGGTGAGCCCCAAAGCAGCACTCTCGGCCGGAGAGCATAAGCCCTGTGACCCGTGACCCGCACTGCCCGGCCCCCCGCGGACCTGAGAACACGGAGCTCCCCACTGCCTTCACCCCGCCCCCCTCACACGCCCGCCATCACAGCCCCCACCTCGGGGGACCCAGCTTCTCGGCGGCGCCTCGCACAGTCCCAGGACTCACACCTGTGGGCTTCACATGCACACACCTCCCACACCCACACCTCAAACCACAGGCACACGCGCACACAGCACACGTGCATATTCACTCATCTGCCAAATACCTCACACGCATCCTCACACGCAATATGCTTACACATGCACACACGGCGCACACATGTGCGCACATGGCACACACACACACACACACACACCTGGAAACATACACAGGCCTCCCGCTGTCCACGACCAAGCCGGGTCTCCTGCTCGCTGCCTTGTGTGTGCCGCGTGCACACGGGCCGCGGGGCCTGGGCCTGGGGGCTGGGCCTGGCTCCCTCCTGCCACTGGCCGGGCGTGCGCGGCGCCCTGCACGCGGGTGGAGTCGGGGACGGGCCGGCGGTGGCGGCCGGCGGGGGAGGGTCCTCACCTACGTCTCTCAGGCTCCTCACAGTGACGGCGAAGCCCTTGGTGCGCGGCAGCAGGTGGTGCTTGAGGCTGGGCAGCCCCTTGGCCTGGGCCACCTGCATGCTGATCTGGTGCTTCTTCTCCGTGAAGCGCGTGCCCTCGCAGTGGATCAGGAACTGGAAGGGACGGGGGGTCAACACGCCGGGCACCACGCCACGCAGGCCGCCCGGTCGGCCGCCGAGCCCTGCCCTCGGGCCCCGGGTGGCCGCCCCAGGCCCCAGGCCGCCCTCTGTGCTCGTCTCGCGCTCGGGGAGAAACGGCCGCCCGAGACTGGCCAGTCGAGCCGTGAGTGTGAGGGACACGCGCATCCTGTGTGTGTGAGGGAAAGAGCATGGGGGGTGACGAGAGTGTCTGCAGGGTCTCTGTGCACCCTAACTTCAGAGGAAAGGACGGCAGGGCGCAGTGGGGAGGCCGGCGGTAGGGGTGCGGCTGTCAGGCTGTTCCTTTGCAGCCACTGAGCTGGTGGGGGGTTAGGGGGCTGGTGGGGAGCATTGGGGGCTGGTGAGGGGCAGTGTGGGCTGGTGGGGGTCTGGGATGGCTGGTGGGGGGCAGTGGGGACTGGTGGGGGCCACGGGGGCTGGCCTGAGCAGGAGGGCCTGGCATGGTGTGGGAAGGGCTGGAGGGGGGCCCAGGGTGCTGGTGTGGGGTGTGTCCAGTGGGGGGACCCTGGCTGGTGGAGGGGGGCTGGCAGGGGGCGGGGCCTGCGCAGGCCAGGGGCTCACGCACAAAGTACTTCTCCGGGTAGTCGCGCAGGTGCAGCAGGCTCCGGGAGACGGTGGTGCGGTCCTGCTCCCACTTGCGCGTGCAGAAGACCATCTCGGTGAAGTACCACATCCAGCCGATGATGGGCACGTAGGCCAGCTCCTTCTTGGCCAGGACTTTGGAGCCCTGAAAGAGAGGGGCCCGGCGTCCGTGAGAGGGTTACGGGGCCCTGTCCTCTGGGTCCAGAAGCCCCAGGGAAAGTTCCAGAATTCAGTGTCCTGGACCCTAGAGGCTCTTAGCACTGAGCAGCTATCAGCGAGAGGCCAGGGCTGCTGATGGGGGTGTGTGTGTGTGTGGTGTGTGTGTGTCAGGGTTGTGGGCTAGTGCTCAGCCAGAAGGGCGGCTCCACCAGTTGGGACACCAGGGTCCTGGGGACAGGCCAGGAGCGAGGGGTCTCCTAGGACCATGGGGGTTCATGTGGGGCAGCTGAGGGCCCCAGGGCTGCGGCCAGAGAGGGGCTGCCTGACTGCCCGGGACCCCAGCCAGGCAGGACAGCTGGGGAGCAGCGTGCACCCTGCTTTTTCCCTTTAAAAACAACAAGCTCCTTCCCTGCAGGGCAGTCTCCACGTTTTCTGGGTTTGCTTTGTTTTCCCCACAAATCCAACGTGCAAACTGTGTGGAAGAGGATGAAGCCGCACAGTGGGGCCTGGTCCCCTGGTCCCCTGCTGGCACAGGAGCCAGCCCACTGCTGGGCTCCAACTCTGGGGGCCGAGCACCCCCACTTCACAGCTGGCAAACTGGGGCTCAGACAGGTCCTGGCATGGTGACGCAGCTCTCGGGGGGCACATGTTCTGGGGCTGCTGGGAAGACTTTGATCCCCCAAATGAGACGTGGCCCAGAGGTCTGGCTGTTTTGCCGGCCACAGGCTGAGGCCAGAGAGGCCAGTCTAGAAAGGCCGAGCCGTGGCCGCTGCACCAACTGGGCCACCCCTGGCTGCCCAACACTGCAAGGCCGAAGCCCTGGAATCGGGGTGTCTGTGCCTTGAGCAGATGGGGCCTGAGT
This sequence comes from Talpa europaea, assembly GCF_964194135.1. Taxonomy (NCBI): domain Eukaryota; kingdom Metazoa; phylum Chordata; class Mammalia; order Eulipotyphla; family Talpidae; genus Talpa; species Talpa europaea. The sequence goes on along the minus strand of NC_140068.1, from coordinate 3,753,196 downwards.
CCTGTGACTGGCAACAATCCTTCCTCGCTCTGCTCAACACGAGGTGAGGTGTTGTCCTGGCCGGGCTTTCTCTGTTACGAACGAGGTGGCGATGCCTGTGACCCCAGAGCATGAGAACAACTGGGGTCCCCGCTCTCCCACTGGAGCCACTGAATGCCGCCCGCAGTCACAGGGGGTGTCAGGCTGGGCCCCTCCCGCCTCGGGTCTCCGGTCTGCCGGATGTTCTGCTCCTGCATCCTGAGGGCCGGGCCCTCCCCGGAGACCCAAGTCTGCCCTGTGGGCAGTTACGACGCCCGAAACATCGCACACACCTGAGCTCGGCCAGGCACTCTGTGGCACCGGGAAGGGGGAGAGGAGGTGACCCCTCTCTAGCCGGGAGGGGGCTGTGCTGGCTCGGAAGCGGGTCCACCCCATGAACCCCGGGGTTCAACATCGTGGCCTGGGATGACCTGCTGCTGGAAGGGGGCAGGTGACACGGTGCGGCCAGCGCAGAGCCTGGGGTGGGCCCAGGGCCGGGCGGCCAGCACTGGCCGACCTCAGAGCACCGAAGGCCGGTCTCATCCCCACGGGAGACGGGCGGGGGACGCCGGTAGCACCACACCCCAGACACCCCATTACACTCGGGAGCGGCTCCGCAAGCAGCAGCCTGGGGGGCAGGGCTGCTGCCACGTGCTCACGTAAATAAAGTTTTGTTGGCCACACGTGTGCTCGCTGCCTGCGGCCGCTCCTGTCCAGCCTGCCCACCGCGGGCACCACCTGCCAGTTACTCAGTTTGCTAACCCTGCGTTAGAGCCAGTACCGTGGGCTCTCTGTACACATCTAACCGCTGGGGAGATGCTAACCCTAGAAAACAAGATTTTTTAAAGGCCTGGAATCCAAGCCTAGTCTATAGTCAAAGATGATAATATAAAAAAGCACAACAGGGCCTCCCCGGGGGCGCAGCGGTTGAGCGCTGGCGCCGGTTCGATCCCCGGCTGCTCCCCAGCCACCGGAGGAGGGTCCCGCATGGCGCGCAGACCTCTCCTGCCGCCCGCTGCTCCCCTCAGCAGTGTACTTCAGTCCTGCCTGCTCTGCTCCCCGCTCTGGCTTCTGGTGAATCCTCTCACCCTCCCGCGCTTCTGACTGTGCCCAGTGCTTGTATAAACAAAAACAAACAAATAAATAAATAAATAAAAACATGCCTCTATATTAAAAAAAAAAGCACAACAGGGACCCGAAGACCCCAACACCTGTCTGCTGCAGGTGCAGCCACGCCTCACCTCACAATTAAATATGCAAAACCAGAGGAGGGCCCCGCCCCAAGGCCTGCAGGAGGACAAACTAGGAGCCCGGAGTTTCCTGTTTATTCTAAATTCTGCAGTTCAGACTCTCACCTGGAGATTCAACAGTCACAGACCCACAAAGACGACAGCTCTGAGGGGCGGCTGGCTGGCCCGTACCAGCCGCAAAAGCCTGGAGACAAGGCAGAGGCCGCAGCCACGAGGGGAGCTCAAATCCAAGCACCGCCAGCTGCGTGGCCCAGGCAGACTAATTAAGCTCTTTCACTTCACTTTTTAAAGGGGTCCCCCGTGTACTACCCCGCGTAAGAGTCTGAGGATGAAATAGCCTCTCGTAGCCACGGTGCCGGGCACCAGCTCACAAGACGCTCCCCCTGAGCCCAGACCAGGGCGCAACGCAGGGGGCTGCGGCCCTTTTTTCGCGCAGAAAGCCTGGGGGCGCTTCTGCAAGTCCTGCACCGTCAACAGCAAAAAGGCAGCCGCGGGGTGGAACAGGAAAGGGTGTGGCGAGGGCGCGCGGTCAGACTCACCCCTAGAACCCCAAAGCGTTCAGCCAGGCTCCAGCCGCAGAGAAAGTCGATCTCGAACTTGTGGTTGAGAACCACGATGGCGTTTTCCTTCCCGAACTTGGGGTAGGCCTGGGGGTCCGTGTGGATGACGCAGTCGGTGCCTGACCACCACTCCAGCAGCATCACCAGCTCTGGGAGGAAGCGCAACAGACAGAGGTTTAGGGTGCACTTTCCTGGCCCCTGCGGTCCGGCTGGGGGCCACGCCACCCTCCGGGCCAGCCCGTGTGGAAACCGCTTCCAGGAAAGCTCTGGACCCGCTCAGCCCAGACCCAGTCTTTGAACGGGTTTAGAAGCAGAAGGAAAAAACGAAAAGGCCGCAGGAGGGTGGTGGGGGTGGAGAGGAGGCCTTGATGCAAATGAGCCGCAGGCCTCCACTCAGGACCTGGAGAAGCAGGAAACAACTCAGAAGACGGTGTGGGGTGATGCACAGTCCTGAACATCCGGGAAATGACTCACTGGGACACTTGACTCCAGCAAAGAAGACTCAATACCCATTTCTTCTCTCCCGTTTACCACCCTCGGGCGACGGGGAAGCCCCGCGGTCCAGGAAGCAGAAGGCCCAGCCCCGAGGCCACAGACCAACGAGGGCGTCGGGGCCGGGAAGCAGCTCGGGCATGCGTTGCAGGCGCAGGTGACAAGAGAGAAGTCGAGTTTTACACAAGCACCACAGAATTCACCCTGTTCTTCAGGGAGACGGTCAGTCCCCACCAGGTGCGGCCAAGTGCGCGGTGGAAACTGCCCAGGAGGACAGTGGACGTGGAAGGACTGGTGAGCGGGGGGCCCGGCAGCGGCACGGGTGGGGCGAGTCCTCCGTGAAGGTCATCCTTGTCAGTCTCCAACTAGTGCAGGACGCGTGCGTGTTTGGTGTCTGTACATGTGTGTTCATAGTGCATGCATGTGTGTCCAGGTGTGCACATTTAGCAAAGGACTCACTCTATCACCTGCACCCCTACACACACACACACACACCATGTGTGTGTGCAGGCACTTGTGCACATGCATGCACACACAGCAGACTTGTGCATGCCTCTATGCACACCTGTACACATATGCAGGAACCACGAACGTGTGCAGGCTGACACTCAATATGCACATTCATGTGTGTGTGCACAGATGTGTGTTTTCACATGTGTGGATACATGCATGCATACTACACACACACACACACACACACAGAGCTCTGGTCTTGACGCCAGCCAAGCTCATGTTTTAAAGGGTTGGATGGCGGCTCTTGCTCTCCGCCTTGAGGCTGCATATTGAAGTTTTGAACTAGAGAACCAGAACTGTCCAGAAGACATTTCCGTCTCGTGTCTAAGCAATGAGCACTAGTGCCTGGCTCCTACTGGGATCATCACTAACACACCCTTCTTGACAATGAGGAGCGTCCGCCTGTATTCCTAGCGGAGAAGATCCTTGTCCCCTGTCCCTGTTTCAGGCAGTGACACAGGCGGGACCTAGAGCTGGAAGCCAGGACGAAGGGCAATGCCTGGGGGTGCAGCAGGGACCAGAGCTCAGTGTAAGTCCCAGCAGGGTGGCCCTGCGGCCAGGACAAAGGGGCAGCTTCTCCGCCAGGGCAGGGAGACACTTGTGTTGAAGCACCGGCCCTTCTAGGAGACAGGACCCGGCCAAGCCTGAGGGTCACAGAGCCAAGGCCCCAAGCAGGGAGCACAAGGAGGCCAGCACGGGGAAGGGGCTGGTTCCAGGGGCCTCAGATGCTGCAGTGATTCCAGAAAAACTTCCCAAATGCCGGGGCCTCCCTGGTGGCGCAGCGGTTGAGCGTTGGGTTGCGAAGCTGCCCGCGGCCTCTGCGGCGCCGGTTCGATCCCCGGCTACTCCCCGGCCACCAGAGGAGGGTCCCACATGGCGCGCAGACCTCTCCTGCCACCCGCTGCTCCCCTCAGCAGTGTACTTCGGTCCTTCTGCCTGCTCTGCTCCCCGCTCTGGCTCTGGTGAATTCTCTCACCCTCCCGCGCTTCTGACTGTACCCAGTGCATGTATAAACAAAACAAACAAATAACTAAATAAATAAAACATGCCTCTATAAAAAAAAAAAATAAATAAAAAATAATAAATAAAAAACCTTTAAAAAAAAAAAAAAAAAAACTTCCCAAATGCCTCTGTGAGCTCACATCCTCTCCCCAGGGGTCACCAAGCGTGTGGTCCAGCTGGACATTCTCCCCCGAGGAGAACACGCACCCAGCCCGCAAGGCCAGGGCGGCCTGTTGGCTTCCCCGGAGCCTGGTCTTCCCACCAGAACCCAGCACGCTTGTGCTTCCAACAAGCACAGCTTGGGCCCCCTGCGAGGGGCCGGGCCAGAGACACAGCCCGGCCCACACCGACAGGTGTGACGCCTCCCTCTGGGAGCCACGGCCTCCAGGCAGGCACCGGGCAGGGAAGTGTGTCCCGGGAGTGGCCGAGTCGGAGCCACGGACACAGCCAAGGTCCGACCCTGGTGGTGCTGCTCTTGGGGTGAGAAGGGGCTTCTCTCCCAAGGTCCCCTAAGCCTCAGCATCCTTGTCTGGGAAGTGGGGATCAGACGACTGAGCCCCAAGCACACTGCTGCACACAGCAGGCCACGGCCCATGGCTCTCTGTGCACAAGTCTCTGTGACCACGGGGGCGAGAGGAAGAGGCGTGGGGGCCGGGGGGGGGGGGAGCGCGCGCGTGTTACATCCTCGCGGGACCGGCGTCAGGAGGGCTGATGTAGGGTTTCACAGTGACGGCGAGGAGCCGTCGCCGCCGGAGCATTCTGAAAGGGGCGCACAGGCATCCAGTTTGCATTTTGAGGAGGCGGCTCTGGCCGAAGAGCCCGGCGGTGGCGCGGGGCGAGGCGGGGGCCGGGAGCCCGCCGGGCCGGAGCAAGGCCTCGTCTCTCCCGCGCGTCGAGAGGCTGCGGGCAGGCAGGTGCACGCTGCCCTCACGGGTGGAGGGATCACGTTCCTCCTGCCCCTTTCACTCTCCAAAGGGTTTTCTTTTCTTTTTTGTGTTCACAAGAAACGCACCTACGTAGTGACATGGCAAAGGAGCTCCAGCAACGCAGGCGCGCGGGGAGGAGGTAGCCGTCCCCTGCCTCAGGCTGGCGCCGGCCTCCGGGCCAGGCTGCACTACCTTTCCCAGAAGCCCCTTTCTTTTGTTTCCGGGTAAGGGAGGGTCACGAGGGGAGCCTTGGGCGAGCCAGCAGGTGGAGGGGAAGCTGCAGCACCCGGCTGCACGGCCTCTGCTGATGCCCTCCTCACCCTGCGGCCGTAGCTGGGCTGGCGCCTGCTCCACCGCCCACCCCTGCTGCTTCTCTGGCCCTGGCGGGGAGGGGGCGCCTGCTCTGGATGAGGCTTCAGCAGAGGCTCCCCCATGAATTCAGGCTCCCAATAAGTCAGGGACCCACCATCAGCTCTGCTCCCCTCCCTCCACCACCAGCTCAGATGCGACAGGGACAGGCCGCCTCCTCGTCTCCCCTCCCAGGCTGCAGAGCCTGCAGGTGCCCCCACATCCCAGGCAGCACCCCTGCTGCCTGCCTGCCCCGAGGGGTGCCGCCAGCTGTCCAGAGGCAGCCTGAGCAGCCCCCACAGCGGGACCAGGGCCGTCCTGGGACCCGGCGGAACCCTGCTGAGGCGCTGCCGCCCCCACCCAAGCCCCACGGCCCTGCCCAGGGCAAACGGTCAGGAACAGCGCGTCCAGGGCCGGCCATTCCCCAGACACAGGCAGACACGCACACGCGTCCCCCGCAGACGCGTTCACTCTTTCCCAATCTTCCTAAACACGAACAAACCGCTGTTTTCCGCAAGGGGAAGGTTCGGCTCTCCTCACGCTACTATCTGCCGAGCTCCGGCCACACGCGGGGCACTGTTCAGGCCCAGAGGGGCCCGGGCTGCCGCTGCCGCGGCCGCGGTCTTCCCGAGGGGCTCTGGCGGGAGGATGTGGATCAGAGGAGCTGGGCGAGCCAGGGCGCGGGATCTGGAGGTTCCGGCCCCGGACAGACCAACGTGGCAGCAGCACCGGGCCTTGGTGCTGAGCAGGTGCCCAGACGGTCTGCCTGTGGGCACGTCCGCCTGGGACACCGCCCGACACATCGCTGGGCACGGGGCGGGCGTTCTGCCCAGGCCCGGTGCAGACAGACGGCCCCAGTGAGTGGAGGGCGCTCTGGCTGGCCCTGGGCAGCACAGAGGTGGGGGTGCAGGAGACACACCGGGAGGCTCAGGCGGTCACTGGGGAAGTGGGTGGGGCGTGACAACTCCACGGTCAGTTGTGCCAGGCGAAGAAACTTCCAGATTCAGGGCTTTCCCTCATCTCCACGCCCTGGCGCCCACGAGTGCTGGGCTGTGAGTGGGCTGAGGAGGTGGCCCCGAGGCTGAGTCAGGGGCTAGAGGGCATGAACAGCAAAGGCAAAGGGGCAGGAGCAGGGAGGAGCCGCCCTCATCCCCAGGCTGCTTCCCTCGCATGGCCTCCAGGGACCCGCACACTCTCCCGAGGGTGTGGCGTGCTGACCTCTGGGTGGGCGGCAGCCCCAGCGCCCTCACTGACCCAGGAACCTGGGCTGCCCCGAGCCGGGGCCCAAGGCTGTGGTCTGGAGCCAGCCCACTGGCCTCTCTAGGCAGATGAGTGGCCAGCGGGTCCACATGTGACGGGAGGCCGCTGGGGTCACGCAGGCAGAGCCACACCCCTCCCTTCTCTGGCTGCGGGGGGGTCGAGTCAGATTCTGTCGGCAGCAGTGAGAGAACTTGGTCTCTGGCCCAGGAAGGAGGCCGGGCCGGGGCCACCCTCCCCTCTGCTCCGGGTCAGCTCCGTCCAGGCTGTCTGCAGCAGCGCCGCTGTCTGTCCCCGGCCTCAGGAGCGCCCCACGCTGCCGTCAACACAGACCTGGCCAGAACCCACAACACCCCCAAGCCGTTTCATCCACCCCTCCCGATAAACCACGACGGGACGGGACGGTTGTATTTGTTCACGCAGAAGATGCATCAGGCGCCTGGCACACAGGCGGGAGGGGGCAGTGGGCTGAGGACCCACCACCGACCTGGGGGTCCCCTTGTGCCATGTGACCTGGCAGGTTTTTCTGGGTCCCCTGGGCTCTTACCTCATCACCAAGCCAGGCGCTGCCCTCTCGGAGGCCCCGGTGTGAGCCGAGCCGACCTGAATCGGAGCTTTGCCTCCCCCGGCCTGGGGGTGCATCTCCAGCCCCCTCGGGAGCGAAAGGACACCCGGTTCAGGTTTCTCCCCAGAGGGGTGGGTGGGGGGAGCGGGCAGGGCCTTGGGTGAGCACCAGGAACTCCTAACACACCAGGGCTGGGCCAAGTTTTCAGTACACTACACCAGTTGTGCTGCCGTTGGCCACTGTAAAATGGTCCGTTTGCAGAACTGTGCAGTTTTACTTTTCTGTGCTGGGGGTGGCGGCAGCGGCAGCAGCTCCCGAAGGCTTCGTCCCAGCTGTCGGCCACCCCTGGTATCTGCTCTCGGGGCCACCCCGGGCTCCCCACAGTTGCCCATTTTGCCAACCCCACTGGGAGACCTGAAGGGGCTGATTCCACGAGGGGCCTGCGTGCCGGGGGGGCCTCTCTGGAAAATCCCAACCTCGATTTCGGGAGCCATGGAGGGACCCCGCCCAGGGCCTGGGCACAGCCCTGCTCGCCTCTCCCTGCGATCGAGCGCGCCGTCCGCCGAAAAGCACCGCAAGCAGGAAAGGAAGCAGAGGAGCAAAGGCGGGGGGCTGGGGCGGGAGCCTGCTTCCCCTCGTGAGCGGGACTGAGCTGGCAGCCCCGGAGCCACCCGTGCTCAGCCCTGCGGGGAGCGGGGGCAGCGGCGTGGGCGTGCAGAGCGCGGAGCCCAAAGGACCGAGGCCCGGGAGGCCTGAGGCTGCAGCTCCTCAGAGCTGTCAGTGTACCGGGGTGGGCGGTGCTGAGGAGCAGGAAGGAAAAGAGCATTTGGGGAGGGAGAGAAGAGGGCGGCCACCTCTGACCTGGGGGGAGGCCCGGCCCTGGCCTGTCCGGTGAGGGCGCCCCGGTAGCGGCCTGGGGACTCCGCCCTGCCCGGCGCCTGCTCTTGGAGCCCACGGCAGCCCGAGAAGACGACACGGGGGCCAAAGGAGCAGTCACGGGGCGGAGAGGAGCAGCCAGGCAAGAATGAGGCCCTGCACTGTCACCCCAAAACTGCCTGCCCTCAGCCCTGCGGCCCCCCGGACACCACCAGTCACCCCAAACCTGCCTGCCCTCAGCCCTGTGCTCTCCAGACACCACCAGTCACCCCAAATCTGCCTGCCCTCAGGCACGGCTGTGGGAAGCAGTGGCAAGACCTGGCTGCCCTCTGGTCTGGCTCCCAGGGCACATGTTTCCTCGAAACCCCAACCTGGGTCTCCCCGCGGCCAGGCGGGTCACGCCTCCCTCACCCCCGCGCCCCTTTCACCTCCTTTCTGCTCACGGCATGAGGACCCCCGTCTCCCTCCTGTCTGCGCCCACTCTGGAGAACTCTACAGAACAGGGGGACAGAGTCCTGCAGAGACGACGCTGAACCGGCTGCCGCCCCGAGCTCCTGGGCCGGCAGCTCGGGCAGCGCCTGGGGCTCGGGCGCCCGCGGGAGCGGGTGGGAAGCGCCCGTCATAAGGAACGTTCTCCAGCTTCAACAATGATCTAGTTGCTGCACCTCCCCCTGCAGTGACCTTTAGGGCTAACCGTCGGGCTGGGCAACCAGGGGGAGAACAGCAAAACAGCCTGAAGCAGAGGAAGTTCAGCAGAAGTTCCCTGAAAAGGCAGAAGCTTATCAAAAGACAACGACCACCAGGAACCACTACAAGAATGCTAAAAATCTTATCCCGTCTTTCTAGAACTACAAACTTTAATCCCTTATTTGTCTTTCTAAACTTCCTTCTTTCTTCTATAATGGTCATTGCTTGTTATGTAGATCCCCGCCCTGATGGTGACAGGCTGAGCCCATGAGCAAGCTGATTTCTTTGACATTCATTCCTGTGCTTTTGGAAAACATATATATACTGGTCACAAACTCAAAGAAAATTACACTCAGATTTTCACTCTTGAAGTGTGTCTGTGTGTCATTTCTTTCGCCGACGCCCTGACCACCCTGCACGCTTCTCAACCTGAGGCGGCCTCATCGTCTACTGCTGTGCTGGTCCGCGGCATCTAGTGACGGCGGCGATCACGTGTAATCCGTAAGCCAAGGCTGCGTGTCCACAATTGCTTTTTGTAGTTTAACTTCCAGCTGATAATCAGTCAGGTTGAAAGCGAAAACTCCTCCTCAAAATCTTCCAAAAGGCAAAGGTGAGGTTCTGAGGTTGCCCCGGTGCCCCCTGCACTGAACGCGGAGCCACGCGGGGTGTCCGGAGGTCCGGGCAGAGATGGGGCTCAGCTGCTCTCCACGCGCCCGCTGGGGGCCACTCGCGCCCCCACACAGGCCACGGGGCACACAGGGCCGCCCTGCTGGGACAGAACCACGGGAGGAGACGCCCCGGAGCGTCGGGCAGGCTCGGCACCGGCTCGCCCCTCCGCAGGCCCGGCCCCAGGGGAGCGGGCGGTTCCCCGGGAGCAGCCACAGGCTGTCAAAGGGCACAGGGTCGCAGAGCCACAGGCACCCCCCACGCTGCGGCTGGGGTTCGACACAGAATCTGGGACTGGAGGCCCAAGACCAGCTGCCCTGGTCCCCCCACCCGGGGGCTCTCCCCGCACTCACAGCAGCCACCATCCGCCACCCTGGCCCAAGGGGGTCCCTCCCCGCAGCTGTGCCCGGGGCCCCTGTGCAGCATGCAGGTCCCGCCCACCCTCCAGCGGGACCCCAGCTCCTATCTCCACGCAACCCCGGATCCGAGGCCGCACGGGCGGCCTCCCAGCCTCTCTGCCCTCGGGGGCTCCGCGCGCTTGTTCTGAACTCCCAGTTAACTCCCCACCCAGGCCTTTGCCTCAACCAGAGGGAGGCGCTGTCGTCCCCGGAGACCAGACTCAGAGCCCAGCCGCGCCCTCCGGTGCACACCGTCTTCCAGGCTGTGCTTTCCCCGTCCACATGCCCGGGCAGGAAGGATGCTGAAGCAAGACGCTCCCCGCTCTGGCTCTGGTGGATTCTCTCACCCTCCCGCGCCTCTGGCCTGTACCCCAGCGCTTGTATTGTTATAGGACAGGGAGAGGGGCAGCCCAAACCCCGCAAACCTGTCTATTCTAAGTGGGTTCTGCCATCCGCCGCATCAACACAAAACATAGGAGACTTTAATGGGAAGGAACTTTAATAAAACTAGGAAACAATACAGGTAAGGCAAAGAGTCTAGTTTCTAAGTGAAGCACCCAAAGTTACCCGTCCCCTCGTGGGTAAAACTCCATCCATATGGGATCGGCCCAGAGCAAGGCCCCAAAGCCTGCCACAAGTCTAAAGCATCTTCCAGTGGGGACCCACAGAAAAGAGTCAGAAACAACCAGACAAGCCCAGAAGGAAAAGAGCAAAATCAACATCAAGATAAAAGCTGCCATGGTCACCTCTCCACGGGTCTCACCCACATCTGTGTCACCCAGTCCACGACCAAAAGACAAGCACAGTTTCTTTACATGTCTCTAGGCTCCATGCGCCTCCTCCAGGTCTCCTGGCTCCATCCTGCTTCCTTCTTCAGTCTCTTCTTCAGCTTCTCCTCCTCCTGCTCAGCTCCACCCTCCCTTGGGTGGGGCAGGGAACCTCCCCCTTTCCTGGGGACCACCCTGTTGCAGTATCAATAAACAAACCTTTAAAAAAAGAAAGTCTATCGAGTGCCTGATACCGCGGGGTGGTCAGAAACGCAGCCGCCCTGAAGGCTCCGGGAAGATTGAGATGAAAGCCCAGTAAGGCCCGTAGGACACCGGTGAGGAGACTCCTGCTGTGAGCGGCCCCCTGCAGGGCCAGCGCCCCCATCGCCTGCTGCCCAGGGGGCGCCCGGGGCACCCGCTTCCCTGCAGACTCTGCCCTTGGCCGGGCACAGAGGGAGGCGACTGCCCCGGCGGCCCTAGACGCGCCAAACTTAAAGCGCTAAGACTGATGAGGACGCCCTCCGTGCAGCAACCTTTCTCCGGAAGCTTTGTGTGAACAGTGGTGTTTCCTGAGAGGTCCCCCTGCCCCCAGGTCTAGCAGGTGCAAGACGGCAAAACCAGCAGCGCAGACTCAAATTGGAACCGGCTCCACCTGCAGCGGGTGCAGCAACCTCTGCCTGAAGGGGAGCCGGTCTCTCGGAGAGGCAGGGGGATAAGGACACCCCGTCTTCCGAGCTGCTGCGTTTCCTACTCACACGCAAGGTGCGTGAATGGCCCCCAGCCCCGGCATCTCTGCGGGCAACTTAGACCTAGAAGCTCCCCCTGTGAAGGAAAACCACATTCTTAATGCCAATAGCCCACGGCTCCCCCATACACACCAATTCAAACTTGTGCTTCCTGGGACCGCTCTCGCAGAGCAACTCTGCCAGACTGTTTCGGGGTTCAAATCCTCACTTCCATTATCGCGTAACTCATTGTTTACCTGTCTGACATTTTATTGCCATTTAACACTTGGGATGGCAGCTCAGGGCAAGGAGGGCCTAAAAGGTGGATGTGCTGCTGCCCCCACCTACATCCTGGCTGCTCCCCATTCCGCCCATGCTCATTGAAGGGCTGCTGGCCCTGACACACGCGCTCACAGCATGTGTGGCCAGATCATGGCCCTGTCCTTCTTGCATGCCAGGGCTGTCAGTAAGAGGGTGCGGAAGCTGTGCGGGTGGGCACCACTCTCCCGGAACAACACCTGAGCCGCTCCCCAGACCCGAATCCTCACCTGGACAGCTGGTGAACTCTGCGTCCACCCTTCAGCGAGAATGTCCTTGCAGGTAAAGCTTCCTGGGGGAGAGGTATTGGGTCCCACTCTGAGGTGTTGACCTGTCCACGTGCACAGAGACGAAAGAACCTCGCTAGGACTCAGGTCCAACATCCCACCTGGAGACAGGCCCCTCCCTACGTCCTGAATTTAATGGGCACGACGCCAGGGAAGCTGCTGTGCTGCTCCCCGAGCCGGCTGCACACGCACATTCAACAGCTGGTTTCCAACCCAACCCCAGGGAATAAGCTGAGCCTCTCAAAGCAAAACTGCAACGACAGCCACCAGGAAGCCGTGCAGAGATGGGCAGATGCACCGGAAGGAGAACTAGCGGCTCCCAGAACAACTCAGACGCCCTCTGAACCTACACAAATGGACACATTAGGAGGGGGAAAAAATGCATCTCTGGAGGGCTTGTTGGTCGTCCCGGAGGAAGGCCGTGCGCACCACCAGGGCCAGGCCTGAGGTCACCTGAGCACCCTGGGGTGCGGTGGGCACACCTGCACCAGGCATCCGCCCGCCCCTCTGTCCGCAGGGTGCCGGCCAGCCTCCTCCATGTGACCCCAATTCACCTGCAGGTCAGGTTTCAGCGCCAACCTGCAGATGAGCAAGGCCGAGCTCCCTCTGCGCCACTGGCCTCCGCCAGGAATCAGCTGCTCACTGCTTCTCATCCTTATGCACAAGTGCTTCGTAAACCATGAGCTCATCAGTCTGGTTAAGATCATAATAAATCAAATGGCTTAGCCTAAAGGGCTGAGGATCAGGTTCTGGAAGGTGGTGATTCTTCTAAGGAACAATGAGCCTTGGAGGGCTTTGCCCACGCCCCAGCTACCTCCTGCAGCTTCTCTACAAACAGCCTTGTCATGAGAGGCCAACAGCTTCACCTCAGAGCAAGCTCAAGGGCCCTGCCAGCTGCAGACCGTCTCCCCGCCATCTGTTGCCCACTGTCCTGCTCAGCCCCTCAGACCTACCTCTTCTGCCCTCTGTTCCACATGCCCTCGCCCCTGAGGATGCTCTGCTGCCTCTGGGCCCCCGCGTCACCTGCCCGTCACCCACCTGCGCCCCACCACCTGCAGATGAAGTGAGAGCCCTCCTCCAGCCCTATTGTTTGACCCACCTTCTTTCTTTTTTAAGGATTTATTTATTTATGCATACAAGAATTGGGGTATAGGCCAGAGGTGCAGGGAGTGAGAGGATTCACCAGAGACAGAGTGGGGAGCAGATCAGTTGGAGCCACTGAAACACACTGCTGAGGGGAGCAGCGGGGAGACAGGGGAGGTCTGCTGCGCCGTGTGGGTATCTCCCTGGCTGGCCAGGGATCAAACTCGTGCTGCAGAGGCTGCTGACAGCTTCATAGTGTGGTGCTTAACCCCTTGTGCCACCAGGGAGGCCCTCACCTTCTCTCTTCCACTTTTTCTGCCACTCACCTTGAGCCAATGTCAAGTTCTGGAACTACCTGGAATCCTCCGTGCCTATCGCAAGTTTTGACCTGTTCCCGTCCTCCGCAGGACCTTCCTTTCCTTCCACAGAATGGCAGAACCTTATCTGTCTCCCAAGTTTCAGCTCAAATGAGATCAGGACCCTGAAGTCTGTCTTGACCCCCCTCATTCACCCCCTGCCATCAGAGGGGCTTCTCCCCAGTTCTGGGTACCCGTTACTGGATTCACGGCACTTCCATGCCAGACCACCCTGCTGAGCCCCCGCATCACTCAGGGATTTATGACAGGGCCACGGGGTGCGACCTCGCCGCCCTCGGCCTCACCCGCACAGAAGGATGACGTCACGCCACCCCCAGGCCGCACGGGCAGGCTAGCTGGTGCTCAACGTCCCGCGGGAGGCGTCTCGTCTGGGCTGTGCTGGTCCCCACAGCACAAGCCCCCCCAAATCACCAGGCTGTCACTCGGCAACCTGGGGATGGCGTGAGGGTCAGGAAACCAGAGATGCAGGTGGCACCGGACCAGGAGGCGCCGTGCTCAGGCCAACCAAGGGGACTGTATTTTCTTCTAAAAACCACATTAAGAAACTTAAATTTAAGAGCACTTGAGGCAAAAATGTAACTGTACTAACGCGAAGCTCCTGCTCTAATGCGTCATCTCTTCCCTGTCCTCCCGCGCTGCCCCGTCAGGCTCCAGCGCAACCCTCGCAGGGCAGCGCTTCCGCGGCCGTTTGGAAAATAATTAAAAAAGCAAGATGTGAAAATATGCACAAGTCCCGAAATAATGTTTAGGGTCAGAAACGCCAAGGAGGAGCTATTTTGGAATTGCTCTTTAAATACGTGTTTTCTTCACACAGACGCTCGCTCCTGCCCTCGGCCCCGGCAGCCCGGGGTCACCTCGCCTTTCCCAACATGGGGCCAGCGCTGCAGCCTGTGAGGATGGAGGGTGAGGTCTGCGCCTCCTCCCCCGTGGTGAGGTCCCCAGACAGCCCTGAGCCTGTCCTGAGGCAGCTCCCCCGAGGGCGAGGCGCCCTCCTGGTGGGGCGCCAGAGAGAGCGTCTCATGAAATCTGCTTTCAGATAAACTGCTGCCTCATGCAGGCCTCCTCGGAGGAGACGTGGACATACTTACACTGAAATGCTGGCTGTTCGTCAGAACCCCTAATTTCACTGGGAGCCCTGACTTTTTATTTGCAAGACCTGGCCGGCGTCCCCAGGCGCCTTCCCGTAGCCATGGCAATGGCACTGCCCGTCAGGAAGGCCGCCGACGGGAACCTGGCAGCCGGGTTGAATGGCCAAGGGGTCCCTCCACCACCACCCCGGGACCCCGGCAGCCCCAGGCGCCCCAGGCTCGGATCCCCACTGTCAGGGCAGGACTGGACCCTGAGCAGGTTTTCTGTGATCCCAGCAGACGGGGTAAAGGAGGCGCCAGCGTCCGGAGCCCTCGGTGGCTTTTGCAAGCTTTTTATTTAGACGTATGGACCAGGCACACAGCAGGCAGGGGCAGCAAGTCTTCCCTCTGGGCTCTCCGGCCTTCTCGCACGTTCTCTCTGCTCTTCTCATGGCTCTGCTTCTCTCTCGGCTTCTCTGACCCTCTGCTGCTTTCTCGGCTTCTGCTGGCGCCCCCGTGACGCCGCCCTTATAAGCCGAGTCTCAGCCCAGGTGTGCCCACCTACATACGCCCACACCCCACTCCAGGTGCCGCCCCCAGGCGTGCATTCGGGACCGCTGGGTTCCCTCGTCTATCCTAATGGCGGGAGGGCAGACAAGCCTGCACCTTACCTACCCTACACCCACTTACAGATGACAGAACGGAAGCCCCCCGCTTTCCAAGGCCACACAGACTCGGGGCGCAGGCCCCTGGGGCTCCCAGCCCCCCAAGACGCTCAGCGCGCACGGGGCTCCGATTCCCAGTGATTTCTGAAATGTAGACGTCTGCTGCCGCCAGGGCCCAGTCTTCAGAGGTCCCGAGAACTCTTGGGCCGGGGTTTGTCTGAGCTGTCATCTTTGTGTTGACAAACAGACCTGGAGGAAAGAGGTTTTCAATCCAGACTCCCTGCGTGGAGACCGGTCAGGCTCCAGGCGCCGCACGGCCCGGCGTCCCACCTCGGCTTCGAGCCCTTCGGGCACAGGACAGGAAGAAGCCGGCCACCCGCTCGGCTGCGGGCACCCCTGATGGCGCGCTCGCCGCAGGCTCTTCCGAGAGACACCATGTGCACACCCCGCGCACGGAGGGGCTCAGCGGAAACTGGGATTCGGGTGAAGATTTTGCATTCCCAGGGGTCCCGGGGGCTGGTGAAAGCGGCGCAGACAGGATGAAAGGTGGGGGGGGGGGGCTGTGTTCCTACTTGTCATCATCCTGGAGACGTTGATGGAGCATTAGGTTAAGAGCCCCATCGAGGTTCAATGGCAATGGCCTGACTTTTATAGATCGACCTTTAAAATATCAATGACCACGTCTGGTCGGCGGCAGATCTCGGGCGTGGGGGGGCTCCGTCTGCTTCATCCGCCTGAGCACAGCTGTATTGGCAGAGAGAGGGTAACGCTTCGTGGGGGATAATGAGACTGCAGGCCTGATGGTCTCCTCCATATGGGAAGTCCTGGGGTCGCTGACCTCTCGTTTAACCTCCACCCCTGCCATCCTGGCGCGAGTCCTCCAGGGTCACCCCTGGTGGCTCCTCTCGGGAGGCTTCCTTGCCGTCCCAGCCGGCAGCAGGCTCCCGCTGCCCCTGCCTCGGAGGGCGCCGCAGAGGGAGGTGCCAGCCAGCTCAGGGGTTATTTCCTGCGCTTTTACCTCCCGCACCAGACCTGAAGGTTCCTGACACTCAACGAGGCCCAGTCCTCTTGAGGAAGCTTCTGGAAGGGCAGGAGTGGATGGGAGCTGGCAGCCCAGCCCGCACCCCCCCAGCTTCTCAGCAAGGTCATCTCCAAGGGCACCGGCCGGCAGGTAAATCCTGCAGCTGTCTGCCTCCTGGGAGTGAAGCTGCTTACCTGGCTGAAGGGGAAATGCCCCGGTCGACGGACACCCCGTGACGGATGAGGAAGGCCCCGGCTTTGCTGCGACAGAAACGAAGAGCTTTGCTCGGAGCTCGGCCAAGCTCTTGATGACTAAAAACCCGTTACTGCTATTTTGGTGTTTCTTCTTTTTGGTGTGCGTGGATTTCCCACTTCTGTTTTTCAGTCCACTGCTCCTCACTTCCCGAACTTCTTTCCCTCTTCTTGTGCATTTTTAAATCTTTCCCCTAGTCTTCTTCAAGAAAGAGCTGCCACATGTTCCACTGCACCCATGATGTGCAGTACGCACAATAGGCTTTTGTTTCTTATTCTTTGTCTTTTTATATTTTCTTTATTTTTTTTTAATTTTATTTTTTTTAATTTTTTTAAGATTTATTTATTTATTTATTTATTTATACATACAAGCACTGGGCACAGTCAGAAGCGCGGGAGGGTGAGAGAATTCACCAGAGCCAGAGCGGGGAGCAGAGCAGGCAGAAGGACCGAAGGACACTGCTGAGGGGAGCAGCGGGCGGCAGGAGAGGTCTGCGCGCCATGTGGGACCCTCCTCTGGTGGCCGGGGAGCAGCCGGGGATCGAACCGGAGCTGCAGAGGCTGCGGGCAGCTTCGCAACCCAGCGCTCAACCGCTGCGCCACCGGGGAGGCCTTCTTTATTTTTATGTAGAAGAACTGGGGTATAGGCCAGAGGTCGGGCGGGTGGGCGGGGGGGCAGGGAGAGGACTCACCAGAGTCCTGGGGACGCCAGTGCCCAGCACAGGGCCTGGGGGAAAGGTGCACTCAGCAGCACCTGTTAAATACATGAGGGTCAGCGGGCTCCGGGCAGGACAGTCCTCCCGGTGGGATCCCAGGCCCGCGGGTGGAGGTCCTCCCAGCACCTGGCCCCTCCGCCTGCCCGCCTGCACCCAGATAAGGGCAGAGGCGAGGAAGGCATCACTGCCCGCCCAGCGACAAAGGAGCTCCTGCCCCAGTGATCAGCTCCACCCCCTCGGCTCTACTGATGTCCAGGCCCAGCCCTGAGGGCGGCGTGGCAGGGAGGTGGGACGGGGTGCTCTGCAAGGGAGACTTAATTCTGCAGCTAATCAGATAAGGCGAAGGTTAAGAAGTCATTAATGAGAAATGACAGTTTTCGTGGGAGCTGATCAGCGAGCAGGGCCTTCCCAGGGGACGGCAGAGCACCAGAGGAGGGAAATCACAGGAACTAATTTACCTTTTCTCACATTTTATTTTAATTCAAAGAGCTCTTTGGGCTAAAAATAGAACCTAGAAGTAAGAAAGTCACTTGTAGCAACCAGGAAAGGTGGTTTTCTGCTTCTTTTATCAGACCCTCTGCTCCCCGACGCGGCGGTGTCTACCCGGGAGGCCTGGATGTGTGGGCAGCATCTGGAGATGGAGCTGCAATGCAGATTCCTAGGTTTGAGGTTCCAATGCAGACTTGTAGGGAGGGACTTGGACCTATGTTTTTAAGGGGGGGAGGTGGGTGCTGAGGCTGACTTGGGGGAGAGGGGTAGATGAACTGTAGCACCCTAACCTGGGCCCCAGCTCTCTAAATACACCAGCACATTCGGTCTGGTGGTCCAGAAGGACTCTGCCATCAGCTGGCTCACCACGGGCCGCCGCCCTCGCCCTGTTCCCAGTGTTCTGATGTGGCGTCTCCAAGCTCACTTGGTGTGGGCTGAATGGGCGGTGGGGGACATCAGCGACAGAGCCCCTGCACCCCCAAGCTGGGTGCTCGCCCATGGAGCCCTGACTACCAGCGAGGACACTCCTGCCGGAGGCTGCATAAGGAGGTCCGGGCCATGAGTGTGGGGCACTGCAGGGGACGCCCCAGCCGAGCCCAGTCCGTGGGCACCGTAGACCACTCACTGGACCCCCCCAGCTCTGGAGGTCTCCACCAAGCGCCAGCCTCCCAGGCTGGGGGGGCCACCCCCACCAGGCTCTGTTTGATTCCTGCCGCTCGGGGCCCACAGGCATGAAATGGTTGTTTTAAGCTGCTAGGCTTTGGGGCACTGTAGGGTATGTAGAGTGTCAGGCTTCTCTGCCCTCCCACCATCAGGATGGATGATGGATCTGCGGCCCTGAATGCAGGCCGAAGGCGGGCCCCTGGAGTGGGGTGTGGGCATATGGAGATGGGATACGCCTGGCCTGAGACTGGGCTTTTAGGGGCAGCATCACGGGGAGGCCAGCAGAACAACAGAGCAAGAGAGAAGCAGAGCCCACGAGAGAACGCCAGGGAGTCCAGAGAGAGAGAAGACTTGCTGCGCCCCTGCCTGCCGCGTCCCTGGTAAATCCCAATAAAAGCCTGAAAAAAAGCTGCCGAGGGCTCCGGAATCCTCCTTTACCATCTGCCAGGGTCATGGAGACCCTGCCTGTCCCATCCTGCCCTTCAGGCACTTTGCGCATCTGCATTATAATGTCTAGGTGCCCCCAGCCCCCCACGTCTCTCCCATTAGGAGACTGACTGTCCGTTAGCCCAGGGAGCGGCCTGTGTTCTCCTAACGCCAGTGCCCAGCACAGGGCCTGGGTGCACTCAGCAGCACCTGCTAAATACATGAGGGTCAGCGGGCTCCGGGCAGGACAGTCCTCCCGGTAGGATCCCAGGCCCGCGGGTGGAGGTCCTCTGAGCACCTGGCCCCTCCGCCTGCCCGGCCCAATGCCACCTCCCTGGCCGCGGGAGCGGCTCTGCTGTATTTTCAGCCCCCCCTTCTTCTGACCTTTGAAATGCATCCTGAAATACTTAATCAGGGCCTCTTGCGGCTGCTCTGCAGAGCCGTGCAACCATTAACATAAATAAGCAGTAATAATTATAAGACGGGCTGTGATCTCAGAGCCAACAGATACTCGCGGCAATTAATAGTGCTTATTAACATTTTGAGTATCTTTCTATATACATGTAGAATGTATTTTAAATACATAAGAAAATTGATATATTTAAAAATGTAGAAATGTGAGAAAATGACCTGTAAGTTGGTCTGGAATAAAGAAGGACTCTGTACTTTCAAGTACTTTCAAATGTCCTTCAAATGGCCCAAGGTCTTTATTATCTGATTGGATTTAAAAACAAAGAATGCCGGGGCCTCCCTGGTGGTGCAGCAGGTTCAGTGCTGCGTTGTGCAGCTGTCCGCAGTCTCTGCAGCGCGGGTTCCATCCCAGCCGGCCAGGGAGCTACCCACACGGCGCAGCAGACCTCTCCTGCCTCGCCACTGCTCCCCTCAGCAGTGTCTTCAGTCCGTCTGCCTGTTCTGCTCCCCACTCTGTCTCTGGTGAATCCTCTCACCCTCCCGCGCCTCTGGCCTGTACCCCGGCTCTTATATAAATAAATAATCTTTTAAATAAATAAATTAAATAAAAACGAAGAATGCCTCCAATTTACGTTTCATATTTTATACCTGACTCTAGGAAATACTTCAGTTACTAGTCAATCCCACCAAAGGGGACTTTGTTGTCTCCCCAGTGGTGCAGTGGTTGAGCGCTGGGCTGCGAAGCTGCCCGCAGCGTCTGCAGCACCGGTTTGATCCCTGGCCACTGGCAAGGGTCCCACATGGTGCGCAGACCTCTCCTGCTGCCCACTGCTCCCCACAGCAGTGTATTTCATCAGTCTACCTGTACTGTTCCCTGCTCTGGTGAATCCTCTCACCCTCCCGTGCTTCTGACTGTACCCAGTGCTTGTGTAAATAAATAAATCTTTAAAAAAAAAAAAAGATGATTCTCTAGAGGCAGCACTCAGTTCTCATTATTTCATTATTTCATGATTATACTTTACTCTCCCAAATTTTACAAATGCTAATTAAATGTAGAAAAGCAAACACGATGTCAATCAAACTCATCTGCCGTTGTTTGTGATCAGCAGCTGTTGAAAATTGTCCTCTCCAGGGCCTCCCTGGTGGTGCAGGAGTTAAGAACAGCACTATCAAGCTATCAACAGCCACTGCAGCATACAAGTTCAATCCCCGGCCAGGGAGCTACCCACACGGCACAGCAGACCTCTCCTGTCTCCCCGCTGCTCCCCTCAGCAGTGGATTTCAGTAGATCCGCCTGTTCTGCTCCCCACTCTGTCTCTGGTGAATCCTCTCACTGTACCCTCCACATACCTCTGGCCTGTACCCCAGCTCTTGTATGCATAAATAAATAAATCTTTAAAAAAAAGAAAAATATTCTCTTTCTAATGCGAAGCCTCCCTGCGTGGCGGCGATGAGCGGGGCAGACACAGATTCTGCTGTGGGGGTGAAAGCAGCAGCAATTTCCCCTCTGGGATTAAACATGTACTGGGAGTGACATGAAGCTTTAGAAGATTTTCATCAACCCCCCCACCCCCGCCATACTGCCTTGGACTATTTCAGGTCAGCGATAGGAATGATTTCAGCTGTGGTTAACAACAACAACAACAACAGCAAAGCCAAATCACCTGCCTACACATTGTTGGTTAAACAGCACTGGGGTGAAGTCCGAGATGGCGGGGCCTCTCCACCCAGGCCACCGCAGAGCAGGGGATCTGTGCTCTATTTGTGGGTGCTGGCTTGGAAAGCGACTTGCTAGGGTCGCGCTGGCACGGATTCTGGGTGATAAACCTACAGTGTGCGCCTCCCGCCTGGCCCGCCCTGCCCTCCAGGCCGCCCGTACACACAGTGGTGTTCCCGTTGACCTCCGGGGCCCAGGTCAAGCTGCTCTCCAGGCTCGGCCAGAGAAACTGAGGTCATGGAGCCAAAAGGCCAGAACCAACGCAGTCTCCTTTCTCAATGCTGAGATTTGTGCATCCTTGGCCTGCATCCCACCCACTGTGGGCTGTATCAAAGGCACCGAGAATAACCAAGAGGGCCACTTTCAGGTCAGAAGCCTGAAGGAGCACTGCCCCCCAGCTAGAGAGAGCAGAGACTCTGAAATACATCTCATCAAGAAATTTAAAATGCATCCAAGAGCAAAAAAAAAAAAAAAAAAAGCCTGAAGATGTACGTGAACTCCAGAGTGAAGCGAAGACAACATTGCACGTCCCAACCCCCTCCCCCAGGCCTACACCCCCAGGGGCTTCCCATGTGCCAAGACCAGGAGAGATACCCACCAGGTGGCCTGTGAGTCCTGGGTCCTTTACCGTCATCACTGGGTCCTGGGGACCTCAAAATGACTGGGGTTCACAGAGGAGAAGATCTGAAGGAGTTTGTGTTACCACAGTCTGCGCGCTTTCTCTGCTCTCCCAGGCGGTATTTCCCCACACATCTCCCTCCATGCCCAACGCCGCGTCATACGTGTTCATGAAGCTACTGTTTTTCTTCATCTTTCATACTTTAGGTTGTGAGGCTGTGGTGGGAGAGGGAATCTTTAAATCACTGGTCAACTTCTCCATCTGGCTTATGTTTTGCTTCCGCTCACTAATGGCCAGGACAGTTCCCACACCCTAATGTCCAAGGTTTCCCCCAGAGTCCTCGGCCTATGGCGTGGCCATTGCTTCCCGCGGTCACAACACGGAAAGCAGATGTGAAACTTCCTTTAGCAGTGCACAAAAGTTAAAACATGAAGGCGAAGGCGAATCAATGTTGAGGAATAGCTTAGAGAAAAAAAGCTGCTCTAGGAGCTGACATTACAATAGTAGGAACAAACACGGTAACTTCAAATCTATTCCATTTTGCTCCTATTCAAAGTGACTTCTTGTAACGCAGTACATGAAAGCCGTCCTCCTGGAGTCCCGTCCTGAGCAGGATGGAGGAGACACGTTCTTCCTCTCCAGCGCCAGAGCATTACATGCAGGGCAATGAAAGGAGACTCGGAGAGGCAGGGGCCATCTCGGGATCTGAGGGGAAACACGGGGGTGAGTTCCCTGGTGGGCACATATTTTTTCACATATTCCAGCCTGGGTGCTGCAGAGCCTGGTGACTGGGCAGTGCCAATGCAGAGGGGAAAAAAATAAAACAGGAAAAATCCACCATCTCTAGGTACAGAACCAGGGAAAGCGCATCCTAGCAAGACAGAGGACTTGTAGGCGCTAACTGCCCTCTCAAACAGCAGCCCCCGCTGAGTCCCAGCCGCACAGGCCCAGCGGGGACCGACGTCAGGCTGCAGTGAAGCGTCCCCTGGGCCCCCCCCCCCCACCGTGGGTGATGTGGAAACAGCAGGGGAAAGAGCTGGGGCTCTCACCATCCCCAGTGGATGCTCAGGCCCCGACGTGACGAGGCACCCCCGGCTCCCAGCCAGTGTGCCGGGGGGCCTGGTGGGAGTCAGGATGCCCACCTTTACCAGAAGTAATGAGGCTCCTTCCCCCCGCCGGGAGCGGTGGAGGTGCAGCAAGGAAGCTGGGCTCCCGCCCCCACCAGCGTCCCAGGCGTGCGCCTCTCTCCACTGACACCGCGTGGGAGGAGACCTGCTGCCACAGGCTTCAACAGCATCCAGAGCCTCGCGACACGGTGCCCCGATGCCCAGGTGTAGGACAGGGAAAAATGTCAGGCTTTTCTGCCCTCCCGCCATCAGGATAGATGATGGATCCTTGCGGTCCTGAATGCATGCCTGATGGCGGCACCTGGAGTAGGGTGTGGGCCAAGGTGGATGGGATTCACCTGGGCTGAGACTGGGCTTTTGGGGGCGGCGTCACGGGGACGCCAGGAGAAGCCGAGCAGAAGCCAAGCGAGAAGCAAGAGAAGCAGAAGCCGAGAGAAGGCCGGAGAGCCCGCAGAGTGAAGACCTGCTGGGGGCCCGGGAGGCCTGCCAGCCTCCCGGCCCCCCAGCACCCCTGCCTGCCATGTGCCTGCTGAACCCCAATAAAGATCTGCAAAACCCTTGAGGGCTCCAGAACTCCTCCTTTACCCGGTCTGCATGGGATCCTAGAAAACCTGCTCAGTGGCCATTCCTGCTCCCTACACCAGGACACAGCTGAAACCCCTGTGCCTGCCAGGAGCCCGTGACTCAACACAGATGAAGACGCCAGCGACACAGACGTGACACAGCTGTTGGCATCATCCAGTAAGAGCCTGAAGGTGGCCACTGTGACGATGCTCTCACCAGCAGCTATGCGCACACCTGAAGTCAATGAACAGTGGGAAAGTCCTGCCAGGTGAATGGGAACTACCAAGAAGGAGCAAACGGAAACTTTGAAACTGAAAAGCAATAACCAAGATGAGAGTCAGTGACTGGACTCACCAGGATGGAAGAGAGAGAACAAGTGATCTCAACAACAGAGCCACAGAAGCTAAATCTGAGCAGCAGAGAAAATGGGTTGAAAGACAGTCCTTCTGTGGAATATTCCAAGGACTTCTTGGGTTCCTAGAGGGTAGAAAGCTATTTTCTAGGCACTATTTCCAGTGCTGATGTGAACTTAAGCATCTTTTGTTTCCACCAAATCTCTGAAGGCTGCGTTGATTGAGCTCTCTTGTGCAAAGAGGGCGATCCACCAGGGCTTCCAGAAATCCTCTGGAGGTATGATGGCTCAAACATCTTTTGCTGCTTTAAAAGCAGCAGTGGAACCAGTCCCTGAAGTCCCAAGCGCTGCCCCTGTCCTGGTGGGTGAATTCTCTTCACCCGTCAGCACCAGGACCTCCTAATACTCAGGTCCAGCCTGAACGACACCCCACCTCTGGATCTGTCCATGCCTAGGCTTTTGGGGGACCAGGTGTCATCAGGGCACCGGGCTGTGCTGCAAAGATGTTATAGAGCTAGACAAACACCCTCAGTAGGGAGATGAGGCCAGTGTAACACAGGGAGTTCATTCTTTCAACAAATATTTATGCAAATATTTGCAGATGCAAAGTGCTGCTTTACACAGTTGGGTTCATTTATGCCTCTGGAGAGGTCCCTGAAACAACCTCCAGTTCCAGTGAAGTGGGGCAGGTGGGGAGCCACGGGGAGAGATGGCAGCCGGCAGCCGACTTAACAGATAAATTGGTTAGTCTATTACAAAGCGATACTGCTCTGGGAGAGAGAAAAGGTAGTATAGTGTAAGGGGGTGGGGATGGGGTGAGGGCTAGAGATGGAAAGGAGAGAAACAGTCCCCCAGAGGAAAACACTGACCCACTGGCAGAGAAGGAAGGCCTTCCAGAAGCATCTGACACGTGACAGCAGTGCCCAGCCTGCAGTGGGGAGCAGTGCAGGGCTTGGGTGGGGCTCAGGACTTAGCATAAGCATTTGGATCACCCACGGGTGCCTGGAGGTTTCCTTCCTGATTACAGGGGCTGAGCGGGAGGATGGAAGGGGAGAGCAGACACCGTGCCCCAGGCGTGCCTTTCATCCCCACTGACCGTCCCGTCAGTCTCGTTCGAGACAAGGCTGGGCTGCGTTCCAGCTGCAAGAAGAAAGAAGCTGGCAGAGTTCGCGCTGAAACACATCTTTGGAGACCGTGTATGTCTCAGTGCTTCTGGTACATGAGCGCTAGCTAGTGAGCGTTGTGCCCGGAGGAGCAGCAGGGCACGAGAAGCAGAGCTGCCTGACCCTCAGGAGACCTCTCCTAGCTGGCAGCGTCCCAGGATGTGATCTTGTCTGCAGATCTGCGGTTTGGGCGACGCTCCCTCTGTTCCCGCCTGGAAGGACTTTGGTCATGACAACTCAGAGCAACACACACACACATACCACACACCTGAGCATACACACGCCTGTACATACACTCCTACACACACATTCCTGCACACACACCTGTACAAATATCCCTGTGCACACATGCTGTGCACACACACACCTGTACACACACATTTCTGCACACACCCTCCTGTATACATAATACACCACACAAACATATACTCCTGTGCACACACATTCCTGTGCACCCACACAGCCGTACACACACACCCCAGACAAAACTATTATCTGTAGATCTGAGCTGCTTCTTGCTTCACAACACACAACCCACCACAGCACACAATAACTCCCACCTCCATGAGTCACACTTGAATGCTCTTAAAACAACATTAACACAATGAGCGACTGAGCTGAAAACGCAGCTCTCGGTCCTCACTTAGGCTTTCATGATTCACAGCTACAGAATGAAAAGTATTTGCCGTCGGCTTTCCCCTGGCTTTTGAGCTTGGTTCCACAAGATCTACCCCGCTGCCCTCCGCTGCCTTCCACTGCCCTTCACTGCCCCCCCAGTGCCCCAGCTTGAAATTGTCCTATTTAGAGACCGGCAGCTTGCTGAGGCCAGCCACGGGGGCCGGGTCTTCCAATAGCTCCACTATTCAAACAAAAGCAAATTAAATGTGCCCCATGAGCACATGTAAATATTATGACATAAAGACGTATACTTTGTATAATTTATAAGAGATAAACATTTATTTGACCTTATCCTGCATACATGATAAAAGAAACCTAAACTGGAAGCTCCAGGAGTTTCTTGGTAGACCCCGTGGGTTGGCCTGCTCACCTGGGGAAGGCCCAGCCACCCCAAGACCTACCTAAGAGTCCCGGGAAGCCACAAGACACCAAAGTCAAACATCACCTCCTTTGAAAGCTGTAACTCGATCCGCGGGCGACACTCAATGCTTGCAAAAACAAGTGGGCACCTTGGCTGAGAATTAATTTATTTATAAACCATATCGCCAGCTGGGACAACAAGCTGCAGACAACTCATATCACATTTGTGTCCCCAGATTTGCACCTACTTGAAATTTGAATTAGTTAAACTTTCCATTTAAAATATAAGGCCATCTTTTCATACCAGGATCCTCTTATATCTATCCTTCTACTATGACTAGAGGCTAAATATTTGTAATACACTTGTCTGCATATTAGACAATTATAGAAATACATATAGGTGTGGATACACGAGTATTTACGATACAGAAGTGGACTGTTACTCAAAACAATCAAAGCATGCTATAACCCACCTATATTACTCCTTTAAAAAACTTAACAGAGAAGGGCCTCCCTGGTGGCACAGGGGTTAAGTCTCAGCACTATCAAGCTATCACCAGCTACTGCGGCCTGAGTTTAATCCCCGGCCAGGGAGCAACCCACATGGCACAGCAGACCTCTCCTGTCTCCCGCTGCTCCCCTCAGCAGTGGATTTCAGTAGATCTGCCTGTTCTGCTCCCCACTCTGTCTCTGGTGAAACCTCTCACTGCCCACATCTCTGGCCTGTACCCCAGTTCTTGTGTGCATGAGTAAATAAATCTTTAAAAAAAAAAAAGCCTTAGCTGAGAAATCCAGGTCTCACTTAGGATTCTCCTTGCCCTGGGTCCACAGCTTCAGAGGAGCCGGGAGCCAGGCCCGGTCCCCCGGCCGCAGCAGCACACAACCAGCTGCAGGGGTGTATGTGAGCTGAGGCAATGCCACACCAATGCGTCATGGGAGCTCAATTCCTGACGCTTCTTTGATTCTCCAGACAGAAAGGTATTAGTAAAAAGGGCTAAACCTTGGAGAAGGTCAGAAAGTAAAAGCCCAATTCTAGATGAAAGTGCCTGCGAGAACCGGGCGCAGACATCCTCCTGCGGCTTCTGAGCCAGCATCCCAGAGAGCGGGACCCACAGAGTCTCGAGGTCACTGCATCCCCCTCGTTACTTTAGGCCAAGCCAGCACAGGAAGGCCGAGGCGGACCCAGGCCTGCACCATGCAGAGCAGCAGTCACCCCGACCCACCCGGGGCCTCTGACTCTCCACCCCTAGGGCCTCCTCTAGGCTGCAAGGACAGGTCTGTTTTATTTTCCCTGCGCAGCCTGCGCCGTGGTTGCCAAGGCAGTCGAAGCCTCGGGTAGCAAACGACAGAGAAACACACACGGCTGGAAATAGAGGGGACAGGATGAGACCTGCCCCCCACATCCATTCACCCAGGGCTGCTCCCGGGCAGAACTGCAGCCCCCGGGAGGTCCTCCCGGGGGGTCACTGTCCTCCACGCACTCTTACAGCGTGGACACGGTGGGCAGAGAGCGTCAGGGCTCGCCGTGGTCTCGGGAGCGGCTGGCGGTGTGCACGGGGGTTGTTTTCCATGACTGTGCTTTGACCTTCACCCCAAAGCAGGAGAAAGAGCCGGAGAGCGGGTTTGCCGGGGAGCTGTCTCCAAGGACCCCAGGGCCCACCTCAGCGCCCCCTTCCTGCTCCCTGCCCTGCCGCCCCCTGCCTTGCTCTTTGGGGTGTTGGGCAATTTGGTTTTAATTTTTCAGCTTTTCAGCCTCATCCTACGGCGAGGCCAGGCCTGAGCTCATTCTATGAAATAGAAACATCCAGAAAACAGAAACGCCATCCTCAGCTGTAAGCCCTGGACACAGCGCTCTGCTAGACTCACTCCCAGCCTGTACTTGGAAAACTGGGGTCAGAGAGCACGGTCCGGCCTCTAATTAGTCTTACTCAATATTATTACCTGAAGTAACATCACGTCAGGTGTATGTGGGTCAAGAAAACGATGATCCAGCTGGGTTTCTTTCTAGGAGAGACTCAGGATGAACAGATTTCTCAAAACAAAACCTGATTTCTCGAGGCCCGCTTCGAACAGCGCTGCTCGGGGCGACCCCACAAGTGACCCGGTGTTCTGGGACGAATCTGTGGTCTCCCCAGCGAGCACCAGCCCTGCCACCGTCCTCCCGTGCCAAGTTGGTGGGGGGCCGCGGGCCCCCCAGACCCTGCTCCAGCCCCGACGCCTCCCAGGCCTGCCCCGCGATGCCAGCCGCCTGGCGAGCCGAGCCCTTGCCGCGCTGCCCACGTGCCCTCCCCAGCCGACGCCACCTTTTCCTCCCCTGCCCGTGTCTCAGCTCCTCCTCCCACCGCGTCACCGGGCAAGTTGCTTCGCCCCCCTCGCCCCAAATACTCAAAACAGCACCTGGCCAGGTGTGAGCTCGTGCAGGGCTGCCAAAGAGCCGGCAGCAGGACAGCTGAGCGAGGAAGCCGTGCCCCTTGGCGGGCACACGCTACGGCCCTTTCATTCCCCTCCGGCTTTCATTCTGGTCTGGTTTAAATTCAGACACTCAGCGTCCATGAGTCCGCAAGGAATAAAGTCTAACTGACCTAAAGCCACCTCTGTGCGCCTCTGCTGGGGCCCTGGGGCGCCGTGTTGCTGAGCAGGTGGCTTGGTTAGGCTGCTTTTTTGTGCAAACCGGAAGCTCTGATGAGAGGAGGGAGCGCGGACAAGCAGGGTGGCTGGGCCTGCCAGTGACGGGCCCAGCAGGTCGGGCGCTGAAGATGGCCTGAGAGGAGGTGGTCAGGAGACCTTCAGAAACCCAGCACTGGCCAGCAACCTGGGCAGGAAGCCCTGCTTCCCCCAGAAGCTCCGGGGAACAGGCCCAGCACCCCGACTAGCAGGTGACGGAGCCCCACGACCTGCCGAGGGCTAGCTGGCTGTGGCCACGCCTCACGTGCAGTGACAGATCCGCCGTCACCAGGCCGCTCGGGGGCAGCAAGGAAGCAGGGGCAGCTGCTCTCCCAGTCCCTAGAAGCACCACCTGCCAGCTCGGGAGTCGGAGGTGGCCAGGCCACAGTTGGGGGTGTGACTCCAGTTGAAGCTGCACAGCTTGCCCCAGCGTGGGGGTGTCAGGGCCACCCCACCTGCGAGACGGCCACGGCACCAGCAGATACAGCAGGGAGCTGGGGAGGAGGCAGTGCCCGCGGTCCAGGCACAGGGCTCCTTGCTGGGTCTGCACTGGGGCAGCTGCACCGGCCCTCAGGCTCCTGAGCCGTGTATCACAGGCCCAAGTCCATTTCGACCTGACTGTCCCCACAGCTGCTTCTGCTTGGGGCCCACATGAGGCTGCTGTGCCCATGGGCACCCCGTGAGCTCCATGGGGGAGGACAGGGTGGACCTGCAGACTGCCCGGAGACTGTGCCCCCATGGGGGCCGCGGGGCCTCAGCAGAGGTGCCTGGCAGGGCTTCTCCAGTTCCACATGGACAGCAAGGGGGAAAGGCATGAATGTCCAGGGTCAGGACTGGGGGCTGTGGGGACAATCCTGGAAGTGGCAGCTTTTGTGACAAGGGGAGGAGTCGGCCTGTCTGGGACTCAGGAGAGTAAAGAACCAGCCGGGCTTGGCATGAGCAAAAGCAGCCCCGCCCTTCATCAGCCAGACAGGGAGGACCCCAGACGGACTCCCGCAGGCCTCCAGCCAGCCCGCCGCCCAGGCCTGGACCCCGGCGGCCTGTGCCACTCCATGCCCAGCGCCCGCAGACGCAGGAGGTGCCCCCACAGCTGCTTCTGGGTGGGCGTGAGCCGAGCTGCAAGCAGCAACAGAGGCGTTTCTCTCCTCCTGCGCCACCACCTTCTC
This sequence comes from Talpa europaea, assembly GCF_964194135.1. Classification (NCBI taxonomy): domain Eukaryota; kingdom Metazoa; phylum Chordata; class Mammalia; order Eulipotyphla; family Talpidae; genus Talpa; species Talpa europaea. The sequence goes on along the minus strand of NC_140068.1, from coordinate 3,723,962 downwards.
CAGATCAAGGGCCAGGAGGCTTCAGGTCAGGGGGAGGCGGGCGGGGGGCAGTGGAAAGGAAAGGAAACTCCTGCCCAGTGCAGGACCGAAACCGTCCAACCCTCTGTTAGGAAAATACGGGAATGTTGGTCAAGCCCACCCGACCTGTTACAAGGGGGTGGTTCCCTCCAGGTCATCCATCCCCACAGGCAACGCAAGGAGGTGCCCCGCGCCCGGCCCCGCGCCAGCCTTCCATGGCGCAAGGTCTGGGCCAGCCTAACGCCGACGCTCAGTTTAGGAAGCGCTTCCCCCCTCGGCGCCGCATTCTGGCTGCTCCCCCGACACAGCGGGTCCTTTACTCCACACTGGACGCAGCGTCTCTGTGGCTCGCCCAAAGCTGGCAGAGCCGTGGGCAGAGGGGCGGGAAGCTGTTGCATTGGCAGCCAGCCCCCCGGACCCCGACGCCCTCCTCACCGCGTGCCCAGGACGGTGCCCGCGCGGCAGCAGCCCCGGAGCACACGGCGCCTCGGCACAGACCACTCGGCAGCAGGGTGAGACCCACAGGAGGCGGGATGTGGACACGCACGGGGTGGGGGCCGGGAAGGGTGGGGTCCCGCTTAGTTTTGTGTCCCCGGTGCCTTCTGGAATATTAAGACCTGCGGCCTTTGAAAAGTTCTGCCACAGCAGTTTCGCCTCTTCTGTTTCTTTGTACCCACAGCGTCAGGGGAAGAAAGCCCACCGGCCCGTCTTGGCCCCATTGCCGAGAATTAGCCACAGAAAGCAAAAGCGCCCGCCCCTCGCTGCGGCCACCCCTCGCTGCCCCGGGTCCGCGGCTTCCTTCGCTTCAGCGGGCAGCAGCTCCCCCCGGCCCCACCTCATCCAGCCCAGCCGGCCAGGCCCTGCCTGCAAGTCCGGGAGAGACAGTCCAGCTGGCCCCCGACCAGCCGCTGCCGCGTCATTCACCACGGCTGGAAAGTTCTGCAGAAACAGAGCGACCTCCCGCGGGGGACAGCCGTTCTCTGCTCCGAGGGCCTGGCCGGCCTTGCGGCCCTGCTGCCCGTGCTCCCACCGGCCACCTGTGCCCCGTGCAGGCAGCGCCCCCACACAGGCCGGGCCGCTCTGGCCTTGCCGGGGACACACCAGGCTCCTCGCACACATCCTTTAGAGGGGAGGCGCCATCCCATCAGCAGACAGCGGCCGGGTGAGGGCGGGAGCTGCCTCCAGGAAACCTATGCCGCCCCTTTCCTTCAAAACATCAGCTGCGAATGGGGAATGCTGCTGGCTCCCTGCGCTCCAGAGGGACTCGGCGCCAGGAGACACAGCTGGGCCCCGGGACCGTTTTCATCTTCACTTAGAGGAAAGGGGAGGAGGAAGCCGGCCCTGGGGACGGGCGCGCCGCTGCTCAGCGGCTGAGGCCGGGACAGCAGCCTCCGGCTATGACACCGGCGAAGCTGTCCACAGGCTGGTCTCTTCCGTGCCTGTGACTACTGTGAACCACACGGGCAGAAGGAAGTCTGTCAACTCTAGAGAAGAAGCAAAAAGAGAGAGAGACGGGCATGTCTGCTGCCCACTGGCATGGAGAAGTGGACACTCCAGCGAAGGGCTGGGTGAGATCCACCCACAAACCAAACCCAGGACAATCAGCCTCCCCTTGGGCCCGACTGTCCTTGTCCAGGGACCAGACGGCCCCGCGGCGAGAGAGACCTTTCCGTCCCTCCCCAGAGGGTCACGGCACGGCCGGACGTCTGCTCGGCCCACCGTCTGCGGGAGCTCCCACTAGGGCGAGGGCACAGGGCGCCGTGGAGGGACCTGGGTACCTGGGCGCCGGGCACCAGGATGCTGTGCTCGCCAGCCTCTCCGTGACACTCCCCTGCTGCCCTCCCTCCCCTGCGCTGTGAAATGCAGAGATCGCCGAAGGCTCATTCTTGAGTTTCACTTGGAATTTGTTCTCAACAATGTAATTTGTGCTGGATAAAGATCCACCCTGCTTTGCAAAGTTGTTACCCATCTTAATGTCCACTAGACGGCAGCAGGGCACAGCGGCCTGAGAAGGACGTCGAGGTGACCCCCCCCATACCTGTGTGTATCTTCACTACTACCAAAGGCAAAATACAGCGCTCTCAGGACCTCCCACCTCAAATCCTACCTCTTAATGCCAGCTGAGGAGCCCACTTCTTAACCATCTGTTTGAAGTTCTGACTGGGGTTGACAGTGCAAATCAGCACATCAAACTGCAGATGGACAGAGGCTGGGATCTTGGCCGCTGCATGTGCACCATACAAAGGCAGCAGGTGAAGGTCAACTCCCATTGTTCAGCTAAGTTTAAATTGTTCAAAAGACACGTATTGTTAAATAGGTGAAAAGACACTTAAAATTGTAAGGTACGTCTCAGACAAAGCACCGATTTGGCAACTGCCTCAGATTGTGCAAACTCCTCTCTCCAGGCGGCGCCAGTCCTGCCCCAGGCCACCCACCCTGCCTCATTCCCAGCCCTGCCCCGCGGTCCCTGGTCTGCAGAGCTGAGACTAGCACCAGGGCGCAGGGACAAGGACACCTGCTGCATCGCTGCTGGATCTGAGTGGGAGGCTGCACCCAAGGGCCCCGACACACGGCACAGCCTGCCCTTCTCCACCATGCCCTGGCATCATGAGCTACGGGCACTTTTAAGACATCGTTTTGTAAAGCAGCCAGCAGACTACCTCGGAGGAGCACAGACATTGGCCAGGCAAAGCCAGTGAATCACAAATAATACGTTTTATCTTTTTCTTACAAGTGAGCATTTAAGGTGTGAACAACTGGTTGGACAGTGCTGATCCCCGCGGGTAACTGTTTGCAACTGGGATTGTTTTGATTCAACTTCATATTTGATTGCTCATTTAAAGGGTTTCTGAAGATACCAGCATCCCATAAGGTAGTGGAGATCTTGAAATTGCTTACTCTGAAAGAACGCCTGATTTAAAACACCCCACTCGCCCATGTCCCCCTGGCAGCGGCGGGGTGCGTTCTCTCTCGGGGAGAATAGTAGAGACTTAAAGTCAGTCAGCACCAAAGCGCATCTCCAGACATCCCGATACACTGTTTCCTCTTTTTTTAATCTTCACGTTAGAAATTCAGGCCAGTCAAATTAATCATGTTTCAGATAGTCCAGCGTCATCAAACACACACACACAGGGACACACACAGTGTAGATAACACTGGAGAACTGAATGTGGTGAGTGGATTGTGTCAGCATCAGTGGATTGTGTCAGCACTGGGGGGCCCGACGGGTGGGCCGGGGTCTCCGTCTTGCTTCCTACAGCTCCCCAGACTAACTCATCACAATTATCTCAAAATAAAAAGTTAAAGAAGCAAGAAAGAGAACACGTTACACTGCTATTTAGTGTGTTAAGTACCCAGACACGTCCGGACTCTAGGCACACACGTGTGCGTCTGTGCAGAAAGAGCAGGTATATTCCCTGCACACGTGCTCCTGCTCTGGATCCCTGGCAGGAGCCCCGAGAACAGACCCCTCGGACGGTTTCCGAAGAGGAAAACCAGCCAAGCGGGCAGACACGTGTGTGCTTCCCACAGCACGCTGTTCTGTGCTCTGGAATGTTCCGCTGCTGGCATTACTCCTTCGAAAAAGAATTTGCTCCGAGTGAGGACAAAGTGGACACTTGAAACACAAACCAAGAGAAACAAGGCAAACACGAACGCAGCTCAGCCCCGCGAAGCTGTGCGGCAAGCGCGAGCACCACAGGCGCAGGCGGCAGGAGCACCGGGGAGGACTCACGGCTGGAGATGCAGTAGGACAGGCGGCAGTTGATCCTCCGGAAGAGCTGCTTGTTGATGGGCCACAGCACGAGCGTGAGGAACTGGATGGTGTTGACGATGAGCCCCGAGGCGATGAACACGTAGCAGAAGACGAGATGGCACAGGAACTGGGACTTGAGCAGCCCGACCAGGTCCATGGCGCTGCTGCTTTTATGCGAAAAACAAACACCCGCGTGGAGTATCTGCAGAGGAGCAGGCCCAGCACTCGGGGAAGAGTCTGAAACACAAACCAGCGTCCAAAGTGAGTGAGCCTCCGCCTGATAGTCAGCCAAACACTGCCATCAGAGAAACACGTACACCGAGAGCAAACGCTCGACTCACTTTTGTTTAGCAAACATTCTGATTGCGCTTCCTCGGGTTGGGCCCAGCTTTGTATGGCCCTTTAGAAAGTGGAGGCCCTAAAGTCTCCTCCCACCCCTGGAGGGGGGCCCCTTGCTGCAGGGGAAGGAAGGGGGGGCGCACAGAGGCTGGCGGGGAGGCCACCGCCTGGGTGTGGGTGCCCTGCACGGCTACCTCCAGGCCGCTGCTCTGACCTCCCCCTCCCAGCTCTCGGGGTTCTGCCTCCCTCCTGCGGGCTCCTCGCCCCTCCATTCCTCACGCGTTCCAGATCCCAGCTCAAACCTCCTGCTTCTGGCAAGACCTCCCAAACCGGCGCCCACTCTGGGGAGACTGGGGGCGGCCCCTGGGGCGCTGCTCCCCACCCAGCACCTGCCCGGTGGCCTTTTGCACCCACTGTGGATTCCCATTCACCGTCCCCCCCGGGGGGCACTTCTCTAGGGTGCAGACTCGGTCACGTGGAAGCTCATCCCCTCCTTTTTTTTCAATAATTGTGTAATAATTTACTGATGGCAGATGTGGGCTGAGCTTTGAGATCTCAGTAAATACAGGAGAACAGCGAGGAAGGCAAGAGATCCCCCCAATGCACACACAAGTGCTAACATTGGAAACACACACAGCCCGGACTCCCCTGGGCCCTTCTCCCCTGAAATGAGACGAGGACACGACTTTCCAATCTGGCAGAAGGAGCCTTGGAGGACCCGAGGGGCAGCAGGAGGCTGGTCTCCGGGAGGCAGAGGATCAAGAACCCAAACTGCAGTGGCCCCCACGCGCTCACGGTGGGGAAATGTGCTCTTTACAGTTTTTATCAGGGACGCTCTTTTAAAAAAAAAACTACTTTTTGAAAAGGCCACATAAGCACTTCAGCATGATTATGCATTATTTCAGATAGCGCGGCGTATAGCGCGGCGTTCTAAGCCTCACATACCCCAGCAGGTGAGGCGCAGGTTCATTATCACCCCCTTTGCTGACTATGCACATGAGCCGTCCAGGCCTGGCCGTGGCCTCAAGCTGCCAGAATCAGTGCGTGGCCAGAGGCCGCGGCCCAGCCCTGAGCTCCTCCCCCCCACGTGTCTGGGCTGCGTTGCTCACGGGCTGCAAGAAGCAAAGGTACAGTGGGGGTTTCTCATGGGCTCCAGACTCCCCTCTCCCGAGCACCCCTGAAATCTCCCAACGATGAAATCCAGGGCCACTTCCGTGAGGTTTGTAGTCACAGCCCTGCTCAGCCAGGGTTGGGGGGCCCAGGGGCCCCGGGCTGTGCTGGGGATGGCCTGGGCGGGATGCAGGACGTGGACAGGTCTGTGACCGCCCGGACCCCGGGGAGGAAGGCAGGCCGGGTCCTGGGGGATTGCCGGGACATTCCTCACAGGAGGCTGGAGGCCTCTTCGGGCTGCTTTCTCCACCATGGCTCAGCTCAGGGAGACACTTGGGCTGGGCCTACCCAGGCGGCAGTTACACACGTGTCCAGCTGTCAAAGCCCTTGCTCTTCGGCGCACCCTGCCTCTCCCAGGAATCGGCACGCAGCTGGCCGCTTGCCCGACGGCTTGGCTTGCGGGAGCCCGGGAAGTGGGGTGATCTCCAGGCTTACACTCTGGCAGGAATCGCAGCTGATGCTGGAGTATCGTGCACTTGACTCCGTGTCCCTGAATTAACCACCAACAGCCTCCAGACGGTCAGGCCAAGGAGCGGACTCTTCCTTGGTGCCTGGGGCCTGGTGTTGGAACGTGCCCGACAAATCCCCGATTACTCAGCACTCAGAAACGGAAGTCAGCTGACCCCAGGATGAGCTCGATCGAATTAAGCCTGCCTCACGCCGGCACCAGCCCAGAGCCGGGCATTGGGAAGGAAACGCTGGGATTTTTTTTCCTTGTAAATGTTAAGGACCACCCTGTCCTCTAGTAACAGACTCGCTGGGCTCACACAAGCCAGGGTCAACACAGCATCAGTGATGTCTAAGGAGGAGCCACAGCCAGGTGAAGTGGGGGCCACGGTGCAAGGGAGGGTCTCAGACTATGGGGCTTAGGGCAGCCACACCCCCTTCCTAGGCTGTGGGTCGGCGAGTGTGACTTGGGTTCGGCTGCGGGGTTTGAAGCTCTGTTTCCTGTTGGTCACAGATCCTAGGGTGAATGGATGTTTCCGAATCTCAGTTTCTCTGTCTCCAAGAAGGGATAACAGGTCGCGGCCAAAATAGCCAGGCTGCGAGGGTGTTACGCCCTCTGCAGTGGACCTTGGAAGAATACTAGGATGTCCTGGGTGAGAAATGTTCAGAAAGCAGCACGATCCTGATCTGGGAAATGATGCTCGCACCTGTCCCTGCGTCCACACGAACAGTAGCTAATCTGTGGTGGAAGGATGAGGCCCTTTCCTGTTTCTTCCCCACGATCTAGTGTTCTTTTTTGGCAATGGAGATGCACTCTCCCCCGTTCCTGGGGACAGAGCTGGGGGTGGACCCCCTTCCCAGCCTCCGTCACGGTGAGGAGAGGCCAGAGGTGCCGCACCTGGTGAGGGTGAGGTACCAGCAGGTGCCGTGCTGCTTGCCGCCCTGAGGAGAACGGGCACAGGGCCAGACAGGGAAAGTGAGCAGGCGGTGGTGACCCCACAGACAAGACAAGCTGAGATGTGTGATGGCCACCTGGGGGTCAAGCAGTTTGGTCTGTGGGGAGTGGGTGGCCAGGGAGAGAGGCGGGGCAGTGGGCAGAGGTGGGGCTGACCACCGTCTGAAGTGGACATGTGGGTTTGGCCACTCAGAGCCACCAGGAGACCACGCCGGACACAGGCCTCAGCATCCCCATCGTGACACAGCACGTGGCTCCTCCAGGTGGAGCTGGTGAAGCTCAAGTAAAAAGCCTTTGAAACGCCTCATGAGACGCTTGCACCAGGGGCAGCGCAGAAGCAGCGGGACACACAGCCCTGAGGACCCAGCTGCGGACGGGGCAGCGGAGGCAGCTGCTTGGGGTACCTGGGGGGCCAACCTGCACCTCTGGGCTCAGCTTCCCGTCTCACTATATATCAAGCTCCCGACACGCTCTTTACCTTCCCACAGGTGAAAACATTTCCTCCCCCGTTTGTTTTCATGCACCCTATACTTTTCTGCTAGTGACTCAGAAACAGGGAGGCGCGTGTTCGCGGAACCCACATAGACTCTACCTTCCTGACTCTGCAGTTGTCTCTGCAAAGCGTGCCGGTGAAGGAGCGGGCTTGTGAGTAAGCGAGGGCTCAAGCCGGCAGGAAGAGCCTGGTGGCCTCACATTTCTCGCCAGCGACACGAGGTTGCGCGGGCGCAGAGGAGCAGACACGAGCACACGGCATCTGTGCCCGCAGGCCTCTCTGTCACTGCAAAACCAGCAGGTAAAAGAAAGACCAGACCCGTCCGGCAAGAGAATTCAGACGGCGTCCTTCCGCCACAGACGCAGGGCGTCAGCGTGAAGCAGGAAAGCAGGTAAGAAACAGGAGAGCCTCAGCAGGCTGGCAGTCTGCCTGTCACTACGCAAACCTCTGAGGAGCTCCAGAAAGGGGGGCCTGGCCACACTCAGCAGGAGACCAACCTGACATCCGCTTGCTCCCGCGGCGTTGTTTGTTTTCACACTCCGGGAGGGCACTAGGCCGGGCCAGGTTTCAGAGGCAGCAGAAGGCTTTCTTCGAAAGAGATCAACCCGGCAGAACAGTTCCCGTGACACCCAGGACCCGGGCGGGATCTTCAGTGCAATCTACACCCTGATGACGCTCTCTTAACCGAAAATGCCAGAACAGCTCACCAAGAGAAGAGGGGAAAGAACTGCCGCTTGAAGTGATGCCGCGTGTCACATTCCAGTCAGAGTGATGAGTGGCCCCTTTCAAAAGAGGGCGGGAGACAGGGCTGGGAGCCCCCGTGTGAGAACCACGGCTCACCCAGGGCGTCGGCGCGAAAGCGAAAGCCAAACACCCCTCCCGGAGCGGGCGGCCGGCCTCCGGGCACCCACCACTGGCCGCAGCTCCGAAGGACAGAATTAGCTCTCAGAGGACCCCATGAGCACAAAGCTACCCCCTGCATGTTCTGGATGGAGATGGAGAAACAGCCTCCACCGGACATGAGGAGACGGTGAGGCGTCTGGTAGGCACCCGGGCAACGCGGGCAAGCTCCCGAGTTGTGCTCGGTCTGCAGCAAAACGGGCTCCCTTTCATGACGATACTAAGAGATCAAGATCAAGAATGCAGCGTTATATGTAACAGTCACAACTCCAGGAAAACACTGGCAGAAGACAGAACCTTCCGGAAGCACGGCACACTCCGGCTGGCCCGCCGGCCAGTTCGGGTCTGGGCTGCTCTGCCCCCGCCTCCCATCCTCGGGAAGCAGCTGAGCAGGGGCCCCAGGGCCCCTCGTGAACGGACCATCCGGGTGTATTCCTCACCCAGAAACACCCTCGCCACGAGCCCCCCGGCACTTCTGTGGGGTCTCCCTCGCCTGAGGTCAGGGGGCCCGGCCCAGGTCTCCCTCGGCCCATTCTGCAGAGACGCCCCTCCAGAGGGCGAGGCTGGCCAAGGAGGAGTGGGGAGGATGGCAGCACTGGGCCACATGCCCCCAGGAGAGGACGCAGCCGGTGTGGGGCCCGAGGGAGGGGACTCTGCCCTCTACCCGAGGCCAGGATTCGACTTCAGGCTCAGCGCGAGCAGCCAAACGTGGTCCAAGAGACATTTTAGCGTTTGGATTCCTGGCAGTGAGCTGTGCCCCGGGCCCCAGACAAAACAGAAAGTGTTTGGGGCCGACTTGAGCTGTCTCCGGGACCATCGCTAACTGAAATATTCCTCAATTAAAAAAACATCATTGGCTAATGGTTTGGCAGAGCCTTGTAAAATTAGCTTATTTTAAAATTTGATGGAGCAGCCTTTGTCCGGTCCCCCTGTACAGTACATGATGTCCATTAAGGCCAACCGCGCTCCCAAGAAGGCATAAATCACGCTCAACGGCTTCATTATGCCCCGCGCGGCTCTCCAAAGTCCAATTTTAGGATGATAAAAACCCAAGTCTATGGAAAACGGAGGCCTCTCGGTTCATGGTTCATAGTTGGTTCTTGGGCAGTTTATAAGAGAAAAACAAATTCTAAAGCGCATTTATATGCAATCCAAGGAAAACAAGACCCAGAGCAAACACTGACTGATAACCCAGGCGACTTCTGCTGTTGCGAGAAAACAGCGCCGCGAGCTGTTCTCGAGGCCTGTGGCAGTTTTAGCATCTACAGGGTTGAAGCATCTGGATTAAACACCGGCCTTCTGGAGCAGTAGCGGGTAAGCAGGGTCAGAGGCTGAGTGTTTTACACACATTATCTTGTTCACCAGCACAGAAGCCCACGATGGGAGGCTGCGAGGCCCCCGTGTGACCAGGTGACACAAATGCCAATGGTGAGGGAAGGTCTGAACCTGGGCCCAGGCTCTGCAGCCTGGGCTGCCTGCGGAAGGGCGCACGGCAGGGAGAGCTCCGAGAGAGGAAGACCTCAGCGCAGGCCCGTGTTCCACTCAGCCCATCTCTGGGCTGGGGAGAGCGCACTTTGGAGCTGTTGCCTTCAGCCGGTCAGTCTTGCGTCCAGATAAAACACAGCCACCTCCAAACCCCACACCAGCTCTCCCCACACCAGCGGACAGGCGGCTCTGACCTCCCAGGGTCTGCACAGCCGGGAGGAGTCGCTTGGCTCCTTCTGCTTCCAACACCCAAGAGCATGTGAACTATTTTACCATTTATCTGAAAATGATGTCCAGTCGCTGGAATTTTCCCCCCAAATTCTATTAAGTCCTGATGAAAAATGCAGTTTCATGAAACCAAGCACTGAAATGTAAGGCAGAACATTACCTTCCTGGTGGGGCCGCAGCCGCACCTCTGCTGTCAGTGAGTCCATTCCAATAGCTAGGCAGCCTCTGGGCCAGAGCAGGGCCTGCCCCTCCCTTCAGTCCCTGCAAGGCCTTCCACGGGAGGCGGCCTCTGTGGCAAGACACTGGGTTTAAATCCCACTTTACTGGCTGAGTGACCTTGGGCGAGGAACTCACCATCTGTGAGCTGCAGTTCCCGCGTGTGGTCAGTGGAGGTAATGACCTCTGCTCCCCAGAATGCTGTGACCCTCGGAGGCACAGATGTGGAGAGAAGGCCTGGCATGGCCCTCTGCCCACGCTCGGGCTGCGGGGTGCCTCCTCCTCCCTCAGCTGCTCCCTTGCTGCCCCCACACCACCTACCATGTTTGCTCATTACCCTCCATGGGGGCTCTAATAATCAGTCTCTTCTATTGTTTTAGTAATCGGTTCAATAAAGTTCCTCGTCTACATACCAGGTGGCCCAGGGATCTCACTTTGGAGCGTCTATGCCCAGAAAGGGAAGCATCAGCTCAAAGAGCTACAGGCTCTGCTGTGTTGATGTGGCATCATTTACAACAAGGGCATTTACATGTCGACCAGCAGAGGACTCAGCGCAAGGTGTGTTCTGTCCACACCGTGGTGTACGTCTTGGCCACCCAGGAAGTTGAAATGCTGCTTCTACAGCACACTGGAAGGACCGCTGGGATCGAGCGTAGTAAAGCAAGTCAGAAACACAGACAAGAATTGGAAGTTTGGGGCTTCCTTGGTGGCACAAGGGGTTAAGCACAGCACTATGAAGCTATTCACAGCCTCTGCAGCACGAGCTCGATCCCCGGCCAGGGAGCTGACCCATATATAGCTCAGCAGACCTCTCCTGTCTCCCCGCTGCTCCCCTCAGCAGTGTGTCTCAGTAGATCTGCCTGTTCTGCTCCCCACACTGTCTCTGGTGAATCCTCTCCCCCCCATACCTCTGGCCTGCACACCAGTTCTTGTGTGCATAAATAAATAAATCTTTAAAAAAAAAAAACTGGAAGTTTGCATGTGAGCAACGCAAGGAATCACAGCAGGCAGGACAAAGCCCTCATAGACCTGCAGACACAGCGAAGTGGAGTTTCTGAGCTTGGGGCGGGGGACAAAGGGCGTAGCAGAGGACGGTGAAAAGTGTAATCCCTGTAATCAGCCCAACTTTCTGTAAATAAGAAAAGGCCTCATCTGGACACTTTTATCTGACCTCTAGGATGGCCCTGAAGCTAAAGTCCTTCCAAAGTCCACCCACTGGTTTAAGTTGAGTGATGGCAAGACTTTGGCTCCAGGTGCTCTCATGACAAGCAACAGCTGTCGTCTCTGTGGACAGGGGTCACATGGAGGGTGACCATCCTACAAAGTCAAAACCCCAAGATCACCCCCACTTTGGGGAGCTGAGGATGCAGTGCTGTCACTATGGATGTGTCAGGGAGAAATGTGCCTGCACAGCACAGGTATGCGCCTGCACAGCTCAGCAGTGCGACTGAATAGCTCAGGTGTGTCCCTGCACAGCACAGGTGTGTTCCTGTGTAGCACAGGTGTGTGCCTACATCCAAGGAAGGGCTTGAGGGGCTGCCTGGGGGTGGGGAACAGGGCTTGGGGGACTGCCTGTGGGGGGAGACCAGGCTGGGAAGGAGGTTGTGGGGGGCCTCCTGCTACTGACGGACATGTGCTCAGGTCACCAGCAAATCATCATCTCACCTAAAACTTTCTTCATAAAATCTGCTCTTTCATATTTCAATGTGAAATGAAAACAATTAAATGCCTTGAAAATGAAGACATGGCAGAATTCAAAACTTCATTAGGAAAATCCCCTAAGCCCATTTGTCATTTTCATTTTCAACACCCGTGGAGAAAAGGGTCACAGCTTGATCTTCCCTGACCTTGGAGCTCTTTTGCCAGCTGCCCCTCGAGCGTCAGGCCCGGGGCCCCCAGGGAGCAGCCTGGGAACCCACAAGCAGGCCTGGCATGGTTCTCCCAGTGAGGGTCTCACAAGCCTCTGGGCTCAGCTGGCCCCACAGGCCTGGTCCATCTGCATCAGCTCCCTCGGGTGCCAGGGGGCAGCAGGCTGTGGCCAAACCAGCAGCCTAGGGAAGAAGAAGTGACCAGCCCAGAAGGCCCCAGAAGGCTTGTCAGGCAGGCAACCCCGCAGATCTGGGGAGAGGTGATGTGAGGTCACCAAAGCCAGAACCACCTCCCAGACCACGTCTCCCCCACAGCAGGCAGTGCCTGGGCGGGCTGTGCCCTCGGCAGGGAACTTGCTGGGGCTTGGACCTCCTGGGGAACCTCTGTCAGCGACAGAGAAGGAAACTCCGTGACGGGCAAGTGGCAGCATCAAGGCGAGCCTGACTCCTGGCCACGGTGTCCCTGTCGGCTCGGTCACTTGACCTCTAGAAATGTCAGCTTCCTCACCTACCCACAGGGAACACGACCCCCACCCTGACCCCACAAGGGCGGTGGAGAGCCGAGGAGGTGCCGGGCGTGCGAGGGCTCCCGGCAGGTGCTTGGGCACCTGGGACCACGCCCAATTTTATGGCTCAGCAAACAGGAAACAGGCCACAGGCCTCCTGCCCTGACATGTACAGTGAATATCCTGGGGACGACCCTCCTGGCTCCAGCAGACGGGACAACAAAGTCAGCCCCAAAGCCACCTGCTGCCTAGGCAGGGGGCCGGCGGGTAAAACCAGACTTTTCACTCCCCACGAGTGACTAGGGAGCCAATGAAGAAGATTCAGCAAGGGGCAGAGCCTTGCAGCTCCCGGTGCCTGGTCAGAACAGAAAGGGTTGGATCCCAGCGCTGCCTCCTCCGCACACGGAGCCCCGCACAGCTTTAGGTCCAAGTAACTTAGACCCAGAAGCTCCCCCGTCAAGAACAGTTTCAGCCTTAACACCAGCGACTCACCGTCCCCATCGATAGAAACTCAACTCAAACATACTTGTTGGAACGGCTCTGTTCAAACCCCACTTTGATGCTCTCATAACTCTTTGACTGTCGAGGGTTTTATTCCAGTAAACACCTTCAACCACTGTGTTTCCAAGTCAGGGGAGCTAATGTGGCACGAACTATCCGGTGCTACGGGGAGGAGAGCTGGGGGAGCCCGGTGCTGGTCCTGTGATCACAGCTCATTGTAAGTGGGGTCTCTCCAGAGGACCCAGTTTGGGGGAAACCAACAGGTGGCCTCTCTTTTTCTTTCCCTCTCAGAAACCTCTGTGATCGCCTCTCTCTGGCGGTTCCTCTCCCTCCTCCTCGCTGCTCCTGAGTTGACCCTGGCGTTCCTGGAGACCCTGTCCTTGCCAATCCTTATTTTCTGGAAAGGAGTGTGGGGCAGGTGGGAGATCAATAAGGCTAGATTTAAAATCTTTCATCTCGGGCCTCCCAGGTGGCGCAGCGGTTGAGCGCTCGGTTGAGAAGCTGCCCGCGGCCTCTGCGGCGCCGGTTCGATCCCCGGCTGCTTCCCGGCCACCGGAGGAGGGTCCCACATGGCGCGCAGACCTCTCCTGCCACCCGCTGCTCCCCCCAGCAGTGTACCTCTGTCCCTCTGCCTGCTCTGCTCCCTGCTCTGGCTCTGGTGGATTCTCTCACCCTCCCGCGCTTCTGACTGTACCCAGTGCATGTATAAACAAAACAAACAAACAAACAAAATAAATAAATTTTAAAAATAAATAAATAAATAAAATCTTTCATGTCTTTGACTGTCATGAAGAGAGGCCAATTTGCCTGGCCTGATGCGTGTACCGTGGGCCTGAGCGGGACTGACTACCAGACAAACGCACTCAGCTGCTTTCCCGACATGAGTCACTGAGGGCAGACAGGCTCTCTGGCTGCGCGTGCCCAAAATAAGTTGACTTACAGCATCCTTGCTTCTAGATGGGCCTGAAATATGGCCACAGCATGAAGCGCTCCTACACCAACGATGCTTCTGGGGTCGCTAAGGACTGGCTGTTCCTGAAAAGTTTCATTAATGACAGCAGTGAGAAAACACAGAAGGCGGTTTTCTCTACCCCTTGCCTTTTCTGCTTTGGTTGCAAAGCTCAGGAACAGAGAATCTTGAAAGAAGCAGCAACATTCTTTGCAATTTCTGTCAAGTAGAATCCAGGACCAGGTCCACGCAAATGCTCGTGAACTCACTCATGGAGACGTGATGCTTTCATTCGGCTGTCGTCCTCGCAGGTGTCCAACTGCTACGTGAAAGATTCATTGATTCTTAGTTTTTGTTCCGCTTTTCTGCTACTGCATTGGGCTGAAAAGGTCGGCACAGGGGTCTTACAGAGCCCACGCTGTGTTTTCTGCAGGTAAGAACCACGCCCAGTAGATACAAGAGTTTATTGAGTCCTATTTCCTGGCCTGGGTTCACCCCCTCTTCTCTCCACCTCTTATCGAGTAGAGAGATGCACAATAAAAGTTGATTCAATCTGAATCTCTCAATGACTCAGTATAATTTAATCTCCATACCAATAACCCTGGTTGTCAAAGACAAGGTACAAAAGTGATAGCAAGAGCTGATAACGCCCCAGATTTCCCTCCCTTGATAATCAGCACACGGCCGATGACCCCACAATCTCTTCTCCCTGCGAAAGCCACACAGATAAACCTACACGCTTTCCAAACCGCAGAGCCAAGCACGGGATCCTTTTCTAGCAACACTGAAACTGTACAATTTCAAACTGTATCATACAGCAAACTGATACAAAAACAACTGAAATCAAAGCAAATGACTTAAACCCCAGGAGGGAAGCTCAGAGGTTAGCTGGAGAAAAGAGTTGACTTTTTTAAACAAAAAAACAGCTATTAAACTACATATCTGGAAAAGGTACAGGAAATTATGCTCCTGGTAGAAGTCACTCAGCCAAAGTCCTGGTGATTTCCTCCCACGTTGCCAGTGACTCATGTTCATTATAAAAATTTTGTGGAGTTCTAAGATGCAGACATTTTAGCATCTAGAACAGCAACTCCACTCTGGTTTACTTTCTCCTAGTCTTGGGTGAAGACATCGGCTTGTTTTCCTTTGCTCACTAAATCACTGCAGAGACTTTTTTTGTTTTTAAATATGGTTGTGATCTTATGTTCAATCACTCTTTTTTTTTTAAGATTTATTTATTTATTTATACAAGCACTGGGTACAGTCAGAAGCGCGGGAGGGTGAGAGAATTCACCAGAGCCAGAGCGGGGAGCAGAGCAGGCAGAAGGACCGAAGGACACTGCTGAGGGGAGCAGTGGGCGGCAGGAGAGGTCTGCGCGCCATGCGGGACCTTCCTCCGGTGGCCGGGGAGCAGCCAGGGATCGAACCAGAGCTGCAGAGGCTGGGGGCAGCTTCGCAACCCAGTGCTCAACTGCTGTGCCACCATGGGGAGGCCCATGTTCAATCACTCTTATATGCACTTTCCCTAACCAGTAATGAGATCATTTCCAATGACCTTAATTAACACGGTATGAATATTCCAGTAGCTTGATTGGACATGGCATAATCATTATCTTATTGCCTCATTGTTGCATATTTAGGTTCTTTTTGTCTTTTAAACAATAAATAATAGAATGAAGGACAATTCAGGACCTAATCCTATTTTCCACAAGTTTTGGGTAATTTCTATAAAAAATTTCTGGATACAAGATATCTGTGTTCAAGGAACAAACATTTGAGGACATCTGGGTGAATATTGTTAAATTGCTACCCAAAAGGTTTGTAGCTATTTATGTCCTTACCAGCAACATGCAAAAATCAGCCCCTCCATCTCATTTTGGTGGCAGTAAGAATCCTCATTTTAAAACAACAAAAACCAGACTAGCCACACCTTGAAAGTTGACTTTTACTCTTTCAATTTGCTTTTTTAGGCAATTTATCAAGCTGGGTATTTTCAAACATTTATTAAGCTATTACTTTTCTTTCTTGCAAGCTTATTTGCACGAACTCTTCTCAGAGTAAATTCAATTGCATCTTGCCTGTTCCATTTGGAATGACCAAATTTTCCAGTTGGCTTGCCATTCTTTTTGGCTTATTGGGGTTTTAAACTGGCATGAAATAAGGACTGTCATTTCTTTCCCAACGTTTAAGCTCAGAAAGCCCTGCTTCACCTGAGCTAGACAGGACATTCCCTTATGTCATCTAGTTTTTCTGTAATATTTTATTTTTAACTCTTTGGTCCAGCTGACACGGTGAGGAGGCACTGTGAGTTCTAAACGGATTTACTTCTAAATGTTTAAGCAGCTGTATCCAAGGCCTTCGGCGGAGCCTGTCCGTATCCATTCATTCTTGCTACAAGTTCATACAGTAAATGTTAATGAAGAGACAAAATGAGCTGTGGGGATCAGGACTCCAACCGCTTGCGTTATAGATGGCAGACATCGATGGACGGGACTCCTGGAGGGGGTGACTAGCCCTCCCTGGGCTGGCTGGGGACAGAGGAAAGGCCCCTAGTCTCGGCAACCCTCTTTCCTGTCGCCTCCCCCACTCCCCCCCCAGCTGTTTCCTCCTTTAGAGGGGGTGCTGGCCATACAGGTCAGCTGTTCCCAATCACCAGCCAGAGCTCCAGGAAAGCTGGGCCTGGACCCGACAAGCCCCTCTAAGCAACTGGCTCCCAGAGGAAACGAGGCAGCCAGGGCGGGGACAGAGCTACGTCTGGGCCTGGCTTCCCTCTGCAGTCCGCTCGATGCTCACCAGGCCATTACTGGCACGGAAGAGCTTACAAATCTACCTGGAGGGTGGTTTCTGCAGAAGAGAACAGAGAGGAGGTTGTTGAGATTTTCTAAAGGGGCACATTACCCACTCGCCAGGGAATGGACACCCTGGAGGGGCACATGGGGCTGAGGAGGGCAGCACCCCTCCACCTTGCACGGAAGAACTGATGCCTTAGAGATGGGGGGGGGGTGGAAGTAGGAATAATGAGGGGGGTATAGGACATAGGGACACTGAGGGGCCTGGACAGCAGCCAAGACTGAGTTCTGGCCCAGGGGTGGAAGAATCCGCTTCCAAACTGACATGTCTTAGTTTCAGTAATGGTATCATGTCTTATTTTCCAGGTTGGGAAATCCCAAACTGAGGAATTTCTGAACCGCCTGAACAGACTGTGTCTAAAGCAGACTTTAGTTTTGTCACTGCTTCTTAGTTATCAGCTCCTTCAGCGTCATAGACTAAACATATTGTAAATGAAGCAGGAGTGATTCATTTATTACAAATGAATAAATGGCAAATAATTCTAAAATGATAGAGGGAAGTCCCAGCAATGTGGCTTCTTCTGAATTTCTCCAAGTAAATATTTAAATGGAAACAAAATGTCTCAGGAGAGCTGGAAAGGCCAACAACGAGGACAGACACAGTGACGAGAAGTTTGGGACACACGCGGTTGACCAGGACGCGCGGGGGCAGAGCCGACCTTCCCGGGGCCAGACATGGACCTGCCTGCTCGACGGCGCCTGCAAAAGGAGGCGTCGAGACTCTTGTTGACTCCCCCCCAAATTTAAATACATAAAACCTAGGAGATGTTTCCCTACCTTGACAGCTGGTCATGCTCGCTGCATTTTTAAGAAACGAAATGTTACAGATACTGAAGCCACCCTCCCAATTTGGGGGGAGATGGCTCCCCGTTTCCTGCCAAGTTTTCTCCTTTAGCCGTGTGGAGGTGTCTTGCAAACAACATACAATCGTGTGCCTGAGCGATAGCTGACGCCTGTGATTTTTCTTCCTACACTCCACATTATTTTGGCGTTTTCTGCATCTAGTTTAGTTCTGACTGCACACCAAACATCACGCTCGGTCATTTCCAATTTCTTCCCAATTTCTTTGCTGGCTGGACAGGAATTGTGGTGTCACTGTCACACTGGTCTCCAGATGTCCTGCGTGTCCCAAATTGCTTCCCAAAGTGTTCAGAGAGTAATGCCCCAGGAGAGCGTTCGGGGTGGTGAGATAACGGGGAACATGCACTGTCTCCTCTCAGCGGCTGCACGTTTTCTGATCATTCAACCCGCGCTGTTTACCAGCTGCAGAATGTATTTAAGTAAAAAAAAAAAAAGCTCACCCTTTTATATCGCATTTCTTTCAGATTATAGAAGTGTGTAAACATCTGTCACCTGACACTGAAGAGGATCTGAGGTTCGTTCATGTCCCCATTGCACAGATGAGCACATGGGGGCTCAGGAAAGTTCCACGGCTTGTTGGGTCTGGCACTAACCTGCTCTGTCCTGTATCTTCTCTGAGC
This sequence comes from Talpa europaea, assembly GCF_964194135.1. Taxonomy (NCBI): domain Eukaryota; kingdom Metazoa; phylum Chordata; class Mammalia; order Eulipotyphla; family Talpidae; genus Talpa; species Talpa europaea. The sequence continues at coordinate 3,705,803 of NC_140068.1, read as the reverse complement.
CTCAGTTTCCCCTTTTGTCATTCCCATCAACCTACCTGACAAAACTATCAAGGGCACAAAATAAGATAACTCATTTGAAATACTTAAAAACACTCAGGTCACACTCACACAAATCCATTGCTTATCTCTCTTGTCTCTCTTCCCGGTCGTGTTCTTTGCATCTGTCATGCCTCTGTATACAGTAAGAAAAAACTACGGGGGTTATAGGAAAAAACAGCCTTACGCATCTCAAGGTACCATTTCACCTGGTTCTTCCACGGAACGAAGTCGCTTCAGCAAACGGCTTCCTCCCGGGAGACTTGCTCCTTTAATCCTCAGAGCCCAGCGTCAGCCAGACTGTAATTTAATTCCTGAAGCTCAGACTCGGTGAGCACCAGCTCAGTGAGAGGACAAAAGCGGATCCAACAGAGAAAGTAAGTGCTTTTTGGCTCCAGTCTTCCCAGGACTTCTGAGCTTCTAAGAAAGCAAAGCCTGGCAGAGGGGACTGCAGCGCCGGGGCTCAAAGAACCCTCAGGCTGCTACGGAGAGGAGCGTGCTGGGCACACCGGCGCCACTGTCACCGCGGCATCACCCCGGGCAGTGCGGGGCCAGCTGCTGCCAGAGCACTGCTGATGCAAAGGTGCACCAGGCGCGGTGGGCCCCTGCCCGGCTCCCTGGGAGCCCAGAGTCACCACGATGTGCCAGCAGGCAGAACCAACCACCTTCGGACACTGGCTTCGAACTTCCCTCGGTGTCTCACTCAGAAAATTCTCCTGCATTAACTCTGCAACATTTTCACACAGGGTTAAATCACAGAGGGTCTTGGACCTGAAAGTCTGAGGAATCTGTGCAAAGTATCTTCATTTCCTTAAGCTCAGAGAAGACCGTGACACAGGAATGAAAAACTTCGCTCTGGTCCCTCGGAAGGTCAACAGAGTTTCCACATGAACCAGAAGTCCCTCTCCTTGGCATCTACCCGGAAGGCATGAAACATAAGTCCAAGCCAAACCCCGCACATGAAGTTTGCAGCATTATCATAATAGACAAAGTGCGGGGCCAGCCCAAATGCCCAGCTGATGCAGGAATATGCAAAATAAGAACAAACATAGACCTACGTGAATGGCCAAATGTGGTACGTGGACACGATGGAATACTACTCAGCCCCAAAAAGAACAAATTACCAATACAAGGATCTTGCCACAGCATGAATGGATCTTGAAAACGTTAAGCCAAATGAGATAAACCAAACACAACGACTGTGGATTCTGTGGTGCTGCTTATATGTTATGTCTGGGACAGGCAACCATTAGAGACAGGAAGCGGGCCTGAGGTTGTCCAGGGCAGGAGGGGAGAGGGTATGTGAGTGACTGGTCATGGGTAGGGGTTTCTGCTGGGGGTGATGGAAATGCCCTAACAGTGGACAGAGCGGATGGTGCACAGCCAGCACGCCCCTGCACTGCATACTCCAAAGGTGAGCTTCGTGGGTGTGTGAATTATAGCTCAAGAAGGCTGTTAAAGAAACCACCACTCTTGGCCCTATAAAAGACAAAACATTAGTCAGCTTCCAGCCCACCACTGACGTGCCCACACAGCCCTGGCAGCTCATCTAAGGCACAGAATTAATGAGCCCTTAGAGCTGAAGACGGACCCAGGGGAGATTTCCACCTGCCGGAGAAGGGGTGCTGCTCCCCTCCCAGGAATAGGGCAAGTGTCCCTGCCAAAGTATCCTGGGGTGACTGTGGTCCATGCCAGGACATGGGAGCATGGACCCTCACGGTGGGTCTCTGGGAGAAGGGCCTCAGTAAAGGGAGAAAGCCTGACCTCTGAGGCCAAGCACAGCCGATGGCAAAGGCTGTGAAGGGATTCATCATCCTTGCGTCACCTGGCCGGCAGGAGCAAGGGGAGCGCCCCCCCAGGCCTGTGCGCGGCAGGGCCAGCGCTGCCTCTGGGGCACAGGGACTTTGTGCTCATGCTCGAGAGGAAATCTTCAGTGGATCATGTTTTCCTTCCTGTAATTCCTGAGAATCCGTGACACTGAATTCCTGCCTATGCGCCTGACTACGACGACACTCCCTGAAGGAAGACACGCCCTTAGACACAGCGCACCCCCATCACAGAGCCAGATGACACCGCGGACGACACGCAGGACACGAGAGCCAGAAACTCGGCCGCTTTATGACCAAGCAGAGCCCCGAGCACAGCGGCCCTCGGCGGGGCCAGCCTGGCCGGGCTGCTCGCAGGGATGAACCTGGGGGAGTTGCCAGAAGCCTCACTTAGTTCATGAAATCAGGGGGGAGCTATGCAATTGAAGGAGAGGAAAAGGGCTCCTCAGATGGGCAAGATCACACTTCACATTTTCGGGAAGGAGGTGAAGACCCGGCAAGACAGGACAGGGGTTGATGTCCCCTGTTCTCCAGCGACAGGCCTGGGACTTTCTCTTTTCCCAAAAGTTGGAGTCGTTCATCTGATCCACCCACAGCATCAAATTCAAAACATCGGTGGCACTTTTCTCAGAGGCTCACTGTGGCCCGAGATGGGGGTGGGAGACCCCGCCGCCCTGGTCTTGCCTCGAGGTCCTTCTTTTATTATTACTGTTGTTGTTATTATTAATCATTAATCTACTTACTCAGGTAACATTGGTCTATGACACTGTGTGATTCAGAGGCACAGGCCACACCTCTGCAGGTGCTTGTCACCACCACACCACACCCCACTGAGGCGCCCATAGTCCTCGCCCACAGTCTGCCACCACAGTCCATGCAGCCTCCTCCCCTTCTTGTGCTCCACTTTCCCCTCCCACCTGGTGGCCTTGATTCTGCAGTCAGATTTCTAAGGATTGTTATTGGTTTGGTTTTGTCTGAACTTTTGTTTTGTTCCCTAGATTCCACCATGAGTAAAATCATCTAATAGTTCTTCCTTTCTGACTTATTTCATTAGCAGAACTCCCTCCGGCTCCATCCACATTGTCTGAAATGACTGGAGTTCACCTTTTTCACAGCTGAGTAGTATTCCATCTGTGTATAGACCATGTCTTTGTCCACTTAGGTTGTTTCCATAACTTGGCTATTGTAAACAGTGCTGCAATGAACTCAGGAGGACATATGTCTCTTCAAACTAGTGTTTTTGGATTCTTCAGAATGCTGGATGGTATGTTAGATCTGTTTCTAGTATTTCTCCATACCGGTTTCCATAAGAACGGAACCAATCTTCATTCCCACCAGAGTATAGCAGGGCTCCTTTTTCTCCACATCCTCTCCTGCCCTTGGCTGCCTCTGTCTTTCTGACATGGGCCATCCTCACAGGTGTGAGGAGGTATCTCATGGTGGTTTTATTTGCATTTCCCTGATGAGAAGTGATGATAAGCGTTTTTTCATAAGCCTGTTGGCCCTGTGTGTCTATTCTTGTCCCTTGAATGAGAACTTGGGATGGAGATAAAGTAGCAGAGAAAATGAAACTTAGTTCCAATCTGTCTTCTGCATGGGGATAAAAACAAACTTAAAACCAGAGGAATGCTGAAAACCATCCAAATACCCACCACCAGGCCAGTGAATAAACAGGGGTGGTCTCTACACACAAGAGAACACGTCTCAGCAAAACAAAGGAACAAAACTACTGACCCAGGGAACACATGGGTGACCTCAAGGAAACTGTGCTGGATGAAAGAAGTCAAACACTAAGTGCTGAATTATCCCATTGACCTAAAGTCCCATAAAAGGCAAAACTCTAATGATGGAAAATGGAACCGATTGCCTGGGGCTGGGGGTGGAAGTGAAGATTCGGTGATAGGAATGAGGGAACGTTTTGGGGTGACAGATCCTAAACTGGATTTTGCGGGTGGTTGCGCACCTATATAAATTTACCAGAACTCATTGATGGGCACACTCATTGATGGGCACACATCGGTGGCTCCGATGATGTGCAAGTATATCTCAAAAAAGCCAACAACATACTAGGTGAAGGAATGCAAGACAGAAATTAAAAACTGTTGAAATCCCAGTAGTCAGAAAGAAGGACAGAAGGAATCTTCGCATATCAGGAGTCAATTTAAATCATGTCCTTCATGGAAATTAGAAAGGAACGTGGGCAAAAATGGGAAGGAGATGTGGGTTAGAAAAAGGGAAAGCTGGCCTTTCACTCTTTTATAGTGGAAGTAAAAACAAGCTCATTTTGTTGTCGCGTTAGCTATGACTCTAGTTGTTCTCCCAGGCACGAGTTTCACCAACATATATATGAGGATGTTATCATACATTCTGTCAAATTTTTACATAAATAAAAAGAAATGCCTTGCTCTAGCGTTTTCTCCAATGACTCACCAATAGTGGCACCGGCGAAATGTTAGCCAACTCGGGCCGGTGTAGCTTGGGGCGTGCACACTGGCTCCAGGTGAGTATTTAATTAATTCCCAAACGGAAATATTTGGGACAAAGCCCCGCATACCAGAACAAAGGTTCTAGCATTTATTCTTACCAACCTTTGGGAACAGGGAATTTTACTTGTCTCCAGCTTTAGACTTTTCCAATTCCCCCATGAGATCTCAAAGGCTGAGAGCGGCAGGCCAGAGACGGAAGCTGTAACCCTGTGCCATCCTTTTTTTTTTTTTAAGATTTATTTATGTATGCATACAGGAGCTGGGGTGCAGGCCAGAGGTGTGGGGGTGAGAGGATTCACCAGAGACAGAGTGGGGAGCAAAACAGGCAGATCTATTGAAACACACTGCTGAGGGGAGCAGTGGGCGAGTCAGGAGAGGTCTGCTGCGCAGTGTGGGTAGCTCCCTGGCCAGCCGGGGATCAAACTCATGCTGTGGAGGCTGCGGACAGCTTCCTAGGTTGCGTCTTAACCCCTTGTGCCACCAGGGAGGCCCTGATCCATTCTTTTAAAAGTGATCTCTCCTGGCTGGAATCACTGGGCTCAATCAAAATGGCGGCAATCCCATCTTTATGTTTTTCCACACTGTTTGAAAATAAATTTCCTACAGGGCCTCTCTGGTGGCGCAAGGGGTTAAGTACCACACTAGGATGCAATCCGAAGCCTCTGTAGCAAGAGTTAGATCCCTGGCTGACCAGGGAGAAATCCACATGGCGCAGCAGACCTCTCCCGTCTCACCCGCTGCTCCCCTCAGCAGTGTGTTTCAGTCAGTCTGTCTGTTCTGCTCCCTGCTCTGTCTCTGGTGAATCCTCTCACCCCCCACACCTCTGGCCTGTACCCCAGCTCTTGTATGCATAAATAAATCTTTAAAAATAAATAAATAAATAAATTTCCTACAGTGTTGGCAGATTTTCCAAATACCTGAAAATGTCTGACTATTTATAGAATTTTGTTTTTTGTTATTTATATATTTTTAAGCTTTATTTACAGGGTGGTCCCCAGGAAGAGGGGAGGTTCCCTGTTCCTTGCCCCACCCAAGAGAGGGAGTAGCTGAGCAGGGAGGCAGGGAAGCTGCAGAGGAGACTGGAGGAGGAAGGAAGCAGGATGGGGAGCCAGGAGGAGGAGACCTGGAGGAGACCCATGGAGCAGAGAGACATGTGAAGAAACTGCACTTGCTTCTTGGTCCTGGACTGGTTGGAGCAGATGTGGGTGAGGCCCGCAGGGAGGAGACAATGGCAACTTTTATCTTGATTTTCATTTTGCTCTTTTCCTCCCAGACTTGTCTGACTGTTTCTGACCCTGTTCTATGGGTCCCCGTGAGGAGGTGCTTTAGACTGTGGCAGCTTTCAGGCCTTGCTCTGGGCCAATCCTGTTTGGCTGGTCGTTTACCCACGAGGGGACGGGGAACTATGGGCGCTAGATTTGGAAGCTATATTCTCTGTCTTTTCTGTAGTGTACACTAAATGTAAAGCTTCCTTTCCATTAAAGGTCTATATGTTTTGTCTTGATGCGGCAGATGGCAAAACTTATTCGGAACAGGTAGGTATTGGGGTTCTGGGGTGCCCTCACCCTGCCCTGTAACACCTTGAGTGGAAAAGTTGGTTCTAGTTCTTCCAGCCCATCAAAAGCACTTAGGAAAAAAAACAAAAACAAAAACAAAAACAAGGATCCGGGCACTTGCCCAGCTGGTCCAAGGTGGCGATTCTCATGTAAACAGACAAGGTTGTGCACACACGGAGGGTCTCCCATGGAGACCCGGGGAAAGTGAGTCAGAGGTGGCTCCTGGCAGCAACCATGTCTCCCGTCACACGGCCCGAGGCTGAGCCCTGTGACCCTGCACGGAGACCCGAGTGTGCACCAAGTCCCTTCCAGCTTAGTCACTTCCTCCGGCTGACCCCATTCCTCTCACTTTAGCCTCAGTCAGGAATGGGTCGGGACCAGACACTCTAAGGGACTCCACAGTGCGGGACTCCGCTCCTGGGAAGCAGGCTCTGCTGGGAGCAGGGAGCAGGCCACCTGAGCCGTCACCTCCAGCAGCCTGAGGTCAAGGTGTTCTGAATGAAAGAATGTTCCGGAAAGCTGAAGTTTATCATTCAAGTTGCCCAAAGACGAAGCAGACAACACTTTTGTTGGGGAGGGCAAACCTTCCCAGCGTCTTTCAGACCCTCCTGACTTAGGAAATGGAGCAGTGGGGAGAGACTCTGGAAGCTGGGCTTAGGGTATCTTAGAAAAAGACCTTGACAAGCAAACTTCCTGCTGTTTTGGGAAGTCTCAGCAATCCTTATCTCTCTTCCAAGTTGCAGGCAGAATTTAAATGTGCACAACAATTAGAACTTTGTGTGCTGTGCCTTCTCTGTAACCTCCCCAAGTGACCTTCCCTCCCGGCCCCAGCCCCCTCACCTTAGCTGAGGGATTTCAGAGATGTCCAAAGCCTTGTTACTCAATCTTCCTGGGGCTTTCCCGGGCCCGTAGGAGGCAAACGGGGTACAGTTAACCCCCCTAGCTTTTCTTGCTTGTCAGTCTTCCTTGCGCTCCTTGCCTGGAAGGATCCAGACTGCGGCTGGGACCCTGGGACTGTGATTCTGCTCTTCACCATCGAGTCTCAGCACTGAAAACCCTGCTGGCAGCCTGGCTGGGCCTTCCTGCCCTACTTTGCCATCCTTCACTGCTTTTCCACAAGTTCCCCAGGAAAACAGGTGACCACGCGTGTGGAGCCGGTCAATTTAGCATTATGCATGCTGCATAGAGCGGTTCGGGGTGAGATCGGATTAAGTCTAATAAAAGACATAGGCTTTTGACGGTCATTTTTCTCACTTTGTACTTCAGATTTGGGGTTGTTTTGTTGCAAATATTATACTGCGAGTCCTGCAGAACTAGTGCGCTTATGGTGACCAACGCAAGGAATGTTACTTTGGGCTGGTCAACCGTGGGTGTAACTTGGAAACCACGCTGGGCCCCAAACTGTTGTAGAGCAGCCCCGATACAAAACGGGGTGCCTGACTGTGGGTCCTCACCTGCGCGCTTAAAAGGACTTATCAATACTCTGCTGCAGGCACATATGAAAGGTTAATAAAGGTTTATTCACAAGGGAAGGAGAAATGAGGAAATGTACAGCTCAGGGAGAAAAGTGGGAGACAAAGTTTTAAATGTGTCCTACCCGATCCGCCGATCAGGAATCCCAAAATGTCGCTCTGAGAGCTGGCCGCGAGCCAGGAGCCGTGAAGCCAGGAGGTCAGCGATCGCGAGAGACACCAAGGCCCACGTGTTTGGTTTTTATACCCAACCTGGCTGCTTAACCCCACCCTCAGGTCCCAGCCACCTTCCCCTTGGTGGTGACGGGATGTGTCTCTCCCAATGTCCTGATGGCTTTGGTCTGGAGTGGGGGTGGCGTCCACAAGCCTGCATGGGATTGGCGCAGGACATCATTTCCCCCTGACAGTTTCACTTGGCTGAGTCTGTCTCCAACTAGGTTTTTATCATCTCGTAAACACAGATGATGCTTTAGCAGACTCGTTGGTTTCATCTGGGTTAAGTAATAAACTCCCAGCCTGGGTCTGAGGACATTTTCTCCACTCAATGGGCCCCACCTCGTAATTAAGTATGATCTGACTGCCCTGCGTCGCTCAAATATTCTAGTATGAATTCACTGGGGCAGATGGTGGGGCCTCTTAGCACAGACCCCAGAGCACCCAAACATCTGACAAAACTATTTCCATTTCAAACGATCTCTATGAAGCACGGGCCAAGTGAGACTTCAAACACGAGCTCAATGACACGATTTTAAAACAAGCGTAGACACACATGCACGCACTCAAGGCCTCACCCCCAGCCCCCGCCTCTTCTTCTTGACTGTTCTCTAACAGCAAATAAAACATGGTTTGTGGCTGGACAAAGTTCACAGCTTAGATTTTTGTCCTCCGACGTCTTAATGCAAAGGGGGAAAAAGCGGCTTATTGGGGAAGCTAGGTGCGGGGTTCGCCTCTCTCCTGTCGACCCCAACAAGCTCTGTCCAAGCCTCTCATGACCCTGGGTAGTTGTGCTAAGGTTGTTCTCGACTCCACTGGAGCGTGAGACCCCGAACATCAGGGACTCCTCTAGGAAAGCTCAGGCTTCCCAGGATTTGAATTGGTGACTATTTGGTTCAGATTGCCAAGGAAACGCCAGTCAGCCTTTAGGGTATCAGGAGGCTAAAATCATAAAACAGTGGTAAGACGAAAGGTATCAGCCACTCCCTGGTGACACAAGGGATTAAGCACCGCACTATGAAGCAATCCGGTCACTGCAGCACGAGTCCGATTCCCAGGGCCAGGGAGCAACCCTGGCACAGGAGACCTCTCCTGTCTCGCCCGCTGCCCCCCTCAGCAGTGTATTTCATCAGTCTGCCTGTTCTGCTCCCCGCTCTGTCTCTGGTGAATCCTCTCACCCTCCGCATCTCTGGCCAGTACCCCAGCTCTTGTATGCATAAATAAATACATCTTAAAAAAAAAAATCAGCTAACAGCCAGGTCTGAAGCAATCCCTTCCCAAGAGACAAAGGTAATGGGTGAGGAAGAGAGACCAGGAAGGGGGGGGGGGGGCTAATCCAGAGCGGGATGGGAGGCCCCAAACAGTGGGTGACCCACCAGAGACAGAAAGAGACCCACAACCCCTATTGGATAAGAGGGACAGGAGAAAGCAGCCACGCTCTTGGGGTGACTGCTGTGCCCCTCAACGGCCTCCACAGGCTCCCCCATGTGGACAAGGAAAGGGGGAAGGCAACAGGAGAGGCAGAGCCTTAACAGTGACCTTCCCTCCCAGAAAGAGTCACTTAGAGCACAGCCGGCTCAGATTTCTCCTCAAAAACGTCCACAGAAGTGACCCTCCAGCAGAGGAGCCGTGGCCGGCCTGGAGCTGCAGCCCAGAGGCCTGCCAACACCCGGCCTGAGAAGTTCATGGTGCCTGTCCCCAGTGCGGGCACACCCGGCTGGCAGGCTGCCATGTGGTCCCGCACCCGGGCCTCGGGAAGTGAGCAACCCCCTGCGCCCCCCTGCACACCCGGCCAGCTCAGGAAACGGACAGAATGTGCCGCTCACTTCCCAGTGCCCAGGACAGCGAGGCTGGCGGATGGGCCAGGCCCACGGAGTGTGCAGGCGCGGGGGGGGGGGGGGGGGGGGGGGTGCCTCACACCCGACCTGCAGGAGCTGATGCTCGCAGGCCCGCAGGTGGCCAGTAGAGAGCTCCGAGGAAAGGAGGCGGCAGGCCCAGAACCTCAGACTCTCCCTGATGACCAGCTCTGGGCCTCGGGTGGGCAGGCCACCTGGCCAGGGAGCTGCTGAGTGTCTGCACGAGCAGTGTCTGCTGGTGCAATCCTTGTGAAGAAATTGCAGCTCAAAGCCTGCCAGGCACCCCAGGGAGACCCCAGCCTTGCAAAACAGGGGTTTAAGGAAGGCACATTCTCCTGGGGAGCAAAACCAGGAGGAAACTGCTGGAGAGCAGCTGCCCTGCAGGGGCACAGCCCGGCCCTCTGAGAAGACGCAGGCCTGGGAGAAGCTGGAGGGGGGGGGGGGGGGGAGGCCCAATTTGACTAAAATGGCTCCAATTTAAATGATTAAAATAAGCAGGCACGTTAAAAATGTCTGTGGCCCTGTCCCCAGGACTCCTCCGCTTCACCTTGAACCCCAATCCTCCCGGAAGACGGAGCCACATTGAGATTCTAGCAACACAGTGAGACATTCCTATCACTTGCCTTGAGTAACTTGTTAAGTTTCTACAGGACTCAAGGGTTAAGATGAATGTGCATCAAATGCTGCCTATTTTGAAGTGACAGAAAGTGGCTTTGCCCCAAAAGATGATCCAGGGGCAGTGTGGGAAAGGAAAGAGCAGTTCTACAAGGCCACGTGACCCCCGTGTAAATCTGTTCAGGTCCAGAGCCAAGTCTCTGCGTCATGGACAGGTGCTCGCAGCTCTGTGACTTCGGGGAACCTGCTGACCGATCGGGTGCAAATCAAACCGGAGAGAGCACCCCTAACCCCCCGAGCCGGGGGAAGGGGGCACGGAGACCACCGCAGGAGGAGAGCCCAGGTGCCTGCTGGGGAAGGCAAGTGTCGAAGAGGTTTCTGCACTCGCTCTCCCAGGGCGAGGCAGCCATGACATCCTGCCGCTCCCCATCCTGCAGATCTCAGACTTTGACCTCTTCTTGGACCCTGGCTCCAGGGCCCTCACCTCTCTCCAGCCCCTGCCTCCAGGGGCCATGCAGGCCAAAGCAGCGCAGAAGTCATCTCAGGAATGCTCGGGCCCACCCTGCTGTCCCGCCCGCATGGCCCAGGTCACCTGGTCACCAGGCCGCATTCCTCCCACCTCTGGTGACTGCTGGATCCTTCCCTCCCCCCAGGAAAACAGCTGTGGGACCTGCCCGGGCTCCTCCTCTTCCATAGGAAGATCTCGGACACCCCTCGCTGGGCGGGGTGTTTGGGGGACCCTTGGTGCTCCACAGCGCTCTGCACCCCTCCTTCCAGTGAGTCACCGTCACTAGTTTCCTTCTCTGGCTGCAGTGCCCTGGTGGCGCCTCTGCCCCCGGGGCGGGCCCGGCCATGCTGGGAGCCAGGACTGGCTGAGGCTGTGAGGGGACTCCTGGCTGGAGGGAGGAACACACACCCCTGCGGGTCCTGCGAGGCAGAGGGAGAAGGGCAGCAAGGGGCCAGGGGGTGGCTCCACAGGTGGGGTCATGGGCACCAAACCAGGGAGCTGGGTCTCCCGAGCAAGCGTGATGGGGCTCTCTGGTCTAAGCCAGCAGCCTGAAGACACAGGGCAGGGGCACTAGGAGGCAGAGGCCTCCCTGGCGCCCAGCGAGGGTCTAGGAACTGGGAGGGAACCTGCACACCCAGCCGAGGTGCCAGAAGCACCTCTCAAAGCTAGTTTGTGAGCCCTCCCCCTCCTGGGGTGTGTTCACCAGACTTGGGCCCTCAGGGGCAGGAGGGAGGTCCGATTTGAGGGAGGACCTCTCTGCAGTTCCCGGGGAGGGAAGGAGGCTGCCCCGCACCCACACCCAGGGCAACAAGGTGACTCTCAGGCAGGTTTGTCAGAAGGGGCTGCAAGAATGGGCTTCATCCTCATCACCCTCTGCTTTCATCTGGTGTTAGTTTCCAGGGCCTGTCCAAGGCATTGATCCAGATTGAATTTCCCCTTGGTCTGGACCCCCGTCTTCGCAAGCCTGGTGAGCTGGTCCTGGAGGGGCACGAGGTGGCTCAGGGCACCCACCGCCAGGACTTCTGAGTGTCATCCGAGTTCTGGAAAGCAGCGATCCTCAAGGGTGGGGGACAGTCCGGAAGGGCAGGTGGGCCCAGTTCAGATCGCAGCTGATTATGCTAGAGCTGAGTCGCTTCTCTCGCTAATCAGTGTTTCCTTCATTCGCAAGATGGAAAGGGACCGTTGCTTTAACTGCCTGCTTGTCGTGAGGATAAAGTGAATATGTGCAACCTGCGTGCAATGGACGGGCGCATGAGATGCTCTTAATAAAAATGACCTGTTAGGGCCTCCCCGGTGGGGCAGGCGTTAAAGTCAGCGCTGTCAAGCTATTACCAACCTTCCCCACCTCTGGCTTACACCCAGTTCTTGTATGCATAAATAAATAAATAAATCTTTAAAAAAAAAAAAAAAGATCTGTTATCTCACGCAGCCCACCGGATGATTTCTGCAGGTCCCCGGTCGCCAGGACAGAGGAAGGGCTCCTGCTAGAACTGAGCATCCGGCTCCAGACTCCCATGCAGTCCAAAATGTGGCTCTTGGGGCTCCTGGGTGGCGCAGGGGTTAAGTCCCAGCAGCACTACGAAGCTGTCTGCAGCCGCTGCAGCACAAGTTAGATCCCCGGCCAGGGAGTTGCCCACTTGGCCAGCAGACCTCTCCTGTCTCCCCGCTGCTCCCCTCAGCAGTGGGTTTCAGTGGATCTGCCTGTTCTGCTCCCCACTCTGTCTCTGGGGAATCCTCTTACCCTCTCCCCCCCGCACTTCTGTCCTGTACCCCAGCTCTTGTATGCATAAATCAAAAAAGAAAGAAATCTCAACAAAACATGGCTCTTGTCTTGCAGCTGCCTACAGAAAAGTGGCTGTGAAGTAGCTACACTCAGGAGCCCGTGTTCGCAGGGAGATCCGTGCCAGCCTACGTGGTCTGGGGTAGCTTCCTGCTCAGGGAGAGGCTGACTTCACCCCAGATCCCAACAACAAAGACGGGAAACTCGCTAAACATTTTCTCTGAGAGTCAGACAAGCAGAGGAGGTATTCCAGATAAACTTAGTTACGCCGCCCATATAATTTCCACACTAAAGGTAGAAATTATCGGGGCAAAGCAATCCAACGAGGAGGGGCTTCGTGACACAGGGAAATAGAAGCAGAAAATGCTGCAGCCAGGCACTAGCTTTATTTACGCTAGAGAGTAAGATTTAAAAAGGGTGAGATTTGGGGCCTCCCTCGTGGCGCAAGGGGTTAAGCACTGCACTATGAAGCAGTCTGCAGCCTCTGCAGCACGAGTTCAATCCCGGGCTGGCCAGGGAGAAGCCTACATGGTGCAGCAGACCTCTCCTCTCTCCCCTCTGCTCCCCTCAGCAGTGTACTTCAGTCAGTCTGCCTGTTCTGCTCCCTGCTCTGTCTCTGGTGAATCCTCTCACCCCCCACATCTCTGGCTTGTACCCCAGCTCTTGTGTGAATAAATAAATACATCTTTTTTAAAAATAAAAATCGTGAGATTTAAAGGGCTGAAGCCACTTGGTTTTGTCGAAAGGGACACTGGCTTGTGGCGTGTGGTGGGGAATCTGGCTCTAATGGACAGGAGTGTGTCTGGAAAACCAGTGGGCATGTGCTCGGGGTGCAGGGGGAGTTTCTCTTTTAAACACGCTATACTTGGAGTCCACCTGGCGGGAGCCGTGGCCCACGGACCCACAGGGGCCCACCGTGAGGAGCCCTGGGATTTGGTCTCACTCGGCTAGTACCTTTCAAAAGAGAACGAACACCCAAGCTAGACTTTGGACTCTATTCCTCTATCTCCCTGGACAGACTCCACTTCTTCCCTTTCACGTCATCAGCAGAAGGTTACCGAAACCAGCATAAGCTCAGCCGATATGGAAGGAATTTGTAAGAGGGACAACAGTCAAATACTGACCATCCTCTGCTCTCTGACCAGCGCGGTCGGGGTAAAACTCCTCATTGAGGGAAGCGTCCAGTGCTGTCAGCCAACAAATGTCTATCAGAGACCATCCCCCTGGTTTAAGGGCTGACTTCCTGCCAGTTCTTGGGCTTCTTAAGGAAAGAAATAGTTTCCCATGTGCTGTTATAGCCACAGTTACAGTCCCTGCATGCGACCCTTACTGTCACTCGTTGAGCGAAGGAGTGAATGAATGGGTGAGTGGGTGAGGACCTTGACAGGAGTGAAGGCATCGTGACAGCTGACAGGCAGAAGTTTGGGCCAGAGGAAGCCTCAGAGCCGGCCAGGTTGGCGTGACCAAGTGAAGACAAAAATGAAGACAGGTGGAAAGTCTAGGGCATCTCGGAGAACAGAGGAAGACATTTTAGAGAGACTATTCCACGATAATGTTCATCAAAAATTGCTCTTATTTTAAGAGATTTGCTCTTTTTCAGTGAGAAGAAAATGAACACCAGCCAGTTATAGGATCTCCCTTCAAAGGCATCAGACCTTTGCAAACTGTAGCTACACTGTATCCAGTTCATCTCCACTTGGGCTGGAGCACCTGGCACATAATAGCTGCACAATAAACACTGCCTCAAGAAGGGAGCAGCTTCCTCTTCCCCAGGGGTCACTTGGCAGCGACCCTGGCTGGGCCACCCATGGAGGCCAGTTTCAGAATTCCAAAATGTACCTTCCTCATGGATTCTGTCTTGGCAAAGATGACTGAGTCAGGGTCGCCCAGCGACCTGGGTGTGAAGTTAGGTGGAGTTAGGTGATCACCACGTTAGGTGAAATCACACAGGTTTCCTTGCACCTGTGGGTGCCAAAGCCTGCAGAGCTGCGCACGCATCTCCCCTTCCATCAGCTCCTTTTCAGAAAGGACCAGAATTGCACAGAACGTGCTGAGCTGGCCAAACACTTTCTGCTCCCACGATTTAAAGCAAAGGCAATAGTAGGGATTTCAAATGACATGGGTGCCAGTGGGATTCCCTCTCCCCAACTTTCTGACTCCCCAACTATTTGAGCTTCAGTTAAAAAAGTAATTGGTTTGGGAAGGATCCTGCTTCCTATTCACGCCATTTTTCTTGTTCTGCTTTAAACAAAACTCCACCCCTGAATGTCTTACTTATTAGTTCTTTCACCCACTCGGGGTACACCGGACCCATCTCCGCATTTAAGCATGGACTTCGTCAGGCGTGGGACAAGAACGCGGGACCATGACCCATAATTAATGCCCTGTCCTTGCTGCCCGGGACACTTCACCTCCCCGCTGCCCTTGAACACTGCCTCCTCTCCTTCAACCTTCAGCACATCACCCTCAATTCTTAGACTAACTAAACCCCTCCTCCCCGCCAGCTGCGTGTGCTCATCTGTACATGCTGGCACCCCGAATGGTGGGGTTCAGACTTGACTGCACACACTGCAACATCTGCTTTCTCCCCAAATTTCCCAGCACTGGGTTCGAGACTTGTGGACGGTGAAACCCCCACATCCAGGGGCCCCACTCACTCCCACTCTGGCATCACCTCCATTCAGTCTTCCAAGGGCCCTGAGTTTTCTCTGCGTCATAGTTCATGGGCCTTTCCAGGTCAAGGCTGCTACCTGCATTTTTACTTTTACTTGGGGTATGAACACAGGACAGTATTTGGGGGGTGAGAGGGTGGGGGATATGTTTCTAAATAGTTCTTGGTGCTTTGCTCTTGAACCCCATCCCAAGGTCTGTTGTTGTGTAATTCCTATCACAGACCTTGGCCTGCACGCTGACCGTGTGCCGGGCAAGATCACGTGGTACGTGAGCCTCTGGAAGAGCATCTCCAGGCTAGGAAAGGACTAACTTGGGGGACCACTGTCCGTCCAGCTGTCCCCGTGTGTGACGAGGTTTGCAGGAGTCAGAGCCTGCGAAGGCACTGCCCACGGGCCCTACCTATCAATCCTGCTCTCAGCTCCGCGAGTTTCCGGTCAGTCTGGACATGCGGCCTGGCCCCACTTGCAGGTGAGCTCGCCATGCATCGAGTAAGTTTTGTAAGTCACAGACAACAGCGTGTCGAGATAAGGATCTGCACAAACAGCACCTCATTAAAACCACCCCTTCCTGCTCCCAGGGCGGGTGCGTTGCTCTGGCTCCTCAGTGATGCTTTCGGCGCCTTCACAGATCTGTATCCAGAATGGCAGAGAATTTTGAGAACCGGGGACGGGATGACCTATTTCCTACAGTGGCTGGGTGACCTGCCCGTCAGGAGAATGGAGGCCTGGATGGGACGTGCTGAATAGCAGCCTCTGTTCACGCAGGCCCGTTCCCAGGCCCATGTGGACCGGCGTGCAAACAGCTGTGCGACCTGCTCCTGACCGTCTTCGCTGGGCTTATGACGAGGCAGGTGACCCTCTTCTCTCATCTCTTGGTTATTTTTTTTCCCGAAAACCAGTTCTTTTGCCTCCCCATATAAAATAACAAGAGTCCATAGTTTCAACTCAGGACTTCTGGATTGCCTGTTCTCCTTTTGCCTCCCAAACACACACCCATTTCCTCTCTTCCACACTCACTCACACATGCACGTTCTCGCAAAGCTTTATGTCCAGCCGAGGACGCCTGACCAGCAATCTCACAGGGCCTCGCCCTCCCCCAGCTTCGGGAGCGAGCAGGTCTGTGGACTCTGCAGCCAGCGAGGCCGTGGCCAGGGTGGCGCGGGCCTGAGCGCGCATCCCGCAGACGCAGCCTCGCGCCCGCCCGGCCTCTCCACACTCAGACTTGTTGAGCGCAGCCTCTGGGCTCAGTGAGCTCAGGCGAGAGCAGAGACCCAGCGTTTAAATACTAGACTTTCTGGCACCCCTAGGCAGACCCAACCCGGGGCGCACAGTGCAGGCCCGCTCCACGCCTGCCCCGGGCCGCCCATCCCGCACAGCGAGGCCCCGGCCCGCGCACAGGGTGCTCCATCAGGGCTTAATATCGAGTCCCGAGAAGGGTTCAGGTTTCCCAAAAAGACCAGAAGGGCGGAGTTCCACGGGCACCAGGGCGTTCATTCCCTTCCAACTCCAAGATGTGATGGAGGAATCCATCTGCCCGACAGTCAGTAAATACAGAGGTGATCACCTCCCCAGTTTCCCTGACAACCCCCCTCCCCCAGGCCTGGCGATCGGGAAAAACCAACGCGCCCAGGAGGGGTAGCCGCGCAGCCACGCGCCCGGGAGGAGATACAAAGACATCCCTGCACGGCAGCGCGCGCGGTGTAGTATTTTTGTGGTTGCCATAGAAACGCCGGAGCCTGCCGAGCCTGCCGCCTGACACAAAAGAGACCCCGCGGCAACAGGAACCTGCGCCCCGGCTTCGTCGGGGCAGAGAAACACGCCGGCAGCGGGGCGGGGAGCCCGGCCCGAGGCCCCGCACGGGGGACGCGCCCCCGGAGCGCAGAGGGGCCCGGGGCTCCCCCAGCTGCCCCTCGGAGGCGGCCGGCGCCCTCCTCCGCCTGCGCGCCCCTGCTTCTCACCTGCCCCTTCCAGAGGCTTCCAGCCCCGAGAAAGTAGGGCGTCCGGGGGGACCCCACACCCGCCACGCCCAGAGGCCGGGCGGCCTGGAAGCGGGGGGCCGCCACCTACCTGCTTTCCGGCCGCCGGGGCGCGGGCATGTGCGCCCAGAAACTGAAAGGGAGCGGGCGGGCGCGCGATCGCCACTAGTTTCTGGGAGCTGCGAGTCAGCCAACACTGGAGAGAAAAAGCCAGACTCCACCCATGGGGTGGACCCTTCGGGGGGAAAAAAAAAAAGTGGTCCTCAGCTGACGTCTCTCCCCACCCCATGTCACTTCCTTTTAAAGCTGCAATTTAGCAGCCGCGGGAGGGGAGATGCGCGCGCGCCCGGGTGAAACCCGAGTCACCCCTCGGCGGCCAATTAGTGGGAGGCGCAGCTCGGGGCTCCCCGCTCGAGAGCCCCGGCCCAGAACCTGCCAGAAGCAGGAACAAAAGCCCGCCCGGCCCGCTCGCTCCGGCCGCCCCTCCCGCGTCCTGTTGCATCCCTGGCCACGTGGCCCCTCCGGCCTCTCCGCGCGCCAAGGCCGCGCCCGCCCGGGGACCCGCCGCGCTGCCCCGCCGCCTGCGCCCCCCGAGCCCCCGGCTTGCCTGGGGAGGAGCCACGATCGACTCCTTCCCTGCCGGCCCCCACGGCGCCCGGGGGTCGCGGGGCTGGGAGGAGATGGCCTCTCGCTGGCTGGCAGGAGCCCTCAAGCGCCTTTGACACAATATTTTCGAAAACTCCAAGATCTGAGATGTTCACCTTCGGGATGAAGGAAGCCCGGAGAGTGAGGCACCTTCTCCCTGCCCACCAGGAGCCGGGGCTCAGCACCGCGTGTGCGCACACGCGAGTGCACAGAGGCACAGGCACACACGCGGGATGCGCGCCCGCCCGCGCTCGTGCACCACGCGCAGTGCGCGCTGAGGGTCTGGGCAGAACTTCCTAATAAAAGGGCATCACCTTCCAGGGCGGCAGCTGCAGAGACGCCAGAAGCGCCAGGGCCTGACATTCCTAAAGTGTTGTGCTCCCCAAAGAGTTAAGGTGGGAGCCCTTCAAAGGGCCCCTGCAGAGCCATTGTCACAAATCACACTTGAGTGTTTACAGGTGACTGGGGCGTTCACCCCTGTTCTGCAGATTTTATAGTCTGCAGGCAAAAAATAAAATGTTCACAAATAGCTTGAACACATCGCAGAATTAGTAAGAGCAACAGAAGTGCTAAAAACAGTGTGCCCTGAGAACCGGAGGGCGGAAAACAGTCTTTTTTGGTTATGCTGAATGAAAAAAAGCGTTTTCATAACCAGGATGCAGGGTTTGCACTGGGTCCTGCCAGCTGGGTGGCTTTTCATAGTCCCTACTCAGAGGACAGAGGGGAGCCCCACGGGGTGCTGAGGAAGGACATCTGGCACATAGCAAAGGGATCTGGGCAGAAGACCTGTTTGTGGCAATGACTTATTTCACTATCCATGACTAAACAAACCTGGCCACATAGGAATGTTCAGGAAAGATATTTATAAGGGGTGTCTTGCAGCCAATACAATTTTTTAGGGTTCATCCTCAAACCTTTTCAAATTGTTTTAAACTGTATTTGTTTCTAGTTTTTGAAACTTGCCCAAGTTTTCCAAGTACTTGAGTGGAGTTAACTTGCACTTGGTATTTGATTTTTGAATGGGAATTTTTTCCAAATATATAAGTTGCATCAATTTGTGGTGTATTTATTGCAATACAGTCAGTGATTTCAATGGAAACAATACGTAATTAATATTTTTGACAATTGCGACTCCTATTCGAATCTCAGTGCTTTTAATGTCTTTATTCCCTTATGATTATGATAGTCACTATGCTTATTAATGCTACAGTGACACTCTGCCTATTTAGGTGATGTTTACAATCTCAATGATAGTCCTAGCTAAAAAATATGGGAGAAAAAGTGACTACTTCTGAAAATGGAAAGTGGAAATAATAGCATATTCATGGATTAAATCCTGTGCTCTTATCAGAATCCGATTTAGAATCTCTCCTTATTTTAGATATCCTTATTTTAGATATCCTTATCTAGCTATTTCTAGCTGCACAAAGAATTGTGAAAAGTTCCAGGTCATAGCCTAATAATTCGGTTCAATAAATACTTGTGGAGCAGCCACGGCAGTTGCTAAGGATACAAAATCGTGAATAAGACAGACGTCACCAACGTGCTCCCGGTCTTCAGAGAGGAAAAGGGACATAATTCAGATGTAACGAGGCAGTAACTGAAGTCTGGGCAGCAAGGAAAAGGGAGGACTCAGAGTGTCTGGGGAGTTTCTCAACTGTCAGCAGACTGTAGGAGGGCAGCAGGGAAGACACTGCTCAGCCATGACGCTGCAGGAAGTAGATGCTGGTGGCTGGGAGACTTAAAAGAAGGTTAGAGGCATAAACTGGTAACTCAAAAAAAAAAAAAGGATGCACAAATAGTCAACAGTAACT
Source organism: Talpa europaea (assembly GCF_964194135.1). Classification (NCBI taxonomy): domain Eukaryota; kingdom Metazoa; phylum Chordata; class Mammalia; order Eulipotyphla; family Talpidae; genus Talpa; species Talpa europaea. The sequence continues at coordinate 3,686,348 of NC_140068.1, read as the reverse complement.
GCAGAGATGCCACCTCGAATAAACACCGACATGGAACGGAAGGGCTTCCTTTCCCTGCTGCTGCTTGTCAGACGTTCACCATACCGTGGAGGGTGTGCAGGGTCTGCTGTGCAATGGCAGACTCCTCTCCTGCACAGGAAATTGCCACAGTCTTTGTGGAATGTATTTGAATAAGACATATCTTGAGTTTTTTAAATAGTTACTCTTTGTCCAACAATTTAACTCACAAGAATTCACTCCAAGGTCTTCAGCAGAGAGAACCGCCAACTTGTATATTTATCACAGTCATTTATAATAGTGAAGCCTGGAACCATCTAAATGCCCCAAGTAGCAGGTGGGTGATGTGAGCGATGTGATATTTATATGGTGGAATGTTCTACAAAAATGTAAAATGCCTTTTGAAAGACATAGGGAAACTTTCAGTATATATTAAGTGAAAAGGTAATTAAGCTATAGAAAATATGGGCCCTTTGCAATAATTATACAGATGTTATATTGGGAACTCCCTGGTAGTGCAGGGGTTAAAGACCCAGCGCTAACAAGCTATTGGCAGCTACTGCAATATGAGCTGGATCCCTGGCCAGGGAGCTGACCCACAGGGCACAGCAGACCTCTCCTGTCTCCCCCCTGCAACTCTCAGCAGTGGATTTTAGTGGATCTTCCTGTTCTGCTCCCCACTCTATCTCTGGTGAATCCTCTCACCCTCCTGCACCTCTGGCCTGTACCCCAGTTCTTGTATGCATAAATAAATCTTAAAAACAAACAGAGGTTATATTGTACATGTAGAGGATTGAAGAGTATCCCCCAAATTCAGGTCCCCCAGAGCCTCAGAATGTAACCTTATTTGCTAACAGGGTCTTTGCAGACATGTTTAGTTCTGATGAGGTCAGGATTAGGATGGGTTAGGGTGGGGCCTAACTCCAACCCCTGCTGTTCTTATAAGAACAGGAGCAGAGGCCTCCCTGGTGATGCAAGGGTTAAGACGCAACCTATGAAGCAATCCACAGGAGTTCGTTTCTCGACCAGCCAGGGAGCAACCCACGTGGCGCAGCAGACCTCTCCTGATTCACCCCAGCTCCCCTCAGCAGTGTACTCTGGTCAGTCTGCCTGTTCTGCTCCCCACTCTGTCTCTGGTGAATCCTCTCATCCCCCACACCTCTGACCTGTACCCCAGTTCTTGTATGCATAAATAAATAAATCTTTAAATAAAATAAACAGCAACAAGTGAACTAAAAAAAATAAAAAAGAACAGGAGCAGACACAGAGAAGCCCACACTAAGAACAAGGCCTGGGAATGACAGAGGTGGCGCTTGGATGGAGGATGCATCCACCAGGCAAGGAGCTGGCACCCCCCACCCCAGAAGCTGGGAGCAGGCTCCCTCCAAGCCTGCAGCAGGAACCCCCCTCGCTGACACCTTAATTCTGGCCTTCTGTGAAAGAATGCATTTCCATATTCTTTAAGCCACTCAGTTTGCAGTCATTTGTTAGAAGAAACTCTTATTTCTTGCAAAAAGTTTGCTAAACTTAAAAAAAAAAATTATTTAGAACTGTTAACTATGATTATTCGTGGACTATGAGCTTGAGCACGATTTGTATTTGTTTATCTTTTGTTGCTTTTTGAAAAATTTCCCATAAAAGCATTCATGGCTTTTATCAAAGAAGACAATTATGATGAAGAGAACAAAGGATTCAAGGTCTCTGAGACGTCGCCCGGCGGGCGGTGAGGACAGAAGAGCAGCAGCGGGCGGTGACATCGCCCGCCCCGGGACCCAGGACCTTCTGATACAGCCGGGACGCCATGTAGCTCAGAAAGCCTTTCTTAGCCTCCATTTTGGCACCTGAAATAATGCATATTATTTATCTAAAATGTGACCATAGATTCCATATTTTCAACCCCAAGGCTAGATCACTGTTATGAACCGTGTCCTGACCAGCTTTCTCCCAACTCACTCTTAGCTACGCTTTGGCAGAATTTGCCTTCATTTCCATTTGCCTGATGCTGTGAACATGGCTCTAGATGTTCGTGTAAATAAATAGACGCAGTTTGAAAACCAAGTTAATTGTGGCTGCTTTGAGGAGAAGTATAAGTAATAAAGTCCACTTGGCATTTGGAGTGTATGATCATGTATTTGACAGTTAAATATTTTTTAAAGATTTATTTATTTATGCATACAAGAACTGGGGTACAGGCCAGAGGTGGGGGGTGGTGAGAGGATTCACAAGAGATAGATTGGGGAGCAAAATAGGTGGACTGACTGAAATCCACTGCTGAGGGGAGCAGCGGGGGGACAGGAGAGGTCTGCTGCGCCCTGTGGGTCAGCTCCCTGGCTGTGGATAGCTTCACAGTGCTGAGATTTAACCCCTTGCACCACCAGGGAGACCCAACAGTTAAATATTTTAATCAACTCTAATTGGGCCTTAAAATGTGCCATCAATATGTTTTTAATGATCAACAAGCTCTTAAGACTATACTGCTCTGGGGGTCTCGCCTGCTGCTCCCCTCAGCAGTGTATTTCATCAGTCTGCCTGTTCTGCTCCCCGCTCTGTCTCTGGTGAATCCTCTCACCCTCCCGTGCCTCTCGCCTGTACCCCAGTTCTTGTATAAAAATAAATCTTTTTTAAAAAAAGAGACCATACTGCCCTGATCATAGTCCCTGTATGTCCAGGAGGGTGGCTTGAAGCTCCAGCATCCACCTCAGTCAACAGTCTGTGCCCCCGGTCACCCCGGATGTCAGTACCTAGGCAGCCCGTGGGGCTGGCCAGCTCTCAAGGTATCTGACCTAAGAATTGTGTTTTAAACTTCCTAAAAATTGCTCTCAGGGTCCACATAGCCCCGTTCTCTTGCAGGCGTCGTTGAGTCAAAGCAGCCTGGCGGGTGGCCTGGAAACCCCGCCAGCCCTTCTGCCCCCAGACGACAAGCAGCTGGAAATCATGTAACACTGAGCGGATCTACTGCAGCAGGAGGAACATTCCAGCCAATTAACAGATGCCCCACGATGGGCAGTGAAGGGAAAAGTGCCCAGATCCTAATCTGATTTTAAGAGACAAGGTGATATGGAGCCCAGACGCTGTGTTCTTCATAGCTGAGTGAGGAGAACAGGCAGCACTTGGCGTGATTTTCATCCATGGTCTTTTGGGTATTGTGGGATTTTTTAATATTTTGAGAAGCACTGATTCCTTTCATCAACAGAAAAGTAGAGCCCTTTCCTTTCGTAAAATAAATATTTGTTTTCAATTGTTGACACAGAGCCGTTCTTTACTGGACAGCCATGTAAGCCGAGAGCAGAACGCCACCGCAGAGGGCGGCTGACCGTAGCGAGGTTGTAACCACAGGCGTGGACATCACCTCGCTAAGCTGCAGGTTCTCGGGCCCTGCCCGGAAGTAGTGAATCGCAAGCTGCATTTTAACAACCCCCAGACTGTCACATGCACATCAAAATTTGAGAAGAACTTGTTTTAGTCCAAATCTCGCATTTTCCAGAGGACATGCAGGAAGACCAGGTCTCTGTTCTGAGTTACACACACACAAAAACAGGAAACAGAGCTAAAGCAAAGACTCCGTTTTTAATGATTCAGACTTCTTTCCACTGTATTTCCTAGACTTTTGGAAGAAAAACAACTCAGAAAGGAAATCTATTGGCATAACAGTTAAAAAGAAACTTTCTACTTCAGGTTGTGTCCGTTATTCTGAGGGCAGCCTGCAGAAGTCCATCTGCACTCTGTCCACTTGAGTTTACACACTTACTCTCAGCTTCTTGCAAAGAAAATCACCCTTGGATGCGGCAACTCTAAGCCCAAAGGTGGCAAAAAGCATCTGACATCTCTTCCCCATGATCACTCATTTCATCTTGGTTTCCAGCCAAAGCCAAGTTTAGGTCAACATGACTTAGCAGAAGGAAGAGAGGCTCAAGGGCTCCTGGCTCTCCCTCCCCTTTCTGAGCTTCTTGCTTCCCCAAAGCCTTTGCAAAGTGAGCTTTGTGACTTAGAGAGGGCTCATCCCTGTCCTGGGGGGCCATGAGGCCCCTGTCTCCTTATTAGCATTTATTTAGCTTTGCAGCAGAGTCCTAATTCTTTACATTGGTTTTGGGAGTCTCAGCTTCCTCATATATAATATCTATGGAGTATTGTGACATTTAAATATATGTGAAGCATATGAAACGTGTGGGACCTCAAAAAATGATCATTCTGGGAGTTTTGTTTTTTTCTTTATTACGCTACAAACATTTCAGTGATTACTGTTGAGCATACATTTGGACATTTTTTATGTCCAACTGCAACAAGTTAAGTAAACCTTAATTTATATACAAAGAAAATAGAATCAAAGGAAAACCTGCTCAATGTGCCTTTTTAACACTGAACCAGTGTTGAAAAATGATCATTCTTTTCTCCTCCCTCATTAAAATGGAGATTATTTTCTGATCTGTATTTCCACATGCATCTCTCCCCAGGCCTCAGGCCCATTAACCCAATGACACAGTGAATGGCTTCGTGGAGAAATCCTAAAAGCATCTCAAATCGAACAAGTCCCAAACTGACCTTTCAGCCCCAACTTTACCAGCGCCCTGGAGCCTTGTCTCCCAACCTTCTGGCGACTTTCAAGTTATCCTCAATTTTTTGTCGTTCCTCTTGCGTTTCTTCCCACCCACACCCCCACACCCCAAACAATCCTCTTCTCAAAGGTGCTTCCGAGCTGCCACCTCCTCTCATTGCCTTGCTGGCTCAGTCCAGGCCCAGCTCTCCCCGCAGGCTGACTGCAACTTGTTTCGGGGTGAAACCCAAGTTTCTGTGGTGACAGGTGTAACGGGCCTCTCTGCTCTGGCCCTGCCCTCGCTAGTCTCATCTCTTACCTCTTCACATGGCGAACCAACTCCCCGTTCCCTTAAAAATAAAGGGCGAGGGCCTCCCCGGTGGCACAGCAGTTGAGCGCTGGGTTAAGAAGCTGCCCGTGGCCTCTGCGGCGCCGGTTCGATCCCCAGCCGCCAGGCGAGGGTCCCACATGGCGCGCAGACCTCTCCTGCCGCCCGCTGCTCCCCTCAGCAGTGTGCTTCGGTCCTTCTGCCTGCTCTGCTCCCCGCTCTGGCTCTGGTGAATTCTCTCACCCTCCCGCGCTTCTGACTGTACCCAGTGCATGTATAAACAAACAAACAAATAAAATAAATAAAACATGCCTCTATTAAAAAAAATAATAAAAAAAATAGAGGGTGAACTTGGGCTCATCTGTATTTATCCCAGTGCCTCTAATTAATTAAATAATTAATTAGTTTTCTTACATCATTGTTCATTTTTGTCTAGTACTTGATTTCTCCCCTCAGGCACAGTCCCCGTAATTCTCCCACCAGCACAGCACCCGTGACCATCGCCAAGGCCCTTGTGCTCCTCGCTCCCCTGTTTTGACCCCCTCCCTCCCCCTCTCTTGGCAATATTCCATTGTGCAGATGAGCCACATCTTCCTGATCCAGTCATCTATTTTTGGGCAGTTGGGCTGTTTCCAGGTTGTACCTATTGTAAATAGCGCTGCAATAACTGTAGGGGTGCAGGTGCTCTTTGAATCAATGTTTTTATGTCCTTTGGGTAGATCCCTAGGAGTGGAATTGCCAGGTCCTATGGTAGCTCCATTTTTAGTAGACTGAGGAACCCCCAGAGAGCTCTCCACAGTGGTTGGACCCGTTTGCACTCCCACCAGCGGTGCAGGAGAGTTCCTCTTTCACAGCTTCCTCACCAACATTTACTGTTGCTTGTTTTGTTTTTTTTTTTTTTTGATATGTGCCATTCTCACTGGTATAAGGTGTTATCTCAGTGTGGTTTTGATTTGCATTTCCCTCATTATAAGGGATGTTGAACATTTTTTCATATGCCTGTTGACCATTTGCATTTCCTCTTTGGAGAAATGTCTTTTAAGTTTTTCTGCCCATTTCTTTTTTTTTTTTAATTTTATTTTTATATTCCCCATACAATTGCGACCCCCTTATTTGACCCCAAGCCCTCCCCTCCCCGCCCCTCACCCCCCATAGTGTCTCTGGTTCATAGTTGTTTGTTGATTTTGATTTTCACTTTCTTATAGTTACTCATTTTCCTGGTCCTTTATTTAAGTTTTCTAGATTCCTGCTATGAGTGAGACCATCCGGTATTTTCCTTTTTCTTTCTGGCTTATTTCGCTGAGCATGATCCCTTCCAGCGCCATCCATGTTGCTGCAAATGGCATGTGTTTATCTTTTTTGAAGGCTGAGTAATATTCCATGGTGTATATGGACCACATCTTCTTGATCCAGGCATCTATTTTGGGGCATCTGGGTTGTTCCCATAGCTTAGCTATTGTAAACAGTGCTGCTATAAACATAGGGGTGCAGGTGTTCTTTGGAATGGATGTTTCTGTGTCCTTTGGGTAAATACCTAGGAGTGGAATTGCTGGATCCTATGGAAGCTCCATGTTTAGTAGGTCCAGAAATCCCCACACAGCTCTCCATAGTGGTTGGACCAGTTTGCACTCCCACCAGCAGTGCAGGAGAGTTCCTTTTTCTCTACACCCTCGCCAACATTTGTTGTTGCTAGTTTTTTTAATATGTGCCATTCTCACTGGTGTGAGATGGTATCTCATGGTAGTTTTGATTTGCATTTCCCTGATGGCAAGTGATGTTGAACATTTTTTCATATGCCTGTTGGCCATGTGCATTTCCTCTTCAGAGAAGTTTCTTTTTAGCTCTTCTGCCCATTTTTTGACTGGATTATTTTCTTTGTTTTTGTTGAGTTTCATCAGCTCTTTGTAGACTTTTGTGATCAGTCCTTAATCGTTAGTGTTGTGTGCAAAAATGTTCTCCCAGTGGATGGGGTTTCTCTTTGTTTTGGTTATTGTCTCTTTTGCTGTGTCTTCTGCCCATTTCTTGACTGGATTGTTTATTTTGTTTTTGTGGAGTCCTGTGAGTTCTTTGTATATCTTTGTGATTAGTCCCTTATCAGTTGACTGGAGTGCAAAGATTTTTTCCCAATCAGTGTTCTCCCCACTTTTCATAAGCCAGGAACCCGAGGCTGAGCTGGGTGAAGTCGCTTCCTCCAGGTTACGTTGCTGGTAAGAGCAAAGGTGGGACTTGCATTAACTCAGAAAACCATCCTCCTTACCTCCCTCACGGAAACCCCGCACAGCACATGGGGTTCCCCTGGCGTGACTCCTGAGGGCCAGGCCCCGGGACAGGACCGCCACGGCTCTCCATGAGCGACGGGCTCTGCGCCTCCACCCCTTATCGCCACTGCGCCTCCTTTGTGAATTGTTTACTGTGCTCCGCAAGTTTCACAACTTTAAATGCCAGTGTTAAGCTGCGTGCACTATGTCAGCGGTTCAAGCTCTGGAAAGTGCTGCTTCATGTGTTCTTATCAGCGCGCGAGCATGCGTGTGCTTGTTTACGTCTCGGCGGCTTCCATTTCCAGGTCGATTTTAATGTGTCAACCTGTTTCTTCTATGATCTCAGCTGTTGCAACACTCAGGTCTGTCTCCCCGTCATTAAGCCATCCTTCCCCATTTATTAGCGCTTATCTCGCGTGTGGAACAAGGTGTGTGAGATGTTTACCAAATGGCCGCCCTGCCCTGCCATTTCCTAAGCAGGCCTTCCATTCTCCTGCCGGGCGGGGGGTGGGGGGTGGAGAAAAGGAATGTGGGCTTTGGAGAAAACAGCTCTGTCCTAGAGATCGGGCCCCTTGTAGTTGGAGGGTGACCTTTTCGCAAGAGGGAGCAAGCACCCTCCTCTGCTCCACCCGCAGGGCCCGGAGGGGGACGGAGGAAGATACAGAAGGAGACAGAAAGTTCCACCACCATGTCCCGCATGTCAAGCCCCCATCTGGAGGCCTTGAGCCTTTGTCCAGCCTGGAGTTGCAGGACCGGGGGCGCCAGGCAGACATCTCTGGCAGGCTGGGTGGCCCCAGGCAGTGGCACCATGCCAGCAGCCCAAGGCCGAGCGGTCGGCGGAGCAGGTTTGCAGAGGAGAAAGGCAGATGGCGGTCACGGACAGTCTCTGCAGCAGAGAGAGAAGCCACATGCCCGGGGCGGGGGCGGTGGGCGGGTGGGCTGACCCTTGATGTCCGTCCCTGACATGGTGGTGCTTCGAGGGGCCCGCGCTGGGGAAAGCGCTTCCTCCCCACGACACTGGACACTGTCGCCACCAGGCCTGGCCTGAAGCACATCCCTGCTGTGCCTCTTCTCTGTAGACTCCACGACGCTCCCTCCGAATGTGGGATTCCTGGCCTTGCCTGGAAAAGGGGCCTTGGGAACTTCTCTCCAGCTGCTGTTTTCTCTTTGCTTCAGCTTTCTCCGGACGCTCCTCGCAGGCCCTGCATGGGGAGCACCGGGCTTGCCTTGCGCTGCTGTGTCCTGGGAGCTGACATGGGGAGGCTGCGGCTGTCTGGCCGTACTTGGCACATCCGCCCGGTGCGACAACAAGTGCAGGGCTGCAGGACTGGGCTTCGCTCTGTCCTGCCCAAGTCGGGCTTTGCCTGGGGGGAAGCCCAGGGTCAGTCACACTGGGCTCTCCTTGGGCTGGCAGCTCAGCACTGCTGCACCTGTGTCCTGAGGCTGGGGGCTCACCTGCTCCCTACCCCACCTCCCTGCTGAACTGGCCCGGTAAGGAGGTGCAGGGGGTCTTATGGGGTTTTAAATCAGTCCTTTGCTGAAGTGAAAAGGAGTATCTATTGTTTGTTTCAAAGAGAAACCACTGAGTGGACATCTTAATAATAAAGTTCTGGCTAAATTGTGAAATAAACTTTTTTCAAGTCAATTCTTAGTAGGGCCTTGAGAAGAAAAGAAATGGAAGGTTTTGAACATTTGATTGAGCCAGAAATGTTTCCTTCTGTCCCCATCCCCTTCACTAGCTGCCACTCTCTCCTGCTCTTTCTTTGCAATCTTGGCTCTGTCTGTCCCCTTTTATCAAACAGTTTTCCAAACAATGGCATTCTGAGACTGGAGGGAAAGCAAACTCCACAGTATAACAGAATCACCTCTGGGAACATGAAGACCCTTTTACTGAAAAAAGAAGCAAAAAGTGTAAAGATTAGAAAAGAAGAGACAGAATTCCCATTATTTGCAAAGACATGTTTGTATCAGTAAAACTCCCAAAGAATTTACAGATAACTTAGTACAACAAAGGAGTGAGTTTTGCAAGGCCAAGTGCTGCAGCGGGCACCTGCATGGCCCCTACAGGTCGCTTTTTCTGCAGATGACGTCCTTGGCAGTCGCTGCTGCCTCGGCTTTTCCTAACGACTTCCACCCCCTCACAGAGACAGGCCTGCCTCCCCACCCCCTGACCCACGGCTGTGTGGAATGGACGGAGCATGGTCTAATGCCCAAGGTCCAGGCAGAAAAGGCTGAGCAGCTTCCTCCTGGTCTGGGAAAACCCTTGGGCTCCCCAAGGTGGCCTCCACTCAGACCCCTAGTGCCTTGCACTGCTCCCCAATAGAAGCCCCAGCACTGGAGGGGCAGGGAGAGGGCTGCCCCAGGTGAACAGTCTGGGGAGTCCAGTCTGTGGGTCATGCAGCCCCACATCCACCCTGTGAGCAGCAAAGCCTCAAGATGGGGCCCCTGTCGGAGTCACCCCTAGATGCTCAAGTCTTCTCAGCTGCAGTGCCAGCACCTTGCAGCAGAGAGGAGCCCTGAAATCGCTGCTACGTCACAACACCAAGTTGAGGGGGTTGCTGTCCGGCTTTGATTAGTTACACACGCCATAGTGAATGATCAGAAAAATGAGATTAAAGAAGTGAAAATATTTATAATAACATTAAAAAACTCAAATAGGGCCTCCCTGGTGGCACAGGGGTTAAGCCTATAAAGCTTTTGGCAGCCTCTTTGGCATGAGTTGGATCCCCGGCCAGGGAGCTACCCACACGGTGCAGCAGACCTCTCCTGTCTCCCCGCTGCTCCCCTCAGCAGTGTGGATCCACCTGTTCTGCTCCCCACTCTGTCTCTGGGGAGTCTTCTCACCCTCACCCCCACATTCCTCCCACACCCCGGCCTACATGCCAGCTCTTGCATGCATAAATAAATACAGTAAGTCTTAAAAAAAAACCCTCAAATACCTGCGGACGTAGCTAATGAAAGACGTGTATACAGGAAACCCTAAAACTCTATAAGCCTAGCTAAAGAAGGTTTAAATAAATGGAAGTCCACACCAAGGAAAGACACAATCATGTAGAAACACAAACTTTCCCTAAACTGACCAGTTTGGATGGCATCCAGATGTCCAGCTTGATTCGAAATGTGAAATATGTGAAATACAAAGAGCCCAGAAGAATGAGGTGCGGTGGGTGGGGGGGGTTCTCCTCTGATACCAAGGGCGATGGTCAAGGATCACAAAGCTGCAGGGATTACGACAGTCCAAGAACAGAAAATAGACCGACGAGACAACAGAACCCCCAGCGACAGCCGTGCTGGAGGCACGTGGCTTGTGAGGACACACAGGGCAGGAGAGGGCAGCCGGGAAGGAAGCGTGTGTAGAAGGTGAAGCAGCGCTGAGTGCTTTGGAGAGCCGCACAGAGAAACAAAGCTCAGCTGTTCCCTCCTCATGCAGGAAGTCATTCCCAGGGGCGTGGTAGATTGAAATGTGGAAGACAGAACGACAAGGCCTACCAAGACCAAGCAGGAACCCCACCTGCGGTCTTTGGGGTCTGGCAAGTTTCATGAAACAGGATTCCAAGAGCATTAACCGCAAAGGCTGAGAACCTGCATTACCCTAAAATGAAGAGTTCTGTTCATCCAAAGTGAGCCACAGGGCTTGCTAGGAGAGCGGGAAGATACTTGCTACAGGAACGATGACTAAGAGCCCTTACCCAGAATATATTGAAACATTCCTCAACTTGGTTAGAAAAAGTCAACCCCTTTGAAAATGCAAAAAACTGCATCAACCTTACAGTGCAGCACCCACCAGAACTTGTTTTTTAGTTTTATTTACTTATGCATCAAGAGCTGGGGTGTAGGCCAGAGGTGGGGGGGGGGGTGAAAGGATTCCCCAGAGACAGAATGGGGAGCAGAGCAGGCGGATGCACTGAAATCCCCCGGGAGACAGGAGAGGACTGCTGTGCCATGTGGGTCAGCTCCCTGGCAGGGGATGGAAGCCAGGCTATCACCGTGATAGTGCTGGGACCTAACCCCTGGGCCACCAGGGAGGCCCCCACCAGAACTTCTAACATGCACAAGAGGGAAGACACCAGGTGCTGGCCCCAGTATGGAGCCTGGGAGCCACCCCTCTGGGGGCAGCTGCAGAGAGGCGGCCGCTCTGTATTCTGATGAAGCTGCATGCACCAGCCACACGTCTACGGTGCTCTGGTCATGTTGAAGAGACATGGGCTTCTGACCCAGCAGTCCCCCTTTGAGAGTCACCCTCAGATGCATGTGCACTACTAGCCTTCACAGCGGCGCCAGCGGAGAGGCGGCAGCTGCCAGGAGGCCGTGGCGTGTTTGCGCCATGAGATACTAACCGGCAATAAAAATGCTTGGAATGCAACCCAACGCAGCAAAATGCAAAGTATCACACATGGAATTGGGGCCCAAAGACACTGGCACAAAGGTCACCTACTGTCTGGCTCTGCTGATAAGTTGGAAACCAGGGGCCACTGGCCTGGGCTCTCCATAACGGGCCTTATCTAAGCCGGCGTGGCTGCCCTGGTGAGGCGGGAGGGTCGCCATGGGGGATAAGACACGTGTGGGCGCCGGCAATACCCCGCCTCTGCCGGGCGGTTGTAACCCCAGCTGCACCGTGGGAACTCACTGCTGACTGTCCGTGAGGACTTGGCCTCTCTCCACCACGCACGGTTGTTTCAATAAAAAAGCCAACATGAGAACTGTTCACCCCACTTCCTGCATCTGTTATCCAAGAGAAAACTCTCGATTGACTCTCAAAAGCAGCAGGTTTCAGGCAGCCCACGGTGACGTTTAACGTGCAGTTCTCCTGGCTCGGGGGCCCCCAGGAATGGGGCTGACTAGGCTTTGGTTTAAGAGGAGGGGTTCAGGGACAGCACCACAGGGGCACGGTCGAATCTGCCAGTGAAAACTACACTAGTTTGCATTTGCTGAGAGACTCTTTGTCATGAGACTGCGTTTTCCCACATGGGTCTGACTCCTGCCTTCGTGGAAGGCTGGAGCTTATGGTTTAGTTTTCTCTGTAACAACAACCAGTGTGTTTTATCCCGTCTCTGCACTTTAGTGCTAAGCCTCTGACGATTTCAAAAGCCAACCATATGATCCAGTTTGCCTCTGGGAAGAGGTTGTGTCCTGCATGCACTGACTTGGGGCCATGAGGTCCACTGGCCAGTGTGGCTTCAGCATTTCAGCCTGTCCCCACGGCGTCACCGCGGAACAGTCTGACAGGACGGGGGGCCGTCACATCACGGAAGACCAGCAGTCATGGAAGAAACCACGCCCTGGGAGGCAAAGGGCTTCACCTTTGCCGGGAAACCTCATCCCCGGTGAGCTGCCTTTCTCGGGACCCAGCAGCAGCCAGGTCACTGACCCCCAGAACGAAACAGCTACAGTCTGTCCTCACCCCATTCTGGCAGCGAGCCGAGTGCGTCACCTTCCTGTCTCAGACGCCCCTTTGACTGGCTTTCCCGTTTTACAGAAGGGGAAACTGAGGCTCAGGGAGCTGGCGGCATCCCACAAGGGAAAGCAGAACTGACCTTCGTCCACGTTCATCAGGCCCGCGCCGATTCTCATCGAGACCAGTGGATCCGAGGCTGGCCAGGGGCCAGGGGCCAGTCCCAGCCCGGCTCCCGGGTGTCGTTGCTGTGAGGATGGACAAGTCACTTCAGCAAGCCACCCCAATCAGCTCTTCCCTGCTCCCATCCCCCAACAGAGTCTCGGAACTAAAGCAGACAGCTTCACGGGGTGGGGGGGCCAGGGATGGGGGGACAGGGTGGGCAGTGATTGCTAACCCCCCCGGGGCTGTGCTTGGCTGCAGCTAGATTCATTTCAAGTCTCTCAAGGCATCTGGTGGCTCCTGGGGGCTCACCAGCCCCTTGGACTTGAGCATGGCGCCCTGCAGCCATGCTCAGGCAGCCATTTGTGGGCTAGGAAGCTGGTGATTGGCCCCAGGAGGACCCTGCTTAAGTGGTGTGGGCTGAGGTGCCACACCTGGGGGCTGCGTCCACCTGGGGCTCAGGGCGATCTCCCCCCCTGCATTAACTAAAAGGGGGGGACAGGAGCAGGCAAAGCACAGCTTAAGTTCTACAAATGATTTCTCCTCTGTTCCCTGGTGACCTGTACCCCAGAAGGAGCATAAAATCCCCCAACCTCTATTTCCTGCAACCATCTCAGTTTGCCCAAGTCCTACTCATTCATTCTTTCATTCATTCATTCTTTCTTTCTTTCTTTCCTGCCTAGCCTGCCCCAGGGAACCCACCAAGATTCCTGGGGTGTGGAGCCTCCAGCAGGAAAAGGCTGAAGACAGCTGATAATGACAATAGTACATTTACAGTAGAGTAAGGAAGTGGATCTTTGGGGGACAATGAAGCGCAGGGAAGGAGATCTGGAGTGAAGCGGGTGGCCGGGAGGTTGGAAAGTAAATCAGGAGCTCAGAGCAGCCTTCCAGAAGGTGAAATTTGCACAAGGGTTTGGAAGGTTGGAGGGTTTTCCCTGCAGATACACATCTTGGTGCAGAGCACCCCAGGGGAGGGAGCTGACCGGGGCAGGGGGTCTGGGCAGGCGAGTGCTGGCTTGTGGGAGGAGCAAGAGGCTGCAGGGGCCAGTGTTAGGAAGGACAGCAGAGGACACAGCATCTAGAGGGCGTGTCTCTGGTGCAGGGGCTTCACGAATTACCTGTGAGGAGAGCAAGGTAACCCCAAGCCCCAGTCCCCCAAATATAAGGATGAGTGCTGCTCTTGACTGGCTGAGGTGGAGACAGTCATTACCCAAGCTTTGATGGGGTGTAGCCTGTGGGATTTACAAGAGCAGGAGCGAGATCTAGGCTGGAGATAAAAGTCCTGGGAGGAGGCAGCAAGGAGGTGGAACTGAAAGCCTGGAAAGTGGATAAGATCATGTCAGGACTGGCAGATGAGTCACTGGGCGCCCGATTAAATCAGAATTCAGACAGATAATGAAAGTTATTAGCATAGGTATGCCGCCTGCCACATTGGCTTGGCCTCCAAAGTCAAGTAGATATTTGGTGACAGGTGAGAGTTGGGACACACAGCCACAGCACACTTGTTGCTTCTCAGAAATTTGAATTTAACTCAGAGTTCTGGATTCTTCTTTGCTCAATCTAGCAAGACCACCTTGGGAGTGAGAGCAGAGGGAGAGGAGGGGTCTGAAGGTGGACACTTGAGGCTGCGGCACTAGGGGGTTGCTGAGGATATGGAACAAGGGGTCAGAGCTGAACGAGGCGGGAAGACACTCCGGGGGGCCCCGGGTCCTGCACCCAAGGAAAGCTGTAAAGAGGAAGAAGAGACCAGCTGCTCCCCGGTCGGGCTGAGGTTGATCGCTGGATTGGGGGGCAGCTCGTGACCCCCTGATATGGCAGGGGTCTGCTGTGGCGAGGGCATCTTGCAGGACCTGCGATTCTCCTGTGGCCGGGCGGACGCCGTGCCTGCAAGGAGAGCGGAGGGCTGGCTGCTGGTTGGCTGGATGGACAGAGAAATCTACACTTCACCGTGGTGCCCGTGTAGACTCTATCTGGGAGAGACCCTGGAGACCCACAGTCGCTGGCCACGGATAAGGTCAGAGGACACAGAACCCCTTACAGTGGTCAAATCTAGACTGGGCTCGGCGGAACTTGACGCAGAGAACACACATGTTGATTCTCAGCGATGAGCGTGAAACACACACATGTTCCAACGCAGTGTCACTTCGGTTAAAAAGCCATTTCATCTAGAAAAATAAAATAAAACCCTTGTGCTTGGTTGGGGGGGTCTTGTACTTGGCGGGGGTGGTGAGGCGCTGGGCTGTGGGCGGTGCAGAAAAGAGCATGCGAGCTCAGATGCAGAATTGAAGCAGAGGATGGTTCGGCGGCCAGAGGACCCAGGGCATCCGGCTGACCGGGACGGGCCTGGAGGATTCTGGGACTGGCACCTCCTCTTTCAGAACCTGGGGACGCAGGAGTTCAGCCCAGCGGGGACCATGAATACTCAGGAGCAGGATGTAGCCACAGGCCCAGGCTGCCAGCTGAGCTACCTTCCAAGGCTCACATTTAAATACCTTCCCTGGAAACAGAAAACGGCTGCGGAAATGCTGAATTCTTTCATTCTTTTCAACTGTGGCTGCTGCCTCTGAGCCCTTTAAGAAAGCCTGACAGTTCCTGCTCACCTGAAAACAATGAGGTGTGGACCCCCGCCCTGTGCTGGCTCCCTGAACAGGACTTATTTTTAGAGCTAACAAAACAAAACAAAACAAAACAAACAAAAACAAGTGTTCAACCCCCAGCTTCCATCCAGATCTCCAGGTAGCAGCCGGGGAGAGGGCGTGGGGGCTGTTCGGACTGGGGTACATGATGATCTACTTCAATCTAAACTCACTTTGCTTTTGCAAGTCACCACCCTTGCAAAACTCAGTGATGCTGCTTTGAAAAACAGTCTGCATGGATCTCTATAACTTATCATATGACTGCATTGCCCTCTGGACGTTTTTCGTGTGTCTTGAATCAGATAGGGCCTTGGTGAACCACACCGCTGTTCTGGAAAAAAAAAAAAATTCACTGCATTATAATCAGTGGAAGACCCTTCATCTTTAAGGGTTGTTCGCCAACAGCCCGCACCGAATCTAACCCACAGGATCTGTTCTAACTGCAGTGTCGCTTGGCCCCGGGTTACTCAATGCTGGTGCTCTCAGTTGCTCCGTCTTTCACTTGTGCTGGAGCAGAGAGAGTTTCTCAAACCCTGGTCCCTCCCCGAGTCACCTGTAGGGCTGGTTAAGGCTGGGTTCATGCCCCGCCCCCAGAGTCCCAATTCAGTAAGCCTGGGTGGTCACCTGTAGGGCTGGTTAAGGCTGGGTTCATGCCCCGCCCCCAGAGTCCCAATTCAGTAAGCCTGGGTGGGGCCTGAGAATGTACGTTTCTCACAAGTTCCAGGAGAGGAGCTGCTGCTGGACCACCCGCTCCCCACCTCCCAGGATATGGGGAGCAGAACTGCCCCCCAGAACCCCAGAGCAGCTCATTGTCCCTTCCATCACGACACTTCCCGCCTACCTGAGCTGGACAGAGAGGGACTAATTCAACGGGAGACCTGTTTTTAGAACATGTTTAAGTTGATGCAAGTGTTTCTTCCTTTTGGAATTCGCAGAAGGAGCAATGAATTGGAGCTAGAAGGGTGGAATCGCTGTGAAAACATCAAGGGCCTTCACAATTCTGCCTTTTTGAACTTGAACCTTAAGAGTTTCTCTGTGTGCTTTAGAGAAGCCACATCTCACAATGCCCAAGGCTCTATGGGGAGTTCCTTTCCATGCGCCCCTGTTGGCAATTTCCCAGAGAAATCAGACGGCACTCGAGAGGTGAAGAGAGATTTACAGGTCACACTGGGGCCCAGTGGGATCGCTCCCCAAAGGCTAAGCACCCAAGAGTAAAAATGGAGGTTTTATGCAGTTTGTGTGAGGAAACGTGCTGTCCCATCCATCACAGCGTAAGCATTCTTTCTTGTTCGGGAAGGAGTCAAGGTAGCCATGGCTACCGCTGTGAACAAGCAGAGCCGCACACCCAGCAACTTCTCCGCTCCAGCAAGCAGCAGACTTGAAGGAGAAGACTCCCCCAAGCAGCAGACTTGGGAAACTTCCTGCTTCACCCTCACTGAGCCCTGATGAAACCCTCCCTGCCACATGCACGGCTGCTCCTGACAGTGGCCCTGTGGCCAGAGCAAGGGACTCGCCCTCAGTCACCAAGGAAGGCTGTCAGCTGCCCCCCAGTCCTGGCCGGGTAGCAGGCCAGCTTAAGCCCTGCTGCCTGCATGCCCCCCCCACCCCGCCACCGCCCCCAGGCATCTCTATACTGAGGGGCCCCATCCTGGGGGTTAGGGAGACCCTGGCCCTGCAGACCTCAGGCTGCTGAGCTGAGGCTCCCCCTGTCCCCAGCGTGGGGCAGATATGTCAGGCACACAGCAGCCTTGGCCACGGTCCCCACCCCAGGCCCTATGTCTGGGATGGGAACCAAGCTTTCACATTCTAGAGAATTCTCTAAATTCTTTTTTTTTTTTTTTAATAGCACAAACTCTGAGTCTTGGAAATTCTAAACCCTTCTTTCTCAAGCTGTTATCTTGGCTGATTTTGAATATCAAAATCTCAGCCAAAGTTATTCCCAATAGCCAGAAGGTAACAACAACCCAAATGTCCATCATAGAGGAACAGATAAAGGCGGGGGTGGGGGGTCTGTCTTACAATGGAATAGTATTCAGCCTTAAAAAGGAAGGACGTTCAGACACAGGCTACAAAGGGATAAACCTTGAAAGAGTTATTCTGATGAAACAGGCCAGAGACCAGAGGATAGACACGGTCTGACTCCATTTGCTGGGGGGCCCTAGAATAGGAAAGTTCACAACAGAAAGTAAAAAGGGTGTTTCCAGGTGCTGCTGGAGGGGAGGCTGGGTTGCTTGACATTTTCAAGTTCATTTTCAAGTGGCATTTTCAAGTTCACCCATGGTATAGCATTTCTCAGAATGTCATTGCTTTCTCCCTCCTAAATAATGTGTTTTAATTTTTTTTCATTGTCTCAAAATATACATGACTTAAAATTTGCCATTTTAACCATTTTTATTTTTTTTATTATTATTTTTTTATTTGTTTGTTTGTTTACACATGCACTGGGTGAATTTAGAGAATTTAGAGAATTTAGAGAATTCTCTAGAATGTGAAAGCTTGGTTCCCATCCCAGACATAGGGCCTGGGGTGGGGTCTTAGAGTTCTGGAGATGGACGGTGGGGACAGTTGCACAACAGTGTAAATACCACCACTCAAGGGGACACTAAAAATGGTTAAAATGGGCCTCCCCGGTGGCACAGCGGTTGAGCGCTGGGTTGCGAAGCTGCCCACGGCCTCTGCGGCGCCGGTTCGATCCCCGGCTGCTCCCCGGCCACCAGAGGAGGGTCCCACATGGCGGGCAGACCTCTCCTGCCGCCTGCTGCTCCCCTCAGCAGTGTCCTTCGGTCCTTCTGCCTGCTCTGCTCCCCGCTCTGGCTCTGGTGAATTCTCTCACCCTCCCGCGCTTCTGACTGTACCCAGTGCATGTGTAAACAAACAAACAAACAAATAAAAAAAAATTTAAAAAAATGGTTAAAATGGCAAATTTTAAGTCATGTATATTTTGAGACAATGAAAAAAAAATTAAAACACATTATTTAGGAGGGAGAAAGCAATGACATTCTGAGAAATGCTATACCATGGGTGAACTTGAAAATGCCACCGATGGCCAAGTGCGTTCATGGACTCAGTCTTTCTGCGCAGGGGAGGGTTCTTGATAGGTGAGCGCCCCGGGGGGTGGGCGCCTTGCTCAAGCCCCCGCCCCAAATGCAGAGGTTTCAAGGGTTTTAGAGGAGTGGGTCTGTGCCTGGTGGGGAAAGGAATTTAGCTATTTTGGGAAAATACTTCATCAGGCAGGGGCTCGGGCCGGCTCAGGTGGTTAATCCTGGCGGCTCCAGGTCAGTCCAGCCCCGGGACTAGCAGGATCCTGCATTATTGCATCACGATTGGACATCCCCCTGCTGCAAATGGGTTGGTTCATGCAAGCAAAAATTTTACTTTTAGGGAGTCGGCTAGAGGGAGGTCAGCTAGAGGGGGTCCACTGGAGGGAGGTCAGCTAGGGGATGGTCAGCTAGAGGGGGTCAGCTAGAGGGAGGTCAGCAAGAGGGGGTCAGCTGGAGGGAGGTCACTACAGGGAGTCAGCTGAAGAAATGAGCTGGAGAGAGGTCAACTAGAGGGGGTCAGCTAGAGGGAGGTCAGCTAGAGGGGGTCAACTGGAGGGAAGTCAGCTACAGGGAGTCAGCTGGAGAGAGGTCAGTAGAGGAGGTCAGCTAGAGGGGGTTAGATGGAGGGAGGTCAGCTGGAGGGGGTCGGCTAGAGGGAGGTCAGCTGGAGGGGGTCGGCTAGAGGGAGGTCAGCTGGAGGGGGTCAGCACTGCTCCTTCACTGGTGTCGGCTTCTGTATCAAAAACACTCTGCTCCATGCAGTAAGCCAGACACCAGAGGGCCAATGAGTGACCCACTTATATGGAGGAACTAAATATGGAACTTATGTGGAGGCCAGTTCAGAGGCAGTTTAAGAGGTCACGGGGTGGGCGAGGGTGGTCGTGGGTGGGGAGGAGGAAGTTGGGGGCTGCTTAACGGGATGAAGTGACCGTTCTGGGGCCTGGGGTGAGGCTTGTACCGCACTCTGAGTGGACTTAGGCCAATAGTGTACGCTTGAAAATGGTAAAAATGGTATCTTTCACCACAATGAAAAATGGGGTGAAAAAGATCAAAAACTAAGCAATGACTCTTTGGAGCGCTTGTCTGGGGGGGAACCCGAGCTTCTGGGGCTGAGGACAGAGCCCAGCCACAGGAGTGACCGGGAGCAGCTGTGCCTGGGGGCGCCCTGGGGTGTGAGGTAGGACCAGGAGCCTCAGGGTGTGGGCGTCTCTTCCCCTTAGGAACAGTGTGTGCACAGAGGTGGGGGCCACACCCCTCCACCCAGCCTCCAGCCACAACTGGCAGAAACAGAAGACACCCCCTAATGCTGCTGTGACATCAGGGCCAGGACCAGGGATTCCAGCCCCACCTGGGCCCACCGCCTGCGCCCCCTGCAGGACGCGCGGCTCCCCTGCACCTGGCCCCCTCCGTCGAGGAAGGCCTGGCCTACTAATTCAAAAATTCCCAGGACTCTTCGCTACCCCAGTCTACCTGCACGGCCCGGGCCGCCCACAGACGCTGGTTGAACGGGTCCACTGAAGCACCTAAGCGTATCTTAAGAAGCCGAGTGCATCCTCCTGAGGACGGGGAGCTGGAGCCTGGCGTCTCCTGTGCTCAGGGTATTGGGGTCTCCTCACCCCCGAAACCCCAGGGCAGACTCACTGCCCCCAGGGCTCCCAGCGGAGAGGCCACGCTTTCCCTTAAACAGGAATGATCGTCTTAGAATGAAAAGGAACCAATAAAACATGAGGTGGAAGCACCTGAGGCCAGAAGGGCCGGGCCAGAGAGGGGCCAGGGCGGTGGCCAGAGCGTCCCTCTGCAGTCAGGACAAGCTCTCCCTCTCACAGACAGGGCTTCGGGGCTGCGTTCTGAGAAACCTCCCTCCAGGCGTCTTTGTCACCATCCCAGCATCACACAGTGTGACCACACAACCAGATGGTGCCGGTCCCGACACAGCCAGGCCCCGTAGCGCCTGTGGGGGCCTCTCTCCTGTGTGGGGTCACTCCTGACCATGACTTGGGGTGCATTTACTGTGGGTGTTCCTACCAAATTGGGGTGTTTAGAGCCTCTTTTCGGAAGGCCAGCATTTCCTGAATCAGCAGTATTTAAATCTCTTAAGCAAGAAGGAAACACGTTAATAAGAGGACATAGGTCTAATCTTCAAATTCCTGTTTTAATATTGAAATAATGACAAAGGGGTCTCCCTGGTGGCACAGGGGTTAAGGTCTCAGTGCTATCAAGCTCTCAGTAGCCACTGTGGTTCGATCCCCAGCCAGGGAGCTACCCACATGGCACAGCAGACCTCTCCTGTCTCCCCACTGCTCCCCTCAGCAGTATGTTTCAGTGGATCCATCTGTTCTGCTCCCCACTCTGTTTCTGGTCAATCTTCTCACCCCCACACCCTGGTCTGCACCCCAGTTCTTGTGTGCATGAATAAAAATAAATCTTTAAAAAGAAATCATGACAATTTTAAAACAATTTTAAGGTGGATATATAAGGTTATTGATAGTTTCTTGGTATTTGAAGACCATTGAGTTCTCTGGAAGGAAGATACTAGGCATTGTAAATTCCCAATTTTTGGGCCTCTCTGGTGGCTCAAGGGCTTAAGCACAGCACTGTGAAGCTGTCCGCAGCCCCTGCAGCACGAGTTTGATCCCCAGCCGGCCAGGGAGCTACCCACATGGCACAGCAGACCTCTCCTGACTCACCCGCTGCTCCCCTCAGCAGTGTATCTCAGTCAGTCTGCCTGTTCTGTTCCCCACTCTGTCTCTGGTGAGTCCTCTCACCCCCACATCTCTGGCCTGTACCCCAGCTCTTGCATGCATGAATAAATCTTTAAAAAAATAAAAAATAAAATATCTCTGCTTACCAAAATACAGATTTTCTTTAAAAAAAATTCCCAATTTTTGTTTCCTTGGAAAATTCTACTTCTGAAAGAAAACTGAATTAGACTAAACTGTTACCATGTGCGCTGATGTTCTGTGTCAGACGTGGAGCTTTCTGACCTTGAGGAAGACTATACATGGTCCCCTTGGGTGAGAAGTTTCTGAAGGGTCAGCGATGGGCACAGTCAGCCCCCACCTGGCCCCTGGGGGCGAAAAGCCCCACTAAGTTCACCTCACGCATCTGCACCTTGCATCTTTAAACAGAATGGTCTCAAATTCTGCTAATTCCAGTGGAAACATTTACACAGTAGAGCACACCCTTGCCAGTTTTCTTAGCTGGAATATTCAGAACATAATTTAACCTTTTCTTGTTGACTCACTATGAGTCATCATTATGAATCAAAACCATATAATTTTAGTAAAAATAAATGGGGGTTGGGCCTTATCAAACTGCTAGCCCCATTTCTTCACTTTGGGATTCGCCCATGGAGATGCAGCAGGGACACGCTTTTGCTTGCAGGAATCTGGTCCAGAAACCGCGGGTTCGGTTCTGGTGGGTCCAGGCCCCCCTGCCTGGCCAGGCCAGTGCTCGGTCGTGGTGGAGGGGGAAGTGCCTGGCGCCGGCGAGCTCGGAGCTCCACAGAGGCCCGGCCCTTTGCAAAATGGGATCTGACTTCGGGGCATTTTGTGCTTTTCCACCTGCTGTTTATGCTTTTCCTAACTTCTGCAATGCAACCATCCCACACCGGGTAGGTTCATCACCGGGTCAAGCAGACCTGCTGGTGTTTTCATGTTCTCCGCTGTTCCCGCTGCACTGGTCCGTACTCCACACCACGCTGCTCCACACCCCCCCATCCTCTGCCGCCCCAGCCTTATATGCCCAGTCTCTTGGCCCAGGTGAATCCCATCTACACATGCCCACACCCTACTCCAGGTGACTGCCATGAGGCATGCATTCAGGACCGCAGATCCATCATCAATCCTGATGGCAGGAGGGCAGAAAACCTGACACTTTTTAAAAAAAAAGATTTATTTATTTATGCATACAAGAACTGGGGTACAGGCCAGAGGTGTGGGGGATGAGAGGAGTCACCAGAGACAGAGTGGGGAAGAGAACAGGCAGATTGACTGAAATCCACTGCTGAGGGGAGCAGCAGGGAGACAGGAGAGGTCTGCTGGGCCCTGTGGGTAGCTCCCTGGCCTGGGATCACACTCGTGCTGCAGAGGCTGCTGATAGGTTTATAGGTTGTGTCTTAACCCCTTGTGCCACCAGGGAGGCCCAAAGCCTGATACTTTTACTTACCATACATGCGCTCACCTTTGTTTATAGCTCTCTCTCTCTGTGTGTGTGTGTGTGTGACTGTTATCTGCTTCTGAATGGAACTCTCCTCCCCTTAGTGGGGGCTTCTGATCTGCTGTGAATTATTGGGGGTAGGTCTTGCAGGTCTCTTTGGCTATGATCCCCTGGTTCTTCCCACTTTGCCCACTCAGGCCCCCTAGGCTGGCCACCTTCTTCCTCTTAGTGCTGCCACCTGCACCCCCTCTTTCTTCACTGCCATAGCCTGGTGCCAGGGAAAACGCTGTTTCTCTTCCATTGTTTTCCCCACAAATGGGCGCGTAGGTGCAGGATTAGCCTGCTGGGGCTGTCAAATGACGTACCCCAGTCTGGGGTGGGGCTCAACCCCAGGCACTGACCTCCCATCCTGTGGGAGAGATGGGGGTGTGGCCGGCGGGTCTCTCCTTGGCTGGCAAATGGCCATGTTCCCTGTCTTCACGTGGCTGCCCCCATGGTCCGTGTCTTCATCTTCTAATAACACACTGTGCGGGAGTCCCTCTAGTGTCCTCACTTGAACTTAATTTCCTCTGTAAAGACCCATCTCCAGTCACCTTCTGGGGTTGGACATCAGCCATTAATTTTGGGGGATACGATTCAGCTCATCACACGGCGTTCATTTTTAATGTCATCGTGAATCTTTCTGGGGGAAACAGACAGTTGTGATGGAGCCAGAATTTTAGAAAATTCCTGCAATCAAGGTTCCTGGAAAATATGTTAGACGTACATCTAAGAGGGTAACAGGAATGGGACTGATAGATTCATTTATTCCAGAAGGATCTAGTCCCGTGTCATTCCAACAAAGGCAGCTGTGATATTGTGATTTACATGAAAAATATAAAGTGGTCATTAGATGATTGTATTTGTCATCCATTTTTGGTCTCCATCCACGATTCTGATTCACAGCTCCCCAAAGCCTTGGGATTTCCTAAGGATTGTGAATGGTTCAGGTGTCTTTGGGAAGTTAATAAAGTGACACCTGGAAGCACTTGGGAGCTAGTTGCTAGGAGAACCAATCTATGGATTAGAGCGTTGGCACTCCCACCCCACTGCGTGACCTCTGGGGGGGACAGAGGGACCCCAGACTGAGCTCAACCCCCGTGGCCACTGACGTAACATGTATGCCTATGCAGTGAAGCCCCCATAAATACCCACCAGGAGGGGTTGGTGACCTTCCCTACTGGGGAACACAGAGCCACAGCCCCTCCCCCATCCCCCAGGGACAGAGCTCTGTCGTGACCTCCTCCTAGTACTTCTTCCTCTGGCTGTTTGTTCATAGACTTTAGAATCCTTTGGAATAAATTGGTGATCTGAGTTTTCTGCGTCACTCTAGCAAATTAATGGAACCTGAAGAGGGGGTGGTGGGCACCTCTGATTTGCAGCCGGCTGGTCAGAAGCCTGGATAATAGCCTGGCTTTCGGAGACTGAGTCCTTAACCTGTGGAGTCTGACACTATCTCCAAGCACAGGCTGTCAGAATTGACTGTCAGGATTCTCAGACACCCTGTTGGCATCTGAGAATTATTTGCTGATGGGGGAAGCCTCCTGGAATTGGGCCCAGACCCCTAAACAACAGTGGTTGACACACAAACTCAAGGGCTGGAGACTGTCACGTCCTGCAGGGAGGCATGGGGAGAGTGACCGGCTGCAGAGCAGGGAGTTCACAGAGGAGGCTGGGGGGAGAGAGTCTGGGGCACTGTGAACAGTAGCTCTAGAAGCCAGGATGCAGGGGGGGCTCCCTTGGGTTGGCAGTTAGCACAAAGGGCTAAGAAAAGTCCACAGAAAGCACATTAGTTACCTGGGTGCTGGGAGCAGTTTCAAGGCTCTGGGCGAGAGATACGTTCTGTGTCTGTTGAAAACAAAAGTTCTTTGTAGATACAGAGGACTGAGAACTTGGAATCTGGCCACCATGAGAGTCTACTGAATGTTCAGTCCCCACAGCTGCTCCTCAAGTCTGTTCCCAAAACCATGGGTGCTGCCCTCCTGTTCTTCCTTCACATAGACGTCAGCACTCAGCCTGCCTGCCTGTCTGTCCTCGTGATGACCGGGGCACTTGATGTCCATAGGGAGGGCCCAGCTCCCTCTCGGGCCCCGCCGTAGGTCTGGCCGTGCAGGGAAACACCCACGTATTCCTCCACCCAACACCCACCCAATATCTCTCACCTCCTTTTAACCCTGAACACAAGTAGGGAACCAGGGCACTGCTTTTCCCTTAGTCTCTGTACTTTTTGAAGACGAGAGTCCCGTGGGGGCCTGTCAGGGCCCTGAGGTCTGGAAAGAGCCTGTGTCATGGTGTCTGTGTGACTAGCCGGCCCCCATTCCAGAGACTGGTCAGGTGACGGTGATGACTGCTCTGTGACTTCCTCCTCTCGGTCCTGTTTAAGCAAAGTGTTTCTTGCTTGTGAAAACCATGATTTGAAAAGAAAAAGCTGGGGAGGGAGGTGGACAGTGAGGAGAATCAATTAAAAGCTCTTTAAAAACCATGCTTGGTGGGGGGCCTCCCCGGTGGCGCAGCGGTTGGGCGCTGGGCTACGAAGCTGCCTGTGGCCTCTGCAGCGCCGGTTCGATCCCCGGCTGATCCCCGGCTGCTCCCCGGCCACGGGAGGAGGGTCCCACATGGCGCACAGACCTCTCCTGCAGCCCGCTGCTCCCCTCAGCAGTGTCCTTCGCTCCTTCTGCCTGCTCTGCTCCCCGCTCTGGCTCTGGTGAATCCTCTCACCCTCCCGCGCTTCTGACTGTATCCAGTGCTTGTATAAATAAATAAATGAATGAATGAGTGAATGAATAAATAAACAAATAAATAAATCTTTAAAAAAAAAAAAAAACATGCTGGGAAGGGCCATTCAGGAAACATGAATTGAGAAATCTGAGCAACCTCTTAGACATGCCCTGGTCATGTATGGGCTAGGAGGAGGCTTTGCAATTCTAGAAAGGTCTTTGAGTCCACGTAAAAATACCTTTTATGCGCATTGGGGAATTGGGATTTTTGCATGACCGTTTTCTTGTCAATTGACTCTTTGTGTCCATCCCCATGAAGAAGTTCCCTCTGCGAGTCAGACATTGTAAGTTTCCTGAAGGTTTCCCTAAATTCATTTTATTCATATCTTATAGATTTAACCTGCACAAAATCATCAGTTGTTGATGTCAAGGCCCTGTCTCCGGCCAGATCTAATCCAGAAGAAACAGCAATTGACAGTAAGTAAGCCCTGACTGTCTTCTCTCTAAACGGCACATTCATAACACAGTTTTCTGCAACCCTCTTGCCGTACTGCCTCCCTCTCAAAATCCCACACAGCTCTTGTGGGAATCGTTCCCCCCACCGCCACCCCCACTCTAAGACCCCAGTTTGCACAGGGGCTTCTCCCCTCCTCACTTTCTAGGTCTGTGTTTTTCTCCCTTGAAAAGACGTTCTGCCTTTAAGATCAGCCTAGTTCGTTTGCCTTTTGAAGTTTTTTTTTCCCCCACTTGTCCCCGACCTTTGGACCCGTCCCTGCAACCACCACCAGCCAGACTCGGCCATGCGGAGCTGCCACTCCGAGGGAGGGAGACCGGCTCACGCATCCAGTTTCGACCCGTCCCACAACGTGGGTTGTCAGCGCAGCATCCACGGTCTGGGAGGGGAAGGAGCGAAGAAAAGAATTTGAAGTTCTTTTTGTCTCTGCACTTACCATTCTGGGAAAACCATCGTGGCTTCTGAATGTCACTGTGTCTAACTCAGAGAGAGGCACTTAACTGCCCTAAGGAGACTAGCACCTTTGTTTGAAAAATAGAGAAGAAAAAACTATTCAGTTTTCGTCATTTAATATGATTTAAGAGATATCAGAATTCTGTTTTAGTTAATACACGATGCTCTGTGTGTCCTTTCACAGGCATTCGAAGGCATGAGATACCAAAGCGATAACCTCAAGCCAAAGGTCAAAGGATGTGGGGTGGGGGAGGGGGGCCTCCCTGGTGGCTCAGGGATTAAAGACACAGCTGTCGGGCTGTCGCCAGCCTCTGCAGCACAAGTTCGATCCCTGGCCGGCCAGGGAGCTACCCACAGGGCACAGCAGACCTCTCCTGTCTCCCCGCTGCTCCCCTCAGCAGTGGGTTTCAGTGGATCCGCCTGTTCTGCTCCCCACTCTGTCTCTGGGGAGTCCTTTTACTCCCCCCCAACCCCGCACCTCTGGTCTGCACCCCAGTTCTTGCATGCATGCATAAATAAATCTAAATAAGAAAACAAAAAACAAAGCACAAAGGTCGAGGGATGAAAATGTGGCCAGAACAGGCTGGTGACCAGGTCCACTGTGTCCTCTCACGTGTACCTCAGATTCCTTTATTCTCCTGGAATCAAGACCCCCTCTGCCATCAGGACAGTCCCTCCATCTTCCTTCCAGGAACTCAGGGTGTTTGCCGAGAGCATGGGGTGTCCTGTCCAGGACACGGGACACAGCAGGCGGGTCTCCAGGTCTGGGGAGGAGAGAGGCTGTGTCCTGAGGTCTGGCAGGAAGACCGTGGGGTGAGGCGGGGTGCATCCCCCACCTACTCCAACCTGCGGGGCCACCTGCTCGACGGAGAGTCGAGCCCAGCGTCCTCCGGATGTTCTAAAATCACAAACCAGTGCTTCCAGGGGCCTGGGGGTCATTGTGAGGACCCCAAACAGCACCTGCCTATTAAGAATCCTACAGAGCAGAAAGGAGGGCAGAGCATCAGACAGGAGGAGGTTAGAAGCCCACGGCCATGACCGTGAGGACAGGAAGGTGGGACAAGTTGGGGAGACACCATAGAAGCAGAAGTGGGGTGTAAATATGCAGAGAAAGGAGGTCATCACAGGAATTCTAGGACATGGAGGGAGGTGCTGCTACAAGGAACTCAAAAGCGAGAGATGGCTGTGGTCAGAAAGATGGGGGTGCTAAGCCCGGGGGCCACGTGGTGCTGAGACCCCAGGTGGGGTCTGGATGCAGACGCAGGCTCCTGTCTGCCACGCATGGCGTTCCCCAGAGGTGGGGCCCGCCTTCCCCGTAGTGGGCCGGGATGGGTGGGTGCAGGCGCAAGGAGGGGGTGCATCTCCTCTGCGGATGTTGCAGAAGCTGCTCTGGACTCTGGGTTGTGAGGGGGCAGCTTGTGTGGGCTTCCCAGGGTCCCACCACGAGGAGTTTGCGTTTGGCTGGAACATCAGTCAGGGCTGGGTCCAGCAAGCGGCAGCAGCCCTGGGGTCTTCAGGCCCCTAATGTCCTGTGTGTCTGACGGGGAAGCTGCTCTAAGTCACGGTCTGTGAGACTGTGGGGAGTGTCTAAGTACAAGGAGCCCCAGAGAGAGACCAGCACCCCAGACCAGGATACGTGGAAGAAGGTTCTGGAGGACGCGGGAAGGATCGAGTGCGGGTGTTTGGAGAAGTGAGACTTTTCTGGGAGGAGAGACGGTCATCTGAGAAGCAGGGCCAAACGGGATGGCCTCCGTCACCTCGAGGATGCCAGGACCCGCTGCCTGGGGGCGAGCCGGCCTGTGACCCCACGAGGGACCAGAGCTGGTCAGGAGACCGGCTGGGTGGAGTTGCGAGCAGAGGAGTCTCTCGTTTTCAACCCCCAGCACTGAACCCCCAATGTCGTCCACGCCCAGGGTCATCGCTGAGCGGACAACGCCAGCTTTAGACACCTGCTCCCCCGGGGTGACTTCCTGCCTGGACCCGTGGACACACCTCAGGGGGCGCGGCTGGGCCCGGCGAAGGCGACGCTTCAGGGAGACAGACGCGGTGCTCTCGGGGGAGGCTGGGACGGGGATCCTTAGGACCCGCGGAGTCCCTGACCGGTCATGTAAGATGTCCACTGGCCACTGGAGTGGGCCGTGGCCCACAGGCCCCACCGACCCCAGGACCAGCAGCCGCCCCCATCGCCCCGGCATGTCCACAGTGTCCTCCTGCCAGTGCCACCCGCAGGGGCAGCGCCTCAAGCAGACGGCTCCTGCCCCAGGCCCCCGGCCCCGCCCTGGTAACCCCTCTCATGAGGGACCTCGCAGCCCAAGAGGCAAACCCGAGGCTCCTGCTGGGGGGACTGCAAAGGCAGAGGCGGCCCAGTGGAATGGGGGCGCCGCAGACTGTGGGCCCGTGACTTACCAGTCCTGGCTCCAGGGGCTACTTGACGCCGGGAGAATCTGGGAGCGATGGGCCCCGCTCCAAGGCCTCACAGGGGCGCTGCTGTCACGGCTCGCACCTCCAGGTGCACCCCTGTTGTTGGGTCCCGGCCGCAGGCCCCCGAAACCAAACAGTGGTTCTGAGTTGGGTTTCTCCTTATTGTTGACCTCATACCGCGCTGGGCGTCCTTGCTCGACGCTTCCGGAAGAGAGCTCGGCGGAGGACGCAATGTCGGGAGACCCACTTGAGTGAAAATTGTGTGGGCTACCAAGACAGGCTGAAGGGGAAAAACCTGGGACTGAAAAGCTTCACCTGGAGTGTGACTGACGCAGGCCAGGCGCGGGCGCGGAGCGGGGGCCTCTCCCCTTCACAAGAGGAGGGGCCGGGGTGGGTTTTCTAAGTAACGGTTTTCAAATGACACCTGCATTTGCCTGCTCCCAGGTGTGGCAGACCCCAGGTGTGCCTGCTCCCCAGGTGTGCCTGCTCCCAGGTGTGGCGGACCCCAGGTGTGCCTGCTCCCCAGGTGCGCCTGCTCCCAGGTGTGGCGGACCCCAGGTGTGCCTGCTCCCCAGGTGTGCCTGCTCCCAGGTGTGGCGGACCCCTGGTGTGCCTGCTCCCCAGGTGTGCCTGCTCCCAGGTGTGGCGGACCCCAGGTGTGCCTGCTCCCCAGGTGTGCCTGCTCCCCAGGTGTGCCTGCTCCCCAGGTGTGGCTGACCTGGGCAGTGAATTCCACAGGTCGGGTGACTTTGTGCAGGCTTGGGGGGGGGTGGCAGTGAGGGGTGCGGGTGGGAACCGCTCCTCAGCCGCTACTGTTGATGGCTGTTCCCTCATGCGTCACTGAGCAGAAAAGACAGCACTGACCCCTCAGGGAGCGGGCCCTCTAGTGGGGAGACAGGCAGGAACCCCACAAGTAGTCACGTGCGTGCTATGTTCAGGAGCGGTGGGCGCAGGGGAGGTGTTGCGGGGGGAGGGGTGGAGAGGAGCTGGGCTGCCCAGGGAGGCTCCATGGAAGAGGGGCCTTGAGGGAAGTGTACGAAGAGCAGCAGGGCGGGCTGAGCCACCAGCTGGGAGGTCCTTGCAGGTCGCTGGGCTGGACTGCGAGCTGCCTTAGCTGTGGCGCAGCCACAGAACTCCTGAGCAATGTGAAATCCAAACATCTTCCCGGCAATGGGAGGCCTGCAGCGGGTCGGTGTGTTGCTGCTGGGGCCTGGCCACTCTGAGCCCGGCCTCTTTGTCAAGAGGCCTCTGTTTGAAAAGGGAGTGGGAGGCCTCTTGGTTCTGGGCTAGGCAGGAAGGCTGCTCATAGAACCAGGAGGGGTGTGAGCCAAGCTGGGGGTGCAAGCAGAGACTCATCTTCCCGAGATTCTGCCCAGCCCATTTTCTCCACCCCAGCTCTTCAAAATCCACTTGGTCAAATTCCTTGGAAAGAAGCAGTCAAGTTTGGGGCCTCGCTGGTGATGCAAGGGGTTAAGTCTCAGCACCATGAAGCTATTTGCAGCCACTGCAGCATGAGTTCCATCCCGGGACAGGGAGCTACCCACAGGGCGCAGCAGACCTCTCCTGTCTCCCCACTGCTCCCCTCAGCTGTGGATTTCAGTAGACCCACCTGTTCTGCTCCCCACTCTGTCTCTGGGGACCCCTCTCACTCCCTGCACCTCTGGCCTTCACCCAGCTCTTGTATGCATAAATAACTAAAACTTTAAAAAATTAAAAAAAAAAAAGAAGCAGTCACGTGTCTTCACAAGTCTCCGTGATCATCTGAGTGACGTTCAGGTAATTCAAGAGCAGAGTTACTGGTTGGAAAACCTTCATTTCTTGGCTCACGTGATAGGGACAGCTTAAACTGTTTTGGGAAATTGTTTTTATGATAAAGGGGTATTTTCACATCGCCCAAAACATGAGAAGTAGAGACAAATAAAAATTCGCATATAATTTTTTCATACAACAAGCGACACGGGATGGATGGTCTTCAATCGCTTTTTCTTAGAATTTGTTTCTCTTTTAAATAATCTGATTACAATATTGATGCAATTTTGGTAAAATCCTTTTCACTTACTGTTATATTGTAAAGATATTTTCAAGTTGCACAATCATTTTCATATCCAAACTGATTAATGACTCCATGAAAACTACAGTTTGGAATGAGATCTGGAAAATTACTTTGTTAATTAGCATTCAGGACACCACGATGAAACCCTGAAAACTGTCATTTTAGAAATCTGTTGGCACAGAAAGCAGCTTATCATATGTTTCTACGAGGAAATTAGTGAGACAGGTGAAGCAATTAGTTTTCGGCTGTGGGTTTGGTTCTTGGCCTTTCTGTAATGAGCATGAATAATGGGATAATTCTAATCTCATAGAAAGAAAAACACAAGAAACACTTTACAGGGAATAGTATGGAGTGAGATTCAATGCTGCAATACGTTCCTCAAAAATGCCACCGACGGCACTGTTTGGCTTTGGAACTAAGAACCCCAGAATCACGGATGAAACAAACCACCCGTGGAGAGAAGCAGTGGGGTTTGCCTTTGTGCCCGCTGGGCTTTCAGGAGGGTGTGCCCGCGGCAGGCGGGTGATGCACACAGGGCAGGGAGTGCAAGCAGCGACTGCAGCAAGGCCCCGGTGCTGGGACCAGGTTTGCATCTGTGCAGACGGCCTCAGACGGTCATGGAAAGCAGTGATGAGCCAGGGACACTGGCCAATGGCACGAGGCTGAGTCCCTCAGCTGTGAGTCAGGCTTGCAGACAAGCTTTTCATTGGTGTGTGTTTCCAAGTAGATTTGCTCAGAATTCAAGAATGAGTCTCCTAGGTGTGGAGCCAGGGGTGAGCTGACCTGGCAGTAGGGGTGGCGGATGCAAGGAGAGTATAATAGTATACTGGCAGGAGTTCTCGGGCCTCCCTGGTGGTGCAAGGGGTAAAGTCTCAGCACTATGAAGCTGTCGCCAGCCACTGCAGCACGAGTTCCATCCCCGGCCAGGGAGCTACCCACCGGTTGCAGCAGACCTCTCCTGTCTCCCCACTGCTCCCCTCAGCAGTGTATTTCAGTAGATCTGCCTGTTCTGCTCCCCACTCTGTCTCTGGTGAGGCCTCTCACCCTCTGCCCCTCTGGCCTGTACCCCAGTTCTCGTATGCATAAATAAATAAATAAATGTTTAAAAAAAATAAAAAGGAGAGCAAGCAGGGTTTCCCTGGAGCTGGGAAGGCAGAGAAAGGGCATTTCCTCCCAGGCGACTCGCTCAGGCTGGGAGGGGGCACAGGGACACCCCCTCTTCCCTTCACACCTGCGTCTGTTGAAAACATCTTCCGACGATGGAAAGCTGGTTGGGTGTGTTTATTGATCACTTGGGTACAGCCTTACACACAGTTGCCAAGTATTTCTTCACACATTTCAGAGAAAAAGAAACATCTGCAGAGAGGGTTCCTGTGCTCATGGAGGGTCATGTGCACTGACCCTGATCACAGGCAACAGCCTCATTATAGTGGTTTGTGATTCGTGTTCACTGATAGTGGCTGTTTTCCCTGGAACTTATCTTGAGAATCAATATTCTATTCTGAATACCAAAGCAAAGCAAAGCAAAGACCTAAGCCCACCAGAGGGAAGGAGAAAAGACTGAGGGGTTTCTGTGGCATCTGAACCCCAGAGCCAATCCCTGTTCAGGCCCCACGAGCCTCACAGCCTGCGGGGATGAGGCAGCAGGATGGAGGGGCCCCGTGCCGGATATCATGGGAGCTGACCGGACCTTGCCTGTAGGGTGACAGCAAAGAACTGCCATTGCTGGATGTCGGTGGTGGTGGTCAGGCCTGGAACCTTCCTCTTCACTCAGGGCCTCAGGCTCTCCGTGCTCCCCGCGTGGTGCCGGGGCTCCCTGGCTGAGTCCGGCAGCAGCGGGCCAGGTGGGGTAGTTGGACTCTCTGAGAGTGAAGCTAGAAGGGGGGTCCATGTTGATGCCCAGAAACAGGGGCAGGAGGGGCAGGCTGCACTGTCCCTGGTGGGGTGGAGACAGCGGACCCACGAGGCAGTTAGGGGCCAAGGACAAGTGCCCTTGGGGAATTGTCTGAGGTCATCCCCCCTGGTGCTGCTTTGGCAAAGAGGAGCCTTGCTACTGAGTCATCCTTTCCAGAGTCTCTAAATCCAAAAGGGACCCCTGGTGGTAGTGAAAACTCATTATGCCCTCAGTGAAGGTCACAATCTCTCCCTGACAACGCAGAGGATAGGAACAGACGGTGGATGTGGCTTTTCCTGCACGTGCAAATGGGGTTGGCTGCAGCTCGTGCAGACAGCTCGTGTGACGTGTTGTATGTATAAGAAAAAAGATGGAAGCTTTGGAAACATTCAAATTCACCTGTGTTACCATGAGGGACTATCTGTGTGCAGGGAAGAGAAATCTTGGAGTAATCCATGGGGTGGGCAAACCCTGGGGGGTGTGCAAATCGGGGAAGCAGAGTGGGGATTCAGCAAGAACGTCGTCTCTTCTGATAGACGAGGTTTCATTCTGAGGCCCCAGAAGTGCTCCTTCCTTAAAGACTCAGCTCAATAACCTGCACTTTTGTTAATACTGGACACCGTGAAATCATTTCTAAGAATTGTCTCCTTATCCATTAAATGCCCAGTGAAGCCAAATTTATATTAGCTTACTCTTTAAGCTGTGAAATGAATATTTAAACTCAAATGGTAGATCCTGTAATATTTTCAGGAAAACAATTTTTTTCTGAAGTTGCTCATCGTTAAAAGGAAGGAAGTCGGGGTTTGTTCTCTTCCCTGTTATTTAAACATTCAACATTCAAGCTGACGTTCACGACTCCTCACTTAGCTGACAGGCTGATTCCTGGGTAGCTGATGTTCATCATTGCAAATAAAGAGAGAATTCTAGGGGATAAACACATATTTTTGACTATTGCCGGTGGCTCTTTGGAATAGATGCTTCTTGAAAATTTAAGTACAAGCACTGCTCCTGAGGGCCCAAACGCAGCCTGAGGCACCCACCACGGTTCAGCATGCAGAGAACCACTGGTCCAGGCCAGGAAGCGGCTGTGCACCTCACCAGAGGCTTCTTCTCAGGGTTCACCAAAGAGAAAATGCAGAAAATCAAACCTGAGAAGGCCCCCTGCACCCCCCGACCCCCGTGGGCTTGCCCACCTGGCTTGGATGCACAGAAGCTGACCAGCTGCACAGAAGCATGTCCCCTCGGCCCAGATTCCAGTCTGCCCCCAAGGCCTGAATATTCCAGTTACTGCTCTCGGCCAGGCCATGGCCAGGGCCCGGGGCTCTCCTGTACCGCTGTCCGGTGAGTCTGCAAAGAGCTTCGGGTGGGCGTGCACCCGTGTGCCTGACTGCAAGTGGCGTGTGTGTGGATGTGTGCACGATGTGTGAGCACCTGTGCGGTTGCATGTCATGTGTGCATGACTGCACGAGACATGCTCACACTTGTGCACACATGATTGAGTGCAATGGAGCATGACTACATGTATGCGCAAGCTCACAATGCACAGGCGATTGCACTGATGTTCACATGTGATGTGTGTGAGAACGTGTATGATTTATGAATGAGACGTGTATGTGCTCTGCACGCTGGGAGCAAGGAAAGGACGACGAGGCAGGCGTGGTGCTTCCGGGGCGGGTGTGGGGCGCGGCTACACGTCGAACCAGTGGTCCCCCATGCAGACGCGGTTCCACTCGCAGCCGCAGTTCCAGCACCACTCGAGCTGGCACTGGGGCTGCGGGCACTTCATGTGCATGCATCCTCCTGCGGGCAGACAAGGGCACGGCTGAGCACACTCACCACGGCAACACGCCTCCGGAATTCACTAAGGGAGTTGGCATGAGCCACCCAAGGCTGAGTCCCCCCGGGAGACAGACCAGGAAGCGCCCGGGGGGAGCTGGGGCCACCTCCATGAGGACGTGGGGAAGCGGCCTCTGTTACCTTCACCCCCACCAGCTTCACTGTAAATCTGCGTTTACTGACGTCTCCTGAATGGAGTTTAGGGACAAAGCCGGTGTTCCACAGACAGGGCTCACCCCCTAGCCTATGTTTACAATGGAAATAATCCACAGTTTCCTTGCAGCTGTGTGGAAGGAAGTACTATGTTCTGGGACGCCACTGAATCTGAAAGGGGCCATGAATGAGTCTCAGAACAAGACAACGAAACTTCCGGCCAACAAAGACAACCTGTTTCGGCTGCAGCGATGCACTAGTCAGCTGCGGTGAGGAGCTTAGAGCGTCAGCTTCTCGGCTCACAGGTGAAAGTCTTGAAGGGGAAAACTAGAGCTTCCCATTTTTAGAACATTCCAACAGACCCAGATTAGGAACCCTCGGTCCTCACGGATTTCTTGACTGAGATCCATGGTCGTGTCTGCCAGTGTGGATGGATGTGAGGGCAGATCTGACGTGCTGGTTCCCTGCTTCCCCCGGGACGGAGGAGCCCAGATCCCAGAATCACGCCTGGGCCTGCTTGTCTGTCGGGGCCCCCGCTCTCTCCTCCCCGTGATGTCAGCCTGTGCTCCGGCCCTGCCTGGTGGAGCAGCTCCAGGCCACTGGCTTCCCGCAGGCCAGGGCTCTCGGCTTATGCCTGGCCCCGGACCGGCAGGGACCAAGGTCAAGTCGACTTGACGGAGTGATTCCCTCACTTCCCCACTAGCATCTCCAGACCCCAGATGACCACGGAGGATGCTGGGAAGTACTGGAACAGGGAGGTTCCCGAACCTTTTGCTTTTCGTTCGTGAACAACCCCAGACACAAAGGATGGAGGTGGACACTAATAGTGCGGGCAGCGGGTGTTTTCCCAGTGTGTCTCCCTGCCAGACGCCCTCCTGTGACTGCCGCGGGGGAGCTTCTGTCCTCATCTCGGAAGGTTAAGAGACAAGGACAAGGGCCAAAGTGCAGAATCCAGCCAGGGGGCCTCCACGTCTGGGGCTCACCTACCCAGGTAACCCTCTAGGCTCCTGATGGCTACGTGGCCCTCAGCCCGGACTCACCGTTCTTCTCCACGGGCACACGGCAGCGGGGGCACGGCTTGGTGATGTTCCTGATGGTCTCCTTGGAGGCTTCCTCCCACCGGGCTTGCTCTGCTGCCTTCTCATCCACCCTGTAGGCCTGGAAGGCAAGGACAGAGAAGCTCAGCTGCAGGCCTTTTCGTTGGGGCTCAGTGCAGCTCCCCTAAAGGCTGTGAAAGCCCCTGCGGGTTAGCTGCTCAAACATGACGTGACCAGAGGGCTCTGGGCAGCCTGGACTCGGCCTCTGGGCACAAGGCCGGGCTTTCCCGCCTGCAAGCTGAGAGACCCGGCAGGTGCTGCGGGGGGAGTGGTGGAGGATAAGAACAGAAAAGTCGGAACAGAGGCGCCAGGAGACCAGAAACCTGGCTCGCACGATGCTGGGAGCTGGAGTTGGGGGAAGGGACTAACTTAACCCATAACCTGGCTATGGAACCAAACACCCTCAGGCGCCGATGTCCAGGTCACGGGCACGAGATCCGAGCAGGCATCAGACCTCTGAGCGCAGGCCGGAGGGGAAGCTATGGAGACTGAGGGCCGGTGCAGAACTCAGGTCCCTTTCAAATGCTACCTGGCTACTCAAGGTCAACAAAAGTGAACCACAAAGGAACACTCTCTGCCCTGGCATGGGGTGGTGGCCCTTCTGCCCGCCTGGGCCTAGGCAGGACTCCGCGCCGCCAACTCTCCCACTGCAGGGCAGCGGCCTCCTGCCCGCCTGTGACCTGTGGGCTTGCCGGGGCTTCTCCTCACTGACCTCCCTCGGCCGGGGCAGCTTCCTCCCAAGGCCGCCGGCCCCGGGACATGCAGGAATCGCTGTTAGGAGGCTGTCCCTTTCGGGCAGCCCGCGCTGCCCACTGATGCCCATGCAAGTGTCTCTATTCTCTCCCTTTTCATAATAAACCTGCCCTTGTGGATGCAACTAACGTGTCTGTGTCGTGGAGAAACTCACCTGGGAGACTCGCCGGTGCCGCTCAGGGGAGCACTGGGGAAACCTTCCCCCGAGTGAACCCAAGGACCCCTCTCTCCGAGTCCAACAACTCCAGACCCACATCAGTCCCAGCACATTCCGTGTCTCACGGTGCGGAGCCCTGAGGACGCCTCAGCTTTCCCGGCTCCTGGCAGTTTTGCCAGAGGGCGGAGTGAGGGTGGGGGTGCAGGGGGTGCTGGGGAACTTCCACCCTGGTGGCCCCCAAGACTTGGCTGTCATGTTTACCCCTGTTAGTGTGAAAAGGGAGGAGACCAGGCCCTAGAGCGGGGTCCATGGCAGTTTCTAGCTCCTCAGTGCCTCCCGAGGGGGAGTTTCTGGCTTGGGCCAAACACATGTGGAAAGGCTTCCTGCATGTTGCCCAGTGGAAGGCACTTCCAGCCGGGCGGGTATAATCCTTATTTTCACACAGGACACGATGCTTTGAAAGACTCAGAGAGCGACTGCAAGAAACTTTGTAGCTGATAAGTAATAGCCTGTTACTGGAGGATAATGAAGAACTGGAAATCACAAATTTATATGAATATGCTTTGTCCTTTCAGAGAAGAAAGATAAAAATATCAATCAATGGGAGAGGAAGAGAAATAATTTCTTCTCAAAATGCCCACGTCCTCTGTCTCACTTTCTGCTCCCCAGAGATAAGGGGGTGTGATGGCCACCTGGGAATCCAGCAGAATCCCCCCACAGAGCTGCGTCTGCACCCCCAGCAGGGAGGCCCTGGCAGGGTGGTGCTGCGCTGCTGCAGGCTGGGGTTGGGGAGAGGCAAAGCCCCCTAGGCGGCTGCGTGTGATCCCGGGATTGGCTGGTGATCCCCAGCCCCCCTGCAACAGTGCAGGGAGCAAGGAGGGGGGCAGCGGTGTGCCTCACTCCAGGGTAAAGGGAAAAAGCAACAACAGCCACTTCTAACATTTTCCTCTTCAAGAATATGCTCTGTCATCGTGCCCGACACAGACTCCACGTTCTGGAGAACGTTGCTGAGGAAGGAACGTGCATGCTTCCCCTCAGGTCAACGGTTTCTCAGGGCCAGAAAGATGGAAACCTCTGTTACTTGTTCTCAGGGCCAGCCAGGATCCGGGGGCCTAGGCTGGGACTCCCGGAGCAGGGATTGCTGCACAGTGAGCGAGGAGGGCTGAGCCGGCTGGAGGGGAGGCGGGGTGGGTGCAGGAGGGACAGAGGGCTTGTGATAAGGTCCTGGTTTGCCTGGTGTGTTAAACTTGGCGTTTTACCCTGAGGTTTTGTTGACAGGAGGGTGGCAGCCCCTCGGGGACTAGCTATTAGCCCAGAGACAGAAGCTGCCCGGGGTTGGCCTTTTATCTGCAAACCTGCCAGCTGTGAGCTGCTTCCTCAGGCCCTGAGGCCCTTCCTCAGTCCAGCCCTCAGGCTGGACTGCCCCTGGCCCTCCCCACACCAGGCCCAGGCCCAGACCACCAGGGACCACCCCCCAGAGCCCATCTGAAACCTGCCATCCCCCTCACCCCCTGCCCCCGCCCCAGGAAACCCTAAAGGCTCTGGCCTGTGTTCTCCCCGCCCCAGGCCTCCCACCAACCACCAACCCCCAGCCCCCAAGGCCTGAGGCCCGGGAGCACCACCTGCTCCTCCTGAGGACCAGCCCTGCAGGCAGTTACTTGCCACCTCTCACTGTTGCTCCCCTGATAATGGTCTAACAGTGGCCTTCATCAGCACAGGAGAAAACCGGCCTTGAGCTATTGTGCTAAAATGCCCCTTTGCTTGGGCGGAGCCTCCTTTGGACGGTTAGTCACTGAGTGACCAGCGGGGGCCCGAGGGCCGGGCCCTGAACCTTGGCTGGGGCATATGGGCACTGGGTCACGCTCTCCGCCGCTGACGGGGAGGACATGACACTGCTGCCGTCTGTCACGGGCCCTGCTCTCTGTGCCCGGGACCAGCAACAAGGGAGCCAATGGCAAGAGCGGAGCTGAGAGAGCCTGAGGCCCGGCTCCGGTTCTGGACTCTGGCAAACGCTTTTGTTCTAAACTCCGGACTCGATTCTGATGAACAAGCAGTGTAAGCACCAAGGGACCACGGAGCCGCACAGCCCAGCATGGGGCGTCCCCAGGGGCGCTGAGCAGGAGGCCGCTGACTGAAAGAGAGCGTGCAGGCCCCGCAGGAGGCGAGGGCGGGAAGGAGCCAAGGCCGGGGATTTGAGCCCAGTGTTCGGGCAGACGCGGCCCAGGCCACTGAAGTGCTGGGCCGGCCGCCTCTGCGGGGGGTGCGAGGTTCTGTGCCAGCGTGTGGGGAGCACTGCCAGGGCCTGCTGCCTGTCCCCCCACCGCAGGCTGCCCCCTGAGCTGCAGCAACCCCCTCACAGTCGGCCGTCGTGGCTCCGAGCCCGCAAGCAGCCGTGACCTCGTGTGCGTGCTCAGCCGCGAGCAGGGGCTCAGGGCGGGTCCACCCGGCACAGTGAAGGTGTCCACGGCGCAGCCACCGGTGCCCCAGGGCCCATGCGCCGGCTCTCAGCGGGCACCCCGACCCGGTAACAGCAGGTCCTCGGTGACAAGGCTCCTCTCTCCGGATCCCAAGCCCAGTTGGGTGATAAGAGGCACACATGGGCCCCCAGAAGGCGGCCGGGGGGCGGGTCCGGAATGTCAGGAGGGACTCGCGGGTGCTCAAGAGGACAGATGAAGGGGGTGCCTGAGCAGGCGCTTTGTCAAAGGACGGGAGAGTGCTGGGACCACCTTGGGCGGCGGGCGGGGCAGGCCCACAGACCCGCAGATGGGCCTTTCCGGAGAGGACGGGGCAGAAAAGGCAGCAGGCTCCATGATGCCCAGTGGTCAGTGGGAACGTGGGCAGAGGCACAGGGAGCTGGGTGCCCGGGCAAGAAGGTAAGAAGGTAAACAACAGTTTACCTAGTTGGACCCAGAAAGGGTAATGCTCTCCAGGGCCATAAACCCTTAACCTTTGGGCGCATGTTCTGCACAGCCACAACCCAAACGCGGACCCTGTCAGCCTCCCTGGAGTGAACCTCTAACTTTCAAGGCCAAGGCCGGGCAGCAGCTGGGCCCTCTCAGCTGTGGGGGTGGGGGATGTGCGTCTCAGGCACCTCTGGGAGCCCCAGCAGGCAGGCCCCAGAACCGCCGCTCAGCCTGGAAAGAGAAGCTTCTCGTGTGGTCAC
This sequence comes from Talpa europaea, assembly GCF_964194135.1. Taxonomy (NCBI): domain Eukaryota; kingdom Metazoa; phylum Chordata; class Mammalia; order Eulipotyphla; family Talpidae; genus Talpa; species Talpa europaea. The sequence continues at coordinate 3,646,595 of NC_140068.1, read as the reverse complement.
TCTTTGGCCTTGTTGCTTAGGCTGGGACCAGCTTCTCCTCCAGAACTTTCTCCTCTGGACTCTGATACTTAAACATGAGTGGCCCCATGAGTGACTGCCCTTACTTCTTGTGTCCCTGTGCTGCAGGCACCTCCGAGGCTTCGGGCCCCTCTTACCCGGCCCCCCGGCTCCATCCCCACCCTCTGATGGCCTCCTGGGTGCCTCCAGGGGCTGACGGGACACCTGCAGGCCACGCTCAGACTTTCCCACACACATCTTGTACCCACGCGTCTCCCCCCCAGTCGTGTAGGGTCCCGCTGCCCAGTCCCCCAGGTGTTCTACCTGCTCCCTGCCCCATGCCCCTCCCCCTTGGACCTAGTGCTGCTCCCCAAAATCCCCCCTGCTCAGAATTGGCCCGTGGCCCTGCCCCAGATTTGGGGATGAGCCACTTTAGAAATGTGGCCCTCACAGCAGGGATTTGGAGTCACAATGACTGAAACCCACTGCTGAGGGGAGCAGCGGGCGGGACAGGAGAGGTCTGCTTTGCCATGTGGGTTCTCCCTGGCCGGGGATCAAACTCATGCTGCAGAGGCTGTGGATAGCTTCATAGTGCGGTGCTTAACCCCTGCACCACCAGGGAGGCCCCTTTATTGGGAACTTTAAAAAGAGCTTTGTATTCTACTATTATCACAAATTGATGAATGGGTGGGGGGATCTACACTTGAGCAAGGATGATAAGCTACACTGTGCGCTCGTTCATTAATGTAAACAGGATTATTAGTGTAAACAGGATTTTGAACATGGAAGTGTTACTAATCCAAAGAGGAAGCCAGAGAGAGAACAAAGCTCGTCCTTTGTGTAAAGTGTCATACAAAGCAGACTATTGTTTTGGGTAGAGCCGCACAGAAACCTATTCATTCAGAAAACGTGTTGGCTGCCTACGAGGTGCCAGGCACTGCCTCAGGTACCAGGGATCCGTTAGAGAACAGAGGCCCAGACCAAGGAACAAGCAAGCACAGCACGCCTGCCACACGGTGCTTCCTGCCAGCAGGACGCGGTTTTCTCGCGGGTTCTCAGGGAAGCACATGCCTGGAGCCTTGTTCAGACTCATGCTGCAGGCCACACCGGTCCACCAGTTCCTGCATGTGGAGGTCTGGGGTGGCCCAAGAACTTGAGGTTAAGCCCTTCCCAGCAATGCCCAGCAATGCCCATGCCACTGGTCTGCAGCCGGCCTTCACGAAGCATTGCTAGCAGAGGGCTCGTGTCAACACAGAGAAAGGGGTTCGGCAGTGGGGCCGGGAGCGCGATGAGCACAAGCTGGCTCAGGTGTGTATGTCTAGTCTCTGTGTGATATAATCCTGGGGTGAGGGGGTGTGTATTGGGAGGGGGTGGCTGAGCAAAGAGCTACCTCCATGCTGATTTGTTCGCTGGGCTCTGAGCTAGGCATTATTTCATTAAATTCCCCTGATTTTACAACTTCAGATTACAGATCAGGGAAGCATGGCTTGAGAGGGTACAGTTTGCTTCATAATTTCTACATCTGGGTCCTCAGAGAAACAACCAATAGAACATCTTTCCATATAAAATATTTGGACTTAAGGGGCTGGCTTGTGGGGTGTGGCAAGGTCAAAATCTGTAAGACATGCTGACAGGTGGAACTCAGGCGTTTCCATGTTGCAGTCTTGGGGCAGAATTTCTTTTTCTCTGGGAAACCTCAGTCTTTGGTCATAAGACCTCCGGCTGATGGGCCGGGGCTCACCACATGATGGGTGAAATCCTTTCCTTAGCTGCTTGGGGACCTTGATCACATCTACAAAGTAACCCCTAGTAAACACAAAGTAACAGTATTTAACCAAACAACTGGGCCACGAGGCCACAAATGAACCACAAACGAGCCATTACAGATAGTTGTGGCTGAAGTTGGTTTTTAAGACCAGATCGCACCTCCAAGACACTGAGCCTTGTCTTGGATTTCTCAGTGAGGCTGTTCAGACGACAGCGGCCCACGGACTTCTGGGTGAAGGACACAAACACACCTGGAAAGCAACAGTGGCCAGTGGGATGTGCTAGGCCTCTGCACCTGCACGTGGCAGCTGCTAACTCTGCAGGCGGTCACTGCACAGGGCAGGGGGCCCGGTGCCGAGGAGCTCAACAGGCCGCCTCGGGGTGACCGCAAGCATCTTCCACCCCATCTTTCGTCTATCAGTGAATGAAGGGTTTGGTGTCGCCGGGCCCCAGTTCTTAGTCTCCCATGTCTGCACTCTGCTCAGAAATGCTGGTCCTGCGGACCGTCCTCTGGCTGCCCTGGTCCCGTGTTCAGCTGGAAGTGGAGACACTTCCCCCAGGTCATCGCATGAGGAGCACGAGCCCGAGAGCGGTTCCTCGAGGAACCAGCGCCACCTGGTGTCGCAGAGCAGCGCCGCGCGGCTCCCTCTCCTGGCCCAGGAGCCGGCAGCCACTCATGGGCCTTTTCCTGGGTGAGGGTTAAACGGCCTCTGGCGATGCGCAGATGTGGTGCGTGTGCACGTGGTGTGTGGTGTTGGCGTGACATGTGCACGTGTATGTGTGGGCTGTGTGGCAGGGATGTGTGTGAGTGTGCGTGTGCGTGTGAGCTGTGTGTGTCTTCGTTTTCCAACATTCTTTCATCTGCTCCTGCCGTGTTTGATATTTGCAGCATTCAGCCTTGAAAATACCCAAAGGCGAAGTTTTGTAGTGACGTGTAAAAATCTATACATTCTCCTTTCATTATTTATGGCTCAGCACATCGCACCTGCCCCCTGTGGCAGGTGAAGAAAATGCTGTGAGAATCTGAGAGGCTTGATGGAAGCAAAAGACATCAGATACAGCCCTGGGCCCTTTCTGCTCCCTCAGAGCTTTGGAAATGAAGACAGAGGGGCTGGGGTCCTCACCTCAATACCCGCTCCCCACCCCACACACTTTGGGGATTTTCTTAACGGGTTACTTAAGGGCATGGAAGGAGAAAATCTGGAACACAGAGGATAAAGAAGATGAAGACAAGGTGATCTCTACGAAAGGCATGTGGAGAGACAGACGGGGCCTCTCTGGTGGCCTAGGGGTCAGTCTCAGCGCTATCACCACTGCAGCCTGAGTTCAATCCTCAGCCAGGATTGAAGCTGACCCACAGGGCACAGCAGACCTCTCCTGTCTCCCCTCAGCAGTGTATTTCAGTGGATCCCCCTGTTCTGCTCCCCACTTAGCCCCCGCACCATTGGCCTACACCCCAGTTCTTCTGCACAAAAATAAATAAATAAATCTTTCTTTTTTTTTTTTTTTTAAAGTAAAGATATTCAACATATACACGGAGGCTTTTAGCTACCAGAATGATTAAAAAGAATCAACTTGGAAGAGCTGATAACACTGGCCCCTCACTTCTGCTGGTCAGGGTGGCTGGTGCAGGGCAGGTGCAGACTATCTCTGGGCTTTAGAAGCTCTGCAGCCCTGGTTTGTCCAGGCCCCACCACAGGCCATGCACACTTGAGCTTGTTGTCTACCGTGACTTGGAGTGTTTTCCTACTATGGTTCTGTTTTTTTTTTTTTTAAGATTTATTTATTTATACAAGAACTGGGGTATAGGTCAGAGGCGCAGGAGGGCAAGAGAATCCACCAGAGACAGAGCAGGGAGCAGAACAGGCAGATTGACCAAAGACACTGCTGAGGGGAGCAGTGGGTGAGGCAGGAGGGGTCTGCCCACCAAGTGGGTTTCTCCCTGGCTGGCCGGGAATTGAACCCACCCTGCAGAGGCTGTGGACAGCTTCACAGCACGGTGCTAAACCCTCTGCACCACTGGGGAGGCCCCTATGGTTCTGTTTTATTAGGAGAGTTAAAAGAAAAGTGGAACACTGTTACCACAACACTGCGAGGTCGTGAGTTTAATCTTTTGCTCATTTGTGTGATGAGAGCCACTCCTGGAAGGGGATTTCGCAAGCCAGCAGTAACTTGCATAGCCCACTTTTCAAAATGTAGAGTGAGACCAGAAAGAATGGGTGGTCTAATGATTTCAACTCCATGACCCCAGGAGGGGCACTCTCCCTCCCTGTAACTTTCTAATAGTTTTTGAAGTTCATTGCAGAAGTTATAATGAGCCTCCGTGTGAGATGGTGTATTTGAAGTGCTTTGCAAACATTTAGACAAGTGTAAATGATTATTTTTATCACAGGCAAAATTTAGGAGCCAGAGGGAGGAAAGGGTGGTTGATTGTGGGAATCTCTCTTTTTCTCATAATCCAATAGACAACTGTGACAAAAACTAACCCTCAGCTACAGCCCACAAAAAACATAAATCAACCTATTATTTTCTTATATAAAACAAACTTGACTGGATATTTTAGAGTTACCATTTTTTCCTTCTGTCACCAAATTGTGAAACTAGGTAGATATGTTTAGTGCCTTTGAGGGATACAACTTTCAGATTTGGCTAAGACATTTTCCATCTGAACATTTGTGTAGTGTTCACCTAGAGTTGTTTCTGTTTTAGTGAGATATAACTGACAAAATATTTAAAGTATACAATGTGTTTTATATATACACTATGAAAAGATTCCCTTCATTGAGTGAATTAACACATCCATCAAGCCTTCATTGCACAGATGTATTTACTTTTTTGGGGATGATAAAATTTAAGTTCTATTTTCTTAGCAAATTTCAATTATACCATCCAATGTTATTCACTATGTCACAATGTTATACATTAGGTCATCAGACCTTATTTGTCACATAACTGAAAGTCTGTACCCTTTACCAAGCTTCCTCTCTTTCTCCAATCCACGCCCCGCCTCCAAACTCCCAGAAAACACTTTTCTACTGTCTGTGTCTATGAGTTCAATTAAAAAAAATTTTGGGGGGCCTCCCCCGTGGCACAGCAGGTTAAGCGCAGCGCTGTGGAGCTGTCTGCAACCTCCACAGTGCGGGTTTGATTCCTGGCTGGCCAGGGAGATGCCCATATGGCGTGGCAGACCTCTCCTGTCTTACCCGCCACTCCCCTCAGCAGTGTTTTTTGTCCATCTGCCTGTTCTGCTCCCTGCTCTGTCTCTGGTGAATTCTCTCACCCTCCCGCACCTCTGGTCTGTACCCCAGCTCTTGTATGTGCAGATAAATCTTTAAAAAATTTTTTTTCACTTATAAGTGATACCACCCAGTATTTGTCTTTCCCGCTCTAATTTCATTTATCATTAATGTCCTTGAGTTCCACTCATATTGTCGCAAATGAGAGGATTTCCTTCATTTTAAAGACTGAATAATATTCCAGCGTGTGTGTGTGTACACACACTGTATATTGCCTGGAAAAAGCTTCACCTGTCTTTCAGTTCTAAAGACAGCTTTACTGAGTAGAGCATTCTTGGTTTGAAGATGTTTTTCATTCAGCACTTTGAATATATGATTTTGTGCCCTTTTGGCTTGCAAAGTTTCTGCTGAAAAATCTGCTTATAGTCTTATGAATGTTCCCTGTACATAACAAGTTATTTCTTGCATGGTGCTTTTAAGTGTTCTTCTCATTGTTAACTTTTGACAATTTAATTACAATGTGTCTCTGTGGGCCTCTTATTTGTTACAATTAGAACTTTCTGGATCTGGATATCTGTTTCTTTTCATGGGTTAGGAAACTTTCAGCCATAATTTTTTTGAATAGGCTTTCAGCTTCTTTATTTTTCTCTTTTCTTTCTAGAATCCCTAAAATAGAAAGACTAGTGCATGACATGGGGCTCCACAAGTCCTTTATGTAAGTTATCGTCACCCTTCTTATTCTTTTTTTCTATTTGCTGCTCTGACTGGGTGAGTTCCACTGCCCTGTCTTCAGGTTCACTGGTCTTTTCTTCTTCTTCAACTAGTATGCTGTTGAACCTCTCTATTGTATATTTAGTTCAGTTATTTTTCAACTCTATGATTTCTGTCTGGTACTCTTAAATATTTTCTATCTTTTTGTTGAAATTCTCATTTTTTTCCACACATTACTCTCCTGGCATTGGTGTGCATCTTTATGACTGTTCTTTTGAGCTGCCTATTAGGTTAAGCATTATCTATGCTTCTTTAAGATATATTTCTAGAAATTAATTTTGTTCTTTTGTTTGGAACATATCCCCCATTTCTTAACTTTCCTTGACTCTTTGTGTTGTTTTTGCACCTTAGATAAAACATCCATCTCTACCAATTTTGACAGAATTGTCTCATGTAAGAGATGAACCTCATTCATTAGCCCAGCCCAAGGTCCTAGTTGTCTCTCATACTTTCTGACTGTCCAACCTTCTTTCTTTGTTGTTAGTGGCTTCCTGTGGTTGAAGATATGTTAAGACAAGCAGAGGATTGCATTCAGATGCAGTCTGGCTAACAATCTGGCCCTCAGGCAGCTGCTGGGAAACCATGTAGTCAAGGTCCTCCCAGGGAGAAACTGGTAAATGCAAGTTTTTGCTTGTTCTCTCTGTGCTGATTACAGGTGTCTAGCTGCAGGGGGTGGGATGGAGTTTCTTTGTTTACTACAATCCTGTGGGCATTGTGAATACAAGCCCCTCTAACTATTATTGCCATCCCTCAGGTGGCAGTTACAAAATTGGACCACCAGATGTGTGTGAAAACTCCTTCCAGGAAGATATGTGTGACAAGGAGAGGTGGGAGAGTATGTTCTGGCTTTCCTGGTCAGTAAAGAAGACCAACGTCAGACCTTAGAGATCTGTGAAATTAGAAGCCAGGCTCTAAAAGGTGGCAGCTTTTTTTTTTTTTAAAGATTTATTTATACAAGCACTGGGTACAGTCATAAGCATGGGAGGGTGAGAGAATTCACCAAAGCCAGAGCAGGGAACAGAACAGGCAGAAGGACAGAAGTACACTGCTGAGGGGAGCAGCGGGTGTGGCAGGAGAGGTCTGCATGCCATGTGGGACCCTCGCCCAACGGCTGGGGATCGAACCGGCGCTGCAGAGGCTTCGGGCAGCTTTGCAACCCATTGCTCAACCGCTGCGCCATGGGGGAGGCCCGGCAGCTTTTTTTTTTTTTTATAAAGATTTATTTATTTTTATTATTTATGGAAAGAATAACTGGGGTGTAGGCCAGAGTGTGGGGCATGAAAGGATTCACCAGAGACAGAGTGGGGAACATAGCAGGTGGATCTACTGAAGTCCACTGCTGAGGGGAGCAGCGGGGAGACAGGAGAGGTCTGCTGCGCCACCTGTGGGTCAGCAACCTGGCCGGGGATCAAACTCATGCTGTAGGTGTGATAGCACTGAAAATTAACCCCTACATAAAAGGTAGTAGCTTTTAAAGTGTTTAGATAAATCTCTTTCAGGCATAGATGGAAGATAGGTGATTTTTGTCTGTTCCCTCTGTACCGAGTCCTTGGGTAATAATAGCCTGTTAAGAATTGATTCTTTATTTGTTACAGTCCTACAGGGATGGAAGTGTCTCTGGCTAGCAGTGCCAGGTGATCAGAGACCCATCCTTGGGCAGAAGTTCTAAGAGCTGGTGATAATGGTGAATAGGGAGGCATGGGGATAAGGAGGGAGTTGTCATTCACTGAAAAAACATATTGTGAATACCTACTATGTGCTAGGCACTAGAGGTTAGAAAGACAAGATGGGCACCAGCCTTGTATTAACAAAGCTCAGAATCTTAGTGAAGGGAGAGGCCAACAATATTTCAGTGTGATAAATGTTTAACAGGAGTGTGTGCAGTTGTCTGAGAGTTTAGAGGAGGTGGACAGATGCCTTCATTTAGGAGTGATGTCTGATCCGGGTCTTGAGGGTTGGGTAGGGGCTGGCAGGCAGGGTGGACACGCTTGCCTTAGACATGGTAGATTTCTTAGAGACAACAGTCACTGCCCCAAACTGCTTTAATCATGTACAACCACAAAAAGAAGTTTGTGGCTTTAGACAGCACCATTAAAAATCTGGAAGTCTCAGTTTGCTTTCCTGTTGAATAGGGAGAGTAACATCAACCGCTCAGAATCACAGGGAGAATGAATCAATTTATGTGGTTTGCAAGAGCAAGTGTTTACTTATTAGAAAGCCTCCAGGGGGAATACGTGGAAGGAAACAGTAACAGGGAAGAGAACAACCAGGCATGAACAATGGAAAGCAAATGGAACTGGACTCTCATTAGCCCTTGATGGATTGATCTTCTGTCTCTGAGTTCCCAAACTCCCAGCAGTTTCAACCTAAAGCTTGTTCAATATTTTAAAACCAATTTAAAACCAATTTTTGAGTTTGCCTTTTTTAAAAAAAATATTGCATTAATCAAAAAATACATTAAGTTTAGGGTGAGCAGCCTAACTGATGAGAAAAGTCTGATTGGGCCCCAGGAGACACGGACTCTCCTGGCTGGATAATGTGAGAGTCTAGTAAGAAAGACTAGAAACCACTCGGCTTTCAAGAGGAGACGGGTGGAGAGGTGCCACAGGCAGTGGAAGGGAAAATCTCACCGGTGAGTTAGATTGAAAGGGACTGTGAGGAGGGCTAATGAGGGTATTTGTATTTGCAACATTCAGACACCAGGCGGCATCTGCATCTTCCGTTCAGGGTGCGGTGGAGTTTTTAACGTGGGGCGTGTAGAAGGGCTGTCCTTTGTCCACCCCAATTTAATGTCTGTCAGTGGCAGTCTCTGCAGACAGCCTCCGTCATGCTGGTAATGATGCTTAAGGCCAGGTCTCACTTTTTCCAGCTTTTCTGAGTTGAACATTAAGGTTTTAATGACTTAAAACAATTGGGGGGCTACCTCAAATTTTAACACCAAGGTTGGCTGGATGCTCTTGAATGAAGAATGGGGGGATCATGGGCGGGTCAAATACCTGGATGGCTTTAGGTTAAATGAAGCTTTTCTTCCCTTTACTGTGACTGTTTTTAAGTGAACAGATGTTAGGGACTCACTTCTGGGCGCTGTGGGTGTGCTTGTGATCACAGGAGCATTGTGGGTGTAAATTACTACACTGACCCCGCTTCTGAGGCCCAGGCTTCGCCCTTTGGGTTACAGTGAAATGAGGCAGGGAGCGGAGTGTCTCAGGGCCATCATTATTTCTGACATTGTACCCAGCAAGCCTGCATTTGAATTCCCCTGAGCTAAAATAAAATAAACAGAAAGAGCATTTGCTGCTTCTGCTATCATGTTTACTTAGTCATGCTAATATTGAATAAATACATCCACAAACTCCCTTGTAGGGATGCACTTCTTTATGCTCTGAATTTAGAGCATTTAGATTGTTAAAATTCTCCACTGTAAAATTAAAATGTTCTGGAATTTCTCTGTCTATTTACAAGGTTTCTGTCAATAAAATGACTAAAGAATTTATCTGGGCAGCTGTGGTGTTTAAACCCTTGTTAACATCTCTATCAGGAGAAAAATAATGAACAAATTCATCAAGTGTGCTGCAGATTTTACTCCTTTCCCCTAAGGTTTGGTTGATCATAATTAATAAATAAAAGAAAATATATTTGCATTTCCCTAAGCCTGATATTGCACATTGGGGAGAGCAGGGCTCAGCATACACAGACTTTAACTAACCAGGACTGAAACACAATGTAGTATAGTTCCTGGTGTTACTTATAAAAAAACAATAAAAAACACCAATAAAACACAGACAACATCTTTGCATTATCATCTCCTTCTATTTATGTCATTCACAGAGATAGTTTTTGCAAAGATTTTAAGCAAAGGACTCTCTGGTGGCCTAGGGGTTAGTCTCAGCCTGTCACTGCGACAGCCTGAGATCGATCCCCGGCCAGGGAGCGACCCACAGGGCACAGCAGACCTCTCCTGTCTCCCTTCTGTTCCCCTCAGCAGTGTGTTTCATTAGATCTGCCTGTTCTGCTCCCCACTCTGTCTCTGGTGGATCCTCTCACCCCCCCCCCACCTCTGGCCTGCACCTCAGTTCTTGTATGCATAAATAAATAAAAATAAATCATTAATAAAAGATTTAAGCAAAGGCCCTTTTGGAAAACAAAGACGTGGAGTTAGTGTGGACCTCTCTAGGTGGAGGTAACTTGCTTCATCTCCCCTCTACTGCCTCTTCTGCTCTGCTCCTTAGCCCCTGCCCTTACACCTGTGGGGAAAACCAGCACGGAGGTCCAGCGACCCGCAGGCCCCTGGGAGCGCCGCAGCTTTCCCAGAGGAGGGCGCGGTGGCTGGAGGGAAGCCACTGTCCCATCGCGTGGCCGTGGACGTCCAGTTCCTGTTGTGTTCAGAGAGAAACCACCACTCCAGATGACCCCAGGAACAGCCCTGTCTCCCCCAGACAGGCCCAGCCGCGCTCAGGCGGCACCTACCTGGCTCTCGGCACCCGAGGCTGAGGACACGGCGCTGCACTCCCCGGCGTGGAAGGCGTCCTTGCAGTCCCGGCAGAAGACGAACTGCGGAGAGACACACGCGTGAGGGCCGGGCTTCGCCGCAGCTCGCTCTCCCTCTCCAAGCTCACCACCACCGTCCTTCGACTTGTTTTTTGCACCAAATTACTTTTTGCAAAGAGAAATAAAGTTATATTTGGCTGGGGTTGTTCACTCTTTACTACAGGGTGTCCCAGGCGCCCTGGCGGGGTCTCAAAGACCAGAGAGTCCGGTTTCCCTCCTTGCAGAGCCTGGTGTCCCGCAAGTGCACAGCTGTGGCTGCTGGTGTGAGAGCGTGAGAGTCACGCCCGACACTCGTGTGCATGCACAGAGGCCTTACACGTGCCTGTAGTTCTTGTGTTGAAAACCTGCAATGGGGAGAAGCACGGACTCGTGCCTCTCTGTGTTGAAACTTCACGCCTAGAACCACAGAATGGGGCTGCGTCTGGGGGTTAGGCCCTTAAAGTGAGTTCTCTGGGGTGGCCCTACCCCAACATGACTGCTGTCCTTTAAGTGGTCAGCACGTGGGTGACAGCACCCACACTGACAGCGGCCAGGTGGGGACGTTCAAGAGGACGGCTGTCTGCAGCCAGAGAGGCCTTGGTCTGCCCACACCTGGGCCTCGCGCAGCAGTGCTGCTCTGCCCCGAGCTGTGGGGCGCGGCCTGGTGGCCTCGGTGAGCGTGGTGTCTTCCCATGTGGGCCCAGCATCACGCGGCACGGTAGGGAGGAGACTTGGAACCTGCTTCTCTCTGCCCATCACCTAACGGGGGAGATGCTAGACAAGTGGGTGCTGACCAGAGCAGCTGCCCCCACTCTCCACATTGCCCCCACCCCCAGACGCACGCGTCCCTCCCCGGCCCTGTCCTGGAGTGCCTGTGGCAGCTCAGAGGACAGGAGTGACCACCGGCCTGCCCGCTGAGACAGCGTGGGAGAGCCGCCTTGGCTCCGTGCCTCAGTTTCCCTGCTGAAAGCCAGAGTAATGGGGTATCTCCCGCCATCACCGTGGGAGGCAGGGGGGAGAGTCCACGCTGGGTGGCCACTCCCACGCCTGGCACGCTCTGACTTTCAGGAGGTGGCAGCCTGGGATCCCGCTAACTGATTTCACAGCCCGAGGAGGAGTTGCTTTTCTAGAAAACAGGTTCCTGCAGGGACATCCCCCTCGCATGGGAGCAAGAGCTCAGAGCGGGCGTGTCCCGGGCAGCTGTGGCTGTGGTGAGGACAGCGCCACAAGTGCGGGTGTGGGCCTGGTGTTGGGCACAGGCCCGGGGGCTCCTCCCCTGGTGGCTGGGCCCCACCCTCCCCTCCAGGCTGGAGGTGCAGACCACCTGGCCAAAAGCTAGGGTGGGGCAGGGGTGCTGGGCCCAGCCAGAAGACACCCCAGCTCTCTTCCTCTCTTGGGACCCGGCTCTGGAAGCCCAGCCGCCACGGGGACACCCACGAGGGGAGGAAGCGAGGCCCACAGCCCACAGGCCAGGCTGAGTGTGCAGCCGTCGACAGCACTACCTGTCAGGTGAGCTGTGTTTCAGGCGGGTCTTTCCGTGCCTGTGGGCGCCGCCCAGGTGAGTCCAGGTGGGTAGGACAGCCGTCCTCACAGGGCCTGCCCAAGTGCAGGCTTGGGGGCCCAAGCATAGCAGGTGTTTCTTTTTTTTAATGACTGTTTGGGGGTGTTCTCTACACAGTAAGGGGTCACTGATGGTGCCATCCTCCACTGCCCGGGTCTCAAAGACAGTGCCAGGGGCTTCAGTGTTCTCAGATTAACACTGTTCTGCAGAAGCCAGGAGTTAGCACTGTTCTGTTTGAGGTAAGGTTGACCTGATTAAACAACTCCAGAACCAAACAGGATATAGAAACCCCCACCAGCTCTGTTCCCCCTTCGCCACCATTCCTCTGCCACAGGAAGACAGCACGCCAGAGTCTTCCCTCCATGCTGTCCTCGCCATGCAGACACGCTTCCCTCCGCCCCAGTCCAGTTTTATTTATTTATTTATTTTTGTGTATAAGAACTGGGGTGCAGGCCAGAGGTGAGGGTGGGATGAGAGGACTCCCCAGAGACAGATTGGGGAGCAGAACAGGTGGATCCACTGAAATCCACTGCTGAGGGGAGCAGCGGGGAGACAGGAGAGGTCTGCCATGCCATGTGGGTAGCTCCCTGGCTGGGTATCGAACTCAGGCCTCCTTGGTAACAGCACTGAGACTAACCCCATGGCTACCCAGGAGGCCCAGTATATTTTTTAAATTAATTTATCTGCTCATCTTTCCATTTGTCCCAGGCCTGTCACTCTTATGTGCAAAGTCGAGGAAATGTGGGCGGTGTGGCTGGGCCACGGAGAGGCGCCCACAGTGTGGGGGGGGGCCCTGACCCCCGCTGCTGCCACAGGAGCACGTCCAAGCTCCTGGCGTGACAGCAACACGCGTCACGTCTTATTAGCCAGTGGATGAGATATAAAATCAGTTTCATGGTAGAAGAACACCCTGGAGGTTGATCAGTTTGTCAGAATAAATAGGCCTTTCCTGACACAAAGACATTAAATTCCTTTTCACACGGTCCTGTAAGACACGGCCTATAAAAATAACAGACGAGAGAGAGCGCATGAAGCCGCAGCCCTCGCTCAGCATGCGGGGGACACACGGGCAGCAAAGCGCCTGGACACTGGGGGACCAGCCAGACGGACACCTGGGTGGTGCCATCTTCTGGGCAGGAGTTCACGTGGCCAGGAATAAGCCACACGCTACACAGCAGCGATGGTCGGGGGCCTGCTTTTGTTCTAGGAGGTTCTGCTTGGAGCGTCGTCTCCAGGAATCCATTGGTGTGAAGTGAAGATGGGCCGGGGACTCTGTTGAGACCCCTGGACGCCGCCCCACGCACGATGGGGATGTATCTAGCAGGTCTGGTTTGACCTCAGAAAGGGCCAGGTTTTTAATTATGTTTCCTGAGATCCACCCCGTCAGCCTGGTGCCTGCTCAAATGCTTAGGCCTCTGGTTCCCAAACTGGGCACCAAGGCACCCTGGGTGCCACCACCACACACGGGGGTGCAGCAGGGACATTTTACATTTTTGAGGAAAATGCGGTGATACCCAACATCTGCTGGGCACCATGTGACTCACTCGAGAGCTGACCGCGTCCGTGTGCACGGAGCTCTTCTGCAGCACACTCTGCAAAGCTGGGTTTGGGGAAGTGACTGTGATGTGGGAACAGCTGCCATGAGCTGAGAAATTATCTTAAGATAAAAAAATATTTTTTCATTCAGTTTCTGTGAATAGTGTCTTCAAGTGACCACTAAGTTGGTAAGACACTAATTCTTACGATTGGACCCACGTATTAAATAAAGAGAACTGTTTGGACTTTCTTTTGGCCCAAAACTACCACAAAACACTGCGTCTCGAAGGGCCTGTGAACAGAGGAAGTTCGGGCTTGGGACTTAGGACACAGGCCCTGCGAAGGGACAGTTCAGGGCCAGCGCTGCTGGGGTCAGGGCATGTCAGGGAATGAGCTTGAGGAGGCAGACACAGCTCTGAAGTCACCACGTTTGTTCTGCCAACTCACCTGTCTCTCTCTCTCTTTTTTTTTTAAGATTTACTTAATTTATTTTTGCATACAAGAACTGAGGTGTAGGCCTGAGGGGTGAGAGGATTCACCAGAGACAGTGGGGAGCAGAACAGGCAGATGGACTGAAATCCACCGCTGAGGGGAGCAGTGGGGACACAGGAGAGGTCTGCTGCGCCCTGTGGGTAGCTCCCTGGATGGAGATCGAACTCAGGCTGCAGTGGCTGCGGACAGCTTCATAGTGCTGAGACTTAACCCTGTGCCACCAGGGAGGCCTCGCCCATCTCCTCTCAGGCGCATGGAGCTGGCGTCACGGAGCAGGTGGGCACCGCAGGTTACCAGGGATGGGCTCGCCCACGTGGTGTCCAGGGTCACCCACAGCGATGCTGACCTGGGGAGCCCTGTCCTGCACCACATGGGGCTTTCCCTGGGATGGTCTTCGCCTGGCATTGACCTGACAAGTGCCCCCACTCCCATGGATTATTTAAAAAAAAGTCATTAAAAAAAATCTTGGCGATGTCATGAAAGCAACATCCTGGCTGTATCGCTTCTCTCGCGCCGCCAGGCTGGCTGGGAGTGGCGCGTGGGCCACGCCGTCTTCCTCCCGGGATGTGAGTTTAAGGGTTGGCTGAGCTCGGCTCCAGCCTGGACTCCGTCAAGCACGCATGCGGGTTTCTGCGGAGGTGTCTTGTCGGTGCAGGGCCTGCGGGCAGTTTGCTTCCAGAGTCTGAGATGATCTGGGTGGGCCTGAGCGAATCAGGTGAGAGGTTTTAAGGGCTGAGGCTGCTCTGAGAAGACAGAGTCTCTCTGGGTCCGTGTGTAGACAGCGGCTTCAAGCCGTGCCTGCAAGCTCCCGCCAGCCCTTCCTCGGGGCCCCTCTGGATTCAGGACCTGCCTCAGACACACAGCCCAGTTGCTTGCAGTCTGCCTCTTGATCCGTCTGTCTGTCTGTCTATGTGTCTGTCTGATCCACCCGACCTCCCACTGGCCCAGCCCTGGAGGGCCTCTGGCTGATACAGCTCAGATCCTATAGAAAAAAATTGTATCAGGCCAGTTTATTCCCTGGCATTTTGCACAGGGACTGATATAACAACAGTGATTTGAATTTTCCATGTTTTTAAAAAAATCGTAACTAAGCCTCTTTCTAGCGTGTTCATCCTGCGCACGGTCGCTCTGGGTATCCAATGCGGGGCGAGTTCCTTGGCCGCAGCCTGACCCGGTCCCTCGACTAAATTGTGAACACAGTTAAGTGTCAGCCCGAGACACTTTGCTCTTTGATCAGCTGCCTGTGAGGTTCACACTTAACTTAAATTCTCACTTAACTGTAGTATTATTTCATCCTAGGCGCCTGAGATGAGACACACAATTAAAAAAAGCTATTTAATAAAGAATAAGCGTAACAAGACAATTTTTTTTCTAATAAAGAGTAGCCAAACTTATTTACCATTCAAATCATGTTTTTACCTTGTTGAGTATTAACTTTCAGGATGAATAAGGTCTTGGGTCGGGACAGCACATACATGGACAGCATGTTGTAACACATGACAGCACACGGTAGATATTTATATGTTTAGAAATCAGATGGAAGTTAGTGTTTCCAAGCAAAGCCTTTGAAGTCAGGACATCTGTGTCCGAAGCCCTTCTCTGTCCCTTATTATCTCTGGGGGCCTCCATCTCTTGGCTTGAGATTTTTGCATCTGTACAGAAGAAATAACGAGCTCACACCTAGTTTCCGGCAGAGAGTAAGTGCAATGTGCGTGCTCGTGTAGAGTTAGGATGCTTTAGAGGCAATGAAATTCTTTTAGAAAGGAAGTGGGGGGGGTCCTCCCTGGTGGTCTAGAGGTTAGTCTCAGGCTATCTCTGCAAAGGCCTGAGTTTGATCCTGGCCAGGGAGCTACCCACGTGGTGCAGCAGACCTCTCCTGTCTCACCCGCTGCTCCCCTCAGCAGTGGATTTCAGTCCGTCTGCCTGTTCTGCTCCCCGCTCTGTCTCTGGTGAATCCTCTCACCCTTGCACCTCTGGCCTGCACCCCAGTTCTTCTTCACAAAAATAAAGATGAGGTTGATGAAGCACCTTGGCATTGTACGCTGTTCATGGTAACCCACCGTCACGTGACAGTCCTGCGTGGAGCTGCCAGCCCCCCCACCCCGGCTGCCTCGGGCACCCCACGAGCACACAGTCCAGTGTCAAGTCAGCGGGGAGTCATTTGATTGATAAACGTGAGTCTGACTTCCCCAAAGAGCCGGCCGTGTATGTTCTCTCTGGAGGCATGACAAGGACTCGCACGAGCGGCGTAGCGGCGTCCGAGGCAGCGGGAACATTCCTGCGGCTGCTGCGCCCCAAGCTGAGCGTGGGGGTGACAGACCTGTCCCTCAGGGAGGCGCCACCCTGCAGGGCGGGCGCGCTCTGAACGCCCCGACTCGGCGCCTGCTTTCCGGCACGACCCGCCGGCACCTCTCGGAAGAGCACTTCGACCAGGGCGCCATGTGTCCCCCCAGCTCCGGGCTCTGTCGGGGGACAGCGACAGTCCGCGGGGGACAGCCCGGGCAGGGCTGCGCGAGGCCGGCAGGGGGCAGCAGCGGCGCGTGCCGGGCCGGGCGAGGCAAAACTCCTCCGACGCCCGCCGGGTGTCGCTCACAGAGCAGCGACAGACAACAGGCTCCAGAGCGCAGTGTGGAGAGAAGGAGCAGGGCAGCCCTTCAAGCGCGCATCCTAAAGTCACAGCACCGCAGGGCGGGCGCCTCCGTCGCGGGACTCAAGACCTCCTCACCCGGGCCCTGCAGGGGCGTCGGGCCCTTTGCAAAGACCCTGTCATCACAGGGCCTCCCGGGGGCACAGGGGTGAAGACGCAGCCTATGAAGCTGTCTGCAGCTGCTGCAGCACAAGTTCAATCCCCAGCCAGGGAGGTGACCCACAGGGTGCAGCAGACCTCTCCTGTCTCCCCGCTGCTCCCCTCAGCAGTGTATTTCAGTCAGTCTGCCTGTTCTGTTCCCTGCTCTGTCTCTGGTGAATCCTCTCACCCCCACACCTCTGGCCTGCACCCCAGCTCTTGCATGCATAAATAAATAAATCTTAAAAAAAAATCCTGTCATTACAAACAAGCTTCAGGGGCACCTCCCTCGGTTTGCACACGTGGAAGGAACTCTGAGGCACACATTCTAGAAGTGAGGTAGCCGGGCCGGAGGGCACGGGTGCTTAAATTTTGGTTGCTTTGGGGACCTGCTTCGTGGAGGATGTGCTGTCTCATGGGCAGCGGGACGTGAGGAGGCTGACCCGGCACCCAGTGTCCCCGGGGCGGCCTCTGTGCAGTGGCAGGAAAGGCACATCCCGTAAGACAGCCCTACTGCCGCGACCTTCTCCACACGTCCACCCACCAGAGCTCCTGGCCGCAGGAAAACTCTAAGGGCTCTTGAGTCCACGCGGCTGAACCAGGGTTGGGGTGGGCTGTGATGGCCCCCACATATCCGCTCCTCTCGCCCTGCTCTGGGACAAGGCACAGGGAGCGGCCTCCCGAGTTTGAATCCGCCTAATGGCTGGGAAAGGACTTTACGAGAGTTTCGGCTCGGTGGCTTTAATAGGACAGCCCCCACCCTGGAGGTGCAGTTAGAGAGAAGGCAAGAGGAGACAAGGATCGGCCTTCCCCCGGGTCCCGGGCCTGGATCTGAGCAGAATGGACGCCCAGCGCCCCTGGCAGGTCCACCACCCTCTCCCTGAGCCCCACTTCTGGCCTCACTGCCTCTGCTGAAACCATTGGAACGGAGGCTTCCTGGGAGGACGTGCCTGCCTGTCCTCTGCACTCTCCAGCTCTTCCCGTCATGACTTCCCTTGTTTCCAAAGGCTAAAGTAGGATTTGGCCGCAAGCTGGGACTCTTGTAAGTATTTGCGGCTAATGCCCGCGCCAGCCCCCCTCGTCCAAACAACCTTCCTGGCGGGTACATTTCTGTCTTTGACTGAAAACTGCCTTTAACATCTTGCAAGGCCGGCTCAATTTTGCTTTAACATCAGCATTTCCCAGACCTTATGGAGCATTTGGCTCCTTCCAGAAAAGGAGCACTGGTCACAGAGCATCAAATTCAACTCCACTTTCAAATATTGCCATTCATTAGTGGGCCCGCTCAAATATTGCCATTAATTAGTGAACATGTTTGAATAAGGCCATTCATTAGCAAAATGCACAGCATATGCCTTCTATAATTTTTAACTGGTCTCTAATCCTTGTGACCTTATCATTTACAATCTGTAGCAAGGCACTAGACTCTGCGGAAATGATTACACTGTGCCAGTCAAGATGTGAAATCCGAGCCATATGGCAGTTGGAGTTCAATTTGTCCCATGTGCCCGTGGGCATCCGTCTGCTCTCGAGCATAGCAGCGGGGACCAAATGCTTCCCTGAACACCTGGGCCCGACCCCCAGGCAACGCTGGGCAGGGCAGCTTTGGAAAGTGGCCATCCACAGAGTCGACACTCCCTGCTAGCACGTCTTAGAGATGATTTCCTTCAGGCGATTCGTAGCTCGTCAATGATCAATCAATCAATCACAATTATATAGCATCGAGCGGTTTCATTGAGGCCCTGGGAGCGTATTGATTCTGCCCCCCACCCCCCGCCCCGATTCTGCCCATCACTTAAAAAAGTCAGGGTTCTATCTCTCAAACATTATCTCTTTCTAAGATATACTTCTGTTAAATGTTTGTCCCTCTGTGTGAAACTATTCGTGCTTATCTCTTCTTTTAAATGGAGAGGACACATGTGTTATTTGTTTTCCTAAAACCCAGGGCTCAGGACATAATAAGTGTCTTTCTGTCTGCTTGGTCTGTTTGCCACATTTGGGGTGGCTGCTCCCAGGAGCTCACAAGTCAGTAGGAGAGGCGACAGTTATGGAAAACAGAAGCACTAGAGATCACCACCGTGTAATAGACACATGTCCTGGATTGTCTGCAACATGTGAATCTCAGAAGTCAAAGAGGTGGGAGGGGTGGGGGGAAGTGGCTTTCCTGCCTTCCCCATTCCAGTCTCTCCTCCTCCAGCCTCATCTACCAGCTCTCTGCTAATAACTCCTCAAAATACCTCCCCTTTCCTGATCTCTCTCCCAAGTTGCTTCTGCCTTTGCATATTTCTGTTTGGATAGGCTGTAGTCACTTCACATTCAAGTCAACTTAGGTTCTCCCTGGTGGTGCAAAGGGTTAAGATGAAGCACTATGAAGCTATCTGCAGTAAGGCCTGAGTTTGATCCCTGGCTAGGAAGGTGACCCACATGGCGCAGCAGACCTCTCTTATCTCCCTGCTGCTTCCCTCAGCAGTGAATTTCATGGCTCTGCTTGTTCTGCTCCCTGCTCTGTCTCTGGTGAACCCTCTCACCACGCACCTCTGGTCTACACCCCAGTTCTTGTATGCATAAATAAATAAAAATAAATCTTAAAAAAAGAATAGGCAGGTGTGCTGAAATACACTGCGGGCGAGATAGGAGAGGTCTGCTGCACCATGTGGTCACCTCCCTGGCTGGCCGGGGATGGAATTCATATTGCAGGGGCTGGCGATGGCTTGATAGCACTGTCTTTAACCCCTGCACCATGAGGGAGGTCCCCAAATAAGGGTAATTTCTGACGTGCTAGTAGCCACATTAAAAAAGTAAAAGAGACAGGTGAAATATATTTGAATATTTTACTTAATCCAATCATATTTTCAACATGTAGACAATATAAAAAGGATACACCATGGAATACTACCCAGAGATCAAGGATAAACTCATGTTATTGGCAGCAGCAGGGACGGAGCTGGAGGCGATGATGCCGTAAGGACAAAGATAAACACTGGGTGCTGCCTCTTATTTGTGGACTATAGAGAAGCCGAACAAAAGGTCAGACAGGGCCTCTCCTGGTGGTGCAGCGATTGAGCGCTGGACTGTGAAGCTGCCTGCAGCCTCTGCAGCACCGGTTCGATCCCCGGCCACCGGCGAGGGTCCCACATGGCGCGCAGACCTCTCCTGCCGCCCGCTGCTCCCCTCAGCAGTGTACTTCGTCGGTCTGCCTGTTCTGCTCCCCGCTCTGGCTCTGGTGAATCCTCTCACCCTCCCGTGCTTCTGACTGTACCCAGTGCTTGTATAAATAAATAAAGAAATCTTTAAAAAAAGAAATAAAACAAAAGGTCGGACAAACTCTACCAGCAGCCTTTGCAAGCTGGGAGGGGAGGGGAGCGCGATGGATGCTGAGGCGGAGCGAGCGCTACGGCGACCGCACCTGCGGGGAGACATCCTCTACTGCCAAAACATCAAGGATGTAAAACAACGGTACTTAATTAGTAAAAAAAAAAATTGCAATATAGATAAACTGACCAAAGCAAAGTGAGCCGTGCCTATTAGTTTATCTTCTTATTTTTGAAGCCATTCATGTAAATCCACAGCTTTTCCATGCACAGAGCAAGTCTTTCCGGAGGGCTCAGAACTTACAGAAATCGTTAACTTATTTTCCTTGGGAGAGAGGTTGGTTGTCAATCATGACATTGAATTTTTTGAGAATTTTTTTTTTCTTCTTAAGTCTTTTGCATGTTGGTGAGGCTCGCACTTGCCTCAGAGCAGCCGGACGGCCCCAGCCCCAGGCTCAGCGCTTACCTGGCTGGCGGCGCCACATTGGACAGGCAGCGTGGAAGAAAGAGAACAAGAACACCTTGCACAGGTGCAGGAAGTGGGGCAAGGTAGGGGGGGGGAGAGAAGATAAGAACAAGAAGAGTGTTAAGGAAAGAAATTCAGATATTTTTCCTAATAAAGGAAATGCTTTGCTTCTAGCCTTTGGAACATTCCCTTTGTGCTGTGATGAGGGAAGAGCTTCAGGACGCAGAAAACCAGTCAAATTACAGAAAATGAGGTGTAACTGCTACAGGGGGCGTGGGTGGGTTTTCCTGCCACACACCGTGAGTTGCTTGTTTCAAGAGAGCAGAACATCAGCCCTGCCCCGGGTTATCCGCGAGTTCCCCGGTGTCGCCGGCGCCTGGCATACCTGCTTGTTCGCTCTGTCAAGTCCTGTCCCGAGGACAGATAGTGTCCAGGCCATTAATCACGGGCTTGGCTGTTGATTGCAGCTGCTGCCGACAGAAACCCCTTTCCGATGTCTGCACCGCCACCCTCCCTTAAGTGACATTATAGGATGAACTTGATGAACATGCAGCGCTAGAAATACGCAGTCGAGTTGTATTCTCGTGCTGTCATGGTTTGGCCGCAGCGAGGGGCTGGAGGTGAGGACATTTGCCTTTCACTGCGAAGCTTCACGCTGGGAGCCTCAACTTAGGAGCCTTAGTTCTGCGTGGTTTCAGCATCAGGACTGTTATTTAGGGCCATTTCCTTGATCCTTGAGAATCAGGTAACCAGACACAGTTCCAGTCTCTGTCTCCAATGCCCAGAAAGGTGGCGCGGTGCCAGGTGCACTCCAGCCACGCTCGTCACACCTCTGCGTGCTCCTGTCACCGACGCGCCAGGACCTCTTGACCGCTGTTCTGATCTGGGACCCAAGTTGTCTTCTATAAAAGAGGGGGCAGTGGGACTTCGTCCAAGGCTTTGTGGACTCCACAAAGGCTCCCCCATTTAGGGTAATGGCAGCACACTGGCCGCCGAGAAGTAACTCCTAATTCCGTCTCCCCCCAAGTAACTTCTGCTCTACTCAAGCAAGATGGATCCTGCCTTCCCCAAGGTCAGTGCTCAGCCACATTCAAGCTCAAGGTCACGGTGCTTCTGTCCAGTGCTTGACACTGTGCCCTCTGGAGGCTGCAAATCTGTAGTAGCTTCTCAGGCAGTGACTTAGGATTTCGGCGCAGCCGCGCCAGCCCTGCAGCACGTGGGGTGGGCTGGCGCTGAGGCCTGCATGGGCACTGGCCTTTGGGCAGGGATGGCGCTTCCTGCTGAACTGGAGATCTCTGCACACGGCCAGGCAAGCCTTGGGTTTCTTTGGTATTTTTAGTAACATGGAACTTTGGAGGAATCTAAGATTTAATTTTAAGGCTAGTTTGACTTAATGTAAATTCTATTTACATAAAGTTTTCTATGTCAAATCCATCATTAAAATTTCTTTGTATTTCTGGGGGCCTCCCTGGTGGCGCAGGAATTAAAGTCTTGGCGCTATCAAGCTGTCGGCAGTCACTGTGGCCTGACTTTGATCCCCGGCCAGGGAGCTACCCACATGGCGCAGCAGACCTCTCCTGTCTCCCCACCGCTCCCCTCAGCAGTGGATTTCAATCCATCTGCCTGTTCTGTTCCCCACTCTGTCTCTGCTGAGTACTCTCACCTCCCGTACCTCTGGCCTCTATCCCAGCTCTTGTATGCATAAATAAATCTTAAAAAATTTCTTTTTATTTGTATAAATATGTTTGAAGAAGATATAATAAACATTCTTTGTGGTCCAGCTATCTAAAATGTCTTGACCCATCTCCCTTGAAACCATCAAAGTGCTCTTTTCACATTATTTAAATGAATTCTATCCACATACATGTTTCACATACCCAGGAGCCCTGAGATTTGACTTGAGAAATTGTGACTAATATGTTTTAATACTTGGAAAAATACAGTAAAATCTTCTTTCTTTATACCCAGAAATTTGTCTTAACACTATGCAATACTGAGAGTTAGAATATCCAAGACCACACTAAATTACATGGAAAATAAAAAAGCCATACCCAAATTATTATCATTTTTAAGAAATATGATAGTAGCAAATAGCATTTAACACACAGTGTAATAATGGTAATTAATTATTAGAGAATCATAAATTAAAAAAATCATTGACTGGATAAACAAAACATAATTGTGGCAATGGTGAAGAGAGGGGTATGGAGGGCACCCCCACTCTTCAGGGGGGCCTGCACCCCACAACAACTCTCTGGAGGCAACTGAACAGCACTGCATGGTTTAACTCCAAGATAACATTAATTGTAGGAGGCACCTCCAATTTAATCACAACCTGACAGCTGAGGGAAAAAGTGCCACCGTGGACATTCACATTATTGAGAACACGGTCGCGGGCTTGGACACGCAGCAGTGCATTCCTCAGCACTGGGGGAATGCCAGGGGGCAAAGACCTAAAGCCTCTGACCCCCAAACTTCACTTCTAGGGATGTTTTCTAGGGGAAATCAGGAACGAAGCAGAAACGGGCCCACAGGACAACTGTCACCAGTCAGCAAGACAGACGTGTGTGCAGACCCTGGCTGGGTCCCGCGTGGGGGTCAGACCTTGTCAGGCCCGGGGCAGGGACGTGCCAAGAAGGCAGCCCGGGGCTGCTGAAGGGGAAAATGCTGACAAACACATCGGCACACACCCTTGCTGTGAGAAAACCTCTGTGTGCATGCATGCGTGTGTGTGTGTGTGTGTGTGTGTGCATGGATGGAAAAGGGTCACAGAAGCTCTGCAGGGGTGAGTCACAGTCCCCTCCAGCGACTCGAGGTTCTGGTTGTTTTCTCTTTTCCTTCTAGTTTCTGACATTTTAACGAGGACCTGTGTGGCCTCTGTCATGATGAACAATCTTGGTCGCCCTGCCGGAGGTGTTTTGGGTGGGTGTGCAGGCTGGGCTCAGGGGCTGGCATGGCCGAGGGCCGATGAACAGGGATCCGGTCCAGCACCAGCAGGCCCGGGAGGCCAAGGTCAGCTGTCTGAACATGGGAAGAACCCAGAGGAAGGAGTCAGAGCTGGGCGAAGGCTGTTGGCAACAACAATTGTGGGATTGCTTCGGTGTCCACAGCCCTTGAGTGCCCCCGGGTGTTAAAAACCAACCCCGAGGTCTAATTGACAATGGTGTCTCTTCCCCTTCCTTTATTAAGATAGAATGCTAGTGATGGCTAAAAAGTCACGTCCGAGATGCACCTGGGCCCTTGACAAGCTCTCCCAGCCACACCCCGAGTCTACAGGTGCTGTCCTGGGTGGTCAGTCTCTCCCACACGGTGCTTATGTGGTTGAGAAGACTTAATGTCACAAGCAATTTGGACAGAAAATCTCTCAGACTATTAGACCATCATGTGTCCCCTAAGGTGCCAGGTTATAGAGGCCATGTGGCCCCCGGAGCAGGCTCTTCAAGCAGAAATAACAGAAAGTCGAGTGTGGGACTGGCAGACACACCGAGGTGGGGAAAGACCCACCTTCTTGGGGAGCTGCTTTCTGGGGCACAGATATGGGCTCCCACCCCAAAAGCACATCTCAGTTCAGAGGCAAGTTATCGGAAGCCGCGTGCTGCATTATTTTCAGGTTGCCAGAAGTTTCTGCGGAATCCCATCAGGCCGTCACTGTGAGAGTGGAAGCAAGCCCAACCTTGCTTGCTGGCTGCAATGAACAGCGACGTGGGCAGGAGGGACCTAAGGCCCTGTTGGAAATCACGTGCCCCCAACCTAGCTTGTCTCCACAGCCGAGCTGTTTCCCGACAACCTCCGGGACCGTCCACAGAACACACGCTGTGGACGCAACTCCATCCCCAGGTTCCCGCGGCTCCTCCCGATCAATAGGACTGCGGCGCCTCGGTGTAAATCTGAGCAGCAGATCCATCCTCGTAACACTTACCCTGCCTTGCTTTTCAGCTGAGAAGCAGAATTGAAAAAATATTTCAGGGAGTATTTGAAACAGGAAGATTAAATCCTGTCTTAACGTGGCTCGTGGCTGAAAGAGCAGAGCTGGCTCCTGCCTTCCCTTCCCTCCTGCGCTGGGAGAAGAAGACGGGGTGTGGGTCCCCGGCCCGTGGGTGCCCACGTGTGCCCTTGGGCCCTGGGGGAGGAGGCGGGGGCTGGAGCATCTGGTGCAGGGGCCGCCAAGGACCAGGGGTCTGACGGTGAGTGTGAGGTGAGTGAGTGTGACTCTCCTGTGGGTGAGTGTGTGAGTATGGGAGTATGTGTGGGTGAGTGTGAATGACTGAGTGTGAGCGATTGTGTGAGTGCCTGAGTTCATGTGTGAGTGCATGTGAGAGTGCATGGGTGTGTGAAAGAGTGTACGTTAGTGTGGCTGAGTGTGAAAATGTGAGAGTATGTGAGTGTGAGTGTGTGAGATGAGAGCAGTGTGTGAGTGTGGGCAGTGGAGAGGGCATGAGCAGGGGTGAGTGAGCGGTGGGGGTGTAAGCAGGGGTGAGTGAGCGGTGGGGGTGTGAGCAGGTGTGAGTGTGGTCGTGGGGGTGTGAGCAGGGGTGAGTGTGGGCGGTGGGGGCGTTAGCAAGTGTGAGTGTGGGTCATGGGGTGTGAGCAGGGGTGAGTGTGGGCGGTGGGGGTGTTAGGAGGTGTGAGTGTGGGCCGTGGGGGTGTGAGCAGGGGTGAATGTGGGTGGTGGGGGTGTGAGACGTCACTGCCCGGGGCAGCCAGTGGCCTCGATCCAGAGCAGGAGGCGGGAGCATCCCTCGCCGTGTCTGGACGTGGGTGCTGCCCCCTGAAGCGGCCCGGGGCCCAGTGCCCCAGCACCCGTGCAGACCATGGTGGAGGAGCCGACGCGCTCAGTCCCCAGGGGCCTGGAGGTCCTTGACAACCAGGCCAAGCACAGCCGCTTGTCGGCCTCGTCAGAGAAACGCGTCGTCCTGGGGTCCACCCGGGCCTTGTCCCCCGCCGCCTCCCGCGGCAGCAGGGCGGCCGGCTCCCGCCCCGCGCGGCGTCGCTGTGCAGGTCAGGGAGGGAATGCTGGGACAATCATCCCAAGCCCTGAGCTTTCCCGGGACACTAGTGAGCTCCAGTTTCACTGTGAGGCGAGATTTATTACCTCTGCTCGCCTGATGAGGCCTCGGAGACCGCCTTTCGGAGGTGGGTACCATGGCGACGGGCATGGCTGAGGGGAGCGCCAGCGGCTGCCGGGGAACGCTCCCCGCTCCAGGCTGAGCTCGAGGCCTGGACACCCACCACCACTCGCTCCTTCTCTCACTCGTGCAGCCGACCCGGGCCCGCGTGTTTCCGGGCGAGGCTGCAGATAGACTGGCGGCCAAGACACGGCCTGTCCGCCCTCCCTCAGCTCCTGTCCCAGCGCTGCCGTCCCAGCGCTGCCGTCCCGGGCCAGAACACGCTATACCACTGCCCACTGGACCAGAACACGCCATACCACTGCCCACTGGACCAGAACACGCCATACCACTGCCCACTGTCCCCTGGCCTGGAACACTTCCCCCTGCCTACTTCTGTGCCTGGACAAGAGCAGTCGCACCAGAATGCCCGCGGGTTATGCTCTGTAGAGACGACGGCTGTTTCCAGAGCTCGCGGTAGCGCAGGCCGTGTGTGCGGCGCAGGCCTGAAGGAGGAGGGCTGTGAGTCAGGGTACCGCTGGCCTTTGTTTTGGGGAACCCGTCCCGTATCCTGGGCAGTGGCCTCCAGGCAGGCTCTGGAAGGTCTGGGCTAGACTGGCCAGGCCCTGCCCTCCCTGCCGTCCTGCTCTGCCCAGTCTCCTCGCACTAGACGACCATGTAAAATGGATGCAAAGATCAAAAAAGACAAACTCACGCCATTGCAGCAACATGGATGTTGCTGGGAGGGGTGACCTGGGCCGAAATTAGTCAGAGGAAAAGATAAATTCCGGACGGTGTCACTTACATGTGGAATATAGAGAAAGCGAACAAAAGGCCGAGAAAAAGTCAAAACCAGCAGCTGGCCATGGTCTGAGCAAAGCAGGGGAGGGTGAACACAAGCGACTGCGGTGCTGGGTCACGGGTAACATGGCGGCGGGAGACCATGGGGTACAGCGATGTAAGAAAAAAGTAAAAAAACACTGATGCATATGCTAGAGAAAAGGGACCAAGGATTGGGAAACTCGTCAACGGGTCGAGGCAGGTCGGGGCAGTGAATTACAGAGGCTCAGGGGGGCAGTGGGCTGGGCCGGGCACAGGTGGGAACGCACAGTGCGGCGGCAGGGGGGTGTCCACGGGCACACAGGCTGGGCGTGGGCTGTGCTGGGCTGGCGGGGGCCTAAACCCTTGGGTGAGTACCGGGGGCTGCTGGGGCCAGCAGAGGGGCATGCTGGGCCTGTGCGGGTTACCAGGAAGGGCAGGGAAGGGGGCCAGTGGCCATTCCTGGATGGTGCCAGATGAGTGAGCGTCCATTGACCCCAGCTGGAGGAGTGAATTCAAAAATGTAGTTTTTAATTCACGGGCGAGCCTTCCTGAGAGAGGGCAGGTGTTTGCAGCACCAAGTCGGGGGGCGCTCCCCATGATGGCTTCTCCTCTCTCCTGCCCTTTTGTCTCAGGCCATCCTGTCCGTGGCCCCTTCTACACGGCACTGAGCAGTGCAGTGAGACCATGACACTGGCGCCTGCAGAGTCCACTGCTTGACCTTCCGCCTTGGGCGCCCCCACTTGCGCTGACCCCCAATGAGGTCGTGTAGAGGGGAGCTTTGCTTTTTTGATCAAATACCTGGACTGTAGGGCCTGAGCTGTGCTTGCTGTGTCACTGGACGCTTGCCTGGTCACTCTAGTGACCGGCTACCAGTATCTGGGTCCAAATCCACTCTGGAAAGACAGATGTGGAGACCTGCTGTCCATCGGGCCTGCTCCTGCCTGCTGCCTTTCCCGGTCATTTTGCACCAGCCACGCGGGAAGGAAGCCACGCCACGGCCCACATCATTCATGCAGGCACAAAGGGAAGAGCCGTATTTCTGTCCAGAAGACAGACAGAAGGGGTGAGACTCCCAGCTGCTTTTAACCCTGGCTGGGAAAGGCCCAGGGGGGTGAGCCCTTGGCCAGTGTGTTCTATATGCAAGGTGGCCCCTGACAGGTGGATGCCTGGCCCCCCCGCACCTGTCCCTCCTCTTGGGAGGCCTCCTTCTCCACCTGGATGCCAGCAGGCCCTGAAAGTCAGGCCCAAGGCCTGGACACGGGCAGGAAACGTGGTCAGTGTCGGAAGCCGGGTCCACAAGGGAAACAGCTAAAGCTTTGGGGTGAGGTCACCAGGGAAGAGGAGAATTTGGGGGTCCTGGAAGAGGTGTAAGGGGTGGATCTGGTCACTCACTCTGAGCCGGGGGGACAGTCAGCCACTGACCCTCTCCAGGCCCCGGGCCAGAGCCATTGGGGCTCGCGTGTGCCCAGTGTCTGTCTACGGTCCTGGACGCCTGGCAAAACACCTGCTGACTTCACGGCCCTAGTCCCCGACTTACTCTCTGCTGAGAGCGTGCCGTGGCCTCACACAGCTCTGAGAACGACAGCTCTCATTTTATTTTTGCTAATGAAGGGGGAAGACCAGAGGAAGCCACCTTGTTACTCCCCGGGCCCTAACACAGGCTCATCATAACATGGTATGGGGGGAACACGCAGGCCCCCAACCGTCACAAAGCATTGGGGAGCGGGGCTGTGATGGTCACCTTCCCACCCCCGAGGCTCTAACCCCCTGACACCGTGAGCCAAACTGGATGAAAATATGGCTTTTGTTACATCGACATTGTCCAATAATTCCCCAAGGACAGGCCCTGGCAAGGCTGAAGGCTGGGTGGCGGGGGACAAAGACCCACTGTTCACCCCAACAGAGGCCTGGGCTGCTGTGGACAGACTCGGTCTCTCCTGCGGGGGCCAGGGGCCTGGGGACCCCGCCAGCCTCACACACTCCCTCCCGGGGCCAGCCGGCCCTCGCCCCAGCCCACACGCTCTGTGGCACCGAGCGCGGGAGGCCGAGCTGCCCTACCCCAGCCCAGGGTTGACGGCGCCATCTTGAAGCGGCGCCGCTGCTGCAGAGCGATACAAGTATTTAAGTAACAAGATTTCCGGGAAGGGGAATTGACTTCGGGAATATTAATATGCAATGAGCGAGACAAAGGGTGTGTTTGGAGCAGTCTCTGCCAAGCTGTTCAATCCACGTGGAGTGGAAAACAGGTGACTCAAGCCAAACATTTTCACTTGGCTCCTGAACTGAATCCCTGGGAGTAGCTTTGACAAGACGATTTTTATGGGGAAAAACCCAACCATTTTAAAGGAGAAAAGAGCAATCTTCGTATCAGACACGGGGTTTGTCTGTATTCATGTAGCTGCCTCTACATGCCTTGATTTTTGCTTTTAAATTCCAGTGCTGGCTCCTTGCTCCCCGAATCCACCACATGCGTTCTTTCGGGGATGACGCACCCCAAGGGGAGCCAGCGGCAGAGGGTGGCCACGCGCACTATCCCCCGTGGCCAGTAGGTGCCGCCGTGCCGTTACCATAAGCACAGCAGAGAGGGGGCTGAGCAGGAGCGTGTTTTCTGGAAATAAAATCACCAGCAAGCACTGGGAAAGGATTATTTTCTTTCACAGGTGTCTCCAAATCAAAGCTGAAGTGTGAACAACAATTCACTCTTGCTATGGCCTCCCACGTAGTATTTGCTTCTAGAACTTTAGCGCCATTGTAGGAATTCCTCCCGGCCGAGCCAGCCTGCCTTCGGTTCTAGCGCCTGATCTTTAACACTGAGGGGCCGGTTCTGCTGAGGGAACTCTCGGCTTTTCCAGGCCGGGGCTGGGGTTTTCCAGTCTGTCAGCGTCAACGGGACAGTGACACCTATTGCTGCTGTCACAGAAACCCACAAAGAAATCTCTGGGACTCGAGGCGAGTCTCTAAAACCCGAAATGCAGACACATCACCTCACGGGGCCAGGACCCAGCAGCCTCGCAGCTCCTCCTGTGGAAGCGAGAGCAGGAGTTAAGAGCCTTGCGGGACAGAGCACCCTAGACGTGGAGTGACAAGCCTGCACACACCATCCTGCATGCCCCTTACACGCCTGCTTTACACACGCGGGCCCAGACACAGGGGTGGCCTGGCTCCCCTGGTAGAGAATGAACGGTGAGGGCTGAGTTGGTGACCGACGCAGAAGCCCAGTGTGTCCCCACTGCACAGGGCCTTAGCGCTGACCTTCCTCAGGGCCCTGGCTTCAGGTCTGGCCCCTCCCGAGGCGGGGCTGCTGGGGGGCATGGGCCGGGTTCACCGGGGTCAGGCAGGTCCCAGGGTGTCTGGCAGGTCAAGGACACTTGGTGCATTTTAGGACCTGAGTCTAAAGCTAAATAACCACGAGTGTGCAGGCACATCGTTTCTCATCTGTGCCGAGAGGGAGCAGGGGCTAGTCTTCAGCTGTCTCCAAAGGTGTCTGCACTGAGGTGGCCTCAGCATCTGCCACTGATGAGTTTTTGGAAACTTCTGGCATTTGTTGGGAGCTGAGCTTGCTGACCAGATGCAGGGAGGGTCTTCAGCTTTTGAAGCTTAAAATTCCCTGTTGGTCGGGTCTCTCCTGCGTTTGACCAGACCCTGGGTGCTGGCTCTGGCCTCAGTTTCCCTGTCTTGCAGTCTAGATGTAACAAAGAGATGGCTAAGTGGACTTCCTTGGAAAGTGTGGGCGGATCAGCAATCTTAGTCTACATGCAAGGAGCAGAGGGCGCTGTGGAGGGACCACCCGGGAAGAGCCCAGGAAGGAAAGGGCCTACCCCCACCCCCACTGACCCAGAGCACAGCTCCCTCTGCTGCCCATTGCGTGGGGTCTGCTCATGTCCCTTCAAGCCTCTGGCCTCTCTACAAGACGATGCTGAGGCAGCACTTCTGCTTGGGGAAGAATTAAATTCTGGATTGTTCCACCCCCCACCCCCGTGCCACATGGTTAAAGGACAATATACCAATCAGTGCAGACGCCAGATGTTGATGCCAGGCAGAGCAGATGGACCTTGGACAGGACAGGAATTTACTCATGTCGATTAATGTCCTGACTTTGTAAACCAGGACACCAGGGCTCAGAGAGACGGAGGCATCGCTGCAGAGGGCATCTCAGCCCAGGCCTGTCAGGCTCTGGGGCCTGATGTCTTCTTTTTCCACAGTGAGTAATATGCTATAGAATTAGTGATCTCTCCACAATGGACACAGCAGAAATCAAAAGAATAATCAGTAACTACTATGAACAGTTATATGGAAACAAGTTCAACAATCTAGAGGAGATGGACAAATTCCTACAACTCTACAATCACCCAAAGCTAGATAAAGAAGAAACAGAACACCTAAACAGACCAATTACAAGCAGCGAAATTGAAATGGTAATCAAAAACCTCCCCAAAAACAAAAGCCCAGGACCTGATGGATTTACAAATGAATTCTACCCAACGTTCAGAGATGAATTGGTGCCTATCCTTCACAAACTCTTCCAAAAAATTGAGAAGGAAGGGTCAATACCAAACACGTTCTATGAAGCCAACATTACACTAATACCAAAACCGAACAAGGACAACACAAAAAAGGAAAACTACAGGCCAATCTCCCTAATGAACACTGATGCAAAAATCCTCAATAAAATTTTAGCTATCAGAATCCAACAATGTATCCATAAGGTAATTCACCACGACCAAGTAGGATTCATTCCAGGGACACAAGGATGGTTTAACATCCGAAAATCAATCAACGTTATCCAACACATCAACAAAAAGAAATATAAAAACCATATGATAATATCAATAGATGCTGAGAAAGCTTTCGACAAAGTGCAACACCCATTCATGATAAAAGCCCTTGAAATTCTTGGGATACAAGGAACATACCTCAACATCATAAAGGCCATATATGACAAGCCAACAGCCAGTATCATTCTCAATGGTGAAAAGCTGAAAGCAATTCCATTAAGATCTGGAACAAGACAAGGATGTCCACTCTCACCATTGCTTTTCAATATAATACTGGAAGTCCTAGCCAGAGCAATAAGACAAGAGAAAGACATCCAAGGAATCCAAATAGGAAAAGAAGAAGTCAAACTATCACTATTTGCAGATGATATGATAATATACATAGAGAACCCCAAAAACTCCACAGAAAAACTAATTCAACTCATCAATCAGTTCAGTAAAGTGGCAGGATACAAAATCAACACGCAAAAGTCAGTAGCCTTCCTATACACAAACAATAAATCTGAAGAAAAAGAAATTAAAAAAAACCATCCCTTTTATTATCGAAACAAAAAAAAATCAAATATTTGGGAATAAATCTAACAAAAGAGGTAAAGGACCTATATAAAGAAAACTATAAAACACTGTTAAAAGAAATAGAAGAAGACACAAAGAAATGGAAAGACATCCCCTGCTCATGGATTGGAAGAATAAACATTATTAAAATGGCCATCCTACCAAAAGCAATCTACAGATTCAATGCTATTCCAATCAAAATTTCAATGTCATTCTTCAAAGAAATAGAACAATTATTGATGAAATTCATATGGAATCACAAAAAACCCCGAATAGCCAAAGCTCTCCTGAATAAAAAAGAAGGGAATGGAGGCATCACACTCCCAGACTTCAAACTATACTACAAAGCCATAATCATCAAAACTGCATGGTATTGGAACAAGAACAGACATACAGACCAATGGAATCAAATAGAAAATCCAGAAATAAAGCCACAGATTTATGGTCAACTAATCTTTGACAAAGGAGCAAAGACTATGCGTTGGAGCAAAGAAAGTTTGTTCAATAAATGGTGCTGGGAAAACTGGGTTGCTACATGCAAAAGAATGAAGCTTGACCACTACCTCACACCATACACAAAAATCAACTCAAAATGGATTAAAGAACTAGACATAAGACATGAAATCATAAAATACATAGAAGGAAATATAGGCGAAACACTACGTGATATGCACATCAAAGACATCTTTACAGACACATCACCCAAAGCAGTGATAGTGAAGGCAAAGATCAACAGCTGGGACTACATCAAATTAAAGAGCTTCTGCACAGCAAAAGAGACAATAACCAAAACAAAGAGAAACCCCACCCACTGGGAGAACATTTTTGCACACAACACTAATGATAAAGGACTGATCACAAAAATCTGCAGAGCTGATGAGACTCAACAACAACAAAGAAAATAATCCAGTCAAAAAATGGTCAGAAGAGCTAAAAAGAAACTTCTCTGAAGAGGAAATGCAAATGGCCAACAGGCATATGAAAAAATGTTCAACATCACTTGTCATCAGGGAAATGCAAATCAAAACGACCATGAGATACCATCTCACACCAGTGAGAATGGCACATATTAAAAAAAACTAGCAACAACAAATGTTGGCGAGGGTGTGGAGAAAAAGGAACTCTCCTGCACTGCTGGTGGGAGTGCAAACTGGTCCAACCACTATGGAGAGCTGTGTGGAGATTTCTGGACCTACTAAACATAGAGCTTCCACAGGATCCAGCAATTCCACTCCTAGGTATTTACCCAAAGGACACAGAAACATCCATTCCAAAGAACACCTGCACCCCTATGTTTATAGCAGCACTGTTTACAATAGCTAAGCTTTGGAAACAGCCCAGATGCCCAAAAATAGATGACTGGATCAAGAAGATGTGGTCCATATACACCATGGAATATTACTCAGCATTCAAAAAAGATAAACACATGCATTTTGCAGCAACATGGATGGCGCTGGAGGGGATCATGCTCAGCGAAATAAGCCAGAAAGAAAAAGAAAAATACCGGATGGTCTCACTCATAGCAGGAATCTAGAAAACTTAAATAAGGGACCAGGAAAATGAATAACTATAAGAAAGTGAAAAACAAAATCAACAAAAAACTATGAACCAGAGACACTCTGTGGGGGGTAGAGGGAGGGAGGGGAGAGATTTGGGTCAAAATAAGGGGGTTGCAATTGTGTGGGGATTATAAAAATAAAATTTATTATAAAAAAAAAAGAATTAGTGATCTCTCCACGCTATAGAGCTTGCTTCTCTGAAAGTCCTCTTCCTCTGACATCCTGGTCCTTGCTGACGCTAACGTGGTGTCCGTGCAGTGAGGACGGGCGTGCCAGAGGGCAGTGGCAGGGACACACTGTAGGAAGAGGAAGCAGCTCTCCTTTCCCTGTGCCTTTGATGATGATGTAAGAAGATAACAGTC
Source organism: Talpa europaea (assembly GCF_964194135.1). Lineage (NCBI taxonomy): Eukaryota > Metazoa > Chordata > Mammalia > Eulipotyphla > Talpidae > Talpa > Talpa europaea. The sequence continues at coordinate 3,612,968 of NC_140068.1, read as the reverse complement.
GCTCAGGAGGCCTCAGGCCCCAGGCGGCTGCTGGCGCCCTGACCCCACTGCTGGCGCCCCAACCCCCACAGCAGGCGCTCCTCAGTGCGATTTTAAATCTAATGTCCACTGGGCACCTCACTAAGATTCAAAGCATCAGCCGTCTCAACATACATGGAAACAGCCAGGACATCTCTGATGCAATTTGAATAGTAAGAACTAGTCCTCTCTAAACAGTGAACTTCTGGGTGCAGCATTTCCATCTGGAAGTGGCCAGAAAGTGAGAAGGGCACCGGCTGCTGGTAGGGAGCCTGGGCTGAACCGCTTTCTGGGTGATAACAAGGCCTGGCAGATGTTACCCTCAGCCTTCCTGGAAACTGAGGCGAGTCAGCACGAGAGATGCTGTCACCTCCATAGGTGGCACTCTTTGCTGCACCCTAGAACCACTGACACGGTGGCGTGGGGACCCCGAGGCCTGGCGGGAGCGAGACCAGAGGCCTGCCTCTGTCCCCTTCCAGCCCTGGCAGCTGTGTGCTGTGCCGAGACAGTGTTCTGAGTACCAGCTGTCGGGGGGACATGAAAATATGTGCGACGTCAACATCGGAGGAATTTATGAACAGGGAGCAAATCACACAGAGAGCGGAGCAGTGACAAGTCTGCAGTAATGTTCTTGAACCGATGGGTTATCTGGTTTAGCTTTGCTTCAGCATAGCCAGGGATTTCAAGCCAGTGGCGTTGAAAACACTCTTGTTCTATTTTAAGTCGAAACAGTGGATGTGATCATGGACAAAGAGCCGAGAGTGGAGGTGAAGAATTTTTATGAAAAAGAGCAACTTTGGGCTTTCCATAGAGCGCCTCTGGGAATAGGTGGGTCATCGCTATATGTAGAAGCATCTACAGTAGAGGGGAAAATGTTCAGATTTCACGCCCACGCATCATCTGAGATAAAGGTCGGCAGACCCACATCAAAGGTATTAACCAGTGTCTCCAACTCAGCTCACCAGCTGAAGGCCAAACCGTCACAACCAAAAGCAAAACAAGAAAAAAGTGCCCGAGAAAACTAGCTTTAGGCCTATTTCTCTCTCTCTTTGATGGATGCTCCTATTCTTCTTCATACTCTTTCTGTTTACACTCCATTTTTTCCCTTATTATTCTCCCTTCCTCCAGACTGAAAGAATTAAGGAACAGACAGAAATTGAGAACGTCAGAAAGGAAGGAAGGCAAGACGGGAAGGAGGGAGAGAAAAAAAAGTGAGAAGAAAAACGTGCCCCGGGGGGAGCGCTATCTCTCCAAAGCTGCGTCTTCCCCCCTGGCTCTCCCCCGGGAGGGCGCTGGCCTTGCGTGCTAGACATCAATAAAGGCACGGCCACGCCATGACTCCAGGCCGCAGCGTCGCCTTCGGCGCCACATCACTCAAACGCGGCCCCGGCTGAGACACCCGGGCAGGCGTTCAGACATTTTATTTGTGGCTTTTAGAAAGCATTTGTGCTCCCCATAAATCCACTCACATCTCAGCCCCCGACTAAGTGAGGGCTCCCTGACAGCGGAGGGCCTTGACCCATCCAGAGCAGCGAGCTCTGAGAACAGGCCGGGCAGCTGCAAGGGCCGGGCAAGCGCGTCTGTAAGGTGCGGTGGGTTGGGCCTGCTGTCCCCATCTGAGAAAACGTGGCCCCCACATGAGGAGCAGACAGTAGAGTCTGGTTTGCTCGTCGGGGCAGGAGGGCTGTCTGAAGCTCCTGGGGCAGGGGCTTGGCCGCGAGCGGACAAGAGGGGTGGACGTGGCTAACTGCTCAGCTCAGGTGCTAGGAGGGGGTGTCTGGGAAAGCTGTGTGCCCACCCCTGCCTGCAGAGCGTGGACTCTGACTGGGGAGAGCTGTGCTGTCCAGCTCTGAAAGGTGAATGACAAAGTGCATCCGGGAATTCCTTGATTGGAGACCAGTGACAAGCAAACCATTTACAGATTTAGCCGCCTTGTCAGTCCCAGGCCGGAATTCACAAAGTTTGCTGGTCTCAGAGTGAAGTTGTCATGTTAGAGAAGCTTCTCTACAACTCACACTCGAGTTAGATGTTGACCCTAGTCCGAACCCTAACCCGCCCCCACACCCTAGCTTAAGCACCTAACCCTAACTGTGACCCTCCCCCAGCCCCACCTCCTGCCCCCTGCCCTTGACACCCCCCCCCCCCAGGTCTGCACCTGTGCGCACCTGCTCTCTGTAGGATCAGGGACCCTGCATTTCATTAGCATAGATCACTGGCTAGGAAAGTAGCCAGCACATAGGCAGTGCTAAATTAATGTCAGTTGGATGAATGAACACAATTTTTACCAATAAATTTCTGTTTTTTAAAGTCTACAGACTAGATTTGCACAGGCCAGAGGAGTTTGTGGAGAGAGTGTGAAGCTGCAGGGAGCCTGGAGGACAAGGCCAGAGCCCCGGGAGGGGGCATCCTGTGCCGTACCCTGTGTCCCGTGGGCGTGGAGTGTCCAGAGGCTCTGACAAGGCCCCAAGAATGAGCCATGAGGGAAGAAACTGAGTGCCAGGAGCCGCTATCACTCGCCCCGGAGCCTCTGGAAGGGTGGTGGTGACGCGAAGCTGCCATGCACCCTGATTCTGACGAGACAGCTGGGTGGAGGTTGGGGGAATTTCCTGGTTGAAAATGCCCTGAAATTCTGGACTGCCTCGTGGAGGGAGCCATGGCCGCTGGCCTGCAGGCGTGTCAGAAAGCGGCGGTGGGTTCCCAGCATGACCAGGGGCACGGTCAGGCCAGGGATGCCTGGGGGTTCTTCTGTTTGTCTGACTCTGGAGAAAGAAAGATTTCCTGTGCATCTACCTGTTGGGGTCGGCTCCTCTCTCACCCCCTCTCTTCTCCTGCTCCTCCTTCTTTCCCAGCCCCCCCCCGCTCTCTTTCACCCCCTCTCAGGTGGCAGAGTTGGGACTCAAACGTGGTCTGGCTTGATTAGAGCCGGAGTCTTTCCGCAGATGCTTGTTTGGAGCGGAGCGCGAGAGGCGCATCTGAGCACACTTGGTCTTCAGCCCACGGCTTGACTCACCCCACGTGAAGACATGGCCTGGGGGCCCGGCCGGGCACATTAAAACCCCAGGTGCGTCACAAGCCTGGTGGGGCTGTCCAGCTTGGCCCCCGGAGAGGCGCCAGGATGAGCCGCGCGAGACGTGGCCGGGCCTGTGGTTCCCAAGGCTCCCGTCTAAGCTTCTCGGTGTTTGAGGTCAGAATCCACGGGGCTGCTTTTCGCTCTTTTCTGATATGCCAGATGCAGCCCTGGTCCCAGGGCCACGCCCCGTCAGACAGGACAGGGGCCCAGCAAAGATCTGCTGCCTGCGGCCAACATGCCCAGAGAGAATCGCGAGGAGACGGGCTTGTGCAGGGCCGGAGCTCTGCTTTGTGACACGCCACGGCGTGAGGTCCAGGTTAGCGCCCGGCTGCACGGGAGCCCTCGGGGTCCCGGCCTGTGGTCCTGGGAGGGGAGGCTTTCATCTCCTCGGGCTGCCGCGGCCTCCTGAGTGCTTGGGGCCCAGCATCCTTCTGAAGGCGGGGCCGCCATGTCAGGTCCGGGGCGGCTGGGAATGACACTGTGTGTCCCCAGGCTGCATGTTAAGGGGAATTAATGAGGAGTGATAGTCACTCAGGCAGTTAAGGGAGAGTCTGAACATGAAGCTGTAGGAGAATAAAAATAATGTTGAGGCAAGAGGGAAAGCTTAAAAGCAAAACCAAAAGTGGAGAGGGGAAGGAGAGAAGAAAGAAGCTGACGGGAAAAGGCGTGCTTGCTGCCTCTGTGCAGCACAGGTGAGTGTCTCAGGTGGGCGACAGGTGGTCGGACCCTGCCACGCCTTCTGTGCATTGTCCTGCTCAGTCCTGGCTCTGGCCCTGCCTGGTGGTTCTACCACCACCTGCGTTTTCAGAGAAGGAATCCGCGGTGCGAGAAAGTTGAGTGACATCCTCAAGGCCCCCAGTTTATCAGGGGTGCAGCTGGGATTAGAACTCAGATAGGACTGACTCAAGAATTTTTTTTGTCCCTTCTTATTGCTGAAAAAGTCGGTACATTTATAAGGCAAGTTCACGATTCTATCTGCTCTCTGGCTTAGCAATGAATCAATTATAGGAAATCTGACATGTCAAAATGAAACACAATTGTGAGATGCTTTTTGCAATTGACACATCTATGTATTTACCTGCCCCTCGATGTGTGTGTGTGTTTATACACGTATCTGTCTTTCATCTCTATCTGCCCGCCCACCAATCCACCGATCTAATCTGTTGCCTGTCGCCTACCCATCCCAAGGAGAAAGTTGCTTATCTTCCACCATTTTTGGCATCGAGGTCTTGGGTGAGTCTATTCAGCTCAATGAATAGTCTTCCGTGATGATCGCATATAACAAGCGCCCCGGCAGACTACGCTCTCAGGCTCTCGGCGAACCCACACTTCACCCAGCCTCTGCAGCCTGGGACACGCTGTGGTGGTTGTGTTGGCCGTTCTGATCATCAAGCCAACCAGCTGTGTTTAGACCTGACTTCAGACTAAAGTAACTCCTGGCAATATGCCTGCAAGCTGAGGTTTCCCCCACTGGAGACAGGTTTTGGATTTGGGGGCGGGCTTGGGGCCCCCAGCAGAGGCTGTCCCCGCAGGCTGAGTGCATCTCCGAGGAGCTTGCTAGTGGACTGGGGTGCTCTGCACTGGACTGGGGTGCTGTGTAGTCAGTGGGCTGCAGCCCCTGCGCGGTGGGGAGCATCTTGCAGCCACGCGCCTCGATCCCACCCACGCAAAACAGGCGACGTTCTTTTTTCTGCTCACCTCCTGAATGAAATGCATTAATAATTGGCCAGAAAGAACCTCACTCTTTCTGAAAGGACCCCACCTTCCCCCAAGAGGGCGCTGCCTCGTGGCTTCTGACCCAGGAAGGAGCAGGTGTCGCCTTCCTGTCGTGGTTGCCAGAGGTGGACACAAGGATCGTGCAGGCTGCTGGGTCAAGGTTGTGGATGGGCCTGTGGCTCCCTCCCTGGGCTCTGCCTCCTGGTCGCCATGTGAGGATGCGGGACACATGGGCAGGGCGCAGAGTGGCACTGTGGCTGCGTGTGGCCATTGCAGAGCTGGCCTGTTCTGTGTTTCTCCACTTGTCTGGGGGTGATGCTTTGTCAAAAGTTCCTGCCTTGCTCAAGAGCCAGCAATTCCAATGTATGACAAGGCTCACCATAAAGGTACACTGAAGGTTTTGCCTTTTATTTTTCTGCCCGAGTACTTCTACCTTTGAAAATCTCTATGTGTGCGTGTGTGTGTGCGCGCACACACACATGCACACTCATATTACAACTGTGTTTTTGTAGATGGATGGATAAGGAAACCCTGCTAGGCCATCCTGCCTGCACACTCCCCCGGCCCAGTGTGGGCTGACCGTGGCCACGATGCTGGCCTCCCCCCTTCCCCCTGACGGCCTGACACACACTCCTGCCTGTTGACTCACTGTATTCCATCTTATAAAGTGTTGAATATTTCTACCTCCTCCTAACAAAACTTGAAATGACATGCCGGCTGCTGAACCAGAAATACACATGCTTTTCACTTTTTTGAAATACACAGTAAAAGTTTGCATGGGGAGCACAACAGGTGGAGCTACTGAAACACGTTCATGGAGTAATTTCTGAATGACCGCGCAGGACTCCTACCTGACCACTGACAAAGCCCAGTACCACACGCATTCAGTACACGCACACACAGCTCCTCCTCCCTCACACACAGAGATAGTCCATTATTACAAAGTTAGTACCGGAACAGGCAGATTCATGGTGAGTTTGTAGACATTTTGAAATGGGTAGGCTAACAGAGTCTAGATACTTTTGATCTTGACTGGTTTTCCTAACACATCTTGCAAGGTGGGTATTTTTTTTTTTATACTTATACTATTTTTTGGAGTTCGTATTAACATGTTTATTTATATTAAAAAGGAAACCTGCTTGATCTGATCTTGCTGACTGAGTTGATGATATAGACTGAATTTGTAAACATTTTACCTTTTCCACAAATCGATGACTTAGTAACTCCATTTTTGTGAGACTGTCTTTAAAGCACATAATAAAAGTATTTTTTTTTTTTTTTTTTTTTTTTTTTTTTTTTTTATAGAGGCATGCTTTATTTATTTGTTTGCTGGTTTGTTTGTTTGTTTTGTTTATACATGCACTGGGTACAGTCAGAAGCGCGGGAGGGTGAGAGAATTCACCAGAGCCAGAGCGGGGAGCAGAGCAGGCAGAAGGACCGAAGGACACTGCTGAGGGGAGCAGCGGGCGGCAGGAGAGGTCTGCGCGCCATGTGGGACCCTCCTCTGGTGGCCTGGGAGCAGCCGGGGATCGAACCGGCGCCGCAGAGGCCGCGCGCAGTTTCGCAACCCAGCGCTCAACCGCTGCGCCACCGGGGAGGCCCCATAAAAGTATTTTATCGAAAGATATTTTATTGGAAAAAGGTGTATTGATAATAAGAATATCTACACTTCTCTTGACCCTTTTATATAAGCAAATGATATCTAAATTTATAAAATAAAGGGATAACTAAAAGTTATTTGTTACATATTCATAAATCTTTTTAATCTACCTCCCCTAGACTGAAAAAGTTACCAGGCTGGCTGGACAACAAATTCCTCTGTTTCTAATTCTTTTGCTTCCCCCAAGCAAAGAATTTTGACAATTATAATTATTTTTTGGCCTATCCCTACAAATGAGTTTTAAAATATGGAATGATATTACTAGAAAAAAATTTCTTCCATGATTATCTACTTATTTGACCAAAATCTTTAGAACTTACATTGATAACAATTAAGACAGAAAAATAATTCATCAACCAACCCTCCCTCATCCCAGCAGCCGGTTTCATTCACTTATAATATTCCAAGTAAGTTGGAATGTACACTATGGTGGATGTATTACTTCTTGTTTCATAAGTTGCCATCAAAATTTTTTAAAGACATCAAATATTTTTGTTGCTTTGATGAACTGTATGTTACTACTTATATTAGTGATACTCAGTTAGGAAAAATATTAGCACTTGGAACCTAATCTCTCATACAAAGTTAACACATATTTTTCTAAGAGATAGATACTAGGTAATAATAGAAGAGACAAAATATCACATATCATATCGGTGTTTGAAGAATAGGACAGAAATATCAGGAGCAAAAGGGATGACACAAATTTTCGCTGAAAAGAAGTGCTCGTGCCTGTATCTAGAAGATGCGCATGTGAGCAACAAATCCCTGTTCCTGCAGGCTCTACTTTGGTCTTAAGAAAAGTGCTAGCTCCTATTTACAATAGATAAGCTATGGAAACAACCCAAATGCCCCAAAATAGATGACTGGATCAAGAAGATGGGGTCCATATACACCATGGAATATTACTCAGCAATCAAAAAAGATAAACACATGCAGTTTGCAGCAACGTGGATGGAGCTGGTAGGGATCATGCTCAGTGAAATAAGTGAGAAAGAAAAAGAAAAATACCGGATGGTCTCACTCATAGCAGGAATTTAGAAAACCTAAATAAGGGATCAGGAAAAAGACTAATTAATACAAAGCAAAAATCAAAATCAACAAGCAGCTATAAACCAGAGACACACTATGGCGGGGGGGGGGGGCGGGGAGAGGAAGAACTAGGGTCAAATGAAAAATGATGGAAGAATTATATAAAATAAAATATTAAAAAAAAGTGCTAATTCACTTCTTGGGGGGAAAAAGTCATTATATTATTCCAGAAATTTAATTTCTTTGCAAATAGTTAAATGTGGGGGAAAAATTATTGATCAACTCAAAAACTCACAAGGAGGTCCATAGTTCCCAAAACTTTGTATGGGGGAGTGGGGGAGTCTCCTAGCTCCTCTTAAATCACTCCACATGCTGAAATAAATCCACTAGTGTTTCCTTTCTGTTGGAGATGCAGCTTTAAAAACAAACAAAATCAAATAAAAAATGAATCTGGCAAAAGAACAAACAAAATAAAACAAAACCAGCAAACAAACCACTACAAACCCCTAGCGCCCCCAGCGGGGTGACCTGACTGTCGCTGCTGTCGCTGGGAGGCCCGGGGAGGAGCCAGCGCAGCAGCGGTCACTTGTGGGAAGCCCCCAAGCCACAGGCCTCTTGCTCCTCGAGCTGTGACTGAGGAAGAGAACCTCGGCTACCTGCGCGTTTGTCCCTCTGGTGACCAGGTTAAGACCACCTGACGGGTCTGGACGAGACGGCGGGGAGAGAATGAAACCCCCGCTCTGCCCAGCCACACGCTGGCAGCAAGGTGGGGAGAACAAGGTGCACGTCCACCAGAAAAAAGAAAGATCGTTTCGCTACAAACGACGTTGCAGGGCCCTGCTTGACAAGGCCTTTCTGCCTGGCAGTGTAAGTGGGGACATTCCCGCCGCCCCAGGCCTCCAGGACAGCGGTGCCTTCCGCCCTCCACCGCTGCTTTTATGCCTGTTTATAGCAATTCCCAAGGGCAGGGTGAGCGTGAGTTCAGGCCAGACGGTACAGCACCACGCAGCTTCTACTTTGTGCAAAGAGCTTTGCAGTTATTACTAATTATACATGTTTTTTTTTTTTTTTTAAATAAAAGGTGTGGCTCTTAATTAGACCTGGCTCGGCCTCATGCTCATCCCCACTCTCCTGTGGGGATATGGGGCTTCCCGGGTGGGGGGACGAGGCATGACCACGGGGCCGGTCACCGGTCCGGGTTCCTCTGGCCTCATTGCTATTTTGTTTTCATCTGCAAACGCACTCCCTTTACCAGGCCTGAAATGCAGATTAACCTGGAATGTAGAACACAGTTCCTTTCCCTGCAGATCCCTTTATTTCTGGCTTAAAAAATTTTTTTTTAAAGAAAACCTGTCTCTACAGGAACACTCCTGGCATTTCCTTTTGGCACAGAAATGGGTGGAGGTCCCGGGTTTATGCTGGTCGCTCCCCCAGCGACTTTGGCAGGGGGAGGGGGGAGGCTGAAGGGCAGGATGGGAGGGGCTGGGCTTCCTTCTCTGGGTGGGGGACATCCACCTTGTAGAGAGAGAAAGTTCCAGAAGCTTCCTTGCCACTCTAAACATGGGAGATTCTTTTGGGAAGAAGAGAAGGCCTTTTGGGGGCTGTAAATTACATGCAGTGACTGGTGATTTCCTGGTAGGAGGTTGGTGGGAGGGGTCAGACCCACCGATGCTGGGTCTGGGCTGGCATGGGCACCTGTGTCCAGGGCACCTGGGTGAGGGGTGACTCCTCGGGGCCTCCTGGGCATTGAAACATCTGCTTGGAAAACCCGTTCCATTGTCTGACCCTGACCTTTCCTCGCGGCAGGGGGTGGGGAGCTCTCCAAGGCAGGGTTCGCGGGGGTGGGGGGGGCACAGAGAAAAAAGGAACAGAAGCCATCGGCGAGGGCTGCCTCTGAAGGTGAGTGGACCGTGAGGGGCATCCGGGCGCTGACTCCCTCACAGAAGGCAGGACCCACGCAGCACCTTGTTGGCGGCCAGATACACGCACACAGCGGCTGAGGAGCCTGGAGGTGGTGTGTTCTCAGCTCGGGAGCCAAATTCTCAAACAGAAACTGCCCTTGGCCGTGATTTCGGACTCGGCGGCGGCATTAGGCTGCTATAGACCATCTCCAGTGGGGTTTCTCTCGGGGACAGAGGAAGGACAATCTCTCTGTGTAAGAGAGACGGAAAGGTGACTCTCCTCCTCGCGGAGACATAATGGGGCAGGCCCCGGGCCGGCTCCCGAGGCCAAGGAGACAGGTCCCGGCCAGGTCGCAGCTGAAAGGCGCTGCCGCCAGGAGCTTCTCGGAGAACAATGACTCATCGCCCCGCTGCGCGGCAGATGCGGGCTGCCACTGGCTTCCCTCCAAAAGCGGGAAGAAATAAAGAGGGCAGAGTGGGGGAGGCTGCAAGAGACGCCTGCTGGGGCCTTCCTGGCGTGCAGAGCAATCTCAGAAGTGCTCTGGAATCACAGAATTAAAGAACAAGTGTCAGCTGTGGGAGAGGCAGAGCTGCAGATAAGTGGGGTGCAAACAGGGCGGCACAGGGAAGGGCACAGTCACCAGGGCTGTTTCCACCGGAGGCAGCTCCGCTTGTAATTATCTGGGTGCCACTAACTGCGAGGAGGCAGCTATGGGGGACACGTAAAAGAGCCCCCACCAAAGGGGCCACGTCCCTTCCTGACGCTGAGGCCAGGTCTCCAAGAGTGTTCCCTCCACCCCGAGCTAGTACGGTTTGCACCCAAGGGCCAGAAGGACATGTTTGCTGGAATAAAGAAGCTGGGCGTTCATGACCTGACATCCTCACCACTACCCGAGAGATGGCCGGCCGGTGTGAGGAACACGGAGTCTGCAGTGCCCTTGCTGGTTTCTCCCCTCCCTGCCCTGAGGTCCCTGCCGTGGGGTCTGAGAGACTCGGTCACGGTTGCCGGACCCCAAGGAGGTGGAGCTGGGGTTTGAACATCAGGACTGGGTGTTCACTGTTTCCATTGGACCACAAGTTCCAGCTCAGCGTCACGTGGCTGCCCCCAGGGAACACCCCACAACGCTTGAGGTGTTTGGTTCACAACCGGGGGGCCACCCTCATCTGATGGGTAGCACCAGGAAGCTGTGGACAGTCTATGACGCATGGATGCCCCCATGAGGAGGAATTATCCAGCCCCCAGGGTCAAAAACAGCCTGACACCAAGGTGCAGTACTGCGAGGTACAGAACCGGGCCTGCGCCTTTGCGCCCACCCTGCTGGCCTCGACCCAAGAGGACGGGAGCTTGGGGGGGCAGCTCAGTGCTGGGCCCTCACGTGGGGACACACGCAGCCAGAGAGCCCCAGCCCTCCCACACGGGAGGGGACAGCAGAGGCCCTGAAAACCCTCGAGAGACCGTCACGTGCTCTGAGCTCGCTGGGTCTGAACCAACTTCAAAGCGCCAGGAACACCTCGGTGCCCCCAAGAGCTCCTGAGCAAGGTCAGCCGCGGAGCTTGAGGGAGCACGGCCGGGTGGCCCGCGCTGCCGTGTGTGTCCTCCGGAATATTAAAGATCCGCATCTCACAGAATATAAATCAGAGGCGAATGTGAGGAGAGGCTGAAGGGCGGTGTCTCGAGAAAATAGAAGACTGAAGTGTCAGTGGAGAGACACAAAGAGAGACGGGATCCCTACTGAAAGGAGGCTCTCCCTGGCAGAGACGTAGAGGATCTTCCTAACAGAAATGTTCTGAGCAAAAGCCTCTCAGAGGGAAGTGGAATTTAAACTGCTGAAGAGCGTCAGGGGGCCTGGCAGGAGTGAGTCACGCTGCTGCATCAGAAAGGGTCTGTCTGCGGGGGTTGGGGGAGAGGGAGCAGAGGGACCCAGCCACAGTGGCCCAGAGAACCCCCAGGCCAGTCGGGGGACAGACTGGCCAGCCTGACAGGAAGCCACATTTACCTCGGTCCCAGGCCTTGGTGGGAAGGCCTGCGCGGCCCTTGAAAGTCTTACTAATTTATTGATCTGTGAGTTCAGGAAGAGTCTTGGATGTGGCAGCTCCAGCCCCTTCCCCAGTCACGGGTCTCCTGTGGTGCCCGTTCCCTTGCAGAGAACCCCGGGTGCAGGGACCCTGCATGCTGAGGCCTGGGGGCTCCCTGGTCAGCACCTGGGACGCTTCTCCCTTCCAGCCGGCTGTTTCCAGCTCTCTGGAACGAAGAGAGTTCAGGAATGGAGAGGTGGGAGCGGAGAGGGAGGGGCCCAGGGCATCTCTCTGGGGGCAGCTGGCTGAGCAGACAGCCTGGAGAATCCCCGCGGGGGAACTCATGCCAAAGTGTGTCTGATTTTTGCTGCAGAATTGAAGGAGGCTCGGAGGACAGAGGTCATGGGAGAAGGCAGGGACGCTAATCGGTTTTGCTTTCATCCCCACTTTAATAAACATACATGTGCCAAGCTGGCTCTGAATTATTTAAAATTATAGCAATCAGAAGAAAGACCTTCTCAAAGTCTGTCAGAAGGATTTTTAATCATCGTTGAGTAAACTTCAATTTCTCTGCAATTGAAGGGGAATTATTTCCTCACTTCAAAATTCAGTAGATGCATTGCAGGGGCTTCCCATCTACCACCATAAGTAAAAACATGAAGTGATTAGTAAGAAAAATACACCAGGAAATGAGTTTCAAGTCCATACCCTTGAAGGTTAAACGTAAGAGGCTATTACTTGCTGTCCAGAAGAAGGTTTAACTTGAGCGGTGATAATGGAAAGTCTTTATTTAAAACATTCCTGGCTGTAATTTTTATAGTCAAGGCCTAATCTTTTTTTCCTCAAAGATTTATTTTTATTTATTTATGCATACAAGAACTGGGACGCAGGCCAGAGGTGTGTGTGGAGGGGTGAGAGGACCCACCAGAGACAGAGTGGGGAGCAGAGCAGGAGGATCCACTGAAATCCACTGCTGAGGGGAGCAGCAGGGAGGCAGGGGAGGTCTGCTGCTTCCCGTGGGTCAGCTCCCTGGCCGGGGATTGAACGCAGGCTGCAATGTCTGGCCATAACTTGATAGTGCTGAGACTTTAACCCCTGTGCCACCCGGGAGGCCCTAGGCCTAATCTTTTTGAACATCCATTTGCTTCATTCATCCTGGCAGTGAGGCTACAAGTCTGGGAGCAGGGCGCTCACAGAGGTGCCCTGGGGATCCAGGGCTGGCCCCCGCGGGGAGCCGTTCCGCAGCCAGGGCCTGGAGCAGGGTGCACTTCTGGAAGCTTGAACCTGGTGGACAGGACACAGCTGAGCCTGGTCTGAGCTTGAGGGGTTCACTGAGGAGCCCCACTGACATACAAGCCTCAGTTTCAGTGATGATGAAGCTGTTGAAATGGGATGGCAGGGTTCAGGGCTTAAGGGGGGCCCAAGAGGTGGCCGGGGAGTCTCGCCCCCTTGCGAGTGGGAGAAAATGCCCGCACCGTGCATGTCTGTCGCTACTTCCACATAACCGTGGCCCACGGGATGCCGTCTGCTTGCTATTAATATCTCCAGCTTGTAGGGGAGGAATTGGGGTTCTGAGAGGTTCAGGGACCTGGGGATAATAGGGTGGAGCTTGTGGCTCCTGCGGTCCCCAACCTGCACTACGACAGCCAGGGCGGGGCCCGGGCAGCGCGGGAGAAACGAGCGGGATGGTTTCAAGAGCTGTGCCAGGGTGAGGAGCCCCGGACAGGTAATCATTAAATACACTTGGAGATAAAGCTCATTATTTCACTAGCTTCACAATGTCCTAAGAGGGAAACTGACAGCAGGTCCCCAAATCGCGCTCGATAGATTATTCATCATTAGCAGTCAGCTGACAGTGGTGGGCAGGCACCGCCGTTTACATAAACAGCCACTTGTGAAAGAAAGTCATAACCAAAAAAAAAAAAAAAAATCCTTTGCAACCTGCGTGGTGGACAAGCCAGGGAGGAGGGCAAGGGTTGAAGGGCAGAGGGGGCAGGCTGAAGGCTCAGCCGCTTCTTCCCTCGGGGTCTTCAGCCGGGGCCGTGACCCTCTAACTGCACTCATGAGGGGCCTGTGGCTTCACGTGACCAAGGCAAAGGCCCAGGGATGGGGCGCCAGGAATCCAGTGCACATCAGCTGGCTCCGCGTCACTGTTAGGCATTCGATGCACAAAGATGGAACTTGGTGGCCGGTGAGCAAAGCAGGTTGGTAACTGGCCAGACCAGGGAGGCAGGAGCTCTGGGGTCCAGATCTCTCTCCTCGCAGACCCTCCTTGGGGAACCCTCACGCCTGCCCACTGGCCACTCCAGTTAAGACAACATGAAGAGTCCCCTCCACAAGGTCCATTCTCTGATTTGCAAGAAGGTGACATAAGCTATTTAGCCAAAGTGAACAAACCACTTCCTCTGGAAACACGTTCGTGGCCCCCAGCCTCAAGTCCCCAGATCCGGAGGGTTTGCTAACAGCCCCCCATTTCCAGGTGCTGCTCCTCTTCCCTGGCTGCACCCCAGTGGCTGGCCCGGGGCACCTGCCCTGACAGGTCCCGCTGTGCCTGGCTGGTGGCCCACGGAGGGCAGCATTCAATCAACAAATATTAATTGCTGTGGCGATGTCGTGCTCTGAAAGGCTGAATCCCTCCCGCGAGGCTGATTCACTGAGCTCAGCCTGTCTGCGGGTAGCGAGGGCTTTGGACAAGAGTGAGCGGGTGGCGGTGGGGACATCTGTCCCATTGATGGATGAAATGACATCCTGATGTGCTGTATGGGCAGGATCTTTACATGTAATTTATTTTGCATTTCAATTACTTTGGAGAAAGCCTTCCTGGGGTTTTGGTCAGAGGTATGTGTAAGTTATCAGTGTAATGGATTGACTCCTGTTTTGCTAAGGTAAGTAATAGCTATTTATATATGTGTGTGTGTATATATATATTTATATATATATATATATATATATATATATATATATATATATAAAGTGCTCTAGTCTGCATTTTCCTTTATTCCTAACATGGTCTTTTCTAATTAGGGTCTTTCCTTGGCACTTGGCTTTTATTTGCCAGCCATTCCGCCTGCACTTGACCCTGGACCCAGGAGCCTGCGCGGGTGCCCAAACCCATGGTCGGGCTGCACGTTCCCTAACAGCTGGGATGTGAGCGCCGTGGCCTCCCCCAGAGCTAGGGCTTCCTGCTCACGACCCCCTGCACCTCCCCACTCAGAGGGAGAGGGAGACAAAAAGCAAACTTGATAGGGAGGCTGCTGACTGAGGGTGAAGATAACCTCGGAAGCCGTGCTGCTGGCAGCCTTCAGTGCTGGCACTTGGCAGGAGTCACAAGGGGCTCAGGCCTGGCTGCCAGTTCCGAGTGGAGAAGCATGGACGCAGGTTTTCTGCACGCAGCACTGAGACTCGGGGCCACCTTCCCTCCGCCTGCACTAGTTCTCCCTGAGTGGGGATAAAGGCAGATGCCCACTCCCAAGTTGGAGGGCTCCTGTGATCATTTCTGGGGGCCTTGGCTGCAATCCTAAGGCATTAGGGAAGCAGTAAAGTGGGCCACCTGCTTGCCTATATGGCAGCTGGGGTCCCTGAGTCACCCAAGGGGGCTGCAGGAGACAGCAAGCCTACTTCTTCCCCTTGTCCACCCACTCCATACCCCCTCTCTACAAGCAGCCCCCCTTGTCTGGGGGGGGCATTCATAATTCGGAGGGCAGAGGTCTTATCAATGAGAGCCAGAAGCAGGCGCTGGGTGAGGAGGGCAGCGGCTCAGACTGAGGCAATGGAAGCTTGCAGGTCACCCTGTAAGCAGCTGCTGCCACAGGCGCTGCGACGGGGCCCGGCTGTCTGGGGCAGTGGAGAAGGTTTTGGCGTCCAGGTGTGACTTGGAGCCTCTCCCCTGCAGTGGCGCACACAGGTGGGGCTCTGAGAAGCCCCCCAGAGGAAAGTGCTGGAAGGTCCCAGCTGCTGGTGGCTTGGAGCCGTGTGGTAGCTGCCAGGGAGGCGGTCTGGGGCGGGCCCACGGGGCCCCTGCCTGCTCCGAGGGCAGCTGGCTCTGAACCTTGTTAGCCCCAACTCCGCTCTGAAATTTAAACCTAATGGAGCCGCGATTCTAGCTGTGATTTATTAGGCCTCCCCTTTCTAGCACATTAAAGCCCTCCACGGATGAGACCATTTATCCTTATCTAATTTCTACCCACCCTCCCACGCCGGGCCCGCAGCCAAGAGCGGGGGCGTGCGTGGAGCGGCCACGGCGAGCGCAGGCCCTTGGCGTCCTTTCAACTCTCCTTTCATTCCGCCTGTCAGGCCCTTCCTGCCACAGCCACGCAGCTGCCACCAGCGAGTCTCCCAGAGGCGCCCTCTCGCCGGGCGCCCGACACAGTGTCAGGGTCTCCTTTGGGGTGTCAGGGGGGGGGGCTTCTCCCTGAAGCTAAGTGGGGTTCATTTTCTTGCAGCGCCAAGGCTGGTGACTTCCTAATGCTCTTTAGGGAAGGAACCCGGTAGAAGGAAAATATCCTCTTTAAATCCCATTTTCCTTCTCATCCCACGCTGAGCTGTTGCCATAGCAACACCCTCCTGGTTCCCAGGGCCGCGAGGGTCCCGGAGCAGGTGCCCGGAGAAGGTGCCCGGCTGCCTCCCATGGGAGAAGGTCGGTTCCCGGGTGGAGCGCCGGCTCGCGAGGTGCTCCACCCCGGGCTGCCGGCGGCTGAAGCCCAAAATTCACTCCCAAACTCCCCACAGTATGACCCTCCACGCCCTGCGGAACTGAACTCAGCAGCAGGGAAATTTACATTTTGTTTTCTGATGAACAACTCTTCCAGCCTGGGCTCCCGGTCAGGAGAGGCTCCCGTAAGGAGGCCATCTGGGGAACATCTCTTCTTCCATCTTTCCCCACCACCCCCCTTCCTACTTGCACGTGTCTGACACACCTGTCCCTGTCTGTGCTCCACATACGCCCGTATAGACACTCATGTTGGGTAGCTATATATCTATATATAGATATAATTTTTATATATGTCCATGTATCTCTTGCTATATAAATGTTCCCAGTAGCCAGAAACTACGGAGACTAAGGCCGTCATTATTCACACCCCACCTTTTAGGTTTAAATATCACTCATTTAGGGTGTGTGTGTGTATTTCTGCTTCAAATTTGTAAGAAGGGAAGATTCCAGATATGGCGAAAGATCTCGTTGTTCTCGTACCCTGTCCTCTGGCCCCTCTCTTCGCCCACCTTCTCTCTCTGGCTCCCTGGGGGTGGCGGCTAGTCCAGTTGGGTCGGTGCTGCCCTGAATATTCAGCTGGAGGGGGTGCCTGGAAGTGAAGATACCTTTATATCTTTTGCCATCCAAGTCTTTGCACTTGTGCTACACATTTACGTGCAAAATATTTTTTTGTCTGCTTCTTCTTGCGGGGGTCTAGACTTCTCCAGCTGCAAAGTCACCCCCCACATCTGGGAAGCTAGGAGCCCCAGGACCCTCCGCTATTTCTATGCTCCTTCATCGATTTGCTGGGCAAGTCCTAAAAGTTGGAGGCCAAAATTAAGGGTGATCTGGGGACTGTGACATGCAGCAAGTCCAGTACTTTCTCGCCACGGTCATGCCAGAAAAGGCATGGGGTGTGAGGTCTTGTCTGTTCAAAATAAAGCGACAGAGGGTCACTCTTGTGAGCACACTGGTCACCTGGAGGGGGATGGCTTCTTTAGGGCATTGTGAATGAGGTCATGAGGGCTCAGGTAAGATCACTCTCTGGATAAATGGTTTGTGGTTATCGATCTGGACCAACCTGACAGAAAAGCAGCTCTCTGTATTATTGCTACAATTACTTGATTTATACTTGCAATTTAGAATTTGTATGCTCAGTCAATTCTGTCAATAGCAAAAGTAACATCCTAGTCTCCAAATCTGGCATTGGATTTTGTCCCATGATTTAGTTTATCTCGAGCAAAATAACTGTCACTCAGGTCACCTGCCTCAACAGCAACTGGAAATGCAAGTAATCAGGGAGAAAACCAACCTAACGCTCACACATAAGAAAAATGTAAATTAAGTTTGAATGCTTAAAAAAATAAAGGACAGTCCCCCTTCCTTCCAAACTCCATCTTTGCTCGCTGTGTCCCCTGGTCTGAAGGAGGGAGAGCAGGGAATGCTTAGAAAATGCTACAGACTGTCTTGTCAAGGAAGGTCTCTCACATGCTCATTCCATGGACAGTTACATCAAAGCAAAAATAAATACGAAACCAGTAAGCCCGATAGTGAAGACAGTCACCAGCAGTCATGGAAACCCCCAAAAGGAAGGCAGAGCCCACAGGAGAGACTTATCCTGCCAGAGGGAGGGCTGGGGCTGGCGTGGGCAGAGGCAGGGCCCATGGCCTACACTTCCCAAACCCACGGCACTCTCCAGTTGGTGAAGACATTCCTGCTTCTTCTCTCTTCCCACAGGGGCAGGAGCAGGTGTCATGTGTGGATAAAAAGAGGCTTGGTGGATGGAAAGTACCGGTGGGTCCTGGCCCGCTCCTAATGCACTGGCCCTTCCCCAGCCCCCTGCTGTTACAGAGCTGGGGTGGGGGGCTCCCTGTGGTTTTCTTACAGCTCTGGTTCTCTGGAGGAGGGAGAAGAACTTCAGACGGCACCATCTTCTGTCATGTCCTTCTTGATTTTGGTACCAAGCATGGAAACTTCCAGATGGGGCCTCATTAGCATAGACAGGAGCACAGAGGGAGCTTCCTGGCCCCCAGCCCTACTCTTCAATGCAAGACAGCCCCAGAAGACCCCTTCTTGGGGTCCACTGAGGGACCTATTGCCTGTAGCCCTTAATACTCAGAGAAGGCATCAGACCTCTGGTTTTGATTCTCTTAAACATTTCTTTAGCACCAAAGCTTTCCGAAGGCAAAAGGTGATCAGCTCCTAAGAGAACTATAGCATCATCCCACACAGCTATTTCAGGCTACGCGCCTCTGTCATGTGGGGATTGTCTTCTCAGGTTACTTCAGGTGGCATCATCAATAGAAATTCTAGCTTGGGTGCTGGTGGAGTCTTTATCGTGACCCAATAGGAGCTACTGAATCCCATTAATAGCAATAATCTAGAACCCAGAGGAGGTGGGTGTGGAGTCCTTGAACGTAGGTCTAAGTTCTGTCTGTCTGTCTGTCTGTCTACCTGCCTGCCTACCTACCTACCTATCTGATGTCCTCGCCCACTTGACTAAATTTTGTGCTACTGTATGATTAAGATGTAGGTGCATTTTCATGTCAAGGGTCCTTAGACTCAATAAAATCCTGCATTCTGTCCTATTTTGGATGGGACCACACACATTTTTCGGTATCAAAATGTATCTAATGAATTTTTGCTGTCTCTCATTACTTTTTTTTGCACATTTATCTCCCTTAGACATGCCACAGGGAAGGGAGCCGCCATGCCGATGCGAGTTAAAGGTTCCCAGCTCCTCTACCTAAAAGTCATGAGCCTCACTCTTAACGCGTCCTACTGAACACGGAACTTTAATATATTACCTCAGACCCGAGGGCTGAGATGTGTTACATAAAGCTCCAAAAAGGACATACAGCATGATCAAGGGGTATAAAAACCTGCAAATGTGTTTCTAGAGGGGAGATTGATTCTGAAAACACAAGAGATGGGACCCCCAGTTCTGCAGAGTGTTAGCACACTATTTAATCCTGCCCGATCAGGAGGCTAACTCCTTGCAGACAACCACATACAAAAGTGTTTTTTTTCAGGGCAGTCTTCTTTTGTCCTTCCTTTGTAGCTCTGAAAAGAGTGATAATCATCAAAAGACCTGCAAAATGCAATTTTTGGCATTTCCAAGGCGGTTGGCTACTATGTCACAGCGTCTGAATTAGCATGCAGAAAATACTCGGAAGTGCTTGGGATGCTCAAGACCCTGGAGAGAAAAACAACCCCACAGTCTGCTAGAAGAACACTCAGAAGGAGAGAAATAACAGCTTTCACAGGTTCCAATTTCTTCGCTGAAAGGTCCCCCGATAAGGGACCTTTGGGGGCAGACCATACATAAATCTCGGGGCAGCCGCTCATCTGTCTAAAAAGGTTGGCTGTCTTACACCACTTACGGGTTTTTAAGACGTGTTGTCATTCTTTAATCATGGTCATTATTGGAGACTATGATTGAAATTTTAATTATTAAGTAGAAGGAATTGTAAAGCACTTCCATCAGGCGGCTGCTGTGCCTGGTGATCGGCCATCAACCCACTGATGCCAACCTGGAAGCGTGTTGGAACAGCGCGGCGACCCCGCAGAGGGGGAGGCAGCAGTCTGTCTACCTCCTACCGGCTGCCTGTCTCCTCAACTGTCTGCCTGCTGTTTACTGCAGGGCCAGTGTTTAGACCAAATGTTCAGTAATGTGAAAACAGCAATTATTCCCTTCCTATATTTAAATGAAGTATGAGTCGCCTTGATTTAATAGCAAAGAAGCATTTCTGAGGCACAAAAAACATTTCAATCATTGAGTGCAAAGATTATGCTTAGAATCCAGGTTTGCTTATATTTTAGATTTATTTATTCATGCATACAAGAACCGGGGTACAGGTCAGATGTGCGGGAGGGTGAAATGATTCAC
The DNA here is from genome assembly GCF_964194135.1 of Talpa europaea. NCBI lineage: Eukaryota > Metazoa > Chordata > Mammalia > Eulipotyphla > Talpidae > Talpa > Talpa europaea. The sequence continues at coordinate 3,592,976 of NC_140068.1, read as the reverse complement.
CAGAGACAGAGTGGGGAGCAGAACAGGCAGACTGACTGAAACACACCGCTGAGGGGAGCAGCGGGCTAGACAGGAGAGGTCTGCGGCGCCATGTGGGTATCTCCCCGGCCGGCAAGGATCGAACCCACGCTACAGAGGCTGCGGACAGCTTCACAGCGCTGAGCTCAATCGCCTGCTCCACCTGGGAGGTCCCAGTTTGCTTCCTTCTTTTACAGGCGAGGGTGCTATTAGCATCTACGCTGGTGACTGCAGCCGGCCAAGGTCTGCACTTCTGTCCAGCCGTGAATGCAGCAGGTGAAAGGACTACAATTTTGCCAGAAAGTCATACATGTCAGGATCGTGAGATGCACCTGTTGCAGGACTCACCAGCACCTGGTTCTAAGCCTAGAGAATAAACCCAGAAACCACTCTGGTGTCCTGGGAAGCTGCAGTGAGTGTCGCGCCTCCGATGGCCTCACATCCCTCATCCCACTGGTCATTTAAAGTGAGGCCGCCCCATCCAGAGCTGGGGAGTGACTCCTGCTCAACTGGGCTCAGCTGCGCCTGGGCCTGGTTGAAAGGGAGGCCAAGGGAGGTTCTGCAATGGCTGCAGATAAGGTGGTAACTGTTTCACCAGGTGCATCACGTGTGGAAACCCCACCAAGCCCGACAGTAGGTGAGTGTGTGGGGGTCTCTTCCTGCCAGTGTGCAGCCTACGTGGACTGCTGTTCCCTCTAATCACAAGAACATCCTCAGCAGTGCCCTTGAGCAGACTTTGAACCCCAGCATATAGCAGACATTAAACCTCCATTTGGTTTTAGTTTATTTCTGTGAACTAGGACCTTGGCCGGTCGGGAATCACTGAGGGGGTGTGCCACGGATGTCTGTATGGTAGAGACTTACAGGATGGATTGGTGGGGACACGCTGTAGGCTGGAAGGGAGTAGGTAGCTATTGAAGCTCAGACAAAGGACAGGGGACCCTGAATTGATAGGAAAGAGGAGACAGATGGAAGAAACATTCTCCAGTTAGATTCCATCACTGGTCAATCAGCTGCTGGAGTGAAGTGTCAGATTCGCTGTGGGTGATCACTGGCACTGCTCGGGGCAAGCCCTGTGACACGAAGGTAGGGAGGGTTTGCCTGTGGGTGATGGAGGAGGTGGAGAAATGAATTCAAGTACTGGACACACTTTGGAAATGCTCATGGCGGTTCCAAGTGGGGGATTTCAGCAGGAAATCAGAAGTGCCACCTGGGACTCAAGAGCGTGATCTTCCCAGGAAGGAAGACTCGGGGTGTATCTACTGTAGAGGGAGTCAGATGCTCAGAAATGTGTGACGGACCAAGGACGGTCCCCTTGAAAACACTAAGTGTCTGGTAGACGGTGAGCCCGATGGAGACTGAGGAGGGAAGCCCAGCGCTGGGTGGGGGGAGGTGGTCACGCCATCCCCTGCAGAGGCCTCGGGGAGGGGACTCCTGCATGGGGACCTACATTATATGGTTCGTTCTCTTCATCTTTGCATCGTATTTGCCTCCACCGACTGTCTCCCAGGATAACCACAGTCTTGTCTCTCTAGAGAGATTGGCTCAAAAGTGAGCCTGGAACCATTTATATTTAACGAGCTGGCTTATAAAGCATTCTTTCAATTCTAGTCACAATGCCTTGTAAAGATCAACTTTCTAGGTCTCTGGCTTATAAGCCGGCCTTTTCCTGTCAAAATACCACCGAAGGAGGTATTTCAGGGCCTGATTTGGTATTCAGTTAAAATTGAAGCACATGCTCTTCCATTACCTAGAAGCTAATGACTATCTAAATTAGCTATATGGCCCAAAGCAAAGATAAGGTGTTAGTATGTTTGACCAGTCATTAAAGTGTGTCTTTCTGGAAAAATATCCACTCAAGTGAAATGACACCATGATGTTCCATCAGCAGAAAAGCTCTAGCCCTTATTAAAAGGTCTACTTTGAATGTCTCCCCAGGGTAATCATATAAAAAAAGAATCAAAATTTAATATGTTGTTAGTTGAGGCTGACTTGCTGAAAAATAAACTGAATTAGTTGAGAATTGCTGCTAAAACATTCTATAGCTGGCAAATATTGCTCTGATTCTCTAGAGAATGGTAGCAATAAAAACACATTGCCTGTGCCTTGCATCTCAAAGTTGGCATTCTTGAAATAATCACTGATTTTTACTCAAAACCAGCTTAATATCTCCTGTACACAGAGGTCATAGACTGAGGCCAATGATATGTTCTATTTCCTCAGAAGTCCACTGCTTGATTTTTGTGTTAGATAAAAGTTACTATAAATGAGGAGATATAAAGATTTTGCAAGCCCAGTGCAGAGTAGAGGAAAGGCAGAGAGAAACAGTCGGGTACACGCAGCATGAAAAGAAACTGCCATGTGAGAATTATGGGTAATTGAACACTATCGAGTCCCAAGGTCAGCGCCAGCACTGTGGCTGGAAGGTCAGTGAAATATTACTGGGCAGACTGAGCCCAGTAGAGTTCCTGGGCTTCAGTACAGGCCCTGGAAGGTGACAGCAGTCAGGGCCACTTTCATTTAGCTGCATCTCCTGACTGGTCCTGCCCCCACTACCAAGGATGCCAACACTTTCTCAATTTAGAGAAGTATCCCTCCTGTCCCATCCCTCCTGGCCCATCCCTCCTGGCCTAATCCTTCCTGGCCTATCCTTCCTGGCCTATCCCTCCTGGCCCATCCCTCCTGTCCTGTCCTTTCTGGCCCATCCTCCTGGCCCATCCTCCTGGCCCATCCTCCTGGCCCATCCCTCTTGGCCTATCCCTCCTGGCCCATCCTTACTGATCTGCTATAGAGCCCTGTTGTTTAGAGGTCAACCGACTCCAAGCAGATATTAAGAAATCCTAAACTGGCCATTTCCTCCTGTTTCCCCCTGATCTTGGAGAGACAGCACTTGGGATCTGCTAACACCTTGTGAAGGTACCAAATACTGAGGTCTGCAAGGCTTTTGGATCACTCTGCCTTACACCTACTGGATGCTTTTTCTGACCATTTTGAAATTTAGTTACAGAATAGTCCACTTTCTCAGTTCCTGTGGATGGACACTTCACAGTCAAACTCCAATATTGATAACCTTCTAAAAAGTGCCTTAAATTAAAGACCCAAGCAGTGTGGCGCATGTAACAAATGGCCACAGAGACTACAATTTTAGAAGAGCAGGCCTCATTCAGTCAGTCAAAACAGGCCCCCACCAGCTCTGCTGGTGTCTTAGGGCTTTGTTGACAAAGCTTGGGGAGTGTTTGTTTATTGCTGTGGCTTATCTGAAGGGGGGGCACGTTTTCTTACTTGCCTCTCTTGGTAATGACAAGCTCTTAATATTGAGATTTTATTTTTTTATCACCTCACAGCTGAACGACATTTTCACACTTTTTTTTCAACCTAAAGAACTTATTTCAGTATTTCTCGTGGTGCTAGTCTACTGGAGATGAATTCTGTCAGCTTTTGTCTTTCCAAAAATGTCATTTTTTGGCCTTTATATTGAGGAATTGTTTTTGCTAGGTATTGATTTTTAGCATGACATTTTTTTTCTTTCAATACTTCAAAGCTGTCATTCACGGTTTCCTGACCCCCATTGTTTTTGATTCAGAAGTCAGCCCTAGTCTCGTCTTTGTTCCCCTGCATGCACTATATCTTTTCCCTGTGGAAGTTTTTAAATTTATCTCCTGACCTTGGGTTTTTCAGCATTTTGACTATGACTTCTACACCTATGATTTTCTTTGTATTAGTCCTGCTTGATTTGCTGTGGGTTTTTGATCTTTGACTTAACATTTTCCCATAAATTTTGGAAAAAATGTCTACCATTATGTTTTCAAATATTGCTTCTACCCCATTCTCTCTTTTGGGTCGGATTTGGATTCCAATTACATGTATTTTGGACTGATTCACGTTGTCCTGCAGATCTTAGGTGCTCTGTTTCCATGACCTTCTTCTCTCTGTTTGGCTGTCGCTCAGTCTTCTGTTAATCTATTGAACGACAGTCAATCCTGATCGCATATTTTTCACTCTAGTATTTCTGGTTGGTTATTTTTCCTGGTTTTCATCTTTCTGCTTGAACTTCCTACTTAAATAGAGTTTCTACCATTTAAAATATGCTCTGGCATATACATCAGCACTGTCTTTAGACCTGCATTTAGTAGTCTTCTCTCCTGGGGTTGGTTCTAGTTCTGTTGACTATTCCTCTCTTGATCATGAAACGTATCTTCTTTGCATTTTGCATGATTTTTAATTGTGTGTCAGGCATTGTGTATGAAAGAACGGTAGAAGCCACATTAAATAATATTCTTATTTTACTTCATGTGTTTAGAGGGAAGGATCAGCTCTTTCCTTCCACATTCCTTTGGTTTTGAATATGGCCAAGTCCAGAAATCTCTTTGTTCGTATTGCCCACACTCCAGCTTTTCTACCCACAGATCTCTTCCTGTTTTAAGTCTGGATACCAGATTTTTGGGCTACTGGATGGATTTTCTTTGTCTCGTGTGCTGTTTCTGGATTTCTGTACTGTAGAAAAACAATGTCCACCCTGCTGCCCTGGCTCAGGCTTTGAAGCGCCCTGCAGGGGATGCAGTGAAGGCCAGGCCTGCCCACTGTCATGTCTCTTGGGTCCTCTGCTCTGCGCTAACCTTTCTTTGGCAGTTGCTGCTCGGCATCCTGTGTGCGCAGGGCCAGCCTGGTAGGGCTGTTTACTGTGTTGGCAAATCCCACCCTGGTTCAAACTTGCTGCTTGGCACGGTCACCTCATATTCCACACACCACACGTGTCTATGACATGTTCTGTAAAGGTTCAGCTGGTTGCTCCTTCCTCCGTGGCAGATTTCTCCATTTCCCACTGCCTGCCAGGGCTGAAAACAGGTGGGGATCTTCTTCTTTTTAAAATTGTCCCTTGTAACAATTTTATTTAGTTTTCCTTTTGATCTCAGATATCTGATGGGTTTAAAACAACCCTTCTACAGGGGCCTCCCTGGTGGCACAAGGGGTTAAGATGCAGCACTAAGAAGATATTGCCAGCCACTGCAGCACGAGTTTGATCCCAGGCCAGGGAGCAACCCACATGGCACAGCAGACCTCTCCTGTCTCCCTGCTGCTCCCCTCAGCAGTGTGTTTCAGTAGATCTGCCTGTTCTGTTCCCCACTCTGTCTCTGGTGAATCCTCTCACCCCCACACCTCTGGCCTAAACCCCAGATCTTGTATGCATAAATAAATACATCTTTAAAAAAATAAAAATAAAAAATTCGACTATAGGGATATCCTGTTTTAGTTTGTGTGTGTATGTGTGTGTGTGTGTGTTATGGTGGGAATTCATATAATATTTTTATGCTCTCTTCATTGGTTTACTAGTTCCCAATTTTGCATTCATCACTATGCTCTGTTGAGGTATTGTAGAATTTTGCATGATTCTACTTGTACTCAACTAACCCAGACACTGTGCACTGTTAGGATCTGAGGGTGCCCTCTGCATAGTTAGGATCTGAGGGCGCCCTCTGCATATTACAAGATAAATCAGTACATATCTGAGGCAAGTCATCTTTTCTGGTGACACAAGCTCAGTGCAGAGTGAGGCCTAACCTGAGAGCCACAATGCTGAGCAGACATCTGCACAGACACAGAACCACAAGGCACCCTAACCTGCTCCCCGACAAGTGACTGATAGGTTTATTTTACAGTTACTTGCCAACACAAGACAGAGTGGAATCTCGGGGTCCTCTCTGTGAGCACGTGCAAGCTTCTTAGCCTCACCTACGAGCGGCTTCCTTTCCTGACGCTCCAGCAGTTAGGCAGTGCTTGTCCCTCCATTTCTAGGGGCAGAAGCAAAGTGCTCTTCTGAGGGCACAGGCCAGGAATCTGGTCTGGAAAGGAGACCCCATATGCCAGCTGACCCTCTCTCTGTGAGGTGTCCCACGACCCAGATGCTACACTTGTTTTCTTGTCGCTGATTTCATTTTTTTTCTTAACATTGCCTCTAGATTGTGAAGCCTCTCTCATCACTACTCATCAGCATCCTGCTGCTGAGGGAGCTGTTTGTGCTGATGAGTATCTGTCGTTTTCAGCGCACTGGGAAGCGGCATTTGAGAGGGACTCTTCCACCTCTGCCCCAGATTCACTAGAACTCATCTGTTCTTCACCAGCAAGTGTTAAGAGCTGCCGATGTGCCTGGCACAGTGCTGGGCATCTGATATAAACACACGTGCTATGGACGCAGTTCCATCCCAGAGGAATATGTAAACTATTAGCTTCCGGTGAGCTCATTTCAATGTATATTTACCAAATTCTCATATATGGTGGCGTATGGCATAGTGACTAGTCAGAGGGACCATTCTCTGAAAGTGTATAGCCTATGGGGAAGACAAAAGCAATTTCAGCCCAGTGCTTGGGAAGGCAGTCTCGGGGGTGCTGAGCCAATCTAAGAGGGGGAGCTAAGTGAGGCTTTCTGGTGATGATGAGGCAGGACTGTCCACACTGCTCGCCACTGCCTGGGTCTGCAGAGACCAGCCCTGAGACAAACGTGTCGACTGTTACACAACCTTGAACTATCAACCCTAAAACACATGGTGTTTCCTTTATACAGCAAAGCTACCGCCACTCTAGAGGGATAGTCCTACAATATCTACGAAGGTGGTTAAAAATAACTGGGCACATTTTCTTTTAACACCACAACAGTTAATATCTTAAATACTAGAGACACCCCTTCAAGTCTCCTTAAGTTTAACAGAGAATCTGGGTCACCCAAATGACCACCCTCTCTGATTTAATGCTCACTTCCTGCTTTCTCCTGTCTCTTCCTGACTGTATTTTTTCAATATAATTTTTACATCATTTTTCATTTTTGCACAATGTATGCATTTTCATCTTGGTTATAGTCCCCTACAATTCCCACCCCCCTTATTTTGACCCTAATTCCTCCTCTCCCTCGCCCCTCCCCCCCAGTGTGTCTCTGGTTTATAGTTGCTTGTTGATTTTGATTTTTACTTTATTATAGTCATTTTCCTGGAAATCTGTGTGAAGATTCCTCAACCTGCTAAGCATGGAGTGCCATAGGATCCAGCAATTCCACTCACTCCTGGGTATTTGCCCAAAGGACACAGAATCATCAATTCAAAAGGGTACCTGCACCCCTATGTTGATAGCAGCACTATTTACAATAGCTAAGCGTTGGAAACAACCCAAATGCCCAAAAATAGATGACTGGATCAAGAAGATGTGGTCCATATACACCATGGAATGTTACTCAGCATTCAAAAAAGATAAACTCATGCAACTTGCAGCAACATGGAGGGAGCTGGAAGCGAAATAAGCCAGAAAGAAAAAGAAAAATGCCGGATGGTCTCCCTCATAGCAGGAATCTAGAAAACCGACTGTATTTTACCTGTACTTATTATGACCAACGTCCTAATCCCACTTTATACTCAATCTCAGTCACTGACACGAGTTTATTCATATTTACAGGGACTCAGGATGAAAAGTCCATTCATTTGGAACTGAAATCTGCCCAACTTCACCTGTGATTCCTCCCAATACTCGTGCTTTGGAAAGGCTGCGGTTTAAGTGGGGGGTCAGCAGCCTGTCACCCCCCCACCCCGCCATGCCTGCAGCCCCTCTGGGGACGGGGCCTCTGCAGCCTTTACTTGTCTGAAGTTGCCCGCGGGTGGCGCTGGGGGTCCGCAGGCTGCCAGGCCGGGCACCCCAGGGGGTGACACCGGGCTCCCCGCGGGGCTCACAGGCGCCTGTCCGCCGACCGGGGGTGCTGACTGCAAGCAAAGGCAATTTTACCCGGAGCCCCGGCAGCGCAAAGGTGGGTCCCCCCCGGCCCCCGCAAACCGCTGGAGGTGTCCTCCGAGGCCCCCCTCCATGCACATCCCCCTTGGAGCTCAGGAGCAGAACCGGGCGTGCCTCGCGGGCAAGAAGACGGCGCAGGGGGGTGAGCTAGGGAACCCGGGCCTTGGGAGACGCCTGGATCACCCCCAGTCTTTGCTCCAGAACCCCCATCCACATGGCCGGTGGGGGGGGGATCCCCGCGGTCCTGTGGGCCATTTTCCGTTCACCTCCCTCCCGAGACTGAGCCGATGCCCCGCAGCGCCGGGGGTGGCCGAGGAGCTGCCATGCGCAGGTTGGGGGGACCTGGGGCTGCAGGCTGCGCGGGGGATCCTTCTGGACAGAGCAGGGATGGCTGAGAAGAGGGGTGGAGGGTAGGTGGGGGAGGGAGAGATTGTCAAGGCTCTCGGGAGTCCCCCAAGTTCAGGCGCAGGATTCTGAGAGCTTGGGGAATTCTAAATCAGAACCGTGTCCACCAGGTGGTGAAGGTGTCTGTCCTCCCCAGGTAACCAGGACACAGAATGCGTTTAACAGTTCGTAGCTTGAGATATGCTTAAATATTCAGGTGTGGGTTATGTACACTTGTTCTCATACCCAGACCCCCAAAATGGACCTAATGATTGCCTCTCATCAGGAGAGGCAGACATAGGCCAGACATCAGTAGGGAAAGAAACAGGAAAGCAAAAAAGTCTAGAAAGAAACAGTCAAACACCGGAGAGTTTAAACTTGTGCAGTTTTGTGTCATGGGAGTATTTTTTGGTTTCCTCCTATTCACGGATACCTAAGCAGTTTTAACATCAGAAAAAATATTTGTTCATGAATTCAAAGCTACAAATATCCAGCCAGTGCCTGGTGCAATGCCAGCACGAGACGAGACTAAAACCGCAGGACGCAAGACCCAACTCAGCCCAACCCCACAAAGAACAGGAAAAACAGGCAGGCATGCGTGGGTGGCCGTAAGGGATGGGTCTCCCTTAAGCCTTTCCGTTACCTTGAAAATACATATTGAGGGGCCTCCCTGGTGGCGCAGGGGTTAAAGACAGCACTGTCAAGCTGCTGCCAGCCACTGCAGCGAGAGTTTGATTCCCTGGCCGGCCAGAGGCTGACCTGCATGGCGTAGCAGACCTCTCCTGTCTCACCCGCTGCTCCCCTCAGTGGTGTATTTTAGTAGATCCACCTGTTCTGCTCCCCACCCTGTCTCTGGTGAATCCTCTCACCCCCCCCACACCCCCACACCTCTGGCCTGCACCCCAGCTCTTGTATGCATAAATAAATAAATTTTTAAAAAAATGAAAATACATATTGATAGAATGAGGAACTAATTTCTGTGTGATTTTGATTGGCAAAGTATATCAAAGGCAGAGCCAGGAATCCAAAGGTCTCCTAGCAGGCTGCAGTCACAGGCTGATTTAACTGAGGGAATTTTGACAGAGCCTTCATCCCAACACGGGAAGGCCTGCGACCGTCACACGGATGGCGGCCGCTGTGCTGGTCACAAGTGGAATAGAGAGAACAGTTGTGGCATGAACATTAAATTGCTCTTGGGTCACGTTGCAGAAAGATAAAGCATAGAATGAAGGGATAGTTTTCCTTTGCTAGATGGCGGCAAAACTTCATCAGGAGCCCATAAATTATCATATCAGTGTTGGTAGGCAAAAAATAATGAAGCAAATGGCAACGTTTTCTTTTCTTAGCAACTCAATAGCATTGTGGCAACGTGGACGGAACAGGAGGAGGTGATGGTAAGTGAAATAAGTCAGAAGTAGAAAAATCTGGATGGTTTAATTCATACACAGAATATAAAGATACAAAGCCAAAACCGAAAAAATTCCAACCCTAACAATCTGACTGCAGAATTGAGGCTACCAGAAGGGGCGGCATCGCGGGAACAAAGGGGGAGGGGGTCCAATGGACCATGTGAAGGACTGTGGGGGCCCTGGTGTGGGGTGGGCGTCGTGGGGTGACAAGCATCTGAAGAGGTGTGAACCTGCACCCCTGAATCACATACAGTGTTGTAAACCAATGTAAACTCAGCAACAAAAAATTCAATAGAAAATAATAAAACAGGCCTCCCTGGTGGCGCAGCAGGTTGAGCGCAGCGCTGTGAAGCCGTCCGCAGCCTCTGCAGCGCGGGTTCAATCCCGGCTGGCCGGCGAGATTCCCACGTGGCGCAGCAGACCTCTCCTGTCGTGCCTGCTGTTTCGCTCCGCAGTGTATTTCGGTCGTCTGCCTGTTTTGCTCCCCACTCTGTCTCTGGTGAATCCTCTCACCCTCCTGCGCCTCTGGCCTGTACCCCAGCTCTTGTATAAAAATAAATAAATTTTTTTTTAAAAAAAGAAAATAATAAAACAAAATAATGAATCATATGGAGTTGTTCCTTCCTGTGAGAAATTTTGGAAAAATCTAATTTTATTTTTGTGTGTATGTTAAGAAAAGTCATGTCTGTCTGTCTGCACAAGGATATTTTGGCAATATTCCATTTTTTTTCTCCTCTACAGTTGTTTCTTGATCATTCTGAGGAAGGGGCGAGTCAGAGAGTATTGACTGGCTCACCGATCTCATTCCAGCTAAGGAGAGACTTTCTTCACGTGGGTCCTTAAACAATGAGATTGAACTTGCCTATATTTCAAATGTATCAATATGTTATTTAATGCATTAATAAAGACACACATATTATAAATTATAAAGTTAATTTTACTCTTTGAGAACTGTATTTCTTTTGGATTTTATGTCTTTCATCACATGCCTTTAAAATTAGTGTCTAAAATAAATGTCTAAAGCTTTCATCAAACTAGCAAAGGTATCCAAGGCACAAGAGCAAAGAATTCCATACTAGGAGTTTGATATTTTCTATTAAGAAAACAGTGAGATTCTAAATATTAGGTGCTGCTTTTGCTGCATCTGTGGAAAACCAGAATTTAAAGAACTTAGCTGTTCATAGCCTTGTACCCCTCTAAGGCCTTATTTGTGAGGTCACAGTTCACAACTGCGATCGATGTGTGCAAGGGAGACGCTAGCTCGCACTCAACCTGCTCAGTTCAAGTGTTTTTCTTGGAGAAAAGCTTCAACTTACATCAAATTTTTTTTAAAGCTGAAGATGTTGTTTTCAGGCCCCTCTGCGGGTGCTGGTGATTCCAAAGCCCACGACTGACAGCCCCCGGGGAAGGAGGGCTGTGGGGGTGAGGGCCCTGGGAGGCAGGAGACCCACCATGGTTTCCTTGGCATTTGGGTTCTGGAACACGGGAGATGGGCTGGAATTATGTGGCATCTCCACCCTCTCTGGCTCTCACTGGGACATTCCGTAATTACAAAGAGATGAGAGCTGCTTCATGTCTTGCACCCTCTGTGAAGAACTTCTGTAGCGTGAAAAGGAAGGGAATAGAAATCCAGAGCCAGTTTACCGTTGCTGCTAAGAGAATAGCTGGGGGCGAGCCGAGGTGGAATGGCTTTAATGCAAACCAGTGCACGCAGTTCTAATTAGGCGGTGAGCCCTGCACGGAAGTGAGCATTATGTCTGCTAATTAACTTGGCTGATGCAGGAGAGTGAGGGATCCTGAGGAAAAGCCAGGGGCACTTAACTCGCCCGTGTGGTTCATTATTACAGAACATTGCTCTCCTGGAATTTCCCACCTAGCATTTAAAAAAGAGATTATTTTGCTTTAAAAGTATTCAGATCCTTAAGTGACACTTCTTGCAGGCTATTGGCAGCTTGTATTGGTGATGACAAATGGTTGGGGATTTTATTTAGTACAAGGTTAATGATTATAGGTTACAAAGACGGCTTTCATTCAGGAGCAGGAGGGTAGAACAGATTTATTTTAACTTTATTTTGGGGATGAGCATAGAAAATGTGAAAGGAGAAATTGCTTTGGTGTTTTGCTATAGAATAATTTAAAAATAATTCTTATTTTTCTGTATGATAAATGAGAATATATAAATATTAGGAAAACGATAAAGATATGCCACGTTGTTAGGAAGTATAAGCATGACTAATATGAGAATTATCCTGACAATGGCATCAAATTCTCTGAAGGATGTTACTCCTTGCTCTCCAGTGTCATCTGGGAGGAAATGTATCCCCTGTGAGCCATCTAACTGCATTGAAGTAGAGGTAGAAGATGGTGGCTGGTCTCTAAGCAAGAGAGAGTTATATGAAAAGTAGCCTTTATTGACAGATTTGTGCAAGGTACACATACATAAATAGCTCATTATACCTGAGCTGTATCAAGCGATCTGAATTAACAACATAGGTCAAATGTGTTCTATTTGGCTCTTCTGAGGACACTGAGATGCCAGTATTCATGGATAGAGTAGGCTGTCTCTTCCCAGACTCGGGGCATGGCTCGCTAGGCACCTCTAGGAGAGTGTTAGATACCATTGGTTGTTGAACGACACACTCTTGTGTATGAAAAGGCGCATTATAGCAGGTGCTCAAGGGCCACAGGAAGAGGCCAGACTGTCTGGGATGATACTAGACCTGTGGTTGTCACCATGTCACCCTTTCCTTCCATAGTCTGTGTCTTTGTCTCATATACAGTTCACCTCTCTTTATAGTACCATTTTCATTGGAATGTAAAGTGAACCTGTGACCACATATAATTTTATTGTTATGTACTAGTAAGATAACACAGCCAGATAGACCACATTACAAAATAATATTCATAGTTACTATTTACCATTATCACACACATATGCTAATAATTAAGTCACCTTTAACTAAATAACTAAAATACTTTTGAAAGGATTGTTTTATTTGCTCCTCAAAATAGCTAAATGGCTTCTCCCAAAACCCTAAATGGCTTATCAAATAAACAAGTAAATAAGCCTTGTGTAGCTATGCTAATGCAAAAATATAAATACAGTCATCCTATATAATGAATATTTAGAATACCCTTTAATAACCAGTAACAGGATTTTATTTTTGTTAATGTATTGTAAGAAAATAACTAGATAAATCCAAAGGAATTTATGGTCAAGAATATTTTTTGTAATGTTGCTTATCATAGCAACAAAATTTAAAGTTTGTCTATAGGTAGTTCATGCAACAAAGCATGATGCCTTCATAAAGGAGAGCACTATGTGGTAACTAAAATCCATACATAGAATGTGACAATTTGGGTGAAAAAATATGTATTTGCTTGTGTGTGCACAGAGTATTTCTAGAATGGGAACAAAGGCTGAGTAGTAACCTCTGGACAGCCTGTAAGTGGAGCGTGAAGGCAGGGAATAAACCCTTATGTGCACATGTGGTTGTGTATTGGGTGATTAGCATGATGATGGAAAACTGGAAAATAATGCTGTATTTATTACATACATGTTCATGATTATCATTTAATGAAACCCTATGCAAAAATCAACATATGTAATAACACTAATATTTAAGAGATTGTAAGTGTGGGTGTGCATCCTAAAATGCCCCCCCAAACAAAGAAGCAACAGTGAGTAGTAGGATTTCCCCTGATTTTACGACTTCGTATGCTCACTGTCCACTTTTTTATCTTGTTTGGGTGTGTTAGGTTGATATCTTGATATTTTACAATCAGAAAACCAACAGCGATGCCATTTCGATTTTGAGACCGTGGAATGAAGGACCCAGCAGTGCCGGCTTAAGTGTGTTTTTGTTTGACGAGGGAAAGGATCTCATTCTGATGCTGCAACATTAACTTTTGTAGCATCTGCTCCATCCCCAGGGACGATGCCAGTCACAGGGATCTTGAACTTGTTGGGAAATGAGAGAATGAAGGACTTCTTTTAAAAGAAAGCATTTGACTTGTAGATAAGTGTGGTTTGACTTGGAGTCAGGAGAAATCTGGAATCAGTCTCTGGAGGGTGGGCTGCAGTGGCACCCTCAGGAGGGGCCCATGTGTGGTGAGTGTGGGTGAGGCTCACAAAGGGCTCATCTCTGTGTGTTCGTTCCCAGGCAACCCCGCCCCTGACAGTAGACAGGGTCTGTGGTTCAGGTCTGGGCAAACAAGAGTGGTGAGAAGGGGCAAGTGTCATATTGGGGATTAGTTTGAGGGACCGGTGTGCAATTCCTGGTATCTTCCCTCTGAAGTGAGTTTATGGAAATTCAGGTCACAATGAGCCTCTTCAGCTTGGTCCCCAAGTGACATGAGCAGATGACATGAGCGAGAAGTAAACTTGGGTTGTGTTAAGACACACAGGTTTTGGAGTCAGCATAACTTAGCCTGTCGTGTCTATGTCCTTTGTGGAGCTGGCGCAAGATGAAAACGCAGAGCCCCTCATTCAAAAACTATTTAGATCCTGAAGATGGGAGATCAAATCATTTATTTGAACTTCTTCTTGTTTCTCAATGTGGGTCTGAGCGGCTGTATTTCCCCGCTAGCACTGCTTTTGCAATGGATGGTTCTGGATGGTTGTGTCCTCATTGTCACTAGTCTCGAGGTGTTTTAAAGCACGAGTAACAATGTTAACTCAATAAAAAGAATTTTTAGTCTTTTGAGACGGGGTAGGAGAGCATTAAGCCACACACGGAGCCCCCTGAAAACAGGACCCTGTATGACTGCACAGGTCACCCACCCACAGAGTTGGCCTGATTTTCCCCTCTCCCCATCACAGAAACCTTGCAAAAGGGATTTTTAATGCCCTTATTTCACATGGGAGGAAATTGCGAGCTTAAGCAGCTTGCGCGCAATCCCAGCGGTGGTAATGTCACACGCAGACCCTTGCTGCTTCGGGAGGATGGCCATAGCTAGCATGGGCTTTTTGTAGGCTGATGGACCTGGGCTACGGGACGCAAGGAGCCAAGTGGACATCACAGGGAGCAGATAAGAGCTGGGAAACATTAAATCCTTTTGTAGAAAACCACCTACCTGGAGCCCTCAACAGACGGTAAAAAAAGAGTCTCATTCATTACATACTGAGCAAATGTTTTCTTTCTCCAGAAAGTATACTTAGCAATTTCAGTCCTTTATCTGAAATACCTGCATCAGCACATGCTGAAGAGCACCCATAAAGAAAAGCAAGCACAGTGTTTGATTTCCTCGCTGTAACTAATTAGCATTAAAAAATCCATTTTCATAAGCAATGCTAACAACCACTCAGTAACTGGCAACAGGCGCTGACAGTGCAGCTTTCTCCATGGTAACAGACAGGGAAAACACATCTAGAACCACTAAGCCAGAGTCCTGGGGGACGCAGAGGGGACCGTTTGCTCGGAGAGGCAGTGCGGAGAGGCAGCTGTCACCCAGAACAGGGGAATACTTGAGTCAAGGCGGTGTCGGGATGATGCACAGCCACACAAATGTGGCGCAGCTACCCCTTCAAGGCTAGGCAAGATGTGCAAAAGCTGCTGTTGAGAAGGCTTTTCCAATGACAATGGTGTGGTTTTTTCTTGAGAATTCCAGCCACTGCCCCAGCTAACTGTCCCTTTGACTTTGCTCCTTGGCAGTATGCCAGCACAGGGCACAGAGGCTTCAGGAAAGGAAAAGGAAATGTGGCTCAAGAAGAATGTAAGGAATGAACTGGGTCATAAAAAAAAGGTGGCTGCCATGAGCTAAGGGTCAGATCTGCCATCTCACCTTCAAGGCCTCCTTGTGTACTTGTGCTAATGGGGTAGCTCGTGCTAATTGGAGCTCACTAGGGAGGGAGCACACTCCCGGGCCATTTTCTTTTCTTTTCATAGAAACTCAGAGTGATTTTCCAAAGAATGAAAGAAAAAAGAAGGAAAAAAATGAATCTGCTTGTTACAGTTACTTTAGAAAATGAGTGTGACATGGGTAAATAAATATGCTCTTTTTTTTAAAGGTGTGCATATATTTTTTTAAAGATTTGTTTATTTATTTATACAAGCACTGGGTACAGTCAGAAGTGCAGGAGGGTGAGAGAATTCACCAAAGCCAGAGTGGGGAACAGAACAGACAGAGTACACTGGCAAAGTACAGTGCTGAGGGGAGCAGCGGGCACCACAGGAGAAGTCTATCGCGCCATGTGGGACCCTCAAGGGCGGCCGGGGATCGAACTGGCGCTGCAGAGGCTGCGGGCGGCTTCACAGTGCTGTGCTCAACTGCTGCACCACCAGGGGAGGCCCCAATATGCTCATTTTGGAAGGGAGTGTGATAATATAATTTGCCAACGAGGGATACAGCAGTTGCTTAGAGCAAAAGGGCAGGTGAATTCAAAGAAATACTTTGTCCCTGTTAAAATAATTAACAAACACACCCTTTTTTGAAACTATATATTCAAAGAGATGACCAAACAAGAAGAATGTAACTCATGCTACTCAACTAGATATCATGTCAATGATGCACTGAATGTTTTCTAGCTCAGAAATTTTAGGGAGTGTGTGACATAAGCTCTCCTGGCCACTCCTGAACACTCACTGACCATTTAGAGAAGATTTGTCATGATGTCAACACACAAGGTTACTTGGGATCACAACATTCTTGCTCGAGGAGCTAATATAGAAATTTTACTCTGTTCCTAGCATTGACTCAAGAAAACAATTGCTGCAAATAAATATGAATAAATGTGTCAATAATATGGGTAGGTATTTTCAGGGAGGAAGACAGCCAGCAGAGACGAACTGGCCAGGCTGAGAGTTGGCTGTCAAGTTGTACTTACTTCCTCAATATAATTTTGAATATTTCAGAAAAACATTAGGATAAAGTACAGCTGCTTGTGGGGTTGGTAGGGAAGCACAAAGGACGCTCACTGTGGCGCCGTTAATTCTCTGCAAGGCAGTCTGAGCCTCAGAGACTGGGGCAGAGGCCTGGCTCTCCTCTACAGCGCCATACCAGCACATGGCTCCCAGGTGCTGGCGTTGTTTCTGGCTTTTGTTTGCTTGGTTATTATTTATTTCATTGAACTTTTATAAGGGTTTCACAGTGGACTTTTGCAACGTTTAAAGGTGTTAAAAGGCCACCATAGGATAGATGTGTACTGTGACTTCCATAAGCACATTATGTGGCTTAGATGTCCACTAACTCTGTGGCATGTTGAGCATTTTAAAGTTTCTGGAATGTCCATAGAAGTTCTCAGAATCTTCAGTGAATCGAAACACAAAGCCGGCACTTCAGAGCCATTTGTTCTCGCTCGGTTGGTTTTGGCCAGAGACAAGATTCACGGTATTTTTCAGCCATTTCTATGTGTTCAGTAGATAAGTAATAGCTCTGATTCCCAACAACCCACAATTCAGCCTCCGGAAAAACGCCTGCATGTTGTGACCCAGAGCAGCTGAGAGTCACGCGTCATGTGCCCCGGAGGTCACTTCTGTTGTGGGTCACGACAATTTCCCAAATTAGCCTGTGTTGGGAGCAGCTGTACAGCCCTGGCTAATGGTCCTGCAAACATTTCCAAGGCTCCAGTTTGCTTTTCCCTGAAAACCCACGACAAAGGTTGAGGGTGGGGAGTGACCTGACATGCCTAAGTGCTAATTAACCCGGAGTGCAGGCCTCAGCATCCTGCCAGGCTTCTTCTAGAAGGTGGGGCAATGGGCGATAGCCAACAGCATATGGGCTTGCATTAATTTTCAGCATGCAAGCCCTGAACGTCCATGGAATCTCCTAAATTTAATAAGTGACAACTCCAGCCCTCCCTCCGGCATTGCGTCCTGAAGGTGACCCCAGGGCATGCTGTTCTCCCAGCAGAAAGTGCATTATAGTCCAAGACGGCCATTAGTCACTGGCACCTCTTTTGCTTAGCTCCCAGGCTGTGGCCGTGGCAGACAAAGGTCATTGCAGGATTTTCTTATTAATTATTATTTTTTATTTTTTTACATCCTTGTTCATTTTTAAACAATATTTGCTTCCCCCCCACCCTCAGGTGGTGTCCCCATAGAGTTTCCTTCCCCAAGGCACCCGTGCACCATCACCTCAGTCCCCTGTGCAACTCCCTCCCTCCCACTGATCCCTCTCCCGCCTCCTCCCCTGCAGGATGTCTCTGATTTATAATTGTTTGTTTTGCTTTGTTTGTTTTGTATTGTTATTATTTTTTTACACTGATGTCTTATTGGGTTCCCCTATATTCCTGCTATAAGTGAAACCATCCGATATTTTTCTTTTTCCTTCTGGCTTATTTCACTGAGCATCATTCCTTCTAGCTCCATCCACATTGCTGTGAATGGCATGGGTTTATCTTTTTTGATTCCTGAATAATATTCCATTGTGTGTATATGCCACATCTTCTTGATCCAGTCATCTATTTTGGGGCATTTGGGTTGTTTCCAGGTTTTACCTATTGTAAATAGTGCTGCAGTAAACATAGGGGTACAGGTAGTCTTTTGAATCACTGTTTTTGTGTTCTTTGGGTAGATCCCTAGTAGTGGAATTGCCGGGTCGTATGGTAGCTCCATTTTCAGTAGACTGAGGAACCTCCACACAGCTCTCCATAGTGGTTGGACCAGTTTGCACTCCCACCAGCAATGCAGGAGAGTTCCTTTTTCACCACATCCTCGCCAACATTTGTTGTTGCTTGTTTTTCTGATATGTGCCATTCTCATTGGTGTAAGATGGTATCTCAGTGTGGTTTTGATTTGCATTTCCCTGATGATAAGGGATGTTGAACACTTTTTCATATGCCTGTTGGCCATTTGCATTTCCTCTTTGGAGAAATGTCTTTTAAGTGCTTCTGCCCATTTCTTGACTGGATTGGTTATTTCGTTTTTGTTGAGTCATGTGAGTTTTTGGTATATGTTTGGGATCAGTCCCTTATAGTTGTATGGAGTGCGAAGATTTTTTCCCAATCAGTGGGGTGTCTCTCTGTTTTGGTTAATGTCTCTTTTGCTGTACAGAAGCTTTTCAGTTTGATGTAATCCCAGGTGTTTATCTTTTCCTTGATTTTCTTTGCTTTGGGTGATGAGTCTTTAAAGATGTTATTGCGATGTATGTCTTGTAGTGTTTTACCGATATTTTCTTCTATATATTTCATGGTTTCAGGTCTGATGTCCAGTTCTCTCATCCATTTTGAGTTGATTTTTGTGCACGATGAGAAGTAGTGGTCTAGTTTCATTTTTTTGCATGTGGTGGTCCAGTTTTCCCAGCACCACTTATTGAACAAACTGTGTTTGTTCTATTGCATGTTCTTTGCTCCTTTGTCAAAGATCAGTTGTCCATATAAGTATGGTTTTATTTCTGGGCTCTCTATTCAGTTCCATTGGTCTGTGTGTCTGTTTTTGTTCCAATACCAAACTGTTTTTATTATGGCTTTGTAGTATAGCTTGAAGTTTAGAAGTGTGATACCTCCTTTCTCCTTTGTTTTCATCAGTAGGGCGTTGGCTATTCATGGTTTTTTTGTGGTTCCATATGAATTTCATCAGTGTTTGTTCTATTTCTTTGAAGGATGTCATTGAGATTTTTATTGGAATAGCGTTGAATCTGTATATTGCTTTTGGTAGGATGGCCATTTTAATAATGTTAATTCTTCCAATCTATGAGGAGAGGATGTCTTTGCATTTCTTTGTGTCTTCTTCTATTTCTTTTAACAATGTTTTATAATTTTCTTTGTATAGGTTTTTCACCTCCTTTGTTAGGTTTATTCCCAAGTATTTGATTTTGTTTCAATTATAAAAGGGATGGTTTTCTTGATTTCTTCTTCTTCAGATTGATTGTTTGTGTATGGGAAGGCTACTGACTTTTGTGTGTTATTTTGTATCCTGCTACTTTACTGAACTGGCTGATTATTTTGAGTAGTTTTTCTATGGAGTTTTTAGGGTTCTCTAAGTATATCATAATATCATCTGCAAATAGTGATAGTTTTACTTCTTCTTTCCCTATTTGGATTCCTTGTATGTCTTTCTCTTGTCTTATTGCCCTGGCTACGACCTCCAGTATTATATTGAAGAACAGTGGTGAGAAAGGACATCCTTGTCTTGTTCCTGATCTTACAGGGAAGGCCTTCAGCTTTTTGCCATTGAAAATAATATTGGCAGTGGGTTTGTCATATATGGCTTTTATCATGTTAAGGTATGTTTCTTCTATCCTGAGAATTTCAAGGGCGTTCATTAAAAATGGATGTTGGAATCTGCTGAATGCTTTCTCAGCATCTATTGATATGATCATATGGTTTTTATTTTTCTTTTTGTTGATATGTTGGATTATACTGATGGATGTTCGTATGTTGAACCATCCTTGTGCCCCTGGGATGAATCCCACTTGATCGTGGTGTATTATCCCTTTGATGCATTGTTGGATTCTGTTGGCAAGGATTTTGTTGAGGATTTTTGCGTCAGTGTTCATTCGCGAGATTGGCCTGTAATTTTCTTTTTGTGTGCTGTCTTTATTTGGTTTTGGTATTAGAGTAATGTTGGCTTCGTAGAACGTATTTGGTAGTATTTCTTCTTTTTTGATTTTTTGAAAGAGTTTGTGTAGGAAAGGCAACCAGGATTTTAATGTGAAGGAAACTCCCTGGCTCAGCACGGAGCATTTGCTGACTGCTGTGACTGGCGTCTACGCTGCCGCCCCCTTGTGGTGCAGACTCAGGAAACCTGCAGAGGCCGGAAGCAGCGCTGCTGTGGCACCTGCAGTGACCCCGGGGTGCCAGCACAAGATGTGAGAGCAATGCCCCAGGGAATGGGAGGTGAGGGCAGTGCCCTGGTGTGCAGGAGCATCAGCCATCTGAGCTCCACAACCAGCAGGGCCTAGAGGACAGGCTATCCCCACTCCTTGAAGGAGGTGGCTGGTGAGGGGGGGTACTGAAGCAGGTCTCCCCAGACAGGCTGCTGGCGCCCAGACAGTGAGCACTGGGTTGACCTGGGCACCTCCCCTTGGGCACTTTGACACTCAAGCTGGACAGGTCTCTGTGGTGGGGACTGTTCTGTGCGTTGAGGGGGGTCAACAGCGGTGCTGGCCTCTACCCACCAGATGCTGGCAGCACTTTTCACGGTGCCCACCACGGCGATCTCTTGGCCCCGTCAAATGTCCCCTGGACACAAAGTCGCCACAGTGGAGAACCCAGGTGAGACTCAGGGGTCTCTGTTCTTGCCACCCGACTCTGCGGCCCCCTGCCCCGAGGAGGAGGCCAGCTCCTCTTCCCCGTTCCTGAAGGGAGAGGCAGGTCCTACCAGCACCAGAGGGAGGGACAGTCAGGCGAGCTCCCAGAGGTCCTGACAGGCTGGCGTGTGGGTCACCACAAGCTCTGAGCAGGATTCCCACAGGCGAGCACGCCATTCTCCATAAATGAGCATTTGGCCATAACACACCTGGCAATATTTGGGGGAGTAGATATGGTCCTAGCCAGCCATTCAGATGGTTCCAGCCCTAGGTCTTTTCATGAAATAAATTTGACTTAAACCAGGAAACCAGGAGAAGCAGGACAGAAGGTTTTATATCAGTGCTTGGTGGGTGGAAAACATGCATAGGTGTCTCCATCAGCAAGTCCCTGTATTTTCCCCACGATCGCTGCTCGCGACGGGCCATGTCCTCTTTTGTCTCTCTCTTGCCTGTCACTTTGGCTTTGGTGTGAGCTCTATAATGGACAATGCAAATGCTCTGGCCAGGTTGGATTCTAATAGAACGGCAATAACAGTAATAACTGTAGTTATAAATAAGAATATTTTTATTACCATCATTAAATCTCTAAGTTTAAAGTCAATAAAACCAGATTTCATCTTCCCGCAAAGCACCCCGGTTTATAAAGGACGGGGTCAAAGCTCCCAGGAGCATGAAGAGGTCTCTGAATTTGAGATGCAGAGGAGTCCTACTTGTGATGAATTAGAAGCCAACACTTTCATTGCTTAACAGATTTACTTGACAGGGTGGAAAAAGTCATGTACAAAGAGGAATCTCAAGAGAAATTTTGTTTTAGATTAAAATGGAATGATCTGGAGATATATTAATCATCGTGGCTTATAATATGATTAGTAGTTGCTTTGTATTGAAATTTCATGGATTTTTTAAAATTTAGAGTAAGGGAAATCAGATCAAAGATAGAAACTCTGATTAATCTATTGAGAATTTAAAATATCAACTTCATCCCTTACTGTAAGATTACATTAGGCTTTAAAATATGGCTTTGTGGAATGTGAGAACTAAAGTTACCTTAAGGATGATCCAAAAGAGATGCTCATATTTTATCTGATTATTTGTTTGTTTTGTTTTTATCACCCCCAAGAGATGTTGGCATTTTAGCAAATGGAATATTACCAGAAACCCATTTTTCAAAAACACAAATAAACTTAATTAAAAAAAAATTGAGTTTCTTTTCGGTGAGCACAAACTTTTGAAATTCAGTATTGTGGAAGACAGGTGTGGTCAGAGCCTCTTTAGTCCATTATTTTGCTCAGCTGCCTGGACCAAGCAAATACTGACCCACTCAGGGAAGTAGCAGCAAACATTACAGTTTTTTAATAGCTCACTCTGAACTTCAGGATGCTCTTCAGTGAACCAGTGACTTTAGCCCAAGTGTGCACAATACTGCGCATTTTTAGTTTCTCTCATGTGTATGTGCTGTTTGTGTGATAGTCTAGATACAGTTTAATGAAGTTGAAGTCCCACTTCATCCACGCGGCCCTCAGAATTTGAGGAACATACTTGACAATCACCGAGTCACAGCGCGTTTCACACAAGACACGGGTTGAGAGAGGCACAGAGTGGAGGCGTCTCTGGTCCAGGGCCACAAGCCGGCCGCCAGGGATCTTCTGCTTTTTAACCATGTGCTCTTTTCGCTTCACGGCGCCGCTATTATGGAATTACTTAATTTATCAGTGCAAAAGGCAAATCCTTAGGGAGGCTATTAGCAATTTACTATTTCCAGTTCTTTTGGGAATCTGTGATTGCCCTTTCATAAATTCTGCTCATTATGATTAAGAACTTGATTAAATGTAGAAGTTTAGAATTTATATAATGTAACAGACATATTTAATAAGAATCTGAAGTGTCAGAGAAGCAGGGATTAGTATTCAGCTCCTGGAACATGATTATTTGCACTCCTCATCAAGGAAAGGGTTTTCGAGCACCTGCTTTGTGCAGATATGACTGATTTTCCCCTCAAGGAGCTTACAGTTCAATTAAGGAGAGTGCATATTCGAAACCACACACACCAGTGCTTGAGTAATAATTCCTGGCAGCCTCGGGTGGGCTTCATGGAGGTAGGGGCATGCGTACTTAAAGCATGAGTATAACTTAGTGCAAAGACGCAGGTGCGAGGACAGTGGATGTGTGTGGGCTGTTGGCTGTGACGAGCACTCACGTGGTCAAGGGCAAAGCAACCCTGCATTAAATACCATCACTTGAGCCTCTGCACATTGGGAGCACAATTACACTGTTGCTGAGAGACGGACTGGGGTTCCAATCAGGCTTGACTTTATCTACTGTATCCCCTGCCCCCCACCGTCAAGGAGGACAGTCACGGCCTTGTTCGAAAGGAAGTTTCCCGAACAAAGGGTGTGTTGGGAAGACACTGACAGGGCTGGAAGGCCAGTAAGAGGATATTAGCGCACGCTCTAAAGTTATGATATTACAATATATGATCTTGTTCAGGTTTTTCTTCTTATTTTATTATTAAGAACACCCACTAGGGCCTCCCTGGTGGTGCAGCGGTTGAGCGCCAGGTTGCGAAGCTGCCCGCGGCTTCTGCAGCACAGGTTCGATCCCCGGCTGCTCCCCGGCCACCAGAGAGGGGTCCCACATGGCGCTCAGACCTCTCCTGCCGCCCGCTGCTCCCCTCAGCAGTGTCCTTCGGTCCTTCTGCCTGCTCTGCTCCCCGCTCTGGCTCTGGTGAATCCTCTCACCCTCCCGTGCTTCTGACTGTGCTCAGTGCTAGTATAAACAAACAAACAAACAAATAAATAAATAAACCATGCCTCTATAAAAAAAACAAAAACAAACAAAAAAAAGAACACCCACCACCCATGGGAACCCCTCTGCCTTTCCTGCCACCTCTACACTCCTCCCCTGCTGGAACATTAGCCCTGTTTATTTTTATTTTGTTTTGCCCATCGCCTGCGTTTCTTTATACTCCACACAGAGGGAAAATCATCCACTATTTTGTCTTTCTCCTTCTGACTTATTCCACTTCACATAATCCACGCGCTCAATGGAACAGAACTGAGAGCCCAGAAGCCAACCCATACATCTACTGGCCCCTGATAAATGACAAGGGAGCCGCGACCATACGGCCGAAGAAAGGGAATCTCTTCAACAATGGTGTTGGGAATTGGGACCCCCACGTGTGAAAGAAAGAAGCCGGACCACGCCCTAAGTGCAGGCGAAATGAATTCAAAATAGATTAACGACTTGGATGAAGCCCCGCAGCCCTAAAATACAGAGAAGGAAACACAGGTGGCGCAGCCCATGAGGTCGGCTCTGGCCTTCTCCTCGGGCACGTGACAGCGATGTCACCCGCAGGGGAATGATCTGGGGCTACGGCGAATCAAGAAACTTCTGCACAGTGGAAGCAAATAGCAGCAGACGACAAAGCCTGCCGAGCGGGAGGAGACGTTGCACATCACACATCCAGTAAGGGGCTAATTCCTGGGGCACAGAAAGGGCGCGCGCCACTCCACGCCAGAGAAAGCAAACGACCCAAGGACAAAAATGTCGGGAGAGCTGACTCGGCGCTTCTCCCACGAGGCCAGCAAGGGCCAGCGGAGAGACCGAAGGCTCTCGTCACTCCCTGTCCGGGAAACCAAACACAGCCACCGCGAGAGGCCACCTCGCCCTGTGACAATGGCCCACGTCGGGAAGCCCAGACACAAGACGCGCGGGTGAGGGTGTGGAGGAGAGGCCCGGTAAAGTGGCCGTGCTCATAAAGAAAATTCTCAGGGAAGCGGAATCATAAAAAATAACAACTTCTGTATTTTCAAATGGACTGTGTATTAGTAATTAGACTAATTGCACTTAAATATTTTTTTTTTATCCTTCTGGGGATAAAATTCATGAATTATTGAGGCAGGAATTATGATGATGATGACATTGCTGATATATTTCCTTGTTGAATGGTGAAAATGTCTTACTAGCCCAAGGATGACAGTGTTTTCAAGGGAAAGCAGGACTTCTTCAAACCACGCCACGCCATGCGGGCTTCCCTCCAGGCTCTGCGGGGCTCCCCAGCTTTGCCCCTGGGTTGGTTAGGCTAACTCCGAGTTCTCGATTCACTGCCTCCCAATGGCTGCCGCCACCCCGCTTCCAGTTGCTTTAAGCCGGGCCTCCAATTCCCTCCCAGCCTCCTTGCTTCTGCGGGCCCATCTGGTACTGTGGTGGCAGGAAGCCACGGAAGGAAGGTAGCAGTCAGAAAACTCCAAGTTAAGGTGGCACCAGGAGAACCAGTGGCCAGCGGTGACCACACCAGGACACAGACATTCACCTTCTCTCCCCAGGTTGAGAAGACGACAGACAGAAGCACATGCCCCGTATCACACGCGTCACTTTACTGTTGATAAATATTTGTGCTCAGATCCCACCACTGAGTCAAAGACCTTCAGTGCCGCTGCTGGTGACTTTACATTTCTTGAAATGATTTGGTTCTCTTCGGTCTCTACGGACAACTGGGTGGGTGCCCAGGAAAGGCTGACGGGCCGGCCACGGCGACTTCCCCAGGATTCCCCTCAAGTGGGGCCCAGCACATGAGTGGACGGTGATGGGCCCGGCCAGGCTGCTCCAGAAACGCGGCTGAGCATCCCTGGAAGAACTGCCGCGGGGCCAACTGTGTGGTGTGAATTTGAGAAACAAACTGCTGCGGAACCGCGAACCGGGCTCCTGACTTATGTCCACCCTTTGTCCACCTCGGCGTCCCCCTGAGGACTGGCTCCCTGGTGGGACACGTTTGCTTCACAGCTGGCCCCGAGGTCGGCACCACGGTCTCCCGTCTGACCCACGAGGAGACTGGCTCCCAGAGGGCGGGCCCCGCTGCTCAGCAGCCGCCATGTCCGTGGAGCTGGGCCCACATTCCGAGTCCTTTATCATCCACGAGGCTGCGTCTCCTGAGAAGGAGCTTGAGTATTTACTCAAAGAGCCGGTGGCTCGATAAGTGGGTGGGAGGTAGAAAGAGGCACCAGGGACGGAGGAATCTGAGCGCCCTGTAGTGAATAAGCCGTGCAGGAACAGGGTGTGGGTGACCCAGAGAGAGGACAGGCACTGAGGGCCAGTGAGGGACACTGGGGACAACGAGGTCCCTGCTCTTCGGGGGGCTGGCTCTGCGTGGCTGTCCGGGGGAAGCAGAGCGTTGCTCATCAAGCACAGAGAAGCAAAGGCACGTGGCTCCTCCTCCTCCTCTGCAGAGGACACGTTTCCTGTCAGGATGATTAGCTGGAAGCCAGCAGTGAAGTCCCTCAATTAGCATGCCTTCAAAATGCCAGCTGTAGGTGACTAATGAAGTGACAGCCGGAAGCGAGAACACAGGGCTAGCTTGGGAAGACAAGAGTGGGGGGGGGGGCGCGGGCAGAGCCACTCAATCAACTGCTCCTGGTGTGTGAAAGCCCCCCGCAAACCCCACATAATGCTCTCCCCCACCATGGAGAGCGAGATGGAAAATCAGTTTTTGACAGCAGCTTCTGACTTGGTGGATGCTGGCAGACGCAGCCTGTGCTTAGTTTTATATCAGATTTAATAGAATGTTTTCAACTTTCATAACCATTTGGCAGTTTGCAAAAGGAAAGGGAAGGGCCATGTGGGTCAGAGAGAAGCAGAGCTTTGCCCGGTCACTGCTGGCATGAGGGGTCTCTATCCGGCCTGTGGGGTCCAGTCAATGCTTAGCTGGACGCCGCCCAAGCCTTCCGGGCGGGGAGGGTCGATGGTCTTGATTATTTGGACGTGTTCACCGGCAGTTTTCCTCCAGCTGCCACCGGGAGTCCACACCAGGGGGAAGCCCGAGGGTCCTTTGTGTGCCGTCCGGGACGAGGGAGGAGTCCTGGGGCGGCTGGACGGTGCTGTTTGTGCTCGTGCGCTGTGCGCAGGGAACCAGCGCCGTGAGCTGAGTGAGCAACGATGGATTAAGTCTCGAAACTGCCTCGAGCCCTTGCTGTCTGTCCCCGGGGGCCCTGGGCTGAGCTGCCCTCCCAGTGTCTTTGTCCAGTGGTTCATTCCTCAGCCACGGAATCCATCTTCTCACGCTGCCGCTGTGTCAGGCTGGCCGCACGCGCCCGAGGCAGTCCCCGGCACGCCACTGAGAGGTCACCTCCCCTCCTGGCGAGGCCCCAGGCAGGACAGGCCCCAGGCGGCTGAGGGGCGACTGAAGGACGTCCTGCTCCCGCGGCCTTGAGAGATGCCATCAGGTGCCCTCGGGTGTGTTCCAGATCCCCCCCTCCAACCCCCCCCTCAGGCTTCCCTGCACCACTATCTTGCCTCTGGACTCTCCTAGAGCAGCCCAGGAGACGGGTGCAGACAACAGCCAAGTTCCTAGTGGGACTGAAGGCGGAGAAGTCCCAGGAGGTGAGGGAAGCACCAGCTTCTGCAGAAACGACCTTTGGGCTGGGATGCTGACATCCAGGCAGTCACCAATGATCCAGGGGTGAAGGGGGGGCTACCCCCGTGGGCTGCAGGGGAGGCCTGGCCGTGTGCGCTCGGCTGCTGGGCTTCTGCTCCTCGCACCATGAAACGGCACGCTTGTGCTGTTGAAGCCCCACGTGGGTGCGTCACTACAGGGCCCCAGGGCTCTCCTCGCCAGGAGGCCAGCAACCTACACACCGGGGCCTCTGGCATCTCCCCTCCTGGCAGCAGCCCAGGCTCTGGCCCAGGGTGGCCTGCCGGTGGGTGGCAGCACCAGCTGGTGGCCTGGGGTGGCTTGTGCTCCCCGCCCCTTCCAACGTGAGTCTCCATGACAGGCGAACACACCCTGGACACTTGGCCAAGGAGTGACAGGCACCTTCTGTCCTCTCCATGGGGGACCTGCCACTTCCACGGGCACGAAGGCGTCTCCTTCACCTCAGACCCTTCTGGTAAAGGTGCTGTTCAGGGGCGATTCTTGCCCTTCAGTCCCGAGTTAAGCAGGTTGGAGAGTGACCCGGGCGTTCCTCGCCCCTGATGCCCTCTGTCCCCACTGCAAAGCACGGCCCTGTGGCTCTCAGATCGGCCTGTCTACACCAGCTGCACGCTCTGCGCCACCGCGTCCCCCGCGGCACCTGCGCTCTCCTGTGCCTTAGAAGCCACGGCCACGGCCCTTCTCCCCGCTCAGGTCTCACATCTGACTCTCCCTGCCCAGGCTCGTCCTCTCCCTGCTGCCAGGGTGGGAGGGCGAGGGCTGAGCCGCCCATAACCTGCCTGACCCTGCCTGCCGGCTCACTGTCCCCAGGCGTGCTAGCTGCACACTCTTGCTCCTGACGCCGCCCAGGTACTCTCCCCCGAGGGACGCTCTTCCCTGTGCGCAGAAGGCCCGGCCGGCTGGCGGTCCCGCTTCTGGCCGGACTAGGACAGAGGCACCCTTCATGCGCGAAGCAGGTGCTCGCTGCTCACGAGGCGGTGGGGCTTCCCGGGGGAGGACACGCATTAGGCGTCGAGCCCGCTTCTCTCCTTAGCTGTTCAGACGGCTCCTACTAGGCCGGCTAAATCCACACAGGAGAGGAAGGATCCGTCGCTGTTCATCAATTCCTAATCTAATCTTTTCATTCATCAGCTGCCCGAAAACCGCGCTCGCTGAGGGGGTTTTGATTCCGATTGCAAATCACGGCCCTGTTCCCTAGGGCGGCAGCTGGTCAGGAGAACATGCAGCGTTTTTAGTGAGCACTTGCATGCGTGTTTGCTGTGCCTTTCCCCAAGATCTTGTAGCCCCTGCTCCACGGTAGAGAAAAACACCCCCTTGGGCTTGGACGTCAAGCCTCCCCGCACAGCCACCCGCGGCAGCCTTGCTGGGCACCGGCCATCTCCGCTCCCGGGCGGCTCTCAGGCCCTCCTGCCCCCTTCAGCAGGTGCGGAGGGACGCCTTCCGGCCGATGACAGGGACCCAGGCTGGCCGGTGCAAGTTCAGGCCTAGGCCTCCAACTGCTGCTCTGGAACGCTCCAGCCGCCCTCCCCCTGCGCGGGGACTGACATCGGGGTGCTAATGTCTGACCCTGCTTGGTAGGAGGTGGAGGTTGGCACCCCCAACCGCAGAAACACCTCAGGAGCGAGCAGCAGACCGGCGTGGCTCCAGCCATGGAGCTTGTTCGTTCCTGCAACAGACTCGCGTCTGCACTGAAGAACACATCGAAGGCTTCCTTCTCCTGGAGTTTTCACAGCCGAGTTCTACATTTGAGTGAATTCTGACGTGGGATACCTACGCGCGGCGACAGCAGAGACAGCCCCTGAGGGGCAGGGGTGTGGGAGGAGGAGGACGTGGCTCCAGCCTCACCCTCTGCAGCCGCCCAAGGTGTGCCCTGCACCGCGTGGGTGCAAACCTCGGAGAGGCTCCAGTGGCCGTCTAGTCCAGAGGTCACGGCCAGGACAGGCCCTGCACGCCTGCCGTGTCCCGTGTGGGTCCCATGTTGGACCACAGAGCGTTTAAAAAGAACCTGAGCCAACATGTAAGCACTTGGAGAGGACACAGAACTCTGGACCTCCCTCGGTAAAGTCAAGAGTTCGGAGCTCCCAGGCGCCAGCGCTGCCCCTGGACGGGTCTCATGGGCCATTGCACTCACACGTCTGTTCGAGAAAGGTTTCTCTGTCCCACATCCGTGTCAACTGCAGACAGACAGGCTGTTGCTCCAGGGTCTGTGCAGTGGCCTGCACGTGGGGATGAAGACCAAGTGCTCCACACACCACCAGGAGGGTGGGTGGAGGGATTGTGGGCGTCTGTGGCCTCGGAACACTCAGCCGTTTCTGGACCATTTTCCCTGAAGTAACCAGAGCGGTCGCTGCGCTGAGCCTCTGCCTGTTTTAGCTCATACAGAGGCAGGGACGTGAGTCTCCCACACTGAAGGGGACACAGGGGTGGGAGGTAGGAGGTCTGGGGTGCTGCCTGGTAGATCTGGGTCGTGGGCAGCACCAGGCACCCGAGTCCCACGACTCGTGCACCCAAGGGCACCTGGGGCGGCCCAGCCTGATGGACACACACCAGTTACTGTTTTATTTACAGAGGCTGTGAACACACTCACGCCCCACAGGAGGCCCGGCGCAGTGCAGAGGAGACTCCTGCTGCACCCCTAGGAAGACTCCTGCACCCCTGGGAAGAGCTGGCATCCAGGGAGGAACTGGGGGGACAGTCCACCGCCGATGACCCTTCCTCTGCCTTGATGGTCAGGATGGCCCAGGCTTAATTCCAGCCCTCACCCCCGTGGCTCTGTGGTCAGCCCAGATCTTGCTTTATGCAGCCTGAATCGTCAAACCCGACTCATTTTATTTAATCACGTTCCTCCCTGAGGCACGACAAAAGCTTTTAATACGTTTTTACGATCCTATCAATATGGATGTAGAGGCAGAGGGTGTGGTTTTCATGTTTTAAGACATCAAAAAGCTGCAGGATGGTGAATAAATTAGATGCTTGCAGAGAGGTGCAAAGGGCCTTGAGAGGCTGGAAGGAGGGGCCCGAAGGAGCCTGGTCTGAAATCGGGAGCACGAGTTATTTGCACGCAGAGCCGAGGGGCACCAGCCCCACCCCCGCCCCCGCCCTCACCCCTGCGAGCCGCCAGAGCGGGTGGCGGCCTCAGCGCTGGTAGAGGAGGTGGGGCACCTCCACACAGATGGGCCGGTGGCTACAGTGACCTGCAGCTGCCAGAGGAGCGCGCTGGACAGGTGTCTCGGAATTTACACTGGCGTTAACTGCAACTATTAAAAGCTGAAAGTTCGTTGCCGAATGGATGCGTTCATCGCTGACGCCTGTTCAGCGAGGACCGTCCGCAGTCACCGTGCGGGATCAATGGCTCCGGCAGGGTGGGGGAGCGCGGCAGGGGCAGGCAAGGACACCGGGTGCCCAGCACGCGTCAGCACACCCAGGAGGCTGCCGCTCACTCTCATGCTCACGCGGGCTCAGGCTGTGCTGACGGTGTTAACCAGTGCGGCCGTCCAGGGCCCTGCGAGGAGACAGGAGCCGGCGCAGGGGGCCAGGGACGTGCCTGTAGGCAGAAGAGACTTGAGAGAAGGACCTGGGAGCCAGGGCTACCCCCACCCGTGGGCGAGGTCCCAGGGAGTTGATGTCTGGCTAGTTGTTGGGGCGTCCCGGGTGTCATCCCAGACAGGCCCCGGGAATGGAGGGCAAAGGGCGGATCAGGGCATAGTGGCGGGTGGGGGTCATAAAGAGGGTCGCTTACTCAGAGGCTGGTCTTGGGTGGTCTTGGGTGAACGCAAGACCCATGGCCCCTCCCAGCTTCAAGGTCACAGAGGCTTCGGCTGTGTTCAGTCCCAGACGGTCCCACGACATGTCCCCATTAGGACGCCTTTCCCAAGCCGCGCGGGGCGGCGGGGGGCACTTCCCGGGGGTGTGTTCCCAGGGGAGGGGGGAAGCGCCTGGGGCTGCGGGTCCAGCTGGAAGGTCCGCAGGCCCCTGTCCCGGTGGCCATGTCCAGCGCGCGTGTTTGGAGAACTTTGTCTTTTTCTTAATCCCTCTCTTAAAAGCACAGCTCCCCCTACACGACCGGAACTTCTTGCCTGCTGAGAGGAAGGCCACGGGAGCTGGCCCGGTGGGTTGCAGGGGAGCTGGCGGCTCATCTGAAGCCTTCTTTCTACCTGGGGTTCTGTGAGGTGACAGATCTTGGTGGGAACGGATTTGCGTTAAGGGACCTGTGGGGCTTTGGGACACTTGTTCTCCCCTGAAGGGATGGTTGGTCTGGCCCTCAGCACATGCCCTTTGGGCACTGGCCCTCCCTGGCACAATAGAGGGTGGACTAGGAAACCACGTCATGGCCTGTCAGTCTCCACATCACTTCACTTCCCCCTTCACGGTGGCGGGGTGTGCCAGGTGAATCTGCCATCTCTCGGGTGAGCCAGCCCCCTGCGGGGCAAGCCACGAGGGCGGGCTCTGGGGGAGGCTTCCACCGGGACCGAGGACCCTCCCACCCAGCCCGGGCCACCAGGGAGGGATTCCTTCCTCGCCAATCTCCTTCCCCCATAGCTTCTTCCCCGGCCTGCCTTCACCTCTAGTCTTTACTCTGCTCCGAAAGGCACAACACACATGGGGTGTTTCTGATGGTTTTCACCGCTATTTTGGCTTTTCAGACCTTTCAATACATTTTAGTATTCACGGCAACCTCCCTACCCTGCTCAGCAGACTGCATTTTAATAACGGGATTTGACGTGGACTGGACTCGCTCCTCCCGCCCCCATCCACGAGTGAGCTCCTCGGCGGCTGTTCGTCTCTGTGTCTTCTGCACAAAACACAGGGCTCGGCCCCCGCGGCAGCGCCCAGCACCGCAGACAGGCGAGGGGCCTGCTCGGACCAGGGATGCCTCCCTAGATCCTGATTTTTGGTAGTGAAAGTTCTCACAGACCATCTCCATGGAAACGCCTCCCTAACAGAAGCACTGCACGGCGGGCATAAAAGCCCGGCCGTCTCTTTTGTAAGTGCCATCGCACGCTAACAACTGTTAGTTTGCCATCACGCACCACAAAAGGAACGATCGCTTGAATAGCTGCCATTCCAGGTGTTAATTCAATAGCAAAAGTCCCGCGTGTCCTTGTGGTTTGGTTTTGGAGGCGAGGAGCTGAGCTGGGCGAGCGCTGGGATGCACTAAACTCAAATTCAACGGCTCCTGTAACTCTACAGGCACGAAGGATAGACGGTGCCCCCCGAGGTCGCCTGGCGCCTTCCTGCCTCCAGGCAGAGCAGGACGTGAAGCTACTGTCGACCCTCTAGCCTCAAAGACCCGTCTCACGGAGGCAGAGACCCGAGCTCTCAGCCTGGGCTGTGCTTCCCCGGGCCACCGACCCCCCTTCTCCACCGGACACGGCGACAGATTCTCCCTGGCTGTCCCCCAAGACGGCGGCCACTGCCTGTGCCCAGCAGCACCAGGGGACGCTGGTCAGCGCCGTCCACATCACACCCTGGAACACACGGATCGAACCCGCTCTGGGCTTCCTTCCCTTAGACTCAGTGCCCAGCTCTCCTGCTTCTCACAGACCAGCCTGGCGACTCTAGTCATTTCTGTCATTTTAGACCAGAGCTGAATCCTTTCCAGAGCCTCTACATCCCACTAAAATTTTTTTTCTTGCCCCAAGTTAAACAGGGCAAGGAAGGGCAGGGTGGGTCCCGGCCCCCGGCGCTGCAGATCCCGACGACGACGCAGGAGCACGCTTTCTGCAGTTTTCCGCTCTCGTGAGCGGAACCCCAGAGCCCTGGCTTAGCAGCTACTTCTTGGTGTTCCACGTTCTGGATCTTTCTTGGCAGTGCATGAGAAATGATTTAACCCCGTGATTAGCTCTCAGGAGAGAACGGCAGAGCCTCACAGAGAGAGGTGGCTCGCCGGAGGGTCTCGGAAGCCAGACGGGGAGGGGCCCCCACTTCACCCTGAGCGCCATCCAGTGTAGACGAGATCTTTGGCTGCTGTTTTGAGGAGACGCTACACATCTATGTTTATTTTAGAGTTCAACATCCCAATTAACAATACTTAACTTACAGAATTTAAGCCAAAGAGGTGCCCAGCCCTGAGCGGCCTGAGAGAGGCCCCTGCAGGCCTGGCCCCTCCGGTGACTCCGCATGGCCGTGCTTGCCAGGACCCGAAACCTCTACCTTCCTTGTTTCTGTAACAAGCCTCTGAAGCCATTTGCATCACTGAGATACAAACTCAAATACCCAAACACTTTTCTAAAATTGCATTTTAAAAGTCTGTCAGAGGTGGGCCTCCCCTGGTGGTGCAGCGGTTGAGCGCTGGGCTGCGAAGCTGCCCGCAGCCTCTGCAGTGCCTGTTCGATCCCCGGCTGCTCCCCGGCCATCAGCGAGGGTTCCACATGGCGCACAGACCTCTCCTGCTGCCTGCTGCTCCCCTCAGCAGTGTACTTGGGTCCTTCTGCCTGCTCTGCTCCCCGCTCTGGCTCTCGTGGATTCTCTCACCCTCCCGCGCTTCTGACTGTGCCCAGTGCTTGTATAGATAAATAAATAAATCTTTAAAAAAAAAATAAAAGACTGTCCGAGGAAAGGAAGTCAGGCCCCTCACTCTGGTGATGGCGCTCAGATGTGGCAGCAGCTAGAGGTGAGGGAAACCCGCGGAGATGGGCCTGCTTTATGCTTTGGGACAAATCAGCGTAGAGTTGAGACCTTCTGGAGACTGTGCCGTCTGGCTCCCCCGCCGGCGGCTGCTTCCCCGAATCCGAGACGAGCCCAGCGCAGCAAAGGCAATGCCTGCGGAAGCCCATGTGCGCTGAGTGCCCTCATTTCCAAACCCAGCAGGTTCAACGCATTTACAGAGGTTGGGCTAAGATGGAGCTCTCAGCGCGGGAAGGCAATTTCACCAAAATGCTTTACCCTAATTACACAGCACAGCTATTTGCATAAGTAACCAGCCTGGGTGTTCAGGCACCCAGCAGGATCTGCGCTATCAAAGCACACGTTACACTTTGATAACTTTAAAGAAGATAATCGTGAGTCCAGCCCTTTGATGCTTAATCTTGGGATGATAAGATCATCCCTTCTCACCCGCATCAGGGTCT
The DNA here is from genome assembly GCF_964194135.1 of Talpa europaea. Classification (NCBI taxonomy): domain Eukaryota; kingdom Metazoa; phylum Chordata; class Mammalia; order Eulipotyphla; family Talpidae; genus Talpa; species Talpa europaea. The sequence goes on along the minus strand of NC_140068.1, from coordinate 3,558,714 downwards.
GCTGGGGCGTGGGCAGCAGGGGGATCCTGCTTGGTGATGACTCTGGAGGCTGGGGTGTGGCCATTGGAACCTGGGTAAAGGGGGGCATCCCTTGTGTCACCCAGACGCGGGCCCAGGCGCGACTGCCCTCTCCCCCATGTGGACAGGGCTGTGTTTAAAGAGCTGTGAACGGGCCTCGCCTGGTGGCACAGCAATTGAGCGCTGGGTTGCGAGGCTGCCTGCAGTCTCTGAAGTGCCAGTTCGATCCCCGGTCACCGGCGAGGGTCCCACACACACACAAAATAATAATAATAAAGAGCTGTGAACAATGAACGCTCTGAGGGTAAGGACTCGGACTGCCTCCGAGGACATTTGTCCTAAAATCCGGTAAGACATTGCTGACGCATTGCTAGACAGTGTTTCCCGGGAAAGAAAACAGTTGTTCTTTGCAGAGATTTTGAAGGCAGAGAAGGCCTTCACCCCCAGGAGGCTTGAGTGCCTCTGCCTGGCGGGAGCAGCTGGCTTTGCGGGGCTGGAAAGATGATGTCAGTTTTAAAAAAGTAGGGAAGTGGACACCGACAAGGCTTCATCTAACAAGTGTGGTTCAGACGCCGCAGACCTCTGAACGAGAGGAAGCTCGGCCTCATCACAGTTTTCTTCCAGTAGAACAGAAGTTCCCCGAGGTTTAGGGTTACTGACGGCGAGCAGGAAGGCATCCTTCTATTTCTAAATTCCCAGCCACCAGCGAGGAGGCTACGGAAAATCAGCCTCGTGCAGGATGAGCAGCAGGACGCGTCCCCCCAGGCCTGGGCAGCACCTGCCACGTCTCCTGTGGGGACTGACGGGACACGTCGGAATCGCAGTCCCCTCATTGAGGGGACGCGCCGGTCTGTGGCTGGATGGAGCCGGGTGGCTGGGACCTGCTGCTGAGACTCAGTCTTGACACAGGTGACCCGAGGGTGGGCGTGACGGTCTCCGAGGTGCTGCGAACTGGTAGTAGGGAACCCATTTTGCAGAGACTGAGTCCCTGAGAAGGGGACTCAGCTCCCAGAGGCTGAGGAAGCCTGTGCGGGGGGCCTGCGGAGCAGGCGTGACTGGTTAAGGAGAACTGGGCATGGGTGGGTCCTCACCGAGAGCGCGATGCTCACTGCTTGGGGCTGCCATCACGGGGCTGCCGTGCAGCTCCTGTAGGTTCCTCACACCGACGCCGAGGGACCCCAAGCAACACTGAGCTTGGGGTGACAGTTAAGAGACCCCTCACCAGCTAAAGGCCGACGAGCACAGTGTCATTTCCACAGGCTGTGTGGAAGCAGCTCCACGCGTGTCCCGCTGCCCCACGGGCACAGCAGAGGGCGCTGTCTCTGGGCCCTCTCGGCAGGGAGCCACGCAGTGTGACCTGACACAGGGACGAGGTCCTTCATCTGACTCTACCACCCGAACATGTATTGAGTGCAAGGCATTGGGGAGAGAAATAAACATGTGCCTGCCTGCCCCTCCCGTGTGATAAGGACACAGGTAGCACACCGCTGAGGATTCGGAATAAAAGGCACAGGAACACCTACAGCCTCACCAGATTAGCCACGTGCCTGTCTTTGATGTAGTTCCAAGCACAGCTCATAACCTTCTGCGGGGCCTTCTCTTCCATGGTGATTTTGCCTTTAGAGACGATTCTTATTGTTGGGCTTCTGCTGCGGGACACCCAGCCTGCAGGGTCAGGATGTCAGCATTTGAAAGGACGAGTAAGTTGTATCACTTCATTTGTGTTTCACTGGACGCGACACTTCATTCTACGAGGATGGCCATTAGAAACAGCCTTTAGCACTGATTTGAGATTTGAATAAAGATGAAATCACCACATTCCACTGCCCCGGCTCATCCTGGGCCTCTGTAAACTCGTCCACTGTTTATAAATTGATGGCACCTGCTCACTAATTGGCTAGTCTCACCTCGACAGCTCTCGAAGTCCTGGGCCAGTGTAAATCAGTGCTGGTTGAGCACCATCACCTAGTGCAGCGATATTTAAGGAGAAGAAAAAAAATGCTAATGGCTTTTCACACATGCACTGAAAAAATTAATAACCTGATAATCTCTGGAAAAGGAGATAATTTTTCTCCCTCAAAGACTGTGAAGTTCAACGTGGTGTGATTTATCTCAATGACCTGCAAGTTCTGCATATAATTATTTAAAATAAGCATCCACCGAGGTTTTAAGCAGCTTTGTTGTGCACGGCCTTTGCAAGGCCACAACCCCCTGACAGTTCTTACCAGTGTTTCAAAGATGATTCTTTGAGAAGTGCAGGAACGTAGTCGACTCTGAGTCAGCGGGCATTTCAGCGGATGCCTTTAGGAATGTCAAGTTGCGGCTTTTAGGAAGGTGTGCCGTGCATCCTGCGAGAAAGCTATGAAAGTCATTCATGGAAGAAAGTGGCATCACTGAGTTCATAGCAACAGTGTGGGTTTCAACTGGAGCCATCCGGTCACCTCAGCAGAGTCCCGCTGGGCGCACACAGCTCTGTCAACAACAGAGCAAAGCCACAGGGCCTCCCCTGACCTGGCACCCCTGCCCGCAGCGGCTGCTGGCCCCACGGGCGAGTCTGTCTGTCTGGGGTGGAGCCCTAGACATGGGTCTGGAAGTGGCGAGTCTATCCAGAATCACCACAGTCTCAGAATCTCTGTACCTTTGGGTTTCCTGGAATTCTGCGTCTGTAAGGACACAGCTACACAGAAATAAAATGAAATCAAGAGTCGAGGCGGCAGTTACATCATGTGTGCGTGGCATGCAGGTGCGCGATCGGACAGCGTAGAGCACACGTGTCCTGTAACCATGTCAGCATCTGGCTTTGACTTTGGACTGGAGTTAGGGAAGACGTGGCCCTCGGGGAAAGTGGCCAAAGCACACCTGGGACCTCTGTTTTTTCTTGAGAACTTCCTGCGTTTCTTGAATTATTTCAAAATGCCAAGTGAAAAAAACCAAATTGTCCTGGGGAAGCTTTCTCTCTTCTTGAGTATGGAACATGCCATCTTCATGTGTGAACACAAAGCCGAATCAGCTGCCCTCAGAGAAATGAGACATCGCCCCGGACGGGGTCCCAGAACAAGCATCCTGCTGTATGTCAAGGTGCGCTGGGCCGGCCCGTGCACATCAAGACAGCGACCTTTATCACGAGCCTTTCTGCCCAGCAAGTGCGGCCGTAGGGGTGGGGCCTGGTCTGCAACCCTGGCCCATGGGGAGGGTCTGTTCCATCGGGGCTGTCTGTCCTCTCAGTTCAATCTCTGGGACCACAAACACCCTCTGCATCAGGGCCCCGGCGCGCGTTCCTCGCACGAGGAAGGGAACGTGAGCTCGGTCCCTGCTCTGGCCGCTGTGGTCAAGGCCAGGTCATTGGACCACTTCCCCCAGGAGGGCCCTGCAGGCCGGGATCCTGGGGTCTCTGAGCTTCCTTCAAGTCACTCACTGGGTGGGCTGTATGGCAGGAAGGGTGTGGTGGGGGGGGTGTACCCCACTGTTTTCCTTGGAGAGGCACTTTGAAAAAGTGAGCTGAGTTGAAGTGGGATGTTTAACGGATGTGTCCACACTGTGCTGTCTCTCCAGGGCGGGAGGCAAATCCATTAACATGTTCGCTGTTGTCAGAACGTCCATTATGAAGCACGGGCGCTGCAAGGCGGATTCTCCACAAGAGCCTGCGACAGCCCCGTGGGGTGGACGGGGAGAGGGTGAGGAGGGATTCCGGCTGCCGTGCAGACAAGTGGTGAGGACAGGCGAGGCGGTGGATCAGTAAGATTTCCATTAAATCAAGAAAAACACAACTTGCCCCTAACATCACCTCTGATGGCTTCTTAGACCAGCTGCTTCCCCGACGCCCTACTGAGGAACAAATTGCTTTCCTGGCAGGACGTTTGGACACTCCTGCATTAATAGATACGGATCCCAGCATGCCAAGCCAAGCGAGAAGGCAATTTAATATGAGCAACACTGTCATCTCAATTTAGGACAACAGCTAGGATGCCCTACAGGGCACCGCAGCAGCTTCCAGAGCACACGGCACGCGCTGTCTTCACTGTCTTCAGGCTAGAGAAAGCCGCTCCTTGTAGTAAACAGACCAAGGACAATGGGAGACTCGATGCAGGATGACAGCCGCGTCGTGCCACCGGGAGCAGCGGCTTCAATTCAGGGGGTTGTCGAGTCTGCAGAGAAGTGAGGCCAAATTGGAACATCCCCTCCCGCCCCAACCCCATCACACAGACACACGCTCAAGTCCAGGACAGGCCCCACCCCAGGGCACGAAGGGTCGAGTCCAGGACAGCAGTTACTGCAGGGGCGGGGCACTCGGCGGTGAGGATTCAGACCCGAGGACATTTCAAAGTCAAAGTTAAGTCCACGTCCTAATTTCCTGCTTTCTCAGCTGTCCTTGACCCCAGTCATGAGAACAGAAGCACGTGGGGGCCCTTTTCACTGGCTTCTCTCAGCACCAGGCCGGTGTCGGAGACCATAGCTGGCTGGGTGTTTTGTTTTTTATTTGACTCTCAGCACGTCATGTGCTGGTACAGACTTTAATAAATAGTTTCTATTTTATTTTCTCCACAATAAAGATACGACTGAACCCAGTGTATATAGATGTTGAGATTAAATTTTTGACAAGAATTCTCATAAGAAATTAGCTTCCTGCACGGCTTTCAAAATCTGGAGATAACTATGCTTTTGATAAATAGGCTTCAGCAATATCCGTGGATACACCAGCTTATTTTGAGTCAATATCATTTCTCGGTAATCATATTGAGAGGGATTCATAGATAAATCGAGAAGGAATTATTGTCACACGGAACAGAGTTACAGATACATCTCCTTCTAGAGCCTGTCTTGATGGGGACAGAAAGGATGACACGGGAGTGTCACACTTGAGCTCGCTCACAGGGGTGGGGGTCACACCTTCGCCACGTTTTCTGCAGCGTCACTCGGAATTCGGAACATCCAAACAACTCCATCACCGTCACCACGAAGCCTCCCGGTGGGACGAGCTATGTGACAGGTTAAAGGGCATTATTGTGATTACTGACAATGTCCTCATTGTTAACATTCATTAGCCAGGGAGAGGCTTTTCCCCGTTTTCCTATGTCTTCCGTGGGGCCACATTGTCATCAAAATTAATTTCATATTTTATAAGGAATTAAAATTCTTTTTCTTCAAAGATTTATTTTATTTATTTACGCATACAAGAACTGGGGTGTAGGCCAGAGGATTTATCAGAGACAGAGTGGGGAGTAGAACAGGTGGATCTACTGAAATCCACTGCTGAGGGGAGCAGCAAGGAGTCAGGAGAGGTCTGCTGTGCAGTGTGGGTAGCTCCCTGGCTGGGGATTGAACTGGTGCTGCAGAGGCTGCGGATAGCTTCACAATGCTATGCTTACCCCCTTGTGCCATGAGGGAGGCCCCCCCACTATTAATTGCCTCCCTCACTGCTGATTATTGACGGTGCTTTCTACTCCCAGCTCCGTGCTCAGTGCTCTCCCGCCTCTGTCTCCTTGGTGCCTCCACCCCCCTCCATGTTCTTCATCATCATCATCATCATCATCATCATCATCATCATCATCATCATCATTACTATCCCTCCTCCTGTCTTACAGAGGGACTTTCATGGGTTCAGTAACTTGCTCAAGTCTACACAGGTAGAAAATAGCTTAGATGTTAAATAAAGTTGCTAAATTTGTGCTAGAAAATCAATGAGATGGGCACCCGCTTCAGGTCACATTGCCCTGAGACTCCTCCAATGAGAAGCTAATTCTTTATCAGCTTTATAGGTTGGAAATTTTATTTATTTCCAGCCCATCTCATTCTAAAAGGATTTGAGATGGCCAACTTGCCCACAGTTATAAAGTAAGCAGAAAATGAAATCAGGGGAAAAGAAAAATCAATCAGAATAGCCAAATGAGACCAGATGAGAGTTTGCCAAAGAAGGTCTACCCTGTTATGGATTCGTCTTTGAGATTCCCAGTTGCCAAAGCAAAACAAGAAAAATGGAGAATTAGAATATTTTCCTTATTCATCAGCTGAAAGCATTCTTTCCGTTGTGTTTTTCTTTCTTTTTGAAAATACATATTTTTAATTATAATTCTGGGGTTACATTTTTTACTTCTCCGTCTGCACACACCTTCCAGTCCCTTCCACCCACACCCGTGAGACGCCTTCTCTTTCCCCCTCATCCCTGCTCCTCTCCCCTCCCCCCTGCTGCCTCCAGGTCCTTCTTTCTCTCTGGTAACCAGGAAACTTTTTCACCAAGTCCAAGTTTTGTTCCAGCTGCATGTTGCCGTTGTGTGTTGTTTGGTTATTTTTATTCCACATGGAAGTGAGACCATGCAATATCTGTTTGTCATTTTCTGACTTATTTCCGAGGTTCACCCCCTATGTCCCCAAAGGTACTAGTCCATTTTTTTAAATTGCCGGGAAGTACCCACTGAGTAGACACCCGCGAGCTCTTCGTCCAGTCTCTGCTGATGGGCACTTAGGTTGGTTCCATAACTTGGCAGTGTGGACAGCGTGGCTGTGAACATCGGAGTCTTTCCACATGAGAGTTTTCATAATTTTGGGATAAAAACGTAGCAGAAGTAATGCTGGATCTTATGGGAGTTCCATTTTTGTTTTCTTAAGAAACCTACATCTGATTTCTGCAGAGGCTGCACAGCGTGTGTTCTCTCCAGCAGTGGCTGCGGGTTCTTGTCTCCTCAGCCTCGACAGCATTTGCTGTTTCTTTTTGATGTTGCTCATTCCCAGGGGTGAGGTGGCATCTCATTGGGGTTTTGCCTAGCATGCCCTTTATAGTAAGTGATGCTGAACAATTTTTAATATATCTGGAGGATTTTTCTTTAGAAAAATGTCCCTATTTAGGTTTTATGCCCATATTTCATTTGGAAGTCTGGTTTTGTTGTTGGATTGTGTAAGTATTTTGTAGATTCTGAAAATTAGGCCTTTGTCAGGTATGTGACGTGCAAGTATCTTCTCCCACTCTGCGGGATCCCTTTGTGATTTGCGATGGTTTCCTTGACAAACACAAGCTCTTTAGTTTGATGAGGTCCCACTTGTTCATTTTTTGCCTTTGTTTCCTGTGCCATCGGAATCGTGCCTCCAAGGACATCTTTGCAGTGTTTGTCCTGGAGGTGAGCCCTATGCTTTCTTTTTAAGCATTTATGGTTTTGGTTCTTATATCCAGATTCTTATTCTATTTTGAACTATTTTTGTGGATGAAGTCTGGATCTAGTTTTTTGTTTTCTCTCCTCCCATTCTCCCTCCCTTCTTTTGTATGAGGCTCTCCATGATTCCCAACACCATTTGGAAAGGAATACAGCCCTGGGGACCCTGTGATTTTAGCCCTGAGATGGGGGTCGGACTTCTGACCTCTAGAACTATAAAGTAGTACCTTGTGTTATTTTAAGTCACCCCTTTGTAGTCATTTGTAATAGCAACAACAGAACACTAGTACGAATATTTCTGACAACTTACGTTTTGATTAAAGGGCACAGAAGAGGCTAAGGCTATTTTCTCTGGTTAAAAACTTACTTTCCCTCGGTGTGCTGTAGAGTTAATGAAGGACCCCTGCATTTATCACCAGCTCTTCATCCATGGATGTGGTGGACAAAAATGTTTACAGATTAAATGCCAATAAAAACAAAGTGCCCTGATCCAGCGACAACCAGATGATGGTGGATAGAACCCCCACTCAGAGTGCTCTGTGTGGCCTGGCCATTAAAATAGCAGGCTCCTGAAATTTCTATGATGTCTTAAAGCAATGTTACTTCCATAAAAAGAAATTATTTTCCCACAAATGCAATAAAATGTACCCGTCATCAATTGTCATCAATTTTAACACTTCTTCAGTGTATAGAGCAACAAAATCCAAAAACCAAAAATTAAACTCTGTTGAACAATTACTTAAAATTGTAGAATAACTTTTCTATAAATATATGACAAATGGATTCATAAGCATGTGGATTTTATTCATTGTGGGTGGCTTTGTTGAATAGTAAAATTCTCCCTAGGAATCTGAATTAATTTTAATTAAATAAACTTATATTACTCTTCTGTTGTCATCATGATTTGCTTTCAACATGCCTTGGTGAAATGTGAATCACTAGATAAATGCAAACTACTATTTTCTGTTTGCTGCCATCGATGTTGGTGTGGTAATGATTAATACTGGGTTTTGTCTTAAATTTACTTTTAAGATTGAGGCCAAATTTTTCCATTTAGAATGCCTTTTCCATTTTCCCTTGGGAAGACAATAAGCCAATGGTGCTCTTAAAGTATTCCAAATTTCCTTTCAAGTGGTTTTCTGAGAGTTCTGTATCTATCTCAGATAGTAGGGGACACTTTTACATTATTGCCTTTATAAACTCGACCTGAATCCGCAGGAACATAAACTTCAGCAAGAACTGGGTTTAAAAAGAATTGGCAAGGGATGGTGGGCGGGTATGTCTCCGGTGAAGTGTTCCTCCTTGACAATGGAAGGCTTGGAAAGAGTAATCTGAGGTAGACAATAAAAGCGGGGATGCGACCAGAAGGGAAAATAAATAAGAAAGCGCCGTTCCTCAAAGATGTCTTAAACAAATTCCAGTCTGCGAACCACACTAATTGTTCCCATTCTTCAAAACTTTGTGCATATTTTACTCATACAGACACTGCAATTTAAAGTGCCTGAATGTCTCTGACAGATTAAACGGAGATGCAACAGAAATTAGGTAAAGATTTCTTCGGTGAATGAACGCTTTCGAAAGAACAATGTGAAAATGCTACAATAATACTGCCCCAGGTAGGCACTAAATTTGAAAGATGCTTCATTATAAAATCAGAGCAGGGAAACGATCAGATGGCAAACACGGAAAAATTTAGTTCAGACTATCAGGAGGCAATAAGAGGCACGATTTCCAAACCCTAAATATTAAAATATTGGCAGAGACCAGAGGACCCACCTGGACAGGGCATTTCTGAATATCTAGGAACTATATGATATTATAGGATATTACAGTAAGGCATGGCATCCAAAGCAGTGCATCAGATAAAGTTTCTGTGTTGACCTGGAAATAGGTGCCCTAATTGTAGGTGCTGGAAAAGCTTTGTGTATTATTTGGCTATCGAACGCTCTCTGGATATAACTGACAAAATAATGATTGAAAGTCATTCTTGGCAAGCAACGTGCTAGCCTAGATGAGGTTATTAGTATGTGTACCAAAGATTTTAATCATCTCTACTGATGGCCCAGACAGGTAATGATACCAAGAGGTTAGCGGAAAGATGAGTCTATGCTGGCTGCCACCCAAAACTTCTCTGTCTACACCCAGTGTGGGCCTCTTCCAAAGATATTGCCCGAGTGTAATTAAGTGACCACACACACGCTGAGTAATTGCAGGTGCACAGGCTCCTCCCAGCTCCCCCGGAAGGATTCAGTCTTGTAAATAGTCCCACCGTGGTTTCAAGCTACCGCCATGACATGACCGCGCATGGAGCTGGAAACACCGTGCCTAATTGGTGCTGAGCTGGCACCGCTGGCTCTCACCTCCACAGCACCACACACGCGCTCAACAGACTTCAGCTCCATACTGTACTGTGTTCTTACATCTCACTTTGCAAAGGATATACATTAGAACAATCACACAACTTTTCTGAAATACAGACCAACACAGCTATAATAATTAGAAAAATTACTTCATTTTCCTCTGCCAGTTCTGTTCATCTCTTCTTTATCTGCTGTTGACTATTAGGAATTCTGCTAACGTCCTTAAATAAAATACGAAGGGGCAGCAACCACCACTGGAAGGGAAACCCTTTGATGCAATTGTGTACACACATTTCTTAGGCACCAAACACAAGCTGGGAGTCAGGGTCTCCATGAACAACCACCTGATCTGGGCATTGCACCAAGGATTGGGCCAAATGGGCGTGGAAACAGAGGTCATCCGCCTTCCTGGGCTTTGCAAGCTGATGGGGGCTGAGCCCAGTTCGGGAAGGTGCTTTTAATGCACCCACGAGGCCATCAGTTGCCATCTCCCGTGGTGTCCATCTGCCCGAAGGAGGGCCAGTTTAATGACCCGCTGCTTTGGGAGGGCTGGAGACTTCACCGGCACAGAGTGCACTGTGCCACCTCCCGAGAGCCCCTTCCACTGCCGGATGAGGCCTCCTCTCTCCTTCACACCCAGTGTTCCAAGTGAGACTGAGTCTTCCACTCTTTTTGGTGGGACTGGTCTCCACGGAACTGGGTTCTCTTTCCCCTGCCGCAGCATGGCTGGCCCTTGCAGAATGCCTCGTCTCCAGGTCGGCCAGGCTCCGGCAGGGCACAGAGGGCACAGGCCCGACTGTCCCTCAAGCCTAAACTGCCTTTTATTTATTTATTTTTTCTTAACGACACACCATTATTTTACATCCTTGTTTGTTTTTTTTCAGTATAAGATTTCTCTCCTAAACTGCTTTTGACCATTTCTTTCCCCTTGGTCCCCAAGGATCGAGAATGAACTGGAACAGTGTCCTAGAAATCTCTTTATCCCTCGAGCACTTTATGCATGCTAAAGGCTTCTACACATCGGTGGGGGGAAGGGCTCACACACACCTGCGCAGATGACCTTTAGCACCAAGGCTCACTCAGCAGAGTATTTAATTTTGCGACAGGATTTTATTCTAATTGGTATTTTCTAGTTTCCCCTTTTGGTTTATTAGCAATACCAGCAAGATTCCTCAGCGTAGTCCCCTCTTGGGTAAAACAGGGTTCTCTGGAGTGCTAGTGCACATGCAAGTGTGGGATGTGCGTGGCCTCCTGACCCCTCCAGGATCCATAGCACCCCCATTCTAGTAAAAAAAAGAAAAGAGAAAACTGGACACTCAGGAGAAGGGGGCATTTTGGAAACTGCCCAGTACCCAACTGGGTTGGGTTTGGAAACCGACCAGCACCCCAGCGGTGATGGGAAATGAGGTGAGGCCCCTGTATTCCCACTGAGGATAGACCCTAAAGGCCAGAGCTGGGCCCCAAGTGAATTTGGAGCCTGGGTGAAATTGGGGTCCTGCTACCAAACACACACCTGACTGGGGGCAGGATGGTGTCGGCACGTCTGGGAGACTTCAAGACTGACAAGTTGCCACTGGCTCATGAGATCGAGACTAGGGCAGGGAGGTTTGAGGTGATGCACCGAGGAAGCGCTTGTCTCAGGAGACGGGGCAACGATCTCCTAAAAAGAGGGGACCCCTTGTGTTGAATGACTAGGTGAAGCTCTACGCGAGGGTGGGGGATGGGGTGATGAATCTTGGGAATTAACCCAAAACTGAAATAACGAACACATGAGGTCTCCTTCGAATGTCGCCCTGTGGCCTGGAGCGTGAGCAGCCTCTGCTGGCTGTGGCCTGCCCCCTACAGGCAGGACCCCGCTGGCTGGACACCTGCCACACCCTGACTTCTGCTCTGGGTCCCTCTCAAGGGCCGTGAAGGCAGCCTTGCTGCTCTGGGATTGCGGGGCGATTTGGGGACCCTCACCACCCTCCTGATCCAAGTGGAGGCCAAGCTGGGCACAGGGGGCAGGCATGAAGGCGGGCCTGCAATGCTAATCCCGCTGGGCCTGGTGGCTGAGCTGCCCCTGCAGCCTGAGCTGGTGGCACTGTCTGTGCTGGGCTGTCCAGGCGGGTGGCTCCCTGGCGGTCGGCTCTGCTCATAGCGCCTGGCCCGCCGAGGAGGGTGAGGTCTGAGGAGATTTCTAGCTAGAGATAAAATTCACTTGCACAAACAGTGCTGATAAATGTGTCTTGTTTTTAAAAGCATGGTTATGCCTCGTGTGGAGAAGACAATCTACCTAGAAGACCCTCACCCAAGCTAGTGCTCACCGATGATGCCGCGATACACCTGCAGGGCACCTGGTTTCTCAAGCTGGGGTTTCTTGTTCCCTGGGTAGACGCCCAAGAGTGGGCGGCGCATCTCTGGTGAGGCAGGAGGCGGCTTTTATGCTGAGCCAAGCACATCGCTGTCAGGAAACAGGTTAGCAGCCCTGTTGTGGGCTTTGGCCTTGAGATGCTTCACCGAGACCGCCTCTTCCCTCCGCTGGCAGGGGCTCCCCTCGGGAGGGTGGGGGGAGTTCATTCAAGGGGCAGCAAGAAATTCACCCCCTGGACAAAACCCAATACAAAGTGTTGGACAAAATATCAAGATGGTGCGAAATGGATGGAGATTTTCTTAAAAACCGCTCCTGGTAGAAAATGGCTTTTTGTTTTTATAACATGCGTAATAAGCTTCGCTGTCCAAGAGGCGGGGTAGTGTTCCTGCACTGTTTTGTTTATACACCAAGTAAACAGAAATGGTCCCAAGTGGGTTGACATTAATTATTATCAAGTGATCTTTTCCTTTATCATCAAAAAATTCAAGCACTTTAATTTCCACTTCCCAAATGTGACAAATATATTAAAGAATATTTAACTCTTAGAGGGGTTTCCAGCTGGAGGTAAGAGTCAGTTGCACAAATAGTGCCGAGAAACATCGCCTGGTTTAAAAGCCTCACGGTTGTGCCTCACATGGCAGAGGACCTCGCCCAAGGGCACCGCCCGGCCATACCGAGGACCGCCCGTGGCTCACACTCGGGTTATCTGTGTTGCGGCTTGAAACTACAATGATCTGAATTGAAACAGACATGGGTCTCCTCCCTGCCCAGAGCTCTGGGATGTGCCCGACTGCCCTGCTGCAAGGTGAGGCCTCTTCCCCCTCCAGGTCCCACCCTCCTCAGCAGGTCCCGGGCTGTGAGCAGAGCCGACCGCCAGGGAGCCACCCGCCTGGACGGTCCCAGCACGGACAGTGCCACCAGCTCAGGCTGCAGGGGCAGCTCAGCCGCCAGGCCCAGTGGTGTCAGCATTGCAGTCTGGCCTTCGTGCCTGGCCCCTGTGCCCAGCTCAGCCTCTGCTCGGATCAGGAGGGTGGCGAGGGCCCTCCTCAAATCGCCCTGCGATTCTGGAACGGCAAGGCTGCCTTCATGGCCCTTGAGAGAGACCCAGAGTGGAAGTGAGGGGGTGTGGCAGGTGTGGCAGGTGCGACAGTGATGCGACACAGCCAACAGGGCCCTGCCTGTGGGGGCAGGAGTGCCACAGAGAGGGAGATGGATGGAGATGGCAGTTTCTCCACCCTGGGACCCTGCTCAGCCAGGAGGACAGCAGAGTGCCGCCACTTAGGGCCTGAGGGAGCTGTGTGTACCAAGGCGAGTCAGCATGACAAAGACAGTTACTGGGCATTTACACAGGGGATGAGTTGACAAAGCAAAATACTAGTAAAAACTGGCAGACGCTAATAAACTAAATAAGGCTTTTGAGGTGCAAAGGGGGGGGGCAGGGAGAAAGGACCAAAGAAGGGCTAGTGGGGGGGCAGTCTCATTCCCCACTGGACTAAGGAAATGCCCCCCCACCCCCTTATCCAGTGAATTGCTGATCTTAAGCCCCTCCCGCAAAGACCAGCAGGAGCCGGATGGCGGGGTTGGTCTGTGCTAAGCTGGGGAGAGTGGGGGGATGGACCGATTCCTGAAAAGCGTCACGTGTTCCCTTTCCAGCAATAACTCTGGAATCTTCACAATGACCCCAACACATCACATTTCAATTTCACATTTCCCGCTGCCGACCGGCTACGCCAGCAGGGAGCAGACCACAGCTCCATCACCATGCGGCCTGCTGTTTATTTCACTTGAATGTAGTTCCACAGAAATTTGCTTCGGCCTTAGCAGTGGTCACGTGCCCCCCAGCAAGGCTGCCGAGGAAAGCAGTGTGCACCCACCTTCTAAAGACATCAGCTGTGTAAGCCTGAAAGGGGCCCAGGAGAGGGGGCCCAGCAGATGCGCCCCCAGAGGAAGGAAGCCGAGTAGAAGCAAAAATAGACCAATGATATTTTGAACGTTGCTCAGAATATTAAGAACACACCCAGGAAGTGTTTATTACAGAAGTCTAATGCTTTTCTGATCTCACAAAAACAATCTTTGGCTTCTCTAGAACAACCGACTACAAATACACGTAGTCACAGCCTCCAGACTTGACACCCATTTCTGAGACCTGTAAGAATCTCTGCAGCATCCACCCTGCTTGCTGGGGAAATTCTGGGTCAACAGATCTAGTCTAACAAAGGTCTTATCTCTTTAATCCCATCTTTGTATTTCAACTTTTCTTATTGATTAAGGGCTTCTGCACTTTACAGCAATACAATACTGCTCGCCCGGGCACCTCTCCAGACAGAGGACACATTCGGAAGCCTTTGAATTGGATTTGTTTTCTTTCCAAATAGCAGCCATCTTGCGACTGAAGCTCCATTTTCTCCTCCCAGTTTACATTGAACACATTTACGTGAATGGTGTAAAAAAGCTTGTAAATAACTGGATAACTTCTAAGAGACATTATTCCAAGCACGTCACATTCTTTAAAAATTCAGCAAGTAAAATTCTATCTTATCTCTGCAAAAGACTAATGTAGTTAGTTGATCAGACTAGTTCCTCTTCTTTTACTATATAGCCAGGTGGTGTGAATATGTGGGCATAAATCAAGAATGATGGTTTAAGTTCTTAGAAAGAAGAGGCAATGCAAGTACTTGTCCCCAGTAATGTGCTTAGAAATCCTTCAGGGAGGTGACAGCCACGTGCAAAGCTTCCGACCATGTGGGCAGGTATGGGAATAGCTAATCCAGGCCGCCTTGAATTATGGACCTGTCGGTCTAACACTAATACCTTGAGAGGCGCTGGAAAAAAAATCACTCCCCATTAAATTTCCAGACCGTCCCTTCACACAGGACAATAACCAACAAGGCTTTGTGAAGAAGAATGTATGTCAGGAACAATGTTATTTCTTCCTAAAAGAGAGTGAGAAAGAAACAGGCATTCTGGGCCTGCTTCTGCAGAGAGGAGGAAGAAAATTGCTTTCCTTTTGGAAGTGCAGTAATAGGGCCACTTGACAAATGACTTTCTCGAGTGCATCTGCTCCTGCTCTCTCCTGTGAAAGGACTCCCGTTGTTTTCATTCTTCTGTTGACCCTGGTTCAAGAATGGGGAGACAGAGTGAGGCTGAGCCGTGTGGTCTCCCCCTCTCTCGTGGGCTGCAGTCTGCTATGTCTGATGCTTGAAAATAATCCTCGAAGAAAATAAATGTGGGGAAAAAAAACCCTTTCTCTATTCACAACATAAACTCTAAATTGACAGGGGGAATGGCCTTGTGTAGGAGGCTCAGGCGTGCCTCAGATGGACCCCTCTATGGAGGGAAGGTCACAGTCAAGGTCAAGCTGGCCCAGGGCAGATTTGTTTGGGGGAGACTTCAAGCCTCACTCTTAGACTTCTCCCACCCTCCCGCTGAAGAGTCTAAAGAGATGGAGAACCTCCATTGGCAGAGTCCTTGGACCCACTGAAATGTGGAGCAGAAGAAGGGAAGCTGACAGCATTTCTTAGCACCCAGGGACCGTGTGATTTCTGGTTCTGTAACAGACCCTTGGAGACCACCAACTATGGCAGCCACTTGTCCTGACCCCGGAAAAGCCTGCTTCCTCCCAGGGCTTTGCAGAGCTTATCCAATGATCGATAGGCCGTGCCTCTTCCATTGGAAGTTTGAGTAGAAGCAGTGAGAAATGCTTGCTTTGTTTGGGTCAGAGTGAAGTCCAAGTTTCACCGAAAATAGCAAAAAAATAGGAAGATCAACAAAAAGTAATAATGAATTATGCTGCAAAAATAAAATTTCTAGAATAAAGAAATGGGCATGGTATCATCAACATATTTTTGACAATTTAGGAACTATTATATATCTATGCCAAAATTGAATTCCACCTATTTTCATTTGGCTTTCCAATGCTTTTGGTGACTTGTTTCATAAAATCTATTTTGAGAACATAAATGAATTTTTCTAGTTAATTCCATTTGTCTTAAATATGCCATTCATCTAAATCAGTGTGATGGGAGTGTGCTCTATGCAAACTAAAGATTTGACAGTATGTGGAGCTGGGCACCTGCCCTCTCATTCCCTGGAATAAACACTGGTGATTTGTGGGTTAGGTTTTCATCCCCCTGGTTTCTGCCAGTGGAAGCCCTATTTCGTGCTATCTAGTCAAATTCCGAAGAAGCACTACATCTGAAAGGCTGTAACGTCTACCCAATTCAGTTAGTGGGCACCTTGCAAATAATTACTCCACTATATCCCATGCACCACTACTATAAAACAAGTAATCACACTATTTTTTTTTTTTTTAATATAAGAAGTTTAGTTAAGCAAACAAGTAAGGCCTCTCCTGGTGGCACAGGCAGTTGAGCGCCGTGCTGCAAAGCTGTCTGCAGCCTCTGCAGCCACGGTTCTATCCCAGCCGGCCGGTGAGGGTCCCACATGGCGCAGCAGACCTCTCCTGTCGTGCCCGCTGCTCCCCTCAGCAGTGTATTTCATCAGTCTGCCTGTTCTTTCCCTGCTCTGTCTCTGGTGAATCCTCTCACCCGCCCACAAATTTGATCTGTACCCCAGTTCTTGTATAAATAAATAAATAAATATTTTAAAAAAACAAGGAAAAAAAAAACCAAGTAGCTCACAAAGATAGATCCATATGTTTTAAAAATAAAGATAATACATTTACAAGTTCAGAAACCTCAAACATTATAGAAAGTTATCAACTGAAAAGTAAAACTTCTCCCTTACATCTCACTCCCCCTACCCAAAGGCAACCAGTATTTACGGTTTCTTTATTTCTTCCCAGGTAGTATTTTACATATGTATGGACATTGGTCTTCTCTTTCCTTGATCTCATCACTTCATTCTATGTATTAAAAAAAAAGCATTTCATATGAGCACACAGGTTGACCTTATTCCTTTAAGCAGATATTGTACTTTTTTGTTTAGCTATATGAAAAATATACTGAACCACTATGATGTTACTGAAAATTTGATTGTTTCCAAATTTTTATCTATTACAAAACAGTGATACAGAGCTGTGTCACAACATGTTGACAAGCCTTTGTGATGATGTCCATGGATGTGTCTGCAGCAGGCCCCCACAACCGCCATGCACACTGGACTGGGTGAGGCTTTTGCTATGCAAGTTAGGACAGAGAGCTTTGGTCTGCAGGCATGATCCTTTGATGAGCCTGAAACATTATAGGTATTAATACTGCATCACATTATTTTTATTTGAAGCAAATGAATTTTAAGCACTGGAATGAAAAAACGGGTGTTCACACAGACAAAGTGGGGACTTTTCAGGTGCTTGGGGATAAAGTGAACAGCCTGCTCTTATTGTCAACTTTAACCTGAAGATAAAAAGGAGCCAGTGCTATGGGTGGTTCATCAAGCCAGTGCTTGATGAACACCCAGAACAACCAGGTGAGCTACCTTTGCCCATTTGGGGCTCCACACCAGGTGCATATAAAATTTTGATCCTGGGAGAAGGACCAGGCCAATTGAAGACATTTTGAAAGGAAATGGGGGAAGTAAAATGTGGTATGTCCATACAATGGAATATTACTCAGCTGTACAAAAGCATGACATTCTGACACATACTGCATCATAGATAAACCTCGAAAGCATTATGCTAAGTGAAATAAGCCTGGCACAAAATGACATGCTGCCTGGTTCCACTTACACAAACTATCTAGAGCAGGAAAGGTAATAGAGACAGAAAGTAACAGAGACTACAGGTCACCAAGGGTCAGAAGATATGGGGAGAAATAAATTATTGCTTAATGGCCATAGAATTTCTGTCAGAGTGGGAGGAATTGGGGAATAGGTAGTGTGATGTTGCACAGAATTATGTGTTACAACTCAGTACACCAAATTGCATACTCAAA
Organism: Talpa europaea; assembly: GCF_964194135.1. NCBI lineage: Eukaryota > Metazoa > Chordata > Mammalia > Eulipotyphla > Talpidae > Talpa > Talpa europaea. The sequence goes on along the minus strand of NC_140068.1, from coordinate 3,540,950 downwards.
ATGGTGAATTGTATGTCACATATATTTTGCCACAATAAAAAATAGTATAAAGGAAAGTGAGAGAACAAAGAAAACTGTGTGGATGATCAGACCTTGGAGGCTGAGTCTGGATAAAACCATGAAAGACAAGATGAGTATCAGATATGCAACAAACGAGACATGCTAGGATGACTATCATCAGATTGATGACATTTTCTACAGGCACAGGAAAGACAAAGAAAACCCAGTGCACAGGAAGGAAGGATGAGGGCCATGGCCTAGGTCAGTCCTTAGGAAGCTGCGGACCCCCTGGAGGGGTTAGTGCCTCGTCAGACCTTAGATAGAAAAGAGAAAGAGGCAAGTGAGAGAGGTGGACAAAATGGTGTTTTCTTTTTCTTTCTTTCTAGACTCTAGAAGGTCTGAGAAATGGTAGAGGGTAAAAAAGAATTAGTATAAAGAAATGTCTACGTCTGTCCCCAAGAACTACCAAAGGCCTTTGGGAAGGACAGGAAAGAGACCACCACTGAGGATGCCAGAAGGGGGACCCCCACCTGCCACCTGGGACAGTTCCCTCACCAGCCAGTTATGGGGGGGGCAGGCCTGGGTTCTACCTAATTCTGGTCGCTCTTGCTAACAGGCTGCAGCAATTCCTTCTCGTATAAGGACAGTGATCAAAACCCCATGATCCCTTGCTCCTAGGTGGGTAATGTTTTATGAAACTGACATATATTGATGCCCACCGTGTGAAAGTATTTATTTTACTTACCACGATATAATTTATTCTATGAAATTAAAACATCTCTCATGTTCATTGAATAGGAACCATTTGAAAACGAATTACTCATCACATCTGATGATAAAATTTCTTCCTATCTTCTCTAATGGATCTCAAAACCCATAAATTATATATCGGTAGCAATTTAAGAAACGCTTTACAACATGGAGTCTCCACATACATCTGAGACAAATATAGCATGCAATTTTTTGAAAATTATACTTTATTAGTTCGCTACAAAGAGGAAAATGTAGGTCTGATGTTCTGACCCTTTGATTTCACTAGATCGTTCTGACAAAGATATGCTCGCTATTCAGTCCTACGCATTTAAAAAATAAAGCAAATGATATGATTGCCAGGTGGTTCTGTGAAATGCCTCTTATGAAAAATACTGCATAAAAGGCAGTTCTCGCTCTAAAGAATTTGGGGAACGCTGCTAGTGCTATTCTATTTGTTCAAGCAAAATGCAGGCTTTAAGTCCTATAGAAAAAACCAAAATGCCTGTTTAACCTGCTTCAACTAACCTCCCCAGCTCTGCGCCGGGATCTCTGTTCATTTCTCTGCCTCACTCCCGCCCTCCTCCTAGAAAGGTCCCCAGGAGCCTGGGCCAGCTGAGCCTCGCTTTGGAAATACTCCTCCACATCATTTTTATATAGGAAGTTGCTTTAATTTCTGGAAAGAGTTTCCTTCTCCACTCAAGATGAAGAGGAAAGTGAGTTTTTAGCATTTTAAATCTTACTTTGTTTTACTTTAAGTAGCCTCTGGTGTCCAGTGGCTACCCTCGTGGACAGCACGGCCTTAGACCGAGGTGAATGTAGCCTCAAAACAGACATCACTCATCTCAGCTGGTGCAGCGGACAGAGACTTCTCCGATCACCTTGCCACAAAACCGATTTCCTGTCACATCATTCAGAGAGCTGGAGCTGCCATTTCGAAAGTGTGTGTTAGTTCATATTTCACTTGAACAAAAATTAGCTGAAAGGAGGGATCAGCCAGTGGTTGCTCCACTTTTGTTTGCATTTTAAACCACGGAGCACTTTCTAGGAATATTTGCCAACCGATAAATGTTTTCCAGAGGAATGACACGCAGCGCCTGTTTGTACACTTCGGAACGGTTTCTTTAATTAAAATAAATACTCGCTAAATGCTTTCTATCTTTGCGCTTCAAGCTGTCTCACATGCAGAAAGTCTAGCAAGACTTATTTCCAATCTGCAAATGAGCCAGTTTTAGAGTTTAAATTAGATTTTTGGACACATGTCAAATCAACATGGACTGCATATATTTTTGACATTTCATAACATTAACTTTCTTTTTAAAATACTTTTTTGGATAAAGAATATCTTGCATATCAAAAAATAAAAATGCGTCAACAAGATGTGATTCCAGTCGCCACACGCTAGCCCTGCTGGGGGGGTGGGGCTGCTGGTGGGGGGCTCACTGCTCAGCCCACACTCAGGTGAGAGACACCTGTCCTTGCTGCGGCCTCCTTGATAGCATCCCTGGAAAATACATACATCTGGAGTCTGCATTTTAACCTGTAGCTGTTGTTTAAAAGTGGGAGAACTCAATTTATTTTTCAAGATAGTTTGCACAATTTGATTACATTCTGTATTTTTATAAAGTTAAAATATCCTTAAAGAGCAGGAGAGTAACCATTTTGTTTCTCCTTTCATTGTCAATACCATCTGCTTGCTTCCTATTTCTGAGCTCCTCATATTGGAAAAAGGGACCCCCACTTATTGACCAATTTAGATTGTTAACTCACCTGTTAGCGGGAGCTTTGAGTGAAAGAGGCAGTTGTCTTCCTCGACCCTTTTCCTCTCCGCCCCCATAAGCACTGACCATGAGGTTCAGATGGTCACGTACTTAAAATCTCCAGCAATATATTAATGTTGCTGCTACAAGTAATTCAAAATCACCATTTTCAACAAAAATGTGCAAACTTCCCTTTGCCTGTAGCAGGTGGATCTTGAACGTGGTGTAGAACCAGCTCCCGGCCTGACGGGGCCTTTGGAACTTCAGTTACTATGATTTTTGAGACCCTCTTGAAGGAAAACAGACAAGAACACCGACTTGTCTATGAGCACTTGGGAGGGGTCTGTTCCTCCCCCAATTTGCCCTGGAGAACCAGGCTATTCTTTAAAGGGGGGGATCACTGTCAGATGCCCGAAGGACTCTTACCTTTTCAACAAAGGTCAGTCCCACAATTTCTTAACTATCTCTGGTTTTCACTTAATGTTTAACTTTTTTTTTTTTTTGGCAGTTGTTAAGTTTTGTTCTTGGATTTCTAACTTAAAATAGAAAACTCTTCAGTCAACTCTGAGCATTATTTTGAGAAAGAATCTGCAGACATATAATATCCCCAAACAACACCAAATTAGACGAAGATGTTTTGTTTATAGAAAACATATAAACTTTCTGTATTCGCCATAACTTTCTGTATTCCCAGGTCAGTGAGTATAAGGTATTCCATATTTTGTCACTGTTTTCCAGTAATAAAAGTGTCAACATTTTACTTTGGAGTCATAAAAGTTAGTGAGATAGCACTGATGAATAGCAATAAGGCTGGAGAAAAGAATAATGCATAATGTGAATTCCTCAGGAAATCAATTAATATTTTTTATGAGAAGTAGTAAAAATATGGTCAAGGGTTTAGCAGAGAGTGAGGTAAGACTGCTTGATCCCAAAACACATTCTTTGTTGCGCTCTGTCCATCAAAGTAAAAATATTCTGTGCTAAGACAAAATGAAAATTTCAGTGCTCCCAAGACTCATACATTTTATACACCATAATGTACAAAGTTCCGGCAGACTTTGATGGGGCTTGTAAATTGCAGTTTTTGCAGAACTCCCAGGCTCCTAATTGACTTTTTTATGGATTGCTGAACTTAGTATATTTTGGTGTTCTGAATTACATCCTGTGTGTGTATTTTGAGGGTCAGCTGTCGGGCCGGGGATGGATCTCAGGCCATGGTGGTGACAGTGCTGAGACTTAATCCCTAGGTCATTGGGAGGCCCAGAATTGCTTAAATTTTTAAAAAAAAAATATTTATTTATTTATACACACACTGGGTACAGTCAGAAGGGTGGGAGGGTGAGAGAATTCACCAGAGCCAGAGCAGGGAGCAGAACAGGCAGATGGACGAAGTACACTGCTGAGGGGAGCAGCGGTTGTGGCAGGAGAGGTCTGCGCGCCATGTGGGACCCTCGCCGGAGGCCGGGGGTAGAGCAGGCGCTGCAGAGGCTGCGGGCAGCTTCGCAGCCCAGCACTCAACCGCTGCGCCACCAGGGAGGTCCAAATTGCTTAAATTTTTTTGAAGAAGTTCTTACTGAGACAGGTAAGCCACTCTAATATTGGGGTAAATGGTACTATTGGAAAACAAACGTGATTGTATATTCATATTACTCTTACATTGGTAAGAGTCATTCATTCCTTCAATGATGGTTGAACCCCAAATCCAAAAGTTTGCTGAGCACAAGAATAGCCAGACTGAGGATAGGACTATAAAGGCATAGACTAAGCAAACACTTCATCTTGAATCCTGGGGGTAATATTTCATCTTAAATAGTTCTTTATAAAGATAATAAATTTGGTCCAACCACCATATCTCCATGAGGCCTTTTGTAGATGGACTGATATTATCATTTAAGTGGAGACCCCTATCTTCATTCATAACTGCTAGACACTGCTCTCAGCTGGCAGTCAGATCTAGTGATGGAGCAGAGGACCAGGCGACCTGGCTTTCTGATGGACATTATTATATGTTTGAATAAGAAACTCATAAATACTTAATGAGCATTTTATCTTAGCACCTGTTTTAATGAAGTCAAAGACAATCCAAATGCTGACATCTGCTTCCTCAGATGGAAACCACATACATTTGCTAGCAGGGGCTGGTGGGGGGCCACCAAGGAAGGCAGGAGAACATCAGCCCTACACAAGCTGGGGCTCTGAAAACATGTGTGTAGTCATCATCATGTTGGGTTAAGGTTTGCTTTTTTTTCCCTCTAAAGATTTATTTCATTCATTTATTTATGCATACAAGAGCTGGGGTATAGGCAGAGGTGCAGAGTGGAGTGGGACGAGAGGACTCACCAGAGACAGAGTGGGGAGCAGAACAGGCAGATTGGCTGAAATACACTGCTGAGGGGAGCAGCGGAGAGACAGGAGAGGTCTGCTGTGCCATGTGGGTAGCTCCCTGCCCGGGGATTGAACTGTGCTGCAGTGACTGCGGATAGCTTCATAGTGCTGAGACTCAACCCCTTGCGCCACCAGGGAGGCCCAGGTTTGGGTTTTAAATCCCGTAGAAGACAGGGAGTTTGGTTCTCAACCTTTCAACACATGAAATCTTTTTCTTAGGTAATGTCAAGGCTTTCTTGGAAACCTGCATCGTGAGGGTTGTACTTCTGAATATGTTGATAATTGAAGCCAGGTGAAGGCACAGATATCATGCAACAAACCTGTAACTGCAGCCTCAGGACCACTGGTGTTCACGATGTCTAGGGCTTCTGCATCCAGGACACTGGTTCTTCCTCAGCTGTGTGGTCAGTGCCTCTGTGTGGCTGCCGTGTGGGGTCAGGGGCTCTCTGCCGCCTTGGACAGCTCCTCTTGTTGCTGGCTGACAACGTGTTGGTGCAAATGCTGAGCACCCACCTTCCTGTAACTTTTACTGCGGGCCCTGCGCGGCCTCTGACACAAGACCGCGTTTCCCTCCACACAGTGGCTTGGCGTCACTCTCCTTCATCCAGAAAATACTGAGAACTGGCAAGAATGTACAAATCACAGCAAAACAGAACCCGCCAGGAAAAGGGAAGAGGCAGGCAGAGAAGAGGGAAGCCAAGAAAAGAGCTTCATGCCCATTCTACGAATGGCCCCCTCTCTGCTCAAGGGAGCCCGGCCATGCTCCACCAGGTTTTTGGGTGTCAGTTACCAGAGGGAAAACCTAGTGAACTCCACCCTCAGGGCACACTAAGATGCCCAGGAAACGCGCATCATGTTCCTCATGAAGGACAGAAAAGTCCATGGGATCTCCTGAGCCACAAGCATCCTATTTCTGGATAATGGCCTCAGGGTGAAAGTTGGCCTGTGCCAAAGTAGACGTGTGAAGAGCGACACACAAGGACTGGCATAGTGAGGTCTGGTACAGGGACTGCCCCCCTGCGGGAGACCAGGTGTGACCCAGGGATATATTCTGGAATCTTTGGAAGAATATTCTGCAATTCTGTCAGTTTTTTCCCTTGAATATTGGGTCATTGATAGGTGAGCTTTTGATAAAAACTCAGTTTTTAATTAAATAACGAGCAAACATGAACTTCCCTTATGCCAGGCACTGCTCTGAAGCATTTATACTCATTATATCATTTGAAACTAGTAATAACCTAATACAAAGTTATATGATATACTTTATTTTAAAGATGAGGAAACTAAGACAAAGAAAGTTTAAGACACTAGCCAGTAGGAAGAGCCAGGATTTGAACTGCAGGCACCGAGTGCTGCCCCTTTAAACGACAACACATCCCGCAAGGATTAATATCCTTTGTGAAAGTTGAGGATTTGAACAAAAAGGCAATGATGATGGCAATTCTTCTCCATCGAGAAGCCAAATCCTCTGTAATTGATGTGAGTCTGACAGGGAGTGTGGAGGTCGAGGCAACACGGCAGGGAGGGAAATGAAAGCATCGATTAACTGCACATTTTAGAAAATCCTTTCTCTTGGTTCTCCTCAGCCCTTTCAGAATAGAAACTGTGGTGGCTGAAAGTGTGTCATGGATTCTTTGATGCTCTTCCGTTCAGACGGAGCCGACTTCCCTTCCCTGTCAGGCCAGGGAGTCTAGAACCCCACTTCTAGGACCAGCCTGAGCAGAAGTGGTGGGTGCAGCTCTGGAGAGCAGCAGTCACACGGGTGTCCCCCCCTTGCTCTCTGTCTCATATCGCTCGTTCGGGGAAGTTGGCTGGCATCCTGGGATAAGGAGCCACAGAAGACAGCCACGTGGTGTGGCATGGTGACCCTCTGCCATTAGCCGTGTATCCCCAGCAGAGCCTTCAGATAATCTAGTTTCTCCACAGCCCAACAAGAGACCCTGCACTGGAGCCCCCCAGCCGAGCGCTCGCCGGTTCCCCACCCTCAGAGACCATGAGGTAATCCAGGCGCAGTAATCAAGTGGTTAAAATCGGGGACTGCTGTGTAGCCACAGACAACTAACACACAAACTGACGCGCACACTCCCCCTGCCCCCCACCCAACAAGACAGAAAAAATAAAACAAAGTTAAGCTCATTGTCTGGAATTTCCATGGACAAAGAACTATCCTGACGAGACCTCCTTCCTCAGAGTAAGATTTGCCGCCCACAAGTCTCTCAACCCAAAGATATCAAAGCAGCACAGTAGCCCCCCCCCCCACCGCCCCAGCACGTTTCCATGATGCGGAGCTTAAAAGTGGCTGTTACTTACTTATATCAATCACGTTGTGTCAAAAAAGGGAAGACGGAGGTGTTAAAATGACGTTCAACTTGTATAAAACTTGAAATTACAGAAAACCTTCCAAGTTCTTAAAGTCAAATGAACAGGAATTGCCACAAACTGGGTCAAAGAAACTCCCACCTCATCAGGAAAGTGAACGTCTCAAAATCCAGCGTCCAAGGATGGAGCGACGGCTGACAATCAGCCCGCAGAAGCTCACAACCCCACCGCGAGTCAACAACTGCTGTAACATTTGACACGATCACAGTCCAGAGCCCTCTAATCCCAGAATCTGAAGCCTGCTGTGCCACGCAGACTGGGTGCAGATTAAACAGTAATCTTAGAAGTGATATTTTCATGACAACGTTACTTGCATTTGCATTCCAGCACAATTACGATTATTAATCCAAAGGCATTTCTTCCCATTCAGGCGTCATGGATCTCATTAGCTTTCAACTTCCACGTCCTCTACTTTATTGCTCAGCCCAGAGTTTTGTGAGTCCCGCCACATGACAAACAGGAGGCCCCACAAATGGCGACAGAGACCCAGTAAGGCCCAGGTGACTTACAAGCCCCAGCGAACATCAGGCCAGGGCAATGTGCCTCTGCCTATAACACCCCATTCTCCCACAAGGCTTCTCATGAGCTGGCAATTTTCAAAGAAATGTTTTCCCATCAAAATGCAATAGCGTTTCACAGCCACATACCCTTTCCTGCTTTCTAGACCTGCATGAAATTTAATATCAGGCTTATTATCCATTTGTCATTTCAACCTAAATTTAGTAAACCTCTTTGCATTTGAGTTATGCATCCCCTGTCCCTTCCCTGTCACTTTGCAGCTGTAGATTCACTGGAGAAACGGACTAGGTCCTATTGGTTGGCTTCTTGGAGCAAACATTTTCCTGCTTCTTACTCTGCTTCCCTAAGAGGCTCCATTCGTTTTGCTCATCTCTGTTTAAAGTGATTTGTAGGACTCAATGGCATTTCAAGCTTTCCATATTAATCTTCATTTTATTTCTTGAAATGCTTAAGCAAGCAGCATCGCTAAGACATTACTGATGGGGAATTCTCTTTCCCCTTCACTCCTGTCTACTTAAAGCAAACTCTGAAGAAATAATAAATGTTTGCTCCTAATCAGCTAAGCCCTGAAAGAAAAGTTTGGGTGTCTATTCTAGTGAGCCACCACATATAAGAATAAATACATTGCTAAGCAATTAGAGCTTAGGAAATCTCAATGGGACTTGTCTCTCCCTTCCAATATGTATATATTCATATCTGGGTTCCTCTGAAAGAATGTCAAAGCTGTTTTCTTATCCACCCATTCAAAAACGTCTGAGTTCAAAGGAAAATGAAAATAAACAAAGCTATAATCCCAGCCAAATTGTCAAAGCCAACAACACACATACAATTGGCACCCAGGGGTGCGACTGGTACTCACCCCACAGCCCAGGCCGTTGCCCCCTTCACACGTGACCTTCCTCTCTCCTGGCTGGGGCAGCAGTCCCGCCCCACAGCCGGGACTGGGGCACAGGACACCCCCCATCTGCAGCACACATTCCTCGGCGCCATACTGCTGGTACCGGTTGTACTGCAAAAATGACAAAATATATACATATATATTAAGATATGAGGTTTTAGACAAAACATACTGATGGTGCGTGGGATTTCTTGTTATTCAATTTCAGCAAAAACCAGAGAGGGGAAGGCGGATGGTCCAGTATAGAGAAACTGGAATTAATCAGTTCAACTGGTAAAACAGATAATGCAGTGTTTATTTTTTGCATTTCTAGAATTTGCTCTCAAAAAACAAATTGTTCCAAAGTTTTTCTTAATATTACTTCTGCCATCTGCATTCAACAGTCTCATTTCATACAAATATTAGGGAACATACCTATATATTATGTGTAGATACTTACAAGCTAGTATCATCAATCTTATCAAGTAGTATATTTTCAAACCTTTATTCAGGAATCTATGGGTTTTTAAAACTGTTATAAAAACAGGTCCTGATATTTCTCCCCTGGCCCCATGGTAATTGTTGGCAGCCCACACATGATCACAGATCTTATTGAGTTTGATGAAGAAGACATTGATGTTAAAGAACAAAATTTGCCTTTTGTCATTATCCTTACTCTTTAAGCATGATTTCTTAAACCTTGACTTTATTTCTTTGTGCCACTGCTTTGCTTGATTTCCTTTCATGGTTTCACCAGCCTGCAGAATAAAAACTAAACTCCAAAGTTGAATTTTCAAGGTCTTCCATGTTGCTGCCTGAAGCTGTCGTTTCTCTTGCATTATTTGATCGTGCTATCCTATAAACTTAGGTCAAGACACATGGATTTGACTAACTGCTAATTAATTTATGAACATTTATTGAGACACTACTGTGTGCCAGACACTATTGTGGGTGATGGGGATGAAAGACTATAGTGACAGCCTTATCATCAGATGATGATAAGTGGGAATGAGAATAAAAACAGAAGAGAGAGAGATTCCAGGACAGGTGAGGGTCCAAGTTTTAAAGCACACACCAGGGATGAGGGAAGGCATGATAAAGAAGGCACATAAACGCTGCTATTATTCTTCTAAGTGGAAGATGCAGCATCACTGAGGTCCAGAGGGCAGACTGTGCTGGGCAGAGGCAGAGCAAAGAGGCCAGTGTGGCTGGAGAAGGAGAAGTAACAGACGTGAAGTCAGACAGGTACTAGGGATTCAGAAGAAACTCTGCTGGTTATTCTGAGAAAGATGGGAATGGCTGGAGAATGTTGAGCTGCAGAGCGACACACGTTGACTAATCTTTCAAAGAGAACCATCTGGCAAGAAGGCCTGGTGGGCTGGGGGGCAAGGGTGGAAGCAGAGAGCAGGGAAGGAGGTTATTTCAGCAATTCAGGTGGAGGACGTGATGGCTTGAGCCAGGCAGATGGTGGCAGTGGTGGGAGCAGCCTTTGAATTCTGGTTATATTGGGAAGGTAGAAATGGCAACATTTTAGGCCGACTGAATATACTGTGTGAGAGAAAAAGGAGATTCCTGGTGTGGGTGGGGGAAGGGAGGGAGGGAGGGGAGAGAGAGAGAGAGAGAGAGAGAGAGAGAGAGAGAGAGAGAGAGAGAGAGAATTAGAAAGAATGTCTACCAAGACTGGAAGACTTGGAAGAAGACAGAGGTAGGGGTGTGTGTGTGCGCACGTGCATGAGCATGTCCATGTATTTAGGGGGTTAAGAAAAGGAACCATTGTGCCTCCCCTGGTGGCGCAGAGGTTGAGTGCTGGGCTGCAAAGCTGCCTGCAGTCTCTGCAGCGCAGGTTCGATCCCCAGCCACCGGCGAGGGTCCCACATGGCGCGCAGACCTCTCCTGCCGCCCGCTGCTCCCCTCAGCAGTGTACTTCGTCAATCTGCCTGTTCTGCTCCCCGCTCTGGCTCTGGTGAATTCTCTCACCCTCCCGCGCTTCTGACTGTGCCCAGTGCTTGTATAGATAAATAAATAAATCTTGGGGAAAAAAAAGAAAAGGAATTCTTATTTCTATTTTACTTATTTTCAGCCTAACAACCTATTACCCGATTAAGTCAAAATGTTGAGCAGCTAATTGAAATATGATTTTAGAGATTAGGAGAAAGATGTGGTTGTAGGTGGAAGTCATTGCTGGGAAGGAGAGTCCACGAGACCTCCCATCCACCCACGTTCTCATTATTTTTTGCCCCAGGAAAAAAAAGATGACTTGGTCGATGCCCTTGTGCCAAACCTCCCATGCCAATGTCCTCTCCCCTTTCTCCCTGGGAGTCTGGTGGAGCACGAGGGCACCCCATGCATGTAGGAAGGAGTGAAAGTGTAGCCCCAAAGTTATGTAGACATGTGAGAGATCAACAATCTAATAAAACAATCAAACAACAACAACAAAACAAATGCCTCTGCAAACACGCCAAGGGCACGCATGCACACAGTTACGAGAAGACCGTTCTTCTCCATGGGACAGGTTGAGCGAGAAATACCTGTTTTAATAAATGAACTAGAATCTGTGAATCGATGAGGCAAGACTGTAAAAGCTGTCATACACATGCAATTATCAGGGGCTCAAATAAAGACATTTCGCCAGGTGATGGAAGATGAGAGAGTTTACACAGCTGGCGGGTTTCATGTCAACCCTCATTCCACGAACCTCTTAGAGACCTCACCTATTAAGCTGTGCCTCCCTTGCACCCCAAAATGCCAAGAAAGAAGTGGGGGAGCTGTGTTTCATGACCTGGACTTCTCTGGGCTTTGTCTGTGCCTCATGATCACCCACATGCTCAGGATTTATTAGTAAAGCTTGACACTGGGTGATCTCGGTGATTTTTGTCTGATTTGGTAAGCCAGCCCTGTGTTCCCTCAATGACCATGACGTGGGGTGGGAGTGACTCAGCAGCTGCAGGGAAGGCGAGGAGGAGCCAGCACAGGATTGAGCAGCAGCGGCCTGCGGGCACTTGGAGACCGGGCAGGCTGTGTCAGAGGTGCCATGAAAGTGCCAGCCATTAACCTCGTCTTCACCTTCACGGGAGCTGCCAGTGGGGTCAGGAAGTGAGCTTGCCTGAGCCCTGAGCGGGACCTTCCCGGGACGGAGCCGAGCAAGGCGAGCGCTGGAGGAGAGAGATTCCTGGAGGGGAGAAGGGATGCTTTTCCAGGCCTTTGGCTGAAAAGGGAGCACAGACGTGGGGCAGCAGCTGGCGGGGACTATGGGCTGTGTGGGGTTCCTTAAAAATGGAGAACTAGCCCTGTGTTAGTCTGCCGAAGGGAAGGAGCAGGAAAAGCAGGGCAAATGCATGATTTCAGCTAAAGAAAAGCAGTGACCTTGACTCGGTGAAGGAGCAGGCTCTGAAGGAGGCGGGATGGAGTTTGGCCAGGAGGCAGGCGGCCATCCTGGAGGCAGAAGGGCCGGGTGTGTGAGGATGAAGAACAGGCTGGATGGTAAAGCAGGAGGGTGGAGGCCAGGAGGGGGATTTACCAGGCAGCACCCACAGCCCATCTGAGGCTGGGTTGTGTGTGTAAAGGGAAGCGGCTTAAGCTCACTTTGTCAGCCTTGCATGGGGAAGCAAGAAGGTCCTGTCAGGTGTGTGTCTGAGTGTGTGTGAGTGTGTGCACGTGTGCAGATGTGTTAATATTTACCTGCCAACTTACGCGTTGAAGCCATTATTAACACGAGTTTCCAAATTTTCAGCTATTCTTGCATAAGGTAGATAATTACAGACCGATACTGAGGATAATTTATGGTTGACTCTATCATATTTGCAAAAATGTTTGAAAATAAAAGTTCACATTAACAAAGCATAGCACGCTACACCTCGGGAAGAAAACACCTTTTGTATTTTGTCAGATTATAGTGAGAACACAGCCTGTCGGTGTGATCTAGCCAGGTGCAATCTCCACTCATTCTACGCTTTATATTTTATTTATTTGGGGAGTAAATTATTCACTATTTATGCATATCCTCATGGATTCTCTTAAGTACGGGAAATATTCATTTTAAAGTATAACATTCATAGAAGTTTCAATAAACTTATATTTTAAGAATCCCAGGCACGAGTCACGGGGTTGTATTTTATGTTCATCATCACGCTGAGGTTGTATTTTATGTTCGCCAGGCGGTTAGAAGGGTTGGTTTGGGGGGAATATTGTTCTGTAATGCAGCGAGGGTCACCAGTTCAGCTCCCACACGGGCCGTCTGCTTCCCCTTCCTTGCTGGCCGCCGACTGTGCGCGCATCCGTTAAAGGAACACGGGACTCCCGGGGGGCCGGAGCGGGCAGGACCCGTGGCCCAGCCCCACGCCTGGCCAAGCGCGCAGAAGGCCTCTCCTGCATCAGAGGGGAAGGGCAGCGTCTTCATGGTGTCGAATTCGCCTGCTTTCATGAGAAGGGGGAACGAGGAGGAGGAGCCTAAATTTTGAAACTTGAAGTCCAGAGACTCCAGGTAGAAGGAAAATCTGCGAAACTGGAGAACGTTCTGTCAGAGGGAGTCAGGGTTTGTCAGCCAGCCAGGCGCTGAATGGAGGCCTGTCAAGTCCTGTGAGCCAGGAAGAGGACTGCTTTTGTGCTGCCACGGAATGTTCCAGAGGATCTTTTTGGGGGTGCTCAGGCAGAGCTTCCAAAGCAAGCCCTGTGCAGGCTGGGCCTCCTTTGCCTTTCTGCCCTGAATCCTGGCTTCTGTGAGGTCTTAGCCACAAGTACTGGGGAATCCCCTCCCTGGGTCGCCTCCCTAATCCAGCTGGAGGACAGAGCCCTCTCAGGGGGGAGATCCGCGCCCAGTGCCAGGCCACCGTGCCAGCGCCGGCCTGCACAGTTGCTCCATCTGGCCTGGGAAGTAACCGGTGAGCCCACGGGGCAGGAGCTGCTATCAGCTCCAGCCGGCAGGCTGGGCCCCACGCACAGCAGGACTCGAGGCCACCACGGCCCTAAAGCTGTGGTTTCTCAGAGACAAGCAGCTGCCTCCACTGTCATTCTCCCCCATCCCCATTAAAAAAACCAAAAAACTATTGATAGTGCTGAGACTTTAGCCCCTGTGCCGTTTGATCCCCGGCCAGGGAGCTGACCCACAGGGCGCAGCAGACCTCTCCTGTCTCCCTGCTGCTCCCCTCAGCAGTGTGTTTCAGTCAGTCTGCCTGTTCTGCTCCCCACTCTGTCTCTGGTGAATCCTCTCACCCCCACCCCTGCATCTCTGGCCTGTACCCCAGCTCTTGTATGCATAAATAAATAAATCTTTAAAAAAAACAAAAAAATAAAATATCCAGAATAACTTAATAGAGGAACACAGACTTTTAATTTATCCATTTTCCCTATTTTCTGTATGTAAAATGCCCTATTTTCTGTATGTATTCAAGATGGTTCAAAAAGCAGCCACTGAATTCTCAATAATCTCCACCGTCTTTTTCCTCGTGTGCAGGTTGTTCTCCTCGGGGGGCTGGTGACAGCCCTGGGGGTTCCTGCCACACTGTTTGAACTCTGTTCTGTTTCTGACCATGCTGATTTCATCCCTGGACATCTGTCAGAGGCAGAGGAAGTAAATTGGCTAGAAAAAGGACTGGACCTTGGTGGCTGCCTGGAAATCACGATCTGCAGGACGGCTGAAATCACATGGCACGAGGGCATAGACCAGATCCCAGCGAAAACATAACCGGAGCCACAGGCTGTGCATGCATTGCAATCTATGAAGGTTTTTTGGTTCTTTTAAGATGTTTCAGATGCTATGATGCCAACAAATAGCTCAGATTCCAGTGGCCGTGGAATCTTCTGGAAAGGAGGTCAAATCCAATTGGCATCTTCATCCCTCTGCCATGTTGTGGCCCAAGGCAGTGTCCACAGGAAGATTTGAAGGCAGCTGCCCTGGAGCTACTTCCCTGGCAGGGGTTTCTGCCACGGGGGAGACTTCAGAGCCTTTCGGAGCTTTGCAAACAGAGCCTCTAGCACATGCTCCCGACGGGCACACAGCAGCGGGCACAGTGCCTGTGGGCACGGATTACATCCCTTAGAAGGGCTCCCAGGCCTCAGCCCTGTCGGCCTTCACAGCCGTGTAGCTGTGTCTGGTCCCCAATACTCACTCCCGCCCCCTCCCCGCACCCACCACCCCCCGCCTTTTCTTTTCTCTAAGACACAATTTCTACGTCTCTCCCCGTGGTCATTCTCCAGAAGTCGCTTGTCCAGCCCTGGGGGGGAGGGGAGGAACCTCTGCTGGTTTCGGGTGAGCCCAGGCCTGTGCAGCGGGCAGTGGCCGCTGGTCTGAGGCCGTGACCCTGGCTCACTCGGGGGTGGTACCCTCTCAACCTTCATGACTCAGGGCTCCCTGCTCCTTATCTCAAACAGGCCTCACCCCAATCACTGTTTCCGTCTTAGCGTAATCTGGGCCTATGACGTCCATGCTCGGCATTTACCCACCATGAGCACAGCCATGCGCCGGGAAGGATCTACAGTGCCTGTTGAATGAATGAAGGCTGTTTCCTGGGAACTCTGGGGGTGAGCCTAAGGTCGGGGAGTGGTGGGAGGGAGTTGCTCTGAGATGCAGTCTTCCTAGAAGCTCCCTGTGGGCTCCCAGGGGTCACACCTGTTTTCTTTCTGGCTCTCCTAGAACCCTGGGTGAGCTTAGCTTACCTACACTGTGCCAGGAGCTTCGCCAAGAAGCTGGCAGAAGGGGGAGGGGCGGAAAGGTGCTTCGTGAATACGAGCCGCGGATCCAAATCAGAGAAGGGGCAGGAAGCTAAAGGAGACGTATTATTTTAAATCCCCAAGGGTTTTCTTCTACATGAAGTAGGTAATGACTTACAGCGTTTAGAGATTTATCTTTAATCCAGATGGCAAATGTCAAGTGTTTTCTAAAGGGGCCACATGCACAGACCCGGGGGACTGGGAAGTGTCTCCACCGCCTGGTGATGGATCCAGCGACTAAACAGGACCTGTGTGGGTTCTATCCACTCACACTTTCTTTTCTTTCATATATATAATAATTTACCAAATGACGCTAAGATATGTGTGTTTTACATCATTGTTCATTTTTGCACAACGTTTGCTTTCTCCTCTCAGATGCAGTCCCCGCAGAATTCCTACCACCGGCTCACCCTGCACCGTCACCACAGTCCCTGGTGCTCTTCCCGCCCCTGTCTGGATCCCTCTCCCTCCCCCGCTGCAGAATGTCTCTGATTTATAGCTGCCTGCTGGTTTTGCTTATTTATTATTATTATTATTATTATTACATATATATTTTCCCTGATCCCTTATCTGGGCCCCCTCTATTCCTCCTATAAGTGAAACCATCACATATTTTTCTTTTCCTTCTGGCTTATTTCACTGAGCATCATCCCTTCCAGCTCCATCCGTGTTGCTGTGAATGGCATGAGCTTAACTTCTGTGACGGCTGAGGAATATTCCATCGTGTCCATGGACCACATCTTCATCCTGTCATCTGCTTTTGCCCATTTGGGTTGTTTCCACAGCTCATTGTCAACAGTGCTGCAATAAACAGAGGGTGCAGGCATCCTTTCGAGTTATGTTTTTGTGTCTTTGGGTAGATTCTTAGGGGTGGAATTGCTGGATCATATGGAAGCTCCATTTTTTAGGAGACTGAGGAATCCCCAGACAGCTTTCCATGGTGGTTGGACCAGTGTGCATTCCCAGCAGCAGCGTAGGAGAGTTCCTTTTTCTCCACAGTCTTGCCAACGTTTGCTGTTGCCAGTTTTTTAAAATATATGCCGTTCTCACCGGTGTGAGGTGGAATCTCGTTGTGGTTGTGATTTGCATTTCCCTGACAACTAGCGATGCTGAGCATTTTTTCATATGCCCGTTGGCCACTTACATTTCCTCTTTGGAGAAGTGTTTTTTTAGCTCTTCTGCCTATTTTTTGACTGGGTTGTTTGCTTTGTTTCCATTCACACTTCCTAGTGAAATTTCCACTTATTTTAGTGTCAACCTGTTGCTACTAACTCAAGCTATTGGGGGAGTATGAGCAGCACTTCAATCAGTAATACTTCCGCGGAGCGCTTAATGTTATAATTCTATTTCTTTCCAAAAATTCTAAGAGGCGACTGAGGGTCCCTTTTCCTCTTGAAGGCTAGCTAGGGAGTCCGGAGATTTGCTCGAGGCCCCTGTAACATCAGCATAAAAATTCATACCATGGAATGATGAAAGTTCCTCAAGTACCTGAGGCGCCCGAGGGCTTCCCCAGCTCCTGGTGCGTGTCTGGCCGACGGGCAGGAGCCCTGTGCTCCCTCTCTGGAGCCTCCCCGCCATGTGCTCCCAGGCCACAGCTGCTGTTGTTACCCCCAGGACACACGTGTCCCCGCTCCGTCCTTTCACATCAGTCACCGGAGAGGTCCCTGGTCCCCACGTTGTCTGGTCTCACCCCAACCTCACACACGTCTCTGTACTCCCCATTCCCTACCCTGGCCTCAGGCACCCCAAGTCCTGAGCCCAGGCCCCTGCTGGGGGAACTCAGGTAAGTCAGGGGCGATGCCTGTAACTTCAGCCTACTCTCGCCTTTTCCTCAAATTCTCCTCATGGAAACTGGCCGTGAGGACAGCTGCGGCCCTCCAGCCCCTCGGAGCCTCCTGGTGTCACTTCGTGCCACCAAGCTCTGAGCTGCCCCAGGTAGAACTGTTTTCCTTTCTCTTTCTAAACCCTCCCGCTTTGGGTTTTAAACTACACGCTCCGCCGTGCGTCCTTCCTTCTCTGCCACCAGCCACGGGTCTCCTCCCCTGGCGCCCGCCATCCTGGAGGCTTCAGGTGCCAACTCACCACCACGACTCCAAGTCTGCTCTGGTGGTCTCGGTGCCCACACGGCGACGCCTCCTGGACCCCTGACCTCATCCTCTATCTTGACCCGTCCGCCCACACTGCTGGGCGCCCCCGACCTTGGCCAGCACCGCGCCTTCTGTGCAATCTCCACGCCACGTAGCCTCGTCTTCAGCCAACACCCGTGTCTCTTGGACTCTTCTAGAAACCAAACCTCCGGCTCACGGGCCCTGCTCCCTGGAATGAGCCGGCATCGGGTGGCTTCAGGGCCTCTGCCTTGCCTCGTCCTCTGCTCATCTCTGTTTCCAGAGGTCCCGACTCTTTCCTTTACAGCGCTCGTGTCTTTACTCACATGCCCCCTACGCGAGACTTACCGTGATCACTTCGTATAAATGTCACCTCTTCCCTTTATTTCTGTCCGCGGCACCGACAACAATCTGCAATTCCATCCTCGGACATGTGAGTGTAACGGCACAGCCAGCGGCAACGGGCGCCTCAGCGACTCTCTTTTCCACGGCCCTGTCCCCATAACTGAGAGCGGCACCCAGCACGTAGCAGGTGCTCAGGGGGTATCTGCTGGCTCGCAGGACAGGAGGATGGAAGGAAATGTGTTTCCAGGAAATGAAGATCACTGCTGTTGTGATGCACCGTGTTGTCATTTAGCACAACTAATCAGAGTAATATTGATTTTGATTGTGGCTCAATTAAATTTTAGGCGACTACGAAGTGGCCTGAATTTTATGCAAATCCGAGGAGATGATTACAGTTGGCTTCTTTCCCTCCTAATCACCCAGTGGTTTTAAACCAAATATGGAAACAATTTGCAAATATTGGCACAAGCTAGAAGAGAAGGCTCCATTATCTGAGTGAAATGTCAGGGTAACAACCAGTGACTCTTGCCTCGAGAAACCCCCTCAGGCTTTCCGGGAACACGGCTGGGAGGCACAGGTGTCTTCACAAACAGGTATGTTTGGGAGGGGTGAGGGCTGGCGATCAAGTCTTGCCGGATAATTGATTTTGTTTCTGTTTGAGTAAACATTTATGCCTGCTATTCTGGAATCTGCAGCACGAAAAAATGAAGGAGGCAGATTGTCACCTGTTAACTCCAGGAGTTAAAGCGATTCCAGTTCCTTATCCTGCCCTCATCACCACCCTTCTGTGTCTAATCTCAGTTGGAAGTGAGGAATCCAACCTTCATCACAGGTAGCGAAGAAAAACACACAAACCCAACACTCGACAGCACTGAGCTGCCATGTCCTCATTTTCCTGGCCTCTGGCCAGAGTCGGCCCAGACCAACTTCAGGAGGAAAACCCAAGGGCGGGTCGGGCGGGCAGCGCCCGGTCAACCACCAGGTGCCTTCCAGGATGACGACTCCGAGGGGTGACGGAATAGAGACTGTGATTTCATACAAGGATTCCGAGGTTTATTTCTGAGCAAGGGCGAGTATGCCGATGTACAGGCAGACCTGGCAGTGCCTTAGTCACCTGGCGCCTCTATTTAAAATCTGACAGGATCGTCTCACGGAGTGACCACGGCATCGCAATGACTTGCTCTAAGCGTGTGAGAACCGTGTCCACACCCCCGGAAGAGCCTGTGGTGGGATGGAGAGACCACACCGAGCGCAGGAGCCCCGTGACAGCTGCACACCCCACGGACAGCACCCGGGGCTGCCACGAAGCCCCCTCGGGCGCCGCTCGTCTGGGCGCGGCGCTGCTGCTCTGCTCTGCGGCTCGCTCCCACGGCGTCCTGAGGCGAGGCGCTGGCAGGCAGCAGATGTACCAATTACTAACCTGTCAGGCCTGATGGATAGGCGCAGCGAAGGTGTCCTCACACACCCCCTGGCAGGCTTCTCCCCCGCGCCGGGCCCCCCAGGGTCAGAGCCACACTCGCCTCCCCCGGCCCAACTGTCTCGTTAGTGTCTGTCTCTCGCGGCCCTGGGTGTAGACGGCGTGGGGCGGACTCACCTGCTCTTCCCCAAGAATCCTGAAGTGATGGAGCTCTTTAATCAAGGAGTTGCGGCAGCCAGCTGCGGGAGAAAAGGACTCATCAGAAACGGCTCTGGCCATTCCGGGGGGCCGCGCTCCTGCAGCTCTCGCTGCACTGACCAGAGCTGCCCGCCCGCCCGCTGCCCTGAGGCTCCAGGAAGGTGCCGTGGGACCCTGGCCCCAGGTCCTCCCCTCCTGAGGGCGATGTGGCCTTCGCGGGACCCTAGGACACCATGTGGTCTCGGCCCAGGCGGCCACCGGCCCCCCAAGGTACACCCTGGCGTGGGCCGGGGCGCAGAGCTGGGTGGGCCCCTTTCACCCCGGCACAGCCCTGCAGGCCACTTGCTCCCCAAGCTGCATTTCCTTCCAGCCAAAGGACAGCATCTGCACCATGAAATCCAGTGTTTCTTTGCGCACTTTGGCATTTGTGTTTTCCTTTTCATCTGATTCATACATTTTCATTTGGGCTCTAGTTGTATCAGCAGGCAATGTGTCTCTCTCAATTTATATTAAAAAATCTTATTTTACGGAATAATTTCATTCAACCTCAGAAGTTTAGCAGGATCCCCCCCGCCCCCCTTCAAGCGGTCCTTTACATCCCTCAAGTTTGAGAAATAATTTGACTGATTTCAATGTCAGGCAAAATAAGAAACAGAATTTCAAATGAGGTTCGTCTCAGAATTTGTATGCCGGCTCTCTCCTCAGACATCAGGGGAAGGATTGATGTTGGCGATCGCTCAAACATCAACACCGGGAGCGGAGACTGGGTAATTACCCGAAACACCTGGGAGCTGCAGCGAAGCGGGATAAACAGGGTGGATGGGGCAGGTAGCCCCGAGTAGGGGGCAGGCTTGGAAGGCTCACGGTGCTTCAGAAGAGCGAGGAGGGCCCGGCTCCTCTCTGCACATCGCGTGGGGACAGACAAGCGCAAACTTAGTGTGTCTGGAAGTGCCAGGAGCCAGACCCAAACTGCTCCCTGCATTCTGGGGGGGTGTGGTGGCCCTGGAATGGGAGGGGTCCTGTCAGAGTGGGGTCCTCCCTTGATCCTGAGCTGCTGGAGAGGCTCTGACCACCTGAGACCCTGAACTGAAATGACCAGGGTGAAAAATGAATGAATGAATGAATGACTACACATGCTTATTTAATACTAGAAGTGTTTGGGGGTTTTATTTAGAAGTTTGGGGATGTTTCTGTGACCAGAAATGCGGCTGGGGAACTTGTTTTTTGCCTCCGGTAAAATCTGCCTTGGTATGCATCCTTCAAGTTGGGTTCTTTTTATTTTTTATTTTTTTAAAACATTTTATTTTATTTCATTTTATTAATAGAGGCATGTTTTTATTTATTTATTTATTTGTTTGTTTGTTTTGTTTATACAAGCACTGGGTACAGTCAGAAGCGCGGGAGGGTGAGAGAATGCACCAGAGCCAGAGCGGGGAGCAGAGCAGGCAGAAGGACCGAAGTACACTGCTGAGGGGAGCAGCGGGCGGCAGGAGAGGTCTGCGCGCCATGCGGGACCCTCCTCTGGTGGCTGGGGAGCAGCTGGGGATCAAACCGGTGCTTCGCAGCCCAGTGCTCAACCGCTGCGCCACCAGGGAGGCCCTCAAGTTGGGTTCTTAAAGTTGACGTTTCCAAGACCCTGTCAGGGACACTAACCGAGGACTTCTCTATGCTGAGTCTTAGGGCAACTGCTAAAAGCTGAATCTTCTGGATTAAAAGACAAAGATTGTCAAAATGGTCAAAGAAAAGACCAGACAAGAAACAGGTTAGCTGCCGAATCGCTTCTAGCAGAAGAAAGTCGGTAATTTGTTCACTTTCGCAGGTGACTTACCAAGTAAAAAATCCTTCCCCGGGCACAGGGTAGAAGCTGACACGACGGGGACATGCCCCTTCTCTCCACTCTCGGCTGGATTAGCAGGTGACAACCCTTACTTTGTTTTGGGAGAGTAAATGTGAAGCTCTGACTGCCTTGGCAAACACATTAGACGATGATTTTGGGGTGAGAAACACCGAACAATATAATATGTAGACACTGGCATTTTGCTCTGTTAATGAAATGTTTCCTCGAGAATAAAAAGGGCTGAGGAAGTGAGCTCGGTGTTGCGTCTAGCACTGGTTTTGGTGTGAGGTGAAGGGTAGGAAGGACAGCACTGTCTGCACAGGCTTTTCAAAGCCAAGCGTATTGAGAAAATGCACCGAAGTGGCGGCACCACTGTGGATGAGACGGTGTCCAGGATCCTGGACGTGGGAGACACAGACGCGCAGTCAGGATGCAGAGCCTTCCCCGACACGCAGGGCGGGCCCCGAGAGCCAGCCCCAGGCCGGCTCGCCCCCTCGCCTGCTCTCACTGCGTGGATGCCGCAGCCGCTTTACCCGGCGAGAGTCGGGGGTGCGTCTTGGTCCCAGCCCAGGACACCCTCCTTCACACCAGGCGCCTGGCCCAGGAGGAGGTGGGCAGCAGCGATGAAGCAAGGAGAGGAGGGTGGGGTGGGGGTGCTGCCCAGCACCGCTTAGTAGCTGTGCTGTCTTGGGCTGGAGCCAGAATGTTAGTTCTGTCTTCCTTTTCTACCCAGAAAAGGGAGCAGGGAGGTTTGACTTTCGATGGCTGGGTGAGCAATGTGTGTGCATCTGTGTGGCACACAAACATTTCCTGGGACAGTTCTGTGTATGCAGTAGGTGCTTAATGTATGGCGGTGGCTTTGGTGAGAGGCTCGGTGGTGGCAGACTCCACGTGATTACACTTGAAATGGTCGTCCGGCGGCTGGCCCAGAAATAACTGTTCCCAGATTTCAGTCTTTGGAGGCCGATTTTGCTAAAGGAGCCGCGTATCCAATCACGTAATTGAGATTTACATGACAATATGCCAAGAAACAGTAGATGAGCAAGTACGTGTAGACACACACACACATGTGTACACGTGTGTGTGTGTGTACACAGGGTCAGATCACATATGGCTAGAAACGTATGGTCCATGTGCATTTAGAACTATGTCTGTTGCCTGTTTAGTAATTCATTTATTCATTTACTAATATAAAATGATTAAAAAACAGATGTCTTTGTTATTATTAAGATTTATGATCTATTTCTACCTTTGAACACATGGAGGGCTTTTTTTTTAATACGCCACTGGTCACTTCAAATTCCATCCTTTGTATATTTGTGCTTAGGAAGAGCTGGAGAGAGGGAATAATGCAAATAACTTCAGCCACAGGTCCCCGAACACATCCACTTGCCAAACATGTAAAAGGGAAATGAACGCAAATTTCCAACAAAAGGGACAGTTAGCAACTGTGGAACATTCCTTCTGTTTGGCCTCTGACTCAGCCACCACGCTCGGCCCGGGTGTCGCTGGAGAGTGCGGTCGACAGATGGAGGATTATGGCAAACAAGCTGCGGTGGAAAAACAAATACTCCACAAAGATGTCAAGACGAGAATGACGAGCGGTTCTGTGTAACCGAGCTCGGCTGCTTGGCCAGCGCCGGGGCGGGCCTCTCGGGAAGTGGGGCACCATCCAGGGGACTCACTGACTGACTGATCGACAATTCCACCTGGTGATGCGCCCCCAGCCCCTCCACGCACCGCAAGCTACTGTCTGCCTTGCGATGCTGGTTTCAGGAAGCCCCATGTTGGGTTTTTGCCCGTGAAAATGAGCCCAATTTGGAATTTCCCCTACTGCCTTATTTCAGTCCTCAGACTCATGTGATCAGGGACACATTCTGTGTTCAGGGAGAAACGATACTGCCGCAGAGACCTCAAGAAGCTGCAATAGCAACAAGAAAACAAAGCAAAATGAAGGGTCAGAGCTGGCAGAGTTCAGCACTGTGTGAGGTGAAAACACACACACAGGAAGGCACAGGGCTTTGGTGGCAGGGGCTGGCGGCGAGGGGGTGGGGGGCGGTGCTGGAGCCAGTGTTTGCAGCAGTGAGCAATCACGGATCTCGGCCCGCACCCTCCCAGCAGACAGCACTTTCAATGCGAATGTGTTTGGCATTCGCACACTCACAAAGCTCCCCTCAATGACAATTCAATTAAATGGCATTAAAAAGCACTTCGAGGGCGCCTATCACAATTTCCATCAACTCCGTGTGCAATTATCTGTTAAAACCTGCTTTCCCCAGCCTGAGCACAGGGCTTGCTCACCTGGGAACCAGGGGCTCCATAAATACTTGCTGCACGAAAAGGTAAATGAAGGAGGAAAGGCGTTTTCCTGCTTTTGGATAACACAGCCTTGGAGACAGACGCCTTCGCGGCCTGCACAGGCTTCATTTAAGGACCCAGTAGTGAAAGACTCTTTGCCTTGGGTCAGCTTTTAAAATCTCAGAAATGAACTATTTTGTAGTGGGATACTATTTTATTTTATTTTTTAATTGGAAATTTTTTTTTAAAGATTTATTTATTTATTTATACAAGCACTGGGTACAGTCAGAGGCAAGGAAGGGTGAGAGAATTCACCAGAGCCAGAGCGGGGAACAGAACAGGCAGACCGACGAAGTACACTGCTGAGGGGAGCAGCAGGTGTGGCAGGAGAGGTCTGCGTGCCATGTGGGACCCTCGCTGGCTGGCCAGGATTGAACCCACGCTGCAGAGGCTGCGGACAGCTTCACAGTGCGGCGCTCAACTGCCTGCACCACCAGGGAGGCCCTACCTGAGCAGGACCGAGTTGATGTAAAGCTCATTTTCAGCAGGAGGTCACAGCTATGAACGCAAGAGGGAGGCCAGGCCAGCTGAGACGGTTCAGGCTGGGGCCACCCTCACGGTAATCGCATCGCCCTTCGTGAAACTGTCAAAATATTTTCCTTGAGGTGGCCATGCCCCCGCAAATGCTACCAGGTGATCTGGTTTACGGAAGGACAGTCAGATCTATTCCTGGACCTTATGGGCTTGCTGGCACTTCATTGCTTTAGTGATTAAAACAGATCATGGAATGCGTAGTCATGTGTTGAAGAGTGAAAATATCTCAGCTATAAAAAAACCGTTGCTCTTGTTCTCTCTAGACCAACCTTTTTCAGCACAGAATTCCCTTCTGTCTCCCAGAAGGTGATATGACAGACCTTCTCTAGACTTCCAAGGACAGCGATCAGATGACAAGCCTAGAAATCTTTCTAATAGTGAAGAATTCTTCCACTTAGATGGATCTTTCTAGATACCAGCTCTGGACTCAGAGTGACAGAGGTAATAGGCGATCCTTTCAAGCCTTTATAAAGCGCCCCCTACCTGGGGCAAATAGTCATTTGCTGAAATAACCTGCATCTACATGAAACTCCATAGGAAGCACCAGATGTTGGTCCCCTCACTCAGTCCGTAGATTTGACCTTGTGGTTGGCAACTTGTCCATTTGAAGGTCATTGTCCAGGAAGTCTCCTGCAATTTATCCTTCCACATTTACTTCTGTGTTTAGGGTCGGGTACTGGGCCTAGGGAAGTTAAGGTGAACGAGACAGACTGCACCTGTGATTTTATGGTGCTTCATTCTGAGAGGGCTCTGGGGAACATCTGTTTGCAGGGTCAAACTGTTCAGAGACAAGGGCTCACGCTTGGGACATTCACATCCTCATTTCACCTCTAAGGTCATTTGAACAGTCTTCCTCCTCCACTAGTGGTAGATAAAGCTTTCTATAGTGGCCACACTGCATTCAGGGCCCTGTTCTAGAGGCTTGGCCCTAGAACAGCATCCGTAAATTGTTGGTTTGGGAAAAATGTAGGAACACATCATGTGTTTGACTCTTTTGAGAGTTATGAATCAAACGAAAAATCTGTTAAAAAAAAAAAAAGACAACTTTGGCCTTGTTATTTTGACAGATAGACCCGGCACGAGGCTCAGACCCTGGAGTTTATACTGGTACAGCCACACCTGGCTCCTGCTCCTTTTCTCTCCTCTTAATCCCAATTCCCTCTCCTTGAAGGGCCGCTCACACACTGATGTGGGGCAGCTGCAGGTGCAGTTACCCCTTGGTCTAGGAAGACAGAGCCAGGTAGGAGTCTAGGGCTGTTAGGCAAGAAACTCTGAGGTCCGGGCATCCAGGCAGGCTCAGGTCCTGTGGGTGACTCGGGGGAGACATGTGTAAGGATGGCTGAGCGGGGCCTAGGCGGGTGCCCTCTTGCTTAAGGAAGGACGTTTTGCCAACAGCCCTCGCCGCGTCTCATTCCCTTTATCTCCCTGCAGTGTCTGATGTGGGCAGACCCACCATTCTGAAAACAGCTCTCCCTGCAGTTGTGAGGTGTGTCGCGCCACTGCCCCAGCACGGCTCTATTTTACTTGTTGTCTCTTCCTTCTTCCTCTCATGCAAGCACAGACTCTCTCTTCAGTTTCTAATTCTCTTCTCCAAGCACTCGACAGCTTCAAGAGCATGCCCACAGCCTTGTCTCCAGCTGCCAGCCCAACATCTCCCCTCCACGTCCAGCTGTCTCTCCAAAGGCAAGCGGTCTCCCTGCTAGCACGTCACACCCCTCCCAGACCATGCCTTCCACATTCATTCTTGGTGAAACCGAGTTGGCTCTTAGTGATCACACACGTGTGCCAGTGCTCACCTGGCTGGCTTTAGGTGGGTGGCTGCAGCTAACATCCAGCCATTTACTTTTCCATATTTGAGACTCAGTCTTCCATGACTCTGAAAGTTAAAAAAGAGCCATCTCCAGAAGTCTGACACTCGCTCTGCAATGTTTCCTAAGGACGCCTGGCAGGGTCCTGCAGCTGCGCACAGAGGTAACAGGAGACCCCACAGCAGCAGCCGTGGCTGTGACCTTCTTGTTCTTTCTGCCCCCACTTTTCTTAAGTGCACCTTCCTCCTTACTTTGCTCATTCCACCCTTTCTAACAACAAGCTTCCGCCCTCGGGCACAGGAAGAAGAGACCTGGGTGGCTCCATCAGCTGCTAACATCCTGCCACCTTCATCAAGGGGGCCTGGTTCTTCTCTCCCTGCTTTTTTCTTCTTACTATTTATTTTGTCCTTGACCTTATTCTAAAAGCCTATTCTGTTGTCTTTGAAAGTTTAAATTAGAATTGTGCCTCTCTCTGAGCTAGCCCTGGTGATCTGCTCATAGGTCTGTGGGCTACTGTTTATTTTCCCCAGTTATTAAACTCCTCACTCACCTCTGCACCTGCTGTCTAGAAAGTGGGCTCACTGTGAGCCAAAGTAAGTGGCCTCCTGGGTGTTAAAAAGTAAGTAAGGAAGTTTATTTAAAGAACATATGAAGGCAGAATTGAATCCTATTTTACTTAAAAAGGATGACTTTGAGGTTTTTATTTCAATTAGTGTCTGTAATCAACATTTACTTTCTTCTGTTCCCATACCATAAAGACTACTTGATGATCTAATTGGTGTTCTCCTCAGGAAAATGCATTAGAAAGTTGTGGATTATTTCCACAAACTCACTGGCAGTTACTTAAAAATAAAATAAAAATCAGGCCTCCCTGGTGGCGCAGGTGATTGAGTGCTGCACTGTGAAGCTGTCCGCAGCCTCTGCAGTGTGGGTTTGATCCCGGCCTGCTGGCAAGGGTCCCATATGGCACAGCAGACCTCCCTGTCTCACCCGCTGCTCCCCTCAACAGTGTATTTCATCAGTGTGCCTGTTCTGTTTCCCGCTCTGTCTCTGGTGAATCCTTTCACCATCCCGTGAATCTGGCCTGTACCCCGGTTCTTGTATAAAAATAAATAAATCTTTAAAAAAAAATAAAAATCTTTGGGGGATTCGCTGAACTACAACTTTTCCAGAAAGCTTTTGCTGCATTTTTTCAATAACCAAACTGTGGAGGGGAAAAGTCACTGGGAAAATATATTCCACTGAAAAGCATTAAGAACCACATGCATCCTTAATCACTAATTTTTTCCTTTAAATTTCCTTGTAAATCATCGCAAGGCAATTGTGACATCCTTTGGGTTCAATGGAAAAACCGTGAGCACCCAGGCTTGGGGCAAAGCTTGCAATGGCTTCCAGCTCCCTCTGGTGCCACTGGAACTAGCCAGACGACACCAATAATCCACAATTTGCAGATTGCTGCTGTTTGGTGTGCAATGCTTTGAGGGTTAATTTCTCTCTTGGCTACAGCTTAGATCTCTAATGCAGACTAGACAATTACAGTTATCTTCTATTTCCCCCTCAAGTACAACTTTGAAAAGAAGAATGGCTGAAAATGAAAAAGTATCAAAAATAAATGATGATTCAGTGTGATCAAAGACAACACGCAAAGCATGGAACCTCTAATCACCAGCCTGAATGGTGGGGGGTGGGGGGGCACATCTACTGCTGGGTCCTGAATGGGTCTGATGGGCTCTTTCCACTCCACTTAGGCTGGGTTGATTAGGGTCTCCTCGCACGGGCTGAGGTAGCCTTTTCTTAATTAGCCTAAGAGTCAGGCACTAACAGCACCCATGGAAAATTCCCTGAGACTTCTTGAGTCAACAGCAGGACTTCACATGTTAAAATTGAAAGCATTACCACTTGGATAAAGTCAAGCATATCTTAATAGTCATCTTTGCTGATAGGTTTTTTACTTGTGTCTGTAAAGGATTATTTATGCATTCCTCTTCAATGACTAACACTCAGTGAGTCCACGACATCTTAAACCTGTTACCAAGCATCCTGGAAATACTTTTGGTCCCACTTGTAGATCATAGACCAGAGTAAAACTGACACAGTTATACCGGCAGATACTTACGAGGATATTTACTACAACAATTTTTGTAATAACAGCAACAACAAAAGAAAACATCTGAAACGCCCATTCAGTAGAAGAGACAAATCCTTCAGCACAGACCCCTTGCACACCCAGCACCCACTGGGAACTGTCAGGATCTCAATAGCCGGAAGCTGAAACAGTCAACAACCCTCATTAGGACTTGTGCCTTGTGGGGAGAGGGACAGTAAAACTCACAAACAAGTAATTCTCTGGAATTTTAGAAGATAACAGAGTGCTTTGTCAAAAAGAAAAATGAGACCTGGTAAGAGCAGGGTGGGACAGCTTTAAATAAGACGTGCAGATTACTGTTGATAAAATAACATTTAAGCGGAGACTTTTAGGAAGTGAGTCAATAAGAATGAGCTAGGGTGAAATGTGTCAAAATAGATCTCAACATGATAAAGTTAAGGAAAAAGTTACAATAGCTTATGCATAGAGGGATATCATTTATATTAAGGTTACAAACCCTACTAATCTTCATGGATACATACGAACCTACTAAAAGGATAAAATAAAGCTTGGGAATGAAAAATACACATTTAAGGGAAGGGGAGAGTGAATCAGAATCACAGAAAAGGGGAGGAAATACTCCAAATATGTCTTTAAATTTTATTATAATAAATATTAAAAGGCTATGCACTTCTGTAACATCAACTATGGACAAAGCATGCTTCACATAGCATAATTCATCCAATCTCTGAACAACCCTGTAAGAAGGGATGGTTATTAACTCCACTCTGTTAACAACGGTGTAACAGACAGAAAAGTATTAACTACTCTGCGAGCCATCAGAAGCAGTGCAGAAGTCAGATAATGACAGAGTTGGGTGGAGGGGACATGGATGTCCATTGTTAATATCCATATCTAATTGTGTGTTTGTAACTTTTTGTAATACAAAATCTACATAAACACCCAGAGGTACATGAAAAACAACTTTGGAAAAATTGAATACAAACTTAAGAACTTATGGGATAGATCTTTGATTTATCATGAACATATGTGAGAGTATATGTATATATAGGCTGAAGAAGGAAAAGTTTCCAATATAGCTGCAGTGTTAGAAAGATTGACTTATCTGAATAGAATAGCACAAAACTTGTAGCTTTTTTAGTCTTATGAGTAACCTGAAAGAAGTCATATTACTACTTATTCAATTTTTCACTTATAGATAAGGCAGCTATTACCCAGAAGCATAGGAAATCTCAGAGTTCCAAATATGGTGTTTAAAGCTCAGATGTTTGTGATTTCATAATTTAGATGCACATTGATATTTTTGGCCCACTGGAGCCTCTGTATTAACCCAAATGTCCCATTCAGTCACCCCAGGGGCCAAGAGATGGCCTGTCTTCCTATAGGTGCTGCAGAAGAATCAGTCTAGTTGAGAATGAGACACAAACAAAAATTTGCCAGGTGTTTTCATTTCACTAGTAGTAGTAAATATTATTATTGGCAGGAGGTAAATTCCAACCATGTATTCATTCCTTGTTGAACAATTTTCCTGTCTGTGTCTACTATGCATGAGGCCAGGGGTCACAGAGAAAGCAGAAGTGGACCCAGCAAGGGCTCTGCCTTCATGGAGTTGAGAAGAAATATGATGCACATCAACAGACTACATAAATGGGGCAACAGCGTGGACAGCCAACCATGAGGCAGTGTTAACAAAAGAAAAACGAGGAATGGATTGGAGGTTTGGGGGCTGGAAGCTCCGTGTGGGTGGATGGGTGGAGATCTAGCAGCTGGAGATGAGAATTAAATCTACATGCATCCATATGGCTTACCTATTGGGACTGAGAACTGAGGCTACTGACACCTATTTGTTCCAGAAAAATCCAGACTTTGAAGATATGCTTGTAATGCAATGCAAGAAATTTAACCAGTCTGCTGATCTGAGCAGCCTTCTCTATGGGGCAGAAAACCCAGAGAGCTTTAGTTACGTTGCTAATTGTACTGTGGTTCCATCATCCAGGTCTTTACATTTTTCCACATGAAAATTAGCAATAATTCTTTAAGTACTCAAAATGAATATATCTGAGAAATTCTCACCTGTTAGCAGAGTTTAACCAATGAATTTAACGTTGCATTCACATTTTAAACTACAGTGTTTATAAGCATTTAAGCAAACACCGTTAAAACACAGGAATGATGTAATAACTAGTAGATTTAGAAAGTGTCTGGAGACGACACAAGCAACTGGCAAGGGAGGGATCCTTTAGTCTCCTGGGTGCTGTCTGAGTTCTGTTCTATGGTCTTGGAACAAGCAAATCCAGACATTCAATCCCACCACCCTGCTCACATGCTCTATAAGAACGCTCTTGGCTTTAAGCACTAGAAAATGAAAATGAACAGATTCTGATATAGTCAATGTTTCTAAGCTGAAGGTTATCCTAGTAGAAACCTCACCCATGTAGAAATGTTTCCATGCACCGACTTCTACTTCAAGAACTTTCTTGTGTTAGAATAAAGCTACTCTAATGAAAGAGTCAATCAATTCTAACTTTAACCAAGTGGTGACTTTTGAACATTGGTGCTGTCATTTTGGTCTAAATTCACAAATTGTTGGTCTCCTTTGTATATATTTTGGTTGCTTGGTGACTTCACAAATGGCAATTCACTGTCAAGTCCAATAAACACAAAGCTCAAATTCTTTATTGGGAAGTGTTCAGCAAAATCTGGAGTCTGAAAGCAGCGATGATGTATTAACATGGAAGGTGCTAAGAAAATGACAAATGTTGTGCCAGTGTGGGGGTGGAGCCACCTGCCAGTAGCACCTGGAGGCTGAGATGTGAAGTTGTGCAAAGTGCTGTGGCCATGCCCTGGGTCATGAGCAAGAGCTGAGACATGTGATCAAAGGGGCCAAAATTGGCACTGCGGTCTAGAAATCAGCACCAACAGTTGGTGGGGTGCAGAAGGTGGAGCTTTGTTTGCGGACTTCCAGGAGAGGGACAAGAAAGTGCAGCTGGAGCAACAGTGATAGGGAACAACAACTAATAGGAATTCCTTTTGATGCTTCAGGTTTTACCACTAATGCTGAGCTTCAGATTAGACGAAGCTGGTCTATTCTGGAAAGTGGATGTCTAAGAGCCAACTGGTCAGCATGAAAGGCAACTGTGACACACCCATCCATACAGGGTAAGAGCCTCTGAGTCACTTTGGATGCATGAACAACACAAGAATTTTCAGAAAATACATTTCTTAAAGCAGAGGAATTTTACTTTTTTTAATTTGTATTTTTCAGATTACTATGAACTATGTTATGCACTACTGGTTGGGATAGATTTAAAACAAAATAACTCATCCTCCATATTAGCATTCACCACACTCCATATTAGTATTCACCACACTGTGGTTTTTAAGTAGGAAGAGAAAACCAAGAGCATTTCTAGAGGAGAAAATAGGAAGTGTTATTCGCATACACTTAATTCAATTCAGGTTCATTCACCCACCAATATTTGCCCACTAATATTTATCATTAGGGTGTAATTTTATGTCCTGTGGATATAGTGTGAGTATATGGAGGAAAAGACAAGAAATAATTAAATAACAGAATGCCAAGTGTTGATAAGTGCTGAGTAAGACAACAAAGCAGTGATGGAGAGTGGACTGAGGAATTACACGTAGGTGGTGAGGGAGTCTCTCAGCCCGGGGTCACCTCCAGAGAATGAGGGAGGACACTGTCCTGCCGTGTGGCTCCCTGGGAAGGTGGTCCAGGCAGAGGGCACTCAGTGGAGGTCCCTGAGGAAGGAGATGTGCTGACAGGTCATGGAGGAGCCAGTGGGCGTGGACAGAAGGATGGCAACAGTGGACAGAGGCGTTTCAATCCCGACATTCAATCCCACCACCCCGCTCACACGCTCTATAAGAACACCCCTGGCTTCAAGCACTTGTCAACTAGAAAATGAAAAAGAACAGAGTCTGATGTAGTCAGTGTCTCAAAGCGGAAGGTGATCCCAGTCCTGTGGTCACATGGGCCCTGTCAGGCCATTTGTAGGGAGTCAGGCTGTTGCTATGAATAAGGTGGAAGACACTAGCAGGACTTAAACAAGAAATCACCTGATCTGTCTTACTTGTCTTACTTTTTAAAAAAGTTCCCTCTGGCTGCTGCGTTGACATAACCTGTAATGAACAAGAATGGAGACAAAGCCAGCTAGAGGTCGATGCCTGTGCCCCAGGTGAGATCATGGCAGTCTCTGGAGTTATTTGCTTTCATGATGGATAATTTCTGATGCAATGCCTAGCTCCTCGACCTATTTCTGGGGGCTGCTGGGTGGAGATGCTGTTCCCTGGCAGTGGTTTTGGGGTAGCTGTGTCTGGCGTTTTCCCCAGAGAGTCGGGGGAGGGAGGTCCTTCCTTGTTGAGGCTGCAAGGCTCCTGCCCCCGTGGAGCCACACAGAGACTCTGGGCCTGGGGCAGATCTGGCATGAAGCTTACATTGCGGTGCCTCTGTCTGTCTCATTTCTTCTGAACACATGCCTGGCTTCACCTGCAGGGCATCTTGTCCTTGGCAAGATCAGCCTAGTTTCATAATATATTGTTCCTTTAAAAACTATGTAATGCTATATAAAATTATATATATATATATATTCCCCAGCCTCCTTCAAGAAATGGCTTTGGTGCTGGGTGTGGTGTGATAACACACATCAGCAGAGGTGTGAACCTGCACCCCTAAATCATCACAGTGTTGTAAACCAATGTTACCTCCACAAAAAAATAATAAAATTAAAAAGTACCCATCTGAAATAGAAGTGACTGATGGCAGCTCTGGGCAGGAAATGCCCAGGATGACCTTGGAATGCCCATCACACAGAAAGCTGGACTCACATCGAAGGACTGGCACCACGGCAGAGAGGCTGTGGTGGCCACAGACAGGGTTATTTGGCACAAAAGCAAGCACCGTCATATATTCAGATGCACCAGATTATGTTAAAATTCATGAGATATTGAGATTAAAAAAAAAAACCCTCGCTTGTCACCTTTAAAAGACACTGTGAAAACAAATCATTATCCTTATAAATGATAAAAGGGAAGAAAAACAAGCATTTATCTTGCCTTTAGCATATGAATTGTACCTCTAAGTAACCAAAATTTCTTTCAATGAAAGTATTCCAGTGAATAAATTAAAAATGCATGTTAGGCTTTTTGGAATATAAGTAATCATAAAGCCAAATGCCACTAGGTAATAATCATCAATGGCTGCCAGCCTCACAAAGTTGGACAAAGGACATTCTGTCCTAACAATGATAAATGTGCATAATGCTACTTTTGAAGTTTGCTCTAAAAAAGTTAATCCCCCTTCAGATCAAATCATTGGCTAAAAATACTAATTTAGTGGTTACACAGGGGACAGAGGATTAATTATAATCATCATCATCAGTGGTTCTTACAATATCCCAAGTATCAGCATCACCTAGCACCTTGGTAGAAATGCAGATGTCTAGGTCCTATACCAGATCAAGTGAATGAGAAAACTATGAAATGGGCCTAGCAATCTGCATTCTAACCAGGCTGTCTAGAGATACAAGGCATATGCTAAATTTGGGGATCACCTTTTACAACTATTGAGGGGTACAGCAAAATTCAAAATGTGGGTATTTTTCTAGGGCAAATGGCCCATTTTCCTTAAAAAAAGCATCACAAGAATTTAAAGAAATACGTATGTATGTCTTACTGTGTGGAGGTGGTCTGGTGTGTTTCCCAACTCTTGTACATCACTCACTTTCCAGGGCCAGCTACTCTATACTGAACGGCCTTCCATATTCAATGGCTCTCCACACTCAATGGCCTTCCACACTCAGTGGCCTTCCACACTGAATGGCTCTCCACACTCAATGGTCTTCACACTTAGTGGCTTTCCCTACTCAATGGCTTTCCAAACTCAATGGCCTCTACACTCTGGACTTCCACAGTGTTCCAGAAGGACTTCCATCTCACTGACCATGATTAGATTCAAAAGCACTGCAACTATAACTCATAACTAGCTGCACTGAATCCCTTGCACATGTTTTATTTACTTCCATTTCTACCACTATACATTTACTGCAAAACCTCCCCATTCTGTTAGGGTCTCAAGAACCAGGGGTGAGGATAAATTTGGAGGGGTGCAAATGATGTGAAATATTGGCAAGGGGCCACATCAGCAACATCCTTGGCAACAGGCCTCCACATCATGGGGATCTGACACTGCCTTTCTGGTGGTGGTGGTGGTTGGAGATGGGGGCTTACATCTTGGAGGGGAGGGCTATGTGGATTGGAAAGGCCCTAAGGAAATTCTGATATGTTTTCACCACAAATGCTCTCTGAGCAAGGTTTCCTCTGCCTTGGGGTCCAAGGAGGGCCTACCAGGTATGTGGACTTATTTATTCTTTCTTGTACTCATTGCTTAGCAATGAGCTGAGGGAACGTAATGAGCTAATGAGCTAATGAAACATCTTCCTGAGGTTTGTTGGCAGGCCTCGCCCACTCACATTTGAGTGCATCTCCCTCTTCTCTACTTTATGTTACTCACTCCTTGGAAAAGGGAAGCAGCTTTTGACGTCTCTGTATGCTCCAGACACCATGAGGGGAATCTGGTCCCACAACATCATCACTTTCATCTGCTGGTTTTGCCAAAGTGCAAAGTGCTTTTCTAAAAGGCACTCTTGACACAAAGAATCTTTAAAGAGATATTTAAAAGGTAGAATTGCAATGACAACTCAATTCTTTTCATAATCCAACTTATTTTAGAACAGCAGATGAGAAAACTCACTCCTGTTAAAATAATGAGATTAATATAAAACAACTAGATTTTCCAAAGTTGAAAGCTCTCCTTTGAAGATTGATGTATTAGAAGGTTAGATAAACCAGGTGATCTAAAATGGAAAAAATTCGTGTGCACTTCATTCTTAACATTATAATAAGGATCCAGCAGACCAGGCCTAAGTGTTAGGAAGATGTGAGTTGAGATCCACTCTCCCCCAAAGTTGGGGTGAGCTCAGAGCCATGTTCATGGAGTGATCCCCAC
Organism: Talpa europaea; assembly: GCF_964194135.1. Taxonomy (NCBI): domain Eukaryota; kingdom Metazoa; phylum Chordata; class Mammalia; order Eulipotyphla; family Talpidae; genus Talpa; species Talpa europaea. The sequence continues at coordinate 3,505,839 of NC_140068.1, read as the reverse complement.
ACAGGCTTGGTGCTGGAACAAAGACCAGGGAACAGGTTGGAGTCAACAATTAAATTTCAGCTCACATCTTTCTACTGAGCTGCCTTATTCCAAAACACAAGAGACAGTTCTGCAAACAACTTTCTGACTTACTGGTTCATTCTGTAGTGGCCAACTGTAGAATGTTCCAGAAATTTTGAATCCTTTTTGGTTCTCTCACCTGTCACCTGTGTCTGGTGAGATGATGTCATTGAGCCGATAAGGTGTGAGTTACATCTAGTTCTTTGACTATAGACAGGGGTGTTCTATACTCTTGAAAAATTTCGGGACAAATGAGAAAAACATTTAGACAGATACGTGACTAGGTGACTGTCAGGGCAAATAGTGTCATTCTATTCTAAAGTGAGAATGTTTAAGAATGTTCTCAAGCCCATCTTGGGAAAGCAATGAAGAAGAGAATTGGGTTACATAATAATTCAGTGTTTTCGTGGATATTACAATAAGGGGTATGGATTTTTCTTGGTGTCGGATTATCATTTTTCAGAAGTTTTATTTTTTTCCTATTTAGAAGAATGTTAGTAGATGTTTAATATTCACAATTCTTTGTCCTTTTAAAAAAGTATTTTCTAGAGATGAAAAGAGCTTTTTTCATGGTAGTTATAAATTATTAAAATGACAGAACAAGATTTAGCTGTTCCACCAACCAGAGGCACTCACCATAAATATTTTGGTGAATGTTCTTCTAGATTGCTCCCTTACTGTGAGCACTAAGGTGCGCGTGCACACACGCACACACACACACACACAAACACACACACATACTCTCTTTTAAATATGTAGCGTACTTTGCAGGAAATTCTGTATCTTGTTCTTTTCACCTAAGAATAGGAACAGACCTCTTTTCATGTCAGACAATAGACACACAACATCATCTCTCACAGCTGCTCACCTACCCACCACGGGCAGTCTCCTTTACCCAAGGAAGTCACTCACACCTGAACAGGTATACTCGTAAACCATTCAGGTGATTGAAACAGGATGCGTCCCCCAGAGTGCAATTACTGCTGGGTTAAGGTTTTGCTGCATTTACCATTTTGATTGTCCCAGTTAAACCCCTACGCATCCTGCTAAAAGTCAGGCCAATTTCTCCCTGCTTCCCTGAGTACCTGAAGCTGGTGGAAGCTCTCCCAGTTCCCTGCTCCCTCGTGGGCTGTGCGTGTAGTGTATTCATCTCTTCTTCCCTCCTGAGATGAAGCCTGGCACCATTCCATCCAGAGAGAAATGAGGACAGTTTTTGCATTTCACCTTAATCAGATCAAATTAGGACAGGTGGCGGCACTGCAGGCAACGTAATTACGAAGAGTGTGTGTGCTTGGAGCAGACTGTCCTTCCAGCTTCCCAATCAAAGAGGACAGCAGACCCCGACCGTTCTATTTTGGCTGGTGAGTCATAGAGCAGTCACCCAAATGCTCTGGATAGAATGGGACTGTGAAATCTGAGATTAATATAGCCTAAAGAGTGAGAAAATCTATTTGGTAAGATTAGATAATTTATATAATAATCTTTTTTCTATTAAAATTCTTACATGCCAAATGGAAAAACCAAACCAAACCTTATGACTGGCTTGTTATATTAAGATAATCTCTACACTTATCCCCCTTACACGGAGCCATCCCAGGGTAAAAGGAGACCATGTGGAGGATTCCCTGGTTTTATTACAAGACAGCAGCTGCCCCATGTGACAGAAAATGTGTAATGAATATCTATTTAAACAGATCGGAAAGACACTGAATCTGGATATAGGATTCTACACTACGTTAGGGGGGATTCTACACCCAGCTTCATATAGGTTATTGCATCTCAGAAGGCACCCCAAGCACCACAATAACAAATGTTATATCGAAAATGCTCTCGGTGATGATATTGCAGGAGTCTCGGTGCAGCGATTTTTCAGCATGTCAGAATCACATCACACCATGAAAACAAATTCAGCAGCACACACATGGCTGCTGGGATGTCTTTATTAGCCATGCAGCATTATTTCATGAAGCTCGCACCGCTCCACATTCCCAGCAACCCTCCATGAGACGTCTCCAGTTGTTTGGAGCCCCATTTAATATTTGGAGAAGAACCAAAAAGAACACTTCAGAACTTTCCTTTTCTTCCCGACAATGAAATCTGAGGGAAAAAGGTGGGGTTATTTCATCTTTCCAATGTTTCCATCTTGTCTATTGCTTTCCAGTTTGCATGGGGAGAAGACGCCATGGTGAGTGAGGTTCCAGTGCTTCTGAAGCACACAAGAGCCATTTGTTGCTTGCTGACAGCGCTGGGGAAATGCAGGCTACAAGACCCACATCGTAAAAAAAGGTTGTGTTGTTCTGTTGGGTTCAATGTGTGAGTTCTGGTTTTCTTGCCCTGGTGAGGGAGAACCTGCCTGTTTAGTGGCACATGGCCACCTTCTGCAACAGGTGAGTGAGTTTTCCTTTGGAAATGATGAATGGCCATGATGTCAGAATAACCTCAAATGAGGAAGAATCAGTCTTAGTTGGTGAGCTCTTAGGAAGCAGAAGGCAGCCCTCTTCTGCAAACAAAGAAAAGGTCCTCACGAAGGAGATGTTAAAACCCAAGATTCTATTCAGAAGCCAAAATAGTCTGCAATTTGCCTCTGAATTTCACAAATCTATCAATTAAATCTTCAGGTTTTTCCATAGCTAAGTTCTTGATGTCCAGGTATTTAAAATGAAATGGCTGTTTCTTATCAGCCTGTTATAATTACATGGGTATAAAATTGTAGCTCAAACCAGGTAAGAATTTCGCTCCCAGTTACGAATACTGACATTTCAGGACAGAGAGAGGAGGCGTTTCAGGTTTGTGGCTTAGTAACAGACACCTGGCCCTTCCTGAGCGAGCGATCCTGAGCACACCTGAGGTGGGGATCCTGCCTTGACTTCGTCTACAGCTGGCCCTGACTTGATCTGAGGTCTCAACACAAGGAGTCACGCAAGGGGCCTCCCTGGTGGCACACAGGGTTAAGATGCAGCCTATGAAGCTATCTGCAGCCTCTGCAGCACGAGTTTGATGCCCAGCCAGGGAGCTACCCACATGGCGCAGCAGACCCCTCCTGTCTCCCCGCTGCTCCCCTCAGCAGTATACTTTGGTCAATATACCTGTTCTGTTCCCCACTCTTGTGAGTCTATCACTCATCCCCCACACCTCTGGCCTGTACCCCTGTTCTTGTGTGTATAAATAAATACATCTTAAAAAAAAAAAAAAGAAGTTGCTCAAGCCAGGCAACAGGTTCAACCTACACCTGAAACCTCAGCCATTTCCCAGCAGCTCCACCCCTTCCCATCTTTAAAGGACCACATCCTAGCTTTTTGGGAGGGCAGGCCCACAAAGAAGTTCTTTCACTGTTTTCCAGCACACAATTCCCAGCTGAACTTTTGTCCTTGTTTTGTGCCACATTATTGCCCCAGCAAAATCAAGGTCTTGGAACTTGAGGGAAACAGAGTTTTGTTTTCCTCCTCTGTCTCCACGTTCTTGCCTATCTTTGCTCACTGCCTTGATTTACTGGCATGAGCAAATGTGGTCATCCTGGTCCCTAGGGTGCCAGTGCCCATTCTACCAGAAGAGCTCAAGTTCCATTTCTAAAGATTCAAGGACTGCAATCGATCGCATCCACATTCCTCTTCAGACTGCTATTTCCACTGATAACTCTGAGTAGAGTATCCTGGCATCCTTCCGTTGAAATAATATGGCCCCAGGATTCCCTAGGTATGGAATTTTAAAGAAAAGAAGGCATCTTTCCCAAAATGCTTTATAACACATAACGGTAACTCCCAAATTTAAATCTAGATTTAGCTTAATAGTGACCTGATACAAAGTGTGTCTAGACAATCCCTGCAGCTGATCTTTCCACTGAGGCCCTGTCCACCTGGGAAGGTTCACCCTCACGAGTCTGCAGTCCCCTCAGGTCTTCACGATGCCTCGGCAACAATCACCAATGAAAACATGCTAGGGCAGGTGTGGTACAGCATTTGCCTAGCAACCTTCCTGCACAGAGATTGCTTTCTTGTCTCAAAGAGACAAGACACCTATAAATTTAAATTTATAGGTGGGGCCCAGGGATTAATTTCCATTGCCATATTCACTGCACTTACTGCTATTTTACAGGCCCCAAGTCAGCTCTGCTATGAGAGCTCCCTAGTCCCAATCAGTTTATAAAAACATTCTCAGATTAACAAATCAATGATGCTTATATACCACAAAATTGGTTACCACTTGAAGGTTTGATTCTGATAGATTCATGGCCTGCATAAACCCTCCCCTGTGCAACTGAGACGGGAGGTAAGTGAGACTCCAGCACCCAGGCCAGAAGAGAGGGATTCTTTACTGCTGACGTGGGGCAGCCTGGGCATAAAGAAGCAGGGATGAGGAGACAGTGAACCAGCGCCTAAATTTCCATGATGATATGGGTCAGGAAACTTGAAGGGGGCATGATAGGAATGTAAATAATTCATTTCAAAAGCAAGGCTTCACCGGAGGGCTGTGTAGTGGAGATCATTTCAGAAATGAAAGTCAAGATTTGTTTTATGTTTTCCAGTGTAAATAAAACAAAGCTCGTTGCGAATAAAACTTAGTCTATGTAGAATTTTAATGCTAACCTCATGTTAAGAACAATAAAACAAATTTGTTCTGATGGTACAATGAATGCGATTCTAGATCAGATAGGCTCCCTTTTTTATTTTTTTTTGATTTTTTTTTTTATAAATTTTATTGTTATATTCCCCATACAATTGCAGCCCCCCCATTCTGACCCCAATCCCTCCCCTCCCGCCCCCGGCCCCCTAAAAGTGTCTCTGGTTCATAGTTTTTTGTTGATTTTGATTTTCACTTTCTTATAGTTATTCATTTTCCTGGTCCCTTATTTAAGTTTTCTAGATTCCTGCTATGAGTGAGACCATCCGGTATTTTTCTTTTTCTTTCTGGCTTATTTCGCTGAGCATGATCCCTTCCAGCGCCATCCATGTTGCTGCAAATTGCATGTGTTTATCTTTTTTGAATGCTGAGTAATATTCCATGGTGTATATGTACCACATCTTCTTGATCCAGTCATCTATTTTTGGGCATTGGGGTTGTTTCCAAAGCTTAGCTATTGTAAATAGTGCTGCTATAAACATAGGGGTGCAGGTGCTCTTTGGAATTGATGTTTCTGTGTCCTTTGGGTAAATACCTAGGAGTGGAATTGCTGGATCATATGGAAGCTCTATGTTTAGTAGGTCCAGAAATCTCCACACAGCTCTCCACAGTGGTTGGACCAGTTTGCACTCCCACCAACAGTGCAGAAGAGTTCCTTTTTCTCCACACCCTCGCCAGCATTTGTTGTTGCTAGTTTTTTTAATATGTGCCATTCTCACTGGTGTAAGATGGTATCTCATGGTAGTTTTGATTTGCATTTCCCTGATGGCAAGTGATGTTGAACATTTTTTCATATGCCTGTTGGCCATTTGCATTTCTTCTTCAGAGAAGTTTCTTTTTAGCTCTTCTGCCCATTTTTTGACTGGATTATTTTCTTTGTTGTTGTTGAGTCCCATCAGCTCTTTGCAGATTTTTGTGATCAGTCTTTTATCATTAGTGTTGGGTGCAAAAATGTTCTCCCAGTTGGTGGGGTTTCTCTTTGTTTTTGTTATTGTCTCTTTTGCTGTGCAGAAGCTCTTTAATTTGATGTAGTCTCAGCTGTTGATCTTTGCCTTCACTATCACTGCTTTGGGTGATGTGTCTGTAAAGATGTCTTTGATGTGCAAATCCCGTAGTGTTTCGCCTATATTTCCTTCTATGTATTTTATGGTTTCAGGTCTTATGTCTAGTTCTTTAATCCATTTTGAGTTGATTTTTGTGTATGGTGTGAGGTAGTGGTCAAGCTTCATTCTTTTGCATGTAGCAACCCAGTTTTCCCAGCACCATTTATTGAACAAACTTTCTTTGCTCCAATGCATAGTCTTTGCTCCTTTGTCAAAGATTAGTTGACCATAAATCTGTGGGTTTATTTCTGGATTTTCTATTCGATTCCATTGGTCTGTATGTCTGTTCTTGTTCCAATACCATGCAGTTTTGATGATTATGGCTTTGTAGTATAGTTTGAAGTCTGGGAGTGTGATGCCTCCATTCCCTTCTTTTTTTTTCAGGAGGCTCCCTTTTTTTAAAAAAGGTGTTTTGAACACAGGAAACCATGGTACTTAATATATCCTGAGAGCTGAATTCTAGCTGCAATCCCCCTTAATCTCTGTATCTCTTCACTTCAGTCCTTGGTGAGAATCACTACTAATGTTTAAAATGTTTCTGGAAGTATATATTGTAGCCTAAGCCTGGGATTTCTGTTTTTAAAATGTAAAAGTAAAACTTTAGTTTTCGGAACTGAAATATTCTACAAGCCTTAACAAATCTGTAGCAAGACAAAGTTAATAATTTTAGGGTTAGCATTTTATTTTTCTTATTCCATAGATATCAATAAGTAACTATTTAGTTATTTTAACCCATCTTAGGACTCATTCAATAAAAAGAAATGACACTGCTTAGGGCAGTTGGCAAATAAGAAGGTTTCTTGATGTTATTCTGGTTTTAATGAAGGGCTAAAGATGACAGTATGCTGGGAAGTGAGCTGACGTCTAAGGGTTCTCTGTGGTCCACAGAAGTGGGCTCTGCTCGTCCTCACCAGAATGGAGGCAGAATGGTCTCTCTGCAATAAAACCCAAGAAGCTCTTCTCTTGGAAGAATCACAGAATTTGTTTTGCACAAGTCTCAAGTTTTGAAGTAAATGAAAATACAGGACAACTAGTTAAATCTCAACTTCAGGTAAACAATGGTTTTATTTTTTTTAGTGTCATATGTCCCAGATATTTTGCTTCTCTGAGATTCAAATTTAACTGAGAATCCTGTATTTTATCTAGCAGTCCTACCCAGCCATAATCCAGACACACTATTTGTAACAGAAGCTCATTGCGGGGTTTCATATCTCGATTTCGCAAGGAAACACTGGAGTCGAAAGAACGTGAAGTGGTACATTTCCTAGAAGCTAATACACCTGACTTCAACCGCAGCAAGAAAGAATATTCGGCATACCATCAAAAGATCTGCTTTGGAAATATAACCACAGCTTAGCAGAAGTAAGCACAGAGGAAAGCAGGGGAGAGGGAGCGGGAGGCCCTGCTGGAGGCCACCCAGAGGCCCCCAAAGTTAGGCCACAGCAGGGCGGGCCACATGTGAGAGAACTCCTTTAACTCCCCCCAGGAGTGCTCATCACGCCACCTGAGGATGTAGTCAGTGGAAAACAGTCATGTCAGATCAATCTAACATTCGACCAAACAGAAAATAAATCCCTTCTAGAGTATGCAGATTATTTGCATTTTAATAGTAGAAATATGAAAGGAAATATGGGTTTTTTCCTTGCAAAAAGCTTGACTTAAAAAATTATTTTTATTTTTTATTTAATGTAGTGCTATTGTTTTACTCTTTGTGACTATTTTGACAGTATAGGATTTCTCCTCTCTGATGTGGGCACCATTGCTCTCCCAGCACCCAAGCACCCAACATCCTTGAGCACAGCCCATTGTGCTCCCCAACACCCCCGCCCCCCCCATCCTGGCCCTCCCCTTCAGATGCCTCCAATCTATGGTCAGCTTCCAAGGCTTGTTTTTAATGTCTGTCTTGGACCAACACTTTCTTTGTGGTCTCCGTATTCCACGTATCAGAGGTGCCATCTAGGATTTATCTTTCTCCTTCTCGCTACCTTTACTGAGCATCCACCCTTTTAGCTCCATCTGTCTTGACCTTCTACTTCTAGTAGACAATTCGTGGTCTCAGTTTTCACAAGTTCACAAGTTTTGACATGTTTCACAGAGCGAAACACACAGAGAGTGCATAGCACCAGCTAACTTATGTACGTGATTACTAAAGATTTTGCTTCTTCGATACACTGTCTGAAGATCTTAAAATTTTACTTCTACAATTTTTTATTTATGTATTTTATTTTATTTTTTTATTTATTTTTAAAAAAGATTTATTTATTTATTTATAGAAGCACTGGGTACAGTCAGAAGCGCGGGAGGGTGAGAGAATTCACCAGAGCCAGAGCGGGGAGCAGAGCAGGCAAAAGGACTGAAGCACACTGCTGTGGGGAGCAGTGGGTGTCAGGAGGGGTCTGTGCGCCATGTGGGACCCTCCTCCGGTGGCCGGGGAGCAGCCGGGGATCGAACTGGCGCTGCAGAGGCTGCAGGAAACTTCGCAACCCAGCGTTCAACCACTGTGCCACCAGGGAGGCCCTATTTATGTATTTTAAATAAAAGTTGTATATATGTCAGGTGTACAACATGATGATTTGTTAAACATGTCGATGGTGAAATGATTACCACACTCAAACTAGTTAACATATCATCTTATGGTTACTATTTCTTTTTGTGCTGAGAATACTTGAAAACTACAGTCTTGGCATATTTCCAGTATTCAAATAGTTACCATAATCCTTATAATTACATATTAGATCTCAGAGTTGGTCAATGTCAGATGCCTACAACTTTGTACCCTTTGTCCCACATCTCCACTTTGTCTCCATTCCCTAGCCTCCACACTGTTACTGTGCTTCCACAAGTTCAACTTTTCTTTATAGAATCTACATAGCAGGAGGTTCATGCACTACTGTCTGACTTCTTTCACTTAGCACCAAGTCCTGCAGGTTCATCATGTTGTTACAAATGTCAGGATTTCCTTCTTTTCAGGGATGAGTAATATTCTACTGTCAGGGCCTCCCTCGTGGCCTAAGTCTCAGTACTATCACCCCTACAGCCTGAGTTTGATCCCCGACCAGGGAGGTATCTCACATGGCGCAGCAGACCTCTCCTGTCTTGCCCACGGCTCCCCTCAGCAGTGGATTTCAGTAAATCCACCTGTTCTGCTCCCACTCTGTCTCAGATGAAACCTCTTACTCCCCACATCTCTTGCCTACACCTCAATATTTGTGTGCCAAAAAAAAATTCCACTGTAAATACAATATTTAGCACATTTTCTTTATCCATTCACCTGCCATTGGATACTTGGGTCTCCATTCCTGGCTCTTGTGAATAACGCTACAGTTAACATGAAGTGTGGATATCTGCTCACTATTCCTGCAGATATTTTTGTTTGATATTCGGGCACTCCTAAGCCATTATCTTCTTTACCCATGCTTATGCTCTCTGTTCAATTTCCTTTAAAACACAACTCTACTGCAGAGGACAAACTGCTCCATTTTATGCCTAATTAAGTAAACACATAATATGAGCTTTGACTGAGTTTGTAGCCACCATGTTGACCCAGTGGCACCCCCAGCGATGGGTCAGCCCGATGTCATCGTGGGCCAACCCATGTGTACTGGGAAGCGTGTAACATGGATCCCACGACACTCTTGCCAAAGTGAAGAGTTCAGGTCTGAACACAAGGAAGCGCCAAACAAATCCAACTTGAGGACCATTCCACAAAATTACGGGCCTGGATTTAGTAACCCTGTCCGCCATCAAAGGCAGGGCAAGGAGGAGATGCCACTGCAATGCAAGCCATGAGCAGGGAGGAGCACACTTTGGACAAATGGGTGGATCCTGCATGAGGTCGTAACAGGCGGTAAGAGCACGGCATCGTGGCTAATGTTCCGATTTTGATCTTTGTGCTGCAGCTAAATAACAGGCTACTTGGTGTTGAGGAGACACACCTGGAGTCTTCAGAGGTGAAAGAGCAACGTGTCAGCAATTTATTCTCAAATGGCTCAGAAAATGTAGGTGTGTACATAGGTGTGTACGCGGAGAAAGGAGAGAATGTGCCAATTGTTGACACTTGGGTATGCAGTCGATGAGTATCTAGAAATTCTTCTGGGGTTGCAACTTTTGTCTAAGGCTGAAATTGTGTCAAAACAAAATGTTAATAGAAAAAAAACCCACTTCTTTTTTTTTTGGTAAAAAGTGACCTGATAGCATCAGGCAGGAAGTGGGCTTTGCTTTGCAGTGGACTGAGCTGGAGGAAAGCGATTCAGGTGGGAGAGGCAGGTCTCACAGAGGCCACCCACTGTCTCCCTGGGCTGAGTCTGCGCCCCCAGGACGCTTCTTGGTGTTTCGTTGCCTTGTACAGCTGAGAAAATTGGAGTTTCTGTAACAGCCACAGATAATTTGGACTCCATGTAATCAAGCCCGTGCAGCACAAAGCAATGTCTCAGGCATCTAAAGGGAAGGCCAATTCTTTCTTTTTTGATTGCTACTGAATCTAATTGAATAGTGTTATGAATGGACTCAAACGGCATGCGAAATCAACTCGATCTCCAGTAACCCTGCACATTCGATTCCATATTATTTTTCCCTAACAATAAAATATTCTAGTGAAGAACAAAGAAAAGAATAATGCAATTTTATCTGATTCTTTACAAGACAAGGAAATTCCATTTTTTCTTGAAAGTATATTGAATATGCTTTTTTTTTTTTTTAACTAAAAAGATCAAAGCCTCCCTCGCCCTACGTGGAGGTAAGGTTTTGCGACTGTTGTATGTAGGATTATTTTGGACATTCAGGAACTAAATTCTACCTTAAAGATTGAGGGTTGGAATATAAGGAAACAATATTTTAATTTTCACCGCACAGCCCACTTGTTAACTTGATTCGTTTTTAACATTCTCTCATGCTCATGTAATGTGGGGCCAGTTACAGAAGAAAACTGATGCAGAGACTACGAACACCACTCAGCACCGACTGTTCACGCATCCCTTCCACAGATGTATCAACTGCGACCGGTGCCGGGAAGTGGTCTAGACGAAGAACAGAGATGCTTAAGACCAAGTCTCGGCCCTGAGAAAATTTATGCTCTACCAGGTGCTCAGACAATATGAAGGTGAGTAAGGAAAAGAACACCTTGCAGTGGTGCTGAGTGCTATGGAGGAAGAGAAAGCAGGGGGTGTGGGGGGAGTGGGGAGGAGGCTCACTGAGGAGGTGGCTGAGCAGAGAGGCCAGGTGCCCTGCAGATGCGGGCAGGTGTCCTGCAGATGGGGGCGGGGGGCAGGTGCCCTGCAGAGGCAGGGAGGGAGGGGCAGGGCCCAGCCCTGAGCCAAGCAGCGCTCACTCAGAGGGAGGGAAGGAGGAGGTGGGAGTTGGCGGTGCCGGATGGGGTAGTGGGTCCACGTCACCCCAGCAGGAGGGGAGGGCACCGGGGCACCTCGCCTGGGGCCGTGGTGCGGCAGGTTTGATATTTTAACAAACACTTTTTCTTTAATAGTTTTAAATTTACAGAAGCACGCACAAAGGCAGAGCCTCCCCAGATGCCTTCCCTCTGGCGTTGCCGTCGTGTGTCCTCACCACCGTGTCTTTCTCGCAGCCCAACCGTGTGGAGAACAGTTGGGAGCTGACAGCAGCCAGCCTTTCTCTGGGTCCCGGAAGCTGCTCCAGGCGTTTTGTACGAAGTCCCCCAAGTCGCGGAGTGTGGGGAGCTGCTGTGACCACCCCCACGTCACAGACAGAGAGAGAGTCCCCTGCCCGGGTGGGAGAGCTGGTCAGCGACGGGGCGGGTTCACACTCACACCTGCTGGCTCCACAGCTCTGGAGGAAACTCGAGGGGCGGGAGAAGGGCTGGGAAGGCGCGTCAGGGATGGTGGTGTCCGGGATGTGGAGGACGGGGCCATGGACTTGCTGGTGCCAGCGCGGTGGGGAGTAAGTGAAGGAGTCACGGCTGCTCCTCAACGCCTAGACCCAGCGGGTGGTCGACGGGTGCCGCTGGCCCAGGGGACGCCGCCGGGGAAAGAGCAGGAGGGAGATGATGGACTGTCTGGGAAGCATCCAGCTGTGGCCGAGCCACAGAGGGAGTGGGGAGCAGGGATGATGGAGGTGACCACGCAGCTGAGAGCTGGAGGGGGCACGGACCATGCGGCTTCACCCCAAAACTAGTGACAAATAATTTAAAGCTTTTCAGCCAGTATATGTCAAACGAGAATTGGCTCACCAACCGTGGGTCTTCCTCGCAGGCCCTGGCCCCGTCAGGACCTCGGCCTTGTCAGGAGATGGACGAGGAAAAGGACGGGGAGAAGGAAAAGGAGGGCGAGGGTGGGCCGGGGTGGGGGGCTGCGGGGCCCGGAGGCGACGAAAGCTGCACCTTCAGCCGTCGCACAGCCCCTTGTCACTTCCCTTTCCCAAACACGCAGGCCATTTCTGTTCAATGTCAAGTTATCTATAAAAATTAATAATATACTTACTCTTATATTTTTATTAGAAGTCAGTTAAATTGTCTGCTTTAGAATTTATTGTCTTCTCAGGCCTGTTCTAAACGGGCGCACGTCTGTCACGTGACCCAGGAGGTTATTTCCAGCATGACCTTTAGGAAGTGACGCAGCAGAGGATGCATTGACATGGAAGGGTATTTTTGAATGGAAGTTATGAGATTTTGAATCTACCGGATGACTGGGAGAGTTAATAGCATTTTTTTCCTACTTTGGAAGTGGGAGTCGAGGTCTAAGATGAAAGACGATACCATTAGAGCGCATAGAAAAAGAAAAAAGAAACAGTAAAGGTGAGAAATAAATGAATGATGGGATTATAAGTTCCAGAGATGAAAAATAGTCAAAAGATGGGCAAAAGTCAGGAGATAGACCTAAATAAACATGGATCAATAAAAGCGATTTATCTGCATGAGCAAATTGAAATAGAAGAGCCCAGAGACCACGTAATTGAACGGAAAATATAACTGCATCAGACGGATCCCCTTTGTGCGTCTACAAAGGACAAACTATGCTCCGAGAACTCTGAATGTACCTTCTAATTTTTGGCTCCATGTTGTAATTTTAGCTCCACAGCAGTGACAAAATAATTACATACAAGTTTCTCGTCTGTGTCAGAAAAGACAGCGCACATTTCTGTAGCTGTATATTACGCGGGCATCTAAGAATATGTTGTCAGTTTTCCAATATTGTAGAAAGTTTAGAAGGAAGTTCATGGTGACCTCGCACATCTGACGAACCACGGACACAGACACAGAAACACAGGGTTGTGGGAGGTGGATGAAGCCACGCGCACACACACGGGAGAGAAGCTGTGCTGGGGAAACCCAAGGAAAAGGTGAAGGGAAGTCTCATGTTAAAGCGCCGGCTCTGAGCCGGTGTCCTACTGTGAGGGGGCTCAGGCTCACTCTCTCTCCCCCTCCCTCTTCACCCCCAGGGCCGCGTCACATGGCTCTCGTGGTGAGCCTGGACTTCCTCTCAACATGGCTGTCTCAGGGAACCTGGACTTCTTTTTTCTGAAATTTTAAAGAAACTTCTGTGTAGAAGAACTGGGGTGTAGCCCAGAGGTGTGGGGGGTGAGAGAATTCACCAGAGACAGAGTGGGGAGCAGAACAGGCAGATGGACTGAAATCCACTGCTGAGGGGAGCAGCAGGGAGACAGGAGAGGTCCGCTGTGCCTTGTGCGTAGCTCCCTGGCCGGGGATCAAACTCAGGCCATGGCGGTGACAGCCCGAGACTTGACTCCTAGACCACCAGGGAGGCCTCATACCTGGACTTCTAACAGGACAGCCTGGGACTCTAAGATCCAGCTGGAAGCACTGCTCCTCTTAAATCCAGGGGGGATCCGGGCTCCCTACACTGCCCTTGCCAGGTCCGCACAGCACGGCAGCCCAGATTCGAGGGGCAGAGGAACAGACCCATCTCGAAAGGGGAGGCTGTCAGCAAGTCTTTGGCCATCTGGAGCGCGCCACGGGGCTGATCCCCTATAGGACAATTGAGATCTTTATTATGACAAAGGGAAGGAGGCGGTCTGGGATTGAAGGAGGAACTGGAAGAAAGAAGAGTCTCAGACCATTACAGGCTGCATCTGACTAGCTTCAGCGACAATTTGAAATCCAGCACAGCCCCAAGAAATATTACCGCCAACACAGTGGTGTGGGGTGGCCAGCGGCGGGGGCAGGCCCACACAGAAGGCCAGGAGATGTGCGGACAAGGGTTACATCTGTGCAGGCAAGACCCTGAGGGCATCGGAACTGCCGTCACCCGAGACCTGTCCATGCAGCACATCCCTAGACCTTTTTTTGCCCTTCAGCACATTCTTGGCACAGCCAGCGCATGAGGCGGGGCAGAGAGATTGTCACCGTGTTATTAGGAGTCTCAGTACCAAGCTGCTCTCCACCTCTGGAGAACGCAGAACCGGAGGAGAGAAAATGCTACTGTGGCCAGAAGTAAAAAAGAACTTTCTGGAAATGAAGTTACGGAACACCAAAGGAATTTACACCTTCATGTTCCGGGATTTTTCATCTTGAACGGATCTGATTATAGGAAAGCAGAGGTTCAGATGACATGCTGCTCTTCCTGCGTGCGCAGCTATGTGTGGGGCGTTGCTTTTCTTCTCTTCCTCAACATCTCTGCTCCTTCTGCTTCACACGTGCCCTGCTCTATAGCACCAGTAATATGCACCAGTGACCATGCGGGACACTGGTCACAAAAACAGGCTGCTGAATCCTTTTCTAGTGGCTCCTAGGCTCCTGGGGCCTGGGTGATTTTGTTCACAATTAGCATTTGTACTAGACGACTACCTCCATTACTTAAGAGTTAATAATAGCCTTGGGCTGTGGCAATGTTTATATCTCTAGGAATGTTCTGGAAGATGCAGCTCCTGCCTGCACAACTGCCTCCTACCTCCTCTTTCCTGCTCCCAGTTAGGCCCAGCACCGAGGGTGGAGTCTGCCATGTCTCGGCACTCCTCCTGCTTCCCAGCATTTCCTTAGCCCTGGAGTGGGGGCCCCTCCCCGTTACCCCACTGTTAGGGTGCCCGTCTGACCCGGTCCTGGCCAACGGAAGCCCCGGAAGGCTGCTGGGACATGCTCTTTCCTGGCACCAAGGAGAGGGCCCAAAGAACGGTCAGCTTCTGCCTGACGTGGCTCCTGCTGTTGGGGTGGGTGGCGCCCTGGGCCTGGTGTGCACCAGGGGACGGGGCACCAGGACAGCACTGCCACCGTCTGCAGATGGGACCCCTGGCCCGCCTGCCTCTGGGCTTCTCAAAGTGAAAGGTGACGTCCTGTGGAAGCCTCGCCCGGCCAGGCTGCGTGCTGCTGCGGCGAAGGCTGTGGGAGGAGACGGGCTCAGAGAATGGCGCTTCAAGGCTCCGGTCTGTGCACGGGGGTCGCTGGGAAGGACGGTCGCCAACCCGTGCTAAAGTGCTAAAGGTGAAGTGAAGTGCCAACGGGCCTTGAGAGTCAGAGGCAGCTGCTTATTCCTAAGACGTGTAAGGGCGTGTCTCCCTGGAGCCGCTTGCTTGCATCCTGAGGGTATAAAAACTGGGGCCTTTCTCTCATTTCTTCAGAGAGTGCCAATGTCCCCAGACAGAAGCCGGCCCCCGCGCCCCATGTGCACACACACATGCACACATCTGCACACGCACACGCAATAGCTCATGTGCCTGCTCAGAATCGCATGTAAAATTCTGTGTGTTCCTCTTAGTGCAGAAGAGAAGGTCCTACGCCCCTCAGCACATTTACCACGGCTCCGTAAGCAAAAGGAAACACACAGACAAACGAGTCTCCAAACAAACGAGCGCTGGGAGTTGCCGGAGTGCCACGTCTTGTGGAAGGAAAGCACCGTCTTTCCCGTCTCGCCGTCTGGAGGGCCCAGCACACACTTGTCTTCAGCGCGCAGGGAGAGTGTGTTCATGTAAACGAGCAGCTAGAGGAGTTTTTTTTAACTTTCATGCTCTCAACCTAGCATTTTGGGGGAGCAAAGCAAGGACGTGTCCTGCAAATATAAACCCACAAGCCGCGTGCTTGAGGAGACGTGCGCTCGAGACGAAGCTGCACTTGTCAGTGTCCCAGGCTATAAGTTTCCACTCGTGCAACACACACCTGACAGAGACAAGAGCTACCAGCAGGCGGAGGAGGCGGGTCGACGGGAGCTGCTCCCTTGGCAAACAGGCTACTCACATCACACGTTTATTTTCCAGTTAGACATCTTGAGATTTAAGAATTTTAATTTGTCTTTTCAGCAATGAGAGGCTGGAGAAAAACCCCCAACAGACACAAGCTTAGGATTTTTACGTTATGTGATCTCCATGTAAAATATGATTATTCTTCTGCAGTTCCTTTGTTTATTTAGCTAACACAGTAGTTTTCATTCCATAGAATGTCTTTTTGTTTAAAAAGTCTCCAGCGGTGATGATGATGGTGGTGGTGGTGATGCTGGTGATAATGGTGGGGGTGATGACAATAACCCCAATAATCAACCAGGCAGCTGTGAGTGCCATATATAAAGTTAAAATAGTAAAGTGATGAGATGCAATTTCAATATTATTATGATCATACTGGTTTCTATATGAAGAAAGAGAATACATTTCTGAATTCTGGGGAATGTCGTTTAACTAAGATGGGAAAAATTGCTGAATAACCTTTATTTAGACAACCTGACAAGAACTACTTTTAATACCAGAGCTAGCGGCATTCCTGCAACTAAGGGAGAGCAAGTTAATTATATTAAAAGGATAGAGTTTACTCAAAATTTTTCAAATATTTGATAAGCAAAACCTTCTATCATAAAAAGCAGAAAGTTTTCAAAAATCAACAAACACTGTCAATGGGGATGAGGGTTAAGAATAAGAACAGGTAATTTACGACAGAAGAATCAGAAATGTCCATTATGGTATTAAGACTCACGGTTCATGTGAACAATACGAATCACACCAAACTATTACAGCAAACACAGGATCAACACCCCCAAAACCAGCTAATCCAATCTATTACACCACAGTAATCTTGGATTAGGATATGGTAAATGAAATATTTTAATTATAATAATCAATAGCATAATTATTTTTAAGTTTAGCAGTATTGCCTGTCGTATAGAAAATATTGGCATTGAAATACTCACAAGAAGTTAACAATTACAAAGTAAATGGAAAACTTTAACTTAGAAAACAGTAATCTACATCCCTAAAAAGCTAATACATTTTTGAAAGTAAATGACCAAATTCTCCTAATTACGCCTGCCTGCCTACAGAGCCCTTCTTTCCTTCTGGCCCCCCCTTCTCCCTCCCTCCCATTTTTATTTCCTCCATCACCCCCTCTTTCCAGAATACATTATTTAAGCAGCTGAGTCATCATTTTACATGTCAGGGCAAAAAATTGGAAAATACTTCAAGCCACTATTCCCCAATCCCTAGGTAAAAAACTATAGCAAACTCCTATTAAAAATTAATTGCAATTACTCTTGGAACTCACTCTTTCATTCATTCATAATTCAGTAGAATTCCCAAGTGGCAAGTTGCAACAGAAACCCTTCTTATACTAACGACTCTTTTCCAAATCATCATTAATTAGACAATGTCCCAAATTACTCCAGTGTCACATTCTTCAGTATTTACTGTTTGATTTCATATTAAATATGTCTGTTCATCTATTCAATTTAAGGCATAAAAGTGAACAAATGATATCATGGATTTTAAAGACATCATTTAAAACACATGCAAGTAGCGAAAATAAAAGCTATGGTTTTCGAACAAGACCATATAATGTTATTCTTAAATATCAAAAGTATCTAATCCAACATAAGGAAATAAAATAATTCATACCACTGACCATTTCTTAGTGACTAAATATTTTTTTCAATCCCATATTTTCATCCAAGTGTTTTGGGGGAGATCGATCCATCTATCTATCTGTCTTCCAAAGTAACTTTGCAGACACAATTAGATTCATACTGTTTCCTAAGTATCAAAACAGTGGATTTTTACATCAATAGTTCAGGTCACAGTAAAGATCTCCCCTACATATAATTTGCAAGAATAAAACTGGGTGCAAATGAAATTCAATAATGGCTCTCCTTCCAGTAGCTTTAGCATCTTTGACATGATTTATTGAGAGAATGAAAGTGTTCACGCGCTTGGCCTTCACTCCTGTTTGTTGCTCAGGCCCTGTTGGGCATGCTGTATTTCCTTAGAACATGTTAACATTGAGTTGTCCCTGATGGAATATTTTAGAGTGAGAGAGAAATGTCAAGGTTAGAACTGCTAAGAGACTTGCACTTTGTGGAATTCAGACTGTAAATAACCAGCCAGCTCCAGAATCAAGTTATTGCTCAAAGCTTATGACTTAAACTCCACACTTACAACTTTTATTTCTTTCATTTAACACACAGATCTACATTTTCAGGATTTTAAGAACGGATTACTAACTTAGGTACTTTGGGGATCAGTTCTCCCCAAAGAGTCAAACAGGTTTGTCTCAATATGCCCAGAGCAGATGTCTTCCAGTATGTGTCACCTTGGAATGGGGACTAGGGTCAGTGTGGACTTTGGTGAGACACTGTTCCCATTCCTTAAAACTGCAGGTTAAGAGCAGTGAAGGCCCTGGTGGCTGAAGGGGCTCTTGCTCTGTCCTTGTCCCTTTTTGTAATGGAAGAAGCAATCACTGCTCCTCCCTTCATGACCGAGGAGAATGTTGTTTTGGAGGCATCATCCAGATATAGGTTTACCAGTGAACATGTCCTCTACGTCCGAGAGGCTCATCCTTACTCTCAGGATGAAAGGATGGGCTCATACCTCCCTTGTCATATGGAGTCTCTCCTGCCTCTCTCCTTGGTGCCCTCGTCCTTAAACATATCCCGGTTTGCCCCATTTTCCTTTAGAATTTACACCCATGTAAATTCTTCATACACATGTCCTTGAATTTTGGCTTTTTAACCTACCAATCTGTTTGGTCTTAATTTGTTCATCCAATGAGCTTCAGAAGAACCAGATAGGACAAAGGAAGTTTTCCCTGTGTCCAGAAGTTCATATTATTGAAGCTCACCAAATGAAAACTTACTTTGACTAAACTAGGGACTCTGGGGAATGTAAATAAGATATAATCTTTGCCCTCAAAGAATTCACTGCTTAGCTGAGGAGATGTATAAATAAATAAATAAATAAATAAATAAATAAGTATAATAAAAGGCAGAACAATAAAGGTACTAATAAAGATTTGTATCAATATAGGTCTATCCGGTTATCAAAAAGTGTTTTTACACACATCACTTTACTTGATCTGCACAAGACACTGCAGGTAGCCTAGGAAGATCTAAACACCCCTGTTTAGAAGTGAGGAAAGTAAGAGTCAGAGCATTAAGGGATGGGTCCGCATCTAGA
Organism: Talpa europaea; assembly: GCF_964194135.1. NCBI lineage: Eukaryota > Metazoa > Chordata > Mammalia > Eulipotyphla > Talpidae > Talpa > Talpa europaea. The sequence continues at coordinate 3,486,712 of NC_140068.1, read as the reverse complement.
ATAGGGTACTGGAGTGCTCAGTCGCCAGTTATTTTCTGGCACCCTATTGACTTCTATTTCATTCACTCTTCCCTTTGTGTGCTGAGATTTTGTTGATGTCTCTCCTCTGATTTTCTCCTCTTTCAAACTCTTTGTTCTTGTGAATTCTTTTTATTCCTTCAGCATCTTTTTTGATGTGGTTTGGGAAGGTAGCAGCTATGAACCTGTGGGTCCAATGTGGAATGGAGTTACTCCTAGACATAGGTCTTAAAAATGAACAGGATTCAGGACGGGCCACTGTGCTGGAAGAGACACCCTGGAGAAGGAGATGAAGTGGGAGGGCTTTGAGCCTACATGACAGGCTACATTAATATCCCAGACATCACAGTTTTTGTTTATCTCACCATGTTGAAACGCAGTAAGAAACCCAATGCGTGAAACTGCACAAGGTCTTGTCAATTAAAAAAAAGCTTTCACAACACAGAGACAAGATCATTTTGAGAGAGATGTATTTTGAGTTTTCACCTTGAGCAGGTTTTCAAGGGAGGCTTTATAGAAAGCTACATCTGGGAAGGAGGAAACAGACAACAGCAATAGAAATATTCCACCAGAGCATCAGGGATGGGGCAGCTGAAGAGCAACTTTGATTCCAATTCTCTCTGCTAACAACTTCTCAGGCCAGTATCTGTCTTTAGGGGCAAAGTGGGTGGGCAGACTCCAAGTCAAATGGAGTTTATTCAATCGCAAGATGAGCTTGCAATACAGTTGCTCACACTCCAAAGATGAGGTCCTGTTTTATAGGGAGTAGCATGTGTTTCTGAATGTGGAGAGCTGGGTTAGTAAGAGCCAAGGGGAAGAGGTTTATTTGATACAAAACCCCTTACTATTGGCCTAAGTATTTTTCCCTTTGTCTGATAAAAACACAATTATTTGAGTTAAAGCAAGACCATAGATTTATTTATTTATTTTAAATAAATTTTATTTTTATATTCCCCATACAATTGTAACCCCTAAACTTGTGTCATTATTTCATGTTCTAGAGAAACATGAGTTCCTCAAACTCAACTGTTTCTACACTCTCACACTATTTCTGTGAAGCAAATTTTCAGATATAACGGAGAGAGGTAGATTAGTGTAGCATCAACCCCCTTTAATGGTGGGAATTTCACATTAGAACATTATACATCTGTAGAAAAATGCATTAAAATTCCAGTTCACCTTTATCTGTTAAAAAATGTGTATGACTATGTGTATATAGGTATATAGTCACGCATTTGCATATGCATATATTTATACTAATCTAAATGTACATAATCTAGAATATAGATTACCTTCATGTGTGTGTGTGTGTGTGTGTGTGTGTGTATAAAACATAGAATATACGTGGTCACACCCGGCATATATTGCGAGGTGGGGGCAGGGGGCTACCTTCTCCAGGGAAGACTGACGACCTTCTGATGAGTGGTATGGCCAAGGTAAGGGTCCAATGGAGTCAAGCAGGGGAGAGACACGGGGTGGTCAGGCAGGGACACGAGCCCTCTGGGGACTCCGGGCCCAGAGCTGGCAGGGCCTGTTGGTGGAGCGAGGAACGGGGTGAGAGGAAATGAGAAGGTCTTGCTTGTAAATGGCAAAGTGGTCATTCATGGGAATGACCTTGCACTTTACCCTCAAGGTCCTGGGTAGCCACACGCTCCTTCTGAAGAGAGTGACACACCTCCCTGTTTTAGTCTCAACTGATGTCAGGCTGTGGCGGGGAGGTCAGCTGAGAGGCTGCTCACTTTCTGGGTGACTTACTGTGACGCGCACGGAACTAAAGGTAATGCCGGGGAGGTGGTGTGGGCTGCACGGGTGGGAGCTCGACAAGCCCTGGGGACTCACCAGGTTGCGGGGAAGCATGTAGGGGACCTTGGGGTTTTCACCACTGACAGCAGTGGGTGGCAGTGACTTTCCTGGGCAAGAGACATGCTGTCCCATCTCCAAACAGCAGACTGCACAGCGTGTCTAAATCTCACCCCCTCAAGCCCAAGGAGCTGGCGTTGAACAGAAGGGGGACACCCACAAGAACAGAGAGGTTAACAGAGGAGTAAATTCAGGTGAGGGGCATCAAGCTGTGAACCCTGAGGAAGAGTGGAGAAAGCTAGCATGGAGCCATCTGCAGTAGGGAAGGTCAGAGGACGCAACCTTCCCTGCCCGCCAGCTGTAGGCCCTGAGCGGATGGCCCAGGTTCAGGGGCAATTCAGAGTGAAGGCGCTGGCAGGGGAAGCCAACAGAGATGAAAGCTTGGAGAGGATGGAAGAGACATGGAGATCAGGCAGCAGAAAGGCAGCAAATCTTGAAAGCCTAAGAAGAATGCCTTCAACATCCTGAGGAAAGGGTGTCTCAGCTACGTCTCACAGGCACAGATAAACTACAGCGCAAGCTGAGGAGAGGAGTGGGCATCAAGGAGGAATAACAGGGCTCGGCTAAGGCAGGGGCCTGCAGGAAGAGCTGGAGGGGTTCCCAGGAGGAGGGTGGGGGGCAGTCCCAGTGACACCTGGAAGGGTCCTGAGGGCTCAGGCAGAGAGAAGATTCCAGAACGTAGGTCTCCACTTGAAAAAGTGGGGGAGAAGTGGACATCTGATCTTTCTCTTGACCACAGTAAGAGATTTTTAATTCTACTACAAAGTTTGGGGCTAATTAATGATCAGGATGCAGAAGACCAAACAAATAAGCAAAAAAGCAACAACCCCCAAAATCCACGTCAATAATTAAAACCAAGAAAAATGAAATAGTTGTATCACGAGGAGTTATAACATTCCACCCTGGACAATGCTTTCATATATCAGGAAGACAAAGGGAGAAGACACATATCTGCAGGCCTGTGGGTGTGGTAGGGTTGTGTGTGGGGGGCTGCAGATGTGGGGGGATTGTGGATGTGGGGGGTTGTATGTGTCTACAGTACAAAATCATTCAATCTCCTCTTTCATAGTGAGCTCTGGGTAGCTAGAAATCCAAAGGAAAGAAGAGAGACAGCGGGATGGTTACATGTGCAGAATCTTGTAAGATTCTAATGCTTCTTTCATTGACTCCTTTTTAATTGCTAAAATTAGGGTGCCTCTTACAGAGACTGTCATCCAGGTGGCAACTGGGTTACAGTTGTCATTGCTTCACACGCTCATCAAAACGCACAGAACAGCTGACAGCCGCGGAGCAGAAGACCCTAAACAGCAGTGCTCACTCTCAAACAGACGCCGTGCCTCGCGCCCCCGGCCCCCCTCTGTGGAAATCCGGACGACCAGGGCTCTGAGATGAAAAGTGATCGAGTGATCTTGGAGGTCAGGGTTCTCAATTCAAAGAAGTATGAGAATAAGTCTTAGTCTATTTTGCTGTTTAAGTTAAAGCTCAAAGGAGATACATAATGAAAAGAGCCAGCAGGTCTCCAAGAGCACTTTTGATAAGTATATTATAAAAACTTGAAAAGTTTCAAGTGACAAAAAGCATCTTTCATAGTTAATTGACCGTGATTTTATTTTTTCCTGGTAAATGCCATGATACTGGTCTTCAATCCATTGGTGAATTAGTAATTATTTGCTGACACTGCAGAAGAACAAGACCTGATTCTCTAGAAACAAGGGACGTGAGCAGTCTGGGGCTATTTTATATTTTAAAGTACAAATAAGTGTTTCTTTGATTAAAATATTATATTCAGAAACAAACAAGCCTACAGGAGAGGTGCTGGAGGAGAAAGCTGAGCGGACCTGAGGTTTCAGCTATACCGATGCTTCCTTAAGTGGCGATGTTTTGTCTTATTCCACAAGAAAAAGGAAATCTGGACACTGAGGTCTGTGAAGTCTCCTAGAGAGGGGGAGATGGACTTTGTGGAGCTGGGGGGGGGGTGGTGGGATCTGAGCCCTGGTGCAGCCCGGGGAGCCCAGCATGGAAGAGGCCGCCCAGCAGGTGAGTGGTCACTGCGGAAGCCACCCACCGTTGCCATGGAAACCCCCACATAGGAAACTGACAGCACATTTAACACAGCTTCCAAGATAACCAAATTGTTTCAAGTAATTGGAAGGGACCATTCTCTCTATTTAGAAGAAGTCATGGCTACATTTCTTCAATTATTTGATTCCACAGAATGAATAAAAAGAATTTTTTTATTTAATTGAGGGAATGTTTAATGTTTTTGTTTAAACGAGGGAATGTCTCCCAGCGCAGACTTGTTCCACAGTTAGTTCCTTTACTATCTTTCCTCAGTTCACTCCTCTATATTTAATACTTTTTGATATTATAGTATAAGGGATTGATTACTTGATTTCTTGCTCCTCTAGTTCATTGTTTGCATATAGGAACACAACTAATTTTTATAGATTGATTTTGTAACCAGCCACTTTACTGATTGTTTCTAATAGTTTTTTTTTTTTTAAGTGGAGTCTTTAGGGTTTTCTATGGATGTTACCATGTCATGTGTAAAAAGAGATAGTTTTACCTCTTCTGTCCCAGTTTGGATTCCTTTTATGTCTTTCACCATTGAGTATGATGTTTAGCTGTTGGGTGGTCATATGTGGCTTCTGTTGAAGTTTTTTTTTAATTTTTTTATAATAAATTTTATTTTGATATTCCCCATACAATTGCAACCCCCTTATTTTGACCCCAATCCCTCCCCTCCTGCCCTCTACCCCCCATAGAGTGTCTCTGGTTCATAGTTTTTTGTTGATTTTGATTTTCACTTTCTTATAGTTATTCATTTTCCTACTGCTATGAGTGAGACCATCTGGTATTTTTCTTTTTCTTTCTGGCTTATTTCGCTGAGCATGATCCCTTCCAGCGCCATCCATGTTGCTGCAAATGGCATGCGTTTATCTTTTTTTGAATGCTGAGTAATATTCCATGGTGTATATGGACCACCTCTTCTTGATCCAGGCATCTATTTTTGGGCATTTGGGCTGTTTCCAAAGCTTAGCTACTGTAAACAGTGCTGCTATAAACATAGGGGTGCAGGTGCTCTTTGGAATTGATGTTTCTGTGTCCTTTGGGTAAATACCTAGGAGTGGAATTGCTGGATCCTATGGAAGCTCTATGTTTAGTAGGTCCAGAAATCTCCACACAGCTCTAGTGAAGGCAAAGATAAACAGCTGGGACTACATCGAATTAAAGAGCTTCTGCACAGCAAAAGAGACAATAACAAAAACAAAGAGAAACCCCACCGACTGGGAGAACATTTTTGCATCCAACACTAATGATAAAGGACTGATCACAAAAATCTGCAAAGAGCTGATGAGACTCAACAACAGCAAAGAAAATAATCCAGTCAAAAAATGGGCAGAAGAGCTAAAAAGAAACTTCTCTGAAGAGGAAATGCAAATGGCCAAGAGGCATATGAAAAAATGTTCATCTTACACCAGGGAGAATGGCACATATTAAAAAAACTAGCAACAACAAATGTTGGCGAGGGTGTGGAGAAAAAGGAACTCTCCTGCACTGCTGGTGGGCGTGCAAACTTGTTCAAGCGCAGACTTGTTCTAAATCGTTGTCACTGTTTATATTAATCGGTGGCAGTGACTTCTATTATGCTCCACTCACCGTGCTAAGGAGTTGGCTTAGTTATTTCATGGCACTGCCCAGGAGCAGCTCTTGGAAATAATCCCTGATACTGAGGTGGGTGACCAGGAAGGGAACCGGGTGAGTCTCCTGGCCAGGCTGAGAGGGGCTGACCTGTGGGGGGGGGGGCAGGGTTTCAGAGCAGAAGTGAAGGTGAACTTCAAAGCTGTCCAGGGGCGCCTGCTCTTCCACCAGGGGCTCAGAAACGAGGCTGGGGCATCTCAACCCGGTGGGAAAAACGGCGGGGTCAGAACAAATGACTAGATCCAACCACAGACTGGGGGGAGCGAACATTCTTATATTAGAGGAGATGGTCTGGGAGTGACGGCTTGGCACCCCAGGAAGCCAGGGCAGAGCTGCCCGCAGCAAGGTGTGGGTTTGTCTCTTTGTTAAATCTGTGCTCTGGGTCATTCACGAATGCTTGGATGTGTCCATACATGCGCTGCTCTGGGGGCAGAAACTGCAAGAAAGTGAGATCTTCAAGACTCCCCTTGTCGTCCCCAAAATGTGCTGTGGTTTCCCACCAGAGGCACTAGCAAAGCTCACCCCGCACTTTCTGGTGGGTGTGTGGAGCACTGGGTGTGAGCCCTGCTTTATGTTGCACCACTTGTGAGGTCCCTGAGTGTGGCTGCCTCCCAGTTTCTAACCTCTGCTTTGAGAAAAGAAGTTATTCTGCTTGGAAAAAAAAAAGAAAGACAAAACCAATGGGCAAACTATAAATCCAAGACATACAGCAGGTTCTGGGGAGGGAGAGGAGGCGAAATAGCGGCCACAGTGATGGTTCAAGGTGATGTGGGGGGTCTTATGGGGGAGACACCTGAGGGGAGAAACCAGACATTGCACAAAAATGAGCAACGCTGTACGTATATGTGTATAGAGAAGTTATTCTGCTTGAGACGCCTTTCCCTCCCCCCACCCTGTGCCCCGGAAGCGAACGACTTCAATGACAAACACGCAGGGCAGCGCTTGGCACTTTACCCAGAAAGCCACAGACATCCCTGAAAGCCTCTGGTCCTTCAGCGTAAAAATGCCAGTCTGATCCCTTGCTGGCTGACATTTTTTTTGCAGACTTTTCTTCAACCCTTTCCCCTCCCCTCAAAATACACACACACGCCCACACCCCCCCATACACACAGACGGAAGGCTTAGCCCAAGCTACAAACCATACATCAATAGCAGACTAATTGTGCAGAAAATTTAAATTCTGTTGCACCGCCACATAAAAATGCGGGCTGCTTCAGAGACGTGACGCGCAGTGCTGAGTCCAAACCAATAAGGCTGCACCAGACAGCTCGCGCAGATGCAATTACCTCTCACACGCTCCGACTGCTCTCTTTCCTGACACTACTTTTATTATGCAAATGTATAAATCTAATTTTGATCCGAGACACCATCCAGAAGATTAAAACTTTGCTCATGTCTTCTTTTACCAAGTGTAATTAAAAATATAACATTTTGTTTTTCATTTGAGGATGATTTCAGCTGCCTGTGCCCGAGAGAGCCCTCCATTGCCGTCTGCCCACAGGTCAGACAAACGCGGCTGCATCAAAGAGCCGCCAGGTGCCTGCCAGGTAAACCCCTCTTGGTGGCGCTCTGGCAAGGTGGACGTGACAGTGAGGGGAACCGAGGTCAAGGACAGTTTTCAGCTCAGGACAGTGAAAGTTCTTTCCCAGCAGCCCGTGATGTGCCTCCGAATGCCCCAGGTCTGGAAGGTTCTAGACTAGCGATCTAAAAAGGTGGTGAGGATACAGGTGCGTGTTGGGGTCACGTGGCCACTAGCAGGGGATCGTGTGCAAACCTGCAGAGCCCACCTTTGCAAAAACCACCTTCATTAAAAGAGAACACGTTCTGGGGGCCCAGAACTGCCAAGAGACCGCAGGGGAACCGCAGGGAACACCGCTTTGCTCAGCTGATTGTCTACCCTCCATTTTACTCTTCTGTTTTCAAGGTGCGGTCCTTATACCAGGAGTTTTATCCTTTTGTTTCCAGTAGATCTTCAGAAATTTACTAGACCATAAACTTCTCAAAGTGTAAAATTTATAATAATGACCATTTATATATGCTCTTTGTGTAGACAAACATGACAACCGAGCTGCCAAGTATGATCTTAGCGCTTCTAAAGGAGAAGACAGGACATGCGTGTACTGGATCCACACCCTTGCGTCCCATGTGGCGGCAGCAGCCCTCGGCTCGATTTTGTGTCCTCAAGTGTCAAAGCTGAGTGACACGCCCTCCAGTACGGCAGCACTGGCCACGTGTGGCCACTCAGTGACCCGAGATGTGTCTCGAAATCATAAAACACACACCGAATTTTGAAGAACAGAGTGTGAAGTATCGCATTCATATTTTTATACCTGGTACATGTGGGCAGTTTATATAAGACACATTATTAGGATTAATTTTCTTTTTAATGTGGCCACCAGGAAGTTGAACATGATGTAATTGGCCTGTATTATATTTCTACGGGGTCCGCTGGCCTTAGAGTAGTAACTGGCACCCGGACAGGCCCTGGCCAGCACACAGGTGCTGTGCTCACCATTCCCGGGAGCATAAATGAGTATAAGAAATTCTGAAAATCGCTTGGTCTGAAACTTGGTAGTTTCTTTCACTGAATTTTTAACTTGTCTGATAAGGAATTGCATCTGCGTGGGTGTCTACGGGATCTGGAACGCAGGGATCACCTCAGAGAAGTCACTGCTTCACTCGTGCGGCCTGGGAGCTTCCACTTGGCATTCCTGGACTGGGTCACCTCTAAACCTTACGGGGGTGTTTCTGGAACCCGCGTGGGTCACTGGTCAGGACAGTGACTAACAGACCCAAGGACAGCGCATCCCAAGACCCGACAGCCCCGAGGTGAGAACCTGTGTTACAAACGAGAAATGGCCGTAGAGCTGGGTGGAAACACAGTCAAGATCTTTGAAAATGACCCTGTGCTGGGCCTGGAGCCACGTCCCACAGGACAGGCTGCCAGTGTCCCCTCTGCTTCTCAGGGGCACTCTCCATGGTCTGTCACCTCCAGGGAGGAGGGGGCGGGGTGTGTGGTTTGAATGACTCTCCAAGGGGATCCTGAGGAGAGGCCTCCCCTCCACGGTGCTTCATCCAGGTGACTGACGTGTGCTGACACTTGTCACGGTGTCCTCAGGTAGGGGACAGAGACTTGCCAGGGTAGGCAGCTTTGCTGGCTGACAGGTGGCACAGTTTAAACCCAGTGACCTGGCACCCCTCGCTGATGACCAGTAAGTCAAAAGGGTGTGAGCCGGGGAGAAAGAGGGAGGGGGTCTAAGACCCCCACCATGCCTGGGCCTCCCAGCTCCCTCTTGGGCCCTGAGATGTTGCCTTTCTCTTCTGTGTCCTGTCAGACAAGCCCTTCCCTGGAGTACATCCTCCTCTGGGCTTCTATGAGCTTTATGGCTTCTGGGAAAGCTGAGTTATGAGGAAGAGAAATCAAGGGGAAAGGAAGAAAGGACTGTATCAACAAAAGAAATCGGTCAACTAGATAGTTTCCCTGTTCCTTCCAAAATGAATTTGCAATGTGACGTACTGTCTTGTTTAGGGCACGGACACCTCAGAACACGCGGCGTGTCTGTGCCAGCAAAGTTAGAAACAATGCCGGGGGGAGCCGGACGGAGCGATCTAGAGCTCGCCTGCTGCTGAGCTGCACCTGTGCCCTCACCTGCCCGGCGGGCGCCCAAGCCGGCCGGGTCTCTCTTCATTTAGACTTCGGGCCTCTGTAGCCGTTTCTCCCGTCTGCTAAAAGTATTTGCAGTTGACATCACGAGGCCACCTTGTTGTTAGAAATGTGCTATAAAAATGTATATAAAAAGTGGGAAAACAATAAATACAGAGCTCTGGGTGACTCTCAAAGCCTGTGGGTGAGTTGAGAAGGCACCTACCAAGTTTGGGATGGCCTGAAAAGTGGGGCCTCATGAGCCTCCCTATTTAGCATCTCCCCCTTTGCTTCCTGTGCAGGCACTGCAGTTTCCCTGCCTCTTTTCAGCCACCATCCTCATCAAAGAGCTGCATATGCATATTATTAAACAGACAGATTTAAACTGAATGTGTGAATAATGGATCCAAAAAAGATTGATCCATTATAATATTCTCGAGCAAATGCAACAATAGGGTTATCAACATGTCCAGTAACATATTATTTAGATCTTTTAGAAATCATAAATATTACTCCTAACCACAAGTAAATACAGGACAGTAAGTGAGCAGCAGGCAGCTTTTTAAAAACTGCATTTTTGTAAATAATAAATGCTCTTTTTCTGCAATTTCAACAAAGTTCTTGTGAAAACTTACACTATCCCACTGCTTTTGAACCTGAAAGCCAAGTTTCTTCACTGTCTACTCCCTTAGAGCCTAGATGTAGTCTCTAGACTTGAGTTAGAGACGCCTATTATTTCCTGAATGATGTTATGAAACGGCCAGTGTTTGCAGAGCAGCCCAAACTGGGGGAAAACAACTGAGAGAAGGGAGACAGACAACACGGCTGTGGCTTCAAATGCCCCCACCCTGCACCCGCATTTGCTGTCCAGGGCACACACCGACACTGCCTGTGTTGATGTTCAACTGGCTAATTCAATGGTTGTTTTTACTTCCTACCAAAGGGCCATCTCATATTTGCTAGTAAATGCCACACTTACACAATTTTCATTTTTAAATTACAGAAGCCCTACTAGGAAAAGCATTTTCAAGGATCTTATTATGGTTTTGAATCATTAGAAATAATACTCTTTCCTTTTGACATCTTGTGATAAATAAAACTGTTAATATTTTGACTTTAGACCGGTTTCTCTTTTGCTCTCAGCAGCTAACAGTGACAAAAAGAGACAGTGCTACATTAGTTACAGCAATTTAGTTTGAGGACACAGGCAGAAAAGCATCAAATCCATTAGTAGAGCCAACAGCTATATTCAATTCTAATAAAAAGGCTAAATACAATTTATAAAATGAGTCTTAAAACTTCCCTGAAAACAGAAGATGATTGAGATGATCTCCAGGGTAACTAAAGCAACAGTTCTTCGTGTACATAAGTCAAAGTGTTTGCTTTCGAAAGGCTGTAGCATAAAGCGTTAACATTGAAATACTTTCCCATTGCCCAAAGCGTGTGAGCTGGGAGCTGCTCTCCTGGATCATCCTCGTGGCCCATTAACCCTGGGTTCCTGCCTCTGGTTTTCTGTCATGCTTTAGCAGAAGGCAACAATAACAACAAAAACTGTAACGAAAATTATAATAAATCTCCAGCTCTTCTGAGTGATCATGCCATGTCAGCATTGGGAGAGAAACAGCCATTTCTGCTTCCCATAGGAATTTCATGCCTTTGACTTCGAGGCCTTAGGAAATGTATTTTCATCCCACGGGGAATCCAAAGATTGCACATGGATGCACCCGTTCCACTTTCTAATGCCATTTTTATTAAAACATTGGGGCTGATAATTTATGGAAGCACATTTCCTAAAAGAATGGAGCTGTTTCTAAAGGACCTATGGGGAATCACTTTTCATGTGAAAAGTGCTTGAGAGGAAGGCCGGGGGGCATGGAGCTGGGGTTCCCATAGAGAAATCATCCTTCATAAACAACACACACATCAAATATTTGGACTACGGGAAAGTGGGAGCACATTGGAAATAAGTGCAAAAGCACAAATTGGTCTGCAAAGGCATTGCTTAGAATACATTATTTTATGCTGCATTTCTTATTTGGAACTCATGCCAGGAAAATGCCCTTTGCAAGTAGATGTTTCCTTACATATTTCTTCTGAATGGAGCACATCCCTGAGCTGTCAGCTCAGAGGGGCAGCAGGCAAGTCAGGGAGAGGTGCTGCTTCACAGGGCTCTGTAGTGCAGGTTAATCCCCTGCGCAAGAATCTCAATGAGATGATCTGCATAGAGTGCCAGCTCTGGGCTCAGCACAGAGATATATTTAACAAGTGCCAGAACATTCCTGCTCAGGGCCTCATTCCTGGGCCAGGCCTCCTTGGGGTTACTAATCCTCCTCACTTCGTCAAACACATTTCCTTACAAAGAGACGGGGGAATCGCAATTGGGGGCCAAATGTCTGTCCTCCTCCTTACAGACCCTGTCCAGATTCCAGTCTAAGGATTGGTTTGATTACAATACAAACAAATTAAAAGCAGATTCACTGTAGAGATTTAGACTTGGATATCATCTAACCTAATTTCCTCATTCCTGTTGGAGAGACAGTGTCTGAGGGAGGCTAAGTGTGTCCCCCAGAGTAAAGGCCGTGCAGGCTCACAGCCTGCTCCCAGGGCCATGGCAGAACTGGGGGCCCTTCCTGCATTTGGCTGGTGGGTCTGTGCTTTGTGGGCAGAGACACAACCAGCATGAGCCAAAGCAAACTGACAACACACACGCACGCACTGTGCTGCGGGTCGCGTCGGCTAGAACAGTGTGGGACGAGGGACGCACTCAGTGTTTCTAAATCCTGATTAATTGCCTTCCTCTCTTTGACTGCAAAAAACTACATTAAGAAGCAATTCAATTGTGTGATACAAGCCCAACAGAAAGCCGCCATAATTCGGTTGTTCATCTTATTTTGTTTGAGGCGATATGAGTAAACATTAAATATCTGCTGGTTAAAGGATGAAATTCCAACTGGCTGGGAGCTGGGAGCCAGACTTCACAGAGAATTAGAGAAATGGCCAGCTGGAGGAGGTTCGGTGTCTCCAGAACTGGCCGCAGCCACTGCTCATGTCCACTGAGATGCCAGTCATGGAGGAACGCATGCATCTGTCCATTCACTCTGCAGATGCTGATCCTGTGGGGGCCACGTCAGGCCGTGGGGGTGGACGGAAGGGTAGCTCATGGATCCCTGAGATGGGGAAGCCAATAGAAAGAATAAAATGGCCACAAAAAACTAGAATGCCAGAATGGGTGAGAAGACCCATTTGCAGTGTGGTAGTTTTGTAAGGACTTAAAGGATGGATAATCACAGATGAGGGGAACCTTCAAAAGGGGTGTCACGTAAGCCAGAGCTCAGACATGACCGGCAGGCGGGGGTATGAGGAGAAGAGCTGGTGAAACTCAGAAACCCAGAGCCAGGTGGCCGGGTCTTCCTGGGACTCGGGCTGCATCGAGGGGCAGTAGGTAAACACGGGGTGTAGGAAGGAAGGCCAGGGTGCTGGAGGAGCTGGGTTTATTCAGGAAGCAATAAAGAGCTTCAAAGGTATTTGATCTGAGTGTGACCTGATCGGAGCGGTGGATTAGAAAAACGACTCTGGAGGGAGGATGCTGCGGTCCGGGGATGTGCAGGGCAGTGCCCGCGGCCAGGAGAGTCCAGCTGAGAACCAGCACTGAGGTGTGGGCACCAAGTGGGGTACAATGCGAGCTATGTCAGAGGGCTGCGATGTAGCTTCCCTGCCTCTGCCGGGGACCCTCAGCAGCCTCCTCTCGTCTGGCCCCCCCTAATGTAACCCAGACCAAGTGGTGAAATTGCTCTTAAACTCGAAAGAGCACAGATGAAAAAAAATTGTGTCTCACTTTCTCTCTGAGGCTGTATTTGCAGAAGCAGTAACAGCAATGACCCTGAGGTGAGCTCCAAGGCCAACTGGGACATGAAGTCACAGAGAAAGAAGGGGCTCCCCAGAAGTGGGCACCTTGAAAAACCTGCACCCTGGCCCTGGACTCTTGTTACACTGTCTCTTCTAGCTGGTCTGGATGGAGGGTGCGGAGCTGGCCATGGTCACTGTTACTGTGACGTGCTTACTTCTTCTGGTCTCTGGCCCTGTCTCCATAATTACTTAGTTCCTTTACCTCCAAAAGGCTGAAAACATTAAAACCTTCAAGTAACTGTAACTCAAGGTGCAAACAGTTGAGATTATGACCCCATGACAACAGTCATATCTCAGGTTAGTTAGGGAAAAAGTCTATTCTCGGCCCCTATTCAGCAGGAAGCAGTTCCAGAAGACAGACCTGTGTCCACTGCACCTCAAGAACGGGGAGTTGGGCCTCCCCGGTGGTGCAGGAGTTAAAGACACAGCGCTATCAAGCTATCGCCAGCCACTGCAGCTCGAGTTCGATTCCCAGTCAGCCAGGGAGCAACCCACATGGCGTAGCAGACCCCTCCTGTCTCGCCCGCTGCTCCCCTCAGCAGTGTATTTCAGTCAATCTGCCTGTTCTGCTCCCCACTCTGTCTCTGGTGAATTCTCTCACCTTCCCTGCCCCCCGCACCTCTGGTCTACACCCTAGTTCTTGTAAGCATAAATAAATAAATAAATCTTAAAAAAAAAAAAGAATGAGGAGTTGGACTTGACAGAGGAGGGGACTGTCACCAGCCTGGTGGCCATCAGTTCCTAGTTCTTGTCTTGTATGTCCTTGTCCTGCGCCTGTTTATCTTTTCCCACAGACAAACCCAGAAAACCAGGCAAAACCAGCTGACTCTAAGATGTAGGTAAAGGTAAGAGAAGTTACCGTAGTTACCGTAGTAAAAGCCCAGCCATGGCAGATCCCAGGCCAGGCTTGGGAGAAGATGGAGTGTGAATGCAGCTCCTGGAAAGCCCAGCCTATTCCCCTGAAATCCTGTCGATTCAGACCCTTTCTCCTCTCCCTTTTCTTCGCACCCCCCATATAACTCCCTGCTTCTCCCTGATTCAGAGAGATGGCCTTTGAGACAGGAGTCCGTCATGTTCTCAAGTTTGCTGGCCCCTGATGAAATCTGATTTCCTTCCATCAACTCTTGTCTCTAGACATTTGGCTTATGAGCAGCTAGTAGATAGACCACCCACCCCCACTCTCATAATATTAATGCTTGCTCCACATTTCCATCAGTCATTTCCTAAAACTCACCCAGACTACTACTTAAAACCCCCATGAAGTCCAATGACCGACCCAGTGGGTCAGGCAAAGTTCCACTTTCACCTGCCTGCCATCTTGCCCTCCCAGCCAGGCCCGGACTCCAAGGGCCCTGCCTTCCAATGTTCCGCCACCTGCATCTAGGTCCAAGAAGCTCATTCTAGCCCCGCATTTCTGCCATCTGGCCCTGTCTCTCCCCACCTACCTGGCAAAAGCCTTTTTGGTTTTCTGGAAGGTGCCACCGATAAGCTCCATGTGCCAAAGACTCAGTCAATTTTCAAGCTGAGCAGACTTAGACCATAGGCAACAGTGTTTGCCTAGTGACCCACATTTCCAAACCTTGCTAATGATGATAAAAGCTTTGTGGACAAACCGTTTCAAAGACACTCTGCTTCCTTCAGAGAAAAGAGAGCAAGGGCCCTGTCTCTGGCCTAAGGCTTTGTGGAAAGCTTTCAGGCTTTTGCTGAAGGAGTTTAGAGCTCTGCACTCAGAATAGAGCTGTGGCAATGAGTTCACAGAATGCTGCAGTTTGTGTAGTCACCCAAGATAGCATAACTACAAAAACCATCTGTTTCCAATTTGATTGAATTTTTTACCCTGAAAGGGGACCTATTTTTACTGTGTGCTTGAGCTAGTCCACTGATCTGGGGAAGCTTGTGCTCTAACAGGGAAAGCCAACACTCTCAGGCTGGATGTCCGACAGCACCCCCTGCCTCACCTCAACCCACTCTGTTCCAAGCCGGGAGGGCGGGGTGCTTCTCTGAGCCAGGTCCTCACAGACCGGCAGGGAGGGTCCCTGAAGATGCTTTGGTGCTATTGGCTTTGAGTTGCACAGTGGTCTGTTCCTGGCAAATGGAAATGATTTATTTCTTTGTTAATAAATATATTTATTATCAAATTTCAGAACTCAAATAAAGTTGAGTTTTCTTAATTTTAGATTGTTTCTGAAAGCAGAGAGTTTCTTAACATCTTCCCATGCGTCCAGGAATTACATTGTTTTGAAATGTCTGTTAAAGCAGTTTCAAAAGGGCTTGACGGTGACCATTTCACTAGCATAAAACACACGGACTCCAGCTTTGGTTTTACTTAATCTGCCATCGTCAAACTATGCAGGAGTGTCCTATGCCATCACCCGCCAGGAGGGTGTTTGCTGTCCATGGTGCTGAAGGCTCTACAGGAGACACTCGGACAGGGTGACTCTACAGGAGACACTAGGACATGAAGGCGTGACACCATGTTCCTTGCTCCCTGCTAGCAAAGGGCTTGTTATCAGAAAAAGACAACACGGGGGCAATCACCCCACTCAAGAGAGAACCAAGGGACACTGAGAGTGCAAATGTCTACATGTGAGAATGGCCTCCATCCTGACCGTGGTCGCAGGTAAGAATACAGCCTGCAGGGACATCTGCATCCCCAAGGGCGCAATGAGGCAGCATTGCCCTGGGCAGAGAGGCCATTTTTCCAGGCAGGCTGCTCTGTGACTGCTGTCCCCTAGGAACTGTGATCCCAATGACAGCCTCAGCATTTGAGGAGAGGTAGAAAGCCCAGCACTTGTGTTACCAGCGGGGCAAAGTATGCAGGAGTTCGTCCAGTGAGCGGGAGATGCCTCTATGTGGTGCTATTCATCGCAGGCTGGTGGCCTTGTATGAATGGAATATTTTATTAAAAAGTAGGTTTTACTGTCATAAATGAAACTATGTACCATTTAATATCTACAAAGCACTGGCATGCCAGTAAGTCTTATAAGAGCCTCAGTAGCTTTTAGTCAGACTGGTAGGCTAAGACAGATAAGACAACTTTACAATGAGCTTCATGAAAATTGCCAAGTGACAGTTGCAGCAACTCCACCAAACACCATTTTCAGAATGAGTACAGGCATTCAGAAAGAAGAAAGGTGCATGGAAAAAAATATTAAAAAAACCCACGAAATTCTGCACAGCATGAAAAAATCCTAATTTTTAAAGTACACATCCATGTTAATGTCAGGATGAAGCTGGATTACTACAGATTCATCAGTTTCTATTCAAAGGGGGCATGGAAATGCTTCTGGAATGTTGTTTGCTCTGTGTGGTTAAGGCATATTCTCCCCTTGCATTTCCATTCTGCTCCCTCTGTGGCAGTTGCCAGGCACACTGCTTGCACGCATGCGTGCACACACAGGGCTTATTCCTCAGGGCTTTGCATCCATCGGAAACTTGCAAGAGCTAAAAAAGGAATGACATCCAGTGCCTATGAACCTCTCCTGAAATAAAAACATATCCTGACATATTTCTTCCCCAATTTATCCCATTTCGGACGACAGAAAATAGCTGGGAAGAAAAGCTAATAAAAAGGTGCAAGAAGTTAACTCTCTCTTGCTAGAATTTTACATCCCCCCAGCAGTACATTAAAACGGTCTGTTCAAATGGATAGCTTCAATATTCAAAGCGCATTAAAATAAAACGAACCGAGGATCTGCACGCCCAAGTCGGGGAGCAGCTCCCGCTGCCAATTAAGGCCGACATCCCCGTGAAGCGGTGACTCAGGCACTGCACGCCGCAGAGAGGGCTTGTTAATTTCTTTAAAGTTTTGTTTCAGCTGTGGTGACAGTCACTGCATCACACATTTTGTTCATTTGCAGAGATGAGGCTCAAGGTTACAAAAGCTGTGGAAGGAATCATCCTTAATTGTGTAGGTAGTTCTAGGGTTGAAAAGAAGACACCAAGGGCACCCAGCCAGACACGGCCACCTGTGGGTGACATACCCTGAAGGCTCCCACCCAAAAAAGCCTCTCCCTTCTCAGAGAAAGAAAAACATCGGTTGATGTCTCTCCTATGTGGGAAATAGAGAAGCAAGACAAAGGAACATACACAGCAAGTCCTAGAAACTGGACTGCAGAAGTGAGGCTCCTGGAACGAGGAGGTGGGTTGGGAGCAAAAGGAGGAGGGGGCTCAGCAGACCATGGGGGGGGTGTGGTGTGATTACATTTGTGTGATGTGAACCTGTACCCCCAAACATATACAGGATTGAAAGCCACCACTGCTACAATAAAAATAATACAATTTAAAAAGTAGTTCTGTTTTCTAAAAAAAACAAAACAAAACACCAGCTGACTTTATTCATCTAATTGCTGTTTTTTACTTAGCTGCGTCTCAATTTTTTTTTTTGGTTTGTTTGTTTATCATTATCCTGGAAAGTGAGTCAGAGGGTCTGTTTTTCAGTTCTCAACAGATTATACATTTCTATAAAATGCTTACACCAGTAACAACCACTTTTCCCTTCTCTTTGAGATGGCACATCACTCATTTAAAATGCCAGCTCCCACGGCTGGCCTGTGCAGGCGTGGCCCGCGTGGCGCTCCTTCTGAAAAGAATAAAATGAAACACTTCTCTCAAAAGCCAGGGCTGGGTTTCCAGACTCCCTCTCTAGCTTGAGCTGAGTCTCAGCAGAACTTTCCTTGCTCCTCCAGAGCCCGCCAAGCCCTCCCCACACTTGAGGGGTCTCAGGAAGAAGTCAACAGATGCAGAACCTCAAGGAACTGGGGGCTCTGGGGGCACAGCCAACATCCGTGCCAAGGATTTGTGCCAAGTGCATGATGGACCCACCCCACACCCGCCTCCTGGGCATCCACGGAGGCGCCTCCAGGGGAGGTGGGGGCCCCCTGTGGGTATACCCTCATGAAGGATTGAGCTATTGTGGGGGCACAGGAGCCCCTCTTTGGGTACATGTTGTGTTTGTCTCTCCTTTCAAGGGACAAAGACGGATTTGGACACGTGGGATTGGCTGGAATCCTGGTGGCTTTATGGCTGTGTCCTGTGGGGGCGCGACTTCCCCAAACCCTGGTTTGTTCATCTACCTGCTGGGAGGGGGTATCTCGAGGGCAGTTGGTGGGGCAGTGGATGTGCTTGCACGTGACCAGCTGAGGCCACACTTAGCACCCGTGGTCAGTGTGGGGGCCATGCAAGGAACACCTGGCGCTGCCCCTGCCCCTTCCAGCACCACCTCCCTCCTGGGAACTGCCACCAGCGAGGTCACGATTCCCACCCGCTGTGCCTCTGCTCAGGCACCACATGGCTGGTGCTTCAGGTAATGATGGACCGAAGGGGGGTTTCCTACGCGTGCAGGGAGAGCGACATGGTGTGCATCTGGGTTGCGTTCTTTGCCCCTGCACTTCTGATGCCCACAGCTGTGAGGTTTGCCTGCCTGCCCCCGCCCCATCCGTGGGGCTGACAGGAGCGATGGGGCAGGACCTGGCACGGCGGCCAGGGGTAAAAAAGATGCAAAAAAGCATCAACTAGAAAATTTAAAAGCCAAAGAGAAGAGATTTCGAAACACAGTCGGGGGGCACCCTCCCGGCACCGCCACTGACGAGTGCGCGGCAGGCGCTGAGGGAGGGCGACGCCGCCAGCACATCTGGCCTGATGCAACGAGGCTCTTTCCATGGCTGACAGACGGTCCGTAGTGAGAAGCTTTGCGAGTCTGATTACAACAAATCCTAATAAACCCAAATCCTGCCTGTCAGTGTCTCCCTTGGCTCCGGCTCATTCGACGGTGATCTCCATCACAAGGCAGCGCCGGGTAGATGGTTGTCAATAATCTGCCACACAGCTGAGTGGAATCTGATGCACTTGATGGCGAGGGGTAAAGCTTCCCTACACTTGCCTGCTTGGTTGCTGTTTCCACGGAGGAGGACCCCACGAAGCGAGGGCTGACAGCTGCCCGGCAGAAGCAGCAGGGCAGGGCCAAAGTGACCGGAGGGCCAGGGAGGGAGCCGGTCGGCCTGGTGACTCATGGCCAAAGCAAACCGCAGACTTTAGGCGGCACAGCGCCCTGACCGTGCCGGAGAACGCTGCTTAAAGACAAATGTGGGGATGTCTTCTCAGCGGTTCACCAAATTTCTGCAGGAATAACCTTTGTGCCGGCAAAGGGCTAAAAGTGAAGAGAAATGCCTCTCCATTCCCAGGGGCTCCCAAGGCCCGCCCCTCAGGTGGACACTCCCACCTTCGTCCCTCAGTTTCTCCTCCCCCCAGGGCCACTACCAGTTTGACCAGGCGTTGAGCGGCACTGCATGAGGGATGCAGAACCCAGGAACAGGTGGGGGGACTGGGGCATGGAGCCCCCAGCTGAAGACCAGGCCATGTGCAGAGGGAGCCCTAGGCTCTGGGGCGGCCCATCCGTGCAGTCACGGGGCCTCCCTGCACCCACAGTCTCACCAACAGGGTCCACGGTTAATGGGCATCTTTGCCACTCAGCCCCGAGTTTCAGGAGGCAAAGGAGCACAGGGGTCCTGGGGGGCAGCTCTTTCGGGGTGACTGTCCACCCTGAGACACGCTGTGGCTTGGGTGCTGCTTCTGTGGCGCCTGGTGTGGCTGAGGACACGGTCCTTCGACACAAGCTTGCCCGTGGGTGATGCAGGGGCCGCGTCCCCGCCTGGGAAGCGGGTGAGTTAGGGCCCTGCTGAGGGATGGGGGCCCAGTCAAGACTAAGTAGGCGCCTGGGAACGTGGCCTGGAGCTGGGGACCAGCGTCGCTGGACAAATGGGGGTGCGCAGCGAGCGCGAGCTGGGGACCAGCGAGGAGGCCGCGGGAGCCAGCCCTGCCTGGGACGTTCTGCAGAAACATCACGCCTGTCCCCCAAAGTGTCCCCCAACGTCACACCCGCCGTGCAGCGCCCCTGCTCGGGATGTATCCGCCGCCGCCGCGCCTTAGGTGTCTCGGGGGGCTGCTGGAGCGTGACCTCATAAATGGCTTGAAATGAAGCTTAAAGGAAACCTCTGCTGGTCGAGGAGGAAAGATGCTTTTATAAACCACTCAATCACGCGGAAATTGGAAGCGCGTCTACTGATCATTTTCGGGTTGTAGAAAGTTATTCACTCGTGCACGACAGGCTACGAGGCTGCCGACCCGCCGCCGCCCTGGGGGCCCCTCGGAGGCGCGGGGTGACGCGCCCCCGGAGCCCCGGAGAGAGCAGGTGATGTCAGCAGTCAATGGCATTACCATAAATAAATGTCAAGCGGGCGGCGATGCATTCTCCCTGATGAAACTGTCAAGGACAAAATCACATCAGAACAATGAGCCCTTATTCCCTGGGCAAAAAAAAGAGGAACAGGAAAGGCAATGACAACATCTACCCAATATGGCTGCGGGCCCCGGCATCGAACCCAGAAGAAAGAAAATAAAAAGCCCAGAGAGGCCGAAGCGGGGTCATGCCCGGACCTAAGACGAAGGGCAGCTGTCTCCAGGCTCGGGGGGGGGGGGGGGGGGGGCAGTGCAGCTCCCTCTCAGCCGCCGGCCCTCGGCTCTGCCCTGCCCGCCGAGCAGCACCTGCAGGCTGACAGCTCATCCCGAGAGAAGGAAACACGGGCCTGTCCTCACGTCCCAGGGTGGGATCACGTGACACAAGCTGACGGGTGAGGGGGCAGGCGAGTCCCGAGAATTTGCCCCAAATCCGCGCAGCTTGCTGGAAGCCCCGGGCCCCTGTCTCAGAGGACAGAGCTCTCCCTGCCCCGGCCCAGGCTCCTGCTTCTACCCCTTCTCTGCCACCTTCCACTAATGTCCTCCCACCCAGTCCCCGTCCCACTGAAATCACGCAGCGGCCGCGCTTCCTCACGCACATGAGGATGCGTGTCATTCTCGCCCACCAGCGTCGCTGATTGTGGTTTTATTCCTAAAATCAGTGAGATTTGTTTCACGTAATGAAGGGGCCATTACACATTTCGGAGGCTCGCTTCTCGCGAGCCGCAAAAACACATACAGGGAAATTGAAGCCCCTGCAGCTTGATCAAGTGTTTTCCTGGTGCGTGGCCTCGTGGGCGGGGATGCTGGGGGGTGCTGGTGGGCGAGCGGGGAGCATGGCCAGGTCCGCCCTGGACATGTTGGGACCCACAGCTGGGGACGGCGGGTGCCCTGATCGTCCCTGAAGGGGCTGGTGGCCACGTCTCAATCCCCAGATTTTCTTGCAGAGGCGAGAGCAGCGCGGGCAGCTGTTGGGGGTGACACAGGGCAGGGCGTGTGCTGCCCGCCATGTCCTCAGGAGGCCTGGACAGGTGCTGGGAAGGCTCAGTCCCCTCCCAGCAGTTAATCGTGGCTTATTTTCTACAGTTTTTTTCCCCCTTCAGCTAGTGTGGGCCACTGGGCAAGAGAAAACAATTATTTTTCTAAAGGAAGAAAGTGAAGTGTGAAAGGTGCCACCTGCCTAGACTGACATTCCAGCCAGGGTAACCCGCAACCCTGAGCACTTCTGCGCTGAGCGCTGGGATGGGATTGTGAGGAAACACGTGCGCCTCAGCCAGGGCTTTGCCTTCAGTTCAGAGTATTTTTGTAGCTCAAGGACGAGGTAGAACAACAGAGTAAAGGCTTGGCCATGCCACCCTGATGGGCTGGTCCTCCATGCCCCCAAATCCCAGTCTTGCCAGCAGACCCCGCCTCGCACAACGGGACCTTCCTGCTGCCCAGAGACTCTGTAGAGTTTCCCCTTTAGTATGTGGCCCCGGGCATCAAAGCAAGACATCTTGTTTATAAACTTCTGGCCGGCCTGGAGTACAGCTCTGGCCCTGCAGTCTGGATCAGGTCACCCCAGCCACGGCCAACCACGGGAGCGCCTGTCCCACTTGAAGTGAGAAATGTTCACAAGCTGATTTGAGAACCTACTTTGAAGTCATTTATCTGTCCCTTTGGTTTTAGCATTCCCATTAATCACAGAAGTAATGCTGCCCAAGGAGTTATCACAGTAAGAATCTAGACTCAGAATTCTCATGAGAAAGTCTACCTTGAGCTTTCTCAAGACAGAAAACTGGATGCCTTGCTTATTGCATTCCTTGGGCAAGTGACAGGAAAATGACTGCAGTGCTTGTTTATTTTAATAAAAATTTGATCTCTTTCTAGAATTATTGTGATGTTTTTGGAATAAATTGAGGATTTCTGATGTGACTGAGGACACAGAATCATCATTTATTCAAGAAATAAACAGGAAGATGGAGGGCACCTTGGTTAAGTTTCTAGTCACTTTTTAGAAGAGGATTTCAGGGCTCAGGTGAAACAAGCGAGATCCAAGAAGGTGGTGGAGGGATTGGCGGGGGGTGGGCGACAGTCAAAATAATTCCTAGTTAGATGAGAGAGAATGAGGAGCTCCCCATTATGACGATAATTTGATAGGTTCATCAGCTAATTGCTTCACATTTTTTTTATTCAAAATATGTAGGTGTCCATGGAGAAAGCAGCCTCTAGATGGAGGGTAAAGCCCTTTTAGAAATATTAAAGCACAGACTAAATCCCAGAGAGTCCGCTCCTCATTCTTTTATAATCAGTTTTTCTCTAGCTTCCAGTTTCAATTTCTTTAAGTAAAACAGCTACATAAAGACCAACAAAGCAATGCAAGCAGAACTGCTTTCAAATTTCAGCTTTTTCCTTCTTTTTTTATAATCATTTTGCCTACAGAGAAGTCAACAATAGTCTTCTCACAACTGGCTTTATGAAGTCTTTCCAAACCACTTAGCCTTTTGTAGAAACAACTCTCTTGGCATTATGGCTCACTGGCTTAGTTGATTTTTCATTAAATTAAGGCATTCAGTAGTAAGTACAATTAGCAAAAACAAACACAACTGACTGTTGTTGAAAGTCTCAATCAAACTGGAGGGAGCAGCGATGTGGAGGCCCCACCCCTCAGGTGCGGGGTGCCCCAGCACCCACTGGGATGCTTTCCAGAGCGAACAGAGACACTGACTCACTTTGTAAGTCTCTTCTGTACTCAGGGCTAGGAGAACATTCCTCAGGCTTTGAACCGGAGATAACTCAAGTTCAATAATTAAAGAAGAAATAAAATTATAAGTGGATATCTTAACTCAAAATTTCAGTGATACTGAATATAGACCAGTGAATAGATATTGAGAACTCTTTCTTGCAATCTACTTTACATGAGTGTTTTAAAGGTGTCATGTCAATATTTCCTTGTAGCTGAGAAGACTCAATTCTCAAAATTTTATAATGAAGTCAGATAAAAGAGCATCAATCTCATCTTAAAAATTGTCTGATATCAACTACAGGGATTTTTTCATGATTCAACCCCTACGGCAAGGGGCTGAAAAGTAAAAGCAAACAATTGGAGTTACCTCAAGTTAAAAAGCTTCTAGATAACAAAAGAAAACACAAGATGATTAAATAGACACCCTACTAAGGGGAGAAAATACTAAATACATAACTGATAAAGGATTAATAGCCAAGATTATAAAAGTTTCATACAATTCAACAATAAAAGAGCCAAATAACTCTTAATAAATAGGTCACAGATAGGGACAGATAGTTCATCAAAGAGGACAGCCAGGAGGCCAAAAGATATGAGCGATGTTCACTGTGGCTTCTAATAAGAGGAATAAAGATGAATACTACCATGAGATAGCACCTCACAGCAGTGAGAATGGCACATACTAACAATACCCCAAAACAGATGTTGGCGGGGATATGTAGAAAAAGGACCCGTTAACACCACTGTGGGGACTGTGAAGTGGTGTACCCATTAGGAGAGCAATTGGGATTTACCTTAAAAAACTAAAAATGGAAATCCCGTCCCAACTGGTGATCCTACTCCTAGGCATATATACACAGAATATGAAACCATCAACAGAAAATCCATACGTTCTACAATGTTCATAGCAGCATTGTTTACAACAGCCAGGACATGGAAGCAGTCTGTCCATTGACAGACAACTGGATCAAGAAGATGTGGTCTGTCCCTACCATGGAGTATTATACAGCCACAGGAAAGGCTGAGATGAAGCCATTTAAAAAAAAAATGCACTCAACCACTGTGCCACCAGGGGAGGCCCCCCAAAATGGAAGGAATATGAGAGAACTGTGTGCAACAAAGTTGGTCAGAACAATAAAAGCAAATACAGCAGATAATCTGACAGTGTAAAACACTCTAAAAAACTAGTGGAACTTCATAAACATTATGAGGACTCTGAAGTTAATAGGGAGCTGGAAGGAAAAGAGACAAGGGGATGTAAAGGATGGTGGTGAGGAAAGAAATAAAAGACATGTTAATAAGGCATCCACTGGGCCTCCCTGGTGGTGCAGTTGGTTGAGCGCCGTGCTGTGAAGCTGTCCACAGCCTCTGCAGTGCAGGTTTGATTCCCGGCCGGCCAGGGAGCAACCCACAGGACACAGCAGACCTCTCCTGACTCGCCCGCTGCTCCCCTCAGCCGTGTATTTCAGTCAGTCTGCCTGTTCTGCTCCCCAATCTGTCTCTGGTGAATTCTCTTATCCTCCCACGCCTCTGACTGTATCCCAGTTCTTATATAAATAAATAAATCTTTAAAAAAAATAATAAGGCATCCACTAAGTGGTAAATACCAGGATTCATAGATGTGTAAGAGTCCATCTTTGCTTTCAAAGACCTTAACACACACACACACACACACACACACACACCCCATAATGACATGAATCCTGAGATATATATAACATAATAGACAATTTTCTCCTTCTCCATAGTAGTTTAATTAGTTTTTACTTAAATTTTGCAATGAATGATGTTATCCCACATTTTATGCAGCTGAATGTTGAATTTCGGACCTTATTTTGAGCATTAGAGTGGAAGATTATTGCTCTAACAATAACAGCAAAAATAAAAAAAGAATTAACATAGTTACAACAGCAGCCAACTTTAAAGTGTGCCTGTTACATGTCAGGCACCATTCTAAGCACTTTATATATGTTCATGTCAATCATGAAAATCATATGTGACAGACTGTTTTCTGTTCTTACTACAAATAAGATTGACAGAAGTCAAATAATTTGCCCACAAAAGTGCTAATAAGCAGTGAAGCTGAAACTCAGATTCAGATCTTTCTGAGTTGTCTTCCCTGGTAAGTAGAAACAAAAAAAAAAAAAAAAAAAAAAGGAAAAAAAAACAAAAAACCAAAACACTCTCTGAATCTTGAGTTTAAATACCTGACTCTCTTTAGATTATTCTCTTCTTGCTATAACAAGTGAAAAATGAAAAGAAAAAAAAATGAGCTGCAATCTTAGCCACTATTAACTTTAATCTTTGGCACCAATAACAATTGTAATGCATTATATACTTTCTCCAGTAGCATTTAATCAACATTAAGTGTCTACCTAGGCCATGGGAGAGATGATGATTGGGCATGTCTCGTGGAGCAGTTCATCAGGGCTAGAGGACCTGGACTACTCGGATTACTTCTTGTGACAGCTGAATAAGGTCCTGCAGGGAAGAGATAACCTTTCCTCCAAGGAGCTCACCTAAAAGCACAAAGGAAAAAAAAAACAAAACACACACACACCATTTCTTAGCAACCTGGCTCCTGGTTGGGAGCCAGGAGAGTTGTCTGAGAGGCAGAGAATCAGGAACCCAACAGTCTTTAGAAAACCCGGATCCTTTGACCCAAACTTAGGCTTTTGGTTGGCAAGTCAGAGAGGCAATGAATTTAACCGGGAGGAAGGGCAGGGCATTGGGTCACAGACTGGGAGTCTAAGAAGAACTATATCAAGGTCAGACTAGGAATTGTGTGTCATTTCAAAGGCATTACTCTTGGTGGTGGTCTGGCATGTGAGGTGGTTGCATATTAGGTAAAGGCATTTTTTAAAAAAAGACTTATTTTATTTACACATACAAGAGCTGGGGTGTAGGCCAGAGGTGCGGGGGGTGGAGGCTGGGGCTGAGAGGGCTCACCAGAGATAGAGTAGGGGGAAGAACAAGCAGATCTACTGAAATCCACTGCTGAGGGGAGCAGCGGGGAGACAGGAGAGGTCTGCGGCACCATGTGGTTTAGCTCCTCGGCCGGGGATTGAACACAGGCCACAGTGGCTGACAAAATAGCTTGATAGCACTGAGACTTAACCCCTGCACTACCAGAGAGTCCTGGCAAAGGCATTTTAAAATGCTATGAAAGAGAAGGAAGTATATACAGATCACAAGCAGCATATAGAACAGAGGGGGTGGACATCCAGGGGCTTCCTGCTCCTTTGGCCCAGGTCAGGTTGCCCTATCTCTTGGGTTCAAGTGCAAGCTTCTGATCTGGGCACAGCCAGTCAGCTCTGTGATCTGCTGCTGCTGGTTTTCAGATGTGATTTTGGCTCAATCAGTGGAATATCAACCAGAGGCTGACTCTTCTTTGCTACCACCAGGGGAGGGCATATTTGAGAATAGTCAACACTGGAGGAGACAGAGCTGAGTAACGGGAAGATTATAGCATCCAGAGGGCATCATTTGAAGGTCACATCACCAGCCAAGACTTCCCTAAACTAGTTATGTGCAAATAATTCCTTTTTTTTTTTTTTTTTTTTTTTGGTGAAAGCTGACTTTAGTTGAATTCTGTTACAATTGAAAGAATCCTGACTAATCCAATCAGCCTGGAAGCAGAAGGAAGGCTCACATCTAGACTCTGTCCTTCCAAACCTGCATTTTACTGTCTCATGAAGTAAGATGAACAGGTTAGATTTAAATTCCACGTCATTTTACTAAAGAGAGAAAACAAAGTTCAAAGAAGTACAGCAAATTGTCCAATATTAGATGATTTAGATTGTCCACTACTTTCCAGTAGAACTGTGCAGAATGCACATGATGAGGCTTTAGGGAACAATCCAGAACCAATTTCCTCAACCAATAGACAAAAATGACTGAAGAAAGTGTAGGAAGCAAGATTTTTGGGTGTAGATGATTAATTTGCACTTCAGACACCATGCAGCTGGGCATCCTTTGTCTGCAACCTACCAGACAAAGGATGCTTGGACAGGCGCACTGAGGTCGCTTTGAATCAGTGGTCTCATTTGTTCATCGGGATAAATAACATTACTGAATTCCTAAAAGCCATTGTAGTCATTACAGCAATGATTCCAAAATTTGCAACATAAATCTTTACGAAAGAAAAATCATCCTCATAGTCTTAGGTGCTGTGTGAACCTTTAAAGCAGTTTGATCAGTTTGACTTTACTCGCATCTATTTTCATAGTTTTAGCTCCATTCACTCCATGCCAGTGGTTCATATTCTAGTTGTGTGGGCCCATGGAATCGCAAGCTTCTTCAAACTTCCCTTAGCTCAGTAGTAAATTCACAGTGGGCTGTCTATCGCTGAATTTCACGGGCCTGATGTTGGCAGAATAACACTGTGCCCCCAACACAAGCATCACATTGGTAAAATCAAGCCCACAGTCCCCCAGGAACAGCCTGAGAAGCAAACTAAGTAGCAGAAGGGAGATAGCTCCGCCACGTTGGTGGTGGGGAGCAGGCTGAGTCCAGGGGTCGCTGTCTGGACAGGGTGTTTGTGGGGCCTCCCAGGCCACTGCTACATTATACAGGGCACCCACGGGGTGCATAGAGTCAGACCTTGGGAGCTGGCTACCACTGCCTCAGTCATGACCAGGACCTCGAGTCCAGGATCTTTGGGTTCTGCTGGCTCTGGTTCTCCAAAATTTTGATCATTGCTGAAACCTTGGATTTTTTCCAAAGGCTATACTAATTTTGTTTTGCTATTTTCAGAATGTAAATAGATTGATCAATTTCAAATTCCTGTCTGATAAAATAGATGATCCTCTTTCCTCTGAACGGTGAGAAGACCTGCTACAGCAGGTGGACACGAGGATGTGCTGGAGCAGTGACATGTTTCCACATGACGGTAATGGGAAGTTGTGTAGCTCTTTATTGTCGGGTAGCAGACACTGGAGCCATGGACATGGTGCAGACGGGTGTGCCACCAACTAGCTCAGAAATAGGTCCAGAGCAGCTCGAGGACAGGTGTGCTTCTGTTCCTTCTCGTTGGCAGTGATGGTCAGCCAGGGCTGAGGCCTTTGATTGGCCATTCACCAGGATGTGTGAAATCAAGGACTATTTACAGAGTGAAGTGAGCAGAGGAAGCACCATCAGACGAGAGGCAGCATAGGCACGAGGATCCAGCCCATCGAGTCCCATGAGCACACGCCGCTGCGTTCAGAACTGCACAGGGTGGCCGGATACAGGGGAGGAGGCCCGTGTCCACCCTGTTAATATCAACAGGGTGTTCTGGGTAGTGTTGAGATCAGCAGCCTCCAGAGATCATTGAAAACATAATGACCAACTGAATCGGGAAATTTGCTCTAAATCTTCCTGTCTTGGACTATAATTCTGTTTTATTTATTTTCTTCAGCATTAAGCATTCAGGTCACAGAAATACTTTTAATATTAAGAAAAAGAAGAAAATTTTAATTTTAATCCTTTTGGATCATTTCTTTTTTAAAGAAATCACATCTGTTGAGAGCATAATTAAATCGAGCGATAAAGATTTGGGTACTTTCAAGTTTCTAAGAAATTTAAATCAAGTGATTTGCTGGAATAAAATCAGTTCGACAAACATTCCTTTGTCCTTTGTGTTTCCTTGGGCTTTT
This sequence comes from Talpa europaea, assembly GCF_964194135.1. NCBI lineage: Eukaryota > Metazoa > Chordata > Mammalia > Eulipotyphla > Talpidae > Talpa > Talpa europaea. The sequence continues at coordinate 3,457,989 of NC_140068.1, read as the reverse complement.
GTTACCCAGATGATGTCCAGGATGGGCAGAGATACAGGGCCCTGGGTGGCCACTGCACCCTGGGTGGCTCAGGGGCACCGGGAGGAGACAGGGCGAATTTGCTTCCCCAAACAAGATCTTGCACTCTCAGATCCCGTATGGTCTTGTTTCAAGGACATTGGCCAGAGATAATTATAGTTCTGCCTTATTTTTACTTTTTTACGCTCTCACAGATCACCAGAGGGCCCAAACTGCAATCTCCTACTGTGAAAATGTAACAAAAGCCTCGAAGGAAAGCAGCTGAGTAGGATGTGGACAAAGCTTTGACCCCACAGAGAGGACCTGATGAATATACATCACTTCTGCCCATTATTTTAGTCCATAAATAATCAATATATAGGGCAAGGGTCTGTGTCCATCAGAGTTTAATGAAGCACCAGGAGAGAGGATAAGCACTTCCTGAAGCTCATGTTTATGTGGGCAAGACTTAGCCTCTAGACTTTCCAAGCAGACTGACCATTGGGTCAGCATCGTGGGTCATAACTATCAATGTGGATCACCATCTAATTACACTGTCGTTCTGTACTCAGTCTTAAGGACATCGATAGCAAATCATCCCTTCCCGGTTTTCCATTTTAACTGTGATGTGTAGTTCATTCTCTGCTTTGAGATGGCTTCTGTTTGCCTTTTTCATTCACTGCATGAAACCTATTATTTGCATTTAAAACTTAGGTTCGGGTGGCTGTAGTATATCAAAGGCATCATTCTTTGGACTAAACTTAAGCATTCAAGCTCAGTCTAGAACATGCTTTCTAGTGTATCTGAATATCCTAGAGCCAAACGGCCATAGAACCATAGAGGAACTTGGAAATAATTCAGAATATATAAAATTATCAAGGGCATTGGCCCCCAGAAATAAAGCACTTTGTTTAAAAATTAAATTTTACTCCTTCTGCAAGAACTTAGCCAGGCAGATGACTTCAGGGACTCTTAAACTGTGTTAGCTGCATGTGAGTTTGCAAGTAGCTCAAGGAACTTTTTATGATTATGAATTTATTATAAGATGATAACACAAGGCATTACTAACTTCATCAATTTCCCTGAAATCAGTTCTAACCTGCGGCATTGGAGGGAAAATACTAAGATAATTCTGAAAAATAAGGGAAATATTTGAGACCCAGCAAATTTGCACAGACTGATCCCCAATGCCTTCTTGTTCTTCTCTGGAGCAGTGGTTCGCCTGTGCTCTGCTGTCCCCTGGCGTGGCTGGCAGCTGGCTGCTGCGTGCACATCTGTGCTCACTGGTAAAGTCGCCTGAATCAGTGGACTCACCTCACTTCTGTCATGATGCAGACAGCACCTGAAAAAGCAAGGAGATGTCTCTGGCCTTGAGACATGTTGAGTGATTTATAATTTTGTTTCCCTATTTGCAATCTGAGTGTACAAGACATTGGGCCGTGGAGACTTTGGGATGCATTTTCTAAGTTTCTTGTGTAAATCTGGTTCAGAATGGATTAGAAACACAGTTCATGCATCTGTATCAAAGGAGAAGGAAGCTTCCAAGATGGTGGCCACAATGCTTCTCATGTCTGACGCTGGTCTCCAAGGCATGTTGTCACTCCTCTCCCCTGAGAGGTAGAGGTATGGCCTCTCACCTGTGTGATGGTTTCACCTGACAGAGTACAGAGATGTGTGGCCGTGTAAATTCTGAGGCTAAGCTTGTAAGCATGCCATGCACTTCCCGTGCCTCCTAGAGGCTCCACCCAGGAGCCAGTCACCGAGTTGAGGAGAAGTCAGTCCACCAAGGGGCACATAGGGGCCATGCTGGTATGTCAGCCCGTGGCCAGCAGCCACCATAAAGCTCCCTCCTCACCACACCAGCTCCCAGAGGTCCAGTTATCCAACATTTAAGTGTTGAGATGAGGCTCAGATGTTGTGAAGCCAGCATCAGCCATGCTGCCTCCTGAGTGTAATGTGTTGTTTATGCCACCAGCCTGGGGTGTGGTTCACTTTGCACCAACTAGTCCTTAGGATTTTGTCAAGGGAGAGAGAATTAAATGGCTCAGATGATAGACTAGAGATAGTTACTTAACTGTATCATGAGAGTATCCTCCTAGACATTTATAGTTGAAGGCACGCTTATATATCTAGCACATGGACGGTCTAGTGTATGTCTGTGTTATTGGCTGCTCTACTCTGCAGCGTTACACCCAATGTATGTAACAAACAAATTTACACCACCAGGAATTTTAGGCAACATCTGCAAAGAGAAAGAGAGACAGACAGAGAAATAGAGACAGAGACAGCAGGGGACAGACACAGAGAGAGACTGAGTCATTCTGTGACTATTTGCACCACTTTACTCAGTTGCATTCTGCACTCATTTAATTTTCTACCATGGCCCATATGGCTGAGACATATAGGTGTGTCTCCTGCATCCAGTGACCCTAGCAACTCTTGCATTCCTTTGTTGATGGCACCCATGGGTGCTGGCCTGGGATGCAGACAGTCCGTCTTTGGGGTGTTTGCTAAAGTCACAGCAAATGGGCACATCCATCCCCACTCCTGACCACACTGGATCTTGTGAACCCCCAGACAACATCCCCTGTAAAGACTTTAGGCCATTTCCAAAGATGTGTGATGTTTTCTACTTAACATCCTGAACTTACTACACAGTATCATCGTTATGTGAAATTCTTTCAAGTCCCTGGTAATCTGCACTTTTGTTAAGTTTTCGTAGGTATCAGTGCTTTATCCAATAGATTACACTGAAGACAAGCAATGGATTAAGACTGCTTTATCACAGAGATATCTGATGCTTATCCTTAAGAAAAGAGGTTTAGGCTTAATTAAGCCATATACATCTAAGATTTATCACTGAAACTGGGTACTTAATGTCTGTGTTTGGAATGTACTAATTAGCCTCCAATTAGCGGGGTCAACACAAAGAAATCAAAGATTCTTTATCCTCCTGGATGACTCTGTGTCTCCCTCATCTGATGAGCTGAACTCTTCCTGGTCCCAGCAGGTATAGGTCCACAGGCCCTTGGTTCTTTGCAATGAACTTCTCCGAGTGTGGTGGGGTCGGCAGAGGCGCCCAGTGGCTGGTAACCTGTGGGTTCTGTCTACATAAGCCCTGGAGGGTGCGTCCCAGGCGTTGATAGCTAGGGCTGGAAGTAATCTTTAAGCCAACTTTAGAAGCGGAATGCCATTCTCCATCACACAGGCGTGTCCACTTTGATGACTCTGGGTCCACCTGATGCACAGAGACTGAGTGCCTGTCTTCGGCCTGGGGCTGGAGCCACTGGCCAATGCCTAATTCCCAGCCTTGCCCCAGTAGGGCCAGCAGGGAAGCAGGGCTCAAGTCAGAGGCCAGGCTGGCCGACAGAGAGGCAGGGAGCAACGCTGAAGCTCTCTCGGGACTCCCTGAGCCGGTCCACTCACTAAAGTCCATTTCTAGATTAAACTTAGCAAAAAGTTTCTCATCAAAAGAGAATTCAGAGGTCTCGTTTGCTGTTTGTTGAATACGTCACATTCATTTACCAAAAGCCCTGAGCTGTGGCTCACAGATGGAAACCGAAGGAAATCTGTCCACTCATATCACATATTTAATAAAACCCACGCCACAGTCACCGGGGCTATCCTGAGACGCTCATCGACACACGTTTGCACATTTTGATGCTTCCGAAGCGCAGAATTCATGACACTCTGCAACTTTCCCAACCAATTTACAAATCATTTTCATCCCTCATTGTATTATCCCACCCAGAGTCGACTTGCTCTTTGGCACAATCAATCTGACTGACAGGCGAGGCTTCCTAGAGGAGCGTTTTAATTTATGCAGATGTCTACCTCAAAGCACCCCCATCACTCATCGCAGGAAACAGGCGGCAGCAGAGGCAGCAGGAAATGCTGTTGTTACACACGCATGTCTGAGGACAGGGTAACTCACAGCCGAGGGCTGGGGCACTGGCAGACACGACGGATGCGTCACTGTCAAGGTGGGGCATCCAAGGTAGCCTTGGCAGGTAACTGGGGTGCTCTAATCTAATGCCCTCCTGGGTAGAAGGATGGGGTGTCATCACTGAGTTATCAATCATAGGCGAATGTCTGTCAAGGAGAACAGACTATCACATTTATATAGGAGTCTGCTCACCTTGGGGTTCAGATCTAGGGGTGTATGTGGCTTTCAGTATTTTCCTAGTTTTCTAATTCAGGTGTCTGAAATACAGCACTGCAGCAATCAGGTTACTGATGAGTCTGATAAATGATCTATTACTAGTATGTTAACATAACGAGTCCTAAGAAAAATAGCAGCTGATTCACTCCTGCGTGGAACACAGAAAGGCGAAACAAAGGAACACACGAAGCCAAATCAAAACAAAGCCTAGAAATGTGCGGTGGGACTGAGGCCGCCAAAGGGGGAGGAGGGAGGTGGAGCAAAGGAGGAGGCCCCCAGGCTGTTCCGGAGGACGAGGGCGCCTTGGTGGTGGGTGCGGCGCTGGTCACCCCCGTCTGAAGAGGCGGGACCCTCTAACCCAAATCACACACAGTGTTGTAAACCAACAGTGCCCCCGTGAAAAACTACTAAACAATAAAGCAATAAATTATATCAAACTAGAAAATAAAAAATACCTTATTTATGCAGCTGTAACACAGTAAAATATTCCATAAGGGTCTCATGGAGAATAAGGTGTGACATTCTCTTGAACTGTTTATGTGGCTGTAAATGACTTACTGCATGCTGGAATTTAACCAAAACGGCTGTTAAAGGTTAAGAGTAAGTGGCAAACTAGAAATCCTTGAATGGAGGCTTCCCAAGGGCCCCAGGTGATCCACAGTTATAAAAGCTGAATTTGCTGTTCACCCATTCAGCACAGCTTTATAAAGTGCCTGGAAATACCAGATGATATTAAATTCAAGCGATAAATCTGCCCATGATTAGGCATAAATCTCCTATAACTACGCATCTTGCTTCATCAGAGACCTGCACTGGCTTGTGCTGATGAGCGGAGCCGCTGCTGCTTCGGTAGGTGCAGATCATTGGTGCTGCATGAGGGGGTGCATGCCAGGGGCCCTGCCTGCACGGGCCACGGATGGGGCCCAATCCATGGAATGGCCACCAGCGCCATCACCCACCCGCACACCAAAATACCCCCAGTGAGCACCGCCAGGTTCTAGCACCTTCTTTATGAAGAGCAGCATTCTTTCCAGGCACACAGCAGTGCCCCAGCTGCCAGCACTGGGCTTGGTGGCTTCAGCCTGACTCGTCTGCTGCATGTTGCGTGTCTGTAAAGATTTTCTTTTGTTTGTTAGGAGTACAAATGTGTCAGATGCAGAAGGCCGGAGACGATACTCGACTGTGAAGACTCCTGAGAGGAAACGTCCACCTCTAATCTGGTCGCTGAGCTGCAAGCTGCACAGGCCACCCCGCGGGGTCCCTGGGGGTCACGCGGCCCTGCGCAGGACGGCCCACGACAGAGCGGTTCTCTGATGGCCTCAGACGGTATCTAGACAGTTGAGTAAGAGTTCACTCGGCAATGAGAAGAACATTTTAAATGAAGTCACAAAAATTTTAGCTTTTTAGATCCAGAGACTTGTTTGTGATAACGCGACGTTCTTCCCTTTGCTCTGGGCAGGAGCCGCGTGCAGATGGCCGGGCCAGCTCGCGCCGTTCACGTGTCTGTCCCGAAAAATCTGTGATGTGTACCCCTGACACCCTCCAGGCATTCTGGCTCCAAGGGATGGAGAACAAGTGCCCCTTCCTGGGGGAGGAGATCCAGAGCCGGCCACGCCAGGCCAGCGCTGGGGCCCGGGGACTTGTCCTGCTGTCCTGCTGGCCCAACACTAGTGCTAGTTTCTTGGGGAATTTTCAGCTACTAAAGTTCTAAGAAACCCCAAGGCCACGGGACTTCAGGTGCTGAGTAGGAGCACCCAGGCCCACGCTAAGAGAGTGTCCTCCATCCGGAGTGCGGAGAAGACACGGTGACCCCGGAGGTCCAGAGTGGGCACGAAGAGAAAGCCAGATCTGGCTGGCATGTGGGCACAGAGCAGGCCAATCAAGGTCATCGAGACCAGCTCATCACATCTCTACAAGGGGCCACTGCTCAGAAGAGGTGGGGGTGCTGGCCCTTTCTAGGGTACAGACTCATACTTTGAGCTGGCTGTGTCCCAGTGTGAGCAGGAGTGGGTGGAAAGCATCAGGGTGGGGACAGCAGACAGACCACAGTCCAGGCCCACCACCTCACTGCCATCGACACATGGTGGTCACACAGCTCAGCTCCCCACCCAGCCCTCCTGCCTCCTTCGGTGAGGTAAAGAAGGAGCCCTGCAGGCGGCTCACTCCCTGTGCTGGGGCTCAGCTCTGCCAAGAGGAGAGAAAGACTTTTAACCTGTGAACAATGTCTCAAGTCTTGGCCATCCGTGATTCATTGGGTCTTATCAGAAAGATGACGTTTTAAACAGGAAATGGCTGAAAATGATTAAACTGAGTTTGCTGAGGGAAAACAGCAGCTTGTCAAAGGAAGTTTCTGAAAGTTAAGTGGGTACGCCTGTGTTGGTGGTGACTTCCAGTTCAGACAACACACACACATGCACACGCAGTCACGTGCATAAATATTTCAGTCACACTTGGTGATTATACGTGTGGCACAAGTCAGGAAACAGCTGAGCAGCTGCCTGGCTGCTTCCAGAACAAACCCCACTTGTCACCGCTTTCTAGTCTGGGGAGATGAGTGGAGCAGACAGGCCCTGTCTGCAAAAGTGTCTCGTGGCAGATCAGATAACTTGGGGGATGGTTTTTTCCACTTCAAATATTTTCAAACTTCCAAGTATTAAATTGTGGGCATATGGTGTTTTGAAAGAAGACCTGTTCTTCAAATATTGTCAAAACTTGGGGGTGGGGGTAGAAAGGCAGCACCTGTAGAATGGTGTCCAGAAACTTCCCAGCTGATTGCTCTTCCATTCCTCAGAAGCCCTCCTAGGTCCCTCCTGGGCTATCTCAGACCCAACTTTGCCTGGCCTGGGACAGATACCCTGATGCTACATTGCTGCTCTGGCTTCGGTAATCCCCCTCCCTCTTCCAGAACACAACACCAGGTTCTCTGACCTCTGGCTCTACAAACTTATATTACAGGAAAGGAGGTCCCTACACAGCACCCCCACCCTGTCCTGCTCCAGGTGGGCCCTAGGAGGAGGTCCGCAGGCAGGCGTTTCTGTGATCTGCACTGTTGTCTACCTAAGGCCCGATTTCTGGGCTTGTTGTGGCTTAGCTGTGTCTGTTTCTTTGTGTTGTTTCTCCATATTCCACATAAGTGAAATAATCAAGTATTTACCTTTCTCCTTCTGACTTATTTCACTTAGCTTAATACCCTCCACTTCCAACTATGTTGTCAAAATGGCAAGATTTCACCTTTTTCATAGCTGAGTAGTATTCCAACGTGTATGTATATACCACATCTCCTTAATCTGCTGCTCTGTCTTTGGGTACTGAGGTTGTTTCTACAACTTGGGTATTGTAAATAGTGCTGCAATCAACATAGGCAGGTATAGATCTTTTCAAATAAGTAGTTTTGCATTCTTTGGATAAACACTATAGGCTGGAATTGCTGGACCACATGGTACAACCATTTTTAATATTTTGAGGAAACTCCATACTGTTTTCCACAACGACTTGATCTCTACTTTCCAACCCACAGTGTAAGAGGTCCTTATTCTCCACACCCTGCCAACAGTTTTTCTCTTTCGTCTTCTGTTGACATGGGCCATTCTCACCAGTGTGAGGTGGTATCTCATTGTGGCTTTGACTTGATTTTCCTGATGATAGTGATTTTGAACATGGTTTTTCACATGCCAGCTGGCCATGTGTATGTCATCTTTTTTGGAGAAGTGTCTCCTTAGATCTTCTGCCCCCTCCTCTTATAAATTGAATTTTCTGCCTTCTTTTTGTTGAGTTGTATGAGTTCTTTGTAGATCGTAGATAGTAACAGCCTGTAAGATGTATAATGTGCAAATATTTTCTATTTAGGGTGTCTTTTCATTTTACTGAGAGCTTCTTTTGTGTTGCAGAAGCTTTTGTTTCTCCAACAACCAAATTATTTTTTTAAGTCTTTTTAAAAAAAATTTATTTTTTTATGCATACAAGAGCTGGGGTACAGGTCAGAGATGTGGGGGGGGGTGAGAGGATTCACCACAGAGAGTGGGGACCAGAACAGCCAGACTGACTGAAGTATACTGCTGAGGGGAGCAGTGGGTGAGACAGGAGAGGTCTGCTGCGCCATGTGAGTTGCTCCCTGGCCTGCTGGGGATCGAACTCGTGCTGCAGAGGATGCGGATTGCTTCATAGTGCAGTGCTTAACCCCTTGGGCCACCAGGGAGGCCCCTCCAACAACCAAATTCTTAACGAGCCACCAGTTTGAGACTGAGAATAATGATTCTTATTCTTCTTTCTTGACACAACCAGACTTGCCTTTAAAAATAAATTGGTTTTCCATCTAGCATGAAGCATGAATTAAAAAGGTGGACACTGATCGAAACCATGCACATTTTAATAGGATGGCACACAACTTTTGGCCCCATCACAGAGGTTTCTCATTTCATTTACCCTGAATGACAAACTTCATCAGCAAAAGGAAACGTGTCTACTGGGTTGTATTTTTTTCAGAAACGCAATTTCTTTCTGAGATCACTTTAATCAAAAGAATAATTGCATTATTCACGAGCCATGTTCCATTAATTGGAAGAATTGGTCAATTATTACACAAGATAGCATCACCTTCCTACAAAGAGAAAATAGTTCCCCTTCGTTGTTCTTTCAAGCGCAATTATCACTTTTCAGTCAAGTGACTTACAACACAGCAGCAAAGTTAATCATTGAAAATTAGAAGTCATCTTTGAAAAGTCAACCAGTGGAAATGTGTCTCTAACAACAATAACAGCTGGAGGGTGTACATTAGAGGAATTCAGAAGTGCCTCTGCAACCAAAACTGGGATAAAGGTCATATTTTAAATTACTCTGGGTACAAATCTTACAAATCACAGACAGTCTTTATGGACACATAACATTATCACAGGTGGAGCTTGGGGAGCCTGTGGAATAATGTTTCTGTGCAGTTCCTCAAACTTTACAGATATTTCATCACTAAGAAAGAGAAGTTACAGAAATGGGGCCTCCCTGGTGGCCTAGGGGTTAGTCTCAGCACTATCACTGCCACGGAGGTGGCCCACATGGCGCGGCAGACCTCTCCTGTCTCCTGCTGCTCCCCTCAGCAGTGTGTTTCAGTGGATCTGCCTGTACTGCTCCCCACTCTGTCTCTGGGGACTCCTCTCACCCCTGCACCTACACCCTAGTTCTTCTAGGAAATAAATATTTAAGGAAAAAAAAGAGAAGTTACAGAAAAGCTCACCAAGGAGGTGATAATCTAAGACAACCATAAAATACGGTTTTATGATCAAATAAAAGAAGCAAATGTCACGAGCAAGGGGAGTGGTTATGATCGCTGCTTCTGAATCCCTTCTGTGGTCTAAGTCCCGCACATTAAACTTCTGCATGTGACAATTCAGTCCTTTCTTCACTAATTTCTTTTGTCTTGGAGATTCCAGGCTGTTTCACTGGTCACAGGACAACAGGTGACTGAGGATGAAGGAGGCTCTGGTGAGTGGAAGCCAGGCCTGGAAGCCAGGCCTGCCTCACACAGCAGCGGCCCTGTGGCACATGGCCGAGCACGTCTGGTGTTGCCACAGACATGTGTGATCACATGAGAAAAAATGAAAATACTCCTCAAAGAGGCAGACACTGGGCCCTGTCATGGGAATGGGCTTGTACTGTTCCCTTTGACACATGGGGGGCAGTGCTGTAAGGACCTGGATGCGTCGGCATCTTAGCTCCCTGGAATAAGAAGAGACATCCACTTAGTGCCTCCTATGAGCAGAGCAGCACCCGAGATCCAGCCTTTGTGCTCGTGACAGAGACACAGGTCTCAGGCCAACACTGTGTCAGCCGATCCCAGCCTTGGAGACTGGAGCTCACCAGCTGGGGTAGGGGTGGACAGTGCATCTGGAGGGACTGTTCTCTTTGCCTGACTTGTCCTGAGAGAGAAACATGTTCCTGTTGTATGTTCTGGAAGGTCAGTTATTGCTGAGGTTACAGAATAATGTCAAGTGAGGTGTAGACGGGAAGCTTCAGGACGAGGCTGTAAAACGAGTGTGAAGGACTCACAGGAGAAGGTGGGCGGGCTCAGGGTCGCAGGGCACCTGGAGGAGGAGGAGGCCTGGGGGGAGCAGGGAGGTGAGAGGTGTGTGACCTTGGCCAGTGATGGTCTCTCTAGGCCTTTGTTCCTCTTTTGCAAAGAGGCGATGGTCTAAGCACTGCTGCCATCTGGTTATAAACACGGATCCTGAGAGGTTGGGTAGTGAGTTCAGGGGACCTGGTCCCTAAATCCACTGAGCTGATACAGTGAAAGTTTAGTAGGAGGGTTGGACTCAAAATCCACCCTCTTCGAGCTGTTGCAACCCTGAGACAAAGTGTAAGACATAGAGTCAGGTTTCAATGAGTCTGACGTGGACAACTTCTGCCACAGACAGCGTCTGATGGCAGGACTGCAGGTGGAGATGGCTTGGACTTGAACAAGGAGCCACTGCTGCCCAGCTTTGGTGCAGTGGTCTCCCAGGAGGAGGTCAGTGTCCTGGAGGCCCGCTGGGGCTGCAAGACTCAGAGGAACCAGGTGGGGGGTCAGTGGAGAGAGGAGGACTCAGCCGGGACATCGCGGAGCTTGGAGACGTGAAGCTGGGATCATCTTGCTGTTTATGGACCATGACAGGAGAGCGGGCCTCGAAGAGACATTTCAAGGGGGAAAATGGGACAAATAAACACTAAAAGATTTCTGTAAAGACGCAAGACTAATGGATGATGATACGCAGGGAAAACTGGCGCTGCAGAAGGGAACAGGGAGAAAAGCTTGGCCGGGAAGAGAAAAGTAGAATTACAAGCGGTCGAGGGCCATGCTTTTTCCATGCTGCCTTCTTGTATCCAGCTCTTCGCTTTCTCTAACTTTCCCTCCTCATTCAGGCACCGGCTGGTGCCACTGCCTCGGGCTCAGGTCTCGTCCTGCTCTGTGCACCTCCCTCCTGTTCACACTCATTTTTGCTCTTTCACAGACTACGATTGCTGCTGTCAGCAATCATGACGCGGTCTGAGGTGCTCATGACACATGTCTCTGCTCGCCCCTACTTCTGCCCAGACAGTGCAGCCCCAGCTATTAATGTTTTTATTCCAAACCTTTCCTGCCTTCGCCACCTTGACAAATGGATGCCCCTTATGTCAGATCCTTGGTGCCAACTTTGTCTCTGCTCTTTAGCTCATACCCATGTATCTCATACCCATCCAGACATGGTCAGTCTCTGACACCACTGGAAGCTACTGTCATCTCTGATGTGGACCCCTGCCCTGGGTTTGCTGGTGACCATCTAATTCCTCCCATGGGCCTGTCTCAACATAGTCGCCTCTTAAATTCTATGAGCTTCCACACATAGAACTTTCCATCCTTGCTCATCCTGTTTAAAGGACAAGCCAAGAGCCTCACAAAGTCCAGTGAGGCCTTGGAACTTCCTGTCCCAGTACTTCCTCTTTCCCACCCTCCACCGCTTTCCTCACTCACTCTGCCCTAGCTCTGCTGTTTGTACCAGCCACTCACTGACCTTGCTTCTGCCTCAGGATACGTGTGCTTGCTTATCATTCACCCTGCCTGGAGTATCCCCCCCAATACTGACATGACCACCCATGCCAGCTCCCTTGGGTCTGAACTCAAATGTCCTTCATCACAGAGACCTTCTGTGACCATGTCCCCGGCAGCCCGAACACCAACCCACCACCAGACACACCAGCCTGCTTTGGGTTTCCTCACAGCGCCTGCCATCTCACTTCTTATTTGCTTTATGAATTACAGTCCATCCTCACAACCCAAGTGTGAGTGCTGGGAGGGCAGAGACATTGCACTGCTTATGGCTGAACCTCCAGATCTTTAAGTGTCTGACAAAGAAGGATTAAATAAACATATGTGGTACAAATGAATAAATTTTGAAAAGCTGAGTGTTCTGTTTCTGTATAAAAGCCTAGTGAAAGAACTGCACGGGGGGAAAATAAAAAATGTTTGCCAAAAAAAAAAAAAATCTTTCAGTAAGGCAAAAGATGGAATAAAAAGCTTAACAAATGCAAGTAGTAAAAGTTCTGAAAAATAATGTGTTGCTTTGCGATGAAATTTAATCTGTCAGCACCTCTTTGCTTATGGCGCCCCAGATGGTAGATTGTTACTTCATCCATTAACTTGTGCACACATCGTTTGCCAATTCTAATTCATTCTGGTAGCTTCCATGGTGACTGTCATGGATGTTGGGTTTTGCTGTTTGAGAGGAAGCTGGGTGGTGTTTTCTTTGATTGTTTTCCCTAAATGTAGAGGGATCTTCTGGCCAGGGGTGAGAACAATAGTCTCTTCACGCTGAGGACTCAAGTACTCATTTCACCACAGGATATTAGACTTTGGCAAAGTCAAAGACTTTGACCACTCTATAAAATGGGAATATGATTATGTAGATTCATCCTCCCATATCTGCAATCCCAAGTTTCAGAATTTTTCATATTCTAGGAAGGTAACACAATGTATATACCTTGTATTATGTAACATTCACCACAGATCATGTTTCAAAATCTGCAGTGAAACATGTGAACATTCCTACCTAGGGGTGTCAGGTAAGGATGCCGATAGCCTCATCTAAGTTCACAAAAGGTTTTGCCACCAAAAGAGTTCAGGCCTGGCAAGTGTTGCCCCCAGAGGAGTCAGACATATGAAACCTTATCTTACTCTTAGGCTAAAGTTCTTCAACACCTAACTTTCATGAACATGCAAATAATCTCCATTTCTAGGATTTTAAATATTCCTTTATATTTAGTTAAGTTAAACTCTTTCCCTGCCCACCATTCTTTCTTGGCCTTCTTTCCAAACTCCTGAAGGCCAGTCCTGGGACAAGAAAGAAGCCCAAAGACCAGCTGGTGGGGATGCAATCCAGGGAGAGTGGTCTGGGGCAGGGGGTGCTGGCTGTGAGCTACAAGCCCTCCAAAGAGCCATCTGTCCCCTTGGTCCCAGTCTACCCTAAGTAGAGTTAACAACTGACCAGTGCTGGCAGCAGCTGTGTCAGTGCAGCTTACCCCAGGGGTCCTGTTCCCACTCCTACCCCATTGTGCTCCCAAACCCATCCTATTTATAAATTCTGCCTCTGATCCTTTTAAGTCACCCCATACAAGAAGCCTCTGCAGGGCACCACAAGTCAGGGACTGGAGGGCTGCCGGCTGGGCCTGGGCGCGTTACCCAAGTACTGGATCATTCAGAGGCTCCCAGGCTCCCACTGAGAGGCTCCCCTAGGGACACCAACAGATTGGCACCTTTCAGAGAAGAAAAGAGACAGGGCTCTTTCTGCAGTTAAATTTCTCAGGTAGAGACAAAGAAATAGGAGGTCATCCAGTTAGGGGAAGGAGGTGTAGAAAGAACATTGAAGTTAAACGTTCGATTTGTTCCAATTGTCAACAGAGTGCAAAGCGGTTCCTTCCAGGCTTTCTAAATGGCCAGGCTGTCGCCTGGGCAAGAGCGCCTGTGTGAGCATGTGTGGTTATTTATAGTTCTGACAACTTCTGTGAGCTGGTGTCCTTTAAAATGCAGCCTGAGACTGAAGCCAGATGGGGAAGAAAAGCCTGGAACATCGCCTCGTGCCTGGCCAAGGCACACAGCACAGCCCTCACGACACCCTGCACATGTCCAGCCCACACAGAGGACCATTTGGCTTTTAAAACAAATAACTTAATTTAAAACAAACTATCCAATGAAGGGACTGGTGAAAACTTGAAGCTTATGGTATTAAAAAATAATTTAAAAATGCCTCAAATGCAAAAAAATGTTTTACTTAAGTAAATTGCTGGGGACCATAAAACACTCTATTTTCTAAAAAATGAGAAATATAAATGGAAAATTTAATATTTCAATATTAACTCTGTGTTTCTCCCCTTGAGATCTGACTTTTTCTCCACGGAACAGGCTCTCTGTGGGTGAACAGAAGGGACAGTAGAAACAGAGACGCAGCAAAGACCTCACGCAAGCTCCAAGCAAGCTCCTACCCACAAATAGGCTCTAATACACCTTCATGTTTAACATGGTTCTTAACCCTCGGCTAGGGTGTAACTTGGGAATTCAGACCCATCTCTCACTCTTCTCTCTCTGCTCGAGTTCCAGTAGGTCACCCAATCTGGCCCACATTGTATCAACAGGTCTCTTGGACTCTGGACCCGCTAACTCTTCAGGTCAAGGTAGCCATTTTAACTAGAAAGAGATGTTCAAACTTAATGACAGCAACAGCAAAACTTGCGGTAGAGAACCTTTTCTTCTGTCTAAGTCTTACATGAAAGTCTATGGCATGAAACACTGAAATTAAGTGGCAGCTTCACCCTCTGGGCAGCCCCGGGGCACCGTCACCTGTGGAATCTGCTGTGGGTCCCTCATCTCATCTTCAGGCCGAGCTTCCCTACACATCCCTCCAGCACAGTTTTTGCCTGTCAGGTCCACTGTCATCTGACTTGGCTTATGGCCACAGAGGCTGGCCCCTGGGGGGGCAGCGTGCAGAACAGATGGGCCTCCTGCTTCTCTCCCCGCCACTGGCTGACTGGCCTGCAAGCTTAGGCCATCTGGGGACCTTCTCCAGCTTGTGTGTCTTCATCTCTGAGATGGAAAGAAACAGTAGCCCCTCTTGTGAGATACTCTCAGACAAGTCCTTTGAGAGTCTGGTAACTGGACATTCACATGGGCCTCTCCCCGCTTGTCCAGGAAACAACAGATTGTCTTTAAATACAGACACCTGGGAAGTCCCTCAGAGAAGTATAACTTTCCCAGAAATTATGTGGGCTTTAGGTTTTTTTGATTTTATCAAAGAAAAGAAAAACAATCTGCCCCTCACTGTCTGAATGACAAAAGATTATCTGATTGGATGAGAACAGGCCCATGATTTCTGCCTTGAAGAATTCACAGGAGGCACTCCCCAGCCGCCCAGCACATCCTGAAAGGATCCCGAGCTCCGCTGCGGGTGCTCACTGGAGACCTCTGGCACTTTCTATATATGCCCCTTGTGCACTGACAGCCCTGGGGCGCCGCCACCTCACATAAAGATGCTCACACCTTCCAGGAACAAGTGGGAAACACCCAGGTCCGGCTGCATTTTATGGGGAGAAAGGAAACAGGGCTGGCCCCTCTGGCCATTCCTTGTGGTGTGTCCCGCGTTGCCTGTCACCTTACAGCCAAGGCCTGGCCCACAGGGCGACAGCAGCCCCATCTCAGAGAAGCCTGGCTGGCAGGCAGCTGCACACCGAGCCAATATCATGCAGGTCAGAACCCAGACTTCCCCCAGCGGCGGGTTAAGCTCCCATTCCCAGCAGGGCCAGCAGGTTCCCCCCAGGCAGCCGGGGGCTCTGACCGGCCCTCACCTCTGTCACCTGCCAGCGCATCCCGGCAGGTCTGCACAACCTGCGAGCTGTTCTCAGGCATCTCATGCCCCCTTGTCCCTCCTGCTTCCACAGCCCACCCTCCAGCCCACCCATCCTGTGCAGAGCTTACTATCCTCATCGTGGGACTCCCCCGCCGTGGTTTCATGACAATGCTGAGCTCCGTGAGGTCCAGAGCTGGTTGGATTCACCCCGTCTGCTCCCCGCTGTCTCTCCTGCTCCCAGACATCCACTAGGTCAGCAAGTTAGGGGCGACTCAGGAAACCACCTAATGAGCGTGTGTTGATGATTTTTTTTTTTTTTTTTGGTAGCAAAGAGACAGTAGATTTCTACACAAATGTGTTGAGTTGGTTTAATCTACAATGTGGATTATGAGTGTTTCCTGTGATGATATTTATTTAAACTTTTCTTCATTTCCCAAATTTCATATTCAACTGAGAATCAGGGAAAGAAAAGAGAGAGTGAGGAGAACCTGAGGGGTGCGGGCAGACCATGAGCCGCGTGATCCCAGGTCACTTAAGTGTGATGCGGGGACCTAGTAAGTGTGATGGCGCCCCCTATGGGATGTGTGGGGGAGTGTGGCACAAATTACTGATGGAATCTCTTGAAGTTGATGCATGATTTTCAAATTTATTCTGACCTAATTCATTAGCTTAAGTTGTTCAGGCATTTCCAGCTGCAAGTCTTGCTGGCTCATTTGGGCGTAATCTTTGGCATTAGATGTGCTGACGCGTTAAAACATAGCAGCATGAGCCTGTCCTTCTATCAAGACCTTTAGCCCAGAAACAACACCCTTTGTTTTAAAGAAATCATATTTGTCATTTAAACAAAAGACAGAAACCACTGCAGCCAGCGATTTGAATTTCATTATTAAAAACGAGAGTTTCATGAAACTGGAGACAGATCTTTTAAATGTGAAATTGCCTGCTTGTTAAATACATGAATGGCACTGCACAGAGCACACACTACATACTAGAAAAATGGACGTATGGACACATAATCATTGAACATTTCCACATGAGATCAAAACAGGACACAGATAATAATCACAGTCACCAGAAGAAGGCAAGCCAGCCTCCCCACAGAGGCCGACCAAGTCCAGCTCCATGAACGCAGCTGGGCTGACAAGGCTGGTGGGGTTCCCACCATAGCCCCCCACCCCCCAAGCATGGCACATTCTTCTTGCGTGGACTTGGCACACAGAAGACGGGGAACAGGTGTTAATAGATTCCTCGGTTGCCAGGTCATGGCACAGTGACTAGGCCAGTGGGGTTCAGGAGGAGGTTTTCAGGACCATGCGGGGTGACTGGAGCCTCTGGCAGGCCAGCCATCCTGCCCATGCTCTTCAGCCCTCTTTGCCCCCCTGGCACCTGGGCTGGGGCCCTCACCCTTATGGCTGACCCCTTGTGGTTAGGGGTCGGCTGCCTGTGCTTCCCGACTCCACAAACCATCTTCTAAAAAAGCCTGTGCTCCCAGAACTCTGGAAAAGTTTATTTACTAGGCTCTTGTACACCTCAGACAGAGCCAGTGGGAAAGACAGGTGGGGCAAGTGATGCATGGAGGACCTGGGGTCCTCCCGGAACCCCTACATGCGTTCAGCAACCCAGGAGCTCTCCACACCCTGTCCATCAGGGATGTTGCTGGAGGCTTCCTTACATGGCGCTAGTCATCAACCAGGGATCAGCTCCAGCTCCAGGCCTGCCCCTTCCCTGGGCTGAACCCTCTAATCGCAGGGCTGGTTCCCCTGGCAACCAGCACCCACACAGTGGTTATCTAGGGGTTGTCCAAAAACCACCTCATGAACATAAACTCAGGTGTGTCAGAAAGGGCTGCTGTGCATCACAAAAGATCCGCTTTCCCCCTTTATCCCTGTGGCGCGCTGTCAGGAGCCTCAACAGAAGGACCAAATACTATAGCCAGAGACGCTCCCGTTGCTCTCATCACGTGGGAGGCCACAGTGGTTCGGGGACGTGTGCGCTGCGAAGGGGGACAAAGACCGGATATTTATTTCTTGTGATAAATCACCGCATCGCACACCGGGCCTGGCTCCGAAGGGCAGTGCGTGCAAGGGCCCGGGCCGGCTCTCAGCAGCATCCTAAGCAAGAGGAGCCTCCCGGTTGCCAATTAGTCTCTAAGAACAGGAAGCGGGGCTTGCCCTGCTCACGCCTCAGTGGTGAGGCTGCCGCCGCCGGTCTAAAGGGTAAATGTCTCCCCAGAGCATCCTCATGGGGAGCAGGGGCGACAGCTCCCACACAGATGAGAACAGCTGAGACCCACCGCAGCCTCCTTGCACCCTCCTTTTCAAGTGCACACCCCTCGCGTGGCCTCTCCCCGCCTCCGTGCCCCTGTTCCCACCCCATTCCTGCCGGGAGGCGGTGTGTTTGATGTTTGGCTTCTTCATCTATCAATAAAGCACGTGCAGTGCCCGATGGCTTTGACCTTTTCGCTAGTCCCCAGGCTGGCTCCTCCCCTGCTTACACCTTCAGGAACGTGGATGGGGAAAGAGAGGGGGGTCCACCAACAAAAACAAGGCCCAGCAGAAAGAGCCATGCCGTGAAGTGAGTGTCATCGTCCAGAGATTTCATGACAGGATTATAATTGTGATACTATTTTTTTCCTTCCCAAGCAGGTCATCATAAATTGAAAGGCGAGCGAGGAAAAGTAACGCTGGCCACAAGAAACAAGGCTGTCGTAATTCCCTGTTCGTATTATCACCCGGTCCCTCGGTGGTCTTGGCTGCTGTTTGCTCTCACTGTCAAAGGCTTTATTCTAGGTATATTTTTTTCTCAGTTGGGCTTAGCAGAAGCTGCGGTATGAATGGCTGTTATTCCACAATGTAGCCAGTGGTTTTCAAAATTGCTGGGAGAGCTCATGTGCTCTGAAGATGCTCACCTCATAGTGCCTGCGCTTTAGCGGCTGCGGGTATGGTGTACTAGCTGAGTTCAACCTCCTTGGTCACCCTTAAATACAAGGCAGCCACACTAATAAATTATTCGACCTGTAGCTCATAGGAAGAGCAACCAACAAACCCTAGTGTGTAGGTGCATGGTCTGATTTTTGACAAGAGGTGATGAGAGAGAGACAATGGTTTATATACTAAGGATGTAAATTGCATTATGATTCTGGTAGGAAAAAGTGAGTCTCAACACCATTAATTAGCCATCTGTCCATTTTTCAAATGCTAATGTTAGATGATAAATAGCTCTTCATGCCCTTGTAAATGGCTAAACAAAACTGAAAAAAAAAAGTAAATAATGTAGAGATTTGTTTCTTGGTAATTAGTTTTAGTAAGATTTTCACTTCCTATACTATGAAATGGTAACCTTCATCTTAACAATATCACAGCACATTATCAACTTAAAATTAAAATGCTGAGACCAAATAAGACTTTTCTTAATACTAATCAATAAGCCATTTATTTTACAAGAATTCCTGAACATCTGGCCTATTTTGAGAACCATCCAGACTTAAATGATTATAAAATATTTTCTATGAAGCTTCTACCCATGAGGCACCAAATTACAATGTCAATAGAAGGTATATTACTTAAAAGGGCCTAGACCAGCACTGATTAGCTCCTTCATAGCTATAAATCAATGGATTGCTGAACCACACACAGAACACAGTCACATAACTTTATCAAAACTCATTCTGTTAGAAGAATAGTGAGCAGCCAACTCTGAGCCACTGAATGATGTCCTGGATGAACTCCATACCTGCTGCCTTTCTGAACTCCACCCCCACTAGGTCTCAGGCACTGAGGACTACAAGTCCCAGCATGCCATGAACCTGACTCTGTGCAGCAGTCACGCTTGACTTCAAACAACGCATGCCCTGGCTCTCCTGCGTTTCCAACTACAACTTGCACCCTGGTGCTCAAGCTCAGACAGCACTGCTGGTAGGAAATGTCAGCCAGTTAATCTCTCTCTCTCAATCTGTTCTCCCTCTTCCCACTCCCCTTATAAATGATTTTTTTAAAAAATAATTTCTCTGTGCATGTCTGTGTATGGGTCTTGTCCCAAGTTCTTAAGCCCATGGGTGAAGAGAAACACTCAGGTCACCCCCAATTTCGTTGCGGTTGCCTTGTAACAACTCATTCAAAATACAGTGCCCTCCACTTGGCTGGGCCATCTGGCACTAGTGACACTGTTAGGAGAGGTGCCATGTTCCCCAACCACTTGCTGATGGATGGAGCTGAGTGGTAGGGCAGAGGGCAGGTGGGTTAGGGCTCGTAGGCTTCTCGGCTTCATACTTGCACCAGGGACTTGGGGATCTTGGGGAGACGTGTGGAGGAGAGACATGTGGGAAGCCTGACAATGGCAGCTGTCATCTTGACTTTTGCTTTGATTTTGCTTCTTTCTTTCCAGACATGCCTGGCCTCTTCCGCCCCATTCCTATAGTTCCCCACCTGAAGGTGCCTTAGCCTTTTGGGTCTCAGTGGCCGCACTTTGGGCCACTCCTCTTTAGCTGGGCATTTACCCATGAGGGGGTGGGTAACTTTGGGCATTTTATTGGGAAAATATTAATCTTTCTTGTCTTTTCTCTATATACTAATTTTATTGAAATTCTTTACACTAATTGTTGCTTGGTCTTTGTGTGCATGGATGATCAGACCCCCTCACAGCATGCAAATTTGGGGGAGCATGCAAATTTGGGGGTTCTGGGGTGCCTCTTGGTTATGAACTAACAACACAAGAGCGGAAAAATTAACATGGGACAGGGTGGAGACTGCGGGGGCCAGTCTTGCAGTCTGGCAAGCTTAGGTCCTCCGAGGGTAAGTGCTGTGGGGTTAGGGGCACCGGATTCTCAGGGACATGCCTGTGGCCATATGGCCTTGAGCAGAGCCCTGGATGAAGTCAGAGCATGGGCCGTGCAGAGGCCGGGACAGAGCGGGGGCATTGAGGCCCGGGGAGTAAAGGCTGCAGACACCAGCCAGTGAGCAGAGCGTGATGGACCTGCCGCTGTGCCCACTTTGGCTTTTGTTCCCTATGAGCTGAGATTCCATTAAGCAAGTCTGAGAGAGACGGGTCATAATCTCATTCAGATTTTAAATTGAGTGTTCTGTGACCTGTTTACAAGCTAGACTGGGAGGCGAACCCAGGGGCAGTGGGTCAGGGAGGCTGCTGCAACAACTCAGACCAGAGTCCACGGTGGTTGGGACCAGGGTAGCAGCAAAGGGCAGACTCTGGACAGTGATGTCAGGACACAAAGGAAGTCATCCCGTAGCCCTTTTGAGTTCGTCTAGGCTGGTAAATCATCAGACAAGTATCAGACAGATTGTACCCCAAAAGGAATGTTACAGGACCTCTCGCAGCTCGACCCTGCTGGCCTCGCTGTCCTGTTGCTGAGCCCCCAGGCTACCAGGAATCCAGCCCGTCACCAGTGAGAAGCAGGTTCTCCAGCCTCCAGAAACTTTCTGCTCTCAGGCAAGGGTTCCAGAACCAGCTGGAACCTGAGGCTGCACTGAGCAGATGGGAGAAGATCTGAGACATGTGACATATGAAGAAGTAGGTAACCCAGCCCAGAGCATGCTGTGACCCTGCTTCCTGCTCCCCACCCTGGTAACCAGCCCGGCAGACCAGGACCCCTGGCCAGCAGGTCTAGAGTGTGGTTTCGGGCAGTGGCCACCCTCTCCATTGTGTGATCCACAGTAAGCGCGCCTTGCTTGAGACCTGTTACTGGCTTTTCAAAATTTAGGGATTAATTGGTGAAAGCCAAAGACCCTCCCTTCATAACTGGTAACAGAAGTCTCATAATAATGCACACTCCTGTCTACATGGGTGAGACCAGCAGGGTGAGTGACTCACCCAAGGTGGCTTTAGATGCCATCTGATACAGCTTAGCTAGGACAAGGGAGGTTGGGGGAGAAAGGGAAAGTCAGTTAGGGGATTTACTGGGAAAACAAAGGAATTTTTGCCTTCTCTGTAGAACAAAGATAAGGGGATTAGGTCTTCCTGGAACAGAACCTTACAGAGAGACATTTAGATAAACTTCAAAAGCAGCCTCCACTCAGCCTTCAAAACTCCTTCCTAAAATTAAGTTTTTGCAAAAAAAAAAAAAATACACTTTTGGGGTGGCAGATTTTTACTCCCCTATAATATTTTGAAGGATTCACCTGCAAAATTTGCTGGTGGGTAGCATGTGTGCTGAGAGAGCGGAGTCCAGGTGGCCGGGAAATGACGCTTTTCATCTGAGCTCTGGGATGTCCGTTTACGGGGGTGATGAAGACAAAGGAGTGGAAAAGCGCACCGTATATATTTGGAAATCTCAGGTGTGGACACCCACTAGGAATGCCGGGGCCAGTCAGGGTGCGGCTGGAGGTTTAATTGAGGAGTTCACAGAAGAGACTGAGCCGGACAAGAGGTGTACAGGTTGGAATTTTCAGCATGTGGTCAGTATTTACATCCATGAAGAGTGGATGGGATTCTCTGTCTACTCATGGTGTATCTCTCTGTTAGATGGGGAAGAGGAAAGAAAGGGAGAGAAGGTGTCCAGGACTGAGTTCTGGGGAGTATAAGTTTTAGATAGTGTCCTGGACATGATGAAGAAGGACTACAGCATTACAGAGCATCAGGAAACAATATGAGGAAGACCGAATAATGGAGCAGAGTGGACTGGCCACCAAAGGGTGCCTCTGCCATATTGATTTTTATCTAGTACTTCAAAGAAATACAGAAAGATTGCACTGCAAATTTTATATTACCATTCTCATATGAATTATTACTATTGCTATAAAGCCCCTATTTGGTAAATTTTTGTTGATGTCTATTCAAAGGTTTAATTCAATAATTACCATGTTTCATTAATTTTAAGACACAGACATTTCTTCACACCTCTAAATAGGATGTCATACAATTGGCGGCACACTGCAATGACCACAAGACAGCACGGGTAGCAGGAATTGCTTGCCAGTAGGATAACAGTTGCCCCAAGTTCTGCATGAACAGGTAGACGAAATCATAGACTGGCGGGAGTCCTGTCAAAGCAATTTGGCCACCACACTGATCAAAGGTGCTGTTTCTGGACAAAAAGTATTAGATCCTGATTGACAATCATCTCACAATTTCAGTTAGAGGATGTCCTGAATAAACTCTACTCCCTGATGTCTTAACAGATGCCACCCTAATCTCCATCTCTACCCCACCTCCAAGTTCTCAGGAGCTGAGGACTACAATTCCCAGCATGCCATGAAACGGACTTTCTGAACAGGGGCACTGGGAACCAAGGGTGGAGGTAAGCAGCCATGCTTGTCTTAAAATCTGAACACACGTGTGCTCTCCCTTTCTTGCTTTTTGGCCTTCAACTTGCACCCTGGTGTCTCAGCTCCTATCACATTGCTCCCTCTTCTCATTCCCTTTGTAAATAAACCTTCTCTTAAATTTCTTTCTGTGTCTCTGCTTTTGGATCTTGTCCTGTGTTCTTAAGTGCGCTGATGAGGACTCACAATCTGTCACCCTTACTCCTCTGGCATTGCCCTGTAACATGCTGACCACATGTTTCCTGGAGGGGAAGGCCTAGAGCTCCACGCACAGTTGAATATAACCTCTCTCCAACCCACAATGAGCTTTCATGCCGCTCCCTCAGCCACTTGGCCATGCCCCTTTAAAAGTCTCCCACAACTCCCCTGTCAGAGCCAGGCTAAACGTCTCCTGCCTGGCACTGGTTTCCTTGTGCATGAGGCGCTAATAAAGCCTTGCCTGGTTCATCTGTCTACTTGGAAGAAACCCATGTCTCATCGACTCTCTAGTTAAATTCTCCTACGTTTTTCAGAGTCTGTAACAATAATTGGTGGCATTTTTTCCTTCCTTAGGCACGTGCCAATCTCTATGCTTTTTCTGCTGCCTCCAGTGACGTGGGAGGTGAGGAGCTGGCCTGTGTACCCCCACCTGGGATGCGAGTCTGTGGGCTGATGAAGAGCCCTGGGAAGGCAGGAGGCAGAGACCAGGGGCGACATGGGTTGCCTCATTTTGCACAGTATCGTGGGGGCCTGCAGCTACCGTGCCTCTGATCCTGAGACGGAAGGCAACACTGTCTTCCACTAGCATAGTTCTGACTTCATTCTCCAGACATTTCTTTCCTGGACTATGCTCCTGACCAGCAGAAGCCAAGTCTCAGTTACCTTTTAATCCCCAGAATTTAGCACAATGCCTCTGTAGAGTTGCGTTCAATGAATGTTTTTATTTTTTTAAAATTTAAACCCAAGCCCCCACTGTTTGGGTATATCATGGCCTACCTCTCAGAGGAAAGGGGGGCTGGACCCCGCCCCCAGCTGTGATGACCAAGG
Source organism: Talpa europaea (assembly GCF_964194135.1). Lineage (NCBI taxonomy): Eukaryota > Metazoa > Chordata > Mammalia > Eulipotyphla > Talpidae > Talpa > Talpa europaea. The sequence goes on along the minus strand of NC_140068.1, from coordinate 3,434,194 downwards.
TGGTCCTTGACTGAGCTCACGTGAGCTCGCCTCTTAGCCGAGTACTGAGGGCTGCATCCTGGCTGGTCTCCATGGAAACCGAGAGGAGCTCTTAGATCCTTGCACAGAAACAACACATGCACACTTTAGCATAATAACAAAAGGCAGAATTTAGAGATAGGATAATAACCAATGTTAGGAAACATGCAATTTAATAACCCTGATAAAAAGGCGGAGACAACTTCGATGCTGTAATTTACTCCTGGTGGCGCAAGTGTCTCGGGTTCACTGGCAGCAGGTCTGAGAGCAAGAATTAATCTTCCTCATCTGTGTGTCAGCCCATTATAAGCTCACTTGCTGCTCGCTGTGCCATTTTGCCGTTTTCCTTTCTTATTATACTTTCCAACACACACATCCTAAGCCGTTATTCTGCTTAATTCTCCCCTTGCATCACTACCTGTATCCTCCCAAGAAAATCCTCAAGGAATTACAAAGGACTTTTAGAAATAAAGTCATAAAATATTCTGCAGCTCCTTTGGAAGTCTCTGTATGAGGCTTTTGCTTTATGTGTACTGAAGACACTTAGGAGCTGCGAGATGACCGGGGGGAAACACACTTGAAATGCAGATGGTGTTGGCAGTGGTCAGTGGTGCTGCTTTAGGGCACAGCAACATTTAGCAGGAGCTGGCTTAAGCCTCGCACTGCTTGAGTGATGTGACCTCCGATAAATATTCCGAGTCTTAAATGGGTCACACTCAACAGTAACTACCATCCCCAAACAATTCATTTTCTCCCCTGGACCACAGGCTCTTGTAAGACTGCAGCCCTGGATGTGGCTCTGTGCCACCAGGAGCTGTGGGGCACAGGGCAGTCTCGGCCATTCGTGCTTAGTTACCCAACAACAGTAGAGCCATCTGAGTGTTATCTGCTGGAACCTACTGGAGTAATATTCATAGATAACACTAGAGGTAGCAACTGCCAGCATCTTTGGAGTAGCAAGAGATGCTATTACAATAGTATCTACTAGAATTTGCTGGAGTGGTATTCACAGATGGTATTACAGTAGTGTCTGTTAGAATCTACTGGAGTATTATTAATAGACACTACTAGAGTATCAATAGCGTCTCTCAAACAAGAATTTTAATGGGGGACCATTTCCTCACAGATTTATATAACCTAGAGTTCAATGGAGGGTAGAGAAAGCCACTGCGTAGCAGTCCCTAAGACTGACCGTTTCTAAGGCCAGCTCAGATGCCTTAGGGCAGTGGTCAGCAAGCCGTCCCAAGAGCTAAGAACAATCTTTATTTTATTAAATGGTTGGGGAAAATTGAAATGCTTTATTGTGACAAGTAAAAATTACAATAAGTTGGAATTCCAGAGTCTTTAAAATTCTACCAGAACTTGCCAGGCTCCTTCATTTAGGAGTTTGGGACTGCTTTTGTGCTACAACAGCATGGCTGAGAAGTCTGGAGATCTTGCAAAACTAAAATATTTACTACCCAACTCCTTAGAGGAGTTTGTCAATCCCTGCCTTAAAGCTGAGAATTTAGGAATCCGGTTCCATTTAGGGTGTTGCTACAAGATGTTGTAGCCAGAGGCCCCCTGGTGGCGCAGGGGTTAAAGACATAGCACTAACAAGCTATCACCAGCCACTGCAGCACGAGTTCAATCCCCCGCTGGCCAGGGAGAAACCCACATGGCGCAGCAGACCTCTCCTGTCTCCCCGCTGCTCCCTCAGCAGTGTATTTCAGTCAGTCTGTCTGTTCTGTTCCCCGCTCTGTCTCTGGTGAGTCCTCTCACTCCCCACACCTCTGGCCTGTACCCCAGCTCTTGTATGCATAAATAAATATTAAAAAAAAAAGAGATCTTGTAGCCAGATTTTGAGAGATAGGACCAGGGAAGAACATTCCAAGACAAAAGTTGGCTCTGGCTGATACTGGGATGAGAATGAAAAGCTCCTACCCACGTCGTGATGATGCTAAGGTCCTCTGCTGCCCTGATCAGAGGCACAGGCCACAGGGCAGGGCACACAGGCCACTGTGCTCAGAAGAATTGCCAATGTCCCTTACTGAGTAGACATCGCTTTGGCTCCTGTGCTCTCTCTGGCATCCACTCTTGTGATTTCTCAAGTCATAAGGTGCCCCGGTTTCCTTTCATTAAGGTATCTTGGATAAAAAGTTGTAAACAGATCACAACAAGCCTATGAGAGTTACCCAGGAAGAGGGTCAATCCCCCTGCATTATATCCCTTCTGATTTGTAGAAGGGAAGAAATAATTTCCTGCAGTGAAATATTAACCTTGGAGAAAAGCATCTGGGGAGGTGGATGCAGGGGTGCTGGGAAAGTTATTCACAAAGCAGGTGGAAGCCTCTGGTACCCGCCCTCCGCATGGGCAACGTGAGGAGCTGGAGCTCAGTCTCCGTCTCACTCCACAAGCTGCCTGACGCGAGACAAATCACGGCTGGTCTCCAGCCTTGATTTCCCCAGCTGTAAAGCATGGGAGGAAGACAGGCACGGCTGGACCACATTTAAATGAGCCAGAGAAGGCCCCTGTGTTTTCTCAACCTCCACTTGGAAACTTCTAGCACAGACACCAAGGAAAGCACTGAAAAGCATTAATGTCCCAAAGTTGACATTTACGAAAGTTCTAGATGGCAGCCCTCAGCCTGCAGGAAGCCCGGAGAACAGAGAAATTCATGATTGCATCTTGGGCTTGGCCAGCACTGGGGCCTTGGGTTGGATCACATGGTTGGAGACCCTTGGTTGGATCTCAGTCTACTGAGACTGGCAACCACCAAACAAGAGTCATATTTTAGAGTAGCGAAACCAACTACTCAGGGACCCCAAGTTTCCAACTGCAGCGAAGGGAACTGAGCCAAAGTCTTTCCGGAAGTGCCATGAGGAGTCTTGGCTCTTCCTGGATCATAGTCAAGGATGCCGGTTTGAAGACGCTCAAGATGCCTTGCCCTGAAGAGCTAAAAAGAAACTTCTCTGAAGAGGAAATGCAAATGGCCAACAGGCATATGAAAAAATGTTCAACATCACTTGTCATCAGGGAAATGCAAATCAAAACTACCATGAGATACCATCTCACCCCAGTGAGAATGGCACATATTAAAAAAACTAGCAACAACAAATGTTGGCGAGGGTGTGGAGAAAAAGGAACTCTCCTGCACTGTTGCTGGGAGTGCAACCTGGTCCAGCCACTGTGGAGAGCTGTGTGGAGATTTCTGGACCTACTAAACATGGAGCTTCCATAGGATCCAGCAATTCCACTCCTAGGTATTTACCCAAAGGACACAGAAACATCAACTCCAAAGAGCACCTGCACCCCTATGTTTATAGCAGCACTGTTTACAATAGCTAAGCTTTGGAAACAACCCAAATGCCCAAAAATAGATGACTGGATCAAGAAGATGTGGTCCATATACACCATGGAATATTACTCAGCATTCAAAAAAGATAAACACATGCAATTTGCAGCAACATGGATGGCGCTGGAAGGGATCATGCTCAGCGAAATAAGCCAAAAAGAAAAAGAAAAATACCGGATGGTCTCACTCATAGCAGGAATCTAGAAAACTTAAATAAGGGACCAGGAAAATGAATATAAGAAAGTGAAAATCAAAATCAACAAAAAACTATGAACCAGAGACACTTTTAGGGGGGCGGGGGCGGGAGGGGAGGGATTGGGGTCAGAATGGGGGGGCTGCAATTGAATGGGGAATATAACAATAAAATTTATTAAAAAAAAATAAAAATAAAAATAATATATCTGTCAACCAAAAAAAAAAAAAATAAAAAAAAGATGCCTTGCCCTTACCATGAAACGCAAACTATTTGCTTTAAATGGCAAGAAAGGGTAAACAAAAAACGTGCCTTATTTTTAAAGGGATTATGTTTGTTTAAAAAAAAAATCTCTTTAAAGTAAGGGTCTAGAAATAAAAAAAACTTGTGGTGTCAGCGCGCTAAGTGCTGTTTTTCAGGGGCATTAAGAGTAAACACGACGCTGTCTCCTTTTCCTGGGTGAGCCAGAGGCTCACAAGCCCATTAAACAGGTGCAGAGCCAACTTCTCAGCAGCACCAGGGCTAGCAGGATGCCCGAGACCAGCGGCGAGAGCCAGGCCCACGTCCCTACCGGCTCTGAGCTGGGCAGGGCCTGAACTCTCTGAGCCGCGGCTTCTTCGGGTCTGAAATGCGGGCAATTCTAATGATGGCATCAACGAGGCCGTCATGAATATGAAATAACGAGGCTACACACTTAGCTCAAGCCAAGGAGCAGCTCCGTGCAAGTTGTCAGCAGTGGAGGCTTCCCCTGGAGTAGCCACGCAGGCCTCATGGCTCTGAGGGCATTCAGCCAAGAAAAAGCCTTCGCATTGAGAGATTGGCTGCTACATGCTTTCATGTTCTTGGAAGCATCTGGCTCACCAAGAAAAACGTGACTTAGTCTTGTGTTTAACCTTCATGTGGTGAATGCTTTTATTAAAAACAACAATTTTTAGGCTTGGAAAGAAACGCACAGGGGATGTGCACCGCACGTCCGGCGTGAATTTCATGAGCTCTTGCTTGAGGGGGCCCAGGAGATGCTTCACAGGGTGGATGTAGGAGGGCTTTGGGGGAAGGAAGGCCGCCTACACACAGACACACCCACACACCCCCACACACTCACGCAGACCTACACACACACCCACACACAGACACACGGACACCCACACACATGGTATGACCCTACTATCAAGGTGGGCACAGCCCTAGCTGTCAGGCTCTTGCTGCAGGACGCCTGGACTTGGCTGGTGGATGTGGCCGTAGTGACCTCTGCAGTGTGGACGCCTGGAGGAACAATTCAGTGAGCTCCACCGGTGCGTCTTCCAAGCACAGGCTTCCAGTGAGGCTGCTCTCCTGGGGCTGGCAGAGACGCCTGAAGCCTGGCCCGGAGGTCGCCCAGGGCTGCCAGCAGGTCAGCTGCAGTTCTGACCCCATGTCCCCAGGGGGCCCTGGCTGGGCGGGGGCTGCAGGACAGTGTCCCCGTCCCTCCTGCCTCCCCCCACCCATGGCCTTTGAAGTGCTTCCCATTTGAGCTCTTCCTCTGCAGGCAGGAGTTTTGAGCCTTTTAAACACCAACCAGCCACCGTAACAGCACCGAAAAAATGGAGGAATGAGTCGTAATGACAGGCAAGCTGACGCTACCTCCGGATCACAGCTTTCGCAGAAACAGGGACGTGTTTTCAAGTCAGGACCAGCTTAAGTGGGGAGGTTCCAGCACAGCTGGTCTCACTGCCGGGCTTGCACGAGGCGTCCGCCCGCCGTTCTAAATAACCTTTCTGATCAAGAGATGGAGCTGCGGTGACATGTCATAAGCGATGGGCGAGCACCCCCCCCCCCCTTAATGAGAGCACTCAGCGCTTGTGATGAATTAGGCTGACTCAGTAAACTACAGGAAATAAATCTGCTGAACAGCTCCGTTTTCTGATTGCTAGCTAGGTTAACACGCTTTAATAAACAAATAAATATCTCCAAATGGACTATTATCCCAAGCAGTTGTAAATCCTGGGGGCACCGGGCAGCAGCGGCAGCGACATCCCGGGGCGCCCAGCCCGCTGCTGTCCACGAGGGCCATCCCAGCAGCCGCCGCGGTGAGGGTGCCCTTCGCCGACGGAATAAGGTGACACTTTGATGGATGCCACGAGCTCGCTGCCGAATGCTACAGTGAGTATTAAAATGGCATGTGCTAATTTAAAATCTCAGCTGTCATTAGGCCGGGGTGCAAAGGGGAGTCACCTTCTCAGCACTCACAGCCTTTCCTTCCCAGAGGGAACAAGACAGCCACGGTGGCTTCTGGAAAGCCCGTCTCTGGTGCTGAAAACACCCTGAAATGATTTTTCTTTTCTGGCTGAAAATACAGTGAAAGGCACCAAGCAGCTTCCTTGTGGAAAGAGAGAAAATTAAAATGGAGACTTTAATAAAACCGGGGCGAGGGGTGGTTTGACTACATGGAAAAAAGGTAGAGTTTAAAAAAGGATGTTTTTAAAATGCACCTGTTTTCAAGACTCATCGGGCCTTAGCACCCTCAAGAGAGCGCCCACCACTTAAAGGGGTGTGTCCAGACCTCAGACCACTGCCCCAGTCTGCCGGGGTGCGGGAAGGGGTGATGTGTGTGGTCAAAACACAACCAAAGTACAGAGCACACAGATCCCCTGCTGCTCAGGGCGGTCAGCTGGCTGGGTTTCTCCTGGTCACCCCAGAAAATATCACCGCGCAGGAGACCAGTCCTCAGGCGTCAACGTGGCTTATCCTTTTCAATTTGACTTGTCAGGAGCCAAAGTAAATCTACTTATCTTCCTCACTAGCTCTGAAAACATTGGGATGCTTTTATTTCAGAAGTTTTAAGTGGCAATACATTAAAAAAGGCAGATGATTTCCTGAAATGCTAATTTCCTGTATTTTATTTTAAAATCTGGCACTTCAGTGACTGTTACCTGTGCTCTGGCTCACTGCTAGGTGATCCTGCTCTCACTTTCCAACTGCTGGGCTTTCCCTGGAGAACGCCCTGGGGTGTGGCACCATCCTGGCGAGGCATCCCCATGGCCAGCCCTGCCTGTGCCCCTCAGGGTGGACCCAGAGCCTCCAGGGAGGCCCTGCGCCACCCTGCACCTCGCCCGGGGAGTCTGCACCTCGCCCGGGGAGACGGCACTGCCTTCCCGCCAACAGTGCTAAGGGGCAGGTGCGTCTTGGCCGTTCTGCACTTTTATTCCAAAGCAACAAGGAGCAGCAGGGCTTGGTTTGTGGGGAGGAGCCTGCATGCCCTGTCTGCCCGCCTCACCAGCTGGCACGAGGAGGCCGAAGCCCCACCTGGGAGAGCAGGGGCTTCAGGCTGCAAGGCCAGGCCTGGGAAGGGTTTCCAGAGCTGGCTCGGAGGTCCGAGAGAGGCGGTCTTGACAGTGGAGGCGGCTCAAAGCCCTTTTCCGCCTAGTCTCCAGACACGTGTGCGGGTTCTAGGACCAGAGGACACTGAAAGTGGGACAAGATCTTATCCCAAACTGGTGTGAGCCACATACGGGGGCTGCTGCTAACAGCGGAAGCGGGAGGAAGACTCCTCTTCTTCTGGTCCCTTTCCTGCCCTTCGCCTGGGCTCCCTAAGCTCCAGGGTCCTTAGCGGGGCACAAGCCGACCCTTGAAGGTCTAGTGGAACCTCAGCAGGCTGCAGGGCGGTGGCCACCCAGTAAGGGGGGAATCTGTTCTGGGGTGTAGAGGTAACGAAGCCAGTAGATCCCCAACACTGAAGGAGAGGAGTGTTGAAGTGTGTAGTGCTAGGTGGTGGCTGCAGGATGGTGGAGGCGGGGAGACTGGGGTTGTAGAAGATAACCCTGCAGCGGGTGCCAGGGTTGGTGGGGGTGGGTGCGTGGGAGAAAGCCTGGGGCGGAGATGACAGCCAAGATTTCAGTGAAAGCAATGGATGTAAGGTGGCGAAGGGTCCCCACCTCATGGCACTTGTATGTCCCCGAATTACATGTCTAGGCTCAAAGGGAGGGGCATGTGGGTATCCCTATTTAAGGGTGAAAATGAGAATCTACCCTGAAATATTTTTTTAAAGCACACATCTGTGGCTTCCCCAGCTCCCCTTGTTCTCGGGATATTGTCTTGGTGCCCAGAGTTCCTGCGGGTCAAGCCAAAATGTAGAGGCAGGCAGGGGCCCCTCACCAGGACACCAGTCTTGGCATGAGGATCTCTGCTGGAAACAGCAGGCCGGCCTTGTGGCAGGTGCCCGCGACCCGCTAGACCACCTGGGCAGGAAGTTGAGTGAGAACAGGGACTGGAGACAGGAGGTTTGATGGGGGAACAATGGAGCCCCCAGGCAACAGCCCCACTCACTCCCCCTAGCTTAGGCCAGATGGTTCTGCATCCCCAACCCACGTCCCACCGCATACAGACCAGTACACATCCCAATCCACTCATGCTACTTGCTCACCTTCTCTGAACCTGATCCCCAATAAATGTGAGACTGTCCCTGACAAGGGGCTGCACTCGCTGCAGTGTGAGCCCCTCCAGGTCTCTCTCTCTCCCCTTGGACCTTGAGTTCTTTCCTCTGTCACGCTCCCAATGCTGCCCCCCACGAGGTGACACATATTCAATATAATTAACATTTATTCATTCCCTTTAGGAATAAGATGCTGGATGTGAGAAGTTGGATATTTGCTGAAATTGATCTACATTTTGTCCATTAGGAGAAAACATTTTAAAATTAGTTAATAAGGAGAAAATCCACTTATTGGGCCCGATCAGTCAGTACCTGGTAGTCTGCCTTCCTAATTTGTTAAGAACTTTATGTTACGTGGTGGAAGTCCTCACATTCCCTGTATTATATCCACAGCATCGGTGACACCTCGCTCCTCCAGTGCCGGCAAAGTCTGCCCTGACCTCATGAAAGGCAAAGAGATCCCGCCCTGGAGGACGGGCACAGTAGCAACCTGGAATTAACCACCATTTTGAACACAAATGTAGATTTCTAGATCTATATAAAGCATTTTCCAAAAATGAGATAATTTGGCAAATAAGAGTTTAAGTGGCAAACCGTAATTATTTCCATAAGGTTTATATTTTGTCACAGAAAGCGCATTTCTGGGAAATGTCGACGGTTCCCGTGCAGCACCTTGCAGATTTCAACACGACCGAGGCTTGGGTCTCTCCCCGGAACAGAAGGGCCTGCGTCACTTAGACTGTCTCTGCATCTCCTTGATTAGCAATTGAGTTAAAATCCCTTCATTAGGGATCAGAAACCTCTGGGAGCCGAAATGAGGTTTTCCTCGAGGCTGGTGGTAACAGAATCTCATTGGAAACAATGGAAAAACTGCTTTTTTCTATTAAAACATGCACAGTTTGGACGGTTTCGCCAGCACAGATGATGCTACTTCACCCGGGGGCTTCCATTAGACCCCTGCTCCTGCGGGGAGTGATGGCCACGCAGGGAGGCGCAAGCTCCCTGCAGCCACACGTGTGTTCTGGGTGGAGAGGCCAGTGCGCCCTGGCCAGGGCCCTGGCCACGCTGGGTGCTGACAGTCACCAGGCCCCACCCGACTGCCGCTTCTAGGTCAGCACACTCGCCTTCTCCTGTGTTAAATAGAAACTGCCATAGGAAGAGAAGACCACGCCCCTGCATCCAGGAGAAGACACTGGGTGAGCCCTATTCTGGGGTGGAGAAGCTGAGCCCATTGGCCAGGGCCTGTCTGGGCCATACCTGTCTCCAGCTGGCCACGGGCTTACACATGTGGCTGCTGGTGAGCAACAGAAAAGTGGGAATTATAGCCTCAGTCTGAAAACTTGAGAGATGCCGTCTTCTCATGCGTAATGACTCCCTTGTTAAAACCTTTTCAGGGCCTCCCTGGTGGTGCAGGGGGTTAAGCACAGCACTGTGAAGCTATCCGCAGCCTCTGCAGCAAGAGTTCGATCCCCGGCTGGCCAGGGAGCAACCCACATGGTGCAGCAGACCTCTCCTGTCTCCCCACTGCTCCCCTCAGCAGTGGATTTCAGGAGATCTGCCTGTTCGGTTTCCCGCTCTGTCTCTGGTGAATCCTCTCATCCCCTGTATCTCTGGCCGGTACCCCAGTTCTTGCATGCATAAATAAATCTTTAAAAAAACAAAACAAACAAAAAAACCTTTTAGAATGTCAACAGGTCACAGATTTGTCAGCCCCAGGCCCATCTTAGGCGTATGATGGCCTTAGCGTTGCTAAGGAGAACAAAAGCCTAATGACTAAATATCTATTTTTAAAAGTTCTTAGGTAAATTGTTGCCCAGCCTCGATTTTGCAGAGCTGGGTTTCATTATAGGAAAACAGTCCCTTGGAGAGCTTCGGGAATTTGTGATTAGCTCTGAAATTCCTGGGAGTTTAGGTCATTAGCATTTCATTATCCACTCCGCCTTGGAGCTGGAGTTCTCTGCTTTAATAAATGAGTGTCTAGAGCACTTTGCAAGCCTGTGGTAGACTGAAGCTCTCCGTGCAACGCCCGGATGGAGCAAGCATGTGGACACGCGGAGGGGGCGTGAGAAGGCAGGCCTGAGAAGGCAGGCCTGCTCCCCTCCACTTCCCACCCCCTCGCAGGCCTTCCTGTCCTGCTCCTCTGCAGAGTTCAAGCTCAGACACCTTAGGTTGCCATTATGTATATAATACTTTTATAAATCTTGACACCTTGTTAACACTGAATAAATATTTAAAAGCAGAAACCACAGTAAAGGTTGTTAGTGTATTTTCTTAGTGAGCTGATTATTAAGTGGATTCCCAAGACCTTCAGACTACATGTCAGGTCCCTTCATTAGGATCAAACCACCTGGAGTGTGTCCATGTCATGCACGCGACAGAGGCTGAGAAGTGTGGCAAGGAAAGGCAGTCAAGAGGCAATGTCTGGTGGCAGCGGTGGCGGGGGCCACACTTAAAACAGAGACCTGGGCACGAGCGGTGAAGCCCACGTCACTCTCAGACACGTGTTTCTGTCTAAAGGGCCCACCGTGACACCAGAAAGCCTTCCCAGCTCCTCTCTCTGATGGAGATCTCCACGCAGTGGCCCTCACCCCGCTTCAGTCACTGGTTGGAGACTGCTGAAGGATGGGGGACACACGCCTGCACTTGGGGTGCTCCTGCACCGGGGCAGTGCAGTCAGCTACAAGATACAAAAGAATCACGTTGGAATAAATACACACATATATGAAGATGGTAAAATTCTAAAAAGAAATTGTTTCAAAAGGTGTTTTCCATAGCCTCTACTTCTTCAGGCTCAGGATTTTTCCTTTTTCTTTCTGATTTCCAGTCACACAGAGTCCCTGCTAGGTCCTTCCTGCTGCAGTCTTAAAGGAAACAAATCCCCCCTCATGCTTCTCCCTGTAATTCGACTTTCTGCCCCAAACCAGCCTCCTGTCTCCCACAACTCATCTTGGTCTTGGGGCGGTCTTGCTCTTCTGTGGCTTGTGCTGACCCTTTAATGGAGGAGACAGAGACACCCCTGGGGTGTGGTGTGTCCAAGTGGGCATCAGGGAGCTTCTGAGAGCTTCCAACCCCGGCCCTGGGCTGGCCCCGGACTCCTGTCACTTGTTGGGGGTTTCCCTGTTGGCCATGCGGGAGGGAGTGACGGTGTGATGCTTTCTCCTTCCCCAGGGACAGCACGGCGCTAGGGCCAGAGGGAGTACACGGTGGAGACGTGGCGTTAACACACGGGGAAAGGTGCGTGTTCTCACTCTCATGACACGCTGTGAGCCATGGGTGTCTCCAACAAGCATCCCACCCTCCAAGTCCATGCAAGACTTTTCAAATAAGAAAACTAGCACTTTTGAAACACAGATTTCATTCACTCATGAACTTCAGACCTGCCGCCGCCACTGCCCGTGGCCCTGACCGCTGCGCAGGCTTCCGTCAGTCAGGAGGGGTGTCTGCACGCGCCCTGTTCCAGGTGGGCAAAGACGGCACAAATCTAGAGGGACCCAGACACGGCGGCCCCACAGGACTGGCGTTTATGTGGGTCAAACAGACAACCAAGGCATGAATGACCAATGCGCCATGTTGTTGTTCTTAGTGACTCAGGTAACCCGCCCGGGTTCAGGTGGTCTGCGGTGCCCCCTCTCCCCGGAATGACGGAGCTGATGCTAGGCCTCTTCTACAGCACAGAGCTCAACTGAAGACACAAAGCGAGACGCAGCGGTTCCAACGTCTCCTGCCAAGAAAACAACGCTGCACGTGACCGCCAGCTCACCCGGAGCCTAGTCATGGGCTTGAGCTGGGAGCACCAAGGGGACGTGGGAGCTTATTGCTTTCCAGCTGTATTTCTTTGAGTGCAAAGACTAGGAAGATAATCTGTTCTCAGTCAAAGAAAAATTTAATATAGCGCTCACTATTTAATTCATACTCTCCTGGCCCTCCCTGGAGTGCACTCACTGTGTGTGCAAGCTTCTCCTCGCTGTGTGTTTGCATCAGAGAGAGAATTAAATTGTCCACAAAAAAGTGAATCTGGATCCCTGTTCCCCCAAGGCTGGCCTGAAAGTTATTGTTTTCATATCAGTTTTAATCAACTGTTTCTGTAATGCTCTGTGCATCTGCTCTTCCCCTGCTAACACTTCTGTTTCCTAATGATTAACCTCAACACACACGATCTTGCTTTAGCGCCATCATTCTAAGTTATATAATAATTCTCAAGGAAAAGGTCAAATTTATGAATTTCTGGCGTGTTCAGCACCCGATAGGGACTGTCAAAGCCTTTTCTAATAAAAGTTACCATTTTCTCTGCCAAGAAATCTTGGGTCCACCTTGCCGGCCTCCCACTGCGCACGGCGTCCTTGGCCAATGCGCTCCCGGCGCCCACCTGCTGGCTGTCCTCCTGACGCACCAGTGGTTTTCATGCCTGGCTTAGCCATGTATCCGTTTTCCTTCTTTATGTTTAAATAATGCTGAGTAGGAGTAAAAATTTAACTTAGAATGAAATGAATTGGAACAACACGTTTTTGCAGCTGGAGGCGGAGACTGCAGCACCGGGCTCGGGGGAGCGGCCCGTGGCATCCTGTGACATGGGGCCTGGAGGATGGAGTCAGTGGCGAAGCCAGTGGGCACTGAAGTCTGCTCCCCACACTTCCACCTGGCTGTCCACTGGCCACGCGGCGCGCACTGCCCTTCCAGGCGGCCCGGCTGCGGCCCCTCCCTGCCTCTGCTCCCTGACAGAGCTCTGTGTGGGCAGGAATCTGCAGCCCCCATGTGGGCTCGGCTCCAGTGTCGGTGGGCCTGGGTACTTCGGGGGCCACTCGGAAAGCCCCCACAGGGAAGAATCTGGAGCTGCCTGAAGCTCCTGCCCTTGATCCCCACCCACCCTGCCTTACAGCTGATGCCCTAGCTAGGGGCCTTGCAGGGTGCATCCTCTCCACAGTCTAAGCCACCACTCACCCCTGGCAGCCTGCAGCCCCACTCTGCGTCCAGAGTCCATGACTAGAGGAGCCCCCCTCCCTCCCCAAGCTTGGCTTTGCTCCCCAGGGCAGCCAGCCCCCTGGCAGGACCAGCTCTCTGTTCTGTGTTCTGATACTTTTTCTGAAATTGAGGGTCAAGAAAGGTTGGGGCTGAAATTAATAGTAACCAACATCTAGGAAGGGAGACTCCACGTGACATGGAGGCCGGGCCTTTGTGTTGGTAACTTTTGGTCCTCCGAGTCGAGGGTGCCTGGAGCCTGTATTTAAAACAGGTCCCGCATCCTTAGCGCCCGCCCACTAGCTGGGAGCAAACCTCAAGAGTCGAAATTGGAGTATGTAGAACAGCTATGAAGACCTGAGAGTGAGTATTTATGCTGCAAAAATTAATCATGATATTCTTTAAATCTGATACATTTACATTCTAAATCATTTATTGCATCTTGATTAAAAAAACCCTCTTTTAGAAACACAAATACCGAGCAGGATGACTTATGCTTATAGGTAGTTCATTCTTGTTGCTTGAGGCAAGGAAGTCCTTCAGAGTTCCGAGGGCCCCGAGTGGGCACATCCTGCCCCATGCTGCTTCCGGGGCAGCTGAGGCCTGGCCCGCCAGCTTTGGGCATGGCTGTTCATCCACTGATGGACTTGAGATCATGGTTTATGCCTGTCTCTGTTTAAAGACACCTTTCTCAACATAATTGTTGATTCATTAACACTGAATTCACAGCCAACAGCACCTTCCGGAAGTTTCTCTGACACATTTTCTCCATAAAGCACGGCCCAGCTGCCTTGTGCTTAGGACACTAGACAGCACTTCTGCACAAGGCCTGGGGGCCATTTACACAGGAAAATTATCAAAGAAAGCATAACAAATGTGAAAGCTAGAGGGTGAAAAGGACGCTCGCCCACTGTACAAGAGCTGACAGTTGCTGCTCTGCCCCGTCTGAGAACGGTCCCAGATATCCAGGAAGAACTGACTTGGGGATTAAAATACATTTTGGCAATAGGTGACTTTCTCAAATAATAATAAGGCTTGGCTGTAATTGCACTTCGAACACAATATTTTTAGAGTTTGCCAATTTGTGGATTATCCTGAACTGTGTTACATTAGTATCCTCTCTCTCTCTCTCACCAACTTTCTAAGTTGCCTCTCTCCATAGAGACATCACTCTATGGAGGAAAAGGAGAGAAAGACACAGATAAAATGAGTGTCAGTGTGGGTTTTGCACAGCCAGCACCGGAGCCAGACGCCCCGCGTGGGAGCCCTTCTTGCTCCGATTTGGGGAGCACTTCTTTAAGGGAGAAACATTTGCTCTAAGGAAAACAACCACAGAGAAATTTGAGTCTTTAAAAGAAAAAGACAAGAAGAAAACATAGTAAAAGCACAAAACAATTTCACAGACTACGTTTTAGAAATATGCAGAAAAGCAAATCCAGCCCTGCAGACTCTAAGTGCCCCTGAGGGAGCGTGGTGCAGGTAATCGCTCTTGCTGCTGAAATCAGCACGATTTCTCACCCCCAAACTTGCATGAGATCAGGCAGGAATCAAAGACATGTTGGCAGTGGTTTATAATTTTTGTTTTTGGAAACTTTAACATCCCAGATTTCCTGGGTAAGTCTGTGAGGGGACAATGTGAAACTGGGTTTAGAAGCCGAAGCTTTCATCTTGGGGAGCAGAAGATGGGAGAGAGAGAGAGAGAAGCAGTTGCCATCAGGAAAGGGGCACAGAGCACCCCTTATTTTAAAGTGCACTGGTGTCAGCAACCCTGGTCAATTTAATCCTTTATTTTATAGATAAACTATGACTCTAAAAAGTATATTTTTTCTGATCATAGAAGTAGGAAAGTTTTTAGAAGTTAAAAACACGTAAATGTGGAAGAAGACTCTTTAAGGAACCAACGAGACTTAGAAAGAAAGAAAACTATCCTGATGATTTTTGAAAACCTGTGGCAATGGGCATTCTCACAGATCTTCATGAAACCATAGATTTCTAATTTATTTTTTAAAAAATCATGGCTTACTTTCTTGGCCTCCATTTCTTACAGGGTGTCGGTGTCTTTTATTAGGTCTCATTTCGAGGGGGCCAGTGTCCGTAAGGCAGCTCCCACCCAGGTGATAGTTTCATACACGTTGACCAAATAGTGAAAATGGCCAGTTTGGGGCACATTTTTGTATCCAAATTCACCAGAAGAAGACACTTAAAATTATCTGTCTCTGCTAAAAAGACACACCTAATTATGACAAACAATAGGACTTTTAGAGGCCACAGCTCCAGGGTTCAAACTAATCTTGAAATAGAGCGTTAGAAACCCTCCATTTACTTCTAATATTGGAAAAACCCATATCTTTTAAAATTAATAAGTATCATGAACAACTCAATTTTCCCCAAATTTAATCATCACTAAATCACTTATGATAGGCTTTCTATCCGAGACTTAATTTTTTGGAAATTCTTCTATATAATTACTTTTTATAAGTGATGCACGGCTATTAAATGATGTACAGCCAATTCCCAAAGTTTCAAATGGATAAATATTAGCCTAATGTGCTCAATCAATGCAGAGAAATAGCTCTCAGCCCTTTTCCTGCAAGGGAAATATTTACCATATATCACAGTTAGATAAGCCACAGGCATTGAGCAGCTGATGGAAAAGTCTAGAAATCCTCGTAAATGTCCTTGCACTCCTGTGAAGGACATCCTCAAAAGACAGATGGAAAAGGAAAAGGATCCTCTCAATGGTGTTACTTTGTCCCAGAAAACACAGCGCTTAGAGTCACAGCTGTGTCAAGGGTCCTTGACACGCTGAAATTGCTTTTTATTTAGCAAGAACTTGGTGCCATAAAGATTACAGAGAACTTTCACGGCCTTCCCGGTTGTGCAGTGGGTTGAGCGCAGTGCTGTGAAGCTGTCTGCAGCCTCCGCAGTGCGGGTTCAATCTCCGGCTGGCCAGGGAGATTCCCACACCGCGCGGCAGACCTCTCCTGTCTCGCCCGCTGCTCCCCTCAGCAGTGTATTTCGTCAGTCTGGCTGTTCTGTTCCCCACTCTGTCTCTGGTGAATCCTCTCACCCCCCGCATCTCTGGCCTGTTCCCCAGTTCTTGTATAAATAAATAAATCTTCAAAAAAAAAGATTACAGAGAGCTCTCAATATGCTTCATTTATCAGATTATTCAGCCCATACATACGTGTGTGTGTAGAGTTTATATACTGAATGAGGTTGCTAATTTAAAGAACAGGTTTTCTCTGGATTATGGGGTAACCAGAGCCACACTTGACCAGATACATCCAGATACATAATGAATCTGACTTCAGAAAAACCGAACAGTAAAATATCAACTCCTGAGATGCACTTGACCTAATTTTGCCCATAAAAAAAAATTTAATCAGACTAAAATTCATGTAACACAAATGCCCATATCATTTATTTATTTTTAAAGAAGCACGTAGGCATCTAGTGCATAGTTTACAACTCTGTGGAACCACCTAGCTCCACCCCGTTCAAGTAAAAGCCACTACAGATTTCTTTTTGGAAAACATTAAACTGAAGAAGAGGGTTAAGAAACTCCTGAAAGTCGTCATGTCCTTCCCACTGCAACACCCACGGATCTTGTAATTCCCTTTGTGGGTTCCCACAGAACAACTCCTCTTAGACACAGGAGCAAGATTTTGCCCCTTTCTGGCCATCTCTCTGGACAAGGGCACCCTCTTCCTTAGTGCCAGGAAAGCGCCTTCAGCGCAGCCCAGGAGCTTTCTGGCAGGGCTGCTCAGAGCAGGGAACTGCTTGGCCGCTGTGTGGACCCAGAGCCCCCGGGGCTCCTCAGTGTTGACCGCCCACTAAGGTCACCGCATGCTCTGCTCTCCTGGGGCGCTCTCCCGGAACTCAGAACCTGCACCTCATTCCTGCAATTCAGCTTCCACTGGCCTTGGGTGGGACCTTCTGGAAACCTCCCCAGGTGTTTCAATGGGCAGTGAGGTTTGAGGACCCCTCAGAGGCCAGAGACTCACAACTCATCCTCAGCAGCCTCCCACGTTCCCTGCCCCAGTCCTCAGACTGCCCCCCAACCCCCCATGATGGTCCTGCCATTGTCAAGGGAGAATGGACAGGAAAGCATGGCGCCACCTCCACTGACTAATCCAAGTTGAAAAATTCAGAGGAAAGCACATGGAGGCAGAACATACTGGAAACCAAGGAAATTACTCTGAGAATATGAAACCCAGGAGGTTTCTCCACTGCCATGAACAGAGGCCAGAGAACACAGACCCCGGATCCTTCAGCTCTAATGAGAATCAGGCCGGGCTGGGCAGGACTTTCCCCCTGAGCTGTGCTTTTCTTGCTCTTAGCTCACCTGTGGGTATAGCTAGTGCTCACCCGAGGCATCCAATGTCTTCCCCAATCCAAATGGCTTCTCAGGAAGAGGCTCTATCTCCCATGACGATGACTGTGGATTCATAGGCTAACCTCCCCAAGAGGCATTGTCCTTTAAACTCACTCCATGAAATGAAGAGCTTGAAGCAACAGAGAGGGCAGACCTCCTTTTCAGAGTAGAGCTTTTTTCTCAAGTCATGAGATCTCACAACAGAAACGGCCTCGGGCGAGAAGGATGAACCCAGGTGAGGAGGAACCTGGGGTGATACCGTGACCAGGAGGTGTAGGAAAGGGACGTGGAAGTAATGACTAGTGTTCGTAGTTCCCAGGAGAGAGAAAAATAAGAAAAAAGTGGGTTGAAATCATGGTGAGACACATTTTAAGCAAATAGTCTCCGAGCGACACCTTTCTGATTTCACAGGTGAATGGGCGGTGTGTGGGCTCGCGGGGTGGGGCGGCAGCGTCGGGAGCAGCACGGGAGGAGGGAAGATCACTCAGAGTCCATGGGAGCAGCGAGAAGAGAGAGGGGTACACCGCAAGTGAAGTGCAGCCCCTACCGGAGGCAGCCTCGTGTTCATTAGCGTCTAGTACAAAGGTGGGGACAGTGGGGAGTGTCCATGGGGGATGGGTCTAAGGATGCAAGCCAGGGTGGGGTGACCAGGGGCTATGCCTGGGGGGCTCCATTGTGCCCCAGGTCAAAGCATATTATCTCTATTCTAGTAGCCTGCTGTTACCAGCAGATACTGGTTTCCAAGGTTGCTCCTCATACCAGGACTTTGCCCTTGGTGAGAGGCCCCTGCCTGACCCTACACCCAGCTGAGATGCAGGAACTCTGGGCACCCAGACTATATCCCCAAGAATAAGGAGGGCCAGGGATCCCACAGTGATGGAGGGAGGGTGCAGGTCTTCCTTTAATGTATGAGTTTAAAAACAGGCTATTTTTACATCTGCACAGAACATGCAAGAGGACTGTGTAAATTCCTCCTTCCTCTACCCTGAGGAAAGAGAGGTGAAGCCATCCCGTCACCCTCGAGCATCAAGGAAGACCACTCTTTGGGAGTCAGGTGGGAATCGGGAGATAAAGGGATTAGGAAAAAGTAGAGCACTGCACAATTCTGGATATCAGTTTTTTGTCCAAAATGAAGATACACCGTCTTCCAGGATCTCTGATCCTCTATACATGTCGTTCTAGGTGCAGACACCCTATTTTCATGGTCTGAAGTATTTGGGTAAGACATTTGGAATTCTACATGCTGTGGAACTAACCTCTATTCCATAACGGAGAGAACTCTATATAGTACCATACAATTTATTGAAAAGTAAAAGGAGGCTGCATCATTTCTGGACCTTGCTGAGGTTTTCAATATGCTAAATGTCTTGTTTAAGAACACACCTAAGCCAAAGAGTATTCCCACCTCTTACACAAAGGTTTAGAGGCAATTTGACATGATGTATATTTAGTGGTCACTTGGAGAAGAATGTTGGGTTTTGTATTTTTTTTTTTTAAAGATTTATATATTTATTTATTTATTTATACAAGCACTGGGTACAGTCAGAAGCGCGGGAGGGCGAGAGAATTCACCAGAGCCAGAGCGGGGAGCAGAGCAGGCAGAAGGACCGAAGGACACTGCTGAGGGGAGCAGCGGGCGGCAGGAGAGGTCTGCGCGCCATGTGGGACCCTCCTCCGGTGGCGGGGAGCAGCCGGGGATTGAACCGGCAATGCAGAGGCTGCGGGCAGCTTCGCAACCCAGCGCTCAACCGCTGCGCCACCGGGGAGGCCCGGGTTTTGTATTTATGGAAGGGTTTGCACTGTGTTGCGAGTGTGTGTATTTCTTGATCAGTGCATTTCAAAGTAGGTGATGACACATCCTCATGGAAAAAAAAATAATTCTGCAGAAGCAGAGAACTTAGGTATGACTGTGTGTGTTAAATTTAGCTAATTAATGCTATGTATGCAATTTTTTTGTGATTTTACTGGAAAACAATAAAATTTGCATGCTTGGCATCCTTAGCACTCAGCATCCAATTTCCCGATATGCTAGCATGTTCTGGGAAGAGCTGTCCATCTGGACTCAGCCTCTAATGGGACATGTGAACCCCACCTTCTTTCACTGGAACAGCGAGGGCCTGGATGACACGCGCCATGCACAGGTGACATCGGTTTCCCTGCTCTCTCAGTGTTATGCGGGTCTGGCCACAGCTCAGAATAACCCAAACCATATACCATTTTTAGGAATCCTCACCTTCCCCCTGTGTGGCTCAGGATCATATAGCCTTATAGTTGCTGTGCATCAATCTATGAGTGAGTCAGAGCATAGTATTTGAAATTTGGGAATTATGCACCAATTTCCTGAGGTTCACACTGATACAGCCGCTTAAAAGCAGCTCTTTGTAATCTCCCTCTTTTCGAAGAGAAGGGAAGCCATTGGCGCGGTCGTGAGTGACGTGATAATATTGCTGCTCGTTCCGTGTAAAGCTAAGATTTCTCTGTGCACCGACCACTCTAGCAGTTCCGGTAGGGCATGGTCTCTCAAAATACTCTACATCTAAACCTCACCGGTCATAAAGACCATCAATTCTTCTTCAGTCTCAACACCCTTTATCTTTGCTGCTGGTTAATTTTCTCCTCTTAGCTGGTAGTATGTAAAATGAACTTCACCTCCCTAGGACTGCACCGCAGATTTAGAGTGTTTCCACTCTCTCTTCCTTAATCTTTTAAGCCTCAGGTGGGTTCAATAGCTGTTTCCAAACACATTCTCATCGACCATCATCTAGAAAAACTCAATCCACCATGACCTTTAAATTGAGAATGTTCTTTAATTAAACATCAAGGAGGGACAATTACTGAAAATCAATCCCTGGCATTTTCTAATTGTAGAACAGTTTTCCATGTCAGGGTCCATATTTATGTAGACTATTTTACACTTTTATTTTTCATTTTTGTTAATCTCTTTTTTCCAATTCTATAGTTGTACATTTATTCATCCTAATGAAAAGTATCCCTCTTTATTTCTTGGACAAATGGGCTGGGATCCCAACTCTTTAGCAAGGCACATGTTTAATTGTAAAACATATTAACGTAGGTTAAACCCAGCCAAAATTTCTAGTATAAGATCAATTAAAATCAACTTAAATTAGTCATGATTAAAAGATAAAACAGATCGATTAAAGTAGGAATACCTATCATATCTGTATGAAATAAGTATGAGAGATATTTAGAATATATATAAATATATGATATTTGTATAATATGCATACTTGGAATATCAAATAACAACTTTCAAAAAAATCACACTGAGCCCTACAAGAATGTTGAGACAGAATCTGTGTAGAGAGAAGGACCTCATAGAGCAATAGATCTTATATATCAACAAATTTGAAAATGTGCAATAAACTTAATAACAGTAAACACCTAAAAGCACTGTACAAGTCAAAGAGATCAGTTATCTATCCACTGAAACAAAGTTTATCTTGGATGGCTGGGGTCTGTAAGGGGGCAGAGTGCTGACACAGGCAATGGTATATTTCTTATATCAAGCCTTTGGGGTATGACAGGTACGCGTCAGTCATTTTATGTAAGCATTCCATTTAACTCCCACAGTAGCACTGCGAAATTCATATCATTATATCTATTTTCCCAAAAGCCTCAACTGAGGCTCAGACCAGGTGAGGAACTTGACAATGCCACAGAGCTAGGAAGTGACAGACCTTGGAAGAAGGTGAACTTCCTCTTAAGTCCACAGAGACGAAGTAAATTCATGTGAATAAAATGACATGCTGTCTTTGGCACAGAAAAAAACGCTAATTAAATGAGTAATTAGAGGGGTCTGACTACAAAGGCAGTGCTTTTCAACAGTGTATCAAAATTTCTCTGAAAGGAAGTTTCCCCCAAATTTCCAATTTTCTTTCTCTCCTCTGTAACCTCCTTCCAAGAATTTAACTTGAGCATTACTTAAAAATGTTTTGTAACTCAAATAAGAAGAGAGAAAAGTGTTTAATTACATCCAAAAGAACAAAAAGCTTAAGAAAGCAAGGATATAAGGTCTCTGAAAATTTCTAGCCTTGCTGATTTCTCTTTGGGATCGTTTGAAAGCTAGGGAGCTAAATGTGACTCCTTTCCAGCAGTTTACTTCTGCTGCTGTCAATGTTATTATCCATTTCTACTAATTTAATTAAAATTATATGGCCTCAGACATAAGCTTCTGTTCAAGAGGGGGTAACAAGGGCCAGATATACTTCCCTCCTGAGAAATCCAGGCAAAATCAATGAATCAATGGTTTTCAGGATCCTGTCCCTCCGGCAAGGAGAGCAGTGCTCCCGAGAGATGTTTGCCAATTCCGTGAGCCCTTCCAGTGCCTGCGTTTGCTGCCTCGAGAGGTTCCAGGCGGCTGCACAGGAAAGGGAAATTCATATGGAACCCAATCTACCCCTTGAGTCCAGGCATTGGGGATGGGATTTGAGGAGAACCAGGAGGCTAAGGGTCACAGGAGTTCCGGAGAGGGGAGACAGAGAGCCCCAGGGGATTCCTTCTGTGTCCAACTGTGTATGATCCTCAAATGCATGCATGCGAGGCTGCTACCCATGGAAAGGGGCTTCCGAGAGTATAAAAGGATGGTGCCTGTAGTCCCACTGCACCAGGAAAGGTGCCTGTTTCTATCATCTGACTTTCATATCTGAGTAGTGGGAATAATTGCCCTGGCCTGACCAACTCTTTCCCAATAAATTACTGGCACTCCAAGGAAAACTTCAAGACGATTGGGTGAAGATGTCAATTTCCCCATATGGATTGATAAATTCAATGTAATCTCAGCCAAAATCCCTAGTGAGGGGCCTCCCCGGTGGCGCAGCGGTTGAGCGCTGGGCTGAGAAGCTGCCCGCAGCCTCTGCAGCGCCGGTTCGATCCCCGGCTGCCAGCGAGGGTCCCACATGGCGCACAGAACTCTCCTGCCATGCCCGCTGCTCCCCTCAGTAGTGTATTTCGTCAGTCTGCCTGTTCTGTTCCCCGCTCTGGCTCTGGTGAATTCTTTCACCCTCCCGCGCTTCTGACTGTACCCAGTGCTTGTATTAAAAAAAAAATAATAATAATCCCTAGTGATTTTGGAGAAGTCTCCAAAGACTTTGTCTTTGGAGAAGTTGACAAAATGATTCTAAAGCTTCTATGGAAAGACAAATTACCTAGAATATTCGAATACTTTAATAAAAGAACAAATCTGGATAACCAACACTACCTCCTGCTTTCAAAACTCCTTATAAAACTACAGCTATATCAAAATAATGTGCTGTTGGTGCCAGCATAGACAAAATAAATCAATGGACAGGATAGAATGTTTATAAATGTACCCAAATACAACCTCACAATTGTCTCACTGGCGTGTACATTTGCCCAAACTTAATAGATTATACATTTTCAATATGCATATTCACTCAGTAAAATGGTTTCAAAAATTATATAGCTCTTCAATTTTCCTTCCTATTCAAGATTGTGAATTGTGAATCAGAGCTGTCTTGGACGCCATATTACTTTGGCTAAGAGGTCTGCAGTGCGGGTCTTTGTACTTTCATGGTCTTCTCTTGGTTTCCACCCATGGCATCATGACAAGCTCCTGAGTTATTGCTGATATCATCTGCTAGGACACCACATGCCATGGTCTTTAATTTTTCCCCTTCTTATTTTTTAATTATAGTTCTGGTTTGGCCTTTGTTTACCTCCCCAGCTCACCCACGCACTCTACCGTCTAGCTATACCAACTCCTCAGGTCACCAACCCCACACTTGGCCTTGGGTTTGGGTCTCCTCATTAGGAGTTCTCTATTTTCCGAAAACTTTTCTTCAACCTTCTTGTCTCCTGGCTAGTTTGTCCATATTTTTTAGGTCTCAGTTGCATGTCATTTTATTGGGACAGTTCAAGAATATCCCCCATCAAAGTTTTCTTTAAGTGACCTTGACAGTCCTTGTTGGCATTGCACTTATCTGTGCACTTGCCAGAATTCCTAGGGGCAGGTCTACCTTCAATTCAGATCTGGCTGGGGAGATGATATCAGAAAGAGGGAATGGAATTGGTTGTCAGAGTCTAAAATTTCTCTATTTGCCAGGAGAAAATTTAAGGATGTGTTTCTGACTTGAAATATAATGTGAAATGCTGACCTCTAAGTTGATTTGCAATACACTTGTGCAGTAACCATGCCTCAACATAATTATTTACCTTGGGCATGCACTGATCCATACTGGTTAACACATACCCCTACATTTTTAACTAATTATTGGGAATTGATAATGGCTCTCAGAGGATATACCTCAAAGATTTGTAATTTTATATTAGATTTAAAAGAAAACTTGTGTAGATGAGAGAGCTAGGGGAAAAGAGTTTCATACAAAACATTTCTTTTATTGCCCTGGAACACAAACATAAGAAATTCTTAATGTGTGATCAATTCTTTTATTAAGCATTTGTGCCAAAAGAGGGCATTTTGGTTCTAAGGAATTCTTCCCTGTCAAGTTTTAGGATAGGGAAATTTTGAAATTGAAATTGCCACATATCATGTAGTTTTCTCAATCAAACTTGGCATTAGTGTATCTTCGCCAGGCAAACTCGAATGGAGATCTGATCGAATTCAGGTCCTTCAAAGGAAATACTATGGGTGACCTTCCAAGTTATGGAAGGAGTTGGTATAGCTGGAGGTCACAGAGGGCATCACATGGTCAGTCCACAGTAGCTGCTTGGCATTTTATTTTGTTTGTTGTATAGACAGTGAATATCAAAAAAGGACAACTTGCCTTTTATAGAATTGGGGAAAAGAGCTCTTGAGGTTTATTATGTAAATCTCCAAATCTGTCATTCTTGTCAATGTCTATGTGATCTCTAAATAGATGCCAACTGAAGCAGTCAAAGCAGAAAAATGTCACAGTAAACTCTTCTTGATGCTCTCTGTGCAGGAAAGAGTTCTTCCTGTGGATTAAACCGGAGCACTACTCAGCCTCAAGCAGAGATGACCAGCGTTTTCAATTTTGTAACACGGTGGTTTCCTTTATTTTTATCCCCCCCTCCCCATCTGTGGGTGGTTGGACTATGATGTCTTTTAACTTACTCTACTTCACTGAGTTTCCTAGAACAAGTAAAATGAAATACGAAAATAAAGTTGTTGAATTTTTATAACTCAGCTGTGAATTGCTGGTGAACATTTTACATAAAGCATGATTTTTCTCACATAATTTTTTCACATAATTAAGGACTATCCATAAGTACTGTTTTCCCCTAGGCAGATCATTTACACAAGTTTTCTTTTAAACCTAATATAAAATTACAGATATTTGAGTTATACCCCTTAGAGCCATTATCAATTCCTAATAATTAGTTAAAAATGTAGGGGTATGTGTTAACCAGTATGGATCAGGGCATGCACAAAGCATGACTTGCCCACGGTAAATAATTATGTTGAGGCATGGTTACTGCACAAGCGTATTGCAAATCAACTTAGAGGTCAGCATTTCAAAATATGTTTCAAGTCAGCTGTTTATTCTCCTGCTCAGACATGTTATGAGAAGAGAAATGCCCTCATTTATAAATAGAACATATCCTAAAGAAACTATGGAAACCTTGAATTATCAGTCATTCAGGAAGGTGATGTTTTGGCCAGTGGGGAATACATTTCTGATAAACTGTACGTGCCAAGGCCAGCCGTGGAAGTCATGCCAAATTAGTGTTGCCACTGGCCTTTTACTTGGCTAATTGTAAGTAATTGCAACAGTTAATAGGAAATACATTTTGTTTTTTCCCCCCAGCACAATCTATTCATTTAAAATTATGCTGGCTAATATGAATGTACATTTCCTCTTTCCATTATTTTTGGGAACTAAAAAAATAAATATAATTGTCTTACTGCCACATGTATGAGAGAACCAGATTCTACAGTAGTAAAAAATGTCATTAAAAGAAGAGAGGACAGGAATTCAGTCAGAATTCACGAAAAAGAAAAAGCTATAAAACTTTAGAAGTAAATGCAAGGTGGAAGCAACCCAAGTGTCCACTGATGGCCAGTTGGATAAAAGAGATATGTACCAGGGGCTGGGGCAGGAGGGGACAGGGTATCATTTAATGGGAATAAAGTTTCAGTTTGGGATGATGCAAAAAGTTCTAGAGATGAATGTGCTTAATGCCACTGAACTTGCACTTAAAATTTACTAAAATGGGAACTATTACATTGTGTATTTTTACCAGAACAAAGAAAACAAATAAAATATCTAAATGTAAAATGAAAAAAAAAATTTAGAAGAAAACTAATCTTTAAGGGAAAACGTCTATCACCCAGAATTAGGAAAAGCCTTCTCAGACCTGAAACAAAAGCATGAGGCATAAAGGAAAAACTTGATAATTTGCAATTCATCATAATAAACACTTTTCTCTGCAGCAGACACGATTAAGAGAATGAAAAAACAAACTACAGATGGAAGAAAATACTTCAAAGAATGTATCTAGAGAGAACTTGTGTACAGAATATATAAAGGATTCAATAGTAAGATGCACATATACACAATTTACAAGTGGGTGAAAGAACCAAACAGACACTTCACCAAGAGGGGCATGTGGATGGCAAGGAAACATGGAGAAAGGGGAGCGACATCACCCACCCATAGTGAAATGCAAATTGCAATTGTGATGAGCCACCTCTGCACTCCCAACAGTGGAACAAGTAAAGACGTCCTGACAATACCAAATGCTGCCAAGGACGCAGAACACTAAGGGCTCCAAGTGACAAGACCGTATGTGAAGAAACCCCAAGGTAATATACAAAGTGTCAGCGTTGATGTCTCCCATACTGGTACCTGATTCCTTCTCTTCTGCCAGTCTTCACTCTAAGGTCCACTTTTCAATGAAATCTGCTTTATCCTGAGTGTTTGTGCACCCCACTCCACCCCCCCCCCCCAAGTTCCCATGTTGCAACCTCATCAGCCATGTGATGCTATGAGGAGGTAGATG
Organism: Talpa europaea; assembly: GCF_964194135.1. Taxonomy (NCBI): domain Eukaryota; kingdom Metazoa; phylum Chordata; class Mammalia; order Eulipotyphla; family Talpidae; genus Talpa; species Talpa europaea. Next base: position 3,407,943 of record NC_140068.1, on the reverse strand, counting down.
ATTGGGTCACGAGGGTGGTGCCCTCAAGAATGCCATGACTGTCCTGGTAAAGGGTCTCTAGGTGGCTCCCTCTTCCCTTCTTGCGAACGAGGATGGTAAGAGATGACTATGAACCAGGAAGACAGCCCAAGGCGCCAAATCTGCAAACTCCCTGATTCTGGATTTTGAACGTCCAGAGATATGAGAAGTAAAATGTTACTTGTGACCCACCCAGTCTGTGACGTTTTTGTTACAGCAGCCTGGACAGACTAAGGCATCTCTGTGGACCACTCTGTTTACTTTCGTAAATGCCTCTTCAACCAGTGCTTTCACTCCCTCGCTTGTTTTCTCTCCCTTGTCACTTCAGCAAACGACACTCTAAAATGCCTTTACTGACAGGATGTTTACAGCCGGTCTCCACCTGCTGGAATGTAAATTACCCGGGGACAGGTGTCTTTGTTTGGTTCAGTGATCACCCCAGGGCCACATTCAGTGCCTAGAACACAGTACAGGCCCCGGAGGTTTTTGTCGAGGGAAGGAAGCAGGCTCAGCGTTCATGTTCACCTGGAAGTCTGCTGTCTGACCTTTTGTCCAGGACTCAAATGAGAATGTGCCATCATGGTTTTGGTCACCCCCTCACTTCCGAAGCTAACCTCATCGTATACCTTGGCTTTCATTGGCGTCTTCAGTGGGTTTACCTTTATTCTCTACTTCAACCTCACCTTAGATCTGAAGCATCCCTGGGAAAATGATTTGTGTTGGCTTCTCTCTCATCACCCCCCCACCCCGAGTCCTGTTACCCCAGGAGTCCTGCTCAGGACTTTCTACAGTCTTGTCCTTTCACGAGTCACTGAACTCAGGAGCATCAACTATCAATGTATGCAGAGAATCTGCACATACTTGCAGGTACACGGTAGTGCACCCCGTAGTGTGCCCCCTGCACGCATTTCTGACTGGTCCTCTGGCCTTCCTTCTCTGACTCTCACCCCCTTTTTGTATCCAAACGATCATCTATGCCTCAAACTCTGGATTTATCTCTGAGTCTTCCTCCTGGATCACTCCTTTTATTCTATGCTTCCCTTAGTCACTGAAGGATAGTTCAACTCATCCACAGTTTAGTGTCACAGACCTAGAGGTGCTTGGAGTCCGCAGGGGCTCATAAAGATGTGGCTGCCTGGGCTCTGTCCAGTACGCTGCTGTAATTGGTCTGGGGAAGGGTCCAGGCCTTGACATTTCTTAAGAGCGCCAGTTTCTGAAAGCGTGCAGCAAAAAATGAAATCTGCTGCGAGGGGAAGCCTGTGAGCTTTGGAATCTGATATATTATATGAATATTTAACCAGCGTGAGCCTCAGCCTCTCAACTGTACAGAGATGGGCTTCTCAAAGGATCGCTCTGCAGACTGAAAGACTTATCTAATGCTCCTAAGAACAAGTGGTAGATACGTAATCCAAAGTGCCTACTTTATAGGCTGCAAATTAGCTGTACTAAGAGTTCCTTCTCTCACACCCTTTCCTCTGCACCCCTGCTGCTGTCTTGGGGTGGCCCCCGGCCATTGTACTGAGCTTCTCCACTGCCAGATGCAAAGTACTAACGTGCAGCTCCAATCATGTCATCACCTGGCTTAAAGCACTTCAATGGCTCATCACTGACCACCAAGTTACATATTCCCTGTGCCTTCACAGGACAGAATCCACAATCACCCAGCCTTGCACCCACATCCCAGTCTCTGCCCTGCGTGCTGGACAATGCAGATGCGTGGTGTTCCATAAGCACGGCGCACACGTTCCCTCTTTGTCCCCACATCCTCGAGTCTGTCAAAACCCCACCCGATTTGAATCACCTATTCTTAATGCATTAACCATTAATGGAAGGTAAGATGGCCTCTGTCAGGTCATTTGAGGGGCGTCAGGAAGCGCCTCTCCCGTTGTCAGAGCCAAGGCAAGGTGAGGGCAGCAGCGCCCTTCCTCGGTCTTTTCTTTACAAACATTGAAAGTCTTGAGTTCAAATGTTCCTGTGAGGACCACTGAGGCTTTATCAGTCTTCGATTTCAGAGGGTTCTTCTAATCAGTTTCCTGGCTTGGAACACAGCCTCGCTGGGACGGACACTGCATAGATAGGGTGCGTGGGGTGGGGTATAGGATCTTGCACACCTCCTCTCACGACCACTCTCTAGACTGCTCTCTCCTCCCACAAATCCGACCAGCAGGGACACCTCTGCTGGACACATCCTGAAGCCGTCTCTGAAGTCCAGGGACAGAACAGCGTCTGCCTGGCTGTCACCCAGAGCCTGCGGACCTGGTCTGACCCCCCGTCCCGGGCCCGCAGGCCCTGCCTCACCCCGGCACTGCGGTTGGTGGACCGATTTGCACCTGCGTCCTCTCTCATCTCCTCGCCTTTGCCCGTGAGGATCCCGTTCATGTTTGGGGACATAGCTCAGAAGCCTCCTTTTTGAGGTCACTGACTAGCTCAGAAACGCCCACCCAGGTGCTTCCATCAAAACGGCTCTCGGGCAGACAGGCAGCCTGGCGGCTGGGCCTGCCACAGCCGCGCTGTCCCCTTCGCCTGCTCCAAAAGCGACCGTGCATGGGCAGAAAGCAACCACTGGAGAGACCAGGAGAGGCGCTTCCCGATCGTGACCGCAGGGTGCCAGGTGGTTCATTCCAGAGAGCAGAGGGTTTAACACAGCCACAATAATCAGGAACGGTTAGAAAACCAGATCTTCAGAAAATTTTACAGAAATTTTCACTTTCCAAGCCATGGTGTGGTCACATATTTTTCATAGACTTTTCCATTTTTCATTTCTACTTGCTGGGTTTATGTTCGTGTTGGGTAGCTACAAAGCAATGATAGATAGCCGAGGTCTAAAATCTATTGACTTCATGACGGTTGATTTCCAGAGGGATGCTGCAGCGCCTACTTAAAAAATAACTCTTGGGAAAGTGCAGTCGCCATTTCCATATTTTAATGTTAGCCATAAAGTGGAAAGTGCTTAAGTTTAAATCTGTATGGTCATAAGAGAAGGATGGAGATTAATTCTGAGTAGGTTGTTATTGCCACAATCAATAGAACGCATCATCGTCGTGCATTAAGGAGATGTCAGCACGTAGGTGAGAGAACAACAGCCGCTAAGTAAGAGGTCTCTGGGGAGTTAATGAAAGATGTCTTTCTCCAATGGGAAAAGGAGCACTTTCTAGAATTTATCGCGCATATGGACAATCAGGCATATGGATAGCTCTGGATGCTCTACATCAAAGTGTTATTTTTACATTTTCAACATAACAAATACACTAAACAGGTGTTTTAAAATGTCACACTTTGAACAGCAGTAATTTAATTAGCATAAAAAATTCACCGTTCTTAGCAGTCTGGGTGAAATATTAGAGAAATAGAGATATTTTATATGGGATGTGTTTGCACTTGATAGGCAGCTGTGGGTTTTCACGGAGTTTTTTTACTCTTGCTTGAAATTGGTTTTATTATCTGTTTTTTCTGCAATACGACAATGGTCGGTCTTTTTTTTCAATCTGTGTTTTTTTTTAATTTTTTATGCTTTTTTAAAAAACTTACTTTTTATTTATTTGTCCTTTCTATTCATTCCTTTATCACCAGCGGCTGAGGTTCTGCACAAGCAGGGACCCTTCCCACTGGAGTCAAACTGACAACAAATCAGAGAGGACAAACCAGCCGTGGGTCAGAGGCTCTCCGTTAAAATAACTCTCTTCTCTAAGGGTCTAAATATAATTTCAATCTTCAAAAACAAGAAAGTAGGTAAGGTGACATATCACTTTTAGACTTTTTTGCCTTCATCCAAGGATATAAAAATTTTAAATTTTCTAGAATTGTGCTTTGTCATAAAAGTGTCTGTTTTTGACTATAAATGTGAGACTTCGAGTCATAAAGAAAAAAATCTAACAGAGCAGCAGACCCTGAAGTGGCACACTGGCTCACCTTGGCTACATGTCAGAAAGCTTACAAATAATAATAAAAAAAAAGTCATGTAACATGACTGTCTCAAGGCAGAACTTGGAGACATTTACTTTATAATTTCTCCAGTCTTTTATATTCTGCTTTCATGGAATTCTATAACTTTAAAATCAGTTAAAATAGTCCAAATGAAATCCTACAAATTATAGTATTTTTTCATTGTATCTCTGCTCCAATTACTTAGGTATTTTTTTAATATTTATTTTTTAGATTAGAAAAGATAATAGGACCTCCCCGGTGGCGCAGCAGTTTAGCGCTGGGTTATGAAGCTGCCCGCAGCCTCTGCAGCGCCGGTTCGATCCCCGGCTGCAGGGCGAGGATCCCGCATGGCGCGCAGACTTCTCCTGCCATGCCCGCTGCTCCCCTCAGTAGCGTATTTCGGTCCTTCTGCCTGTTCTGCTCCCTGCTCTGGCTCTGGTGAATTCTCTCACCCTCCTGTGCTTCTGACTGTACCCAGTGCTTGTATAAATAAATAAATCTTAAAAAAATAATAATAATAAAATTGGAGAATTTTGCATATGGAGGTGTGTTCTGAACCTGTGAAGTAGGACCAAGAGCATCAGTCATTTACCATTCTTGTAAGGAGTACTAAGTTTTTAAATGTGGCAATAGGACCTCCCTGGTGGCACAAGGGGTTAAGTCACCACTATGAAGCTATCCACAGCCACTTGAGTTCAATCCCCAGCCAGGGAGCTGACCCACAGGGCGCTTCCGTCTCCCTGCTGCTCCCCTCAGCAATGGTTTCGGTCAGTCCACTTGTTCTGCTCCCCACTCTGTCTCTGGGGAATCCTCTCACCCCCCACACCTCTGGCCTGTACCCCAGTTCTTGTATGCATAATTAAATAAATCTTTCAAAAAGGCAGAAATAATAATAGCTAATGCATAGAGAGTTCTTCCTAGGTTTTAGATTTTAACCAGTGGACTATCTCATGCAACCATTAGAACAACTTTGTCAGGGCAGCTACTCATCTTACTATGAAAGAGAAAATTAAGCCTGAGGATATGCGGTGACTTGCCCAAGTTTGCTGTAGGTGCTGAGCTGGTGTTCTGTACCCACAGGTGCAGAGAGGTAGGCTCTGCCGGGGAACCCCAGGGGTGGCAGGAATACCACACACCTGTGTTGTTCGCCAGGACAGTCACACGTGTCCACTGGACACTTGAAATGCACATTAAATAGGTAGGGAGGATAATTTCAGAAGGCAGAAGTTGAGTGGCTGCAATTAAATTAGCATTCGAGAAACAGAGAAGAGATGTTGGAAACGAGGACTCAGCTGGCTGTGTATTTCGAGTGTGGACCTCAGGTGAGTGGACTTCACGTGACAAGTAATGGGGAGTGGCCACGGATGCGTAAATGATTGTGGCAAGTAGATCATTAGCAAATGGATTATTCTAACAGGATTAATAGAATGAACTAGGGTAGGGGCTGGTTTAAGATATTAGATGGAGCCATTTCACAGTCTTAGCTCTTGATAATATTTGAAGAACATCGATGATGCCTATTCATCCAGGATTGAAATTCATTTTATGACATTTCTTTTTTTCTTTTTTTTAAGATTTATTTACTAATTTATACAAGCACTGGGTAGAGTCAGAAGCCAGGAGGGTGAGAGAATTCACCAGAATCAGAGAGGGGAACAGAACAGGCAGACTGACGAAACACACTGCTGAGGGGAGCAGCGGGCACGGCAGGAGAGGTCTGTCGCACCATGTGAGACCCTCGCTGGTGGCCGGGGATCGAACTGGACTGCAGAGGCTGCGGGCAGCTTCGCAGCCCAGCGCTCAACCGCTGTGCCACCGGGGGAGGCCCCATTTTATGACATTTCTTAAATGTATCCAACTAAACTCTGAAAACCCTTTCAGTGACTTGGAACTTAGGATTTTCCTATCAGTCCTGCGCCATTTTTCAGCAGTACTAATTCTAAGATTGTTCTTACTCTGAATATAAGTCATTTTCTTCTCAAATTTACTTCTATGTGGGTCCAAGTTCTTCTATAAGAAACAACATAGATGAACTCCACTCTCTCGAGAAGAATTTGAATGGCTGAAAAATATATGTATCAGCGACCCTCCCCAGCTTCCACCATGCTCACCCTTCTCCAGACTAAACCTACACATTTCTCCAACAACCTCTTAGGTCCTCACTGTCTACCGCTACCCCGCTCACACTCATTTGCTCACATCCAAGTTGTTCTTACAGGAGGCACTGGATTTGGAAGGTGATGACCCGTCTTCAGCTGACTGGAGAAAAACATACTGAGGGGTGATGTCAGAGATACTAGAACTCACAGACAGCAGGGGAGGGGAGAAGGCGCCCCCTCCATCAGCAGAAGACTTTGACTAGAGGGGTATCCATGAACCCCAAAATCAAGGCAACTCAAGACCCCAAATTCAGAGAAGATGAATATAAAGGCCACCTTCTCATGGACTGCACACCAAAGAAATACTGTTCAAGGTGGCACAGAGAGGGCCCGCATGGGGAAGGAAGCTTGAGGCTCCTGCTGGACTCTCCATAGAGAGGCCAGACAGATGCCCTCCTGGTTTTGGGCAGTGACCCTGGAGACACATCCTGGTGTTTCCAAGTTTGAAACTGGCATTGGCAGGACTGGCAAGTCCCCAGAATAGAGGCTTTCAAAGGCAGCATTGTCACCGCTTCCCATGTTCTGTCTAGCCCCGCACAGAAGCCCTGCACCACCATGATGGACACACCCCTGGGCCTCGGTGTGGCAGGGGCTTGGCTGCAGTCACGAGCAGCTGTGTACCTGCTCAGCTCCTGCTCCTGCTCCCCACTCTGAAAACACACACAGTCGATGGTTTTATGCTTTAGTTTCTTGGAGGAGGATAGTGCTGGGACCTGTCCCTCACTGGGATCTGGCGGTTGCCAACAGTAACACAGAACCCAACACAGCCATCACCACAGGCAGGGGTAATGTGCGCGGGGGAACCCTAGGGCTGGAAGACTCAAGGGAAGGTGGTCTCCCCAACCTTCACACGGACCATGGGAATTATCTCAAAATGTCCAGCGACCCTCTCTTAGTGGTGGGGTGCTGTGTATTTCTTAGCTTGCTTAGGTTTTGTGATCTGTTTCTTACCATTTCTCTTCAGTGACTCTATATCGCCTTTGAGTGTGAGTCATAGAGACGGTTTTCATTTATAAACAGAAGAGTCCCACCTCTTCCCGCGCGCCTACGTCAGTACAGTGCTGTTAGCCAAACCTACTTCAAAAAATAAAATTAAATTAAAAAAGATAGCAGGAGTTTGGTTGGTAGTGATCGTGTTTAGGACAGACGGGTGTCCCACAGAGGTTCTGCAGAGTTGGGGTGAATCCACTGGATAGGGGAAAGCAAAAGTGCCGAGGGGCTGACTAAAGGGGGTCACCAGGACCGCTGGGTGGGGCCCCCCTCCAGCTGAGTGGGCGGCCGGCTGCCACGTCGGAGCTCATGGATCCCACAGCCCCAGCAGCCCCGGGTCTGAGTGTCCGAGCCCACCCAGAACACTGTTGCCAAGGAAACTGCTGGGCGATCCGTGTCACCCCATGTCGCCCGCCACCCACCAGGCTCCGCTGCCATCCAGCTGGATTCTCAGAGCGAGGACACCCCCACCCCCACCAGCACCGTCAGCATCCTGGGGGGATTTGTCAGAAAGAAGTCCACCTGGGACCCGCGAATCCAAGGCTGTATTTTGACACGGGCGTCAGGACATTTTGCCATGGTGGGGCACAGCTGCGGGCACCGGGCGTCTCACAAACTCTTCACCCTGGTTGGGGGCAGACGGGCCAGACGCTGCTTCTCGTGGACACGAGACGAGCATTAGGAACTTCTCTATTTGTTCATGAAAAAAATGTATATTATTCACATCATACAAAGCGGCACATGTTGTTTGAAGAAAAATGAGCAGAAACAGGCAGAGAGAAAGTGAGCGCGCCAAGACACACGCACCCCGGGTCCCCGGAGTCGCAGGCTCGCCGGGGCGTCCGGCTGGGGGCGCACCGGCTGGGCCTGCCCCATCCCCGCGCCCCTCTGCATCCGGAGAGGATGGAAACAGGGCAGGACTCTGGCGCTTCCTGGGCCCCTGTGGGTTCTCTCTGTCTCCCATGCCCCGGGCACGGGGCACAGCGGGCTGTGCAGAAAACCGCCGTGTCCCTTTCTTTTCCCTTGTTTTCACTGTCGAGGAATCCTTGCTCCTTGCACGCGGGTGGCGATTTGCTGCTGGTCGTTTCAAACCCACAGCTGCTCTCTCAACAAAAATTCTCTCAGAGACCAAGCCCTTGACCTCTTTCTCCCAAACAAACAAATAAACCCAAACGCTGTGCCTAAGTCCATCATCAACAGGCATTTGCTGGTACCTACTGTGCTGAGGGATTTCACGTCTGGAGAGGAGAAAACCAAAAGCAAACACAAAGCCCATGTACTTAAGGTATTTGCACTCTGGTTGGGCAGAGGAGGCTCGAGATCAATCAGAAGGAGAAACATGGCTCCACCCGCAGTGAAAGGAAACAGAGCAGAGAGAGCCTCTGACCCGCCGCTGTGGGGGTGAGCGCAGGCGGCCGAGGGGGGCGCGGCCAGCCGGACACATGGGGACACATGTGGCTTAGAAGCAACCAGCAGCAGGAAGCACTTTGGGGTCCTGGACGAGGGAGTGGCAAGCTGGACATGCACCGTCTCTGGAGAGGATGACCCTGGGGGGTCCCCCCGTGTGCCGGGGGCTGCGGCGCAGAGTGGCTGGCAGAGTCCCGGCTATCGGGGCCTCCCGTCCTGGAAGGGGCCGACGTGAGGTGGCTACGGACAACCAGGCCAAGTTCCCATGCCCAGCAGGGCGGGGAGGACAAAGAACCACCCCGAGATGGAGCCCCATGGCGGGGCTGTCAGGACCCCTCTGGGTTCTGATGGAGCAGGTGGAAGGTCGCAAGGGCCTCTGGCTTTGAGCACTGCCTGCAGGATGCAGGGGAAAGAAAGGAGGCCCAGGCCACGGGGGATGAGGGAGGAGTCTTTGGGCTCCCCAATCCTGGACACTTTGAGTCTCAGTCCCCTCTTCTCCCCTCCTTCTCTCCCCCTACCCCACACCTCGTAGCCTGGCCCTCCCCTCCCCCTTTTTGTTTTTTGAGGCTAGCGTGATCGCAGTAATAATTCCCTCACAGCTGTCAGGAGGAGGAGGAGCAGGAGAGGAAGCAAGTGCCCTCTTCACACCTTGCCTGGAATGCTCTGGTGCCCAGGGATGGGGATCCCCCTCCAACCCCCAGATGCTACCCTCAGAATAATTGCTCCGATCTTTTGCAGTCTCACAACCAAGGGCCAGGGAAACAGCCCGGTGGTGCCTCCCGTGGCAAGGTAACTTCTGCAACAGGCTGCCGACGTCCCAGCCCCTTGCCCAGCACCAGGGCTGCGCCCCCAGGGCTGATCAGACCCCACCCGTGGGGCGTGCCTGCCTGCGGCCCCACACCTGCCAGCTGCGGGGCAGGTCGACGGGCTTTGACCAAAGGTTTCCCGCGTGGCTGGCTTGTTTTCTGGAAGTCCTCTTTGCAAAAACTTTTTCTAATGGTCAGAAATATGACCTCTTTAATATGCCCTTATTAACATGATTATATTAACTTAACACGAGTAAAGAGAAGGTCCTAGCGCGCATCTGACTCACAGCGATCCTTTAATTTTGGCGAAATTTCTCATTTTGACGAGAAAAATTGTTGTTTTTGATGAAAGAAAAGATGAAATGAAATGTGCTTTTGCTCCAACTGCGTGATTGTCCAGTTAGATGAAGGAGTTTAGCCGTGAAGGTGTAAGATGGGGACAGAGAGCCCCAGACAGGACGACGGTGCAAGTCCGCTGATTAGAATCCACACAGCACCGAGAAAGTTGAAGATTCCCCCCCAAATTCACTTTTACAGTGGGTTTAGAACACAGACGCAGAGCGCACCAGCAGGGCTTTCTAGACGGGTGGCCCCGCAGCCTCCTCCCGGCGAGCAGGGGTCAGCTCTCCCCCTCAAACTGTTCAAGCCAGACGCATCCCATTCCAAGGCTCGGCCGTGCTGGTCTCCTTGTTGCTGGGAACATAAAATTTGGAAACCTTTCTGGGACCGGTTCCGCACGCTGTGCAATGACGGGGGACCTATATGGGTCTCACTGGGCCACCGTCTGGCCCTGCGCCGGGTCTGGGTGCCCATGCCGGGCCCTCCGCGGGGACCCTCTGCCCGGACACCGGCGGGGCGGCTCCATAGACTGCAGACGAGCCCGCGCGTGAACAAATGCAGGAAGACACGTGTGCGCAGCCCGGAGCCCACAGACACACTGGCGTGCTTGCCACGGGTCCTGCTGGAGTGTGCCCAGGAGCTGCGAGGCCCAGGGACCACGCTGGGAGAGGGGAAGCCTGCAAACGCGCCCGCGGTGAGCCCTTGGTGACGTTTCCAGCTCCTGCTGAAGTGTCACCCCCAGAGCCTGACATTTTAGCTGTCACCTGGCATCAGGCGGGTTCTAGGTGCCGGGTAGGGTGCTTTTCACGGTGTCTGCTCCATGCTCTTCCCCGGGCTTATCCCACGGACTGCGGGGAAGTGAGCGCCCTTCATAATTCTGGGGCCGAGGGAAGGTCTCCCCCCGCTGTCCGAGTCGTATCAGTCACCGAAATATATTGTTTGTATAATGATGCTAGTAACCGACATTTTTACTGGAAAAGTGATAGTGATAACTGAGGCTTAATAGGGAATCACTATCCAGAGGATTAAAAATTTTGTCTAATGCAGACATTTCAAGAGCTGAACAACGCCGGCCTCTGAAGTCCTAAAGACAGCGGAGAGGATACGCTCAGGTAAGTTCTCCAGTGCCGGACGAGCTGAAGGTAGCAGACTTAGACGGGCAGACAAGAGCCGCATGCCTGTGCCACATGAAGCAAGGAATCAATTCCCTTCAGACAGCGGCCCCTAAATATTTAACAGGCTCACAGATGGCAGACACAGCAGCGGCTACTGGACAGGCAGAGCCTCAGTTTGCTGAGATACAAGTGAGAGACCACACCGGCCATTGCAGAGGCCCCCTGAAGCCCCTGGCCCACGGTCCACTACCTACTTCCCAGGGACAATGTCCCTGAGCTAACAGGAGGGGCAGCCCCAGGCCTGGGGTGAGGCTGCCGTCTACCCCAGCATTAAAAATACTGAGCGACAACGTGTCAGGAAAACCCATGACGCTTTACTGCTATGGGCGAGTCTCCTCCCAGGAGTCTCCCCCAAGGAGAGTGAATCCTGTGGTTTCAGAGAAGCGAGAGTTAAATGAGATACACTTGCAGAGAGCCAGCACCATGCCTGGCCCCGGCAGCTGTCTACATCGACAAGCCCCTCTGTCCCAATGGTTTTTACTTTGTATTAGTCTTTTTCCTGGTCCCTTATTTAGGTTTTCTAAATCAACAAGCAACTATAAAGCAGAGACACCCTATGGGGGGAGGGAAGGGGAGAGGAAGGATTAGGGTCAAAATAAAGGGGGGAGCTGCGCTCTCTCCTTGCGGGCCTGCTAAACCTAAGCGGCTTGTTCGGCTGCCATTACATTTACCTGCAGTTTTGCATCCTATACAAGGTCAGAACTGCCCTTCACAACCGGTCAGTCAGCCGTAGGAGCCAAACCTTACGAGGTGCCTTTCTAAGCAAGAGCAGGAAGCTGGGTCACCCTGGGAAGGGTGTGCGTTACGGGATCTCCTGGGGTGGGGGCGCTGATGACAGATGCATAAACTTCCTCCCACTCATGTATCACGAGGTGTGACCGGGAACGCCCAGAGGGGCCAAGGACCGATGTGCAACCAGGGACCCCAGAAGCTGATCAGTGGACGACTTGTTGATAAGACTAGGACCATGGCCAGGGGTCTGGGGTCTGGTTTCCATGACAACACTTGGTCATCAAGCTGATAACATGGTCAGCAGACCAGACACATGTCCCCCCAAGCCCTAGATGGCATTCCTGAGTGTCCTCCTTCCTTTCTCCTCGTCCTCCTAACGCACGTAGCTGATGCTCTATGATTAGTCTATCAATAAAAATGGCCAGGATCTTGCTCTCAGCAGCATCCTACATCATGTAGCCTGTTCCACGACTCCCATGTCTTTGTCAGTGTGGTGTTGCCGGACACAACATCTCCTTCCAGAGGAAACATGCACCTGCTCTAGTCCAGCATGCTCAGTGCTCGCAACACCCACAGGAGGCAGGTGCGGAGCTGCACGCAGCGATCACCACACACACCGGAGGGTGTGAAGTCAAGCTGCACGGTGTGGATCTGGTTCCTGCGATGAGACACTCCTGAGGAGAGGGACTGGAATAAAATTTAGTTCCCTTCACATCACAGAAATGACATTTATTCTACTTAAAAATAGCACCCAGGTGGATTATAAGATGTGTCAGATTATTCAGTGCATTTCTGGAAACTGTTTGCTGTGAAGGATTCCGAGGACACAGGAAGGCAGAGCCACAGGAGAGAGCAGAGGTGTGTGCATGAGAAGGAGCACTCGGGGGCTGCTGCTGGAGTAACTTGCGGGAGAGCACCTACTGCGTGAGCTGCACACAGTGGGTGCCTACCCAGTGCGAATCTCCCTTTATATTTTGTTTTTCTGATCCATGTGGTCATCTCGACCTTCAATCTCAGAATGGCTCTTGTGAGTCCCAGGGCGATGGGCTTCTAGGGAGGGGGTTTGCTTGTGAATAATGAGGATCAACTGTGAGCAGCTCCCAATAGAGAGATACACAAATATTTAATTATTGCTCAATAAACACGGTGCTTTTGATGGCAGAGAAAGTCTTAGCATTGCAGACTTGATGCTTTCATCATCTGTTAAAAATGCTCACACAAACTGGGGGATTTGAAGCAGCAAGACGGGCAGAGAGACCCTCAAAATGTGGCAAGTTGAGACTCTTACAGGACAAGGAATGAACCGTCTGCAGAATGCAGCAAGAGGTGGGAGATGAAAAGCAGAGGCTCACGCCTGTATGGCTGCGCCCACGAGCTGGGGACATGTGGTCCCCGGGGACCATCTGCTTTTATCTTAGCGGTTTAACCTGTGGGGGCGGTGGGTACACCGGCCTGTACCCTAGACCAACCTCGTGGCACGGATCGGGGGCTGGGCCCTCTCTGGGCGGGGGTGATGCCCCGAGCATGCTGCCTGCCTTTATTTCTGTGAGGCTGTGCTTCTGCAGCGCTGTGAATTCTCTGGCTGAGCACACAGCAACATGAAATACCATGAGCTGGGCCAGAGAGCTGGAGTTTTTAATAACAGGGAAAAAAAAAAAAACACTTCTGCCTCTCAGAAGATGTTCCTGAATGTGTCATTTTGTTACAGATGGATTTTAAAGAGTGTTAAATGAGTGGTGAGCTGGGCACTCGGGTGCCCCGGAGGGAGCCATCCGCCCCGCCCCTGGCAGGGACAGCAGGGCCCAGGCCTCCTGGGGCTCCGGTTATGGGTGGACCCGCTGGTTCTGACAATGCCTGGCACAGCCAAGGGTGCTGGGGGGAGGGCTGGCCATTTGGAAAAATGTGCATTTGCTCAAACTTCTCTTAGGTCTCAGCAGGTGGAGCTAAGAGAATGACTTTTTTCCTGTGTCATAATGTAAGAGAGCGAGCTCTTCCGCAGCGGTTGGAATGTTCACCACAGAAAATCAGTGATTCTTGCTTTGGGAGCAAGGCTTACAGCTCTTTGGAAGCCTGCCCAGCCCGCCTCTGTCCACTGGGCTGTTCTTCAAGAAGACGGTCCACACTGGCTACACTGTCCCCGCTGGACACCGTCTAGGCTGCGGTCACAGAGGGACTGACCCGCCCCAGGCCTGTCACTCTCCACTGATGGCAAGACAGCGTGTGTCAGGGTGGCCAGAATCACACTGTCTGCACAAACATCCAGGAAAAAATATCCTAAGTATTATTTTTGAACTATCATAAATGGAATAGATGCTCCTGGTTAAAAACCCATGAGTGGATAGTAAAAAAAAAGAAAAGGAAAGACCTTTTGCGATATGTTCACCTTCTGACAGGATTTTCTTTGGGGCCTTTTAACCCAGCAGTGTCCCCAGGGGAGCCGGTGGGGTGGGGCGGTCACCACTGGGAGATGAAACTCAGACCACCTGGGGTGATCCCGGCTCTGCTGTTCTCCAGACTCAACAGGCCGAGGTGGGCAGACACCTGAGTGCCGGACAGGGGTCTGCACAGGTGGCCGCGTGTCACGCCGTGACCTCGGAGCTGTGGTCTGCGTGCATCAAGGCAGCCTCCCACGCAACTCGCCAGACAGCTGCTGGCCAGACGTCTCGCTGAAGCCTCTGCAAAACTTCTAACTCTTGAAAACTGTGAAGGTGAAAGGGGTGAGCAGAAGGAATCGGTTGACAGAGGACAATTATTCCTCCTTTAGCCGGCCCTTTGTGCACACGACGTCATCTGCTTTACCACAGTCTTTCTCAGATTCCACTCAGTGACGCGTCTGAGAACCAGCAGCGCTGAGCTCTTGTGCTGACTCGTCTACTCTGACACCACCACGGACCAACGCCAAAGGCAAGATTTTTCCATAAAAATCTAAAATTCAAAAATAATTAATGGAAAAAAAATGTACTTTTTGGTTCTCCTAATTCTAATATAATTCTCTCTTAAGAACTGATTTCTCCTGCCTCTGTATATAAAGGGATCCTTTATCAACTGTCATATTCAGCAGAACCAATATTTTACTTTTGGTTATCATCATTTGGAAAAATGTCTCCAGGTAGAAGAAGAACCAATTTTAAAAATGTCCTGTGCCTTCTATTTGTAGGCCATTTTTATGGTGTGAGGCTCCTTCTCGTTCCTCATTTTGTTGATTCCAGTTTATTCAAAGTGCAAAGAGATGGTTCAAGGTCAAACATAGGAAAATGTCCCGGGAAGGCGGTCGTATTGGGATGTTTCTTGTTGGGGACATGAAAAGATGGAGGTGTGTCCGAGGTCAGCCTTGTACACGGGCAGGGCCACTCCCAGGGCTCAGGACAGAGCCCACCAGGGTCACGACAGAGCAGGTGTGAACCGCCATGCTGGGCCCACCCTCGGAGGCAGAGCTTTCAGCTGCTCGGGGATTCCTGTATTGTTGCTGAGAACTGGAGGCCCTTCTAAACACAGAATTGTTTTCTGAAATGAAGCTAAGATTTTATACATGTAACACTAAATGAGTTCACTTATTCTGAATTTAAATAAGGCACATAACATGTTTTTAAATGAACGCACTCATCCAGGGCATGCGTTTCTCTGCACGGCCTACCCTGTGCGCCCTGGGGATGCTTGCAAAAGGGATTAGGGTTTTAGGAAATCTAAAAGTGGCATAAAGGGGTCTGAGATGAAGAAATGCAAATGGCAGATTACAGATGGGGTGGGACTACAGATGGGGCGGGACTACAGCTCACAGAAGAGCAGGACACTGAGATAGGTCAGTGGAGAGTGCCGAGCAGAGGAAGCCACGCGTGAGAATCGAGGGCCCAGCAGCCCAGGCACCGAATACGAGGAAGCCTCAAGCGAAAGACGAGGCTGAGGAGAAAGGCGAGCACTGAAGTGTCTTGAGAGCACGTACCCACCAGCGCACGCTCTGCTCCAGGCACGCACAGCGACGCTGTGGGCCACGGCCTGGTGGGACGTCCCGCGCTCACCAGGGGCCGGTGCGACATTAAAGCATAAGCGTCTTGGGGGCGGGTGGAGTCTCGGTTACGTGTCCAGGGTGGTCTGTCCTGTCTGGACCACACGGTCTGTCTGTCCAATCACTGTCTGTCTCCCCCCAGCTTGTCGGCACTGTGCAAACTTAGTTAGCCTCATGGGATTTCCTGTTGCTGCCCTCATGGTCCCCCACGGAGCAACAGCACAGTGATGAGGCCGGGGGGACGTCTCAGCCAAGGCTGCCTTTCTACTTGAGATGTTGCTGGCGGGACCAAACCATTGATTTTTGTCATCTTGATATTGAAACATTTAGTATCAGTCGCTGAATATGTCATTGTATCAGAAAGATCATAGTTAAGCTTTACCTTGACTAATGGGGGGAAATATGTCCAAATTTAATCTGATTTTGGAAAATATGGATTTTAAGTCTTCAAACTAATGGGAAAGTCCATAAATCTCCTAATAGGGAAAAGTCCAAACACAGGCAGGAAGTGAAAGAACCGAGTGAGAGGGTCCCCCGGGACCCTCGTAGGTTTATCATTTCATTCTTTCTTGTTAAAATGACTGCAATTATGGATCCCAGCTTCTAGTCAGCTGTTTAGTCACGCCCAAGCAGAATCATTTTTAGACACAAAAGGCAAATGCATACCCATTTTGGGGAATAATAATAATAAATCAGAAGGTTTTGTCTGAGACGCCCAGGGGCCGGCAGCCTTGGCGCGGATGCAGAGCTCAAGGGATTAGCAGGCGGAACAGGAAGGGAGAAAGCCAAGTTCAAGCCCCACAGTGGGGGGCAGGCTGAGGGGAGGGCTGGGCACCTGGCGAGGAAACCTGGACTTTCGGGGAGGGCGAGGGGAAGCCACAGAAGGACGGTGATCAGGGCTGACCCAGCAGAACAGTGACCTTCCGGGAGTTCGGAAGCGGTGGCTGAGACAAGGCGGCCCTGAGAAGCCTGGGCTCCTGCCAAGCGGCAGGAATATGCGAGGAGAGGAGCCTGGGCTGGGAAGGAGGAGGAGGTGGTCTGAGAGAGATTGAGGTGCATGTAAGACCTAAGAAGCTTTAATTTAATAAGGGAGATAAATACAGATAGAAATAAGTACAAGGGGAACTGTAAGAACGTGAGCCCACATTTTGGGCTCTTAAATTATGCCAGTCAAGAGCAGACGTGCCTCAGATACGTTCACTTATCAAGTCTGTTATCATTTCAAAGGCTCGGAAAACGAGGCCCAGCAAGAACCCACAGCTAAGTGGTGGACTGAAAGCCAAGACTGTCCAGAACCCAGACGCTCCTTGGACCAGTCCAGCCTCACGGCAGATGCCACAGGCAAGATGGTGGCAAAAGGGGGGTAACTGTTAAGGGGGGATGTGATTTTTGACTAGGTATGTGCGGTGATTCTAGAAGAAAAGGATTCAACTTTCAGAACATCCCATCTCACATTTGATATGTAAGAACACCACCTATTTCTCTGACAAACATCACCCATTAAGATGCTTTTATAATTTCCAAAGGCCATATTTGCATTCCTCTAAAACAAATACTGTTTTTGCAAAAGCACATCTAACAAGCCCCCTATCTAAATCTGGCCTGCCTTCTTTGATAAGGTTTTAGCATCGAAAATAGCACCTGTGAGATTTGATTCTTGTTCAGAAGTGAGTTCAAAAGTGAGATCGGGAGGCAGATTTCTCTTAAAATGCAGCTGATTTCTCCCTTTAGGTTTTATTATTTAAAACACAGAAAAGAAGTCCTTTCTGGAAGAAAAACAACACAAAAACCCAAGGTTCACCAACAAAGATAGAATAACTTATTACCAAGTGAGTGTGTCTCTCCGGAATTTAATTTGGGTAAAAAGAGCCTTTATCACCTTAAAATGTATTCAAGTAAATAGATGATTATAATTGAGGCTGATAAGAAAGACCAGCCAGCCTACTTCATCTTTTCAAGCTGCATTTCTGTTCTCTGTATTCTTCACTCACACTTCGTGACCTTTATCTTCATGGTGGGAGAAATAAATGTGGGAGGAACCACATGCTCACAGCCTCCAGCGGCCACTCACTGGGGTCATGGAGAAGCGTGACCTCTGGGCCCAGCCCCGAGCAGGGCGGATGGAGAGCTGGTGTGTGAGGCTGTCAGCTCTCCCCAGCCTTGCGTTTGCCATTTATGGAGTTCCACATCCATCTCAGACTTGCAGATGGGGTATCCCGGCATGCAGGCTCGTTAAATCTGCAACCATGGAGTTGGAGCCCAAGCACAATTTGAGTGCTGACCCACATAAATATTTTACTGGCTGTAAATGTGCCTAAGGTCAGTCTTGCCAAGTGTCTAGGCTAGAAAATCTAATAATTTGGCTGAATGTTAAAGAAAAGGAAAAAACGTAAGAACTGTGGGAAATCATTCTGTAATTGTCAGATATGGAATGTGGGTGCAGTAAGAGCCTTGGAAATCAGGAGGAGCAGAGGGCTGGGTATCTTATATGACTTAACTTGACGACCTTGCTGAATCTGTGTTGCTTCAGGTTTAAGTAAGGGGATGCATTGTTATTTTAAGTTCCTTTCATTGACAAAATTTAAAATTGTGTTGGTTGCCTAAAAATTAAATAGGTGCAATACTATTATGTATAAAATTTAATTAAAGAGGAAAAATGTCTATACTGGTTATTTAAATAGTCTTCCCATGAATATTCCTTTTCACTGCTTGACCAAATTTTTTTGAGTGTTTTAAAGATTGTCTGCCAAATAAACTATTTAAGTAGTTTTATCACTCTCTCTCCCTTTCATTTTCTAACTCAAAGACACATGTGACTATTAATGAGGACTTCAGGTCAGCCTGAGTTAACTAGTGTTATCAAACTGAGTTGATATAATTTCTGCCCAAAGCAACTTGACATTTCAGTTCAAGTGTGCAGCCTTCTCAGAGGGAAATGGACGCTTTCCTTTAAGTTCTTTTGAAATATTTAACATGGCACCTGGACGCCCGTGATCACCCGAGTGGGAGCTGTTCCTGTGCCTGCGGCCTCTTTGAACTTGCTGCTGCAGCTGGTGGCCCAGCTTGGAATCAGCTAAGATGAGGCTCTGTGCACAGCCCACCACCGCCACATGCCTGACCTCAGTTTCTCTGGTACTGCAGGAGTTTTACTGTGGTCTCTCTGCCTCAGTTTACCCTGGACCATCTCTGATCACCTGGTCCAGACAGGTGCTCCTGAGGGGGGCTGACTCATGCCAGGCCCTGGGGCGCAGTTGTGGGTAGGTCATTCGCAGGACCAGCACACACATCTTTGGACTAACTGTGCCCATTGAATGGGCTTCATTACAAGGACTGGCCAACACGAGGGCTACTTTGCTGAGAGGTGGGGTGAACGGTCAGCAGGGTTGAACCTCGGAACGGTGGGAAGCAGAGGATCACATCAAGACCTTGGATCTGCCCATCGTTAGCGAAGAATTTGACAGTGTGACACCTTTAATGTGACACAGGGAAGAGGAGGGCGTGGAAAGCAGGTCACAGGCCTGTGCTGTGGAGAAATAGATGAAGGGATTGCATTTTTATTTCTGAGGGGGAGACCTGAGTTTCCATATGCACAAAACGGCCTCATTCTCTTCACTGAATTGATGCCGCAAGAGCTTTAAAATACTGCTAAGCCTCCCTTACTCAAGATTGGGTAAACTGGGCCTCCTTGGTGGCTCAGTGGTTAAAGACACAGAGCTATCAAGCTATCGCCAGCCTCTGCAGCACGAGTTGGATCTCCGGCCGGCCAGGCAGCTACCCATGTGGTGCAGCAGACCTCTCCTGTCTCCCCGCTGCTCCCCTCAGCACTGTGTTTCAGTAGATCCTCCTGTTCTGCTCCCTACTCTCTCTGGTGAATCCTCTCACCCCTAGCACCTCTGGCTTATAGCCCAGTTCTGGTATGCATACATAAATAAATCTTTTTTTTTAAAAAGATGAGTAAACTTACAAATAATGAATGATTACCCTGAACTTTGGCTCAGAATTTACCCAAACAAATATATTTGCAAATGTGTCCATAGCCAACATTCTCACCCTTATGTAGCCTGTTCTCCTGGGCTTGATTCCAGACTCTGGCCACTGTCCTTCAGGCCACTTAGAGGACTGTCTACTCCAAGAAGCTTAAAAGCATCTGTCAAATAATTAGACAATTTCGCCACAGCTTGTACTTGTGCAAGGGTAATTCAGCGGATTTATGTGGGGGTCACGTCTAATTGTTTCTCTGAGGACTTGATTAAAGACCTTGAGAAATGAAGTCTGGGGATTGAAGGCATCTCCCAAGTAACAAGACATTTGGAATGACAACTTGCAGGGACAAGGTAAGCAAATTGGAGGCAGTTGACACAGGCTGAAGATGGCTGGCCCAGAGGCTGGGGACCAGCAGGCAAAGCATCTGGGGCCGACCCAGCCTGTACCCTGCGTGACCTGCCATCACATGTCGGGGTGGCATCAGGGTCCTAGAGAGGCTGTCACCTCTGAGGGAGGTCTCATTATTTTGTAGGAAATGCATGAATTAAGTAGGAGCAATGCAAATAGTCCTACTATTAGGGAACACCCAGGAGATCGGTTAACATGGCAAGCACAAAGCCAGAAAACCCGCCAACAGCTCGGAACCCGGGTCTTCTGTTTTGAAGTCCATGGTCTGTGCCGTCCCGAGGCCCCGGCTCTGAGGATGATGCATGTACAGGCGGGTCCTCTGAAGGGCTGTCAAGGGGCCAAGTGAACAGCTAGTCGGAGAAGACCCTTCTGCAGGGAACCCAGCTCCGGTTCAGGAGGCCAGGCCAAAGGCGTCTGGAGCTGCTCTCTTAATTCTGAAGCTGTGGCAAGGACACCGCTCCCACTCCGAGTGCTGCCCACTGGCCTCACCGCACGGGGTGGGGCGGGGGTGGTGGGGGTGGTATCATGCTTTCTTGACAGGCAAGAAACTGAGGCCCAGAGGCTGAAGGAAAGTGCCTGAGTTCACAGAGATGCGGACTGTGTGGAACGGTATTTGAACCTAGGCAGTCTGACTCCAGAGCGCAGATTTCTTATGCAGAGCTCCAATTTACATATATGTGTAAACACACACATGCATCTGCATATATGCATACAAATCTACACACATATATAAAACCACACAAAGCTGTTATGCATATATAACTCAAAGGTTATGTGAACTCTGAAAGGAAGCGATGATCTGATTAGGGCGCCATGGCCAGAGGCAGGAAGCAGTACTGTGTGCAGGGCTGGGGCTGAGAGAGGGACAGGCAGTCAGGGCAGTCTTCCTGGAGGAGGTGGGCTTCCCGGGTCCTGGGGGAGTAAGTGATGCTGAGCGAGGCCAGAAGCTCTTCCTCATAGGGAAACCAGGACAGGGTCTTCAGAGGAGGCTGATCTGAGAGGGCCCAGGGTGCGGTAGGGGAAGAAAGGCTGGTGAGGCCGCAGCTTGCAGAGGGGCACACAGGAGTCGGGTGGCTCCTGCCCTGAGACATAGTTGTCTTCTGGCCTGGAAGGTGAGCACCTTTTGGACCCTCTGCAGCCCCAGCTGACCACTCAGGACACTTGGCTTCTCAGATCTGGGGCAGCAGCAGCAGAAGGGATGTGGCCAAGGACGGAAGGACACGAGTGACAGGGCTGGGGAGAGATGGGAGGGTGGGGCAGTGGGACAGGGCCCGGGAGGACAGTGGGCTGTGGGTCCAGAGGGGTGGCCCCCCCCCACCACCCTGCAGGAGGGAGGAGAGGTCACCCTGGAGTCTGCTCTTGCTAGGTCACCAGAGCCTCTGCTATGGGCCAGGTGGCCTGCCTCCTCCTACCTGCGTTTGCTGCTACAATCTCACTGTTCCCCCAGGAGGAACCAGAGCAGGGGGGACTGCATCTTAAAAATCGGAGCGGGGATGAGATGCTGTACAAGACCAGCGCCAGCAGTAGCATCAGGTGGGATTTGTTTTTAAATGTCGATTTTCTGAATCATAGAATAAAGACAGGAAGCTTATCGATTTGTGGCCAAGGAAACGACTGCCTTCCTGTCCCCCCAGGACATCCTGAGCCTGACCGCCTGCCTTTGAGGGGGGCACAGCGTGCCCTGAGGTACAAGTGGGGATGACGTATTCATGACCTGGGGTTCAAAGGAAAAGAAGCAAAAGAAAAGGTCTGAGTATCAACTATAATCTCCTATGATATTCAATTTTTCTGTGCATCAGTTAAGAAAACAATCTATGACCTATTATTTTGCAAGAGAATCTGTTTCCTCTTAGCCTGAGATACCATTAGTAATTTTTAACGCAGCTACTACAGTCTGTTTGCAAAACATGAAACACACCGAGCTTTAGGACAATTTGAAATACTCAGTTTTTATCGAAAAAGAAACGATGGGTCTAGCACGCAGGGAGTCTGGCGTGGATCCACGACGATTAAACAAAGACCTCACGGTGTCCTCATGTTCTAATATGCACAACATCTAACCAAATAATTTCCATGCTGGTGTGTTCTGGGGAAGAAATAATGCAAAGGAGAAAATTTCCTCCTGAAGGTTACAAAGATCGCTTATTCCAAGTTTTACGCTTTGATAAATTGACTGGGTCGCCTCTTCGACACCCTTGGCTGTAGATAAAGTACTAGACTTAATTGCTCGGTATAATCATCTTCTTTGCCACAAGTCATACCAATAAAATATGGCGCGGACGTGGACATGGAAACATGAGGCAGGCGAGGAAAGAGACGAAGTAGACTTGTCAGCCAAAGTGGTAGGGGGAAAAGGATGTCCCAAAGCTAAAAAAAATTGGACGTCAGTTTGATTGTGTGGCTTTGTGTGGAGTTCTTCCAGAAAGTTGAAAAAGAGCTGAACCAAGAAGAGGAGAACCTGTTTGCCTTGTTTGTAGGGTTCCAGAGACCTCCAAAGAAGGTGAGGAAGCTTGCCTCCATTGGCAGGACTGGACAACCCGGCCAACGAAAAGTCCCTGGTACCCTCGAGAAGAGGAAAGCCCAGGTGGAGTCTGATGAGACCAACTTGTTCCTGAAGCCTACATCGACTGGATGCCACCGGTTCGCTCTGATCCTGTATGGAGTATTTCAACAAAGCCAGCTAAAAATTGCTGTTATTTTCTGCCCTGTGATTTTATGCAAAAATAGGAAAAATGGTTTAAAAGTAGATTTAGTTTGCAAACTTTTGCTTTGCTGTTAAAAGTTTGGGATCAAGGTTGAGAAAATTTGTGTTTTTACATCAGTTGAACCATTTTAAGATTTTTTTTTTCCTGAAATTTTTACATATCTGCTGTCTTGTTTTGGCTAACGCCTCCAGATTTTTTTTGGCTTAAACTGATGAACTATTTTTCCTGGAGTGGAGGACTTTTGCTTTCCACAATGGACAAATACCTGGAGAGACTGGTTTTCTTTCACACTGGAACCTGAAAAAATGTTCATCTGAGACTGCATCCCAACCTCCATATATTCGATCTTCATCACCATGGAAATGGTGGCAACAAGTGAAAGGGGGGAATTGTTAGGGGGAAAAGGATGTCCCAAAGCAAATTCCATACAGGCTTTGTGGACTCCACCCCCACCCCAGGTCAAAGCCAAAGACACTGGGAACTCCAAATCCCATCACCACCCAAGGGAAGGGGGCTGGGACCTGAGGGTGGGGTTAAGCAGCCAGGTGGATACAAAAGGCAGACACGTGGGCTTTGGGGGCTCTCTCCATTTTGGGCTCTCGGCCAGCTCGGAGTGTCCGGTCAGCTCTGAGAGTGACTTTGGGTTTCCAGGTCGTCGGATCGGGTAGGACGCATTAAAGACTTTATTTCCCTGTTTTCTCCCTGAGTTGTACATTTTCCTTATTTCCTTTTCTCTTGTGAATAAACCTTTTATGAACCTTTTGCGTGTGTCTGTAGTGGAGTATTCATAAGTCCCTTTAAAGCGCGCGGGTGAGGACCCACAGCCAGGAAACTGTTTTAATATCGGGGTTGCTCTATAACAAAAGAGAGGACAAAAAATATGGGGGTGCCAGGGAGGACACGGGTTCAGACCCTGGCGAGGGCAGACCTTGAATTCAGCGCGAGGCAGCATGCGGTGGACACTGCGCTCGGGGTGTGAAACGGACTCTGCGGTATGATAATGGACTTCCCAGGGGAGAAGGGTCGCCCTTGGCGGGGGCACGAGCTGACGGCTGATGTCTCTGACAAGTCTGATGGGAAACACGAGTGATGGTTTTTTCCAAGTGCCTAGATGTGAAGCGCAATTGTTGCCACCTGGCGTGTATCCAATCAGCTGGGCATGTGACGTACGTGAGGGCAGACCCTCTGCACACTGCCCTGTGCCGCTGTCTGAGAGCCAGGCTGAGCCACAGCCCTCGCTCCAGCCGCGCCCTGGGTGCAGGGATCCTGGGGACACCTCCTTGGGGGATCCCTTCCCAGAGGGGAGACAGGTTTCCCTCTCGAGGGCCCCAGCTTGCCAAAGGACAAGGCAGCCTGGGGCTGAAATGCAAACAGAGAAACTCAAGTTCCTTGAGAGCCCAAGGCCCAGGCGGGTCACCTGGCACCCCAGCCTCTGTCCGGGGACAACATCCTCCTTTTCCTAAGCACACGGCAGACCGAAAGGCCACGCGAGTAATTCCCTGAAGTGGGGCTGAGATTCAGATCGGGCCTCTTTTTCTGCCACACCCTAGATCTCCCCGGCACGCACAGAGCGCCCCTGCGGGGGACAGACCTGCTCGCCACCACCCGAGGCTCCCGTGACGCCCGAGCTGGGGCAGAAGGAGGCCTTGGGCAAGAAGGCAGCGCCTCGCTCAGAGCCAGGGGGTCACTGGCTGGGCCCAGATCCCGACTCCAGCTGTTCTCCTGGGCCCTGACACACTCCCACAGCAGGAGGGAAAGTGCCCAGCCCAGGGAGCCCAGAGCTGCAGCGTCTCTGAAGATGAAGTTATATTGTGTGTGTAGAATGTGGACGCTGAGAGGGGACTCCCGGAAACACAGCTAAACCTCCGCTGTTCTGCTGACACTCACGATCAGATTGGTACAGAAACACGTCCGTTAGCTCGGGAGCAGTCATCAAGCACCCCGCGGGCGTCTCCAGACAGCGCAGGCACAAGGCAAGGCACTGTTTAGTCCAGGCGTTTATTGAGTGTGTACTATGTGCCCATGTGCCGGATGCTGAAGGTTCAAACAGAAAAAAACAAGGTCCCTGACCTCGAAGTACATGAAAAAAAAAATGGTGACAGGATAAAACGTCATCCACTTGCCATCCCTCTCTTGCGGTGTCTGTCACCGAGACGGAGGGAAATCATCATCGAATGCAGCGAGTGACGTGGGGCTCTTGTTTCTGTCGTCAGAATATTGATCACTGGGAAAGAGAGGAGCGAGGGACAGGGAGAGAGGGAGAGAGAGTCGGAGGGAGTGCCATGACAGTGGCGAGTCCCCGAGTTGACTGAACTGTCGCATCCTAGGAAGCGCACGCAGCTTTGCAGAGGTGCCAAGTATTAATTGAAACAATTAACGGTGGGAAACACGTGGCCAGCACAGTATTAGCAGCGCATAATCCTTTCTAGTTAAGAGGTCCTTCCCGGATTGGCGCGAAGCTCTGCGGTTGTAATTACCTGTGGAAGCCCCACGAGGTGACGCGGAACAGGGTAATTAGCCGGTTGTAATGTGAGGTGCTAGCAGGGGACTGAGGCTTTGCTCTAAGTGCCGCGGAGCCTCCATGGCTATTTACCGAGCAGTGTGCCAGCGTTTAATGGAATTTGGGGGAATTCTCCAGCGACAGTTGTGGGCGCGTGGTTCACGGAAATGCCTTCACGTGAGTTCCCGGGGCCAGGGGAGCCTGGCGCTGCTCCCCCGCCAGCACGTGGGCCGAGGTCACCCGCGCCAGGCGGATGATGTGGGCTCCTTCTTGGGATCTACTGTCCTTGTCTTTACGAGACAGTTGATTGCGCTGATTGCACAGGCCGCGTTCACAGCTTCACCAGTCAAGTCCCAGGGCCCGAGGGCACCCTCAACCCCGCCCCCAGGAGCACCCCTGAGGCGGATGCCCCCCGCACCCCACTACGGGGACCCCGTGACTTAGGTTTCTCTAAGCTGTGAGGGAGCATGGGCGGCCCTGCCTGCACGCATGGAGAGGACATTTGATATGTTTTATTGATGGACACGATTTATTAGAAATGTCAGTAAATAGGAAAATCTATGAGCGGAGGGAGGGCGACTTTGCTCTGACCCTGGTTCCCCCTGTTCCAGGTCCCTCTTCCAGGCCTTTGTCTCAGGGCTAAGGACGAGCACATTCCTGAAGCCGAAGCTCGGCCCACCAGCTCTGCGGGTTGCGGGTTGCGCTGGATTAGGGTGGGCGAATGTGTGGGGAGGGGGAGGCTCTGGGACCCCCAGGTGCCGGCCGAGCAGGTCGGCTCTGGCGTCCGGCAAACCTCCTTCACCTGAGTGTGGGGTCCCCAGGCCCTTGTTATCGGGGCTATTGTCTGGTGCCCGGAGCTCCTGCTGGATAGGCTAAAGGTCCAGGCAGGCAGGGGCTCCCGGCATGGGGACACAGCAGGAAGCCGGTATCTGCTGAGAACAGCAGCACACGTGGCCGATGAGCACGATCAGCGGACACCGCACTCGTGAGGATGAGCGGGAAGTCAGGGAAGGCTAGGGGGTGGAGCTGGGGTGCTCTGTTTAGCGGACACTATGGAGCCCCCCAAGCCACAGATCCTGGTCACTCCAGCCTCGCTGGCACCAGCGATGACACCTCCCAGATGACGCACGCCCACACCTGTGCACCCCCATGAGCATGCCACCTTCTCCCACCTGGTTCTAAATAAACACGAGGCTGCCCGTGGATGGGGCTGCGCATTCACCCCTGTGTGGCCTTCTCAGCTGCTCCCCGCTCCACATGGATGTTGAGTGATCATCTTCCATGCCCCGCCGCGCCAACGCTGCCGCCCCTGAGGGGACTCCCGGGCACGGTGGCCGGCCAGCTCTGGGGCGGCTCCGTCCACACCTGGCCCCCATGTCCTCCACCACCCTGCCCCCCCTTCTCTCAGCCAGAGAAGAAAATGAGAGATAAAATAAAATGAGAGATTAAAAATGAGAGATAAGGGCCTCCCCAGTGGCGCAGCGGTTGAGCGCTGGGTTGCGAAGCTGCCCGCAGCCTCTGCAGTGGTTCTGTCCCCGGCTGCTCCCCGGCCACCAGAGGAGGGTCCCACACGGCGCGCAGACCTCTCCTGCCGCCCGCTGCTCCCCTCAGCAGTGTACTTCGGTCCTTCTGCCTGCTCTGCTCCCCGCTCTGGCTCTGGTGAATCCTCTCACCCTCCCGCGCTTCTGACTGTACCCAGTGCTGTATAAATAAATAAATAAATAAATAAATAAATAAATAAATAAATAAATAAATAAATAAATCTTTAAAAAAAAGAGAGAGATAAAATCAGCTGATTTTATCTTTTCTGAAAAAGCCCAGTTTCCAAGTATTTATCAGAGATGTTGGATTTCCATTCTTCTGCTTGTCCCACCTTCATCCAGAGGCTCATCCCTGCCTATAAATACAGGGAGAGTTGGTCTGAAGTAATTTAACTGGCCTCTTTTAAATTAATAGGACATAAATGAAAACAGTACAAGCATTAACTTCTGTATAATATTTATGTGTTAATATACATATATTTATCGTAAGTATATATGAATATATTTATTTTAAGCTAGGCCAAAATTATTTTTGCTCTTGACTTCTAAGCACCTGGAAGCACAATCCTTTTTCTCGTACCACAGGTATGTTGGGAGTTTTTATACCTTCACAAAATATGGGCTCTGTAATTTAATTGACTTAGCAACACGACCAAGTAACACACTTATTCCCCAGGGAAATTTCGTTGCATGCTTTCTATTGGAATTTCTAATTGACTTCTATTTCTGAATAATTGTTGAAACTAATAAGTTAGAAGGGCTGGTGATTTCAAATGGCTATAAATGAGGCATCAAAGCGTTTACTTTCCTCTCTGCCAATTCCATGAGTGAGTTAATATACAATATACAAAAGTCAGTATTCAAAGTTCTGTTCTTTGGATTTAGTGGATGAATCCATAAATCAGGGGTGGCTGTCACAAGAGGACTAAATCTAGGCAGGCCGAGCAGGCAGCCACGCCAGAGGGGGCCCCCACAGGAATGGCCCGTCTCACCTGTCAGAGAACCAGCCCCATGGCAAGGGCGGAGACATGTCAGAGGCTCAGCGGAGCGGAAACTGCCGCCCTCCGGTTAAGCAGCCACCTTGGTCCTGGCTCTCCCTAAACATCGCTACGATATTGTTCAAGTTACTGGGGATGAGCCATCAATCCCACAAATGACACAGAAAAAGTTAAACAGAACCAATCCGCGGTGGAAAACATGTAGCCGTAGATTAAACCTCATGTGCTCAGGTCTAGTTTTCTTGCCCAGATGGTAAAAGTCTCCTCTGCTGGGGACACCAACAGAGTGAGTCTCCCTTTAGCCACGCTGGGCTCGGACCTCCTCCCAGGGGGTCTGCAAGGGCTTCTCTTCACACTTGAGACGATCATAGTTACCATCACAGCTCTGCTAGCCCGGCCAACGCCTGGGACTCTCAGCGCCTATCAAGTATTGAAGGTTCCCATCTTTGAAGTCCAGGGAACAGCCTGGTTCGCTACCTGGCACCGAATCTGTACTATGTTACACATTTATGATGCCCTGTAAACTTCATGATGCTGTTTAAGTCTGACAATACACAGATGCTTTTAAAAGTGGGTGAGAATGGAAAATGACACAATCGTAACATAAGAATGATGGCAGCATAAATACTAAAGTCCAAATTCTATTTGACATTTTTATGAAATCACTCAAGTAACATGCATTGTGTGTTCCCACTGTGTGCCTGCAGACACAGTGGTGAGCAGTGAGGACTCACTGTGAGCTGGATGTCGTTGCTTCTGCCTTCCAAGAGGGACTATAGACAAACTGACAAGAGAGGAGGGGCTGCCAGTCATTTCAAGGAGTTAGGGAGAGACGGACAGAGCTGTGGCCCGGCGCTGTGTTGGATGGTATAAGGCTCAACTGAGACCTTTGAAAACATGAAGGATACACACCGCAAGGAAGGGGGTGCAGTGGGTTGCGGGGGGTAAGAAAAGCACGAGCAAGGTCCCGAGCTGGAAGACCGCTGGGCTTGTGTGGGGCCAGAAAAGGGCCATCTGGCTGCAGCCAGGTGAGCATGCGTAAGAGAGTCGTGAAAGGACCCATTTTCCTTCCATTTTTCCCCCAGAGTGATACAGGAGGTCATGTGATATAATTGATATATGATTATTACATAATTTACACTTTTAAACAGCCCTCTGGCTCTAGTGAGGCGCGTGGACTGTAAGGAAGCCAGCGAGGACTTGAAAGATCAGTGAGGGTGTGTCACAGGGGCTGAGGAAACAGGTGGATACAGCCAGAGGTGAGGGGGGCAGGGATACTTGAGATGCTTTGCGAGCGGGCTCAACAGGAAAAGGTGGCAGGTCGTCATCAGGAAGGAGCGTGCCCGGAGGTGCTGAGCTCTGTGGTGCAGGCAGGGATGGGTGCATGACGCACAGGAGGGTGGTGGGGGGTGGGTTGGCACAAGGACAGGGCTGGTGCAGGTGGGCACGGGAGTGGGGGTTAGGAGATGGAATAAGATAGAAATGCCTCGCACGCCTCGGAGGAGCTGAGTGGAGTTTTCAGCTTAATCTGAAGTTCTGACAGAGTTTGGGGGCTGAGATCTAAAGGCAGAATCAGGACATAAGTGTCAGTTAAAGGGATGCTAGGGGCGGCGAGTCCCCTGGGAGCTGGCGGTGGGAGAGTCTGCGAGGCCATGGTGAAGCCAAGCAGGAGCCCCATGGAGGCAGAAGGACCTGGAAGCCACAGTGAGTGCTCACTGAATGCTGTCGCTGTCGTTCTGTTATTGAGACCATCACCATTGTTTTTTGGTGGATTTGACCCCCAGAAGGCAGCACAGGGCATCACACAGGGTCAGCCTGTCTACCAGGAGCCAGGACAAAGTTTTGGGAAGTGTCAAGCCTTCCGTGATTTAACAGTGTTAAGTCCAGTGCCTGATGTGGCACCATGAGGCGGGAGAGAAGGCAGATGACACAGGTGGTGGAGTCAATGTGGGCAACAGTGGCCTCCAGGACAAGAGTGGACCAACAGGACCCGGCTTTATCTCCGGGCCGGGGCCCGGTGGGGAGTGGAGAGAAAGCGCTGGGGCCTCATGGGGGAGCTAAGGAAGGTGACCTTGGGGATGGCCTGGCTCCAGCAGAGTCTCAGAGGGAGCAGAGATGGCCTGAAAGGCAAAGAGTGTGGGTGAGGCAGTCAGAGGGCAGAGCTGGGAGGGAGGGACAGGGGTATGTGGGGAGCACAGGTCAGTGTCAGGTGAGGGTATGGAGGGCACTGGGTCCAGGTGAAGGCATCTGGGAGGCAAGACAGGGGTGCAGGTGTCTGATGGTCTCCTGGCTGGACGCCCTCCCCTGGCGAGACCACAGCTGCTGGTGGCAGTGCCCACCTCAGACTCCCTCCTGCCTCCCTCCCGGCTCTCATCACCTTTTGTGCACAAGAGACAAAAATACTGCGCTAAAGAATTTCACAGTACTCCCATGTCCTCTCACATACTTGTGACTCTCAAATTCTTATTTTAAATACAAACACAAATGTCTCAATACTTGAACCTCCTTTTTGACACTCTCTGGTGTGTCATAGAATCTCTGAGAACATAGTGAACGTTGTGGCTCTTTCCCCTAAACACTGCTGAAAATCATCTGCCCTCTCAGGCTCTGATGGGGAGCGCCTGCCGTGGGGGAGAAATGAGCCCTGTGAACCACTATCAGAAGACTCAGGCTGACAGGGAAAATTCACTTCCCCCCTTTATGTGGGAATCTGGCTGACACAGTCTTAAACACATAAATACTTTCTTGATCATTTTATTGGACCTAAATGTTTTATTCAATAACCATTTTGGGCACAGAGTAGGAGAAGATTTGCTCCAGCGCTGAGGAACAGTGGGGACAGATGCCTAGTCTCTTGTTGGTAGGGGACTCCGTGATGGAAGCAGCTAATACTTTTTGTCCTCTCTGCTTTCTGCATGCTCCTGGATTGCCTCGGATACAGCAATGCATTCTCAGAATATGCATGGCATATCAGGAGTCACACATTAGGATTCAAATGAGTAGGAAAACTAGGCAAAAAAAGACATGGAGGAAAAAGGAAACCCTTCAATACCTGCCATTCCTGGCAACCTCTCAGGGGACAGTAATTATCATCACTCTCAGGCACCTCTGAAACTGTCGTATTGGAAAGACCCGATACCCATCACTACAGAGAAGATGCGATAAGAGTGAGGAGGATTATGCATATATGCCCCTATTATGTGGAAAATAGAGAATACATTCTCCAACAGCTAGTGGGTTATTCACAGCATTTTATATATGTGTAGGAGGGAACAGGTATTTAAAACAGTGCTTCACTTCTGGCAAGCAGTATTTCAACGATTGCTATTATTACGAAATTGACAAAAATGATTGCTTTCATTATACAACACATTGTGAAGATGGATGCCAGACAAACACTATTCATAATAATGCAAAGTCGTTGGAAGCAAGACAGTATTTCTATTACCCAGAAGTTCATTGTTTAACAGTCTACTAATCAGGATTTAAGTGTTTTGTTGGTTGTCTGTCTTCGTGTGACTGGTTCGTGGAGACTGTCCTACAAAGTTGGCAAATGGGAAGCAGCATCCTACCCAGAGGCCAGAAGGACAGGCTACTGCCGTCTGTGGCCAATAGCTGAGGGCCACATGGTACTCGAGAGGCTTTGGTGGTGTCTGCACCTGGGCCTTGGGAGAGGAGCAGACAGCATGTGAAAGTGAGTGACCAGCTGGGCTGGATCTGATAATTGAAGGAATCAGAGTGATAAAAAACAATGAGACTGATTAAAACCAAAGTGGCAAAGAGCTAATGGCTTTTACTTAGAAATCATAGTTCATGCAAATTAGTTAAACTAAACATCCTGTTAAAGAAAATTTTCCATTAGCCTTTAAATTTTATTGCTCACTGTTCCCCCAATTATTCTTTCTTTAGCAAGCTTTTCACATGCAAGACTATAAAAACTGCCTTTGTTTTTTCTCCCTTTCTTCTTAACTGAGATCCATGGCCTGTAGGATAGAAGTATTGAAACAAGGATGAAAAATTATGGAGACGAATCCAAGGCTCCTCACTTCAGACTCTGGGTCAGAAGAACAATATAGGAACAGAATATAGTCAGGACAACTTTGAAAAGAGGAACAATGTTGAAGAATAAAGACTTTCTGATTTCAATAGTTATTATAAATCTATAGTCATCTGCAAAATATGATATTGGCTTGTATAGATAAACAAATAGACCAAGGCAACCAAACAGAGAATAGAAATAAAACCTCATCATCATGGCCCACTATTTTCAGACAAAGGTGCAAAGCTAACTCCATAAGGAAAGAATATTCTCTTTGATAAGTGTCATTTGAACAGTTGGATATCCATATGTAAAAAAACAGAACTTCAACTCAGACCTTGCACCATACACAAAATTTGACTGAAAACTGAAAAGAGACCTTAATATAAAACATAAAATAAAACTCTTAGAAGAAGACAATTAAGAAAACCATTGTGACCTTTGGTTAGGCTAAGATTTCTTAAGTATTACACACACAGCATGATCCCCAAAGAACAAATTAATAAACTGTACCACATCAAAATGAAATACTATGTTCTTTGAAAGAAACTGGTAAGAAAATGAAATGAACAACTGAGTGGACAGAGAAGTTGTGGAATATTACTTGGCAATAAAATCTTGCCATTTGCAGCAAACTGGATTATGTTTATCAAAATAAGTCAGGGGCCTCCCTGGTGGTGCAAGGGATTAAGACACAACCTATGAAGCTATCTGCAGCCACTGCAGCATGGGTTTGATACCCAGCTGGCCAGTGAGCTACCCACATGGCGCAGCAGACCTCTCCTACCTTGTCCGCTGCTCCCCTTAACAGTGTATTTCAGTCAATATTTCTGTTCTTCTCTCCACTCTGTCTCTGGTCAATCTTCTAACCCCTGCACCTCTGGCCTATACCCCAGTTCTTATATGCATAAATAAATAAATCTTAAAAAAAAAACAAAAACAAAATAAGTCAGAAGAAGAAAGCACTGGATGATTTCACTTATATGTGGAATATAAAGAAATGAAACAAAGGAACAGATAACACTACACCAGAACAAACCCTAGAAATCTGAAGGCAGAATAAAGGCTACCAGCTGGGAGAGGGGGAGAGAGGAGTAAAGGGGGATAAGGGGCCCCATGGACTATGGTGGCGATTGTGGTGCTTTGATGGTGGATGAGGTGTGGTCTCATACATTTGAAGAAGTGGGAGCCTATCACCCCAAATAATATACCTCAATAACCAACATGACCACAACAAAATATAATACAATGTGTTCTAAAAAAGAACATGAAATAGGTCACAGACAGGGAGACAATATTTTCAAACAGATATCTGATACGTATACACTTGTTTCCAGAATATATAAATATTTCTTAAATTTTCATAATATGGAAACAATGCAATTTTAAAAATAGGCAAAAGGTCTGAACAGACACTTTACCAAAAAAGATTAACAAAACCTAAAAACTAGATAGTATCAAGTGTTGAAGAGGATATGGAGCAACTGGAATGCAGAACAGTACAGTCACCTTGGAAAATTGTTTGGTAATTTTTTAAAATGAAACTAGTAAAATATTACAAGTAAATATTGGCTATTTCATAGCACTTCTGTTTCTGTAATAACCAGAAACTAGAAACAACCAAAATGTTCAGCCTCAGTTGAATGGACATGCACACGTCATATGAATAAAAGAGGATACAGTTCAGCAACAGATATGCCTAACAGTGATACATCCTAGATTAGCTTTTCTGTATGAGAGAAGTCATATAACAAAGAATGCATACACATGGCATCCCTTACATGACATTCTAGAAAATGCCAACAGGAAGCAAAATCAGATTAGTAGTTCCTTGGGGAATGGAGGGCAGCAGGAGGTGTGGGAGGGGCTACAGACTTTGTTCCTTATATTGACTTCAGTGCTGGTTTCACTGATGCAGACCTGGGTGCATACGTGTGAATGTGTGAGGGTAATGGACACATATAGTGCATATACTTGTATTCAAAACTTAGCACATGGCATGTTTGAAATATATGCATGTCTTGTCACATGTCAATAAAGCTATTGACAAACTCAGGAATGAGCTCCACCCATATAAGTAGCCCAGACCCACTTAGAGAAGACCCCTTTGGATTAGAGACTGGGAAGTCAAAACTCAGAGAAGTGAAGCAACTTGCTGAGGACACACAGCTGGCAAGGGTTGCAGCTCAGGCTGTGGCCTGTCTAACCACAAACCTGCCTCGTCCCCCATGACAGAACAGGGGTCTGCCTCAAACTTTCTGGGTCTCAGTTTCCTCAAATAACCAGGTGGGTAAAATAACCTCCAAGGATGTTATCATATCCATGTCCAGGAGTTGATATGAAGCAAACTGATTTCATGCTCAATCTCATACATTTAAAAAAAAAAAAACACACCTCATTTAAGAAGACACTACATATACTTCAATGTGTACAATTAGGAGAGCAAGTATTTTAAAGTCTGAGCTCGTGGCACTGCAGCATTTTCTCTATCAGTCCCTGAGCTCTAGATATGTATTTGCAGAGGGGTGAGAGCACCTCCTTGCCCATCCTTACAATGTGTGGTAGGCAAGCTTGCCAGGGCAGTGAACATGATGGTGCTTTCCTGAATACTTCAGACTGCTCTAAAAAGTCCTTAGAAATGAGAGACGAACCTCTCAGTAGCCATGGCTTGGGGCCCACAGTGCTTCTTCAGAGGCTAACTCTTCAGGCACAGCCAGAGAGCGGTGAGCAGGCTGTCCTTATCTAGCAGGTTTGGGCAGCATTCACTCCTTCTGTTTATTCCATGCACTTTCCATGCAACTGTCATACTTTAATCCTCTTTGCTCCATTCCCTGACTCAGAGACGCTGGACTGAATGGCCAGGTCCCACTGGCTGCTCTCCCATTGCTTGCCTCCTGTGACCTGATTTCTATTGTAGGTTGCAACACATTACAAACAATCTGTGAGCCTGTCTTTCCCGTATGTTTTGTGTTTCCCTAGAATTATATATATAAATAAAACTGGATTCTGTTTTCTAGAGTGAAACCAATTAGTTGACACATATGATGGTTCACTAATGTCAAAGCAGCTTTGTGATACAATTGAAGGATTTTGTGTATTTTCAGCAAACAGCATAACAGCGTAAATGTAACAGACTGAGCCATCCATCGTGTTTGTCAGTCAGATGGTTTCTTTTGTGTGTTTCTTGTCTCCAAATATAACCTTTCCCCACACTGCTCATTCTTTAAAAATTAAAAAAAAAACAACAACAAAAAACCTGGTGGTCATAATGTCAATTGCTAACTTTATTTTCTATTTACATCCTCCACTTATGAATACCCTTTCCCTTGATTTAATTAGTTAGTGTCACTCACACTTTAAGTGGTAACAGTGCAAGACCGAGTTGAATTTGAAAATGATGCTACAAAGTCAATCCAAACCACACACCACAGCCCGCGCACAGCCCAACC
The DNA here is from genome assembly GCF_964194135.1 of Talpa europaea. NCBI lineage: Eukaryota > Metazoa > Chordata > Mammalia > Eulipotyphla > Talpidae > Talpa > Talpa europaea. The sequence goes on along the minus strand of NC_140068.1, from coordinate 3,372,766 downwards.
CTACACATATATTTGTGGAATGGAAATGGGTTTTTACATTTTCATTTTAGTGAAAAATGACATGCTGAATAAAATAGCACCTTTAAAGGGGTGAAAGATCCATTTCCTTCTCAACTTTGGTTTCAGTGTCTTCACTCAGCATAATCAAAATTGAATGGAAAAGAACAGTAGGTTGAAGCATCAATACTCTGTGAGCATAAATTATCAAATATTGCTGATGTTTCCTAACATTTGCGGATTTTAACGCATCCAAACATTACCCGTGCCATGAACAGGTCAAGTATTTACTGATGCAACAAATATTTCAACACAATACAAATTCTGTGGCTCCCAAACAACAAAGTGCTCATTTCTTGCTTTTAGTATTCAGCAATAATTTCAGAAAGACAGACTCCCTTAAAAAATAGAGGTCAGATTCTGCCAAAAGAAATGGGATGGCATAAATAGATGCTCTAGATAATTACTTAACATTAATGTCCTAGTCATAATATATTACAGCCATGCTTATTTAGAACAAGTAAGATATGGAACATTATGTTGCAACAAAATGTAGGCTTTAGTCTCCAGTAAATCATTTATTGCCATTGTTTTGGTATGTTTGTTTCCAAATGAGACTAGAGCCTCCTTGCAAGGAGAAACAATATCTTCTGACTTTTGCATGTCTATTACTAGTACTGAGTACTCAGCTCTGGAACAACTCAATCTATAAAAGGAGGGCAGAGGGAGGGAGGGATGGATGATGGACCGAAGATGGACGGATGGATGAGTGACTGGATGGAGTTGTGCCATGTGGCATGTGGCACAAAGTGACAGGAGGCTTTGGCAGAGGATTACATGATATTCACAGGCCAAATGATAATCATCAGATTTACCAGATGTACAAGTTAAAATCAGCTCTTTCTAACAACCCAAAACATCAAGACACATAAGGGACCAAGGGTAAAACAGGTTAGAAGACTGACTTTATAAAATTACAAAATTTAGACTGATAGGGCCATCAGCAATTGACTAGTCCAATCTCCTGACTTTATAAACAAGGGAATCCTTCTGAAGAGCAGAACGGAGGGGCCCGGTGCACACAGCACTGGAGCAGTCATAACCAGACACTGTCCAGTTTCTCTTACTTCAGCCCACAGGTCATCTGGCCTTGGTGATTCAGCTACGTGTACTTATGAAGCAGCCTTGTCTGAGCAGGCCTGCACAGGGGACCATGGGTGATCCAAAGAAAGAGTAAGATTTGCAAGTTACAGTTGAGGTGCTCAAAGCTGACTTGGAGTTATCAGGAGACTAGGTGATGACCAGAGCCAAACAAGAGAAGAGCAGCTGAGGGTGTGGCCTGGCCTGGGTGGTGTGGCAAAGGGAAGGCAAACAGGTCTCTGGAGTTCCAGGGAGGAGGGTGATGCAGTATGGGGACACAGTTAGGAACATCTAGAGGGCCTCCCAGGTGGCACAAGGGGTTAAGATGCAACCTATGAAGCTCGCCGCAGCCTCTGCAGCACGAGTTCAATCCCCAGCCAGGGAGCTACGCACATGGCACAGCAGACCTCTCCTGTCTCACCCACTGCTCCCCTCAGTGGTGTCTTCAGTCCGTCTGCCTGTTCTGTTCCCCAATCTGTCTCTGGTGAATCCTCTCACCTCCCACAATTTTGGTCTGTATCCCAGTTCTTGTGTGCATAAATAAATAAATCTTTTTTAAAAAAGGAACATCTACAGAGGAAGATTAAAAAGCAAAGTAACACTCGTAAAGCAGGGTCCTGGACAGTAAGGAGACAACTCAGGGAGTCTAGAAAGAAATCGAGGCAGATCCACTCCCCGAAGCAGGATGGGATCCCAGCAGTCCTAGCAGGACGCTGGATTAGTGGAAAGTGGACCGTGCTGGGGGACCAGGACTGAGGGAACGGATTTTGGGGTTCCCGTAGAATTCAGGAAAAACACAAGGTATGTCGGCTGAGCGATACGAAGCCATAATACAACAAACAAAAAAGACAAAAGCACCAGAAATATCATTAAGAAACAACCGAAAGGTGTAGGTTTGGCTCTTTTCATTCTGAAGTTATTTGCAAGCTATTAACGAGGAATTTCCAGACGATCTGAAGTCATGCTGGGCACTGACGAGAACATTCTACATCTGCTCGGAAATGGTAGCTAGTAGACAAACTTAAATTGCTTTATGATCATGAGAAACTCAATTTTAATTGCATATAATTTAATTGATGCGAATTTACATTTAAATAGCTCCAGAAGACCAGGGACTGCACTCAGTTTACTATCAAGTCATAAAATAACTGCTTAGAGTAAGGGATTAACATTCCAAGAGTAATATGTTCTATATTGTTACATTCGGTATGTCTGCCACACTCTGGACCAAAATTGTTCTCATTTTCACACCAGGAAATTCCACAGCTCTTTTCAAAAGGATTTTTTTTATTTATTCATTTATTCATCTAACATTCTAGAAAGGATTGGAGGCAGTTATACACAAATACAATAAGATCAAAGTAGATAGAAAACTGGAGAGAATATGAACTAGGAAGGGACCATTAAGGAAAAGAATGAGGGCCTCCCTGGTGGTGCAAGGGGTTCAGATGCAACCTATGAAGCTCTCTGCAGCCTCTGCAGCATGAGTTCGATCCCCAGGCAGGGAGCAACCCACACAGTGCAGCAAACCTCTCCTGACATGCCCACTGCTCCCCTCAGCAGTGTGTTTCAGTAGATCTGCCTGTTCTGCCACCCCCTCTGTCTCTGGTGAATCCTGTCACCCCCCCACACCTCTGGCCTACACCCCAGTTCTTGTATGCATAAATAAATCTTTAAAAAATTTTTAAAAAAGGGAAAGAATGAGGAAAAACACACAAATACAACCCATCAGATGTCACAGAGGCCGAAGACACTCTGCAAACGCTGACCTTTCCAGGGCCCAGAACAGAGGCTGCATCAGGACCTCTGAGTGACGTCATCTACCGCACAGCAGGTGCACCTCTGTTCTTGCTGGACAACGCGAGAATGCCTCAGACCAAAGCAAATGTGTTTTGGGCCAAGCGATGTTCTCTGCAAATTTACGAGCCAAAGGTGGCACGTTCCTGCTCCGAAGCAGAGGAAACTGGTTTACAGCAAGGATCGAAGAGAGAAGATAGGTCAAGGGCCAGTAGGTGCCGGGAGACCAAGGAGGACTCTTGCTGACACGTGGCCCTGGGTAAGAGGCGACACAGCTCATCCCTGATCACCCCCTCTTCCTGCGCAGGTTCACATGGCTCTGTTCCCGTCGGCCAGGGGGTCTCAGCGCAGAGAGAAACGTCTTCCATGAGTTGACACTTAGCTAGTGGGCAAAATCCTCGACGACAACCTTCTAAGAAGAAATGCCTCGTGTCTCGTGTTGGCCTTGGCTGTGACCTGGTTGTGGCATTCAACACGAGTGATTCACAGAATCCCACCCCGTTAATGCTCTTACGGCCCCTCCCCCTTCACAAAAGAAAAGGTGTGGTATGACCCACGTCAGATTGAACACACATTAATTTTCTGTTGGTTGTTAGGGCCCCAGGACACTATTCACAAGTACTTGCAAGTTACAGTCTATAGATGGCACCACAACCGCTAGGGAGGACGCCATTCACCCCAGATGAATTCTAACATGAATATATAAAAAGTCCTGAAAGTTTTTGTTTCTTGCCAGGGTTCTGCTGCCACTCCCATCACCCTGCGCTGCAGGCAGAAGCCTAGGCATTCTCTCCGGTGCCTCCCTCGTGTCCTTCCTTCTATATGAGACCATCACCAAGTCCTGGCAGAACAAATTCCCAGCAGTGGGGGATCGCGCATCCTTCCCAGCTGAGGGGCAGCAGCCTCAACTCCATTCTAGGGGACATCGGCCCGCTAGGGGCTGCCAAGCCCCCCCACCCCCAGCTCTGTCCCACCACACGCTCTTGCCTCCTTGCACCGTTATATCTTCCTCCCATGGGCGCCGCCTTTCGCAAGCACAGCTCTATCACTGCAGCTCTCCTGTGTTAAGCTCCAAGGCCTTGGACTCCTCCTACCTCATGGACGGAGAGGCCACAGTCCTTCCCACAGCCATGCAGCGCAGCAGCCCTGCCCTCGCAGCCTCCTCTCACGCTGGGCCAGCCAACCGGCTGCTTGCCACTCCTGCGATGTGGTCAGTTCCTCCTGTCTCCAGGCCTCACCTATGGCCACTTCTGGGCCTCCCTGTGGCCTAGGGGTTAACTCTCAGGCTATCACCGCAGTGGCCTGAGATTGATCCCCAGCCAGGGAACTCACCCACATGGCCTCCTGCTGCTCCCCTCACCAGTGGATTTCAATAGATTTGCCTGATCTGCTCCCTACCCTGTCTCTGGTGAATCCATCCCTGGCCCCACATCTCTGGCCAACACTCCAGCTCTTCCATGCCAAAAAAAAAAAAAAAAAAAGTTAAAATCTATGGCCATTTCCTCGGTTCCCCCATGTCTTCTGCCTCTTGTCCAAGTCAGTAATGATACAGCATCAAGGCTCTCGAAGAAAGCTCGTAACCCCCGATGGGACTGTAAGCTCCAGGAGGGCAACTCGCTTATCTGTTCTGGAAAGTCTGGTACAGAGTCGGGCACAGCACTGGGTACAGCACAGAGAACCAGGCCCACCGCACAGAGACAGTACGCACAGCGGGATACACTACAGTGTAGGGCGACCTATACGCGCCTGGGACGCGGCCGTGACGCCAGGATCCACGTTCTCGGGTATGCTAGGGCACGCTCTGGAATGAAGAGTCTTACGCAGAAGTCTTTGTTTTTGTTCAGGTGATTTAAATCATATCTTAGCATTCAATAAGGTGCCACAGATCAACATTAAATCCCCAAAATGTGACCGTGAATATATTTTTAATGAAAGTTAAGGCCCACTTGCAAGTGAAGAGAAAATTATTTTAAGTTATTTGTATAATTTGAAAGAATGCAGTGATTATCCATTTCTGCATGAAATAAAAACAGCTTCCTTATTATGGTGTTCTCCATAAAAGGGATGAATAATTAATATTTGTGACTTAGAAATCTATCTCCTTGCAATGTAGTTATAGTCTCATTAAAAAATGTTTTCTTAAAACAATAGTTAAATGCCTTCCATTCAAGGTACTTTAAATTAAATCCCTCCGGCATCAAAATAGCCCTGGAGTCATCAGCAGAATAGTGTGTCAGACATTCCGAAGCACGTATTTTATTGGTATCCGGAAAGCAACTGCAAATGTTTCTTCTTCTGTGCAAAAATGTCCCTAAAAAAGGCTCCGCTGCTAGACTCTGACAAACGTGCTCCCATGAACACCGGGTTCCTTCGCAAACACACAATTCACAATTACAAGCAATTTTGTAAAATGCACTCGATTTTCCTTGGAGACCAGAATGGTTAAATATGTAATTGGGTAATTTTCTGAAAGTCTTATTATTTACTGGAGTCCCATTTCGGTCTCTCTGGTGAACAGAATATCTCTGTTAACTGCTATTATCCCCCCAAAGCTCCGCCATGATCAGCACTCCTCTGACTGCCCATAAACACATGATAAGACTTGGGGTGTAAATTATGGAAAACAGAAGCCACCGGTGTCGGTCCCCTTATTGAAATGGTCGGGGGCTGGGGAGAGGTCTCTTTTCCCTGAACAGGGGATTTCCAGATTCCAGGCAGAGCTTCAGCTTTCTCATGATCTAGACTGTGTCTCATCCGGTTGCAAATCTCATTATCAACTTTACAGCTGTTTTTCTACCTTGATTGATTTTTATTTTTGGATCAGAAGGAAGAACGGCAAAATAACAGCCTAGAGGTTTGCTTTGGGAAATAAAGTTTGAATTGAGCTGTTGCTGATTTATGCCCAGCGTGCTGTACTTAGCATAGGCTCATACAGTTAAGCAGACTTTAGAGGTAATTACACCTTCTCTGAATACAAAGGCAGTTACGGAAGCTGCGCGTGGCCTAGAATCATACCCCGTTCCCGAAGCAGCACCTTCTCCAGTGGCATATCAGGCAAATCAATTCTGACGATGGTGGCGGCGTCTCACCCAGCGAGAGCTCTTCCTCCCTCTGAAACCAACATTTTTTACCACTCGCCTGCTTGTGCGTCAGCAGCGAGGGCCCACCAAGACCATCATTTAACTGAAGTGACTAAGAGGAAGTAAACAGACTCTCACTGGAGTGCACATTCAGATTGAAACCGGGACTGAGAAACCCAGTGGAAAAATTGCTTTGAGTTGTTGTGGAGGGTGGAGCGGCCCCGGTTCTTTGATTTCCAGGCTCTGCTAGAGATATTCTATCCCCTGGCGCTTGAGTGGTAACAAACAGCTCTCCCCTCTGTGCCAGTCAGAAGGATCCTCTTCATTTTGTGACTATGTGAATCTAATACACAACAAAAGTAGGTAGTTTATTCTTTATTCTTCTAAAGAATATATGGGAAAGGAAATGGAACTATTTTAAATGAAGCCTCTGCTAGCGCCTGGCCTTCCAGACGTCCGGCTGGCTTGGTGTCTCTTTGGTTAGAACGGGGCGGGGGCTCTGGTTAACATAATGGGCTGTGCTGGTACCGGCCACTGCAGCCCACACAGTCCCCTGGTATGAACTTGCTCCTCATCTGTGCCTGGACAACCTCCCCAGGGTTCCTCGGAATCCAGTTTGATACCCCTGATCTAACATACCACACAGAGACAGAGGGTCAGGATGGCCTGCTCACCCCTCAGTGGGCCCTTCACCTCCTGATCTGACAGTGAGTTTTACCCTGATGCCTTTCATAGGAGTAAGTAGTGGCCCATGTTTGGAGGCAAGAGTCTAGCTCAGCATTTTCCAGGTGGGAGAGGCGCGGGACATGAGTTCCGTGCATACCAGGTGGGAAGGAATGATTGGTTTTGGGGTCAGGCAGACTATGTTTGAATGAGGCTTCTGAGAAGCTCTGTCCCCTTGTTGCAACATGGGATAATTCGCATCAACCACACAACATGATTGCGAAGTTTAAATAAGGAGACCCCCTCACGAGGCCGTCTGCCCCAGGATGCAGTAGCTCGGAAGGGACTTCACCGAATTGACAAGGTGCATTTATTTCATGGGAGAGCCACAACTTCTAGTTCCATGTTATTTCTGAAATATAAGTCTAATTTGAAAAACAAAACAAGTTAACTAATGAATTCAGCTTTTGTAGGCTCCCAAGAACAAATCTCAAGACAAGCCATTACCATTTATTTCCCTAGGAAGAATGAGCATTCAGAAAAAAATATTACTCAGAGAAAAAGCTTTAAACATTAACCACTGTTTTTCTGATGAACCTCGAAGGTTACAACAGGAAACGTGCTTATCAATTATAGAAATAATGTTTTTAGATTACAGCGCGATGGGAAGCAAACACCAGTAGGAGTCACCGCTAAGCTATGGAAATACGGAAGGCGTATCGATCCAAAGTCTATGTACTAAAGGATGATGCTGTCTGGTTTGGGGGTGCGGGTCCTCTCAGGATGGCTCCAAAGGAGCAGACACCCCACTGCCATGTGTGTGGGGGCAAGAGCTCCCCCATCCCGAGACTATATCCCCAAGCCTCCATGTCAGCTCTTTCTTTGGGGATGGCATTCCTGGACATGAAATGGACTTTCTGTTCAGTAAATCTTCTGTCAAAAAATGACCGATTTTATTAAATTTTCAAAGGTGACCTGTTCGGAAGAATGCATGGGGAATGGATGACTTTGTTTTTTCTACTTTGTTCAAATCTGGTCAATTTCATGAAGTTTACCATTTTTGTAAGAGGATGACGAGAATTAGGGCTGTAAATCATATAGGCAAGTGTGAATGTGGGTGGGGCTTCAGGGCATTTCTGGTCCTTGAAATGACTGATCCCTAAGGAGGGGCCCCAAGGCCACCTCGAAGGTCCTTGTCATGGAGCTGATTTCCACCTGCTGAGGTGCACCTGAGCGAGACTAACACTGATGCTGTCACAGTGCATCTCAATGGCAAGGCGGGGCAGATTGTGAGTCTCTTGGATCCACGAGTATGTACAGTGCACGTGTTTCCAGCACTGTTCTGAGTGTGTTTCTTTCCATGGGGAGCAACCCAGAAGTTCCAACTCCACTGGTCCAGATCAGAGCTCCCCAAAATTTTGGTTGGGAAGCCTTATGGGTAAAAACCAAATCCAATACGAATCCCAATACAGATTTAATAGAAATGCTGCTGCTATTTTCTGTATAAACACACAGAGATTTAAAGGATGAGGCAAGAGGTAACTAGAAATAAGGGCTGTAAAATTTTCTTTGGGCACCAAGCAGAAGACTCCCTCTTCTAGTGCACCTCTCAGTGCTCAGATTAGAATAAAGTGTTTCAAATTTCAGATCACACATTAGTTCAATTTTGTACTTGATTATAGTCCAAAGGCACTTGTGGGAAATTTACTCATTACTCATCGATGGTCCATTCAGAATACAAAAATTTCAAGAAAGGACTTAAACGCTTTACTAAACCCCTCCTTCAAGTAGCCTATTCACGGTGTCCATAAGAGAAGAGAAATAATAACCAACAGCCGACTCGTTCAGCAACTATTTATAGTCCTACATATATTTCCTTTATAAAATAAAGTCTTGGGGGAATTCAATTTTATAGAATAAATTTAGTTTATGAATTTTAACAAGAAATCTTATCATTATCACTTTAAAATTATTTTACAGGGTTACATTTATGTAACTGGATGCTTGTTCAAATGTTAATTCCTAATTCACGGGAATTATTGCCATTATTTTCGCTAATATGCTAATATGGAGAATGTCAAAAAGAAAATTATATTTTCAACTTTTAGCCATAAAACATTCATTAAGCCTAAATTGCAGCTTCAGGTTTCTGGCTTGAACAGGGCGTATCTGGAATAAATTCTGACACTGGAGGGTGTAATTGGCGGGACGAGGAAGCTGTCACCCCCAGAGCTCGGTGCCAGGCCTCTGCCGGCCTTTTCTACCCACGTCTCACTCTTACTCAATTCTCTCTGAGTTCAGACTCATCTTCGTGTGTGAGGAGAATATCAGCCCAGTGGCGGGCAGCCCAGGGCAGGCCTTGGGTCGGCATTCATGCCATGGAACCCTTCATGCCATGGAACCCCTTGCAGACAGAGCCCACCAGGCCTCTGGTCAAACTCTCCTCTGCACCCTGGGTTTTAGCTAGACTCTCTCTCCAGGCCCCTGGCAGCTGGTCAGCCCAAATGTCTCTGTCCTGCCCACAAGCGAGGAGAGAGGTGGCCATTTCCAGGCCAACCACAACAGTGTCACCACCTGAGTCAGGAGAAAGTTGCTTCTGGAAGCAGGAGGGGAGAGGAGGAGAAATAGAGGCTCAGAGAAACCCAGGCAAAATGGTGCTGCCTGCTGAACAACGATCTTGGTCCTCTGCTTCAGTATTTCCATGGCTTTTTGTACAATATTTCCCTCTATAAATATTTAATTCCAAGATAGATGATTTCTAGTGAAGACTTGAGAAGCAGAGAGTATAACAAATATTAATTTTTCCAAACTCCTAAGTGGAATCAGTAACAGAACATATAAGATGACCTGGAAGGCATTCAGGTCTTACTGGAAACACAGAACATAATTTCTTGCTTCAAATATTTTATATATTTATTTCCATCTTGACATTAGAATAGTAAACCACTCCTCCCCTTGCTAAATTGGTATGCATTTAAGACATTAAATGGTTTCACTGTCCTGCTTAGGAACCAGATGATACAGCCTCTCATGAATATGTAAATCAACCCCTCTAAGCACATTATTAATTATTTCAAAAATAGTTGGAGGTCACCAGCTCACAGCAATTTCTGTGCATGAAGCCTCATTAACACAAGACATTGCACTGCAAGGAAGAATAAAATTTTATCACTGGTACTGCGTGTGTGTAAGTGTGTGAGTGTGTGTGTGTGTGTTAAGTGGCCAAAATAACACAGTTGCGGACACAGCCCTAGCAGGTGCCGCTAGGTAACCCTTGGGTGATGAGGGGAGGGCCGTGAAGGAGCAGAAACTGCAGGAGCACAATTAAAAGCCACCTGTCTGTGTCAGGAAACGTGAGCATAAGCTCGAAGACTGTTTCTGTCTCAAATAAATGACAACCTCTTGACCCAGAGGCCACAGAAGGCCCTGCTTTCATTGGAATCAAGTTGGAACAAGCTGCAGAAATCTGAAGCTCAGGAAGACACAACACACTTTCATTGCCTGAGATGCTGGTGGGACCTCAGGGGTCTAACCCAGCACCCCTGTAACCTGCGCCCCTCTGAGCTCTCCCAGGCCCTCTGGGTGGGGGGTGTCAGCAGCCAAGTGCTCTCACCTAGCCCGAGGGACAGGCTGAGGCAGAATCAGCCACAAACAGCACGCAGAGCTGGAGACAGGCTCCTGATCACCGACGCACGGAGGCGGATCGTCACCGTGCGGAGTGAGCTGGGCCTTCAAGTCTGTGGTACAGAGGAGACGTGACCCATCAGGGTGTAATGAGGCTGATCTTACCCCAGCAACTCTCCACTGTCACAGTCTAACTTGACTTTGTGCTTCTGATGGTGAGCGCGGAGCGCACCCGACGAACAGGCTAAGACACTATTTTCACACCAGGGTGGGGAAGACAGACGTGTAGCCGGGACCTGGATGGAGAACGTGCATAACCGGGGTGCGTGGATGCTGGGCACTGGGTGACCTGTACTTGTAGCCAGAGTTTTCTGACTGGAATACAGCTGGAATTCTAGATGTTTCTGGCGAGGGAACTGTGTGTGGCAAAGGCTTCCAGGCACCAACTTGGAAGTGAACAGCCAGCTACTGCCTCTGGTCATGTGTTGCTGAGGGCAGTTCACAGCGCTGGCCTCGTGGGCAGCACCGAGCCCCCCATGTGCACAGGCTGTGCCTCCTATGTGTGTGGTCACTCTCTGTGACATTCACACAACCACAGGCTGTGTTTAAGCGACAGGTGACTGCAGAGTACAGACAGAGTACAGTACACACTGGTGGGGACGCTGAGAGGTCACGAGCGTGGAGGACACCTTCTGGGAGGGAAGAGGGGGCTGCAGTGGGGAGCTACAGCGGGCCTGGCGCCCTGGCCTCTCCTGGCCTTCACCTGGCTGGAGGCTGCCTGGTGCTGGTGGCTATGCAGCCCCAACAATAGTGTCTCAGCTCAGCTGTGGATGCGGGATGTGACTCGTGAATTTCAGAACACACCACGCCAGTTAAAAAGTCAGTTCCTATGCGAGTGATGAGGGTGGCCATCCTCCGGCCTCGGGAGCACTCTCCAGCCTGGAGCGCCCAGCACTGACTCCAGGACCTGCCGACTGCTGCAGAGACCAGGGAGAGGGAGTGGACAGCTGTGCCTTGACAAAGAGAAGTTTTCAGACAGCTGCTTTGAATAACTCTGTAGCTATCTTTAGCATATATAGGCGTCTTTCTAGAACTCTGGGCAAGCAATACATTTATACTTGAGAAACAGTTTACTTTTGCCCTTATAGACTCAGATAGAATGTTCTTCTGAAGAGTTCAGGGCAGAAGTGGGTGGAAGAAATTATTTTTGCTTTCTCTGCGGGCTGCTGGGAGTAGTTGTACCTAATTTCTAGAATGTTATTTTATTTTTAACCCTTAGGACATGGGAGAAAAAGAGAAAAGGCATTTTGGGAAATCAACTCCCGAGCAAAGCAAGGATCAGGGCTGAGCTGACATGGACGTTTGGACACGGGCTCCTCCCAAGAGGATGGCAGCAGCGCTGCTGGGAGCTTCTGCAGACATGTCTGAGGCACTTGAGTTGGGATTCATGAGGCACACGTGAGCCAACAATCAGAGAAGCCGTGTCCTTCAGTGGTGGGTTCTGGAAGGCAGTGTCTCCAAGGCCCCGCCGACAGTGGTGCAGACCCTGCTGGTCTAATAGAACGGGCCCCTGCGCCCCATCAATTCCGCCCTACAGCTCTTACTCTGGTCCTTGTCATGTACCAGTCACTCCTTATAATGAAGCTGCTTGATGGAGAGCCGTGTCTGCCGCGAGCTGGAGAGGGAAGCTGAACAGCCGGTCAATAAATTTTCCGTTTTCCGTCCTCTTCACCAGCCGCACAGACCGGCTGTGCTCCCGGCACTGTTGGCCTTTCCTGCCGGGCACCCCACCTCCACTGTGTGCTTGGGGCGGGGGGCAGGCGGCTGGGTTCTGGGACTAGGGACATAGGAGGATGTGACCAGCACCACTTCCAGGCCTGACCTCTAAGAATTCTCCAGGCTGATGTCACCTCCCCCTCTGCCCACTGCCCTGGGTTAAAAGCAGCAGCGGCTCAAGGATGCTGAGAATGACCGAGCCAGGAGGTGGCATAAGTCCAAGTCTGGGGCCTGGAATGCCACTGTGGGGTGCATCCCCAGCCACCCCACGCTGGACCATAACCTGACCGAGGTCCTGAGATTTCAGTGTTTTTCCTAGAGAAGTCAGGCCCCGGTTCCGACATCATGGACTCACCCTCCATGTCAAAGGAAAACCATCAAAGTTGCCAAACCACTCCCCAAGCTCCCCAATAAAACAAAAAAAATGTTTGGCATCACCTCAAAATTAGGAAGTCTGATTTAATTTCAGTAAATCTGGGGCAAAAGTACATTGCTTTGGCTTCAGGCTTGTCAGCTGCTGTAATCTACTGTTGCTGCCTCGTGGGACTGACAGGTACTCAAGATCGAGGAGCGAGGAAGAGAACGAGCTGTGCATTGCATGCAGACAGACAGACAGCCGTGGAGAGACTATCTGTGTGTGCGTGGATGGGCTTCCAGGCAGTTTGTTAATGTTTCATCTCAGTACATGGATTGCTAAATTGCTTTTCAGAAATACATGAATTACTAGCCAGACCGGCTCTGAATGTGTGTCCATCACACTGTCTTGCACACCTTCTATCAGCGATTCTTCAGGAACGAGGCAGGGTGGACTTTCACTTTGTGTTGTGCTCATTTGTGTGTCCTCTTTGGCGATCTAGCCTTTTATAGCTCCTTGATTTCTGATGTGTTTTTGGGAATTATATTGACTTGATTCTTTGTGTGTTTGGGAGAGCAATGCGCAAAAGTCAGAACATCATTTTGTTGAATTTTATGTCAAACACCCTAAGTAGATGCCTCCTTGATTCTCTAGGCATCAAGAATTTTTCTGTATCTTGAAAGGTCCAGAACTCTCTGCCTCATGCTGCATGTTGCCGACGAAGACTCTGAGGGCCCTAGTAGGCTGGAGTTGCTGAGTGAACATACAGCATAGAAAGGAAATCTCACGCTAAGCTACACGGAAACGGAGATTATATGAAAAGTCATATAGAGGAAGTGGTTCATCCGGAATGGGGAGAATAACAGGGTCCGTTCCAACAGAGTTTTGTGGGGATTCAGTGGGTGTATGCGGGACAGCACTAGGGGTGGAAGGGGCGCTACTGCACCAAGGACGCAGTAGCAGCCCTCATCAGTAATTGTGTTTGATTCACTGGGAACTAAGATTTGGCATTCCACTCCTATAAGGCACAAGGAAAATTGTGCTCAAATGAGAAGCCTACACTAAGGAAGGAGTTCGTGCTTGACGGGTGATTTAGAGCAGTTTTAATTATTCATCATAATAATGATGACAGTGACAAAGGTTGACTGGTGGTAGATTAGCCAGGTCCTGAGGATGTGGATGCCTGCAGTTGAGCTTTGAAGGTGCTTTGCTGAATGAGTCTAAAAGAGATTTGAAAGAGCAGACTATGGGAAAAAGAACATTTTGTTACATACGTTTTGACAGCAAGTGGCATCAGGCATTTATCCAGAGATGGTGAGTTTACATGGACACCGCTAACAAGACTCTTGGTATGCGGATCACTTAGCAATATGACAAACTCTGTCGCGCTCTTGGTGGCTTCCGTGGAATCAGTGTTGTTTGAAAAGTAGTTTGCTAATTCTATTACAGCCTGTTTTTGATGTAGCGTGCAGAGTTCCAGAAAATGGATCTCAGTTTTTTTCTCATAATGACTCTGTTCAAATACCACTACAAGATTTCCCAGACTCTGGAGATAGTGAACAAAGGATTGGGGGGACAGGACAGTTTTGTGTGGCTGGGGAAGTGTGTGTGTGGATGTGGAGGGGATAAACGGCTGTGTTTGCCACAAGTGTGGAAGAGCATTCTCCGGAGTGCCCGGAGACACCTGCTCACCCTGTGGTGAGCAGTGCCCACACTGCCAGGAGCCCGTGATCTAGCATGTGGACAGCAGAGAAGCCCGTGGAGAATGCCAAGGTGGGAATACACCCCAGGCATGTGTGAACACTTATGCACCAACAAATCTTCCCATTCACAGCTTCAGGCAAACCCCCAAGGTCAGAACTAGGGCGTCCAGCACCCACAAAGCTCCCTTTCCACACAGCCTTAGTTCCTTTCTGGAATTAACTGCCAGTTTTGTTTCTGTACATACAATTAAATCTTATTTATAGGATTCATAGACACTGACACAACCTCACAATGAATCCCACTGTGGGGAGACTGTCACATGGAATGATATGGATTCAATCAATTCTAGTCCCTGATAGTCTGTTGCTTCTATTTATAATCAGAAAAACTTTGATTTTCTATTTTTGTTTTATTACTATTTTATATCTCTTGCTCTGTGTTCCATGAATCAATGCAAAGTCAACAAACCAAGGAGAGAAGATGGCCAAACAGATGGACGGTGAGTCGTGCTCCATGACTGACTGACAGGGCGTGTCAGAGAAACACTGACCCACAGTCAGAGCACATTGAGGTACACGGTCCACTACGTGCACGCGTGTGCATACATATGTGTACTGTCGGTGGCCTCTGGGAACATGTGCTTCCATAACAACCATCACACACACCAGCCTTGGTGTTGTCCACTCTCCTCAGCACCCCAAGGCACCAGCTCTGGCCTTATTTCAATGTGTCCCTATAGCAACGTATGGACCTAGTCCTGTTGTATAATCCCCACTTTACAGGAGAGCCCAGGGCACACGAGGCCACGTGACCGCCCCAACACTGCAGAGGGCAGGTGTCAGGCAGGATCTGAGCCCGTGTACATGGAGGACAGTGCCGAGGGGTCACTGCTCTCTGGAAGGCTCACACAGGGCTCAGTGGGGTGCAGAGCGGTCAGCCCTCACCAGGCAAAGGCTGACACTGGTGCTCCCGTCCTGTGGGTGACCAGCCCATCAGGCTTCTCAGTGCAAAGAGGGCATCAAGGGGACAGTGAGGCCCCCACCCCAGACCCTGGGGGGCCCTTTCACACAAGATCACCTGCTATGGATCAGTTGTCTCATGTTAACTTAACTAACACAGCTAAAGCACATGAGTGACTCAGGTGGTTCCTGTGAGAAGGCGTTACCCGGGACACTGGTGGGTGCATTGCGGGAGGTGAGCGCCCCTGCCCTCCCCACAGCTGCCCCATGCGCGCCACACGTCGAGGTGAGAGGCTGTTACACACGCAGGGCGTCTGCACACCAAGCAAGTGATAAATGAGGAGCGAGACCTGTTGAGAAAGGATCCAAGATACTCCAGATTTGTATGAAATAAAAAAAAAAGAAAATGTATAATAACATCTGAAGTCTCTTTTCACAAACTAGGGGGAAATATTTATGATTCTAGTCACAGAAAAAGAGGCCAATGTCATACATGATGATATATGACAAACTGAATTATTGCTTTGTTGTGCATGTCTTGGGAGAGCGGTACCAGGCCATCATTGAAGAAGAAGGCCTGGGATGAAGACAAGGCTCGTCTCCACCTCAGCCTGTGTATCTGCTACATTCTCTTTTAATAACAAAGTACGAGAATATGCGACTTTGTGCTTCCTGTTAGACATTAAAGGAAAGAGTAGTCAAGGAAGAAGAACTCTCAATACCAAGCGCCATTTTTTAAAGTAACAGCAAAGCTCTGTGGAGGATTATGTTTAAATAATCTATAATGACAGAAATCCATCCATAGAAATATTTAAAAGAATTTCAAAGAAAAAAAATAAGATTGATTCATTCCCTGCCGCACTCATATTAAAACAAAGTTGAACCCAGGAGGTCATAAAGTTCTGAGGATGTCACCCCCATCACTAATGAACCAAACAACAAAAAAATTTATAAAGATGTTTATAGGAAACTAAACTATTATAGAATCCAATGGGCTAGAACTGGACCATGCAATTTTTTTTTAATGTAGAAATTGTTACCGATCTTGCGGCAAAGAGCTAGCAACATTCAAGCTAGTTTCCATGCAATCCTTACAATAATGTGACTGGTCTGACTTTGTCAGTCTTCCTGTGAGGCAAGGCCCATCCTATGCTGGCTAAAAAATAAATTTGAAAATCGTACTCACTTTACCTGTAGCACAAAAAAAGATGATTTTTTTTGATACAGGAACGCAAGCAAATCTTAAACATATGAAAAGATGTTTAACTTTCTCCAGGAGAAGACAAAAATACTAGCTGGAAATACCATTTCCCCAAATAAAGGCTGGAAAAAACTCCCAAACCCTTTCTGCTACTCTGCTGGTGAGACGGCAGGGGAGCCGCTCTTCCATACTGCTGGCGGGCACAGACTGCAAACAGCAGAATATACATCTCCCCTTTGATAGCACAACCCTGCTCTTAGTCCTCTTATATCAATGCTACGAAAGCCATAAACACATGTATGCACACACTCTATTTGTTGTAATAAAAATATAATGTTCATAAATATTTGCAATATCTACAATAAAAAATGAAAACTAAGTGTTCCCCTGTAAGGGAAAAATAAGGTATATCCACACAGTGGAAGTCAGGAGTGCTATTTTTTTAATGGAAGAAATATCTGAGTGTTGCTAAGGAGTGATCTACAGACAGCATGTAAGGCAGAGGGGAAAATCAAGGTGAAAAAAATGTGTGCCGTATTCCTGAGAAAGGGAGGATGTACATGTACTCTCTATATTGGCATCACTGTTTCTCTCCATACATGTTTTTATAATGGGGGATTTAGATACAGTGGTTTCTCTATAGGAGGGAAAAGAATATTGAAGATAGTGGGGACAAGCACTATCTATTACATTCTTTGAATGTAATTTGTCTTACAGTTTTGACGCTGGATTCATTTTAGTATTTAACATAATTACAAAACAAATTTAAAAGTCATGTAAAGGTAAAAACACAGGAGGAATCAGTGACCTAAGTGTGCAGTCACTGTACATGACTCTAAATCCCCATGGGGACACACTGAACGATAACACACACCAGGAGCTGGACACTGCTGTCAGTCACCATAATTCAGCGATGACGCTAGTATCCTAATTACTCTGGTGTGTGCACTGTGAGCTAAGACAAGGGAGTACCTATGCTGATGTCACTCAGTCACAGGATTCTGGACGACAGGAAGCCACAGCAGTTGCTAGATTAGTGACTTGGAAGAACCATTCCTAGCACTGAAGATGAGCTGGAAATGCCAACATAAATAACGCTGTAGTTTTATGCACTTTTCAAAAAAAAGTGTATATTCATCTAGGTCTAGAAACAGTGACCAGCCTAGTAATAATGAACACACCGAGAGGCAAGAGTGTAACTGTTACAGGGCAACACAGATATAAAACAGGTTGCCTGACTGTGGGTCCTCATCTGTGTGCTTAAAGGAGACTTAAACTGTAGGCACACAAAAAAGGTTAATCAAAGGTTTATTTACAAGGGAAGGGGAAATGAGGAAATGAACAACTCAGGGAAAAAAAGAGGGAGATAAATTCTTAAATGTGTCCTACTGGTTCTGCCGACCTGGAATCCCAAGTGACCCACTGACACCGACACCAAACCTATCTGGCCAAGAGCACGAGCCGAGAGAGCAAGACCCGCTCACATGGCTGGTTAAAGTCACAAGCCAGAGAAAAATGGCTGCTTAACTCCTCGCAACCTCCCTTTGGGGATCCTGGGATTTGTAATTCCCAGTGTCTTGATGGAGTGGGGGTGGCGTCCACAAAGCCTGTATGGAGTTTGCTCAGGACAGCCTTTCCCCCTAACATAACTTCTACATACTATTTTCTGTTAAAGGAATCAGGGCTCCTTAGAAAAATGGCCAATTCCAGGTCACTGGCAAGAATCAGAAGAAAAGTCCAGGCTATCTTGTTCTGCAGAAAGCCTGGCTAATGTGTGCAAGGGGTTCATTGTAATATTTTCCTTTACTTCATATGTTTGACAACTTCCATAACAAAGAAGGTTTACAAATTTTAAAAAAAGAGAGAAATAAATGTTTTTATAAGGGCCTTGAGTGTGAATAGACAATTTGAAAGTGGAATTTAGAATTGATTCATAGATATAGTTTTGTGAAACAAGAGGGTTCTCAGTACAAAATTATCAATTAAAATATTAAAAATGGAATCTCCAAATCTTCAAAATGTTTCCCTGACTTTTGAACCCATTTGCTAAAACTACAAAAGTGTGATACCATTCAATGAGCTTTCCTTAAAAAAATGCACATATATAATGTCCTCAACGACTGACACATACATTATGCAAATCTTAATAAAAATATTTCATTGTTGTCAGATACAATTAAAAATGAGTATCACAATTCACAAAGTTAACAATGCAAATAACCCATTCCTTTTGAATCTGTGCATAATTTTGAGGTAGATTTTTCAACTATGATCAATTAAAACTAAGTACCAAAATAAATTGAACTTAAAACCTCATCACTGAACCAAGGAATCATACAGTTTCAAACCACAGTACAAAATCAATGAAGCATCTGCTGTCATTCTCTATGCATATATACATTATACATGTGAGTATGCAATGAGGTGGGAACTCCCCCACTTCACTTCACAATGGGGTGATGATCTAAGCATAATTTCAGAAAACATGTGGAAGCTACTCTTCCTGACCTCATATTTGGTCACAGAGTCCTACATTTGACTCTAAAACACAAGCAAGCAGAGAAAAGAAGTAAATTTGACTTCATCAAAATTAAAAAAAATTGTGTATTAAAAGATGTTAAAAAGAAGAAGACAGCACACAGAATGGGTAAAATGTCTGCAAACAATATACCTGATAGAAATTTAGTATCCAGAGTGTATACAGAACTCTGGTAACTCAGCAATATAAAGACAAACAACCCAATTGAAAAATGGGCAAAGGACTTAGCTATTTCTACAAAAAGCTATACAATGGCAGACAAACACGTGTGAAGATCTGATATCCTGGATACACAAGATACTGGAATTGTTATTGGAAATGCAATTAAAACCACACTGAAATACCACTTCACACCTAATAGGATGGTTACTCACAAAATAGGAAAATAGCAGGTGTTAGTGAGGATGCAGAGAAACAGCAACCTTTGTAAGTTGCTGATGGGTATGCAAAGTAGTGCAGCCACTATGGAAAATAGTTTGGTGGTTCCTCAAAAAGTTTAACATAGAATTGCCACACCACTGACTGATCGCACTCCTGGGTATATATCTAAGAGAAAAAAAAAAAAAAAAAAAAAACTTCTCCACACAAAAACCAGTACACAAACATTTACAGCTGCATCAGTCACAAGGCAAATTTTGGAAACAATGCAAATACACATCATCAATCAACATATGAATGGAAAAAAGGCAGCATAGCCACACAATGGAATATTACACAACCATGAAAAGGAACAAAGTACTGACACATGCCGCCACTTGGATGGACTTCAAAACAGTATGCTAAGACACAAGTAACATATTTTGTGATTCTTTTCATGTGAAATATCTGAACTTGGCAAATCCATGAGTCAGAAAACAGACTAGTGGTTGCCAGGAGATAAGGACAAGGGATAATGGAGTGTGATTATCGTGGCCGAGGGAGATTATTCTGCAGTGCTGAAAAAGTTTGAAACTAGAAGAGGTGGGTGGTCATTGCTTAACAATATGCATCCATGAGATGCCACTGAATCATACCCTTTAAAATGATTAATTGAACGTCACACCAACTTCATCTCAATAAAAACAATACACATAATAGTAGTATCATAGTATTAACAGTGCATATAACAGCATTAATAGTGCAAGCAAAGGTTATTTTATAATGGTGAAGGTAAAATATATTTAAAATATTGAGTATTTTAGCTTTATCTCATTCTTTAATGTTTTATGCATGTTCTTTCATATATATTGTGTCTATGGGCAAAATTCTTAGCAATGGGGAGCACAATTTAAAAAATTGGGCAGTACTGTGTTAAATCCAGTATAATAAATTTATACCTTGCAGGGTAAAGCCATCGATGAACTTTATGTACTTTAGCCAAAAAATATTTAAAAATGTATTTCAATGTCTTTCTGCAGGTCCTATATCTTCTAATTCAACACAACTCCTTCATATCCTACTCCTTTATATTTTTTGTTATCCAAAAAATTAACATTTCTTGCCAACCAATGGACAAACAGATATTTGAAAATACAACTTCTTAGGTAAACCTATGTCAACCCAAGCTTAGTGAATCCAAAAGTATGTGGACCCAATTACATTGACACTTTTCCTTCTGTTCTTAATTAGCCGTAGAAATGAGGGGAAATGCGCCAGACTCACCCACGCAAGGCAGCGAGTATCCCAGCTCGGGGTCATGGAGGAACTGCCGGTCGTTCAGCCTGGTCACGCAGTATAAGTGGAAACAGTCCAAGCAGATCACGTGGCGGTCGCTGCACTGGAAGACCAGGACGGGGCTCCTGCGCGGGCAAAGACAGACACTGCCTTTAGTACTTCTCAGGCTGGAAGGGCAGCACTAACCCTAACCCTTTCTGTAACCCTCAGAGGCACTTAGGGCACCTCTGAGTGAAGGCCTGTGCCCCTAGCCTTGCTCTCACACCTGCTAAGGCTACATCTTCAAAATCGGATGTGCCCCATAAATAATAACAAACATTGGTCTTCTTACTTTTACATTTTCTATGGTAACACATTTGCTACTCAGCTGTTAAAACCCCTGCTCAGATACAACCTCTCTACAAGCCTCCCTTGACTCATAATTTAACTAACCTATTAACCCCCCATCCACATACGTGTGTGCACGTGTATATTTCTATAGATCCACTGCTCATCGTGGTGCCGGTATGTGTCTGCTCTTATAGACAGTGATCTTGAAAGTAGACTGTGGATACATTTCATTGATATTCTCATAGTGCCTGCAATGTAAGTTCCTAAATAAATGTTTCTTAGATTTAATTATAATATATGGAATCTGAATTTCCCCAAAGTCAGAAGAAAAATTACTCTTGCACCAAAGTAGTATATTAAACAGTCACTCATATTTCACTAGCAAGTAGAAAAGTAGAATTTAGATATAAAATATTATCCAGCAGAGATTCTTCTACACAATATTGTCTCTTGTGCCACGCCCATGCCAAGCAAATGTGCAATTTCTTAAATTCAGTTTTGGAGATTACTAATAAATTGATATGTACAGCTTCTAAAAAGTTTAGATTTCCCCTAAAATGCTCTATGGAAAAAGCACTTCCTGAAAGCCATGCATTTTTGCTAGCAAATAAATCACAGGAGTTTATGACAAAAAGCAGACAAATTGAATACATAACATGAGATCAGGCCCAAGGCAATTTTAATAGCAAGAAAGTCATTGAGGTTTATTTAGATGAGTGTATTCTTTATGTAATAGAGCCAAATACAAGGTATTTTTCATTTCATACCCATTTCTTAAGATATAAGAGATGTAAATAAGCCCTTTATCCAGAAAAAATAAATATTAATATGGGATGATTATTTTTAACACTGAAAATTTTTTCAAATTTCTGTTTTCCCATTTATTTTGAAGCAGTAACTAGTACGAAACAAAATGGGGAAAGTGCTGGCATCTTGACACCGTGGATCCCGAGGACCCCAGGGAAGGTAACCTGGGCCGGAGCGCCCCGGGGCTGCCTGTGCTTCTGTCCCCGCCGCCGAACCCACCGACGTCTCACAGGGCCGCCGTCACCACGTCCCAGGCCTTTCTCAAATAGCCACTGACTGTCCTGAGCCTCCACCTGTCTCTCTCTTCAGCATCCCCTCAGGGCAATGACACCGGACCCCCAACTTCCACACGTCATAAACACACCCCACGCACGCTGGGTCCCCGCAGAGCAGCCGCCTGACCCCTCCTTCTCTCCAGAGCCCCGTTCTGTGAGAAACAGGCCCCATCCTGGCGCCAGCAACAGCGTCTACTCAGCCTTTATCGACCCGGAACTGCTCCCCACATGCGGAGACACTGCAGAGATGAGAACATCTTTTGTATAGGCAGGTGGACAAGAACCTTCACCACTACCCTACAGGAGAAAGGAAAGTCCTCCCCAGCCAAGCCAGTCAGCACAGCTGCCTTGTGCTCCAGAGGAGAGGGATGGCGCGTGACGACGCACAGCCTTCGGCTGACCAAGCATGTCGTTCCCCTCCCGTGAGGGGGAAGACTAGAAAGAATTTTGTTTGGCGTGTACACAGCAGCCCACATGTACAGCTGTGCCCGTCAGTTAGAGAAGACATGGCCCAAAGGAACTGAGACTTTCTAGATGGTTCCCGCAACAGCCTCCACTTCCCCGACGCCAGCCTCTCAGAGCGGTCGATGCACTAGACGCAGGGGTCCCCGCATGAAGGATCCGATGTCTGGGACACGCAAGGACACACTCAACGAAATAAAGGCCATCTCGCCTCTCCCAGCAAGGAGTGAAGCCGAAGCCACTTGCAGAGACGCCACAGAGGGAAGCAGCTTCTCCCGGACAAGGGAGAGTCCTAGAAGCAAGCCAGGCTGGTACCAGCTCGCTTCAGCCTTGCCCAGAATATGGGCATGGAGGAAGGTTGTCCAGGCTGGCAGGTAACTGACCCTCATCATCAGGCAGAGCAGGAGCTGTGGTATCCATCTCTGTCCTCTAATGGCAAGTGGACTAGAGCAGTGGCGAGGGCTTGAGAGGTGCATGGGGAGCTTGACGTGGGGGCCCTTTAGAATCACCTCTTGCAGGAGCTCACAGCAGCAACACTTATTACAAAAACTAATAGACATCAGAGAGGACTCCAGCGCAGGTTTACCTTGAGCGAAAACAGGAGGCGTGGATACCCGATGAGAGAGGCCGCGAGGTAGCGAGAGAGGAACGCAGCAGGGCCCCGGGTTACAAGATACGCAGATGAGACCCGGGTAGTCACGTCGTGGGCAGATGCTGTCCCGGGCAGAGTGGGGGGCTGAGGGCAGGCTCCGGGACAAGCAGACTCAGGCTCTCCCCAGTGCCCCCCACCTCCTGACTCTGTTTCCACAATAGTAAGGCTGACCAGTGGGTCCAAGGAGAAACGCAGAGATGACCATGTGTGAGGTCCAGGACCAGGTCAGAGGACACTGCAGATCTGCCCGTGCTCTCTGCGGGTGGCCTGACCTGAGGGACATCGGCGGCCACTCTCCCCTCGGACCATCCTCCGGAGGAGCCCAGCGGCCCAGCACGGAGCCTCCTGCCCACAGCCGGCTCTGGCCCGAAGTCCCCACTCCCTCGGTCACCGCGAGGCAGGTCCTCCAGCCAGGGTAAGCTCTCGGCCACTGTCGCCCTGGCTGCCCTCCCCAATGCTACTCCGTGACACTCCCCGAGCAGGGACTGTCCGCCTGAACTGCCCCCCACGTCCTGGCCCAGGAAACCGGCGGTGGATGTGACCAGCTGGCTGTCTTCCTTCAGAAACCTTGAGAACTCCCGCGGTCATCTGAAGCCACTAGGTTTGGGGATGATTTTTTATGTGGGAATATAGTAGCCACACAAGGTCAGAGGAAGAAGGGACCCCCTTAGACAGCACGCCTAAATGTGTGAATTTATTTATTTTAAAAATTTATTTATTTATGCATAGAAGAACTGGGGCGCAGGCCAGAGGTGTGGGGTTGAGAGGATTCACCAGAGAGAGAGTGGGGAGCAGAACAGGCAGATCTACTGAAATCCACTGCTGAGGGAGCAGCGGGATGACAGGAGAGGTCTGCAGCACCATGTGGGTAGCTCCCTGGCCGGGGATTGAACTCATGCTGCAGAGGCTGCAGATAGCTTCACAGTGCTGTGCTTATTAACCCATGGTGCCACCTGGAAGTCCCTAAATTTATGAATTTAGTGACATTAGTGGCATTTGAAAGGGAACAGAATTCCGGCACGTGGAGCCAGAGGAGGCTTCGAGTTACCCTGGCCAACAGGTATCTCCATTTACCCTAGAAGCAAAACTCAATAGTAATATATAAATAAACATACATTATATATATATATATATATATATATATATATATATATGGAAAGTGCAGTGAAAAGCGATGATGCTAGAATTACTCTAGAACATGTCATTAAAGAGATAGAAATGAAACCCTCACCAGGCAATCGTGGTCAGTGAGGCTGTGTGTGGAGCTGGGGGTGATGTTAAGTGAAATTAGTCAGAGAGTGAAAGATAAACATCGATGATTTCACTCATCTGTGGAGCATAAATCATCACACACACGCAGGCAGAATGCAGCAGGAATAGTCTCACTTGGTGAGACAAGAAGGGGAGACCAGGGGAGGGAGTTGGGGATAAGGGAGGGCAGCGGAGGGGGGTTGGCACAGCCAGTCTGGCTGAGCCTGAAGGAACAGGTGCACCTGCTGAGGAGCACGACGTAACCTCAAAATCAAAGCTGAAAATAATTCCTCATTGAGGGAGAAAGTCCTTAAATTCAGCTAACAACTGACCCCTGAAAATTCCCGTCATTCACAGTAGAGTAACACAGACACTTCACCCCTGGTGACCTCTCAAAGCTCTCCACAAACTATTTGTGCAGGAGCAACTGTGACTCCTGGGAATTTAATAAAACATTTGGTTAGATAAAAATAATTAGGGGAGGAAAGTTCCCCCATGAAATTACTTGAATGTGTCCTCTTAACAACTCTCACTTTAAATCCTTTTAGAGACAGCTGACAAACAATAAATAAATGGAATCTCAGAAACCAGATACACTTTCCTTGCCTGCGTTACCTACTCATTGCCCCGCGCGCCACGGAGGAGGAGGAGGCACCCACCACGCTCCCGCCTCAGAAACGCCAGAAACGCCCTCACGCGTCATAGTTCATTACTTGAGTTAGTCAAGTGAGCGATTTCAGTCACGGGAGAGGCTCCTGATCCGAGCTACTAATTGATAGACTCAACTTTGAGAAATTAAAATAAGCTGCAACAGTTGAATGACCTTCAAAAGTCCTTCCAGCAGCCAGGTTGAAAATCCTGCCGTCAGTCCACTTGCCCATTAGCCGGCGTGGAGTCCATCCCCGACAGCCCCGGCAGGTCCCAGGCAGCTCCTTAACTACCCTGCCCCTTCCCACCG
This sequence comes from Talpa europaea, assembly GCF_964194135.1. Classification (NCBI taxonomy): domain Eukaryota; kingdom Metazoa; phylum Chordata; class Mammalia; order Eulipotyphla; family Talpidae; genus Talpa; species Talpa europaea. Next base: position 3,347,543 of record NC_140068.1, on the reverse strand, counting down.
CCTCGGCCCCGCCAGGTCCGCCCCGCTGCACCGATATGTCCTCCTGGGCTGCAGGGCGTTGGCACCAGCCCTGGCCGGGACACCGCGTTTACCCCACGCGAGATTCCTCGTGGCCGAGTCTCCGCAGGGCTCGCTTCCATCCACCCTGCCAGGGCTTCCCAACAACCGCTACCGCAGGCACCGCCGTGTCCATGTCACCGCAGCAGGATGAGGTCCTCCCACCCAAGAGGTCCTAGTCCCAGAGGCTGAAGACAAATGAGTAACTCTCTCCTAGTATAGTGTGTCCACTGGGACAGTTCAGAGCCCCCCCCAGGCAGCCTGAGGGGCCAGCGGGAGCGCCAGGACAGCTCCATCCATGTAGACAAGAGATATTGAGCAAACGAAAAGGCTCCCCTTGTTTATAAAGGCTTTAAATAAAACCTTGGGCCTCGCCAGTGGTGCAGCAGGTTGAGCGCAGCGCGGTGAAGCTGTCTGTAGCCTCTGCAGCTCGGGTTTGATTCCCGGCCAGCCAGGGAGATACCCACATGGCGCAGCAGACCTCTCCTGCCTTGCCCGCTGCTCCCCTCAGCAGTGTCTTCGTTCTGTCTGCCTGTTCTGCTCCCCGCTCTCTCTGGTGAATTGTCTCACCCCCCCATGCCTCTGACCTGTGTACCCCAATTCTTGGATAAATAGATCTTAAATAAATAAAACCTCAGTTAGTGATATAGTGAACATGTTTCAAAATGGTCAAGAGAATGTAAACGCCATCTCTTTTCCTGAATGACAAAATTCCCTTTTCCTAATCCCCAGTCAGTAATGCTACACCCCACGTGTGGCATTAAATGCTAGCGAATGAGAGCATTTCTAGACTCAGCACTTGTCCTAAAGGTTGCTCCATCCTTAGTGTGCAGTTTTATTCCTGGAGATTCACTTGGTTTTGTGCATCCTGTGGTTATAACGCTCACCCAGTTACTCCCTTACGAGCTTGTGACGTGACACCTTCCCGCTCCTCGGGAGCATTCAGCCTTGGGACACAACCTTGCCCACACGCGTGTCAAGAGCAACGGTTCCACTAAGGCTTGCTTGGTGGCCAGCTAAGGGTTTCTTTATTCAGAATCCCCTTACCAAGCTACTGTAGCCCTTTTGATGTGCTGACTTACTCTACTGTCTTGTAAAACAACCAACATTCCACGTAGCAACTGCTTTTTCTTTTTCACACTTTTTTTCCCAATAAATACTTATTGATTTGGAGAAAGTCTTACAAAATCAGAGCTATAATAGAGTTGCGTAAAGATAGAGAGTAGAAGGATAAGGCTTTCTAGAGCATAGACCAGGTCTCCAGGCCTCAAAGGCCTGCTCCCTCTGGCTGAGCCTAAGGCAGCACCTACCCTGTCTCCACCTCCTCCTCCCACCGGCCCTTGCAGTGCAGGCAGCACCTCTGCTAGGTGCTCACCGGTGGTGCTCACCACGGTGGGGCTTGGCCACGATCGTGGTCTGGAGCCAGCGCAGTCAGGCTCCAGCTGCTCCTGCTCCCTCGGCTCCCTCAGTCAGCTCTGCGCTCCAGGCCCTGCCAGATTCCCACAAATCCTTCCGTGCTCTCCGGTGGGTCTCCCGAGAGCTGCCGAAGCACCTTTCCCCTCACGCTCTTATTCCTCTGTGCAAGATTCTTCCTGTCTGTCTTCAATTTTCAGGAAGTGTCAAGGGTCCCCTCCATCCCTCTTCTTTCTGGAAGGCTGTTCAGTAAAACTCCACTAACGCCGGTTCTCCCGCTCGGCCTAACCCCCCGCACTGCTTGTTTCCAGAGAGAGACTTTCATACACAACTCGGCCGTTGACCTCGTCCTTTCTGCAGCTCTGTCTGCTTCTGAGCCCGAGTGAAGCCCCTCACCCCAACTCCAGCGCTGGCGCCTGTGCTGGTGGGGAGACCCCTCGCCCCGACACCAATGCCCGCGCCTGTGCTGGGGGGAGGACTCACGGTTCTGCTTTCTAAGTTCTGTCTGACGGTGGAATAGCTACACCCGGGCACTGCGGGGGAATTAGAGAAGCAACTCAATCCGGTGTTGGGCAGGTCAGCAGTTTCCTGACAGAAGGAAAACATAAAGTAGGGTCCAAAAGGCGAGAACGTGCTAACCTGACCAAGACACTGGGAGGAAGGACGTACGGGCAGGAGGACCAGAGCAGGTTCTCTACGACCTGAGCAGACAGGGTGAGGGAAGAGGAGACCTGGAGCCCTCACTGGCTTTTCAGGCTTTTATTGGGATTTACCCGGTGCACAGCAGGCAGGGGTGTTGCGGGGCCCGGAGGCTGGCAGGCTGGCAGGCCTCCCAGCCCCCAGCAAGTCTTCACTCTTTCTGGGCTCTCCGGGGTTCTCTGGTGGTCTCTGCTGCTCTCGTGGTTCTGCTCTCTGCTTCCCTGCTTCTTCTGGCGTCCCCGTGACACCACCCTTATAAGCCCAGTCTCAGCCCAGGTGTGCCCACTTACACATGCCCACACCCCACTCCAGGTGCCGCCATCAGGCATGCACTCAGGACCACAGGATCCATCATCCATCCTGATGGCGGGAGGGCAGAAAAGCCTGATGCTTTTTCACTTACCCTACATAGGAAAATACACATAAAGTAAAAATCAAGATCAACAAGCGACTATAAACCAGAGACACACTACAGGGTGGGGAGGAGGGGGTAGGATCAAAACAAGGGGGTGGGTATTGTACGGAGACTATGACCAAGAGGAAAATGCATACGTTGTGCAAAAATGAAAAATGATATAAAAATAAAAATATATAAAAGAAAAAAAAAAGAATTAAAAAAAAGAAAATACGCAAGACACGGGAAATGGACGAAACCAGGCAGGGCCAGGAGCTGCGCGCATTTTCACAGGGTGCTCCCCTCTTTACCACAGGTCTCAGATCCTCCAGAAGTTATGCATGAAAGTAAAATAAAAGGATGCTACTTCACAAGCTACACACATGAACTCATCCGTGTTTATATAATATAATCAGTGCAGTTGAATTAGGTTCTATTATTAGAACATTTTAGAGCGTTGATAATAAGCAGGCTATGTAAAATAAAAATATGAAGTCACAGGCATAAAAGGGAACTCGTGGATTATTGATTTTTCCCACTGGTGTCAGTCTTCCAAAACATTTGACTTGAGTGCAGTTTAGCTATTTTTTTTTTTAAAGATTTCTTTCTTTATTTATTTATGCAAGCACTGGGTACAGTCGAAGCACGGGAGGGTGAGAGAATTCACCAGAGCCAGAGCGGGGAGCAGAGCAGGCAGAAGGACCAAAGTACAATGCTGAGGGGAGCAGCGGGCGGCAGGAGAGGTCTGCGCGCCATGTGGGACCCTCCTCCGGTGGCCGGGGAGCAGCCGGGGATCGAACCGGCGCTGCAGAGGCTGCGGGCAGCTTCGCCACCCAGCGCTCAACTGCTGCGCCACCGGGGAGGCCCGCAGCTTAGCTATTGTAGAGCTGACATGACGACTGTTGGCAGGCCAAGCCAACATGCAACATGCACCGTGAGCTTCTAGAAGTGTTAGATTGTAAACATTATCATTTAACCACAAGTATTAGAATTAAAGAGTAAACTTTTTGTTTTCAAAAAGTGAGTTAAATGCTTGAAAGCAGAGTCCACCCTCGTCTGCCGTAATTCATGACAAGGACGTGGCTTACCAGCCGCCCCCTTCATCCTCTGCTTTCCGTCTTGCTTCGGCTCCAGATGCTGACAGTTCTTGCAAACAGTGCACACATCATACCCCAGCAGCTGTTCCACGTAACAAAATGAAATGAAACACTCCAAGGGGTGTTTGGGGTGTGCAAGGAAAACGGTCTCATGAGAAAGGATGACATCACTCTCCCACCCTTCGCCTTACAGAAATAATTTCAGTTCTCAAAACTGTATTTCTAAAAGCCCATTGCTGGAGACGACCGATGTTCCCTCGCGTGCAAGTGCTTCTGAGGAGGGTCCCAGAGCTCCCCCCGGGGGGGGCGCACAGCCAAGGAGAGCGGGCGGAGGCTGCAGAGGGGACTTTCCGGATCCCTCATGTGCACAGAGCTGTTGGGTGCCCAGCGCTTTAGCAGCTGGTGATGCCTCCTCCAGCCCACACTCCTCATTCCTTGCCTTTGTTTTTTCCTTTGTGAAAAACAGCTGGAAGCAGATACGCCCAGATCGACCCCAAGAGCCTCCTGCGAGATTGAGAGATGAAGACAGATCTTGTTTAGATAAGAACCCCACTGTGAAATAAATTGTTCTAGTGTCTCCCCAAATCTCATGACAGGAAATATTAATGGGCTCAGAACCATTCCAGCGGGGAGGAACGTTAGGAGCTATTTAGCATAAGGAATTATTACAGACACGGACTGGTTGGAAACTGATGGGTCTCTGCGGCCGGCTGCAGCCGCCATGGCGCGAGGCTCTTTACTGGGTTTTCGTTCATCCTCACCGGGACTGAGGGCGGGCGAGCAGGATGCCGGGGCTTCTGTGCATTTCACCGAGAAGCACTGAGAAGCGGGTCCCCTGAAGGAGTGTAGTTTGAAGTAAAGAACCCACCTCAGAGGCAAGAGATGCTTCAAATGTGCGACGCCCTTCCGTCGGGAGGGCACCGCCAGGTCCACGCAGGAGGCGAGGAGACGTCCTTTGTGCTTAAAAACATTGCTCCAAGGTCATGGCACGGCAGGCGCCAGGGAGCCACGGGCCTGGGGAGGGACTGGGGAGAAGGTGGTGGCAGGGCCCAGGCGGGGCGCGGGAGGCCGTGCAGGCAGCTGGGCGACGTGGCCCCTGCTTGTCTCCTGCTCGGCTCTTCTCGCTCTAGCAGTTGGGGCTTTCTCCATTTTTAGGAACCTCAGGACCATCCAAGTCCCCAGATCCCAGGGACCACGGTTACCAAGTTCATACCTTTCAAATTACTTTCCAGGGAAATGGAGACGCTGGTGGTTTCTCAACAAATTTAATTGAAAATCTTGGCCTTTGGCTAAAATTAAATAACAACGAGCCTGATCCTAAAAGAGGACATGGACAGAAGTTTAAAAGCATGGTTCTCTTACACACCCAGCCACTCTCTGCTGAAGCCCCCTGGAGTGCTGGCACCGGGCACAACTCGGAGCACAGGCGGCCGAGGAGAGGCCCTGGCACCCCGGGCGAGCCGGCTGCCCCAGACAGTGAGGCGTGAGGAGGACGAGGGACACCTTCAGATGGGCCCTGACACGGACGGAGCAGCAGGGACGGTCGGCAGCAAAGCTGACAAGATTCACAGATGAACTGAGACCGAGGAGATGTGGGTGTTGCACCCAGCTTCTTCGAAACATTTTATGGGGCGCCCCGAGCGGGCTGGTTCCCTGCTGCCCCTGCTTTGCTGACTGGATCCTCGGCACGAGCACACCTTCGGGAGGGCAGGGCTTGCTCTGTTTCCTTCTCTGCCCTCTTTCTCGCTGGCATCAGCCGCGGGAGTTAGGCGGGGCACAGCGCATCTGCTGAACGGATGGGTGGGCGACTGCCAAAGCCCCGTAGCAACACATCCCCTGGAGACGACTCGTCCCACAGCAAGGGCGTGCCAGGCGGGCACCAAAGCCCGTGCCCAGAGCTGCCCACACTTCTCGGCACTGCAGTATATGGCTCTAGTCCCGGCACGGGCGACGCTGGCGGACAGAGGACAAAACCAACGGGAGGAGAAGCAGAACTGGGAATGTGGGGGGAGGGTTGACTCCCTTTCTAGACACATGAGTGTGGAAGCCTTGGGGTGTCAAGTAACCACGTGCAGGTCCTGATCCTTTGGCTCGGGATGGAGACCAGAGCTGGACACCGCGCTGGACACCGGCAGCTCATGCTGGCGACTGAGCCGTGGGCATAGGTGGGGTCAGCCCGGGCAATGCACAAAGCTAGGAGGGGAGGTGGCTCAGAAGGGCCCCCCGGAGGACAGGGTCATTGCATGTGACCCGTTCGATTACGGCATTTCGCTGCCTGTGCTGGAGACCTGAGAGAGTCTTACTTTCTCCCAGTAACTGACACTCCCAGAAACATCCGGGATTCCTGGATTCCCATCACTTTCAGTTGTTAATGTCGTGTTGGTCACTGGGTCTGGGACCAGGCCCTTTGCAGCTTGCATCTCGCACTGGCCTGGAGGAAGCCAGCAGGGGCGCTGCAGCTGCTGCAGGAGCTGGCACGGCAGGGGACCTCCCCCTCCTGGGCTGGGCCGACTTGGGGAGCCCAGGCCTGCGCCGTGGCACGCCGTGCAGCGCTCCCTCTCTCTTCTCTGAACCTGCATGGGATCCGCACGCTGGTGGCCATGGCAGGCTCTCATCCCTTCACGCAACACGGCTGTGTGGAGGGTTAGATGATGTGCAAGACAGCGGTCTCCCTCGCACTGAAGGAGCTGGTTGAACAAGGAGATGGCATTTTCGAATAAGGAGCCAGTTACTTGGGGTGACAAAGTTGGCGAGCAGGAGGGAGAAGGCCAAGTCTGGAAAGTAAGAGCGGCTCCCTGGAGGAGGAATCATCTCCTCCAAACAGAAACCAGGGCGACGCTGCTAAAATCAGCCAGGCCATCTCACTCCCGCCACTGAATCCCCGCAACAGCTCCCACAGCTCAGCCAGAACAAAGACCCACACCCTTATGGCGGCGGCGTTCAGTCCTCTGTCCTGACAGGCGCCCCTTCCGGCCCCCACTCACTGCGGTCCAGTCCCAGAGAGCTGTGCTGTCCCTAAAGCTCAGCGTCCTGCTGCCTCAGGGCCTTCGCGCTGCCACCTTTGCAAGGGGCTCCCAGATGCTTGCACAGCTCACACACTGACCTCTTGCACGACTTTTTCCAAATGTCTCCTTCCCACGAGCCTTCCCTGATCATCTTATGACGTCACCCCTTCTCTGCACACCAAACCCCATCTTGGTTTATTCTTTCTCTCTACGGTAGCCACCACCCTGTGCAACACACCTGCATGCTGTTCTCGGGGCTTCCTCACACTGTCAGGTGACTGCCCTGGGAGCTCCCCGGGAGCTGCGTCCCTGTCCCCTTCATAGGCTGAGCCACCCGCCCCTTGACCTGAGGATGCTGCGCTTCCACAAGGCACGAGGAGCAGCTACCGGTGAGGGGAGCACTGAGCAGATGAAGCAAGCAGAGCCACAGGGAGCCCGGGGTGGGGAACCTCCCACTGTGGCCTGCGGTGATGGTCTGTGGCTGTTCCCCCTCAGCCCCAGGCGCTGTTTACCATCTGCCTCTCTGCTCCAGAGTGGAAACTCTGTGGGCGGGACTGGTGGGCTGCCCCCCACGCCTGGACAGAGCAGGTGCCTGATCCCCAGGAGTTAACGTACGAGGCAAAGGCTGCGAGTCAGATTCCCAAATGCAGCTTTACCAGTCACAGGCCTTTGCCCTGTTTCACTAAGGGGAGGAAAGAGAAGTGAACCCCACAGCAAGTGGGGTGTGGCCCAGCACTCCAGTGGGCGTGGGCCTGCTCAGAGCTGCAGGCACAGCTCCCAGTGACCCCAGACACTCGCGGCCCCAGAATTACCACCCATGCTGGGCAGATGTGAGAACAGGCTCGATGCCACACAGTAGTCACAGGTCGGGCACTGTGGTGGCTCAGGAGGGTAAGGAGGGGCTCCAAGGCCCTGCCTGTGTCCCAGGAGACGGAGGCCCCTCATAGCACACTGGGCCTGTGAGAAGAGGCTCGGCCTGGTACACTTGGGGAGGCGGGGGCAGGACCTGGCCGGCGGTGCTGTGGCAGCAGCAACGGTGGGGGGCTGCCTGTGCTTGCAGAATCCAGTGCTCAGGGCCCTGGGTTCTGCAGGGGTGAGGCTGGTGGCCTTGTGCCCGGGAGCCTGCAAGGACATCTGAAGTCTGCCTCTGCCAAGTGTCCCAGAGTCCTTGTCTCCCCACGAAGCAGAAGGAAGAGGCAATTTGTTGCAAGGACTGAAGCACATCCTGGCAGGTCGAGCACCGTGTAGCTGCCACAACAGCTGCCTGCAGGCTGGGGAGGGCGCTGCGCTGCCTCTGGACATGGCCCAGATACCATGCTGGGCCATGTATAAAGCACTGTATAAAGTTACCAACATCTTCCAGTATTGGGAGGATGCTTCTAGCTTCGATTTCCCCCAAACAACTGCTGTCTCTTACCTGCTTGAGCAGAAGGGCCAAGCCCATTACTACCCGTCAAAGCCTGGCATTTTCCACTTGCAAACAGGTTTTCATGACTTTCTGCTTTTACAGATAAGAAAGTCAGGCGTTAATTGAGGCCACATTCTTGTCCGCGGTACAGGGGTGGCATCTGTCAGGCAGTGGATGTCAGCTCGTGAGCGGTGAAAGCTCGGCTGCCATCCTGTCCACTTAACTGCACTTCTGCATTGCTGCCCCGGCGGCGAGCAAACACGGAACACACTTCACAGCGGGAGGCATCTGTGCACGGGCATGAATTTTCTTCCTGGGCTCCTGGAGAATCGGAGTCTCATTCTCAGCTGCGACGTTCCACTGTCTTCCCGGCCAGGAGATCCCCTTTCTCACTGCCCCAGCGCTGCTGTGCCCAACATCCCCGAGTTGACTTTGGTGCTACAAACACCATAAACCAGGGGCGTCAAGGAAGGGGCCGCCCCTCCGGGTTTCAGAGGACTGTGACCCTGGGGAATGGAGACTGGGCCCTTTTTGCTTCCAGAATCGTGACAAATCAATCTGCGCTGTGCTAAGCCCTCCAGTTTGTGGTCTTTCGTGACAGCGACCCCAGCAAAGTGATCCACTTGTGGGGGGTGTGCATGTGTGTGGGGGGTGTGCACATGTATGGCATGTGTGTCCTGTGCTGGGCCATGAGAGCTGTCTGGACACTGAAGGATTCAGGACACGGAGCACATCTTATTCTCAAAGTGCCACTTGATTAATTAAACATAAGCCTCGCAAAATTGCACTGAGAAAAAACATGAAATAATTATTAGTGCCCCTTAATTCTGCTAAAGATTAGGCTATTTTTAAAGTTTAAATAACACTTAGGGGCAAATCACACTAATGAAGACAATCTCCTTGGAAATCCAGAACCACCCTCCTCGCTAAGTTCACGGGGCTCGCGGGACACCCAGTGGGGTTTTACTGAAGATTCCTTAGGGTTTGAGAACTTCTTCAAATCTCTCAGTTCATCCTGGGAGATTTTCTTTACTGTTCAATACTAAGCATCTCCCCACCTTGATTATGGTATCTGAAAAAAGATTATGGGGGGGGGTCCGTGGTGACAAAGGGGTTAAGCACCGCACTATGAAGCAATCTACAGCCTCTGCAGCACGAGTTCGATCTCCGGCCAGGGAGCTACCCACATGGCGCAGCAGACCTCTCCTGTCTCCCCGCTGCTCCCCTCAGCAGTGTGTTTCATCAGTCTGCCTGTTCTGCTCCCCGCTCTGTCTTTGGTGGATCCTCTCCCCGCCCCCGCATCTCTGGCCTGTTCGCCAGCTCTTCTATGCATAAATAAAATCTTTAAAATAAAAAAAGAACTTAAAAATAAATAAATAAATAAATAAAGATTATGATATTGAAAAATATAGTCTATTTTTATATAACCCCCCACCCCACTCATTTGCCCGGTGCATGCTCAGCCACGTCCGCCTGACATTCAGGCAGGGGCTCGGGGGCTAGTTTGTGTGTGACCTGACCTGGCGCTCTCATCCTCTGGCTGACTTTCTGGAGAGCCCCCACGCCCCGGCCACTCTGCCTCCACCACGCTCTGGGGGAGGCCTGCCGCTGGCACGCTCACGGGGTAGCTCTACTTGCTAAAGAATAGGGACAGCTGGGTGCTGGCGGGTCAGCTGCACTGCTCAGCACAGGCCTGGGGCAGGAGAGAGGGGCTGGGTGCTTTTGGGCCCCAAGCACACAGCTCTGTTCCATACTAGGGGAGCTAAGAGCCGAGTGTTCCATTTGCATCTCAGGCTTCAGTGTGTTAAGCAAGGCCTGCCTGGTGCAAAGGACAGTCCCCAGGGTGGTCCCTGCTTCTCTGCTTCACATGAGGGTGTGTCCCTGGGCAGGAGGCACTAGAGTTAGCCGCTGGGGACTCGGATCCTGTCTGTCCCCCACTTCCTGGCTTTTGAAGCAAACAAAATGAAATCTCCAATATTTACTCCTGGAGTGCTTTTTTGATCTGATTCTGGGCACCAGTTCAGCTATGAGTCTGTGCTGGGGGCTGGGGGAAGGGTCCTGGAGAGCAGCGTCCTTGTCCTGACGAAGCAGAGGCGAGAGTGGCCGAGCAGCACCGTGGCCTGGCCTTGCTCCTGCCCAGCCTCCTGCGCTTAGCGGGCAGCAGGGGGAGTGGTCAGTCAGAGTCTGCGCAGAACTGAGAGGCCCCTCAGGTGCCAGCCTCTTTGCTACTGCAGCCAACTGACAAGAAATGACCATCTTCCTGGGCTTTAGAAAACACGAGAAGCCCCTGGAAGGGAGAGTGGAGCCGAGAGGAGGAGGGTAAGGCTCGACCTTGTGCAGGACTTGGAGGTGATGGGCACCATCGGAGGTGCCCCTGGCCGCAGGGCCTAGACAAGACCACAAGAACAGCCAGAAGGTGGGAAGGGGCTCTGCCCCTGGAAGACGAGCCTCAGAGCCCCAGGTGGGCACTCAGGAAGCCCCCAGGATCTTGGGCACCCAGCAGAGGGTTGTTCAGAAGAACCGATCTGATCCAGCTGCCAGGTGCCGAAGGACAGCCATGGGAAGCAGATGTCAACCCCGGCCTCTGCCCCACTCTCTGGCTACGAGGACACCCGTGTCCCCTCACCACCGACATCCTCATCACACGTGAAAGACTCTCCCAGGCAAGTCCAGCTTGCAAGCCCGGCAGCAGGGGCTTCCGCCTCTCTCAGGGACACCACTCAGCCACAGCCACACGTACATACCCACGTATTCATAACTTTTATTTTATTTTTTTTAAAGATTTATTTATTTTATACAAGAACCGGGGTACAGGCCAGATGCGCGGGAGGGTGAGAGGATTCACTAGAGCCAGAGTGGGGAACAGAGCAGGCAGACTGAAAAAGTACACTGCTGAGGGGAGCAGCGGGCGGCAGGAGGCCCCATAACTTTTATTTTTTTAACTAGTGCTGGATGTGACCTATCATGGAACTTTTTTTTTTTTAAAGAATTATTTATTTATTATTTATCCATTTATTTCTTCATCCACACAAGCACTGGGTACAGTCAGAAGCGCGGGAGGGTGAGAGAATTCACCAGAGCCAGAGCGGGGAGCAGAGCAGGCAGAAGGACCGAAGGACACTGCTGAGGGGAGCAGCGGGTGGCAGGAGAGGTCTGCGCGCCATGCGGGACCCTCCTCCGGTGGCCGGGGAGCAGCTGGGGATCGAACCAGTGCTGCAGAGGCTGCGGGCAGCTTCGCAACCCAGCGCTCAACCGCTGCACCACCGGGGAGGCCCTCATGGAACTTTTGTGTGTGATTTCTCAAGTCTGTGTCTCGGGTTTGCCCGGCAGGAGCACCTTCATCGCCGAGGGGCATGAGAGGGGAAGGGCCATTATCCATCACTCCCTTATACACCCCTGGTGTTTAAAATATTTAAAGTTAACAAGAAATGCTGTTTCCAGATATTTAGATTTACAATTTTTAAGTATAAATCTTGTTCCAAGAAGAGAACCACTGGGTTGTTGGGCACCAGTGGAAGCCATGTAGCATCCCTATCGATGCTAAATTTACTCATTAAACAACAGTGCACCTGTAATCTACGAGACTGTAAGGTACTTAACTGAACAGCATTGTTCAACAAAGGGTCAAGAGGTGTGTAGCTTTCTCTTGCATCTTTCAGAGAGTCATGATGAATAAACAGCGATGTTAGGGGTGTGCACGTGTGCATTGAGGGAGAGAAAAAGCAAACAGGATGAAATGTTAACAGCGGGTGACCCTCGCCAGCGGGTGGAACTGCATTCTTAATATTTTTTCATCTTCTCTATAAATTTGAGATTATTCCAAATAAAACCACAGAGGATTAAATTACATCTTTAAATTCTGTTAAAATAGGGTAACTATAATAAACAGCCTATTGTTCCATTTTCAAACCAAGCTACCTATTTCGGGGGAAGGGCTTCAAAAAGATGTTGTGATCATGAAAAATGAAAAATAATTAAAGTTAGTTTACTGCATTATCAAGATGACTACAAAGACCATAATCATTTAATGTGAAAAGTGAAAGCACTGCAGGGATATAAAATGCTCTTGCAGTTGTGAATAGAGACTGGATGGCTACAGGGATGTTTGGGGGTGATCTGTAAGCACCCGGGCCTCAGTGCCTGTCGCCAGTCCTCAGGGGAGCAGAGTTAGCAGAGGAGGCTCCAGAAGCATCAGTGCAGGACATCTGCACTCAAAGCGGGGTGGCCAGGGTGAGGCGCTGACCACAAAGGACGGAGGTGAGATGCAATTTGGACCTCCATTTCTGGTGACAATAAATCCAAATATTCTACAATAGAATCTGAGGGAGATATTGGGCTGAGGAATGTAGATCTTGGAATTACTGGTGTCATCTGAGTTCTGGAAATAAAGTGGGGGAAAAAAGAGGACCAACTATTCCAGTTGTTTATCAACTTATGGTCCTGAGTAGCCATTTTTCTTATTAAGGGAAAACAAAGTGCTTACAGATGTTTTAAGTTTACTTAACATGCAGTAGTCAACTTAATCATTTATTGATTTTTGGACACTGAAACATGCATCATTCTATATTGAAAATACGTGGATTTTTCCCTTGATGTACTTGTGGCATTGTTCATAGTTTAAAAATACTAAAGACACATACTATGAAATCAGCAGACTATAGGAAAATAGCTGAAGCAAGGTTACCATCTGGGATTGCATACCTGGGTATGTTAAACCAGCTTTAAACAATCAAAACGAGTGAGTTTGTTTCATTTAAAGTAATGTGACTAGGGTAACCCCTGGTGCAGGGGTTACATCTCGGTGCTATCAAGCTATCACCAGCCACCGCAACATGAGTACAATCCCTGTCCGGGGAGCTGAGCCACATGGTGCAACAGACCTCTCCCATCTTGCCTGCTGCTCCCCTCAATAGTATATTTCAGTAGATCTGCCTGTTCTGCTCCCCACTCTGTCTCTGGTGAATCCTCTCACCCCTTGCTCCTCTGGCCTACACCCCAGTTCTTGTATGCATAAATAAAATAAATCTTAAAAAAAAAAAGTGACTACCTTGAATCCATTGGAAAACTTAAAAACATAAATAAAAACAGGGCTTACTAATAAACTTTTAAATTACATTAGGTAAAACATAATAATAAATAGGTAGCTAAATAAGTAAATAAGAAAAGTTCAGTAAAACATAATAATGTGCTAAATAAAATGTAACAATAATAAACTTCCTGCTAGGAAGAAGGAGAAAATATAGTCTAGGCAGAGAGAGCAACATCTGTTAACACGGTATTTCTCGCCAATGGGTTCAACATAATCCCTTTAGAAATATCAGTAAGTTTTGAAGAAATTGTAAAACTAATTCTATAATTTGTATGGAAATAAGATGATCTACAGTAGCCAAAAGAAATCTGAAAAAGAATAGTGAGGGGCTTCGTCTCCCCGATGACAGGATTTATGATCACCCAGCTCACAACAGGCTCTAAGCAAGACCAACCCAGCGTCTAGGGAGGAGGCTTCACTGGGATTTTAAAAGAGTTTCGAAGTAATAATTGTGTCTTAATTGCTCAAAAATTTTACAAAACCTTCTGGCGAAACTGACAAAATGAAAGAGACTTTTGGACTTCACACGGGGCGACAGCCCTCGGGTCGTGGAAAGACAAGGGCAGATAAACAGGCCCCTGGGCAGAAAGCACCCGGAGGGGCGCCCACATGGCTGAGTGGGAAGGGGCCGGGCACAGGGCACCCACAGAGCGGCTGGGGTCCCAGCGTCGCCCCGACACAGACACTGTTGGGGAATGGAGCAAAGAGCTAAAGGCCAGCGGGAGCACCGAGCTCCTAGGTGGGACAGAGTTAGAGAAACTTCTGAGTCACCTTGGGGGAGATGATTTCTAGATGATACACAAACAAAATTGAAAAACAAAAGCAAAAAAAAAATCAATAAATTTGTGTTCATCAATAGTAAAGTCGTGGCTAAAAGACATGATCAAGAAAACAATACGGCAAGTAACTGAAAGGGAGAGAAACCGTGTAGGTCACCCGTCCCGGGACTTGCGCGGGGGTTACACGTGATCCCCACAACTCCATGCTAAGAAAAAACATCCCAATAAAGTAATAGACAAAAGGTTTGACTAGAAACAACAGCAAAGAAAACACCCGAACCGCAGCCACACAGGCGAGCAGGCCCAGGACCTCCCCAGACACCAGAGGTGCACACAGGGCCGCTCCAGCCCCGCGGCGCCAGCGCCCCACCAGCAGCTGCCTGGACACTCGCGGTCTCTTAGCAAGTTCAGTGTCTGGCAACACTCAGCTCAGCAGCCACTGCCCTTGGCCAACATCCAGAGACAAGGACGTGGCCTGTCCACGCAGGTCACGGTGGCGGTCTCATGACTCAGCTGAACAGGGCACAGCACTGGGGGGAGTTTTTACAAGGAAGACACAAAGCTGGGTTTGTTTATTTGTTTATTTATGCATGCAAGAGCTGGGGTACAGGCCAGAGGTGCAGGCGGGTTGATGAGAGGACTCACCAGAGAGAGTGGGGAGCAGGACAGGTGGATCCACTGAAATTTGCTGCTGAGGGGAGCAGCAGGAGACAGGAGAGGTCTGCTGCTCCTTGTGGGTAGCTCCCTGGCTGGGGATCGAACTCAGGGCATAGTGATGATAGCACTGAGACTTAATTCCCAGGCCACCATGGAGGCCCTTTAATTATTTTTATACGTGCAGAGCTCACATACATAAATGTTCACATACTCATGCATAGGCACATTTTGTATTCTGTTTTTTAATGTAATTTCTATTTTCATCTTTCCAGGGAGAGCGTGAGCCTTAGGATTTGATCAATTCCATTTTTACAATGTATTCCCCGTGCACTGAGACAGAATTAATCTGGAATCACACAGAAACTCCTGACACCCCACCGCTACCACTTCAGAAGGGAATGAATAGAAAGAGAAATCGATGTGTGTTGTGTATTCATGGACTTCTAATAAACTCTGGGCGTCAATCCTGTGAGTTTCAGGAGGATCTAACGGGGTGGTAGCCCTTGAGTTCTATGGCGAGAGCTAGTAGCCCCTTCCACGGGCAGAGGAGTGAGTGCTGACGGGTGCTGCCCACAGTCCAGTCCAGTCCCAGGGCCTTAGATCTGCTCTGTGGTTTCCCCACTGACCAGTGATGAAGCAACTTATTCCAATAAGAAGTTCTTAGAGACAATATATTTCCACCTTACCATGTTAACCATGCCTTCCTTGCATTAAATGAAGTAGAAAGTAGATTGAGTTACAATGTGCACTGCTTTTCTTATGTCACTGTTCATTTCTGTACAGCAATTGGTTTCTCCCCTCGGGTGTAGACCCCGTAGTGTTAGGGGGAAAAGGCTGTCCTAAAGCTGATTCCACACAGGCTTTTTGGACTCCACCCCCACCCCAGGCCAAAGCCAAAGACACTGGGAACTCCAAATCCCTTCACCACCCAAGGGAAGGTGGCTGGGACCTGAGGGTGGGGTTCAGCAGCCAGGTGGGTATAAAGCCAGACACGTGGGCTTTGGGGGACCCCCATTTTGGCTCCCCGCCAGATCGCAGCGTCCGGCCAGCTCTGAGAGTGCCTTTGGGTTTCCAGGTCGGCGGATCGGGTAGGACGCATGAAAGACTTTATTTCCCTATTTTCTCCCTGAGTTGTGCATTTTCCTTATTTCCTTTTCCCTTGTAAATAAACCTTTTATTAACCTTTCGCGTGTGCCTGGAGTGGAGTATTCATAAGTCCCTTTAAAGCGCACGGGTGAGGACCCACAGCCAGGAAACTGTTCAATATCGGGGTTGCTCTATAACAATAGTTCTCCCACCACATGTCGCCAGTGACCCCTCACCACAGTCCCCGTCCCCTGTGCTCTCCCCTCCCCTGCTTTCGACCCTCCGCTCTGCTCTCCCTTGGTGGGTACCTCAGATTTATGGCCCGCTTGCTAGCTCTCTCTTTGTCTTCACCTTTTGTTCAGTATCTCTATATTTTGCATATAAGTGAAGCCATCTGATATTAATCTTTTTCCTCTGGCTTATTTTGATTAGCATAATCCCTTCTAGTCCATCCACGTTGCCGCAAATGGCCGAGCGTCTCACACCATATACAAAAATCAACTCAAAATGGATGAGAAACTTGAATGTAAGACCTGACACTGTTAGGGGAAAAGGAAGTCCCAAAGCTAATTCCATATAGGCTTTGTGGACTCCACCCCCACCCCAGGTCAAAGCCAAAGACACTGGGAACTCCAAATCCCATCACCACCCAAGGGAAGGTGGCTGGGACCTGAGGGTGGGGTTAAGCAGCCAGGTGGATACAAAAGGCAGACACGTGGGCTTTGAGGATCCCCCATTTTGGCTCTCCGAGCTGTTATAGAGCAACCCCGATATTAAACGGGTTCCTGGCTGCGGGTCCTCACCCGCGCGCTTTAAAGGGACTTATGAATACTCCACTACAGACACACACAAAAGGTTAATAAAAGGTTTATTCACAAGGGAAAAGGAAATAAGGAAAATGTACAACTCAGGGAGAAAATAGGGAAATAAAGTCTTTAATGCGTCCTACCCGATCCGACGACCTGGAAACCCAAAGTCACTCTCAGAGCTGGCCGGACGATGCTGCGAGCTGGCCGAGAGCCCAAAAATGGAGAGCCCCCAAAGCCCACGTGTCTGCCTTTATACCAACCTGGCTGCTTAACCCCACCCTCAGGTCCCAGCCACCTTCCCTTGGGTGGTGATGGGATGTGGAGTTCCCAGTGTCTTTGGCTTTGACCTGGGGTGGGGGTGGAGTCCACAAAGCCTATATGGAATTAGCTTTGGGACAGCCTTTTTCCCCTAACAACACCATGGAACATACAGAAGAGGACGCAGGCAACACATTCCACCATGCAACCTCAGGAACAGCTCTGAGGACTGTCTCCTGAAGCAAAGAAAATGAAGGAAAAGATAAACAGCTGGGACTCCAGCAGACTGAAAAGCTTCTGTACGGCAGGAGAGACGGCAACCAAAATGCAGGGCCACCCTACTGAGTGGGAGGAAGTATTTGCACAGCACACAACTGATAAGGGGCTGATATCAAAAATCTGCAAAGAGCTTACACAACTCAACAAAAACAAAGCAAACAACTCAGTCAACAAATGGGCAGAAGAGCTAAAAAAACACTTCTTGAAAGAAGAAATGTAAATGGACAACAGGCATGTGAAAAATGCTGAACATCACTAATTATCAGGGAAACGCAAATCAAAACCACAGTGACTGTGTTTTTAAATATCCTTGCTGGGTAAAATGAAACACTGCGGTTCTATGCTGTGCCAGTTGCTCCC
Organism: Talpa europaea; assembly: GCF_964194135.1. Lineage (NCBI taxonomy): Eukaryota > Metazoa > Chordata > Mammalia > Eulipotyphla > Talpidae > Talpa > Talpa europaea. The sequence goes on along the minus strand of NC_140068.1, from coordinate 3,330,153 downwards.
TCCTTCTCCTTCGTATTTACATTTTCATTTATTTGTAAAACTGAAAAGCTGGCTTTATCAATACTGTTCAGGACACATGAAATGCTTAATTGATATTCTGATTTGTGTTTATGTTGAGTTATAGCAACAACAGAGAAGCTTGAACATAGTCACACGTGGTCGCCAAGGGCAAAGCTGCTTCCATGGGGTGAGAAATCTCCTCTTTCATTTCCTCAGTGCAATATCTCAAAGGTAACTGAACCCAAGGGACTTTCTGAAGGCAAATGAGGAATCAGGATGATCAGTTGACATGGTGATGCTAAAAGCCCTCTTAGCACCCGGTGATAATGAGCTCTGCTAAAGTCACTAACAGTTCCTTTGAAAGCACCCCCAGGGCGGCTCATGTAGACAGAAGAGCCCAGGAGCAGGGAAGGCTAAGCCTGCATCACAGCAGAGACACCCCCTTCCTCACATGATGGCATTTGGCCATACAAGATTATCCCAAGATTATCCCAGCAGAGGAACTGATAAGATACACCAGGAGGAAGAGCGAAAGGCGCACTTGTCCAGTGGATGCTTCTGGGTCCCCCCAAGAGAACAAGTTTGAGTCACTAAGATAGTGTGGAGATGGAAGATTAGGCGTTTGTTCTGTCCTCACGCAATTTAGGGCAGGAAAAATATGAGGCTGGGGTGATGCTGATAGAAGTTCAAGACAAACAAGGGAGGAAAAGTTGGGTGTCCTCTTTACTTTCAAGCAGAATTTAAAGTGTGGGAAGGTTACGGGAGAGCAAGGAAGAGCATTTTTACAGACAACTCTGAAACTGATGTTGCCCCCAAATAAGCAGAAGGACCCGACTTCCAAACAGGGGGCTGGAATTCAGCGTCCTAGCTTCCGCATGGCCAGTGGGCTTGAGAACTGGAGAGGGCGGAGCATGGCTGGCGAGGTCCTGAGATCCACCAGGAGGCAGCACAGGTGGGCGTGCAGGGTATTCGTCTTACTGGTCTACACTGACTGTGGCTTCCAATTCTGTAATTGTTTCAGCCCTCAGCTTCCTGGAGTTATGTTCTCAAAAATAATCGCTTTGTTCAAATGCTATGAACAAGATTGAAAATGGAGATTTCATTTCTCACAGAGTCCTTGATTGTCCACTCCCAACCATAAAACACAAAGGGGATAATAAGATGTAAGAATACCAGATGCACTACTCTTTGACAATAATAGCACATAAAGTATATAAAAGTAATGAGATAAATTAGAGTATTTTTAATATCCCTACCACTCATCAGGACTCACAAATTAAATACATTTTCTAAAAATGCATGGTTAGCGTGTAATAACAGAAAATCAACTCTGCTGAGAACTCTCCTGCAGAGCTATTAAAAATGCATTTGCTCTATACCCAGGTACTACCTTTGTGAGACTGAGGAATCATACTTTAATATGAATTTCAAAGAAATGATAGTGAATTTATTTTAATCACCACTAATATCCAATCACCAAGCACAGTCCCAGATAAATGGCATATGCCCAGAAAATACTTTTTAAATTAAAAAAAAGAGTGATTTATCAAAACTGATAAGATCATTCACATCCAAACCAGCAAAAGTAACTGGGCAAATTAAAACTTGAGGAAATATTAACAAGAAATACATGACATAGCATGAAAAACCACAATTAGCCTCAATATATAAAGAGCTCGGGCCTCCCTGGTGGTGCAACAGGGTGGTCCCCAGGAAAGGGGGAGGTTCCCTGCCCCACCCAAGGTTCCCCCCACCCAAGGGAGGGTGGGGCAGGGAACCTCCCCCTTTCCTGGGGACCACCCTGTTGCAGTGGCACAGGGGTTAAGAAGCAACCTTTGAAGCTCTCGGAAGTCTCTGCAGCAAGAGTTCGATCCCTGGCCAGGGAGATACCCACATGGCACAGCAGACCTCTCCTGCCTCGCCCGCTGCTCCCCTCAGCAGTGTATTTCGTCAGTCTGCCTGTTCTGCTCCCCACTCTGTCTCTGGTGAATCCTCTCACCCCTGCACCTCTGTTCTACACCCCAGCTCCTGTATGTGTATATATATATATATATATATATATATATATATATATATAGAGAGAGAGAGAGAGAGAGAGAGAGCTCTTACAAGTTATGAAAAATGCCTTTACACGGCGACAGAAAATCGGCCAATGACATATCCCAGTGATACTTAAAACTGTTCACTCTCTTTATTGATATCAATTTCAACGTTTGTCAGAAGATATAATTTTGCCTATCAAATATACAAGTTTTCCTAAAAATAAGCGAAGTCAGTGGTGGTTACTAAGACAAGATGGGCTCCCGCATGCATGCCAGTTCAAGTATTAACCAGCAAAATCTTCTGACATACAAATAGTTAACACGGTTTGTATGGAGAGTATTAAAAACCTCATTACTTCCAGCACCACAGCTACTTCTCACAACCTCTGCCAAGATGTCCTGAGTTGAGAACAAAGGTAAGCATGCAGAGTCTCGTGGTAGCATAATCAATAAAGGCTTTTTAAAAAATTGCCAGTAATTTAAATTTCCAAGAGTTGGAAATGATTAAATACAATGTATTTTTTTGTATTTGAAGTACAATATAGTATAAAAATCATTAAAATAAACTTCTGGAAATGTAAATGCCTTTGGAATTTGCTTCCGGTGTGAGTGTATAACATCACAGTCAATATGAAAAACTTCTGTAGGCCATGGTAACACACATGCGAACACGTATACCCTTACACATCTGCTCAGGCGAAAGACTCAAACAAAAAGCACTAAAGTAGTGATAGCAGTAGTCATGGCAGTGACTGTAACAGGTGGAGTGAACATTCATTTAAAAGTTTTAAAGAAAAAAATAGATTCTTATGTGAAAACATAAAGAATGAAGGACTGCATAAAACAAAAAATGAAAGTCCCTGGTTAGCAAAGTCCCCCATAAGCTACTATCTTCCCACAACCTCCATGAATATGAGCTCTGATATTTTGAAGTGAAGAATGGATTTAAGAATAGAACTTTAAAAAGTATAGGCAGTATTACGAGGTACATGTTGGCATCTTGAGATGTTTTCAACTCAGTGCACAATTTTCTCGTTATGTCTGGTCAGAATTCCACGACCATCTCAAACACCTATTCAGCCCATCTTGGATAAAGACCTGCTCTTTTTAATCCAGACATTCACTTTTACATATATTGTTTCACTGGATACCTCAAGACAGGGGGAAATTCTTGCTTTAGGAAACACACAGAAGTGTAACGTTTAGGGAAAAAAGGATTGTCTATTTGTAAGCAAAGATTTGGTCAAAACGTCCTCCTAATGGCCCCACTACTTCACATCCTCCACAACAGTACCATGAGAGAGCCTCTGTCTTCACAGTTTGAGTATTTTCTTTTCATTTTTGTCAACTGAGAAATAGCTCATTTTAATTTAAAAGTTACTAGGGAGTTCACATTTAAAACTCTTTGGTGATTTATACTTCGAATGTAAATGGCCGATTTATTCCTAGACCGAGACTAGTAACTGTTCCTGGGTGTTCATTCTCTGGCACCCTGATTTCCAGCAGGACATGCTCATGCACAATGAAAGCGACACTTCCCAGGCTCTGCTAAAGGTAGGTGCAGTCATGTGACTAAAAACCAGCCAATGGGATACAAGAAGAAAGCAACCCTTGCTATTGACAGGAAGTATATAAAAAGTACCAGCACAAGCCCTTTCTACTTATTGGACTTTGAATACAACAGCTGGGGTGGTAAGTGTCCACCCTGGATCAGGAGTAAAATGTTCTGGTAAATGTTAGTGCAAAATAGAGGGGACTCGGACCATTATAATAATGAGGACGCCATCTCACCAGTGCTAAACCATTTATCTCTAGATAATGCTAAAATGAGAATTAAATGTTTGCTGTTTGAGCCCTTTTCATTATGGGACTTCTATCATCTGCAATTTAATCTTACTGATAAAATATCCTTTGTCAAGTTTTTTTTTTTTCCTCCCTCTTATTGATGTGGAGTTCTTTATAAAATATGGATAGGATTTATTCTGTCTGCTAACATAAGATAATGAAAGAAATTACATATTATCCCTTGACTTATCCACTCATACATCAACTTAATAATTCATCACTTACTCTATGTAAGTTTTATCCAATGACAATGCTTGGAGGAGAATGGGGGGTGGTTAGGTGCAGACACCAGGAGGGATCCAAGCATCCCCCCAACCAAACAGATAAGACCCCCAAACTTTCTATGTGTATATGAGGTATTTGTCATAAATGTTACTCTAGGAGGTGAAAATATTTTTGTCATTTTTAATAAAAAAAAACACTGCTTGCTTCTTTTAACTGGAAGAACAGCATCACAGCTTTGCTTTAATGGAAGGTAACCTTAAAATTTCAACCTTTTTAACATTTAGGGAATCTCATTAAAGCAACACTAGGTCAGTCACATTTTATTCCTGCAGATGCAGATATGGAGACACACACCTGCGGGCACAGACACCAGCACGTGCTCGCGGGTCTTCTGAGCGATGACCCAGATAAAGCTCTATGTGTCATCACATACAGGGCCCCTCTCGCGGCTTTGGTGGGATGGAGCAATGTGCTGTGTGGCTGTGTAGTTTCGGAAATTTGAAAAAATACTTTAAAGCAATCATAATAGCAACTGGCTAGGACAGGGGTCCTGACTCACCCTAGCACCCCCCACCCTTGGTAGATTCCTTCTGTGGTGCTGGAACATTTAGGGGAACTAATTAAGGGAAGCCTGAGCCAGAAAAGAAAAACATTTTTCTTGTCATTTAGTGAGATGGATCTGCAGGTTTTACAGTTATTGCTGCACTGAATTAACCTACTGCCAGGTACTCCACTACAGGAGTGCCTTCCAGGGGTGGGCCTGGCACTAGCTGTGTCAACGGATCATCCATTATCATAGCTGATGATCAGGTTATGATATGGTGCAATGTACTAGAAAAATTGTGGCTGGGAAAGGAACACGGTTTAAAATTTAAGGAGCACTAGGCTAGTCTTTGGATATTTCTTCAAGTCATCGGGTGTATAAAATTATAGCCTATTAATTCCCATCAGTACCTTGTCCAGTGGAAGTTTTTGGACAAGAATACATCTGATAACGCAGTGCACATAATTATAAATGCAATATATACACATTTTTTTCTTTTTTAAAGGCAATCATTTGGAATTGAACATACTGGTGTTCTGTGTTCGAGGAGCAGAATCCTGGAGCGATCCTAAGGTATGCCAGTTATGAAGCTGCTCATTCTGTGCCTCTTACTGCACTAGAGAACATCTTATTGCACCTGATATCCTAACTTCAAGAAACCTGGACTCTAGATGAAATAGCATTCAAATTGTCACAGCCTAGCAAAATTCCTACAAAAACAAGTACTGTATTTCAGTCACCAAATTTCTTCATTATTCATCACTAAATAACTGTATGTAGCAATGAACAGATCTTTCGATTATTCGATAATTAATGAAGAGGAATAACTGCATATTGGAAATAGATTTAAATATTTTGCTGAGTTGACATGATATAGTAATATTGACAAAAAACATAATCGAACTACTAATATGCTAATGTAAGTAACGCACTGAAATTCATTGATGAGCTTTGTCAAATACATTGAGTATTTAAGATTAATTCCAGCCCAGAAAAGTTGAAGTGCTCTGAAGTCTTATAGACTATAAGAGGACATGATCAGAGGTTTCCTAAAATTTGAAAACAAGCCTAATTCTTCATAATGTTTCCAAAAAGAAAAAATTGATATGTTGAAAGCTACTTTCCCAAATGATGATGAAAAATAAATTTTAATCAACCATGCCGAGGGGAAAGAGCATCTTACCTTATATTCTTTCTGTGGAAAATTAGGTTACAAAAATCACTGCCAGATAAAGAAGCCACCAGAGAGTGCAAGAGGAGAAAGAATCTTATGGGGTGTCCTGCAGTTATTAAATAAAAATATTACGTAAATTTTCTAAAAGTGAGATTTTCAAGGTACATGTCAACTTTTAAAAATTCGTACTATTTGGTGACATATTTTATTATTCTTAATTATAATCATAATTGTGTGTTCTTTTTCTCTAAAGGGACCCCAAAAGGGCATAAAACCAGATGCCAGGAAATCCCAATTTTTCACTGATTAAGGATCCCCCAGGCCTCCTTGGCCACCCTCATGTCTCTGCGCCGGGCTGCTTGCTGCCAGAACCACCTTTGCAGGGGATGTCTTTGTCAAACTCTTTGAGGTTTAATTTTAAGCCAAGCTAAACTCAAGGACTGACCTGACTCAGAGTCACACACAAGGCTCCCTTTCAGCATGGAGCTTCCCCAAGCTTGAATGAAAGATCTTAACTTCCTGGGATTTTGCAAAGCAATACAATGATGCAAAGTGGAGGATCAGGGGCATCAGCAACCCATGGGCACAGGAGGAAACAGGAGTAGTGGAAAAATTAATGGTTCCTCCTTTCTGTATCCTGAGGGATATACAAGTTGTGGATTTTCTTCCTTAAAAATTTACCCAAAACATAATCTGTGAAGAGGCCAATGGCTGAAGCCCTCATGGACACATGGGACTCCTTCCTATTGAAGGAATAAATTCTTGCATCAGACTCTGTTCTGTAGAAGTCTCTGGCTATGGTAAAAACGTTCTGGCAGTCTAGCACACAGGAAGTACTCATTACTGTCAGGTGCCACCATTACCAAGGTTATCTATATCAAAACACATCAGTGTCAGATGACCTTGTATCACCGTTCTGACACTGAACACAAGGAATAAAAACAATGAATGAAAATTCAATGAAAATATCCAAAATATCATATTGAAAACTCTCAGTATTTGCAGATGACATGATAATACACATAGAACACCTTAAAGACGCCACTAAAAAAAAACTGAAATAATAAATCAGTACAGTAAAGTGGTAGGTTACAAAATCAATTTACAAAAGCTAGTTGTGTTCCTATCACATAAAAATGAAGTAAATCACATAAAAATGAATTAAACATTTTGTAGTCAACTTAACAAAAGAAGTGAAGGAACCGCACAATGAAAACTACAGAATATTGTTAAAAGAAATAAAGACCAAAAAAAGTGTAAAGATATTCTCTGCTCATGGGTTATAAGAATTAGTATTGTTAAAATGGCCATCTTACCCAAAGCAATATACACATTCAATGCAATCCCTATCAAAGTTTCAATGGTATCCCTCAACAAAATGAAATAAACATTATTGAAATTCTTATGGAAACACAATAGACCCTGAATAGCCAAAGCAATCCTGACAAAAATTAATAATAGTGGTAAATACTCCCAGACTTCAAACTATACCACAAAGCTATAGTAATCAAGACAGTATGGTACTGGAATAAAAATAGAATAATAAAAATTGGTCTATAAAAGTAGACTGATGGAATACAATTGAGAGCGTAGAAAAGAACCCACATGTCCACGGACAGTTAACGTATGACAAAGGAGCAAAATGTACATTTGGAGAAAGAAAAGTCTCTTCAACAATTGATTCTGGGAAAACTGGACAGCGCATTCAAATCACCATCCCACAGGATTCACAAAAATCAGTTCAATATATGACCTGAAACCATAAAATACACTAAAGAAAACAGAGGTAAAACACTCTACCACATTGGCTTCAGTGATATTCTCGTGGATTAATCTCCAATGGCAAGAGAAACAAAGGTAAAAATAAACAAGTGGAACTACATCAAACTAAAAACCTTCTTCAGTGTGGAAGTATGATTAAAACAAAAAGACACCATACTGAATGGAAGAAAAGATTTGCGCATCACATATCTGACAAGGACCTGATAGCCAAGATCCATAAAGTACTCCTATAACTCAACAAAAAGAAAACAATTAGCCTGATCAAAAAATGGACAGAGGCACTAAATAGACACTTTTCCAAAGAAGACACACAGAAGGCCAAGAGGCACATGAAAAAAAATGCTCATCATCACCAGTTATCAGGGAAATGCAAATCAAAGCCAGAATAAGATACTCTCCCACACCTTGGGGATGGCCCACATCAAGAAGACCAGAAACAACAAGGGCTGGAGAGGATGGAGAGAAAAAGGAGCCCTCAGATACTTTTGGTGGGGATGCGGACTGTCCTGAAGGAGAATGATACGGACATTTCTCAAAGAATTAAAAATAGACCGAGCATAAGACCTGGCAAGTCCATGGCCTGGTGTCTACAAAAAGAATGCAAAAACACTCATTTGGAGGGACGTGCGCACTCCTATGTTCCTAACAGCACTGCTCACAGTAGCCAGTCATGGAAACACCCCAAGTGCCCAAGGATGACGAGTGGGTTAGGAAGCGGTGGTGTATACGCACCATGCACTGTTGGGCTCGTCCATCTGTGTCTTACAGCGTTTGTTTGCAGGATGACATGCCTGCACAATAAATGGCTTGAGCTTTGGGAAGAACAAAATCAGCTCTCACGGTGTGTCTGGGGAGTAGGACTGAGTCACAGACTCCCTTCTATGCAGCTGTTTCTCATGCGGTTTCTGGGTGCCCATGGAGCACCACGGGCAGGGTCAGACCTGTGGATGCCCCCAGCCCTGTGAAGGCTCTGAGCCCCCTTAAGAGCTTTCCTAAGAATGAGCTTAAGAGTTTCTCATTTTTCTGGTATTTTCAGAAAATGAAGAACCCAGCTAAGGGAGAGTTAAACATCCCAACACATTTAATCTTACTTTTTTGGGAGTAAATCTTTGACATGACCCCCTGTTCTCAAGAGTACCCCATCTGCCGCTTGGGCCCAGGCCTCGTGATGAGCGACCGTGTACCTGGGCACTGGGGGTTGAGCTGGGGCCTCGGCTCGCCTTCTGACTCAAGGGGCTGGTTTGCTCAGCACGCCGCACACGGTCCCTCTCGATCCCTTGTGCAGGGCAGGGGGAGGGCACAGAAGGTGGGGTGGTGACACCCCACACATACCAAAAAGCCAATAGCTACTCCCCAGATCAAACAGCCTGAGCAGCTCCAGTGACAGCTGCTACCTGGGAGATGTTTCCATACATCTCGGCTCTGGGCACTTTGTGCTGCTTTGTCGGCCCTCGTAGCGCCCAGCAGGCCAGCGGTCAGGCTAGGGGGCGTTCCCAGAACTAACTGGAATCTGAGCATGTTCCTGAGGCTGCTTGGGGGTTCGGCACCCTGAGGGTTTGGCTCCCCCTCCGGTGGGTCCCGGGCCCTGGAAGGCACCCCCAGTGCACCCTCTCGGGGTGACCGCCTGGCTCCAGCACAACAGAGCTCTCCGGGACAGGGGCTTCTGCTCCTGTGACTGCGGCCCCTGCATCTCTAAACCTTCTGGCCACTTGGCCTAAAGTGCCAGTAAGTGGCTGTGCCAGGGCTGGGCGGACCTCATTAGCCGTCGGCAGCCCCGCTTGGGCAGGCCTGGACAGCAGCTCGTGGTGTCCTGCGCCTGGTCAGACACCTGAGCGTGCTGGGGCCGCGCTGGCTCTGTGAGCCCTTCCTTCTGACGCCACGTTCCCGGTCACCTCTCACGGCCCCGTGGCCGGACACGCCAACCCGCCCATCGCCTGCCTTCTCAGCGTGTTGTGAGTGCGCCAGCGCCAGGGAGCTTCAAAATGCCCCAGATCGTGCTCCAGGGACAAAAGCCCTAAGGTGTGTCCCCAGGGCTCCCTGCAGCCCCTGGCCCTGCCACCAAGTCTGTCCGTTGCCTCTGTTTCACGGATGGTGCTTGACACGAGGCCCTGTCCGTCTTAGACGGCTCTGAGGCCCGCGGAATGAACACACACTTCCTAGTGACGTTGTTGGGTTTGTGTGTGGTCTCCGGCAGGCGCTCGGCTCGTCGAGCAGAACAAAGCAAAGCAGCCCTGGGCAGCCCTGGACAGCTCACAGCACCCCCTCCCCGCGACTCAGCCCCTGGCCAGCCGCTCAGCAGGCCCAGCACAGGCACCTCAGGAGCCAGCGGTGGCCCCTGTCTACTCCCCTTCCTCACCTCCAGATGTCTCTCCGGGCATCCCTGCCCCCGAGGAGGAGCTGGGCCTGCAAGGCCAAAGGAAGGGAGACTGGCCGGCCTCTGAGGGGCTTGAGGCCACTCAGCATCAATAGTGACCGTTTATTCTCGGGGTTCAGATAATGGGGTGCTCTGCAACTTCCATTTACAGCTTTAGTAAAGCAAAATACAGTGAATAAAGCCACAGCTCTGGCACAGGGGTGGGCTCTCTCACAGGAGCGATGCTTCTGGGCCGGGTGCTGCCGTCCAGATGTTTCCAAGCGCGTGTGACGAGTCGGCTGCTGGGATCATCCGCTTCCTCCCCACACCCAGCTCAGCGTCAACACAAAGTGACAGCGACGACGGGATGTCAGTGTCCCGCATTCTGCTCACAGAGCCAGCCTGACGCGTCAGCTGACAGCCGAGAGAGCCCAGGCCCCCGCCGAGGTGCCTGATTTTCATAACGCCAGCCATGCGTCTCCAGGAGGGTAGTTCAAGATAATCAACTCTGAACCCCAGGGCGCGGAGAGGGAGGCCCAGTCTGTGTGGGAGGCAGAAATGCTCCTTTCTCCTGTTCTGCAGATTCTGATTGTCTAGTCTGATGAGCGGCAGGCGGGAGTGGGGTCCAGCCTGGGTGGATTCTTTTAATCACGGTGTGTGGGCACATGTCAGCTGGCTTGGTGCCCCATTCGGGCCCTCAGCTGACTGAGCTGGGGCGGGGTGGGGGCGATGAGGAGGAAGCCAGGTGGGCGGAGGCGGGGGAGATGCAAGAGGGACATGGGGAGCAAGGCAGGCAAGGGAGAGAGTGGGGACCAGCAGGGAGGGGGCCCTCTGCCCGGGGCCCTCCACCAGGGCGAGCCCATGGCCACCCTGCTCCCTTTATTGCTGGCCAGGCCAGAACGGCTTGTGCTGGAGAAGCCCAGAATGGCAGGAGGCAACCCCCGCCCCCTCCTGACTCAGGGGCCCCTCCCCGCGTCCTGCAGACACAGCATCCTGTGTGGGCACTCAGCTCTCCCCGCACTGGGGGACCTGCCCCGAGGCTGAGTTACTTCCTAATCCTTAACTCTTAATATCTTCAGAAAGGCTCATTTAAAAAAGAGAGAGAAAGAGGCTGTACTGAGATTAGTTGGGCTGCTTATAATGCCAGGCGCTAATTCCTGGCCTAGGAAGTCAAAAAAAAAAAAAAAAAAAAGAAAGAATAATAATAAGAAGGTTTTGACTTAAAGCGTCGAGGGGCCCAAAGCTGTTCCAGGGCTGTTGGGGGGCACTTCCTGGCCGGCCTTGACTTCTCGGCTCCTGTGTTCCCAATACTGTTCAACTCTTCCCCAGTCAGCCTCCTCCACGCCCATGGTTTGGGGGTGACTAGTGGGGAAGGGGCTTGGCTATGGAATCGTGGACGAGTTGAGTCTTCGGCACCTGACCCATTATATGAGAGACAAGCCTCTGAGTTGGCGGGAATTGGGGGGCAGCCTGGACCACAGACAAGGAGGTGGGTGTGCCAGCACCCGGGGCACAGCCCAGCACCACCCACTGGGCAGATGGGGACCACGTGGGTCTCCTCCCAGGGCTGTGCTTTGAACTCTCCACGTCAGAAATGCCTTTCACAGCCAGCCGAGCAATTGCAAGCTCGTCGTGCAGCGTTGGAGTCCTGGTTCTGGAGGGATTCCGAGCCCGTGGCGGGGGCAACGGAAAACAGCTACTGTGGCTTTTAGAATAACGAGCCCCTCAAGGACAGCAAGGAAAAGAAAATAATGCTTCAAAACCAGGTGTGCCAGGGGGGACAGTGCCAGGCCACTGGCTTCTGCTTCTCGGCCCTGGTCCTGCGGGACCGAGCTCCCTCATCATCACAGCCTCCCAGCACCCTCTGAGGGGAAGAGGGTGTGCCCTGCAGGAAGCCCCCTGCTGGTGGGTCGCACAGCTGGACAGACCCCCGCGCTGCAGGAGAAAACCGCCACCTCTTGCTTTGGGGACCTGGGTCACCTTGGCCCAGAAAGACCGAGGTGCAGGCTTCAGGCAGGGGTGTTGACCAGCAGTGGCCGGTGCCTCTGCCAGGTGCTTAGCTCACCCACCACCTGTGGAGCAGCGCAGGCCTGGCCTTTCCTGCCAGCCCCTGCCCACTGCTGCTTTGGGAGAACGGAACGAGCTGTTGTCTTCTGTGCAATTGCGTCCAAGAGAGCACACTCTACGGTGCTCCCCCTCAGCCACCTCCTCAGGAGCAGCTGCTGCTGCTTTCTTTCTTTCTTTCTTTTTTTTTTTTTTTAAGATTTATTTATCTATGCATACAATAGCTGGGGTGCAGGCCAGAGGTGTGGGGGTGAGAGGATTCACCAGAGCCAGAACGGAGGGCAGAACAGGCAGATCCACTGAAACCCACTGCTGAGGGGAGCAGCAAGGAGACAGGAGAGGTCTGCTGCGCCATGTGGGTCAGCTCCCTGGCTGGGGATTGAACTTGTGATGCAGTGGCTGCGGATAGCTTCATAGTGCTGAGACCAGGGAGGTGCCACCAGGGAGGCCCTGCTGCAGCTTTCGGTTCTGCTCTGCCCACTGCAGTGCCCGTGGGTGGAGGGGCCGGCCCTGCAAGTAGCCCCATGACACTGTCCTGCAGAAGGTCTGAGAGGCCCAGATAATGCTGGTAGGCCCATGCCCCATCCCCGCCCTGCAGGCGTGTCCAGGGTGTCTGCCCTTGAAGTAGGCCCCCTGCCAGGTGTCTGGGTTGCTTGGGGCAGGCAAATACCATTGTGTGCCCCCAGATTTGCAGTGGGGTTGCCAGGTACAGGTGCCCACAGAGCTCTGTGCTAATGAAATGTGCAACAAAGGGCTTGAGCATCCCAGGAACCAGTGAGATGGGCAGTGGGCACCGTGCAGCCCCTGCCTGGCCCCGAGCCCAGCACTAAGTCTGTCCGGCTGACCCCACTGATTCTTTTTCGCCCTGGGGATCTGTTCTATTTAACTGCCCCCACCCATTCTTTAAAGTGTGAAATATGAGGAGTTAAATGTGCTCCAAGGAAAAGGAGGAATCATCTCATATTAGTATCTTCCAAGAGATTAAGGACTTGGCTTACTGAGCCCACAGGATGCTCTGATGATCACCCAGCGACGTGGTGAAGGGGGGTCGGTGCCAGCGAGCGGGCGTGGGGTGCAGGCCCCAGAAGGAGCCGTGCAGCTGACCCAGACAGAACCCGCCCCACCCCCGCCATCCCCCCCAAGCTGGCTCGGGGATCCCGTACCCTTGTTTCATCTGTGGCATTGCCATTGGAATTTGTCACTCTCAGAGTTACAGCTGATGTTACAGCCCGAAGCAAAGCTAAACCAAAATAAACAATCTGCTCCATCCTGTGTAGAGTAACACGACAGTGATATAAGGCGGCGCGTTGGCAGCGGAGCGCCCCCTGCACCCACTGGGCGCTGTGTCCTCAGGCCCAGCCTCCGCCAGGGGCGCACCCGTGGGTGTCAGCGCTGGTTAGGGAGCCAGGGGGCTCTGCAGGCGCGTCAGGCTTCCGCTTGGTCTGCAGAGGGCTCTTCTGTTTACATCAGCTGGGAGAACAGGCTTTTAAGCTTAACACCCAAAAGCCTTTTTTATTTGATTTTTCCTGGGTGTGGGTGGCCTCTGCCTCTCTGAGGCCGGAGGTTGTGCAGAAACCCGCGGGGGGCTGGGCGTTCTCATTAGGGCACACAGAGAGCGGTGGCTCCAGGATATTTAGCTGTCAAGCCGCCCCCACAGGCACCTTGCGGTTACGCTAATTACCCACATATATTTGGTGACCTGCCAGCAAGAGATTCGCTCTGTATTTCTGAATGCTCTTTGGCCACAAGGACCAGAGCTCCGTCGTCACGCCTGGGGTGGGCTGGGGGTGGGGTGGTCCCCTCACACAGGGCTGGCTCTGGGAAGCTGTGCCGGGTGCGCCAGGCCTAGTGCCAGAGGCCTTCTTCCCGCCCACGCCAGCCACGCTGCATCTGTGCAGTCATTTCTCAAGCCCTGATGCTCTTGAGCTGAGTGCGGTATTATTATTTCCTTCCTTTTGAAAAAAAATCCCCCCACGGCCAGAAGCCCTACCACCGGCGGCCGCTCTGCCAGCTCTGCCAGCTCGGCCAGCCCACCCGGGACCCTGGTCTGGCCACGCCTCCCCCAGGACCTGCCGGGGGTGAGGGAAATTGCCATACCTAATTCGGTTAAAATTGTCAGCTGGAGTGGCCTGGATTAAACCTGGCCTCCTCCACGCAATCAATTTTCAATTTTATCAGCTCAGCCTAAGCAAAGCGTGAACGAGGGTTCAGTGAACTTGGCTGGACGGGAAGCCGGGTCCTCTAATCACAGATGTTTTAAACCTTCTCTTATTTCTGATTGTGACTTTGTCCATGTGAACCAGATGGTGGGTGCTGGGCTTGGCAGCCCAGGAGTGCTGCGCAGAGAAGCAAAGCAAGAGCAGGCCCACAGACAGGGGACGGGGAGGGGCTGGGAAACAGGATGCCACGGGGATCCCCGGCTCCGGAGGCCCAGACCGAGGCTGCCAGGTGCCCCTGCTGCTGGGCGCCAAAGGGCCTGACCTCCCTCCCCGGGGCTTGGGCCTTCCTGCTGGTGCACAGCTGGTGAGGCGCCCGGTTAGGGTGATGCTGGCCACAGCACACTGGCCACGGCACACTGGCCACGGCACACACTCACTGCCTGAGGGTGGGGTTTCACTCCCTCCCACCCCCTGTCCCCAGGCAGCTCACCCCAGCACTGCATGGGCAGTGACACCCTCTGAAAGCAAGAGTCCTGGGACCACGTGGTCCCCTCAGGCACGTGTACCACCCTCACCCCCCCTCCAAGCAGCCTGCAGCTTCCAGAGGCTGAGGGGAGCCGCCACTGCAGATCCCTGGCTTGTTCCCTTCTCCCACTAGGGAGAGCGTGCATCAGCACTGAAGGGGGAAATCAAAGGGAAAACCAGCCGTTCCACCTCTAGATGGGGCCAGTGTCCGCGAATGCGGCCTGATTGTTCTTTAAAATTCAGTTCCTGGCAACTGAGATTGAAATTAGGCATCAACAAAGAATTTACAATTCAAATCAAACCTTGACTCCTGTAATTAAGTCTTTAGTCCCAGGAACCTCGTTCACAGCCTCAGCGCTGGGCACTGTGGGGCTCCGGGGCTGCCTTCCCTAAGCCGGGGTGCCTGGTTGGAAAAAAAAAACCCTCAAATCCAAAATGTGGACTGAACTGAAAGGGAAGTGCCCATGGCTCTGCGCTCTTGCAGATGCTCACGGCCAGCAGGAGGGCAGCAGGGAGAAGCCCCCCCAGCACGCCTGACCACCAGGAGGGCTTCCGTCCCCCACTCCAAGATCTGGCCCCAGGAAGGCGCGGTGTGTCCCTGAGGCACAGAAACAAGAGTTGTGGACACTCCTGAATGTTTCCAGGGGTCGGTGTCTTCTGAGGAAACAAACAGAGAGGCCTCCCTCTGTCAGTCCTGAGGTGCTATCAGGAAGGTGGCAGGAAATCACACCTGAAACGCTGGGGAGGAAAGTCTGGCACCCTCCCCTCTTAGACGCAGCCCCAGCACAGCGGCAGCTCAGCCCCAGGACAGAAGGTGGTTCATGACCCTGGGCAGAAAGAGGTGGCTCTGCCTCCTACAGCTCACGCCAGCGTGTGCCGTTCGGCTAGACGGTCGCTCCACAGCAGACACGCCCGAGTCTGAGCTGTGTCGGGCACATTTTAATTGCTCTCTACACACCGACTCATTGAATCCTTCAACAACAGGCTGTGGCTTAAGTATTTTATTTTAGTGCTCGCTGGCGGATTAAGTCACTTGTCCAAAGTCACACGCAACCTCTTAACCTTTACTTTCGTTTTCCAGGACTAGAGTCATGTTGAAATCCAGCTTCTCCCGTAATGGGAAGAGGGGCACCCTGCTAATTTATTGGGACTCTGCAGTCAAGACAGAGTCACATGCAGCTCCCCTCCCTTGACCCCAGGTAGGTTCCATCCCTGGGTGTTTTGGCCTCTGGGAACCTCCTGGGGTCCCAAGGTATCACTCCTATCAGCAAGGATTGTCGGGGGGCTTACGTGAGCCGCTGCACAAAAAGGGTTCTGCCCTTACTTGATTTGACCTCTCGTCCTAATGCCTTGTTCACTCCCACGCCACATCCCTCCGCAGGATGGCTCCTGCCTCACGGCTCTCGCTCTCCCCATGCCACAGGCAGCAGGACGTCCTGCATCCCTGGGGACTCCGCGCACATCAGACGCTCAGATGTACCCTAAACAGTCCCCACATTCAGGGCACAAGGGCAGTCAGCGCCCCGGACCAACACAGGAGTCCAGGCCAGCAGGAGCAACAAGTAGGGACCCCGGGACCTCACTGGTCCCTGGAGTGGTCAGGGCACAGCTGTCCTCTCAGAAATGCTGGACACTTGCATGTCTGACCACGCTTGGGCCGATCAAGGAGGGACAGGGTATCTGGTCAGATCAGGACTCCAGTGCTGCAGAGGTGGGAGAGGAAGGCTGTTGAGCAGGAGCTGCTCACCTCAAAGGGATTTAGGGGAACAGAGGCAGCATGGAGTCTGGTCCCAGGAGGAGAAAGCTTTCACTCAGGGCACTAGAGCAAGAATGCACTGGAAGGCTGCGGGGGCACCTCGTTGGGGAGATCTGCTGCTGGTATATAAAGTTGGGGGGGTCAGGGCCTTGATGTGACAGAAAGTAAATAAGCAAGTAATTCCGACTCTGGGAAGCCTTCCTGGTTCAGGGCCGGCGGCTGGGATGCCACGGGATGTGGGACGTGAGCAATTTCAATGACCCTGGGCCCCTCCCTCGGGAGCACGAAGAACACGAACACATCAGAAAGCAGACGCGAGTGTGCAAATGTAGCTTATTATAAAATGTTATTAGCGGTGACAGTTTTAAGGGAGCTTTAGCAATATTTCAAACTCTGGCATCAAAATCTGACAGATTCAATTTTGTTTTTATCAAGTTATCTGATGACACACGAAAGCAGCATTCAATAATCTCCACCGACCAATACTGGGTTGTGTCTCCAACGCTGGGCGTGTCTGCCCGCCGCGAGACAGCGCGGGGAGAGGGTCTCCTGTCTGCTGAGGGGCCAAGGGGTTCAGCCCCCAACAGCAGGCACCTGAGCTCGGCTGACCCCCTCTCAGAACCCTCCCCCACCAAGTGCAAAGCGCAGCGCAGTTACGGCAGGACGGTCAGCCCTCCCCATGGCCTTGGGGCCGCCCAGGCTGATGCCACAGGCTCGCCTCTCAGTACATCACGGCCACGCGGCAGCGGCCAGCGTGGGCTCCTCCTGAGGGTGCCAGGGCACCCTGCCGCACACAGCCAGGGCGGGGAAAGCTCCCTGGAAGATACCAGCGTCAGAGGCATATGGAGCCCCATTTTTCTTAATAAACCCCATGAACAAAACAAGGCCTCTGAAGCTGGGGAAGGTCACGGCCACGCCCTGGGGGACACAGAGGGTCGGACACCCTGGACGGCTGCTCCCCGCGAGTCTTTGCGCGCAGCTGTCTGCACTCGGTGGCAGCAGTTCCACGGCTCCCTGGGAATCGCCGGAACCCGCCCAGCTCACGAAGGAGAAAATAAAGCCACGGGGAAGTGCTGCCCAGGTAATGGGAATGAGAAGCCGGGCATGGGCGAGAGAAACTGCCCTGAGGACTTCTCTGGGCTTTCAATTTCCTGGCCCAGCGACGTCTCTTCCCCTTTATTCTTCGTGATGAGGCACGTTCTCTCTTGACAGCTTCAGAAGACGGAGAGGCTGAATGCTAAGTTTTCTGCCAAAATGGGTTCAGTGTCTTGTCAGCTCTTTGCTTTAGTGAAACACACTCTCCACTCTACTGAGGAGTGCGCTTTATGGCAGGAGATTGGGGAGCAAGCAGCGTGGCCGCCATATTGAAATTAGCTTTGCCCAGACGAGTCAATACAAGAATAAGGTTAAAAAAAGGTTAATAACTTAGACTCAGTGAAGTCAAAACGGATTGTGTCATTCGTGCCTTTCATGGAGATCCCAACCCAACTCCACACTGTACCTCAAAGCCAGTGGACCCCGGGGCCTGCCTTTGTCTGGACTCATGGTTCCATGAGTGCCCCAGCCAGCCACATGCAAAGCCAGGGATGCACAAACCACACCTCGGCTCCGTCCCCATCTCGTCAGCCAGCCAGTTACCTAGTTAGCAGCCCTTAGAGTTTTAGTCACTAGATGTTCTCACTACTGTTCTTTCTGTTTTGTTTTTAGTCTCACTTGAACAACGGAGAATACAATTCTTCCTTTCATCTTGCCTTGGGTGAACATCTTCCATCTGGGGCATTTGCAGCATCTAAAGTATTGTTGTGATCACCCCCTGCCTGTTTAAAGACACCGCATTTGGGGTGAACCCCCCTCCTCCTCTGAGGGGCCCTGGTTGGGGTCTGTGGAGATGGACCTACCAGGCAGCCTTAGGGAGGCCCCACCCCCTTGGTGAAGTCAACTCTCAAGGCTCTGTGTGCAGGGAATGCAGGGCAGGAAGCTGAGCCTTTAGAGTAGTGAGTAGCAGAGAGAACAAGACTCTTGAGCCACATCTAGGGAATAGAAAAGCAGAATGTTTGACATGCAGTGATGGCCCCCTGATAAACATGGGGCAAAGTGAACAAAAAAGAAATGTTAAAATTTTCAAGAGCAAAGGGAACCTTTCAAAATGCATTCCTTGCTTATAGCAGTGTTGGGGGACAGGATGTTGAGCAAACTCCATACAGGCCTTGTGGACGCCACCCCCACTCCATCACGACACTGGGAACTACAAATCCCATGATCCCCAAAGGGAGGTTGCGAGGACCTGAGGGTGGAGTTACGCAACTATGTTCTCTGTTTGAGTATTTAACCCGCCATGCAGCCGGGGGTCACTCTCGTGGCCACATGTGCTCGGTTTTTCGCCAGCTCGGCGGGTCATTGGGATTCCAGGTCAGCGGAACGGGTAGGACGCATTTACAAACATCTCCCTCTTTTTCTCCCCGAGTTATTCATTTCCCCATTTTCCCTTCCCTTGTAAACAAATCTTTTATCCACCTTTTGTGTGTGTCTGCAGTTTAGCATCAATAAGTCCCCTTTAAGCACACAGGTGAGGACCCACAGTCAGGCAGCCCATTTTATATCGGGGTTGCTCTGTAACAGCAGCAACAAACTTCTCTCTTTTGTTGCTTATTTGAAAGAAATTATAAAGTGGCAGCAAAAGCAAAATTCAGTGTCTGCAGATGAGATTTGGGGATTTGAGCCCTAAGGAAACTGATTGTCCAACTTATTAAACAGTTCACTGACCCAGCTGGGTAAGTGGGGAGGTGTAAGACTGAGCAGCCCCATTGAGCAGCTCTGTGGAGACTTTCGCAGAGCTGGCAACAGAACTTTGCTATTGATGGAAATGTCCTCCATCTGCCCTGCCTGGACGCCAGCCGCACGGCTCCTGAGCACTGGAGAAGTACCTAGTACAACAGAGGAACTGATCTTCTACTTTATTGACTTTTAATTAATTTTACAATTGATTGAAATAACCACATGCAGTTCAAAGCTATCAGACTGGCCAGCATAGGATCTTTCACTGATTCTGTAAACAGCAGCTGAGGACATGACAACATGAAACAGAAGGAAGCAGAAAGTAAGTGAATGAGACGTTCTTTCTTTTTTTGTGGTGATGGTGGTTTACGATTGCCTAAGTGACTTACAGGTCTAGACTTGCACCTCCTCAGAGTATGTTCCCACACCACACCCACCACCAAAGCACCCCAGGCCGTCACTGTAGTCCCCACAGAGAAACAAAACAAAGAAACTGACAAAACAAAACAAAAACAAACCCTACAAATATGACTGCAGAATTGAGGCTGCCAGAGTGAGGGAGAGACCCAATAGTCTGGGGCAGAGAACGGGGCTTTCTCAAGCAGAACAGTCCGGCACCCAACCCTGCCTTCCCAGGTGGAAGGAAGTCACCGAAGGCGTGAAGCTGGCACGCGCTTCCCAGGGAAAACCCAGCGAGTTAATGAGCGATAATCGTCCCTGTGAGCAATACTGCAAATAATACTGATGGCAAGAACAAACTTCTACAGAGAGTTTATTAATCACACTTTCCATAGACACAAACCTATTGGGAGGCTTTAATGTAAATGAGGAAACTGAGGCTTAGAAAATTAAAATAACTCAGCCAAGATCACAAGCTTAATAAATGGTGAGTCAGACTTGAACCTACTTCTCTCTGAGTCAAAATCAATAAGCTCTTAAGCACTAGACATTTAAAAAGGGACTTTGGCTGAGCTGCTCAACCACTGGGCCAAGCAATCGATGCTCTGGGAGCTCAGGGATCCAGGGGACCCCAGAAAAGCCGAGAATCCTGGCCAGACGCCTCGGGGCTGGTGGCCTCTGTCCAGAGCAGCGCCGGGGAACTCCGTATATCACTTTTCTTCATGTGCCAGGGGCCAACGGCAAGTGCTGAAGGGCACTCTGACAGAGCCACGTGGACCAACCCCGACAAGCCAACCCCAAGCAGTCTCCTGGGGCCCGGCACAACCTACTGGCTGTCGCCATAAAAAGCGTGTAACAGTACCCCTGGCCACGAGATTTTAAAATCTGGTTTGCCAAAAGGCATTACAAAAGAGAAGCATCAGACACCAGCCCCACATTTACATCGGGGGACAGCTAAATCTGTGTGTTGACGATGGGAGTGAAGACCTCTGGGCGCTGGGCCCTCTGCTTCTGTGACATCAGTAGATAAATGTGCATGCCAGGAAACCAGCTCGGGGCCTCCTCATCCTCAGACAAAATGGCTGGTCAGGAGTCCCCCAAACTCCCCGGGTGCAGCTTCTTTCCGACAACCGAGCATCTGTAAGACCTGCCCAGGCGCAGTCGCCCGACCCTCACAGGTGAAGCCTCTCGTGTTCCCCGGGGAACCTTGGTTTATTCATCTGCCCACATTTCATCCCACCCAACCGACATGACCCCCGAGCTGTGGTTCTGGGCTTAACATTAGCTGATTGACATCCATTAGAAGAGGGAAAATTGGGGGAGAAACAGATCACTGGTGGATTTAAAAAGTCTTTTGTTCAATTTAAAAAGATTGTGACCCCAGGATGAAAATGGCGGCTGGGGTGGGAGCCATTGTTTCCCACTCACTTCTTAGCAGCTATTCACCTGAGTACTGTGTACGATACGGGCGTGTGATATGGAAGCACATTTCTCCCAGGTACTCGCCCTTCCTATTTCGAGAGGCACCAGGTCCTATTCCTAGAGATTCATGAAAACGTTTCCTCCTGGGTCATTACGAGTATGAAGAATGGTAACAACACCCTGCACTGGCCATGTGCAGGGCGCGTGGGGTGGGACATATCGATTGGCTTATAATTTTCCCCAAACCCTTGAGCAATAACTTCTCTTTATTCAACAACTTCATTCATTCATTTACTCAACAAATATTCATTGGGAGCATGTGCTCAAGAGCAGGGACCATTTCTTATGTGTTGCTTATTTTGGGGAACATGAGGCTTAAGGGAACATCAGCACTAGAGTGAAGAGAATAGAGCTGCGTCCTGTTAGCACAGGACCATGTTACAGTAATAGCTTAAAAGATGGCACCTGAATGAATAAAAATAAATTATTTTCAGCTCGGCTCTTGTATCTGGCACATTCTGGTGCAACTTTACACCCATTTCATCATTTAGAAAAAGAAAACTTCTGAATATGCTTGTTCTTGTGTTGAGACAATAACTGGCTAAAATAACTGGTGCCCTTCCGGGGCACGGCATCCTGGCTCCGATTCTATTTTATCTTCATCTTCTTGCCACCCAGAAGACCTAGCATGAGCAGGGGTGGCGGCTGCCTGGGTGTTTCCCGAGGAGACTGTGGGTGCGGTGCTGGGTCTCCAAGTCTTTGGAAGAGGAGCTGATTCAGTCCCGTATTAGCCTCCTTGGACAGAGGCCTGAGTCTTCTGTCATTTGATGACGGCGCCTGGGCTGGGGGTTGAGGAAGTAGCATAGGAACACGCAGCCGCTGGCTGCCTGCTGGGAGACGTGGGAGAGATGCAGCTCGCCTGCCTTTCCCCAGAGAAGGAGACAACGTCCTCCCTCCCCCCTCAGCAGCTGACCACACTGCTCATGAGCACGTGAGTGAAGGGCTGACACATTTTGGGACTGAGGCATTTTCTTTTACTCTCCCTGGACCTAGCCCTTAAGGTCATCTGCAACTTTTAGACTTTTTAAGTCTTTGTTCTTTTTCCTTCTCTTTTCTCCATTTAGAAATGCCTTTAGAATGTGCCTTTTAGTAGTGTCGGTTCGATCCCCAGCCCCCAGCGAGGGTCCCACATGGTGCGCAGACCTCTCCTGCCGCCCGCTGCTCCCCTCAGCAGTGTACTTTGTCAGTCTGCCTGTTCTGCTCCCTGCTCTGGCTCTGGTGAATTCTCTCACCCTCCTGCGCTTCTGACTGTACCCGGTGCTTGTATAAATAAATAATCTTCAAAAAAAAAAAGAAAGAAAGAAAGAAAGAATGTGCCTTTTAGGGCAAAATGAAGACCCTGAGAAATGGATCAGTGAATTTATCACATATAAAAGCTCAAGCATATATTCAAAGTTAACTGCTAATGGATCCAGCAGATATGGTGTCAAACAGGTGCCAGGTTTTGGAAACACAGCTGGGAGCTGAGGTTGTATTCCACCAGCTATGGGCAAGACGGAGTCGGGACAGAAAACTCTGCCCCATTCACAACAATTCAGCACTGGGGGCCTCCTTGGGGGAGGAGTTAAGTCTCAGCACTATGAAGCTGTCTGCAGCCTCTGTGGCACAAGTTCGATCCCTGGCCAGGGAGCTACCCACATGGCACAGCAGACCTCTCCTGTCTCCCTGCTGCTCCCCTCAGCAGTGTATTTCATGGATCCACCTGTTCTGCTCCCCACCCTGTCTCTGGAGAATTTCTCACCCCCACACCTCTGTCCTGCACCCTGGCTCTTGTATGCATAAACAAATACATCATTTATTTGTTTGTTTGTTTGTTTGTTTGTTTATTTATTTATTTGTGGGACCCTCCTGGCGGCCAGGGAACGAACCGGCGCTGGAGAGGCTGCGGGCAGCCTCGCAGCCCAGCGCCCAACCGCTGCGCCACCAGGGGAGGCCCTAAATAAATACATCTTAAAAAAACTTCAGCACTGGCTAGAAGGGGCTTTGCTCATGGGGACCTAAGAGAGTCACGCTGGTGGCGGGGCTCGCGGTGGCGGCTGGGTCACGCCTCTCACTCATCTCACAAGGGTGAACACAGCCCCAAAGAGGCCGCATTTATTACCTGTGGTTCCCCAGGCGCGTGGCCTCCTCGTGCGCCAGGCCTGGGGGCTCCCCGCAGGGCAGCTGACACTGGTGTCGTGGAGGGTCACGCTGTAAGAGCTCGTCTGGCCTTTTTATGCCCCTTTGCCCTTTAGCAGTGGGATTTTTCTTGTGGGTTACAGCTTTTTATTCAATTCGTGTTCTTAAATATTTTCTCCATTTCTGTAGGATTAGCCCTTATTGAAAGATTAATTCCACATTTTCAATAATTTATATGATTGGATGTTACAAATATCTGGACAAATTGATATAGCATTTAAAAACAGCTTTCCCTGCCTGTCTATCTTGTCATGTGCTGCCTTCTCATACCATCAGAGGGAATCCAAATACGTCTCTCTAATCCTTTCTGTTTTTCAATTTTTATGAGTTTAACATGGGTGATATATAAATCACAGTCAAACATTTTCTCCTTACCTCATCTGATTTAGCTTGATAAAATCCACTCCATCTCTATGCATGTCTTCAGAAATATGTCTCAGTTTTCCCCAAATGGATATGTCTTACATCTAATGCATAAGAACAAATTCCAGTAGCACCTCCCTGGGGAATCTGAACTGGCCCCGATTATGCTAATAGAAGCCAAGAGGTTTTCAAAGCAAAGGAACTATATGATAAATTATTCATCAATAGGTCTCTCTTTTGATGGTTTTGGTGTTTCCAGATTTTCCAGACCACAGAGGCTACGTGATATGATATATGTCAGCTAAACTGAAGATGGTAGGGGGGAATGGGAATTGAAAATTAATTGAATTTTAAATCGTTGCATCTTTGCATTTGGGATATTTACTGGAGCTGGTTGGGCACAGGCGAGACCTGGGAGCGGCTTACCTGACTGTCCTCAGTGGCTGGAGGCACCTCGAAGAGGTGCACTGGTCACTGAGGGATCTGTGGCCCTGTTTCCAAAGTGGCTCCCCAAAGCTCCTGCCCAGGGTAAGGCGGTGCCCCAGATTCCATTGCTGGCCTAGGGTGAAGACTGTTGGGGTCCTGCTCTGTCCATACTCAGCCGCTCATTCTCGCCACCCGCCCTTTGTCTATCTCAGTTAGTTCTTCTCAAGCCCCACATTGCCCAAGTCTAAGGGGCACCCCCAGTTACAGGAATGATGCGCCCCTGTACTTGTCTGGTCCATGCCCCCATCTTGCATCACACCCCTTTGGCTATAACTATCAACATCCCCACAACATTTTATCATCCACTTTTGTTTTAATGGGTATTGATGGATTTTGAAATGTTTCATTTCTACCTGCAGTGATCTGATCTTGATAGCTGAAATGCGTCTACAGTGTCACTTATTATATGCTTCCTCCTCGGACTCATTTAATATAAATGAACTCAATCTTTAGCTTCAACATAAGTCTGCTGTGACCCCTCAGATGCCCTCACATATTAAAAAGAGACCCAATTCCCTCCTTCCTTTCATTCCCATGAGGCTCACGGTGGCTTTCTACCAGCTTCTGTAAAAACCCAGGTTCCCGTCCTTCTATTTGATACTTTCCTCATTAATGAACAACCTCTTCATTGTAATAACCTGAATAAAATCATCTTCTTAGTTGCCTGGTGCATTTTGTCCTTAACACCAAGTGGCCATCCAGCAGTACGGTATTCACACTTAGCCTCTAACTTAAGAAAGATGGGGGAGAGGTCGGGGAGCGATCGAGGAAACTGAGGGCAACTTTATTTAGTCAAAGACTTGATTTAGCCAGAGACTCTGTAACTGCAGATGCACCTGGAACCGTCCAGACCTATGTTGACAGCCTCAGTGTAGTGACTCACAGCGCCCCTATCACTCTCCTAAGTTTCCTGGTCTAGATGAAGAATTTTATGGCCATCAGCTACAGGCGGCACTGTAACCCCAAAACAAAGCTGTGCATAGGACAGAGAGCCAAGACGTTTATCAAAAGGAGCAAGAGGATGGCAATAATTAATCATCTACCTTCAACAGAGATGAGCTGGAGGGAGCTGACCAGACTCTACAGACAAGGCATCACTGGTATTGGCACTGGGAGGCGTCAGATCTTTCTAGAGCTCGCTGTTCTTTCTTTAGAGCACTTGATTAAGCAGCTCCAGCTGGAGATGGACAGCTCTCAGACTCGACTTCTTCCCAACCCTTTTTGAAATGGAAGCCTCTGAGCTGCCTGAGTCCTTCCTCTGGATGGGAAACACATGCATAACGCACCACAGGAAACGAGCCGTTACTGGACGTTTATTAGCTATACTTTTTTCTAATATCTGGTAAGTAAAAATCAATTTTGAGATAGCACTCGTGAGATGAGTCCTCAATATTTAATCAACTAATGGACAAGAAAGGAAAGGTGATGTAACCTCAACCCAGAAATGTTCATCTGAACACTTTCTCTGGCTTGTCTTTATAAAAGGGCTACTTTTCACTGGTTAATAATCTCCCTTTCAGTGAAACAAAGCTTGAGACAACGCCAGAGAAGCCAGGAGTGTCTTGAAAGCCCATCTAGTCTCATTTCTCTACTGTGAATTTGTGAGTCGCTACCCCATTTGTTTTTAACCTGTTGTCAGCACCATTTTAGTAACAGTCTTACTGATTCATAGACGAATGATTTCTGGGAAAACTATCGATATTTCAAAACTACAGCCACTCTCTTAATGATTCCATTGCCTATTCCACATCCCAACACCTTTGGAGTAGTGGTGGTTCTAAGGATAGCCAAATATATGCCATGGATTTTCCATGGCATTATAGGAAAATGCACTTAACCTTCACTACCCCATCATCCACAAATAATGCTTTGTTTCCAAATCATGTTTCAAAGACTTGTCATGTATTATACTTGTATTACATTCTGCACAAATAATGTTTTTAATTCTTATTGTGGCAGAGATAATAACAGCGGAGGGAATTTTTAAAGCAGATAGTGATCATCAGAGAGCAGGACAGGAGGGGGAATCAAAGACAACCGCAAACTATCAAGCAAGAAGGTCAGAGAAAAGCATAAAGCAAAATGCAGGGATTTCAGGGTAGAAGATCAACCTTCCATTCAAGGTAGAGCTAAGTGAATTCACAGCAGAACTAGCAATCTAAGAAGTATTATAGTGAATACAAAAGTAATATTGGTGCCTTGTCCTAAAACAATTTAGATTTCCTGAAGAAGTATTAATGCACCTGTGAAAATTTTGACTATAAGCCAGCATTGGACAAAATTCCTCCTAAACTGGTATGGAGCGAAAAACAGTGGGGGCGGGGTGGGGGAAGAAGCAGCAGCAGGACCTCTGAAGTTAATTAGGAACAAATAAGGGAAAACGGAGGAAGGGTAGTCTTAGTTGTTAACCCCAATGCAGCCTACAGGAGCCAGCGTGGGCACTGAGTGGGCATCAGAGATCATGAAACAGGGAGGCTAGGGAAAGGAGCTGGGAAGGCAGGGCAGTGCAGAGGGACAGGCGGGGTAACGGGACGATGCCGAGGCGAACTTCTTTGTTTTCATGTCAATTGTCGAGAAAACCGGCCTCTTTTTGTAAAACAATATATATTGCATGGAGAAGTGCTGCCCATTTCAGCAGCAGAATAGCTTTATGACACCGCAGGAAGATTTTAAGAATTGAAAATTGGATGATAGCAGGTGGAAGCCATAAATTTTGTATTAACATGGCAATATGGGGTGAGATTTATGAACTCTGATATAATGTAATCTTTCACTGAAAACAATTTTACTTTTTCAGTGATTTGACCCTGGCTGTAAAGAGTATCTTTTCAGGGAATGTATTTTCCAGAATATAGCTTATTTTATGTAAGTGATTGTGTAGAGACAGTTATTCAAGGGCTATTGGGCTAGAGATGCAGCACATGGTCTGATAATATGGTGAAGCTGTGAGAGATTATGAGGACCAAAGAAAGTTGTTATTCCAAATAAGTTTGGACAATGACACGTTGCAACATACTTTTTTCCAAAGTCAATATTCATTTTTAAACCACGGAGGATGCAAGATTTTTGCTTTTATCCCAAGTATATTTCAGAGACTGAGGTCAAGCACTAAACTGAAATTGTAGCGTGTCAGATGGCTCTATTTCACAGAGCTAGGAATACTGCCAATTTGCAAAGGTCTAGCTACTTGGGCTTTTTTCTTGAAAACTAAAATAACTTCCTGCAGAACTTATGGTCCTCGCAGCTTTCCAAATTGCATTTCATGATATAGGAGGTTCTTCCTAGGAAACGCGGCCACCACATAACATCATGAATAAGGTACTGGGTGCTTGGTGAAGCCACACGATACTGGCAGGCAGTGTCATCACGCCTGCTCAGTGTGGCAGCAGCGAGCATGTCCTCAGTGTTTGTGGGGTGACATAGCCCTATGGAGATGGAAACAAGAAATTCCTGAACATTCAAAAGTTGCTGCAGGTGAGAATGGTGCTACTAAGCATGTAATGAAATGCTAGCAAGAAGGAGCATGAGGGAGGAAAACCACAAAACTTATGAATCTGTGGGTTTTTTTTTTTTTAATCGAGAACCCACAGTGATCAGATGGTTATATTTTAAAAGTGGGTAGACAGACTTCCCCACATGTAAACTTAGCCTTAGGTTTTTTTTTTTTTTAAAGATTTACTTATTTTTATATAAGAACTGGGGTACAGGCCAGAGGTGCGGGGTTGAGAGGATTCACCAGAGACAGAGCGGGGAGAAGAACAGGCAGACTGACTGAATACAGTGCTGAGGGCAGCAGCGGGAGAGACAGGAAAGGTCTGCTGCGCCATGTGATCTCCCTGGCCAGCCGGGATTCGAACCGGCACTGCAGAGGCTGCTGACAGCTTCACAGCGCTGCACTCAACCCGCTGTGCCACCGGGTAGGCCCTAGCCTTAAGTTATTAATATTAGTAAAGATTAAAATAGGAAATCCCCACTCCGAGTGCTCTTCCAGAAGGTGGTGACACATCTGGACTAACTAGTTTCTCAGACTTCTCTTCATCTTCACACCGATGTTCTTAGAACCAATAAAGTATCTACTAAGTCCAGGTTTTCAATATAGAAAAAATAGTTCTCAGTCCTCACCATGCACAAGGATTACCTGGGGAGATTTTTAAAAGACACTGATGCTTGTTCTCCACGCTCAGAAATTATGTCTGCATTGACCTGGTGGGTATGAATATTGGTGAGGTCTCCTCAAGTGACTCTACTTGCCGATGCCAGAATCAGGAGATGCTGGTTTATAGCAGTAAATCTTACTAGAAAGTCTTATATCAGACAATTACCTGTCCTATACATTCTCAAATTCCCAGGCTCAGGACTCTCTTCTTCCCTTAGGGTTACAACACAACACAGAATGCTAAGTTCCTACCTGTTGGTTGAGGCTTTTTTTTTTTTTTTTTTTCAGTTGATTACTTTCATGGTGACAATAACTTTATTCTTAGGGTAAGCTCAAATCCAAATTTCTTTTTTTATGCTATTCTTTATTGGATTTTCCCATCGTAATAGTATTTAACAAATAATCCTTCTTTTACGCAACTTGTTTCAAATAATGAAAACAAGTTGATATATGAGAATATTATATTCTTGATACTAATATACCTGGGTAAGAACAATATAAGAAAATCAGAGGCCAATTTTATGTAGGACTATAGAGTGAAAACCTTAGTATTACCTTACTAAATAAAATGTGCATGATTAAAAAAAAAAACAGAATCAAAAAGGGTGTATCCCAAAAATGCAATAATGGTTTAACACCAGAAAATCTGATGTAGTTCATCAAATTAAAGAATCAGAGGAGAAATGTTTATGTTACCTTGAAAGGTACTGAAAAGGCATGAGTAAGATTTCATGCCTCTGTGTGTCCAGATTTGTGTGTGTGGCTGGATGGGGATGGGTGGATGGATGGATGGATGGATGGATGGATGGATGGATGGATGGATGGACAGACAGGTAAGAAGTAGACATATGAGGCAGATATAAAACAAGGGTAAGGCAAAGAATTTCCTTAACATAATTACAAAAGAAACCCTCCTTTTGGAAGGAAACATGGCATTCAATGAAGAAAGTTAAGCCCATTTTCTTTAATATGAAGAACTGAAAAGATGCTGAACATCACTCTCATTGTTTAGTGTGCACTACCAAATGTCACAGACAATGGAATGAGAGTTAGAAATAAGAAGTATGAGGATTGTGAGCTAGAAACAAGAATTACCTGCAGAGAAAGCTCAACTGCATACATTCCAAGAGAATCAAAGGGGACTTATCATAACAGAACTTGTCATTAAAGACCCTTGAAGTAGACTTGATTAAAATAAGAGCTATACTTCATTCAACAGTGCGAACACCTAATGATGGGCAGATATTAGTTCTTTCCCCAACCCATAACTTCATACAATTTTGGGGGGAATAACATACAGGATTATTTTCTATCTAGTTTCTGCAGCTTTCTCACATATTAAATGTAAAACATACAATATCAAATATTCCTTCATAGTTTCTATAAACTGATAAGAAACAGCGCAGGGAACAAAAGGGGTGCTGGCCTTGCAGTCTGGGGGTCTGGCTCTTACTGACGATCCTACCACCATGAGGAGTTGGTCCTGTCACTTTCCTTTGCTGATAAGACAGGATTAGTAGGCATCCTTTATTTTTTCCAATGCATTATTCCTTTTTGTAAAAATTGTAAAAGTCTAATAACACTCACCACGTCTGCACCATCTTTTCTTTCATCCCCATAAAGCCATCATCCCCATAAAGCCCTATATCAACTTTCTGACAAGGTTCTTTTTAGGCAGAGTTAAACAGAAGGTGGGCTGCATCTTCTACAGAAGATACAGAAACATTTTATAGAAACATCTTCTATAGAAACATTTGAAAGGCTGGTGATCTGTGCTTTCTGTACTTTTTTGACTCAATGTTTTTTTAAGTCTCCCATATAAACTGACAAAATATTCCAGATCTCATCCATTAGGATGAGATTTGGGATGCTTCCTTCTTCTTTTTTTAGTGATACTTCCCACAAGCAGCGACTAGGATTGATGAAACAGGATAGCCAATAAATTTTTACAAATACACAGCTATCTCTCCCCAGAGAATAATCACAAAATTGGGTGACGGCTGTTTCTCCCGATTCGATGACGCAAAAATCATTCTTGCTCTAAAAGCCTGGCAGGCTGGTTTGTCTCTTCGGAAGTGCTTGAACACCCAATTCACCCATCTGCTTCTCCTTCTTCCCTGATCAACAATATAAATGAGAGCGCCCAAGCACTAGGAAACCAGTTTATATATATTCATACACAATCTCCTCCAGGAGTCAGGCTGTCTTCAGGGTCACTGCTAATACTAATGTGCATTTGTTTAGCTGGGGGCTTGACACAATTTCTGTACGGGATCAGAGAGAAAATGTTCTGGCTTTGTGGACCATATGTTCTCTATCTGTGCCTCTCTGCCCCTGTAGCACAAAAGCAAGCATAGACGACACACAGATGAGCATGGTGGTATTCCAAAAATTCTTGATTTACAGAAACAGGCAGTGGGCAGAATTTGGAGCATGCACCGGTCCTCATTTCCCAGCCATTGGCTTCGATGAAATTCACTCACTGATGACCGGGGTGTCCTGTTTCAAAAGGACGAGACTCACAAGCATGAGCAAGTCTCTTTCTATTTATTTCAAATGAATAAGCTATTTTTTCAAATGACACACACTTTATTTTAGCTAGTATGTGTGTGTGTGTGTGTGTGTGTGTACACATGTATACTGACTACTCAATTTGACTTCAACATTTTCACACAGCTCATATAAGCAGAATTATCCATTCCAAGCAGTTCGAACAGACTCAGTTTGAAAAATCCCAACGCTGGTGTGTTATTGTCACTGCCATTTCCACACCTGGCAGGGTCTCTCCATTCAGGTGCATTAATAGTAACCCATGCTTGACTTCAGGTAAGGGTCCCATCAGTGAACTCGTCTACTGCCTAGGCGACATGGTAGAAAGGTGAAGCTACAGCTTCCTGGAGAAACACATCATTCGTGACCTTAACCATGAAGAAGTGTCAAATGGCTCCAGGCCAGGCAAGTTTTATTGCAACATCCAATTATCAAGTTGGTAAAAAGTTTGCTTAGTAGACATGTAGCAAGTGTCTCGGGGACATCTTTCCTCCCTGCCCAAGCCTTCTGCAGGAATATGTAACACAAGGAAGCAGCAGAACACGGGTCGGTGTCAACAAAGCTACTTGATGAAGGCGTTTGTTGAGTCCTTTTGAAAATCTATCATTGAAAAAAAATCATTTGTAAATAATAGCGGCTTGTCTAAATACTGCACTAGAAACAAGCTTTCTTATAACATTTAGCCTTAGTTCTATATTTAAAGGTAGAAAGTCGATAGTCCTTATTTTTAGATCATTGTTAAGCACTCTGCAAACTGAGGTATCAGTAGCACCGCCACATAGTATGGAAACTGGACAGCCGCGTGGCCGGGAGAGACATGGTATGTTATAAACTGCTCTGGTGTCAAAGAATAAAGGCAAGAGCCACCTCCATCAACTGGGTGTCTCCCCCACCTGTTCCCTACGGTGACCACTGAGCTGGCCACGCTGTGGTGCAGACGGAGCTGGAAACAGCCTCCCTTGGGGGAGGTGTTCTCATTCTTGGCGGGACAATGAGTCTTCCTTTCTCTAACCCCTGCTGCCCAGAGACCAAGCCCCCTGCCCTCCCCTGAGGAGCAGGGCGGGAGGCTGGCAGCGCGGGCAGCCCTGAGTGGGTCCTGCATCACAGCTGTGCTTCCCCGTGTGCCAGAGCAAGCAGGACTCCAGCTCAGGCTCCTCGCGACTCTATGGGGTCTTCCTGCAGGTGCCATGGGGCCTGGAATGTGTGGGCGCCTGTGTTCTCACGCCATGTCTCTCTTCTCACATCCTGTTCATTAAAAGTAAGTAACCGCCTTTTTGGGTTTTTAAGTCCACCAGAGCTCCTTGCCTGCAGGTCAGCATCCCTGTGGCAGTGCTCATCTGGGCAGCCTCCGTGTTCTGGCATTTCTGATAGCATTCTAGTGGGCCTGCATCTGTATTACCACAGGCAGAAAATGAATATGTATGAAGAAAAATGTTGCTAATATGTATATGTAAATCAAAGATAATGGCAATCATAGTGCATGGTACAATCCCCTGAGAAAAAATAAAATAAGCATGCTTAATCTTAAAACAGTCTATGGTAGAACTTAGTATAATTCCTCATTATGCTTGTGTTTACTGCAGAATCTAGTTTGTGGGGCTTTTATTTTTATTATGTTTATTGAGGTGGTTGCATTTTGGGGGGTTAGTGATTCAAACCTCCAAAAATGCACATCTCCACACACCATGAAGAAGTGTCAAATGACTCCAGGTCAGGCAAGTTTTATTGCAACATCCAATGATCGAGTTGGTAAAAAGTTTGCAACATTCAATTATCAAGTTGGTAAGAAGGTTTGAAACACCCCCCAAAATGCACATCTCCACACACTGCCCACTACCACGGCCTCAGTACTCCTCCACTATTCTCCACAGTGCCCCCCTCCACTCTCCCCTGACACCCTCCCTCCTGGTGGCCTCAGTTTTGCAGGCAGCTGTTAAGAGTTCATTATTGGCTTGGTGTTGCTGACCCTTAGTTGTGTTTCTCTATTTTCCACATGCAAATGAGACCATCTAGTATTTGCCTTTCTCCTTCTGACTTACTTTGCCTAGCAGTATCCTTTCCAGTTCCTCTGCTACTGTCACAAATGGCAAGAGTTCATCCTTTTTTACAGCTGAGTAGTATCCTATTGTGTGTGTGCACTAGTGCACATGTGTGGACACACATAGCACATTTTTCTAATTCACATTTTTCTAACTCCTCTGTCCTTGGGTAATTAGGTTGTCCATCACTTATCTGTGGCAAGGAGTGCTGCAGTGGACACGGGTGCATATGCGCCTTTACATTGGTGTTTTTTGGGTAGAGAACTAGGCGTGAAATTTCTGAATTCATTACATTTAAATATTTTTAATGTTACTTTTAATAGTTTGTGGAAACTTCATACTGTTTTCAATAGGGGCTGCACCAGTCCACATTACTACCAACAATGTATAAGGGTTCTTTTCCCCCACATGCTCACCAGCATGTGTTTCTGGACTTTTGATGTGGGCCATTCTCATGGGTGTGAAGTGGTGTCTGGTTTTGATTTGCATTTTCTTGATGATTAGTCATGTTGAGCGTTTTTTCAGGCACCTGTTGGCCCTCTGCATGTTTTCTTTGCAGAAGTGTCTGTTTAGTTCTTCTGCTTAGTGTTTGATTGGCTTAATTACCTCCTTTTTGTTGACTTGCATGCATTCTTCATACATTTTGGCTATCAGTCCTTTTCAGATATGGTATGTGCACATATTTTCTCCAATTCAGTAGGGTATCTTTTTGGCAGACTGATAGCTTCTTTTGCTGTGCAGAAGCTTTTCAGTTTGATGTAGTCCCATTTGCTTATATTTGCCTTTGCTTCTCTTGACAATTGGGACGAGTCTCCAAAGATGTTTCTGAACATGGTGGAAAGCTTTGCTATATTTTATTCCTTTTATTTTATAGTTTCAGATCTTATATCCATGTCGAGCTAATTTTTGTTTAAGTTATGAGATAGTCATCAATCTAGGTTCATGCTTTTTGCATGGGGCTGTCCAGTTTTCCCAAAATCATTCATTTTTTTAATTTATTTTAGATTTATTTATTTATTTATAAATAAATAAAGCACTGGGTACCATCAGAAGCGCGGGATGGTGAGAGAATTCACCAGAGCCAGAGTGGGGAACAGAACAGGCAGACTGACGAAATACACTGCTGAGGGGAGCAGTGGGCACAGCAGGAGAGGTCTGCGCACCATTTGAGACCCTCGCCAGTGGCCGGGGATGAAACCGGTGCTGCAGAGGCTGTGAGCAGCTTCGCAGCCCAGCGCTCAACCATTGCACCACCGGGGAGGCCCCCAAAATCATTTATTGAAGAGACTCTCCTTTCTCTAATGTGTGGTCTTGGCTCTTTTGTTATTGATTAACTGTCTACAGATGTGTGGGTTTATGTCTGGGCTCTCCCTTCTATTCCATTGTCCTGTGTGTATATTTTTGTTCCAGTGTCATAGTGTTTTGATTACTATAGCTTTGCATTATAGTTTGAATTCTGGGCATGTGATACCAACACTCCTCCTCTTTCTTGTCAGGGTTCCTGAAAGTTGTTCTCTCCTTATGGTAGCATGTTTCCTTGAGGTCTCAAGCTGCTTTGTGGTGTTGCATTTTTTTGTTTGCCCATCTTGCATATTAGATCATCTACCCTGGAATTCTGCATTCTCCAGTTGTAGAAAGTTGGGAACTTCAGGAAAAACCCAAGAGAGCACTCTAGTAGGGAGGTGGCTACTACTCCTGACACCCAACTCGGACCACCAGCAACCAGGAAGTCCTTTCTTTGCTGGCTCTGTTCCCTGTGGTTCCTGCAGTTTCTGATGCCACACTCTGGGTGCAGGTCTCAAGGATAGAGGGGCCGACATGCCCTCAGTCTTTCTGAAGCCTGATTCCTAGAAGCCCCCTGCTGAAAAGTCCCTGTGTGTGATGGGCACACGGTAGGTGCTGCTCCACGCAGAGTGGGGCTCAGCTCCTTCCCACTGTCTGAGGTTATGGTGACTGAGTAAACCCTGTTTTCAGGCCTAACAGGGGTCCAGCTGCATTTCTGTCCAGCCATTGCCACGTCCCTCTCCAGGTGCAGACAATCCCGAAGCCTATTGATTCTTTTCTCAGATATTTTGCAGTCTGTGTTTTCCTTTCAGGTGAGATGTGTTTCCTCTCTCACAAACACCTCACACTAGTTGTAAAAAGCTCCACAAGTGCCCACTGGAGCTGATACTGAGGCAAGGCGACTGTTACCTTCTGTGGCCGAGGCAACAAGAAACCACCAAGTATTGGTGGCTTAAAACAACAGAAAGGCCCCCCTCCACCCGTCCTGGAAGTGGGAGTATGAAGTGGCAGGGCTGAGTCCTGCTATTTGCCTCTTCCAGCATCAAGTGGTCGCCCTGACATTCCTGGGGTTCAAGTCGCATGTCTCCACTCTGCCCCTGTGGTCACATCCTCCTCCTCTGGGTGCCTCCCACAAGAACACCCATCACTGGATCACCCGGGAGGGCCTCCTCATCACCACATCCTTAATTAAACATGCAAAGATCCTTTCTCCACATAAGGTCACAGTCACAGGCTCTGAAGATGAGGGAGAAGACAGATCACATCAGAGTCGCCCCTGAACCCACTCAGGCGAGTTAGTTCCTCCGTGTCCCTGCGAGGGACTCACAAGCCTCCTGGCCTTGGAGCTGCCCGTGGCCCCTGAGCACTACAGACAAGGTGGGAAGGATGGCCATCCGAGTGTCACCCCTAATGGGGGCCTCGGTGCCTCGTGGGCACAGCAGACCTGTGTGGGGTGCTGTGAAGCAAGGTGAGGCCCTCGCCACAGCTGTTCACAGCAGCAATGAGGTTCTACATCACCCTTCATAACACATTTCTTCACTCGAGGCCCCCATCTTGCTGTGGGGACCAGCGGGGCAAAGGACAAGATGGTCCTGCTCGTAGCGTGTCTGGAAGGTCCCGTAACATGCTAGTCAAAGTCAAAACCCCGTGTGAATCAGGGGTGTTGGGGCCTTGTTTGCTGTGGCACAGCTCACGAAGGTCCTTTGTTGGAAAAAGTCCACAGACGCGCTAGGCTGACAGCTAACAGGGGAGCCGAGAGAGGAAGGCTGGGGGTGAAAGCAGCTTCCTCCCTGGGGCAGGTTTATCCACCTCTGCAAGGCAGGGCTGAGCAGGAAGGAGGAATATGGAAATGAGTGAGCAGGAATGAGTGAGGATTAATCAACTCCAGGCCAAGCGGGCTGCAGGCACAGATTCGCCTCAGCTTCCCCGCTGCCAGCTGGCCTAGGGCAACCTAGGGAGAGCGACTCAGTGGGTGCCCTGAGCTCTGGCCCAAGTTCCCCGGTTACTTCTGTACCAAGGAGAGGGTAGTGAGGAAGCAAGGCTGAGAGATCAACCCTCGAGCCGGAGACGGGTCACCCAGCAGCGGGGCAGGGCAGCCACCTCCCTGCCATCACCTGTAGGCAGTTGAGTAACTGAGCCCTGAGTGACTCAAGAGCCACCTAGAGTCAGGGATCCCCAAGACGGGAGTTCTTTCGCTGCTGCTGTGTGGCATAGGCAAAGGGAGCAGCAGGGACCCCAGGGCACGCGACCCTCCAGCAGCCGACTCAGCAGGGGCGCAGGAAGGAGTCACCTGCGAGGCTATGATCCCGCCTTGAACTAATGTAAGGGAGCAGGTGAGGAGGGGGTCAGGGAGCCGGTGGCCACCTGCCCTTCCATAGGCGGGACTGGAGTCCACAGGTGGGACCAGGTTTGGATCCAGGCCCTGAACTACATTGTTGCTTCAGTACCTGGACAAAGCGTCCACGTCTTTATGGCCTAAACAGACGTATCCACTCGACATGGTGTGCAGAGTCTTTATCTTTCAAACTGACACTGAAAACATCAACTTCTATCTTGACGCAGAACTTTCATTTATTCTGTGAAATGTGTCGAAAAGACCAGAGAGACGAGCCCTTCATGTTTGAGGACCCCCCCGGCCTCTGCTGCACCTACTGGCCCTACGGCTGTAGCTCAATGCTGCCCTGGACTCTCCACAGAAGGGCCAGGCTGGGCTCTGTTCACATTCGATGTACACACAGTGACAGCTGGATTTCATGTAATTTCCAGGTGTCATAATTTTATTCTGAAAATATTTTACCATCTTTCAAATGGGTAAAACCTACTCTTAGCTCATGTACTGGGCCTAGGTGGCCATATTTGGTCAGTGGGCTGTCCCTGCTGACCTCTGGTTTACAGGTCCTGGGCATGGAGAGAGATGATGAGGATGGGTGAAGGGGTGGAGATGACCACATCCATTGAGATTAATTATGTAGCTGGGACCTGCGCTTGCCAGCAGCTGGCTAGTGCTGCAATGAGGGGCCAGTTAGCAGCAAGAGGACGCGGCTCTAGTGTGTGTCTCAGCAACTGCTAATTCCCTTGATTTCTTTAATTCCATTTTCTCTCATAAAATAATGGAGATGGGTTATAAAATGGGTCTAAGATCATTTTCGCTGCAGAGTTGATTCCATCTTTATGCTTACGGCTTTTCCCTGTTTATCGATTGCTTCCCTTACACCACGCAAGGATGAGCGAGAGAGCGTCAGACAGGAGGTGACTGCTGCAGCTGAAAATGAAGACTTTCTCTAAGCTGTCTTTAAAGAGCAGGGCGTTTTCTGGAAACCACAGCCCCAAAGCCCGCCGATGATTTGTAGCATATCATCACTGAGCATACATTTTGAAAAAGCTAAGAAATATCAAATCAAAGTGGAACATAAATTATGCAGCAGAGCAGCCCAATTACGAGGAGGAAGGAGTATTTGGCGCACACAGCCTGCCTCTCGCGTCATCAGAAGCCTTTGGCAGGACAGGCCCTGGTGGCCAGTACTAGTGTCCGATCAACCGAGGCTTTCTGGCCGACGGGCTGCATTTCACAGTGTAAAATAATTACTTTTTTTTTTTTTTTGAATTTTACTGTCCAGCATTCACGTACCCTATAAATGACATCATAAATGGTCTATAAATAATAATGCAGGGTTCACTGGGATTGAAGCACAGTGTTACATTTTTCTAAAGCAGAACATGCTATGAAAAGGAAAATACTAAAACGATAAGATCAAGGGGGTGTGTGTCCAGCACCCACAGGCTCTGAGAGCACCCGGGCTGCACATGCTCATGGGGAGGAAGTCCAGTGGTCAGAGACCCCAAGACAATGACCCTCTGTCCTTCACGCACTGCCACGTGAACCCCAGGCCTGGAAGGGGGACCGAGGGGCATCTGCACCTGTGCCGCCCGACTGGGCCCTGTGTCCGCCTGGGGGCCTCCCTCTGTCTCCCCCTCTCGGGGCCTCCATGCCCAGGGTCTCCGCCTTTGCAGAAGCGCCTCATTCTCTGTGCCCCTTCGTGTTCCTGGCCACCTGTCTATGCCTGGCTGCAGGGCATTGCCCCTTCTGCAGCTTGGCTGGGAGCCTCTGATGGGGGCATCATGCACCTTCAGGGCACCCGGGGAGGACGAGGGCGCGAGAAACGATGACAGGAGAAGCCCCGGAGGCCCATCCCCGTGGGCCAGGCCAGGGGCGCAGGCAGGACACGCGCTCCTGTCCAACGTCGCGCCGGAGTCACCTGGACGCCTCCCGTCAGACACACTGCGGGGCCCTCGCCTCCTCCCACGCGCCCCAGTCAGACACGCGAGCCACGATGCGTGGATGTGCCCCCTTTATGGCTCTGCTGCCTGCTGTGGGCATCACAGCTGCCAGCCTAAGTCAGGCAGGACTTATTTAACCCTAATATTTTAAGTGTTTCATGCCCAGACAGCCACCAGCCGCAGAGGCAGTATCAGTGCATTTAACAAATGCCTTGAACTGTGAAGGAAACACAGTAAGAAGTGGTTGATCAATGATTAATAATTATTCATTGTTGACGGTAGCCTGCGTGTCAGAGGCCTGCTAAGTGCTTCTGTGCAGGGCAACCCCACTCGGCCAAGAGCACGAGCCAAATGCGCACTCAGACCCCACTCACATGGCTGGTTTTATTCACAGACAGAGAAAATGGCTGCTTAACTCCACCCTCAGGTCCTCACACCTTCCCTTTGGGGATCCTGGGATTTGTAGTTCCCAGTGTCTGGATGGCGTGGGGGTGGCGTCCACAAAGCCTGTACGGAGTTTGCTCAGGACATCCTTCCCCCCTGACACTTCCACCAGCCTCACCGTCTTTAATTCTCACCATGGGCAGTGGCGATGGGTCTCTTGAAGAATGTTCTGGAGGTGACTGGGGAACTTGGGAGAGTTAACATGGGCATGTGGAAATACTTCTCTCACCTAAATTAGAGGCGGGGTTGGGGAGAATCCTGAAGGTCTTCTGGAGGGATGGGTTTAGAGTTACTACAATCAGCTAGACCTGCTGTTCCAGGTCCTTCTGTGCAGAAACTGTCTCTGGCACCCAGAAATGCTCTTCCTTGCCTCATCCTGGACATCCTGGGCCCTAAATCAGGCTTCAGCAGTCGGGGACGAGGCCGGCACGAGATCTGAGCGACAACAAGGCACGAAGACGAGCCCCCACACCGTCTCTACCTAACGACCATCCACACCACACTGACTGCACCAGGAAATCCAGAGGAGTAGGAAGGACTTTACTTAGTATTTCCCTCTGGCAACTGAGAGCCACATCGCTCCTCTGGGGCAAAAAATGGACTTTTCCTTCTTAGGAAGAAAAAAATTATTTTCTGTTGCCAAACTTGAGCACACAAAACAAGGCACTTGTCTGGCTGAGCGCTGGTTCTGGAAGGGAGGCCACTAGAGTCAGCAAGCACCCATTTCCCTGCACTGTGCTCACAGGTTCTGCTTTGCTGCTATTAGCTTGTCACACACTTTACTTTCCTGTGAGGTGCTAAGATTTTCTACAGGCCTGTGAATATTTTCTATATAAAATGACACATGTACGCACATTTTTTTTTAAGACTTCTTCCTTATAGATCTATTTTCACCGGCGCCTGCCAACTGGCTGACACTGAAGAAGGGCCCCAGCCCACTGATGGCTGAGCAGGACTCACGGCCCTTCTCAAACAGTGTCCATCTTGCTGACCTGGGAAGGGATGAGGGTTTACAGGCACTGGCCACACGCCTTCAGACCGGGAGAATGTGCACGATTTCGCAGGGCCCCCCATGGGAGGACACAGAACAAATGTCACTGCCCACGAAGCTGTTCGTGGGACATGAGCCCCCAGGTAGTGCCTGGAGGCGACCCTTGCAGGTAGGGGGGTGCCCGAAATCTAGCCCAGCCCCCCATGGATGTCTGTCGGTAGGCCAGTGAGACATCACGGCGCTCCATGTGTGTGATTAACCAGTGAGTTCTGCTTTTTCTCAATAGATGGATAAGTAACACTTAGATTCCCGGTAACTGACAGACTGTCACAGAGGAAGCACCCCAGGGGCCCTCACGTCCACAAATCCCACAGCTACAGCTTCTCCTTCAAAGGCTGTCATGCAAACTCCACTGTTCAGCATTCATGCTGTGTTGTATCATATTCGTTATTATTGGTTTTTAGGGGTGCTTAGAATCTATTATTTAATGGCTTTTAAATATCTACCATCGGCCTTGATTTTGAAATTACTGACTTTCCTTTATCTTGCATTTAAAGATGTCAATAATTCTCAGTTTGCATATTCAAAAATGTGTATGATCCAATGCAACCTTGGTCTGTTTTGAATACATTCAGGAGACTGAAAATGTTTTCCATTTTACTTTCTATTATGAATTCTTTCTCCCATCATATCACAGTGGAGTTTTGAGAAAAGCTATTATTTAAGGAATATTTTAGGGATTGTAGAATAATTGATGCCATCAAGCACAGATTCCTCCTTTCTTTATAAAACACACTATCTGGAAACCATGAAAATCCTTTACATTCACTTCAAGATTTCAGTAGTTCAATAAAATCCAATTATTCCAGAAACATTTCACCACCATTTTTTCCCCAGATGTATTCATTCTTTAGATTGACTGCCGAGAAGTTCCAACTTGAAAGCTGAAGGACTCACCCTGAGACACTGCGCCATTTTTGATGGCAGCAGGATCTGAATTGTGGTCCACAGATTCTCACCTTCCCCTTGAGGAGTCTCCTCACGTTGTGACGCTTTCTCAGGCCTTCATTTCTGACTTAGGTGTGCACGGTGATAGGACTGAGGAGAGGCATCCCAAGAAGCCATCGACCCCCAGGCACCCTCTTCTCCTATGTGGCCCCAAATGGAGAACTTCACGCTCTCCTTCCACATTGTTCTGGCTCTTCTACACCTTTATACACCTGCCACTCCCCAGCTGGCTGACACTGAAGAAGGGCTTGGAGCACTGCTGATGTCTGAGCAATAATCAAGGCCCTTCTCAAACAATGTCCAACCTGCTGACCTGGAAGGGGATGAGGGAGTAGGGTTCAGAGGTCCCTTCCATAGAAGCACCCCTAGCATTTGACTTTTTAGGGGCCTACATGATGAACTTCAAGAAGGACTAAATGCTATTGACCAAGAAAAGGTATTTGCATTTTGATAAGAGCTTTAATTCAAAGTGACAGAGGAGGGTCCTGGCCGGCTGACAGGAGAGGCATTTGAGGTGGACAGACCTTTTAATGTCCGTCAGGTAACCCTGTGGGCAGTCATTTTGCCCCCACATAAGCAGGGGTGGCTCCTAATGAGAGAACAGGCAAATAAGTTCATTTTATACAGAAGTGGGGCAGGAGACTCTGTCGATGGCCCCAGCTTTGAGGTGTTTTCAACGTTGCTTTCTTGTGTTGAAGGGGTGTGAGACCGCTTGTAAGAGGTCTCCAGACCACCGCAGAGAGGAAACTACCAAGCAAGTGGTTCAGAGCAGAGAATGGCTATGGGTTTCCAAGAAATGAAACTCAGTTCTGACTGGGCCAGACCAGGAGTTTCCAGTCTGGCTCCATGCCAAAATCAACAAGAGGTTTTTTTCTAAATAGAATCTGTGATCGCACTATAAGCTATATACACAGATATTTACACACCACAAATGTTCTGTCAATAAAATTAAAACATGGGACTGCACCTGGGAAACCAGGAAGCCGATCAATAAATGAAACATTACAAACACCCCAGACATTTTCTGGGGGCCCCTACTTATCACTATCCCCTCTCATCTCCTCCAAGTCCAACACTACCCTGATTCTCAACACGGTGGATTGACTTTTCCCCGCTTTAAAAAATCCACATAATATGTAATATTGAGTGTTTGACTTTTCTCACGCAACACCGAGTGGCATT
Source organism: Talpa europaea (assembly GCF_964194135.1). Taxonomy (NCBI): domain Eukaryota; kingdom Metazoa; phylum Chordata; class Mammalia; order Eulipotyphla; family Talpidae; genus Talpa; species Talpa europaea. The sequence goes on along the minus strand of NC_140068.1, from coordinate 3,288,069 downwards.
ACTGCACAGCAGGACCAGCTACCCAACTGGTGAGTCCAGTACAAGGTGAATTTGCAGGTCCCTCAAAAGTCATGACACACAAGATGGCAGAGCAGAGTACTGAATCCAACACGGAGCCCTCTCAGCACAGGGGCCTGTCTCGGCAGGTCACATCCATGAGGCCCAGCTGTGGGGTCCTGAAGGATCCCGGGGCTGCCGTTCCTGTCTCCACCCACCCGTGATGCACACACCTGGGCAGGCTCCTTCCTTTGACTATTTCGAATGGCTCTATGGAACATTCTCGCTCTTCTGGTGAAGACACAGGTGGTGCCCTTGGCGCACCTAGTCACAGGTGGACCTGCAGTCCAGGTGAGCCAGTGCCCAGCTCCAGTAGACACAAAGTCCACTTCCTTGTATGATTTACACCTTGACACACATAGTTCCAGACTCCTCGGAGTTCTGGTCGCTCCACAACCTCACTGACACCTGAAATGTTCCCTTTTTAAAGTCGGGGGTGTCCAGAGGGTGGGTTCCTGCGCCCCACCCCAGACCCAGTCAATCCATCCCACACTGTCCTGGGAACTTGGACCTCGATCGCCTCCTGAGACGCCACTTAGCAGCTTGGAGATTCCGAGGGGGCAATGTGGGCACTTGATGATCTGAGAACATACTGTGGCCAATCCTCATCCGAGAGTTATTTTCATCTTCAACCATCTAACTTTTATTTTTGATAATGGAAGTAAAACACACCATTTTACATAATTATGGTGCGGTTGGAAGCTTTCCTTTTGTTTCAATCTGTGGGACACCCACTCAGCTGCCGTGCACCATTTTCTTGTATTTTCGCCATTTGAGGTGTTTGCACGTTAGAAACGGATGAACATGCACCGAATAACGGGAATTCTGTCAAAATATATTGTACTTCAGGAGAGGCGCTTGGAGCCGGATGCTGTGTGCAATATAAACAGTCACTCGGCTTCCAAATGCGTCGTGTTTATGCTCCACGTTTAATTTTAGAAGAACTCGTTCATGGGGATGTTACATGCAGACGTAGCTAGCTTTAAGAGAGCCCATTAAAAATGCTAATAGACAATGCATTTCAATAGTTTATATTTTCAAAGGAAAAATCATTCATGAAAGAAGAATTCCTCACTCACACGGCTTCTCTTCTCAAAGGATGTGCTAAGACAGCCTACAAAATTAACATTTCTGGCCATCTTCCCAAAATTATATTTTTACACATGCACACTTCCAGCATAAATGTAAAGTCCTATCACACGGAGAGACACGCTCCGCCTTGGTGTGTATCCAGCCTGCTATTCACACACACTTGTCTTATTTTAGAAATGAGTGCATGTGCAATTTATGAAAGCAGAAATATGCACACACACGTCAGGGTCTCTTTCATCTCCCCACATGGCCCCAGTATTAACATATTCTCTGCAAATGGGATACCGGGGCATGATCCTCACATCTGTCCCCAGAAAGAGCACAGCCATATTGCCCGGGGCAGAGCACTGGCTCCAGCAGGCGCAACCCCCCCACTCTCTCTCACACACACATGTGTGTACACATGCTCACACAGACTGATACATGCACACATATGTGCACACACATATGTGCACACACACAGACACACATGTGTGCACACACAGGTCTAACCCTGAGCTTTGCAATGCCCTCTCAACACCTCTACTCACACAGACCCCGGGGCTGTGTGCTACCCTCTCCTTTCTTCGTATTTGCACTCTGCACTCTGTCTCAGCTTGCCCCACGGTCACGGGTGACGGACTTTGAGACGGCCAAGTCCATGAACACAGGGCACAGGCGCAGGGCCGGGTTCCAGGGCAGGTGGGCGGTGGGGCCTGCAGGTCTTCCCACACAGCCTGCCTCCTGGCTTTCCCGGAAACATGCTCTCAGGCCCTTCCAATTCCAGCACCTTCTTCTCATCAGCCATCCCAGTTGGGGGGATTGGGAGTTTTGGGGTTAAAGTAAACAGAGGTCTACCTCAGGTCAAGTTAATTACTGAGGGGGAGGGTGTAGTCAGGAGTCCGGTCTGCTCACGGCTTTCTCTCGTTTCTGCACTAGAGCAAAATTATGTGAAGAGCCATCAGCAAGAAACCACTCTAGGTGGGTGCTCATATTTCCTTACAGTTTCCCTCCTATATCCAGCCATCCCCGCTAAGTGTTTGTAGATATACACACACAGTCAACGCTTAATATTTAATCAAAAGATTTAAAACATTCCTGGTTGGCAAACATAACAGACTTTGATTTAATTATGTGGTTTAAAACCTTAACATCCAAAGGACGACACTGAAGCTTGGTCACGGACACCGCCTGGCAGTGGTGACCAGAAAACCTGACATAACAGACAGAAAACAATCACGTGATTTTCCTCTTGTTACTCTTAGAACATCTATCTCTGAGGCAGGCAGGAAAGTGACATTAAGTATAACACTTACTGGCAACGAAAACGAACTTGCTTGATTATTTCTGGAAACGCTTCCTGGGCATATTTCTCACCGTGGCAAGTGCCACTATCTATCACCTCAGGTACTGTGGTTTCCTGAAGCACACGCGGTAATAGAAAGTGCTCGCATTCCGAGGCGCGCTGGTATATTTCTAAGTAGTCATTTCTGTGAAGATGCCTCCTGTCAACCCCCTCCCCCCGATGAGGACGCCTGCCACAGTACAGAGCGTGGAAATTACATTTCGAGGCCACTGAGAGTGCAGGGCACACCACCGCTACGAGCGGAATTTCACACTCGCTTCATTTCAAATTCTTCGGTGTCTGTTTAGTTTGAGAAAGAAAGTGTATTTCAACGCCTTCGCTTCCCATGACCCTAACATGCTGGCTCTGCCACTTTTGATGCGAGGCTGTATTTTAAATGTAAAATTTCAACACAAATGGTAATTCTCTTGTGTCATCTTGTGTCATCATACTGCTTTCTGTAATCCCTGCTTTCACCGAAATAACAGATCTGCGGATAAGAGGATGCTCTTCCTTTTTAGCCCGTAACGTGATGGCACGGAGCCAGGGCCTGCGCTCCAGGTAGCGGCTACCCAGGTGTGTCTATGGAAGAGATGAGCCTTTCCTGTGCAGACACCCAGATGCAATGGTCAGCGCCCTTCCACGGAAAGGGTCAGACAGACAACAAACTATGTCAGTTTTGCGGCCCGTGAGGTTGCTGCTGTCGCTACCCAGCTTGTCATTGTGGGGACGCGGGAGTCAGCAATGCTTCAGTCAGTGGACCGCCTGTGAGTCCACACAAGTTTCATTACAAAATACTAACCATAGTCCGCAGGCCTTGGTCTAAGTCTCGTCATTCCCAGGTGTGGTGTGGCATCGCCCACTAGGGTCTGTTAGACACGCACACACTCGAGCCCCCCTATGAATCCCTGCAGTCTGGACCTGTTGCTCAAGATGCCTGGGGCATTGCAGAGCACAGGCAACCTGGGAAGGGCAGCCCCACTGGAGACTGGATTCCACTTGCATCCACAGAAAAGAGCCCCGGGGTCACCTGTGGGCTTAGTTGTCCACCCTGGGACAAAAGCTTGAGTCCTCCTGGGCCGGTGTAGCATCCCTTTGAATCTGTCCATCTCTCTCTTATACACTGGCATTCTCTAGACCAAGTCCCTACTTACATAATTATTGAATTTTGATTTCAGTACAAATCTGCTTCCTTTCCAACGACTGTGCTATGTGATACCGGCCTACACTGGCAAGACCGAGTAAGTTCTCCAGGTTTAACTGAATGAATCTTCCCAAAACTAATGCCTTCAAGTGTCTCATGCAAAGAAGCTGAAAAAACTAGAAGACTAATTATAATGCCTAATAAAGACTAATTATAAGTACCACTGAATAGCCAGGAAATGAGCAAGGACTGAGAGAGCTGAGATATTTCTTTGTTCTAGTATGTTCTATTCATGTATCATATGATGAGGGAAAATAAAATTTAAAAGTTCATTTTGAGATGATAAATAAAAAGAAGTGGTTTCTTGGATCAGAAAGAATCCATTGAGAATTCAGCTAATAATTGGATGAAGCTATCACATTAGCAAGACTTTTTAAAGGGAAGCCCATGGCACATGAAACAAACTTTTCTAACATTTTAAATCACCTGATACTTATCTTACTACTTTAAAACTGTCACATAGTTTTAACAATAATAAGCTGGCAGCCTCCTTTGAGGTTTTATGTGTTCTGTTTGTTTTATTTTTGTGTATTTCTTAATAGTGAAACAATATCTACTTACTTAGGGAACATTTCCTCCTACTACCACATAGGAAAATTTCACATAGAAAGTGATATGGCAATAGATTGGAATGCATTTATTAATTATATAGCAATGGTTTATAACAAAATTTATGTTATAAATTTGAATTATACTGAAAGATGTGGCAGAAATGATTGAAGATTTGAAGAAGCATCTAAAAGACAAAAACACTTCATAGAAACTGGCTATAATATTGAAGACGTGCATTTCTCCTGTGTCAGCTTACGGTCTCGTAGTCTCCAATAATGAAGTAGATGAAAAACTTATTTTTGTAAACCACTAATTAAAGTTTTACCGTAAAATATGTGTTGCAAAAGAAGTGGTTTCTTGGATCAGAAAGCATTTTTGCTGGGTATGTTGGGTGACTTAACCACTAAGGGAGTGGCTACCTTAAGAAGAGAAAAATATTCTCGTATTCTCTTGGTTAATCTCTTAGAATAGCTACAGAGATAGCAAGGGAAGGATACTGAAGCCAGAAGTAAAAAGTCCTCAGGGCATCGATGCAGTTAATTCTATAATAACAAGACTTCTATCATGTGGTAGAATATTTCCCAATAGTTTGAAAAGAGCAGGGGTAACTATACCATTTCTATCACACATTTTCCCCCACTTAACTCATCGAATCCACCTTGAGCGGTATTTTGAAATGTACAGCTACTGATTTTTCTTAAATAATTTGCTAACCTCTCCAAGGTCATCCCTCACGTGTGGTTGTGTAGGTGGTGTACTCAATAATTTTAGGAGCACCATGTACACGTGCATGATACACAGTTTTTAGATTCTTATATATTTATTCAGAAAAAAAAAATACCCTCCAGCAGATAGCAGTGTTTTGAGAAGGGGAACATTTTTAAAGTTTGCATAAAATCACCACACGGGATAGTGTCTGCCTTGGCTTTTTTGTGTGTGTATCAGATGCTATCAGTAGAAATATAACCTAGTAGATATTTTAGAAAAGAATGTTTTCAGTCCCATTAGAGTAAATGCAAGTTTTATCAAGCACAGACCTACTACTTTCCCACTCCTTTATTGAAAAGCAACTTGGGTTTTGGATATAACATTTTGTTAAAAAAAAAAAAAGTCCTGTGAAAACACTCATACCTGCACCCTTAAAAATCCTTGGAAATAAAGACTATTCTGTTTAAAAATCATTCAACTGATATTTTCAGAAGTTTTGAACCTACTTAGTTAAAAAAGCAAAATGACCCATCTTCAAAAATTCCTTGACATCAAGAAAAAGTGTATCATTCAAATGTCAAGGAAACTGTTTCTGCAGATTTGGTGGCAGTGGCTCAAGCATGAAGTCCTGGCTCAAACACAGTCAGCCCTGGTCCTTCCCGTGGGGGTGGTTTCTGTGTGTTTCATCCTCAGCTCTGAGAGTGTAAGACAGAGATGGCGGAGCTGCGCTCTGCAGGGCCCGTCACAGGGACTGGCAGCCCTCCCAGATGGACCACCGTCAGCCCCCCACTGTCCAGGGTTATAGCGGTTACCATGCTTCCTGGCCTCCGTTTTCATGTAGAGCACTCCTTGATCTGACCTTGATCTCTTTTGACCTCCATCTCTTTTCTCTTTACGCGGAATGGCCTTGGTCTCCTCTCTGGTCTGCCCACCCCTTCCCTGGTTATAGCGCATAGAATGGTTTCCACCCTTGGGGATTCTCTGACCCTGTCTGACTGAATGCATTTGCATTTCGAGGGGTGCAGCATGGGTACCTCTAATCTTATCCACGGTTGCTTTTGATGCACCAAGGACCACCAGCTCAGGCTGTCTTTACCAATGACTGGTCCCTACTCTTTGTATTCCTCAAGGATCCTTGGATAACCGTCTCCTACTATCAGCTCAGTCTCCTCAGTAACCACCAACATTTTGTCAACCCCATTCAACACTGCAATCCATTGACCCAACCAACTGTCCATGATCCATTACTCCCTCGTGTTCTGAGTCCCCTTCTTACCCAACAGAGATCTCATGCTTCCTTAATCCCTTTGCTGCATTCCTTCCCGAATACTATGATTTTATTGGCAAATCCCCAAACCTGGATGAGTATAGTTCACCTCTGACTCTGCCTTCCTCTGAGAAGCTGACCTCAGGTAGATGAAAATTCCCATCCTTACCCATTGGTATGAGTTTAAATATAATTAAATACCCAAGCTTCAACTTGCATACAAGGTACTCTTGAAAATAAGATTGACAAGAAACATGGATCTTTTTTTAAATTATGCTAAGTAAAAAGAACAACAACCCAATAAGGCAATGATGAAGCAGAGATTCTGAGAAGCAAGATATTTGAATGTCCCAGATGAAAGTTTCAAAATGAAAAGAGAGACAGAAAAGCCAAGTTCTGAAAAGAGAGAAACAGACACCTATGTTGTCACAAAAGACTATGCCTGGTTATAAATAACTATAGCAAACAAATTAACAGAACACAACCGAAACAATTCTTAGACTCAGTAAACAGCATGGTGGTTACCAGATGAGCAGGAGGTAAGAGGAAGGTGTAGAAGGGCAAGTCTGAGCCAGGAGGGCCCGAGCCTTGGGTGGTGGCAGCAGGAGGTGTGTAATGTTCTACTCCTGGGCCTTAGCGGGTATTGTCAACCAAGGGTAAATCAATAAAACTTTATTCAACAAATTTAAAATGGTTTCTAAAACAAAACAAGAACCGTGCATGAATTCTCAGAGCAGTTCTGTTCATAATTGCCCAAAACTAACGAGAGCTCAGCTGTCCTCGGTGAGCAGGTGGTCCGCCTGCCGACTAAGCCTCAGAGGACACCCGGGGCGCAACGGGGGCCAGGCTGTGAGTAAAGCAACCATGGGGTGCATCTCAAAGGCATCGCACTACCCGGAAGAAGCGAGTCCTAAAGGTTACTGCTGTGTCCATGGCGGTGACCTCCTCCAAAGACAGGACTACAGTGAAGGAGAGCGGGCCAGTGGGAGTCAGGAGTCAGGGGTGCTTGGGGTGACATTAACGGTGCCAGGGATTTGGAGTGAGGGAAGAGCCCTGAATCCCAGGTATGGGGTCAGTGCACTAATTTATGTTTGTTACATTTCCCTGTGTCTCAAAAGAAAAGGCTGAGTAAACCACAAGGCAGTTTTTAAAATCGTGTTGAGAAGATGCATTCGTTGAGTGTAAACTTCACTCTTCAGAACTTTGTTAAAGAAATATTACAAAAGGCACAGAGAAGCAAATGATATTGCCACTGCCAACTAGCTGTCATTCTTTGGAATTATTTTAAAAGGATATGTTATTTTTTATTGGTAAGTAGTTTTAAAAATATAGTCAATTTTTTAAAGCCAAAAAAAAAAAAAAAGCCAATATCTATTTGAAACAAGTGCCTGCGCAGCAGCTGTGGGCCTGGGGCCTCTCAGCCAGGTAGACCCAGGCGGGCAGGGCCTCGCATCAGCTCTGCAGCTCCCAGATTCTATTATTTTGTCCTCTCCCTTGGGCGACGTCACAGCAATGAGATGAGCTCCTCCTTTGAGTTCTAAGAAAATCGCTTATTATTTTACAGCACTTGAAGGCGACGCTTCCTTTGCAAAAGATGTTCGTCCTAAGATGCTATTTTTCCCCAATCAGATGTATTCCTGGAAGGTTCCCTCTTCTCGTCGCCAATCTCATCTCCGCCGGCGAGTGTTCTCTGGGATGGAGGGGAGCTGGATTCATCTCAGACAATGTTCTGCAGGAGGCAGCAGGGGTCTCAGGATCCCATCGCATCCAGAAAATGATGTAGAGCTCCCAAACGTTTCAGCCTTAGGGGTTCCTCAGTGGCGGTGAAGGTCAGGCGTTTAGAATGTCTTGAAATGTTTGGGAAATAGACCTGTCTTTCAAAGGCACAGAAAAAATACGTACTGCAACTCAAAGTGAAATCAGGCAAAGTAGGATGGATGAATATCAGGAGCAAGTCAGGTTCTATAAAGATGGTTTCTAGAGTCAAGGCTTCTAGAAAGAACCAGCAAGGAGGCCCTGGACTGTCTGTCTGGAAGCCACTTGCAAGCTAAGAGTTTCTCTGCATTTTGTGACGAAACTACAGCTCATCATCCGGGCAGATTTCTGGATTTCTTCCATCTTTGCTTTTCTTTGCAAGATCGCTCTAGAGAGGGCTTTCAAGTCACTCTGACACAAGGCGATGGGCTACGTGGCCTTCTTCTCAGTGTCTGGATGGAGCGAAGTTTCTACATGAGGATGCCGCAGACCATTCTGCCTCCTCAGCTCCCGACTCACAAACACACAACAGAGCTGCGGTTCCCGTCACGCCACACATGGGGCCTGTGCCTCTCACCGTCCTGTGCCGACGCTCTGGCCACCTAGTGGCTTTCCCTCCTGAAGGGAGTCAGGGCCCCAGCTCCTTGGATCCAGTGGCCCCTCTCCCCAGTGTCCGCCCTCCAGAGAAAAGCCACCTGATGGCCCGTGGGAAGGGTCACGTGGCACTTCTGCTCACTTTCCGTGTGTCCCCCTGACCTTGCCACTTGATCCCCCCTAGATGTGGGGCCTGGGGTACAGCTTCTGCATCTCAGGTGAGCTGCCCTGTGACTCCACTGTGAGAACTGTGCTCTCAGAAGCAGGGAGCCCTGTGCAGGCCACCCCGGGACACCTGTGCGAGTGGCCTTGGGCTTATCCAGACCTTGGAAGTGAAGGTTTCTCTTCCTAAGAACTGGTGACTGTTTCAAAGGGGATAGACAGGCTGGAGGTGGGGTGGGCCTCAGAGGGGTGGACACACTCCATCCTCCAGGGCTGGGGAATGCCGGGGCATGGGCTTCGGGAGCAGGAGAGTCCAGAAATGAGGCCGATGGACAGCAAGTGCACCTGGGAACCAGCATGAGTCAGGGAGGGCTACTGGGACCAGAAGGGATGTGGTGGTCACCAGGATTTTCCAGAAATGGCCATTTGCTATTTTTCCTGTGTTGCTCCTATTACTTCTAAGCATTCAGTCACGTCTTGTAATAGTCAGAACTGGCCTCCCCTGCGATCATGGGAGACAGCTGGGGAGCAGTCGTCAGGGCCCACATTGGGGTGAGTGGGATGGGTCCCCTAAAAGCATCCCAATGCCTGGAAGAGCCCAGCTGCCCCACTGTGCAGCAGCCACGGCACCACACGCTCCGGAGCTGCAGGACCCGACGCCCTGTCCTCGCTCACCCTATCCTCGTCCTGTCCTCGGGTGAGCAGGGACAGCACCACAGCCTGGAGAGGCGCAGCCGGGCAATTGGAATAAAATAAAGCATGTGCTAATCTCATTGCTGCAGTAGGTGATCCGGGAAAATGGGTGCACAGAGATTTATTTTTAATATTCTTCAATCTGGTGAGATTGTACAAGTGGCACAAAGGCACAATCCTGCAATATTTGTTTGGGCCAACACTGGAGAAAATGAGGTCTCAGTTGGGCAGTTTGATGGACGGAGCGCCCTGGGGAGAGGCGCTGGGGTGCTGTGGGTGCAGGCGCAGCTCAGGGGCCCGGCACGAGGCCCGTGTCCACCCTGTCGTCCACCCAGCTGCCTGCATGGAGCCCATCCTCCACCGTCGGCGTCAGCCTGGACAGTCTCTCTTACTCTGTTCCGCGCGCAGCTGATTCATTCCGGGTGCAGAATTCTCCATCTCAGTAAGTGGACGCGGAGGGGGAAGGATGGCTTTAGCTTGTAAATAGCGTTTATTTCCCATAATGCTGGGTCCCAGTCAGCTCGCTTCCGCTGCCCCCCAGGGTCTCAGAGCAATCACTTCTCCAGAGGAGGCCGCTGCCAGCCGGGGTGCCCGAGAGCCGGCGGGCCTGGCCTCTGCGGAGGAAATGGAGTGGGCGGCTGTGATCTAGGGTCCGACTCTCTCCATCCATTCTCAATCTGTCCCGAGGGAGGTTTCACTCTTGCTACAAAGGAAGAAATAACCACCAGAACAATCACCAGAGTAATAGAACATATTATGAGGGGCATTCTTTTAAAAGCCTTTAAAATGCTACCAGGAGAGTTTTATGGCTGTGCCAGGGAGAACGCGTCCTGCTGGGGCCGGGGAGACGTGGCGTGGCGGGGCCGGGCCCAGCTCTTGCTTCCTTTTGCCTTTTGTTGATCGCATCGCAACTGAGTTCCTGGGAAACCGAGTTCCTGAGTCCCCAAGGAAATACGAGGCACAGCTTGAGCCTTCCAAACAATCTTACTGTAAATGTGACTTTTCTCCTTAAACTAAAAAGCCCATCTTGCAACGAGAGGTTAAGGCTGAGACACCCTTTTCTCTTTCCTTCTCCCAGCTGCCTATTGCTCTGAGCGGGGTGGAAAATTGCGGAGCAAAGATAAAGATCGGGATTCTTGTGCTGGAGACCTGTTCCCCCAAACACAGGCTTTGAGGTCTTAGAAGCTTGAGTGATTCTGCAGAAGCTACAGAAAGCGTGTTCTCAGGATGTCCTCCCAGGCTGCGGGGACACCCAGCCTAGAACTAGGCCCCGGAGCCAGCCTGCCGGTTTCTCAGGGGCTCCCACCTGCCGCCAGATGACCGTATGGATCCGTGAGAGGCCAGGCCTCCTGCGGGAAGAGACAAACATCTCTGCACTGAAGGAAGCTGGCTTTCCAGAGCTGAAAGACTTCAAGCCTATGAGCCACCTACGGAGAAAGCAGTTAGGTCTAACTATAGCTCTCGCCAGAGAGAATTCGCTGCTTGAAGGAAAGCAAATGCCCGGTGAGCCTGGAGAGCTTCCTGCATCATGTGCCTTAGGAGCGCGGCCCTTGCTTAGACCCTACCTCGACTTCCACCAACATTCTGGGCGGACTCTGTGGAAGTGAGTGGTTTACGACAAATTCCCAGGAGATTTCATGTGCATCCCAACGGGCTCGTTGCATGATTTCTAACTGAATCCTGCGAAGGAGCGGATTTTTTAAAGTTCAAAGTAAAGCAAGCCCCCCCCACCCCCACAGGTTGTTATTGCAAATCCCCATCTTTTCAAAGTGATTCTATGTTAAAAGTCTTAAAATAATGATAATTGAGTGAAATCGGTCATTAGTTTCAGTCTCTGGAGAACATATCTGGTGAGAGGAGTCATGGTTTTGTCTTAAATGTGCTCAATAAAATATTTCTGTATTCCCATTTTTCAAAGTATTAAATCGGCAGTGGTTCAGTGAGCTCTGTTAAGCAAAACTATACATGCTAAGCCCGATCATGGGACCAGGTAACTTGAAAGCAGAGTTGATACAAAATCATAGTAACGTGGGGCCTCCCTGGTGGTGCAGCAGGTTGCGCGCAGCACTGTGAAGCTGTCTGCAGTGCGGGTTCGATTCCCAGGCCGCCAGGGAGATTCTCACATGGCGCCGCAGACCTCTCCTGTCTCGCCCGCTGCTCCCCTCAGCAGTGTCTTTGGTCAGTTTGCCTGTTCTGCTCCCCACTCTGTCTCTGGTGAATCCTCTCACCCTCCCAGTTCTTGTATAAATAAATAAATCTTAAAAAAGAAAAAAATCATAGTAACACCTCAGTAACGACTTCGTCAGTTAAACTATAGGATTTTAGGAGTCTTGTCATCATCGGGTCACACTTCACGTGGCCGAAAGCTTTGTTCTCATGGGGAGCAGGATATCCATAGACACGCGGTGCTGGTAGCAGACAGGATGGTGCTGGGCGAATAATAACTTGATAAATGGATGATGCCAATGATGATCATGACCGTCAAGGTCAAGAGACAAGTATGATGACTGCAAGCCTCAGGGGCCGAGCTTCGTTGGGTGTCTCTGCTGATTCTGAGGCTTGGTCTCCTGCCTTTCTCCTCAGACCCCCTGTGTCCTCGGGGAAAGGTCAGTGTGAGTCATCGAGCGCTATCCGGCTCTCAGCACAGTGTGGCACAAGGAGGAACGTGATAAATTACTTTTTGCATAGATAAGCACATTTGAGTCAAAGGTCATATCTGTATGAATCCCACTCACTCCTGCCCCAGTCAAGCTCACCATCCCGAGTTTACATGTTCAATGGTTGGGCTTTCCCCTGCTCTCCAAGGGGTCTAAGCCTGGGGGGCACGGTGATATCACCCTCTCTGCCTTAACTTCACCACTCGTCCTGTCAGCCCCCCACTATCAGCCCACATGAGCGGGTTGGGTACGCCTGGGACCTCTCCTTCCATGACTCCCCCACGGGCCCCTCCTTCCCACCGCCAGTCCATCCTCCATTGGATCCATGCAATTTCTGTGCTAGAACATGACTGTGTTCTTGAAAATATCTTGCTTGACTTTAATTTAGACTACAAAAGACTAAGATTAATCTTCCTCTTAGCTGAGAAAACACCCATATTTTCAGAAAAATTTCAGCAGTGTCACATTCCTTTCTGAACTAAAGACGACTCATCAGGATGAAAGCCAACGTATTTTCAATATGGCGCCCGCTGACCTTTCCAAGATTCTGTTCTTACTGATGCTTTGCCTGGACTTTAACACAACTTAAATGCTTGAGATGTATTGCTTTGGAAAGCTTTCTGTTTCCAGATACAGACAATGCTCCTCTCATACCTTCGGTCTTGAAATCCTCTCCACTCTTGTGTCCAAAGTAAAATTAGGTTTTCCCCATGAAACCTTTTGAAATCACCCCCCACCCCACCCCCCGGCAATGTGGCTGTAGCTCTCAATGCTTACTCTCACGTGTGTTCCTGCTGTCTGCCTACTCTATACTGCCTCGATTGTTGTCAAATTATTGTTTGTAGGCATTAAAATGGCGTTAATATTGGTAAAATATAGCTCATTGGTTATAACTGTGCTCATTTAACGCTGACATTAGTTAGTTCTGTCCCAAAATCTAATTATGTGTTCATTGTGCCAAACTGCAAGAGGGCGGGTTTGAAGCAACTTCAAATTCTGATGTATCTCTGAAGAGAAGAGTCATTTGGTGCCATAACTATGATACTTCATAGACCACTTATTTGATACCATGTTTTTTAAAAAAACAACCTTTTATTGATTTTTTTCTCTTAAATTTGGTTACTTTCATGACCAGTGGGAAATTTTTCCAGAAAAATTATAGCTGAGTAGAAGGAGAGAGAAATGGTAATATAAAGCCTCACATTTAACTGCCACAGCAGGAAAATTCAAAATTGAATTCCAACCCTAGCTATTAAACACACTGATCAAGCCTCCCTCTGACTTCACTGAGCCAGACAACCTTTCTCTTTTTCCCGCTGACACTGGAGTCTGCAGGAAGAGGCTGGGCAATGGTGGGGGGCGGGGGGACACACGCTTGGAGCCAGGGGCTCCAGGGCTGAGCTTGCTACCTGTGGCCTGAACTGCCGAAATGATAACATCTGCAGGAGGCCAAGAACCCCCAGCCCCACGCCCCCTGAGGGCCCAACCCCCAAATATGTTGCCCAGCTAAGCTATGGGCAGGCTCTTCCTCACCTGTACTTAACTGGGGTGTGGTGCCCATTAGGGCCTCATCTAGTTTTTGTGGCAGAGAAAATTGGATGGATGGAAGGAAGCAGAGTGGGGAAGTGGGGCAAGGTTGGAGGGAAGGCTTCTTGGGGAAACCGAGTGCAGAAGGGAAGCAGGAAGCACCCAGAGGAAGGGGAGGCAATTTGTCAGCTCCGTTGGTGGGAAGGGAACAGGCACAATTAAGGGCTTGGAAAGAACCATGTCGTGAGCAGGATGGAGAGCCACTGAGAGGCCCTGGAGCAGAGACTGAGGTGCAGCTGGAGCAGGACAGGTGTGATGAGACTGGGGGAATAGTGAAGACTATGTAGGAGCAAGAAGATCCAGCTCTCAGGGTGACTCACATGCAACACTGAGCTTACATCTAGAGAGGAAAAGGTCTGCTGGAAGTGAGATGTCAGGCAGAGCTGGGGGTCTCGTCCCCGTGTCCTAGGCTCTGGACAGAGCCTGTGATTTTGTTCAACAGAAACAGTGGAGATGATGCTCGGCCACTCAGCCGCTGCGCCCGGCCTGAATCAGGCAGCCTCCTGTCCCTTAGGAGCAGGGTCCTGCTCCTGAAGACGCGGCACTAGGCGGTGCCATCAGCAACCGTGCCTGAAGCCATCCTTCCAAGCAGCCCTGACAAAAGGCCGCACATGTGACCTCCCCTGCCCGCTGAGCACCGCCAAGGCACCAGAGCCATTTCCATGCAGTAGAAAACTTGCCCCCCTGAGCCCTGCCTGGATTTATAACCCACGTATTTGTGAAATAATAAAATGCTGTTGTTTAAAGTTATCCAGCTTTGGGGTGACTTACTATGTAGTGAGAGATAATCAAAACGGAGCACGCAAAAATTATTTGGGGTGGGGTGGTAACAGATCCTTATGTTCACAGTGCCAAGTTTTATAGCCTTTTGTAAAATGGTGTCACCGCCTTTACGACCTGCGAGAGTATTAGCGCTCTTGCCTTTCTGACGGGGGATCACTCCCCTTCTCTGTCTCTCAACTCCTGATACTGAAATGAAATTTAGACCAGCAGAAAAAATCATGCCACTGGATCTATTTTCTGGTCATGTTTTATTCCAACATAATATACTGTCAAGAGAACTAAACAAAACTCTTCCTTGTTCTTGCAGAAAGGAGCACGCAGCACGCACTAGTCACAGCTAGGCTAGGCGGGTGCCCGCCGCACGGTGGAGATACTCTGGCATGATGGGTAAAGAGAAGGGCCTGCCTCCAGCAGCTCCAGGGCACTCCTCGTCCTCCTAATCCTCTCCTCTGGATGTCTGCCATCACCACTGTCCTGAGCCCCTGGCCCGGAGAGCAGATAAACAGCTGCTTCCAGAGCCAGCTGTGTTCAATATGCCTGTGCTCCCCTGCCGGCTTCGGGCTGGCGCTGGCTGTGTTCCTTCCTGTCTGCAGCCCCCTCGCTTCTGACTTTTAAAAAGTCAGCGGGAAGAATGCAAGGACACAATCCTCCCCGAAGGCAGCGGACATGTCGGGTCTTCCCTTTCCTCATCCCTCCACCCAACTTTTCCTCGACTTGGTTTTCAGTTATGTCTTCAGGCTCAGACGCTTTCGGGTCCCGTTTCAGAACCCAAAGGGCTAGTCCGAGATCCCATGGTCAAAGCATCAGCACCTCAGTGTTGCTCATTTCCCCCCAATAAAAGGAGGTTATATTTTATTGATACAGGAGCACACAGTGATTTCATACTTTCACCAAAGCAGCACAATGTAAGATGAAAAACGAATGGATTTAGACACTGCAGGTGGCAGTTTGTGCCAGAGCATTTTGCTTCCATAGCCCATTCTGGTTTCGAACCACCTGTTTTCCCTTAGGACAGTCTGTGTTCTTCACGTCCTCTCACTTTACAAAGCTTTTTAAAAATCTACTATGTCTTCAAGAAAATCAAGGACAACCTCGGATTACTGAGTTTGGAAAGAACAAGGCCTTATCACGGGTCCACGGAGCTGATCCCTCGAGCTGTGTCATGTTTGCCGCGGCAGGTGAAATGAGCCGGTGGAACTAGAACATAACACACCTCCGTGGGCGACGCCGCGGGCGACACCGTGGGTGACCAGTGACTCGGGGGGAGTGAATTCTCTGATTTATACACTTAATTTACTTGACAGAATTATGTCTTTGAAATCAGAAGAGTGATGAGGGCTCAGGAGGGGCGAGCCTGAGGCTTCGGAGGGCCGTGAGCAAGCGGCCACCGGAGCAGGGACCCGGCCTTCGTCCACGCCTCAGCCCGGGCAGGCCCCTCGCGGACCTTGTCTCTGGGTGACTCCTCGTGGGCACAACTCCGAGGCGGTGGGGCCATATCTCCTCTCGCGGCACATGCAACCTGCGCTCCTCGAGGCCATTCTCATGCAGATGCTGTTGCTCCGCATAGGTCTCCGCGGTGTCTGGGGGGGGGGGTGGCTTCCAGCGTCTGCGTGGGCCGAGCGCACGGGAGCAGGGCACGGCTTCCACAGAGTCTTCGTGTTCAGGAGGGCATGGTTAAAACGTGGCTTAGTTAGATGAGATTGGGGGGACGTCCCCCCTTGGCACGGCTCTAAGCGAGCAGCGGCGAAGGCCCAGTGTCCACTCTGGATCTGCCCTCGCGTGGGAAAGCACAGCCTGCAGGTCTGTTCCGTGTCTATGGTGAGTCGCTGGCTAAAATCAAGGGTGAAGGCGGGAGCCCACGGCAGTCTGCCTGCGCACCTCTGTCTTGGATGGGCAGCTGACCGCCCAGCAGCCCCTGCCCATCTACAGGGCCAGCCCGGCGTGGCACCGGCGCCCCACAGCTGTGCCAGCACGGCCTTGATGATGGATGTGGAGGGGGGCAGAGCAGAAGTTGAATCCTACAGCTCAGGCTGAATGTGAGGAACGTCAGAGAAACACTTGCATTTATTTCCCACTGTCCAAAAGGGAGGCCAGATGGAAACATTTTTCAGTCCATGTGGGATTCAAGTTACAAAAGAATGTTATGTAAATCCATCTTGATAAAAGTTACTCTAAGATTGATCCAAATAGGTAACCAATACTTCCCCGTAACTACAGCTAATGTCACTCTGACGGAGTCTTCGGGAACACCCGGAAAACTGTAATTTTGTGCTTTTGTAAAATACTTGGGGAACACTCTGGCCAGTCGGTGGTGCTCAGTGGTGATCACTGGGAAGGGGAACTAGAGCAATGCTTATTCTCTTATTTGTGTTTTCCACTTGTCCCATGCATGTGCTACCTTTACAAAATCACCTCGTAAAGCCTTGCCTTGCTCAGCCTTTTCATTAAGTGGCCTAGTTCTCTTCAAGCCAGAGTCAACAACTGCTCACGCAACATGCACTGTGTATTTTTCCAGCCATTTATTTTGGGATTGCTAGCCACAGCCCTATATTGAAGATAATCTGCTTCCAGGCATTGGCCCATGTGTGTGTTTTGGGACTGAGTACAGCAGGGAGGGAATATGTTAAAATATATAAGGAACGGGAATGGTTAAGGTGAACTCAGAGGAGGGGACACGATGTCCTGAAGTTATCAAGAATGTCTTTGTGGCTGAGACAGCGCATACACGGGACTCTTGACTATACAGGCAGGATTTTAATTTATTGAACTGGCAGCAAAGGGGCATCTAGGTAGAAGAAGGCACAGAGGCAGAGCTGGGGCGGGGGGGCAGTCGAGGGGCTGAGGAACTCCCACCAAACACTGGCCTAGACTTTGCTGTCACTGGTGCACGATCCAGTAGAAGAGAGAAATAATATTTAGTTAATTTAGTAATGAAAGCCAAAAGAGCAGTCCAGCTAGCAGGCAAAGAGGCCACAAGATTCTTGTGAGCAGCTCACCAGAGCCCAGGTCACCAGGATGAAGGAAATAGCCCCCAAGGGCAGCTAGGGTGGGGTGTAAGTCACCACGACCCATGGGCCTGGCCTGGCCTATCTGCACCCCCAGTGAGGAAGGGCGGCGTCCCCCAGGGTACACAGCACACAGGCGGGAGCTGCTCCCTTTGGGAACCATCCCTGGGTAGAACGGATCACAGGCGAGCCACGGAACACTGCTTCAGAGCCCGCTACTTGCCTGCGCTCTTCCACAGGCTTCAATCTCCTTCCGACACTCTATGGAAGAGCCACAATGGCGTGGACAGGGAGGGTGGCCTTCTCGGGCCTTCCCCCGCTGCTGCATCTCCCCTGGGAAGCACTGCCTGCGCCGCCCGTGTCACTAAGACATATTCTAGCACCAGCTGATCGGCAGCTCGATGCCGCTGTGGATGGAGCGGTGAGGACGCGCAGGTGACACAGAGCATGGAGACCCTCGCGTCTCTGCACTGGTCTTAAGCACACACTCAAGACAGTAGCTCACGTCGGTGGGAAACATGATCGTTGCACAGACGGCATGGGAACACATCAAAGGTAGCAAAGTCTGATGTATACTTTTGTGTTATCTCTTTCAAAAAGTGAATTGAGATAAAGCAAAGATTTAAATGTGAAAAAAAAAAAATCGATGCATCCAAGCGTTAGAAGACACCACGGATGAACATCTTAGTTCCGGAGCACGCGGCCCTCCCCAGGCAGGCACACACTCAGGAGCCACAAAGACGTAAATAGAAACATGTGCCAACCAGCGAATTAAGAAGATACATCCGTTCGGCAATCAAACCAAACTAAACCAATGACGGCCTGCTGGTAGCCTCTGTACTGTGGCGGCCCGAGGGCCATTCCCTGCAGGATGCTGCCCGCATGTCCCCTCCCCTTGAATCTGGGCTGAACCTGTGACTTGCCACAGAAGGTGGTAGAAGCTTCAGACTTAACTAAGCTCTTGCTTTTGAGCTCTTGGAAGTCCTGAGCCACCAAGTTAGAAGCCCAACAACCTGGCAGGAGGTAACAGGTTGAGAAGTCATGTGATGTGAAGGAGCTGAGTTGGGGGCACAGGTGGGGTGAGTTGGGGAAGCCTCAATCTGCATGGTGGAGAACAGAAGAAACAAAATGACACAGGGTCTAAGTCCCCAGAACATTCCCGCTGCTTCCGTCCTACTCCCTCCTAGCTGAGCTCACATCCCAGAGGAGCTCATGTCTGGAATGAGGAGGCCACCTGCGCCATCACAGTGCAGTGGGCATCACCCCAAGGAGCTCTCTCCAAAATCACCATCCTCAGAATTTTGAGAAGTAATAAAATATCTTTTATAAGATATAAGGTAATTTTTAAAGCAGCAATCAATTGCAAACTTACCAATAGTCAAATTACTGGAAAAAGCATAAGCAACAGATAGCCCAAGAGACTAGTTTCTTAAATATCCAAAAAAAAAAAAAAAACAACTACCAAAAACCTTACAAATCAATGAGAAGACGGATGACTCAATCCAAAACAATCAAGAGGATTTAAGAAGTAATTCAAGGACCAAGATACAAGTGGTCAGTAATCCTCTGAAAGAGGCTCCCACTCACTCTTAATCTTTTTAAAAAATGGAATGAGATTCCATCACTTGTCTGTGGATTGGAACATATTTAAAAGCTTAGCAATAAATAAAGCGAAACGTTTAACATTAAACCATTCGCAGCCATGTACTACTTGTTGGGAGCAATTTATCAATGTTTATTAAAAAATACTATCTATGTACTATGTCATCCAGCAATATCATTTCTAACAAGATGTCTTCTAGAAAAGATGAAGCAGCACGGGCTAGATGTGTCCCCCAGGCACCTCACATGTTGAATCCTAGCTCCCCAAAGTGACAGTATTTGGAGGTGGGGCCTCTGGGAGGAGATCAGGTTCAGATGGAGTCCTGAGGGTGGGATCCACATGTCAGGATCTGTATCCCTGTAGGGATACCAGCTGCTCCCTCCCTCTCTCCCCACCAGCACATGTGGACTTGGAGAAGGTGGGTGTCGACAAGCCAGGAAGGGGGTCCTCAGCGGGGCCTGAAGCTGCGGACAGCTCGATCTTGAACTCCTAGCCTCCAGAACTGTGATCCACAAGCTTCTGTTGTTCAACCACCCCAACCAAGATATTTTGCTGTGACATCCTGAGCAGACTAAGACATGGGCAAAGATGTTCACTGAGCATTATATGTGATATTGCAAGTACTGGAAAATTTCCCATCTATAAGACTCTCAAAAATATAGTAGAGCACAACTCTACCCTGCAAGGCTGTGTATCTATTTACAAGAATAAGGTAGAACTCTCCATATTGAGCTATGAGGAGATCCAGATGTTGGTAAAGCAAATGCAAATGAAATTATCAGACAAAGAAGACAGGAGGATTCTATTTGTGACTCTTATGAAAAGTAATGTGCACCGGCATCACTCACTGGCATACATGTAAACCCATTTCATCGTGCACATAGAAATTAGTAATGCTGGTTCCACTAAGGGTCGGGAAGAGAGACTCATCACACTGCACCTGTCTGCGCACACTCGTGGTTAATGTGTTCTTTTGATTACAAAGAAGAAAAAGAGTAGAACGCTCCCAAGTCCTCTGAGTCATGAGATCCGCCATTCCCGAGCACAGGGCCCGTGAGCCTGACAGAGCTCCAGCCCAGGGGCACATGCCCCGGTGACACCATGCAAACACGGCCCCGCCGTCCTGAGCTGGTGAGGTGTCAGCAGGATAGGCAAACAGCCTGGGATTTTTGGGAGGATGAGGAGGCACATCCCCGCACTTGGTCCTGCTGCTCAGCCACGCTGGGCAGCCACAGGCTCCACTCTCAAGCAGGTGAGGGAAGCTCTTCCCCCAACCCTGTCCCAGCAGCGCAAGGGCGAATGGGCCCTGGGGAGCTGGTAGGAGCCCTTGGCACACTCAGACTGCTCAGCTGTGAATCCAGGTGGGAGGAGTGGATGGGGATCAGTGACAACTGCTCCTTTAACCTTTCAAGATGACTCTTCCTGAATAAGACAGGGGTTCCATGGAAGAACACCTCATTCTTGTTATTTGATGTTCAAGCAGAAGCCTGTTCCCTCACAGACTTCACCTAGGTGCATTTATTTTGATTTGTTTTTAAGAGCTGTGCACCGAAATTGATTTTTAATTTTCTTGTCAAAAAAATCAGAAGCCTTTCTACCAAAGTTAATATCGTTTGTGTCAGCCCCTGTAGAGGGGCTGTAGAGGTGAGAGATGACTGATCTCGGGTAAGGTGTGGACAGATGACGTCTAAAACATGGTCAGAGGCAAGCAGACCCGGGAAGACAGGAGGAACAGAATATTTTCGTTCCCAGGACCAGGCTGCGTGCCAACAGCAATGAGCTTCTGGACCTGAGCAGGCCAGGTATGGGGGCCAACTGCTAAGGGTGGTATGAGAGTTTCATTTAGCATCCTCATTTGGAAGACTCTCTGGAATAGATGAATACTTAACTGGGAAATATCTAAATAGAAATGACTGCGGTTCAAAAATATGAATTTTACCATTGAGAGGAGGGTGGCGATCTAGTCACTGTCACATCAAACAATCTATGAGCATAAACTCTCCTATTGGAAGGTGGACTGTGGATGTGAGGCCTGAGATCTGCCTAAGCAACCACGGATAAAATTTATTTCCAACTATGTCAACCGGCAAAGAAAACAGCTAAGCTTCCCCACTAGGTTAGGAAGAAAAATTAATAAAGAGGAAATGAAAGAAATACCCATTTGGAAGCTGGACAACCAAGTGACGGGTGAGATATAAAGAACATCGGCATCTGGATATAAAAGTTTGTAATATTTTTAATAAGAAAATTGTTATCTTCTTGGGGTTATAGGTCCCGTAAACCCAAGAAGTGTCCTTAGAATGATTACCGAGAAATGAATGATGAAATCTCCTGAGTAGATCAAGAAGGGGCAGCAGTTATGAAACAGGAAATTCCACGTATAACTGAGCCAAGGAAACAAAGACTAGAGTGGGTTGCAACGCTTCTCCGTGAGGATACGGGGTACGATGCAAGAGCTCTGCGCCCCGAGTCCAGTCCAAACAAAGAAATAAGGAGATACAGATGTAAATGCGTTAAGTGGAAAAAATACAATTGGGAATGAGTGATAGGTTCTATCTGAAGGTTTAAAAAGCTGTCACTAGAAGCATTTAAGATGCAGCAGGGGGAGGAGCTATTAGGTTACTATAATAGTTCACTCCACATATTTCTCCTTTACTCAAAATCAGTCCTTTATTTATGATTTACTCCTTCACCCCCTTCCCTTGTATTTTCTCTTCTCCTTTTTTGCTTCCTTCCTTTAAACCTTTAAATTCTACAACTTTCCTCTTCCACTGCATGGCCACCTTCTTACTCTTTGCTGAATTACAATGATTTTTAGAAACATAGATCACGTAGTTCTTTATTTTGAGCTTTTTCCTCTCCAGTTCAAATCCATGCCACACATTTCAGATTCTCCCTTTACAGAACATTCTTTGAAATTTTACAAGTGTCTTGGGATTAAAACTGATAGCAGTAATAAAATTTTATTTGATGATTTCTTAGTATTTTGCTGTGGGAAAAACAATAGGTTATAATGATGGTAGAATTCTTACAGTTAACCAGGTCAGGAAAATTACATGGCTGAGTGAATAGATCTTTAGGACTTCTGGATTTGGAAGATTTTTCTGAAAACCTAGGAGATTGATAGACAATGAATGTTACAATATTTGGGTACACAGCAGCTTAATGCTATGGTAGTCACAAAACTAAGCCATATTCAGAGTCCAAATGCAGTCACACTCATTTCGATTGTAAAAATTTAGCTTTTCAATTTGCCTCCTGCTGCAGAGAATATGTCAGGTGATTGATCTCCCCATCCGAACTACTGTAAACCACGCTGGGTGAAGGGAAGCGAGAGGCAAAGTCTAGCTATTATGTCACACTCAGAAGAAAGGGGGATAAAATCATAGCACAGAATGACCTATCAAATTTCCTTGACAGGTGCTAATTCACTTTGATCTATCCTTCACCATAATTTCATTGGTGGGGAGGACATACATATTTATAAGTGTGGAACAGGCTGCTGTTGTTCTGTTTGTAATTTACAGCAACACAGAATTCATTTAGATTTCCATATTAGAAGTCCCAAGGTGACCCTGTAGTGGATACCAGCCCCCTGCGGTGTAGGATTCCTAACATAATAAAGAATAAAGCAAAACAACAGTACATCACGACCTGGGCTCCTGGGTAATCAATTCACATATTTACTGCTGAAACAACAGCACCATGCAAAACAGCGTCATTACTACAATTTGCTGATGAAAACCCTGGGGAGCCCAGGAAGTGTCTGCCTGGAAAGCAGCTGATTAATCTGAGTTACTTATTCTTTGTTAAAGAGTTATTGTTTTAATCATAATTAACAATAAGTAGTTACTCATGGAAAAGTTGCAGGAGGGCTCCAGCTCAGCCCCTGTGAGACAGCCAGTTTTTATGCTTTTTTAACCATGAATTATCAAGAAATACATACAAAAAAGCAGAGAGCCAAATGGGAGAACGATAATGGTTTTGATTCCAGACATTGAATTTAGAATTTCATTAACTATGAAAAAATAATTGCATTTTGTACAAATATCTCTTAGGTGACATGACTGTGGCACATGGCTTTTGTATTCCATCAAATGTGTCAAGAGCTCAGTAGGGTGAGTATTTTCATTTGTAAGGAAGGGCATCCCAGGATCCACATACACGTGGATATTCCTGTGCATTCTATGACTGATAAAATGTCATTAGGAGGCAGAAGATTTGAGCAGCCATTTCTCTAACCAAGACATACAGCTGGCTAAGAAGTGCATGAAGAAGAAGGGTAATGACTAGCAATTAGGGACATGTAAATTAAAAACACAAGACGAGCCCATTACACACCCAGGAGAATGAAAAAGATCCACAACATCAAGTGTTGGTGAGAAGTGGGGGAACTGGAAACACCTTCCCTTTGCAGATGAAATAAAAAATGTTACAGCCACTTTGAAAACCTCTGAGGGATTCTTAACTATTAAATGCACTTGACTGTAGGGACCAACAATTCTTCTCCATGTGGCTGACAGAGAGAAGCAGAAGCTTGTGTCCACACGAAGACTGTCCTCAGATGCTCAACTCATAATGATTTCAAACTGAACAGGACACATGTCCAATAAATAAGGGGTTCATGGACAAACCAGATGGATGCCGTCTGGTTAATGGCTCCCGTTCATCCAGAGGACGGATACAGTAACTGAAAAATCTCAAAATAATGCTGCTGAGGGGAGGAAGCTGGGCAAAGAGGACATAGCGTAGGATTCCATTTGTCTGAGCATAGAGAAAAGGCAAAACTCTGTAAGTAGAAAGCAGCTCAGTGGTTGCCAGGGACTGAGGTGGGAGTGCGAAAGTCTAGATATTCCCGGGAACCTTTTCCAGATGCTGGAAGAGTTTTCGATGTGGACCTTGATGGTGGATCCTGTCTGCTGGCACACAGGACTGTCGCACTCACCCTGGGTGCTGGATGGTATCCAGTCTCCATAAAGCTATCAACATGCATCAGGTATAAACATTCGATCTGTGGACTCTTGTGCATGTTCACAAGTTATAAAAGGTAGACTTTAAAAATAATTTAAAAGTATGCCGTGATCATACATGGGTGGCACCGTTTGCTGGGAGAGGCTACCCAGACGCTTCTTCAAGATACTTGAAACTACAACTTGCTATAAAAGTGGAAGTTTCCAGGTATCCCTTGAGATAACGACCACCGTGCTTTTCCGTGTTTCCTAACTACTGAGAAGTGTTCACAAGTGTCCCGCATGCTGGGTCATCACCCCAAGGGGCAGTCGGTTCCCGGGCCGGCAGGTCAGCTGTGGGAAGCCAGTCGTTCCAGGAACCTCCAGAGCAGAGGCTCCTGGAGGAAAGTGTTGGCTACCTGGAGAGTTATAGGGGCACTTTTATAGATCAGCTTCGTTAGAAGAGACAGGAATACAAAGGCAAGGGTGCAGAGGTCAGACTCTCCTCCTGACCAAGGTGTTGAGTGTGAGATTTTACTTCCTAAGATGACCTTCTGCTTCACCCAGATAAGAAGTCACCATGAGTGTGTCTTACAGCACAGCGTGACGTAACTGAGCTGAACACAAGCAGCAAGTGATAGGCTGACACCCCAAGTGAAAACAGATCTGGGGCACTTTGCAACTTTCCTTGTAGAACAGCTTTTCAATTATCAAGAGAGGGTGGATTCTCCAGGATGCTACAAAGCAGGTGTCAAACTCAACTGGTTAAATCTGAGATATGTTCACCGAATTTCTCATCAACAATCAGGAGTCCCACATCTAATTCTGATTCACATTTTTAAAGCCCAGAAAACCAAGTTGCCTACAAGACAAGTGATACATTATTAACATTTTGCTACCACTCCAGATTGAAACAAAAGAGACTAATAACCCTTCTGTTGTCAAATGGAGAGTTGGCAGAGCATCAGCTCTGAAGCTTTGATTTTTCATCTTTTTTTCTAGTGATTTCTTGCTTGTTTTTGTTTTAAATGCACATGAAGTCTATGGATTTTAAGATTTCTCTGGTGCCCTCCTGAGTGTCCCTTGCAGGCACACTGTCCTCCCCGTCCAGACACTGGTCCACGCTTTTGCGGTGCTGTGCAGGACAGGTGTCCACTGTGCTCTCTGCAGCAGACATACATTTGCTTCTCATGTTCTCACAGTAGATGGCAACTTGTTCAGGACAGGGGCAAATGTGTGTGTGTGTGTGTGTGTGTGTTTGTATTCATACATGGAAAGTGGCTTCATTTTCTAGATCCTGAAGCAGAATTTCCTAATTCGTGCATAGGGCAGAGGTACATGAAGTCATTACTGAACAAAATGGAGTGCCTTATGCCAGCGCTGTGTATGGACATAAAAAAGCTAAGGCGTATGCATTACTCATGATTAGATGCTGTGTAGCCTGTAATGCAAGCTTAATTTTGGAAATGTAGGCAATGATTACAAAGGAGATTAAGAATAAAGAGGCCAGCATTAGGTGAATGAACAGAGAGGGTTTTGAAAAAGTTGAGCTTTGTTTTGAATTTTCATACATTTTAGATGTTACAGTAACACTCAGCTAGCTAAAATAAAAAAAAAAAATGATGCTTTTAATCTAACCAGAAATACGTTATCTTTCACCACTGAAGCTTAAAGAGAGCCAGGGCATTCCAGTTTTGCTCAGGACTGTTTCCTGACGTGGCGATTGGTGAATATTAGGTCTCAGTCTCCCCACGGGACCTGCGCCATTCCAGCACCTCCGTACTCGCACCCAGTCCTTGATTGTACCAGCCCATTCTCAATGTCATAACATGCAAAGTCCATCCAGTTGCTCCTAAACTTACACCTGCACTGGATTCCCATCACACTTGTACAAAGTAAATTCTTCATCTTCATTTTTATTTGGATACAACTGCAAATTTACAGAAATGTCATCAAAGGAATACAGTGAACTGTGTGTCTTCACCTAGGTTGGTCACTTGTTACTACATTAGTGAAATCCACCCATCCATTCACCCATTTAACCATCCATCCATCCATCCATTCATCCGTCCACCCACCCATCCGCCCATCCACTTATCAATGACTCAAATAATTTGGTCAGTACTTCCTAAGTAGAAGGAAACTGCTCCATAACCACGGCGAGGTCATCATATTCAGTAATGTAAACTCTTGGCTCCATGCAAGGCCCTTTGTGATCTGCTTTCCCCGTGTGCCCCAGTGCCTTTGCACTCCTCGTGCTAGTGCACCGCATGCTCTTGCTCTCCTGCCCCCTTCACACATGTGAGTCCATTACTTTCAAGCATTTCTTCCAGTTGAACTTGCCACTGAGTGCTGCGCCCGCACCTGCACCTGGGCTCTCCCGCCTGGGAGTTGTGGGAATGTGCGATGGTAACGCAGCCCCTGCGTGTCTCAGGCTCCTGACTTATGAAATGGAATAGGAGAAAGTGACTCCAGGAGACCTTTGTGGGGCAAACGTGAGATCTTTGATCAAGCTCTTAGAAGCGTGCCTGGGAAAAGGTAAGCGTTCGTGATACACTCGACTACCACCGCCACTAGCTCTACTCCCCACGACTATCCGTGCTATCACTGGTAATACCACCACCGCTGTGGCTGCTGCTGCTGCTGCTCCGATGGCCGCCAGGGCTGCAACCACCATCACTTCTCAGAGCTCAGCTCAGAGTTGTCTAAAAATGCTGGTGCTTTCGGCTATCTTGAATGTCCCCTTCAAAGACACCCATAATAATTTGTTGGAAGCATGTTGTTCCTGTTTCCTCTAGCCTGTGCTTGAAATCTTTGCCCTACTGACTAAACCTCACTTATTCGAGTTCTTACCCTAGTACTTAGCCAAGCGCCTGGCACATGGTAAGGTTTTAATACCTTTTGAATCAACGACTGAAATGTAGCAATTCAGAATTCACAGTGAATGGCGGGGTCTGATGGCCACAATGATTTTCCCACACTGGGGTGGTCATGGGCTTTTCAGGAGATGTCCTGGCAGGTTAGGGGTGGACACACACTCATCCTTCCGGGCCGGGAAGCATCCCAGCCCCCGGGGACGTGATCTGAATGCAGCAGGGAAGTCAAGTGTGCTGAGTTCCAAGCTGTTAAAAAACATGAGGGAATGAATTCTTCCGAGCAGTCAGCTTCTCACCATCTCCTTGGCATTACATTCAATGTTAGATTTGTTTTTTAAACAAAGTTCACAGGCAGGACGATGAGACAGTACAGTTGGGACTCAACAAAAATGGCGAGAATCCAAGTCTAAGCTGGGAAGGCCCCTGGGGGAGAGCCAGGGAAGGTGGTCTTGCCAACGCCTCCCTGGGTGGACCCACAAGACCCACACGCTGACCAAGGGCAGTTCAAGGACACACTTAGCATTTACACGTGGTTGTTGAGGTCAAACGTCAGATTCCCTGGAAAAAGTAGTGGCTCCTCCCCCCCAAGGAATCCAAAGAGAAAGACATGGATGATCAAAGGGAACAGCTCTTCTGGGCTTGGGAAAGCTTCCCAAACCTGCCCTTTCAAAAAAGATGACTTAATTAGCAAAACTGGACACATTTATTGTGCAAAATCCAACTGTATGATTATTTCCACGGCGGGCGACCAGGCCACGCGTCTGTGTAGACCGGGGCGCACGGGCGTGGCTCTGACTCGGGGGAATCGTGTCTCACCAGCTCTGGACACGCCGCGGACGCGCATCACGCGGCGGGGGAGTCACGTCACCGTCATCAGGCCGGGGCGAGCCCCGGGCTCCGGGAATACGATGTATTAAAATATCATGAAAGTTACTCACGAGCTCCAGGCGCCCGTCCCAGATTCCACACCCGCTCGCAGCATTAATGACTCCAACGGGATTCAATCGGGAGACAAACCATGTGGAAAAGGGTCTTTCGCTTTCGACTTACAGCGAAGGCGGAGGAGAGGCCGGAGGGGGAGGGGAGGGGGAGGGGAGTGGCGGGGAGGGGAGGCCTGGCCCGGGCTGGGGTGGGGAGGGGAGCCCTGGCCCCCCGTTGGGGCGGGGAGGGGAGCCCTGGCCCCTGGCTGGGGTGGGGAGGCCGGGGGCAGCCGAGCGCGGGCTCCCCACGGGATCTGCCTTCTCTGCGGCGCCGGCCGGGGTTCGCCTGCGCCCCGGGACTCGCCGCCCCGGGCTCTGGGGAGCACGTGGGCGCTGCCCGCTTTGCTCAGGCCCTTGGCGAGCTCCGCGGGACGCGCCCGCCCACCAGCCTCGCCTCCACAGACACCGCCGCTCCCTTGGCAGCCCCCTGGGTCCTTGTCGCCCCAGGTCCCACCCTGCACCCCAAGGCCTGCCCTGGCGCGCCCTCGGCTCGGCTGGTCAGGCTCTGGCGCGGGTCGGGCGCACGTCGGGGCGGGGACGCTCCAGCAGGCGCCCGGTGTCCACCGGGGACCCAACCCGGGAGTCTCCCCGCGGGGCCAAATCCATCAACCCCGAGAGGCGCCCCCCCACCTTCCGCGCCCCCTTTAAACACACGGAGCTCATGTTTCGATGGATAAGGCCGCGGAGGGTGAGCACGTCTAATTCTACGGTCAGCCTGTCCCTGGTGACCAGCAGGCAGCGAATTAACACCTGGGCGGTTGCGGGGGAAGAGCGGACACTGCGCGGGACCAGAGACACCCCCACCCGGCGCAGGGCTCCCCGCGGCGCGCCCCAGGGAGTCCCGGGCTGGGAGCGGTGCGCGACCTGCGGTTCTGGGCTCCCTGGGGCGCCCCGGGACGCGCTGGAATCTCCGCATTTCTCAAAGCCTCTCGCCACCCGCGCGCCTTCGGAGGGGACACGCGCGCGCCTTCGAAAGCTGCCTGGACCTCACAGGAGGTGTGAGCCACGTCCCTCCAAGGAGTAAACATCCTTCACCTCCGTGAGGCGTAACCCCACCGCTGCCAACCCCGAAGAGCTGGAGCACCCGCGCGAGCACCCGCAGGCTGCGCCCCGCCCCGCCCCGACGGTGCCCGACGGCGCCCCCAGCCCCGCGCCCCGGCCCTGCGTTCCCTGCAACGGGCTGGGACGTGGCCGCGAGGGAACGAGGAGAGACACCTGGGGAAACACGGGCGAAACTGGCAACACCATGTTAGGTGAGACGGCAGAGGCAAACAGCACGATTCCCTTTAAGGCAAGATCCAAATGGACCGGCCTAGACAGACGGGGGCGCGTCCATTCCCGGTGCCAGGGGCTGGCAGGGCGGGACAGGGAGTGGGCGCTTAGGGGTCAGGGGTTTTATTTGGGGTGAGAAAGATGTTTTGCAGCAGACGAGGACGCGACGGCGCAGCCCTGGGAAGGCGCGGCCGCTGCCCAAGTGCTCCTCCTGCGGGAGGGGCCGTCTGTGAATTTCCACTCAAGGAAATCAGTCCAGAGCTCTCACAGCGAAGGCAGGTAAGTGACTCAGGCTGCCCGTGTTCGTACCTGAATAAACGAGGCAGCTATTTCCTTGCGTGGACCGCACCTTCGGGAAGGGAATCTTGGGCCGGCGGCTGCGTCTCCTGGAGCCGAGCGCCGCGCCTGGACTGACCGGCTCAGGTGCACCGGGCGCGGGTCAGGGCACGGGCCTCAGGCCCCCTCCAGGCAGGACCGTGTGGCTGGGCAGGCCCCTGACCCCTGGGGCCATTTACCCGCTCAGGGATGTGGATGGAAGAGGCCACATGAATGAGCGCTGGCCTGCGCTGCTCCCTTGTGCGCTCACCTAACAACAAGCTAATATTTTGTCAATGAGATAAAGTATGATGCCCTCTTGTTATAGGGCAGCCCCGATATTGAACGGGTGCCTGGCTGTGGGTCCTCACCCGCGCGTAAAAGGGACTTATGAATACTCCACTGCAGACACACACAAAAGGTTAATAAAAGGTTTATTGACAAGGGAAAAAGAAATAAGGAAAATGTACAACTCAGGGAGAAAATAGGGAAATAAAGTCTTTAATGCGTCCTACCCGGTCCGCCGACCTGGAAACCCAAAGGCACTCTCAGAGCTGGCCGGGCGCTGCGAGCTGGCGGGGAGCCAAAATGGGAGCCCCCCAAAGCCCACGTGTCTGGCTTTATACCCACCTGGCTGCTGAACCCCACCCTCAGGTCTCAGCCACCTTCCCTTGGGTGGTGATGGGATTTGGAGTTCCCAGTGTCTTTGGCTTTGGCCTGGGGTGGGGGTGGGGTCCACAAAGCCTGTATGGGATTAGCTTTAGGACAGCCTTTTCCCCCTAACAATTCGACATATACCAGGTATACTATTAAATAGTGTCCAGAAAGTACCCTCGGCAGAGAGATGCATTGGGAGTTTAATAATTTGGGTGTAAAAAAATTCAGAGAGAGTTTTTAGGAGGGCGAAAACATACTCCGCCTGGTAGTGTAATGAGGATACAGATCATTATGCATTTGTCCAAACCCAGAGAATGCACATCAAGGGTGAACCCCAATGTTAGCCATGGACTTTGGATGATCTGCTGTGTCACTATAGCTTCATCAGGTATAACAAAAGCACCTTGCGGGTGGGGTTGTGGCACTGTGGGGGGGGGATCTGTTGGGTCAGACAGAGGGCATCTGAGAAATCTCTGTATTTTTCCTTAATTTTGCTGTGAATCTAAGCTGCTTGAAAACAGTTTTAAATTCATATGTCATGTCATTTCTGATTATCCCATTAATTACAAAGCCGGAATTTATTTTATGTGGATTTGTTTCCAAACTTATACAGTGTACTGTTTAAATAAACATTACTCCTATATGGTTAAGATTATAAAGAGTATAAATTTGTGCTCATTGAAGCATTATCCTGACACGTTTTTATCAATTGGAATTATATTTTATGGAATATCAGCTGAAAGAAAAATTCCAAGACCTCAGACTAAGTCCATTAAGTTACTTAATGGAAAACATTTGGAAAAAATATCAAAAAATATCACAGCCAGATGGAAGGAATACTGAATACTGAAATGAACTGTTAGGCATTAAATTTCAAGTCTGTGTACTTCACCTTTTTACTTTTTTATGCTCTTAGAGGACAATCCCTTGGGTTATTTTGGGTGATGTTATCTTTGGAAACTCATGTGCCCAAGAGTTACCTTAATTGTGTAGATTTGGATTTTTAAAACATTTTGATAGGAAACAATGTTCCAAAAATTTGTTAGAGAAGAAAATTAATCTAGGATAAAGTGTTAGAAGGCTAATTTATTTTATACTCATTTTTGTCACTTTAGCAAAATATAAAAGCGATGCCTATAGCTATATAATTACATTATGTACTTGGTGAGATCTGTTAGCCCGCTAAGACGCTTGTGTCTGACAGACAGTTCTCAGTTTCCTATTCCCCAACCGTCTTTGTGAAATAGAAGTGAGAGGTTACAGTGGATGTGGAAAATGATAACTAAACAAGTAGGACAGTTAACCAGAAACACACCGCGCATGTGGTTTTATTTTTCAAGAACAGAGTCTAGTTTTTTAGGAAGCATCAGCTCCCCCTTAGCCTCTGCATCCCTTTGGAGGCTTAAAACTCACTGAGGGCTTTAAAGATGTTTTGATAAACTAGTTCCCAATGTAAGTCATAACTGTCAACAGTTTACTGCTTTAAATATTAAAATTGAGAAATTAAAAAAAATATTTATTAATGTCTTGGAAAACAGTAAGGATGACCCCATTGAGGAAGAACTGGCTTGACGTCACTGTGTTTTAGGGGCCAGAGGGTCTTACCTCTACAAACATGTTTCCACACCATGCCCACCACCAAAGCCCCCACAACCTTCCAGTGGGTTCCACTGGGCTCCCCTAGGCCCCACCCTCCACTCTCCCACCCCCACCCTCCCCTTCTGGAACAGAGCTGAGATTCCAGAAATGAACCTGCACTTCTGTGGACAGAGTCTATGAAAAGGAGCAGGAGCAAACTCTGGAGGAAGGAGAGGCTCTTCAAAGGGTGTTAGGAAAACAGGACAGCTCCAGGCCACAGAATACCTAAACCACCACTCACACCTTCCGCAAGAATTAACTCAAAATGGATTAGAGACAATATAAGACCTGAAACTATAAAATACATTGGAGAAAAAATAGGCAAAACACTCCACGACCCTGGCTTCAGAGATGCCTTTGGGGATTCCTCGCCAGACGCAAGAGAAGCAAAAGCAAATATAAACAGATGAGACCACGTTGAACCGACAAGCTGCACAGCCAAAGAAACTATGAAAAACCAAGACAGCCAACTGAATGGGCGGAGGATTCGCGCATCACACATCTGGCACAGGGCTGACTCCTGAAATCCGTGAGGCACTCATGCAACTCTACAAAACACAGCTTCTGTGAGGAAAATCATACCCTTTCACGTCTTACACAAATACCTTGAATGTCCAGCTTAATAAACAAACGGGCAGATTTTCACATCTACGTCTTTGTTCAGTCCTGGTGATCATGTGGCTTCTGGAAAGCTCCGTGTGTTACCGTCTCTAGGAGGATGATCTTGACCTCAGGTCCCCTGAGAGCTCCTGAGTCCTTGGACCACAGTTTGTCCAAAGTAAATTGTCTGTATTTTTTGTCCCACAATATGAAAAACATAATAAAGGGCCACATGTGGGGAGGGAGTTTCATTTGCCTTGGTTGATAATCTCTGTATCTAAAAGGAAGCCATAAAAATGTGCTAAATTTTTAGCAAAGATGGCTTCGTTGCGATGGGCTTGCTGTCATCGGTTTCCTGATGGGTGTGTTTTCCCGCAATGGGAACAGGTGGCCGTGGAAACGCAGCCTTTGCCTTGGGTGTCATCTGCACCCAGCAGAGATTCTGTGTTTTACCAGAATGATTTCAGCGCTTTAGACTGACTTTATTATTCCCTTGATGATCTAAGGAAGCAAATGTTTTACCACTTAAGAAAGAGCTAAGATTTTTATACTTGCCCAGATTTGTATTTGAAATAGATGTTACATTTTAAGGAGCAAGTTCTTTTCCTCACATGTCCATGATCTAATAATCTTAACCTACTCATGAAATCTTGAACCCTTTCTTCCTTCCCAAAACCAGACCCCAAATTTAGAAAAAAGAAAACTAAATTTTGAGGGTGTTTTTCTCCCTGAAACTATCTTTGAGATTTCCCAAGAGCCCTGGAACACATCTAAGGTTTGTTCTTCTACCTTATTAAATAGAAGCTGGAAATGCTGGGTTTGCTCATCGTGCTAGTATTTAAGAGCTGCACAAGGAAGCTGGTCAGATTTGGAAACGCTCACCCTCCTGGCACATTGGCTGGCAAAGACGGACCCTGAAGCTGTGCATTTTATGCAGCATCCCTGCAGACCTTCCTGTGTGGTGGACCCCCCAAGAGGCTCGTGGGTTCTATCCTCGTCCAGGTTGAAAGTGTGGATGACAGTGGTAACAACAGCTGGTAACACTGGCGCATTTCCCTGAGACCCTGCTAGAAGGCACAGACCATGGCTTGTGTCTCCAACAAAGAAGAGCCTCAGAGATTTTGGGAAAAGAACTATCCAGTTAGGAAAAATCATGAAAGACTTTGAAGTGGCTATGCACACCCGTACCCCCTCCCGCCCCCAATCACCAGAGGGCACACTGCCTGTGGGGCCGTCCAGCTCGTCAAACACATTTCCTGATTTTACAGTCTGGCCCAATCACTGTGTCGGGTCTGTCTTTAAGACGTGAGATGACTGTGGACTATTCGTGTCTACAGAGATACCCATGGATCTGGCCCTTTCCCCCTTCACAGAAAAGCCCGTTCCGCCTCTGCTGGCCCCTGCGGGCTGGCGGGGCCTCTTGGAGCTCGGCCGATGCCGACAGGTCTCACTTCGGTGCCCTTGTTCCCCAAGAACACGAGCCGCTCCCTGTCTGGGCCCCGCAACCCGCTTCTGGCCCCTGCTGTCCCACTGCCGACAGGACAGGGCAGGGCCGAGAGATCACGGCTGGTCACAGACGCGGGGAGCGGGCAGGACCCCGAGGAGAGGCAAAGCCAGCTGGGCGCTCAGTTAGGAAGAACAGGCCTGTGTTGCTGACGGAGCGGAAAAGTGGACGCTTGAACTTTGGTTCAAGTTAGAGTCAAAACATTTTGTTTATAAAGGGAATATCTGTACTAAAGCATCGGAGTGTGGCAGTAGGAGCAGAGGAGAAAACAAGGTTATATTCCTATAGCGTGCAGAGGACGAGAAACACGGTTCCCGGCCAGCAGGCCTGGGCATGGTCCCTGCCCTCACCGTGACAGACGCGCTGTCTCAGCGGGCCCCGTGGGGATCTGGCACCATAGGACCAGGCACCATAGGACCCGGCACCATAGGGACCCTGGCACCACAGGGTCCCCAGCACCACAGGGTCCCCAGCACCACAGGGATCAGGGAAAGGCACAGCATTTTCCTGCTGCTTTTGCCAAAAAACTCATCTGAACTAAAGGCATTTAAAATTACTCCACTCAGCAAGGTTTTGTTCTTAGATGTTTCCTTTTGTTCCAATTCAAATGTAGCGCATCGGAATTGCAAATTGCTCTCATTGTTGTTACTCAAAATGGAAAAACCCAAGAGAGTCCATCAAGAAATATGAACACCTCTGCGAAACAGAGAGTGACAGCAGCTCTTTGATACCACTGATTTGGAAAACTTAAGGCGGAATCCACCATCTGAAAAAAGGACCAGTAGGTTGGTACCGGGTGTGTGCGGCAATACATGTAGCGGCACGCACCCCTTTAAGAGCAGGCAAGCAGAATTATGAATTAGTCATTTGCAAGGACAGACGACTGGGATTGGTGAAGATTGTTTTCCTTTTAAGACACATTCTGGGAAGACAAGAAATCTTCATTCTTATCTGAGTTGCAAATGGCACTTTTTGCCCTAGAACTGCCACTTGTATAATCAGTTAAAATGCCATCAAGCTTTTTTAATGCCTTCATAAGGCACATCATACTTTAATTTTGTTTTGAGATATTTTAGGCTTATTAACCTCCACGGTGAACTTGAAGATTTTCCATTAAACCATTGTCTATCCACCTGTAATAGCCGTGGTGCAATTCTCCTGCCAACCTGATGCCTCCTCTAGGAAGGTGGTAGGAGGTAGAAGATGACTTGGTTAAATTAAAAAGAATAATGAACCACAAAACACCATGTGATCTCATGTGTCAAAAATTATTGACACACGTTGTGCCAAGCTTTGTGTGAGCAGGGGAGGAAATGACATCATTCATCACTTATTTTATTTTTATCTGTTCATTTTTTTTTGAAAACAGACAAATAAGTCAGCATTTTTCAGATACGAAAAGTAATCAATAGGTAATGCATTTTGGAGAATGTAACAATTTAATGCTATTTCACAAACTACCATTTAATGCTTTTAAAGGATTTTTCAGTAAGTAAAAGCAGAGAGCAAGCCAGATGTCTCAGATGGGGAAACAGAAGTCATATGATTATACTTTATCCCACGTTCTTCCACCATGCTCTGTATTATCTGTAATCTGTATTTTGGTATCGCTTCCAGATACTGTTCCTAAAACTCTGGAAAGGGAGACTTCAGGGCTCTGGCGACTTGAGAAGGGGCTGAGGGAGGAATTTTCCAGGATGATATGCAGGGCTGTTTTTTGTTTTCTTAAAGATTTATTTGTGCATACAAGAACTGGGGTGCAGATCAGAGGTGTGGGGGTGTTGAGAGGATTCACCAGAGACAGTGGGGAGCAGACTGACTGAAATCCACTGCTGAGGGGAGTGGCAGGGAGACAGGAGAGGCCTGCTGCGCCCCGTGGGTCAGCTCCCTGGCCGGGGATTGAACTCCTGCCACAGTGGCTGGTGCTAGCTTGATAGTGCTGAGACTTCAACCCCCTGCGCCACCAGAAAGGTCCTCTGCAGGGCTTTTTCTGCCTCAGTCCTTCATCATACCTCCTCCCCTGCAAGGCCTGGAATATTCTAGATGCTGAGTGCACAGTCACGGCTATTTCCCTCCATGTTCAGTCTCCATTTTCCTTCTGCCCCACCTCCTTCCTGGTGTCACCACAGACTCACCAGTTGAGGTCAGAGTCCCTTCTGGATGCTTCCACGCACCTCAGTGGCTGTCGTGCTGGTCACTTGCTATTTGTCAGCCTTTCCAAGGTAGAGGCTGGATCTCCTCCAGCTTGGGGCAAGCATAGTCTGGTGGAAAGCGCAAGTCCTCTAAATAGGAGCGTGTCCAGAACAGACCGACCATGCTCCTTAGAAAGCACAGGACAAGGGTCACCTCCCTGATCTGTCCAAAGCCACGAAGTCTGTGACAGAGACTTTGAAGAGTTAATGTTGCTGGATGGCAGTGACCCATGGCATGCTTACAAAGAATCCCGGGTACATGCTCTATTTACAAACTTCAAAGGAAATCAGTTATTTGCATTTTTAGCTCTTGGAGAGGAGAGAACCATCTCCTTTTTGACCTTTTATCCTCAAGTTATACATGAAGAAGATTAAATTTGTCTGCATTGTCAACATAATCCATTTAGAGCTGAGGATCATAACAGTGGAAAATATCAAGATTGACTTTAAAGCCTCGTGAATATAAATGATTTTTAAAGAAAGCTTGGACAAGAGGCTGCAATGGAGAGAGGAAGCCTCAGTTATGGAAGAAGAGTTTTAAAATAGGAAGTTTTAAAATAGGAAGTTTTAAAATGGAAGAAGAGTTTTAAAATATGGATCAGAAGAAAGAGGCATCCTATTTTTTTATATAGGTATTTTTTTCTTAATTCTAGCAAAAAAACAAAAAACAAAAAACAAAAACGTGTTTTCATCCAAGCCCTGCAATATCGGTAGCTCAAGTGCAGGGGACTTGCCCTGAGTAAGCAAAGATACCCAGTGTCCAGAAGATTCTAATCATATGAACTGGAAAGTGTTACCTGGAATGTTTCCAGCTCAGGCTCACACGCAGTGATGCACTTGAGCTACCAGGATCCCTGTTTGGAGAGTTACAAGAATCAGCTTCAAACAAGGTCAAGCACCAGAGAAAACAACTTCAACCTGCTTACTGCAGGGATAACTAAACTGCAAACCAGACTGTGACTACCCCAGCTGCAGAGCCACCAGGAACTGCCGTGTCCTCGCAGCCACAGCGGGGAGAGCAGCCTCCGTGTACCACCAGGACGCCACACTCACCCACGGGCCTGAGGGAGGGGGCATAAACCAGCAGCCACTTGCAGAAAAAGATTTCAGTTCTCCTTCTAAAGAGTCAGAACAGCCACAGGTCACGTGGCAACTTTTTAATGACTGATTTTCTGGTTGAAAAAGGACCTGATGAGCAGCATTTGCTGATGCCTGTGGTGTAAATACGCCCCCACGGTCAATTTCAAGCTCTAGACCTGTGCCACTGAAGCTGGGCTGGCAGAAACACTCCTCACCCAAGCTCCTCTCCTTCCGGTGTGTCCACAGCGTGGCTGGAAGTCACCTCCAGCACACGGATAACATCAACATGCAGCCAGGTGATGACTAAAGCATGAGCTGGAGTATGTATGGCCTTTCAAAATATAAATTGTTGTGTTGTAAGTATGTAATTTTTTAAAAAAACTTTATTTACTTTTGTGTAGAACTGGGGTGCTGGAAAGAGATGTGGAGGGGTGTGAGGTGAGAAGACTCACTAGAGACAGAGTGGGGAGCAGAACAGCCAGACTGACTGAAATCCACTGCTGAGGGGAGCAGCAGGTGAGACAGCAGAGATCTGCTGCACCATGTGGGTCAGCTCCCTGGCCGGGATTACACCGAGGCCATTGCAGTAATAGTGCTGAGACTTAACCCGCAGGTCACCAGGGAAGCCCATTAAGTATATAATTTAAAAAAAAACAACAACTGTGTTTAACAAGTTACTCATGAAATTCCTGGAAGTTTAACAATTGATTCTGGCTTGTCAGGAAGAGCCAGCCCTGCTCATGTCTTCCAGAAGATCCTCTAGAAACTCCCCATACCTGTGGTCTAGTTCTTCCAAAACCAATGAGATGGAGACCAGGGCTCTCCTCATGGCCATCTCTACCCTCATTGACCACATGACAGAAGCAGGAAGAAACCGTCTGAGATTCTCATGGCGAGCTCACCTAGCCTTTCCTAATTAAAAATGCTGAACGGTGACCAGCAGCTACTCTCTCCCGTTGCCAACCACACACTCTACAGCGCCTCACCTTCTTTTCTAGTTTCTTCCTGAGGAGTTTTTTACATGTTCAAGGTACAATGACTCCATGTTCTACCAGGTCCTTCCAGATTGTTGGATCATTGAGTTTCGGCCTTGCAGACAAATGTGTTGAGTTGACTTAGCGCTGATCTGTTTCTGTGGGAGCATTGCCCAGGCTCAGGGACATCAGAACCTCAAAGTAATAGCACCTTTACTTTTTGGTGACATTTCTGTATCTACATTCCAATTATTCAGTAGCTTGAACTACATTCTCACTCATTAGTAAATTATGATACAGCCCTTATGGCTCTCTAAGAGAATGACTGTTTAAGCCAAGTATAACCTATAAAAAATCTGCCTGGCTTCTAATTAAAGGTATAGCAGAGTGTTCTCCAAATTAGTACCATTATCTTCCATCTGGTTTCTTCTCAGTTCCCCTGCCTCTGTCCAGACCACCGAGCATATTCATCTTCCCAAAGTCCAGCTGAGAAAATATCACCATCCTGTCTTTCAGTAGTACCCATTATAGATGAAATAAGCTTTGTGTGTTATATTTGAAGATTTCTACAACTTTCTACATGTCTTAACCTCCCCTTTTGATCCCTTAGTCTCTCTCCTGCATACATCCAATTCTAGTAAAATCAGATTATATTGCCAATCTATTCCTACTTCCTGTTTCCTTATCTTGGCTCATTCTTTTTTTTTTTTTTTTAATTTTATTTATTTATTTGTTTGTTTGTTTTTGTTTTGTTTATACAAGCACTGGGTACAGTCAGAAGTGTGGGAGGGTGAGAGAATTCACCAGAGCCAGAGCGGGGAGCAGAGCAGGCAGAAGGACCGAAGTACACTGCTGAGGGGAGCAGCGGGCGGCAGGAGAGGTCTGCGCGCCATGTGGGACCCTCCTCTGGTGGCCGGGGAGCAGCCGGGGATCGAACCGGCGCGGGCAGCTTCACAACCCAGCGCTCAACCACTGCGCCACCGGGGAGGCCCTCTTGGCTCATTCTTTACTGCCACTTACAATATCCTCTGCTCCACTCCATCCATCAAAGACAGACTGAGATCAGGTTCAGGTCAAATCACGCATCCACCCTGAACAAGAACAGCAGTGCCTTCTAACGCAGAACTGGCTACGTCTGCACTATGCATGCTCTGTTCTCTAAGTCAGTGAGCTTTTCTTACAATTTTTGTATCTCTCACTGTCTTGCCAGGAACCTAGAAATATCTATCTATTTTTTAAATTTTTATATATTATATCTCCCATAAACTTAAGATGATGAATATTGCTTAGGATAGACACCTATTTTATTGTATTATTATTATTAGTGATTTTTATGTTTTGAAAGGAGGAAAGAGTAAAATAATGTTTTACTCATTTAAAAATATAAAAAATGAAAAGGCTAGTGTTCCAAACCATGGCACTTATTTGGGGGCTTCTAATTTATGAGCCAAATGTGCTATAATACACCTGAAGTCTTCTCCTCTCTTCTTACTTCATCCTTCATCTGCTCTCTCTGAATGGCCGGTAATTAGATTGCATTATACAATCACTGGAGGCAACTGGCCGTGATCTCCATGGGCATCAGCGGCAGTCCCAGCCCACTCGCATCCTCCTTCACACCCCCCTGCCCAGAGCCCAGGTGATGAGCACTGGAGCCTTACCTGTCCTGGGCCCTCCTCCCTATTATCTCCTTGAGTTTACACAGTCACGGGGAAAATGTGACCAGCATGTGTCACTAATGAAACACTAAGACTTAGATGCCTGCTGTGGAGCTCAGTCTTGTTTCAGTGTTAAATAGGCCACTCTCACTGATTTATAAAAAATAAAGGAAATGTCTTTTTTTTTTTTTTAAACAGAGAGGTATAGCACAGTGCCTTAGTACTTTTAAGATGTACTTGGATTTGCAGATATTTGACAGGGCCTCAGTACTCAGTACTGAGCACCCATGCACACTTCCACTTGTGCAGGACTCTGACACCAGGCTGGAGGCAAGTCTCTTGTGCAAGACTCGCTAGCCAGCTTTGGACTGAGAACACCTATTTTCTGGGTTTGTGTGTGTGTGTGTGTGTGTATGCGTGCGCCTCTCAAGATGTCATGCCCATTACAGCTCTCACCAATGACACCAGTCCTTTCCGTTGGCCTCGTTCATTGTTTCATGCATTCATTCGGTAGATGTTTATTACATTCATACTTGCAGCCATTCACTTACTCTTGTTAAGGGCTGCAGTGTAAGTGTGAACTAAACAGACACGGAATCTACCAAGGGCAAAAGGCTCATTCTGTGATGTCAGGAACAGAGGTAGGTCAGATTGCATTGCTGGAGAAGGAAGTAAGAGGAGGGAGGTGAGATGCTGGCAGGGTCACAGGCACCAGGGCTGGGTGCTCCCCTCCTGTGAGGGCTGGGTGCTCCCCACCCAGGAGGATGTCCCAGCAGGGGCCCTAGCACTGGGTGGGAGTCAGCTGCCTGAAGTGCCGTGGGAGATAAGGCTTCTACTTACTATCACTTTAAGTTACTGAGGGCAGAATGTAGTTTGGAGGAAAAAATTCTGAATTTCTCGATAATGAAAATATGAAGTCGTGTGGCAGAGAGGATGGCGCTCTCCAAGTCTGCCTTAATTGGGTGCTAAAAATAGATGTTTTAAAAGTCTTGTTTCCTGTCTGGGCCATCCAACATTCAGGAGAGGAGCTTTTAATCT
This sequence comes from Talpa europaea, assembly GCF_964194135.1. Lineage (NCBI taxonomy): Eukaryota > Metazoa > Chordata > Mammalia > Eulipotyphla > Talpidae > Talpa > Talpa europaea. The sequence continues at coordinate 3,247,293 of NC_140068.1, read as the reverse complement.
CAGCGATGTGCTAATTGTCTGTAATGGCCTGTAAACAAACTCCCTAAACTATTAACCTTCTCTCTCTAGCCAGAGATTCAGGAAATTAGTCTTTGAAAGAGAAGTCCCCAGCAGGTTGCCTGAGGGGGTGTCCCAAAGTGGAGACACTGTCACTTTGCTTGGAAGGGACTCAAGGTCAAACCAGAGGTGCCCACTTGCGATGTGGTCCAGAGACCCCAGAATCTAACCAGATGGAAGACCAGCCCCTCCTCTGCCGGGTTCCCTTAGCTGTATTTCTATCTAGAGGGAGGATATAAATCTCAGCGCCTCTCAAATAGCTTTCAGACACACAATCTGAAATGCCAGGATTTTTTTTTTTAAACAGCAAAACAGTCTCGCTCAATTAACTAACAAAGTTTGAGCTGCACATGTCAAAATTGAGGCCGTTATCGACGGTGGAGTTTTATTTTGATGTCGAAAGGAAATGATCGTCCGACGCTCAGGACGTGGGTCAGGGAATTTAGTATCTTCCTCTGTTCTCTTCACCAACTCTAAAATGCAAAAAAAAAAAAAAAAAAAAAAAAATCCCCCCCAAAATTTGATTAGTTCTGGTAGAGGAATAATTGTAGAACAGCCAAAAAATGTTATGAAAAAGATGGCCAACGAAGAGACACCTTCCCGGGCATGAGTCCACGGTTATTTAGAGTGACAGTGACTCCCCGTGGCAGGGACGAGAGGGGGACAGAGCGGGGCCCAGCGGAGGTTCACACAGGACAGAACGGCCTCCGGGGGACTTCGGGTTAGGAAACACTGACAGGTCAAACTGGAGACATAGTCGATGACTTGACAAATGGCGCCAGAAGGACTATAATAGCCTCCGCTGGGCCTGTCCGCGCTCTTCCACGCAGGCGGCTCGAGAGCACGTGTGCAGGAAGGTGGAGGCAACACACGTCGACAGAAAAGGGAGTCCTAAGCCTGGAATCCAGCAGAGTGAACCACGTCAATGACCCAACGCCGGCAGAGAAATTCCCAAGAGGCCAGAAAAGTCAAAACCACTGATGCCTGCGTCAGAGACGACGACACCCTGTGGAAAACCAGTCCACAGAGAGTGGGAAAGAAACCACGCGCGGGGAGGTCTACACACCGCGCACGGAACTGCCCGCGTTCCCAGCGTCAGGAGAAGTGGTCCGCTATCATGAAAAACAGAAAGACAAACACCCACCAGAAACCTGATGGGAAAAACGGGCCAAAACAAGCAATTCACAAAAGAATCAATACAAACAGCCGTTTTGCCCAGAAAGCGGCTCAGGTTCAGGCAGCAGCGATGCATCAAGTGGGTCGCGGACCACAACTCGGGTCCGACACTGGCTGGAGGGCAGCAGCGAGGCTCTGAGCCATGCGGTGGTGGACACAGGCTGGCAGGGCCTGGTGGCTGGGAACCCCCGACACAACAGCCCCCCCAGCCCTTCCGCACACACAGCCCCCCATACACAGCCCCTGCACACACAGCTCCTGCACACACAGCCCCTGCACACACAGCCCCGCACACACAGCCCCTGCACACACACTGCTTGCACTGCATGCGTGGGTAAGCTCCAAGGACCAGCCAGGAAGCCTGGGCATCAGGTAACGAAACAGGTGTCTGGGCAGGATGCACCCGAGTCGCATACCCCGGATGAAGAATTCCCTAATAGGCTGGGTAGGACCAAGGTGGTGGAGTGCCCTCAGGAGGGAGACCCAGGCTTGAGGCCCCAGCGCCGCTTATCTGCCAGGTGACAGCGGACATCACTCCAAACCCCGCCTTCCCCACCAGGCCTCAGGTGATGTGCGAGGCCTGGACCAGTCAGCAGGCCTGCTTAGCAGCACACAGCCTCAGTGAGAAGTCGGACTACGAAACGGGCCAGGCTCCCGCAGAACATGGCACTCTGGGCGGGCGGACAGCTGCAGACCCACACGCAGCCCCGGTGGCTTCTCCCTCGGCCCTGGGAGGCATGAGGCTGTCAAATCGGGCCTCACGGAGCAGATCCACCAAGCTGGACCCCGTCGTAACCCTGGCAAGGACAAGGCTTAACCCATGACGTTGCAAGCCACAAAACTCGACAGGGGCAGGACAGCACCTGGGGTCGGGAGGCCTGCAGGGAGGCTGACTCTGAAGGAGAGCCCAGGCTCCACGCGCCCCGCATCTGCTGCCCCACGCTCCTCGCTTGCTCATCACGACCGGCATTTTAGAAGCCGCAGCGCTGGAGTCACACTGAGGTGGGGTGGAGGCTGTTCTTCCAGCTCCAAATGAAATGACTTCTGCAGTTGTTTTATCCGAAAACTAAACTCATTTCCCCTCTTCCTGAGCCCGGATAGCCGGCTCCCGGGGAGGACAAATAAAAGCAACCGGCGCAGCAACTTCAGGGGAGACACCTCTCAAATCTGATTGAGGTCTTAGGATTTTATTTGAAATACGCAACCAGTTTGTCGGTTCACGGAAACAACTGTCACGGCCGCCCTCTCTGCACCCCCGGCCGCAGCCTCCCCTCCCCGGCCCGCGCTGGGGGAGGCGCATGGAGCATCTTCCCAGCCCAGGCCAGTTCCTGTGGAATCCCCTCAGCCCCCCTTGTACTCATGATTTTGCTTGGCCCAAAAGTTGCAGCCGAGGAAGCTAAAATGTAGAGGCAGGCAGGGGCCCCGCACCAGGCCACCAGTCTTGGCATGAGGATCTCTGCTGGAACCAGCAGGCCGGCCTTGTGGCAGGTGCGCGGGACCCGCTAGACCACCTGGGCAGGAAGTTGAGTGAGAACAGGGACTGGAGACAGGAGGTTTGATCGGGGGGGACAATGGAGCCCCCCAGGCTACAGCCGGACTCACTCCCCCGCAGCTTGGGCCAGATTAGTGAGCATCCCCAACATACGTCCCACCGCGCACAGCCTCACGCCTTCCTCCAGGGACTTGCCACCTTCCCTGAGAGGACACCAAATAAACGTGAGACTGGCGGGGTGGGGGGAAGGTGTTACAGCGCAGAGATGTAGCCCCTCTAGGTGTCTCTCTTTCTCACTACTTAGACGTTGAGTTATTTTTCCCTCCGTGCAGCGCTGCTCCCAAGACTGCAGCCCGGCTAGGCGACAGGCTTCCTTCCTGAGCTTAGGACAATCCAGGGGACAGAGCCCGGGGCTCAGCGGGGAGTCTTGGTCTGAAATCTGGATCAAAGCTTTGTTTTAAATCTTCAGGCCATGAGACAATTCCGAGGGGGGCTGCGTGTGGGCCCAGGTGCAGGAGGGTGCTGGCGAGGCCCGGAGCAGGCGCCTCCCGCCCCAGAGCGCAGGGGCTGTGCCAAGCGCGCTCTCCCAGCCGCCGGGGCTACCCACATGGACCACGGAACTGTTTTCGGGCGCTGACCTGAGGGGTATCTAGCAGCGTCGCTGACCTCCCCTGAACTGTGACCCCAGAAATGTCCCCAGACAGCATGGAAACTCCAGCTGGGGCCCAGCGCCACGGGTGCTCCGTGCCGGGGCCGCTCCTGCACCGCACACGCAGCAGCAGCACAGAGCTGGCTCACAAGCATCCCTTTCCTCAGAATAATAAAATATTTCCATTCAGCTCACGAGGCAGGCTCGATCCTGACAGATCCATCGGGGAATTGGTGTCTGGGATTTGGGCGCAGGCACCGGGCAAGGTAAGGATGAGGAGTCGGGGCCCCGCGCAGCAGACCCGCGGTGGGTGCAGAAGGGGCGAGACGGTGGGGCCACAGCACCCCAAGAACCCTGCGTCCTCCCCCAGCTCCAGCTTGGGCGGCGTTGGCGTCACGGCATGGTTCTGGGGCACATCAGTCTACACTCACACACAAATGTCAGGGGGAACCAGAAAGCAGGAAAAGCAGACATGGTGAGAGACCGGAGGAGGAGAGCGATTCTGTGCCTTCTGCTAGTCTCGCTCCAGAACCCGCTGGCAGAGCAGACCAGGCCGCCCGGGCTCCCCAGGGGAAGCTTCCAGGGCATTCGGGGAAAACGGACCTGCCTTGATTAAGCCAAATGTTCAAGAGAGCTATGCAGGATGACTTTACCTGCTAAATGGATGCAAAAAGAAAAAGTCCCCCAAACCTGAAATTCATTATTTTATTTTCTGAATCAAAATCTCTCTCCATATGGACTTGGAGCTGCAAAAGCCAAAAATATCATCCTTGCAGCCAGATGCGCGGGAGCGCTGACAGCTCTGTGACATCCTGCGTGTGTGATGGCACCATCACGTTCCACGCCTTTGATCATTTTTCTACCGCCCTGCTTGGCGCCAGTTCTGCCGCAGGAGTTTCCTGCCATCGAGTCCCATTAAGAGCCAGTTTCTTAGTGGTTTGAAAGGGCACCAAGGACATGTCCATGGGTAACTTTAACTTGAAAATCTGGCACGTGTGTTCCGCCCCGGAGAGTCCTGCCAGAGCCTATGGGCACTGATGGCAGCCAGGTGCCTGCTGCTCCCGCCATGCCAGCCGGGACGGCGAGGCTCAGACGCCCCGGCAGCAGTCACCGGCCCCCCTCACACTCATTTCCCAGAGCAGAAGTGGGCAGCAGGCACAGCAGCACCCTCCTTAACTCCCTGCGTGCAAGAAGTGGGGGTCCCGGAGGGGCTGCAAACCCCAGGGCACATGGCCGCTGGTGGAAACATTTGAACATCACTTTATAGTTTGTGGGTTTATTATGGGACCATCACCACAGTCCCGACACACCTTTTACGGGGGTGTTCCCGGCCTCGCTGAGTGAGCAGGTGTGGCGGGGTGGGTGACACAAAGAAAACTCACTCCAGCTGCAGGGCCGGGCCCGATCTCCATTTTCTTTGCTTTCTGCTCCACCTTCAACAGCCCCAGGCACCATCTCACAGCCCTCAGAGGATGAGCAAAGGAGGCAGAGGAAGGCGCTCAGCGGGGGTCTCCCCCACACCCCCTGACCAGGGCCAGGATTTAATTACACAGCTGCAATCAATTAGCGCCTCAATCCTCTTCATGGAAGATCACTGTGACCTAGTCAGTTCGGGTTTATCATGGACACCATTTGACGTTAGCCTTCAGACTCGCCGGCAGACATAATGGCCTTGAGATGGGCACACAAAGAGGCCCCACGGTAAGAAGGTCAAGTGCACAGTTAAATGCAATTGCACTTGTCAGGAGCTCATCCAGTCCCAGGAGGCTTAGGCTGTTCTGTTGATGTCAAGTCCTTGGAGAATAAATACATTCCCTTCAGAGAGAGCGCGTCTGCACCTGATGTGGGTTAATGGCGGTAGAGCGTCAGGGACAGTGCTGATTATTTGTACTGTGGGAAAAGTTTCTGAGCAACAATATTATTTTTTAAACAGCACACTAAGTGTTTGTCTCCTACTTTTTCAACCCCATGGAGCTTTGAGCATGGAACTAAATTTTACAGTTTATTCCCTAAACTTTCCCTTAAGTCATGATTTGACTATGTATGAATGTTTTCTGTTGTTTTTAATTTTAAAAGTGATCATTTATGTCCTACACCATGGCAGAATGTGCGGTAGCTTCGATAGCAAGCCAAGGTCCTGGTGTTTGTAAAACGCATGGATCGTGAAGCTTTTTCTTTGTCAGGAATTAGCATCATTTCATGGCTCTTGATTTTCATGAAAGAATGTCAGAGTCTTTACTTAAAAGGTCGTTGGATCTGCCTATTTTGGCTTTCAAAAAAGCAACTCTAGTGAATACACTTTCCTGGCCCTTGTGCATAGCCGGTCCCAGCGTAAGCTGAGCGGGGCTGTATTTGTTCATTCCTTTCCAGGTAGGCCACAGCCTCTGTCCTCCGCAAGTGTCCTAAATAGCTTTCTCAGGCTTTTCGGTTCTTTCCAGGCCCCTCACCTGTGGTCTGAGGAGACACCCAGTGGGGCTCCCACACCTCATTTCTTATTTCTGAATGAAACATGAGTTTATTTTTAATAGATTTTTAATTTTATTATTATTACTTTTATAACACTGGCTCCCATGGTGGTTGTGTATTACATGGGTGGGCTCCCCGTCAGGTGCTATTGCCACCCACCACTGAGACACCCACGGTCTGCTGTGCTCCCCCTGCCCCCCACCTCCCACCCCCAGCCCCTCTGGGTCTGTCCTCCCCTTCCTAGTGCTCCTCCCTTGGCTTCCTCCCACCCTGTGCCTGGGTTCTCTGTCCTCCACATCTAAGAGCCACTTGCCAGTATCAGTCTTTCTCCTTCACAGTCGCTCACAGCTCCCTACATCTCATTTCACGGAAGGATGTGCTGCCCAGCTGTGGGGCCCCTGGTCTAGGGCCTCCCTCAGGTTTGGGCTCAGCCGCTGGCCTGGGCAACAGGCTGGAGCCAGGAGGTCAGCAGAAGGGAAGCCCCGGATCCGCCGAGCCCTGCAGCCTCGCCCACCCCAGGCTGCTCCCAGGGCCCGGTCAGCCTCCGTCCAGGTTCATCTTCCTGCCAACCTTGTTTCCTCCCTTTCCCCTCCACAGACTTGATCTCTAATTAGAAAGTAAAAACAGGGCCTCCCCGGTGGCGCAGCGGTTGAGCGCTGGGTTGCAAAGCTGCCCGCAGCCTCTGCAGCGGTTCGATCCCTGGCTGCTCCCCGGCCACTGGAGGAGGGTCCCACATGGCGCGCAGACCTCTCCTGCCGCCCGCTGCTCCCCTCAGCAGTGTCCTTCGGTCCTTCTGCCTGCTCTGCTCCCCGCTCTGGCTCTGGTGAATTCTCTCACCCTCCTGCGCTTCTGACTGTACCCAGTGCTTGTATAAACAAATAAATTAATTTTAAAAAAAGAAAGTAAAAACAATCTCACACCCCAGTTCTGTCTCGTTCTCTGCTCTGGGGCAGCCGCCAACAACTACATCCTGTCACGAGGCATCTGCAGCCACCACCAGGAGCTGAAGTCGCCGTGAGAATTTCTAAAGTGATGCCCTAGACGACGTCTCATCCTCGATGCTTCTGCGCCACCAAGGCCCAATTCCTTCCACGATGCCTTTCCATATGATCACATATGATCACATGCCTGCAGAGTCCGCCCATTGATACTAAAACAGATTTGTGGGCAACAACGTTGTTCCCGCCTAACTCAAACTACCTCCTCTGTGCTGAGGCTGGGGCCAGACCCCACATCCGGATTAATATCTCATTTCCGAAAGAACTACTTATGTGTGTGTTTCCCAACAAGAAAGGGATCTTACTAGTCACCAACATCTGATAAAGTGCATTTGGGTTAAGACCTAAAATCATCAAATATGTCCGCACCAATCACCTTATTTGATCCTAACGCCGCCTCTGGGATTAGCCAGGTTTAGGTAATTAAGGTCAACATAACCGATGTGCCCCTACCCAGGCAATGGTTTGGGGGCTGGTGGCCTGCTTGTGTGGCCCCAATCACGGAGCGGTCTGCACTCTGTGGTGCCAACCTCGCCCCTTCTGCTAAATGAGACAGATCCTGCATTCCCCAAAGAGATGAGACTCAGACCCTGAAGATCCAGGCCTTCAGAAATTCTAACTTTGGAACTACCAGCTGGAGCCGAACGTGCAAGGTACACCTGCGTGCGTTTGGTTGCCCTGAGGGACACCTGTGCCAGGTGCTCTACACTGTCTTCAGGGCTTCCTGGGAGGCCACACACCTAATCCCCAGAGACCAGCCAGAAAGACAGAGGAGGAGGGGCAGGGCCATGGTGGACTCACATTTGTCCTCGAGGCTGAGACACCCCAGCTAGGGAGAAAGATAGCTAATGGATGAGGACACACACACACACACACACACACACACTCTGCACAGCCAGGTGACAAGCTTATATGAACATTATAAACACAAGTCGATGCCACACATTCCATATGTGAATCTATGGGATGCCATAACAGAGATGTTTCCAGGGAAATGTATAATCACAAATGCTCTGAATTGAGAAGCTGAATGCCATGGTTACAGGTAAAACAGAGACCATAAAGAATGCTAAGTTCTAGTTCTTTGAAAATGTATATTACAAGAATCTAGACATCTCCCAACCCCGCTCCCAAGACACCCTGATCTTGACTGTAAAAGACAATGGAAGGGGAAGAAGGAAGAAGCAGAGACTAACTCTCCTTGAGCTGGTGACACAAATCATGATGATGTAAGAATGTAGATGATTCCAGACCACTTATGCAATAATATGTGTCTGTGGGTAACTCTGGGATGAGAAGTGTGTCTTGGACCTGTACATATTTTGTATTCTTGAGAGTGACACAAACAGGAAAAGCTTCACCAGGACAGGCGTTCTGAGAGTGATCAGCTTTAAAGGAAACACCGAAGGGATTAGTTACTGTTAGTCAAGGGGTCCGGGCTGGACAATCAGGGACTGGAGTCGGCTGGGGACATGAAGCCAATCTGTCTTGCTTGGAATACCGTGTCTTTGCCAGAATCAGGAATCACAGTCTGCCTGTGGACATACGGACACTGATGCCGGCTGATGTAGCCTGAGAACAGAGGGAGGCCCGACCCACGGTATCCCAGTACCCACGGATACCCACGGATACCCACGGTATCTCCAGTGACCTTGGAGAGCAATGCAGGGACACAGTCATTTGCTCCCATTTGTGTCACCCACATCACGACACTGGGACCTTGGGAGACGGGGGTGGTGTGGGGGGCAGCAACTCGTGGGGTTAGTCTCATGGAGAGACACTCCTGGTCCTCAGCGACGGGGAACGCTAGCTGCCGTCACCTTGCCTTGTGCAGTGCAGAAAGTGCCACCAGCACGCAAGGCCAAGGGGAGACAGGCCCCCCGCGGCGGAGCCCTCCATGGCCGCAGCCATGTTCACCATCACCCCATGTTCTTCCTGCGATCAGGAGAGCTGCATCTCCCAATAAAGGGGACGTGTGGCCTGGGTTGTAACTGTAAATTGTGGGGCTTCAGCTCCATGGTGTTCATCTGTGAGAACCGATCTGATGGAGCGTGGTAGGTCCTCCCCATGGACTTGGGCACTTTAAGGGACACGATGCGTCCAGGGGCCCTGGCGAAGGCTCTGGCGGAGCCAGGGAAGCCCTAGCCTCAGAAGCAGACAAGGGAGGCCACCTAACCCTCTTCGCCCAGGACGATATTGCTTTTGTCCGTGCAGCCCCTGGGATAGCCTTTGTCCTACTTGCCATTACTGAAAGGGGTGTCATTAACAGCGCCATTAAACGAATTGGGGCTACATGTCTGTGCCCTGTCTTATCTGACATGTGTCTGTCTGTGCCAGCACAGGGCTGAGGTCCAAGAAAGCCTGAAGCGATCGGGCCAGTCATTGGCAGAGTCCGTGGAAACCCCAGGAGACTCCAGGTTCATCCCTTGGGAAATAAAGACAGAAAACAGACGCCTGGCAGGTCAGAGCTCACCACCAGCTCACAAGCCCTCAGAAGCTTTTGCTACAAGGCCTTTTGCCACATACCAACAAGTCTAGAATGCTTTACTAGTTGGTAACAATTGTTTATTTTGGGATGGTAACAAGCTCAAAGAGGAGGCGCATAGTAAGTCCATAATGTACTGGCACCAATGCCAATGTCTACTAGGTTCTCCCCACACCATCAAGCAATTCTCAGACACCAGCTGCTTGTCTTACAATTCAACTCAGTTCTGACATATCTTCCAGGAGAGAGTCAGATGGCACAGGTTAAGCGTTCAGTCCTACAAAGACACCCCATCTCACCTTCGGAGGCCAATCAAATCCGGATTGTCACCCAGGAGGTGACAACAATCTCCTCCTGGGTTCAATTAATTTGTTAGAGAGAACCCAGAGAAACATTCTTCATGCTAGGTTTATGGCTTCTTGTGAAAGGATATAACTCAGAAATAGTCAGAGGGAGGAGCTGTTTGGTGCAAGTCATGGAAAAAGGGGTGCAGAGACTCCCTGCTCCCGGGGTGGGTGCACTCAAGTCTGCCGCCCCCCCAGGTGCTCAGCAGTTTGGAAACTCTCAGAACCAGCCCCTTGGGTTTATAGAACTTCACCACACAGGCACGACGAAGTGACTGACCACGGGAGTCTGGGTTCCACCTCAAGCACCTCTCCCCTACCCTGGAGGTCAGGGGTGGGAAGTTCTGTTCACAAGGTGGGCTCCCCAGATCCCCTGTCCCTTCTTAGGTGCAGTCCCAAGGTGGCCTCATTCACATAATACCAGGAAGCTGCGTCATTCCCCTGGCTTAGGGAATTCTGAGGGCTTCAGCATCTCTGAGTGAGGACAAAGACCAAATGATGATAAACCCTAATACTGCAGAACAGAGTTTTTAACTCCTCAAGAAAGCTAACGACGCACGTGTAAGTCACGCATGTGCCAATCAGTATTTTCCATCTAACACTGGCCAGAAAGGACCAGGCACACAAACCTTCTGAAGAAGCATCGGTGTTTACTACAAAGTCCGTATTATTTTAAGAACTCCAGGCTCAAAGAATGCAATTTCACACACGCGGCTCAGAAGGGGCATTTACATATTACTCAGTGAAGTGTGGCTTTTCATTTAGATCAAATGACTGTTCTAAATTAATTTTCTCAGTTTTGATTCCAAGTTTTCTTGTGCATGTACAAAACGTTAAGTGATAGCTGCTAGTGCTAGCTTGCTTAGCGGAAGAACCTCACAACCAAGAACTGTTCGCCATTTTTGCAAAATCAAATCACCCCTAACGCAGCCCAGACATGTGAATCACAGACGTAAAATCCCTATGTAAACTTGATTTATAACTGTTACGTTAATGATACCTTGATAAGTATCTAACAAAACTTTTCATGAACTTGCTCTCAGGCATTCGAGCTATTGAATATATATGAATCTGTCATAAAAATGTACTTTTTTTGTTCAGAAGCCATACAAGCCCAAGTTTTAACCACCCTTAGGCTGCTCATCGCTGGGTGGGTGCGGTGCACATGCTAATAAACATGTTTGCTTTTCTCCATCTTGCTGGGACATGGGCTAAAGAACACAGGAAGGTAGAGAGAGAAGAATTTTTTTTGCCCTGACCCATCATATAAATTAATTTATGAGAGTCTTCTCAATCTGTTCTCATTTTGTTAAAAAACCAGCAATCTTTAATCCAAGTGTTCAATGAATGAAGTAAATGTAAATAAGTAAATATAAATAACTGAAGAAATAATTGCAAGAAGACATGGAAACTAATCCCATAAAAGTGAAGGCTAAACTGGAATAATAGTGAAAATTCTAAAGATACATAAGATGTCCATTCTGAAGGCAATGATTTAACGTTTGGAATATTTTAATTTTGGAAAGAATCTTTCAATGCAACTCCCATTTTTAATTAGGTAAGTTTTTGCCACATAAAAAAGTGAAATCAAGTAAACCTCAGATTTTGCTGCATTTAAATGTGGTGTGATTTTCAAGGAATCTGTATAAATAAAAATAATTTAATTTAACAAGTTAGGTTTTGTAAAACATATGCCAAAGAAAGGTTCTCTAGTGACATAAGGACAGTACTTGGGACAATATTCTGCCAAAAGTATTTACTCTTTGTGATTTATTTCTTATTTTTTTTTTTTTTTTAGTTATATATATTTTGCATCATTGTTCATTTTTAAACAATGTTTGCTTCCCCGCCCCTGGTGTAGTCCCCACAGAATCTCCTTCCCCAAGGCCCCGTGCACTATTACCTCAGTCCCCTGTGCAACTCCCTCCCTCCCTTGATCCATCTCCCTCCTCCTCCCCTGCAGGATGTTTCTAGTTTATAATTTTCTGTTTTTGTTTTGTTTTCTTGTATTTTGTATTGTTATTTTTTCCTCTGATGTTTTATTTGGTTCCTCTATATTCCTCCTATAAGTGAAACCATCTGATATTTTTCTTTTTCTTTCTGACTTATTTCACTGAGCACGATCCCTTCTAGCTCCACCCATGTTGCTGTGAATGGCATGAGTTTTATCTTTTTTGATTGCTGAGTAATATTCCATTGTGTATTTATGCCACATCTTCTTGATCCTGTCATCTATTTTTGGGCATTTGGGTTGTGTCCAGGTTTGACCTATTATCAATAGTGCTGCGATAAATAGGGGTACAGGTCTTCTTTTGAATCAATATTTTTGTGTCCTTTGGGTAGATCCACAGGAGTGGAATTGCCAGGTCATATGGTAGCTCCATTTTTAGTAGACTGAGGAACCCCCACACAGCTTTCCATAGTGGCTGGACCAGTTTGCACTCCCACCAGCAGTGGAGGACCACAAGGAGATACCACCTTAAACCAGTAAAAATGGCACATATCAAAAGAAAACAACCTAGCAACAACAAATGTTGGCGAGGATGTGGTGAAAAAGGAATGCTTTATAACTTAAACAAAAGTTGGAACTGAGAACGTTCTATCGAATTCCTCTCTGTACTTGCGAGCAGCAGAGGGAGATTTTCTCAGTTATGATCTACAGAGAAACACCCGTTGGAGGTATTAACAATTTCAAATGCCTTAGTTACATGACAACTTTGAAGAAGATTGCAGGCAATTATATTTTCCAATTAAAAATACTACAAAATGCATTTCAAATAATTATTATTACCCAGGGCCTCCCTGGTGGTGTAGGGGTTAAAGTCTCAGTGCTATCAAGCTATCGCCAGGCACTGCGGCCTGGGTTCCATCCCTGGCCAGGGAGCTACCCACAGGGCGCAGCAGACCTCTCCTGTCTCCCCGCTGCTCCCTCAGCAGTGGATTTCAGTAGATCCTCCTGTTCTGCTCCCCATTCTGACTTTGGTGAATCTTTTCACACCCCTACACTTCTGGCTTATACCCCAGTTCTTGTATGCATAAATAAATAAAAATAAATATTAAAAAAGGTACTAATACCCAGTGTTGGAGATAGATATAGCTATTAAACAGATTAATATGTATAAATGCCAATGGACATGTTATATATTACACTTACAAATATTATAGAGTGAATTTTTTTAAATCATTTTGAGTAGAACATTTTCATCGATCCTTTAATACTCTAAAACTTGTCATCTATTAAATGTTTCAGGTTATTGTATAATTGTAATTCTTTGCCGTGTTCCCATTACTCTCACCAGCTGAATTCTGGTGGCTGCCCCGGCACACTTGGCCTCTGAAGTCCAGCACAGGCCGAGATCACCTCCCGGGCCCTGCTCTGCCCCACAGCTGAGTCTCAGCCAGAGGGAGAGTCAGTGTGTCCTCGAACAGAAGAACGCAGGTGCTGGGGGAGGGGTGTTGGCCCTCAGCAGAAAGACACTCTGAGAGAGGTCAGAGGGAGAGAGGCGTGGGAAGGAAGGAGGAGAACTCAGATGCTGGGGCTCGGGGTCCAGCTCAGCATAATGTCTGGAGATGCACGTTTAGTTCCTTCTTTTCCCCACTGTGTTTTATTGAATGTTCCTACCGAGAACTATCACTGATGGACACAGTTTATTTCAAACATTTAGCTGTCACAAATAACGCTGCTAGGAAGTCTCCTTATATGTCTTCTTGACAACTCTGTGTTTACTTCTGATTGGCATGTACCTGCAAATGGAGTTGCAGGGGCAGAGGATAAGGACGCAGTACTCTTTAGTGGGTAATTGCCAGTTTTCCAATACAGTCACATCAAACAGACTTCCAGAAGCAGAATATGGGAGTTTTGCTTGCTTCATGTCCTTCCCCCAAACTTGGGATTGTCAGTCTCTTAATGTTAAGTATTCCATTAAGTAAAGCAAAAAAATAAACGTTTAGACATTAAGACCAATTAGTAGCAACCAGACGGGAACAGGGCAGAGGAACAGATAAATCAGCTGAGATGGGTCAATTATATGGTAAAGGAGAAAACGAACACTTTTAGTGGTAAACTTGATTTTTTAATAGTTTTTCTTGTGGTGACTGGTACACGACACTGTATGTGATGCACATGTATTGGTTCACACTTCAGATGTATGTTACCACAGCTGGGGGGGGGGCTTAGCGTGTCATATACAGATGTTGATTTTTAGTGGTGCAAACCTGAAACCACTGTGGTCACACAATGTCACTTCGATTAAACACGCAAGAAAGAAGTTTGGTCCCTGTTTCATCGCAATGATGCTGAGAATGTACCCCTCTCTGCCATGCCACCCCACTGCTGGGCTGCAGGGCTGTCACACTCTCTGAGCACCCCATACAAAACACGTTCTACCTCAGCTTGAAGTACTCAGCACAGTTCTGTGACTCGCAGGGGAGCTCAATATGTAGCTGCTGAATGCTCAGGTTGCTGGGCTTAAAAGTTAGGTCTGATGACAGGAAAGGTGTCCCAGATGTCGGACGCCTGCGTCAGGTTGCTTTGTCCGAGCTGGTGATGGGGCAGGAGGCAGTCCCCTCTGCTCACACGCCTGCACGTGATTGTGTGGCATGATGGAGTGAGGACCCCACTCCAGCTCGTCCCCCTCCGTGTTCTGCAAATCTCCAACTGGGCCTACAAAACCTTGAAATTCCACTCCTCATGTACCTCAGTGCAGGGCTGGGGCTGTGTTCCCTGTGACCAGAATTTGCCAAGTTAACAAGACACAGGATGTGCATCTAGGCTGACACTCCAGGTTATTGACATTATTGCTTATTTGGCTGCAAATAGCTCTACAAGCTGTGGGGGCCACAAAGCACAAATCTTAGCGCTAGTTGTCACGGGAAACGGCGGCTGCCCACGGATGTGGACCCTGCACAGGGCCCTCCTACTGCCGCTTGCCGTGCATGAAACGCTGCCCCAGCAGCTTGCAGCGTTTGAGGACAGTAGTCAGCACAAATATTATCTTCAGTGGAAGTAACTTCTTCCCTTTACCAAGTTTATAATCGATTGCTAATTACGAGGATAAAATTCCAATTACAAACAAACGCCCAAGTCACTTACAATATTTTTCTAAGTAAAAAGAAAAAAGCTATTTGAAGGCTACGTGGGTTTTTATTTCCTTAAAAAAATAATGCTTGAATCTCAACAAAGTTGGAGCGAGGGCCCCTTGGCTTTGGGAACGCTGCTGATTTGTAACACCCGCCCTCAGAAAACGAAATGCTTCAAACCCAGCCCATGCCCACAGGCAAGGCTGACCTTAACTGACAGAGAACGGGTCCCAGGGAATGGCAACACCACCCCGCTTGTGCCAGGGCTGCTGTGAACCCGCAGGGACAGCTGCACGGGGAGCGAGGCTCCATGGAGGAAGCAAAGGTCACTGACTGACGCCGGTGCAGACCTGGCTCACATTCCCAAGTGTCCATGTGGATAAAATATTTCTTCCCTTCTCCTAAATAACTGACCCCAAACAACAGAGCTGAGTGATCTGCACCTCAGGAGGTGGTTTCCAGAACTTGACCTACTGCTTCTTCCTAATAGCACCTTCAAACTCTCAACGGATTTCTAATTTTCATTTTACTCAGTTTTGGAAAATTCCATTACATTCAGAAGGGGCTTTTAAAAGGAGGGCGTTTGTTGCCCTGCATGGAGCATGTTTACTTTAATTCGGATCAGCAAATGTTGAAATCTCTGATGCAAAGACCTGGCTGGATATGGTGGGGTCGGTGGAGCTGGCACCTTGTCCTTCCAGCTGCCTTAGCCTGGCAGGGCCCCCAGCCAGGACATGGTTCTGCTTTTCCAGCTCTTTCTGCCTTCTGGACTTCTTTGGTGTAACTTCACTGCTAATATTTTCCTTCTCACATGCAAACCTACCTTCCAACCCCGGCAGGTTAACAAAAAAAAAAAAAAAAAAAAAAAAAAAAAAGCCTGCTTTTACCTTTCAGGCAAAACCAAAATGGTGCAGGGTGGGTGAGACATGTGAGAGACGGGTAATGCCAATCAGTGGTGTTGGTCCAACCAGTCCCTTGTGGTCTAGCCCTAGAGGTTTTCAAATGTCTTATCCTGAGCTTTATCTACAATATAGATGTACCAATAATTTTCAGTTAAGTCAGGGGGAGAATGAGGGTCACAAAGCATTACTTCTGAATTTCAAAGGAGGCCGTAGGTCCCCTGGGTGGGCAGCTCTGCCCATGGAGGCGTCCCCCCTCTGGAAGGTCAGTGCATCTCTCCCTCCAGGTGGGCTAGGGTGGGGCAGGCCGTACTTTTTCAGGAAGGTTCTCTCCGAGCAGAAGTAGAAAGAACTCGCCCCACGGTGGGTTGGGGTCACAGTGTGAAGTAGTCTCCGCCTCAAGCTAGAAACACGTCTTTGAAGTTTCCTCTTTCATCTTCAAAAGTTGTAAGACAGTCCAGTCTAGGATGTGACTCACTTGTGTTTAGTGTAATATCAGTTGATGTTCTGATTGACCTTTTTCTGCGGCACGATGTGAAGGCACACCCCAAACACCACCCGTCCCTGTCCCACACTCACGGGGCCACATCCCTCGTCCTTAGCAGGGCAGGACACACTGGAGGACTCAGGTCCTGTTTGGTTCTAATTAGGAGAGCACGGTCTCCGGTGCTGTGACACACACACACACAGTCCAACAGTGTTTTGTGCCGCAAATACAAGCCTTGGCTGGAAAGGGCCAAGGTAAAGATTCTAGCCACAGTCCCAGAGCGGAGCGTGTCTGGAGTCTGCTCCTGCACTTCAGAGTCTCGGGACTACACACAACCATCAGCTCTCCCCAATGCCCCCGACATCCACGTCAAGAGAGGGTTGACAGAGCAGCCACCAAGCGATGTCTCAAAAGCCAGACACAACCAAATTGATACACTCATTACCAATCCTGGCATAAATGCCGAATGTAACCAAATAGAACGTGAACTGACAGGAGAAATCTGAGACGTCATAACTACACCACATTCCGTATGGCTCTTTGTTAAATAATGGGTGAGTGATACCAAAATAAGGTCCAGTGAGAGCTGAACTGCTGTCCCTCCAGAACACCCAGGCAAGCACAAGTGAACTTTCAGGTGAAACTACTAACCTCCAAGCCGCAGCAAAACCATTTACGTCTGTTGTCCGAGGCAGCATCAATTCAATAGGTGGATGAATTTTAGTGGACAAACTTGAATGCCAGAATATTATAAAACTATTTATACCAAATGATGGCATCAAAACCCTAAGTCTCTAGTGGGAGAGCTGAGGAAAAGGACAGGGCAGCTTTTGGATTGAGGGTCCTCTGGGAACTGGTCTCATATTCCTGGAAGGTTAGATTTTGGCTGCGCAAACACAGTCACTTCCAGTTTGTCTTTAGCATTTTAATGGTTAGATGATGACCAATGATGAAGGAATCATGGGGGTCACGAGTGGCCCAAAAAGGAGGCAGTGGGGGAACAGCTGTGGCTATTTTTTTCTCTTTGTCAAATGATATAATGGTAATTCATGATTTTTGATGTTAGATGTTTTCAAATTTCACACTTTTAGATTTTAAGAAGAATTATAAAGTAAGTCTCAAGGAGCAGAAATACTATTTCCCCCAGGGGGTACCCAACATTAGGGGGAGTCTCCAAGATCCACATGGGGCAAAGAACACAAGTGTCCCTTTGGCGTTGGCCCCGTCATTTGGAGATGACTTTAGGTTACTGTTCTTGAGCCAAAGTGAGGCATGCAGGAAAGCTTTAAAACTTTTAGCAGCAATTTCTACTGGAAATCCTTAACAGTCATTCCACCTTTACATGCAGAGCTTTCTGTTCTTGGCTCAAATTTTGGCTTTTTCTTCATTAATTTGTAAATTTAAGACTATTAACTGATAACCTTGAGAAGATAAAGATCAACTCACTCCTGCAGATAAGTGGAGGCGTCTGCAAGGCCAGGTGCCAGGTGGGCAGATGCTGGCTCATCCAACACCTCAGGATGCTTTAGCTCTCAAATACTTTACCTTCTTCTTCAGAAGAGAGGAAAATACTTTACATGCAAGTAAACTTAAAGGGTGCAAATCATGTCCCTGAATTAAGTTTTAAGCCTAACACCTGGGAATGAATTACACACCCACTTTATATATTTTTCTACATATCACATCTGTGCGTGTGGCTTTGCAGGCAGTGTCACTGAAAACCTTCTCTAATTTCTGTGTCTGTAGGCAGACAGGATCATAAATAAGGGTTTTCTCACATGATACTATTGATTTATATGCTGCGAACAAGCTCTGCTCCCAGCTTTTGTAGTCCTTTAGAATCAGTCAGAGCCTTATAGATTACCTACTTCAACTCTTGGATTTTATAAGGAAACTAAAGGTCTAAGAGATTATACTATTTTCTCAGGTGAGAGAGCTACCTTATTGGCACTGGAGCTCCTTGAAGCTGTTATTATACACTTAAGAGTTATTATTAAAAAGGAAGATGAAAGATATGTTAATCTTTTTTTTACACAAAAGCATGTTTGTAAAGTACAAAAAGAAATAAAATTCCTACCATGTTACCAGTTGTCTGCAGTCTCAGAGGACAGAAACAGAATGAATCCTTCCTAAATTATCCTGTCTGTAAGGCCAGCATTACCTTAATACCAAAATTAGACAGAGACATTCCAAGAAAATTATAGATCAATATCTTTCACAACAGATGAAAAATCCTCACAAACTCTTGGTAAAATGACTGCAAAAGACTACAGAAAGAATTATATATGACATTCAAATGGGCTTTGTTCCTGGTATCCAAGGCCGATGCAGTAGTCAAAAAAAATTGATGTAATCCAAGCACATCAACAGACTAAAGAGGAAAATTCACATGATTTTATCAATAGATTCAGAAAAAGGTTTTGACAAAATCCAATACCCACTCATGAAAAAAAAAAATACCAGTAAACTAGGAATAGAGGGGAACTTCCTCAATTTCATAAAATCTATCTACAAAAACCCTGCATCGAACATTTTCCTTCATGGTGACAATCCTGTAACAGTAAGCACCAGCCAATGATGTCCCTCTTACTAATCCTTTTCAACATCCTACTGGGAGAGCAACCATGTAATGCACAGAAAAGGAAAAAGGTAAAGAGTGTAAGCAAAGAAACAATTGTTTTTGTTCACAGAGTATAAGCAGAAAATTAAAGAGAACCAACAACAATAACAAAAACACCTAGAACCAATGAGTGATTAAAGCAAGTCTGCAGGAAACAAAACTAACATACAAAAGTCATTTACTTTTCTATATGTCAACAATGAACAACTAGAATTTAAAATTAGAAATCTAGTACCATTTACTATAGCACACTTCCTCCAAAAAAAAAAAAAAAAAAAAACTTAGTTACAAATCTAACAAAAAGCATATAAGCGCTGTATGAGGAAAGCTATGAAACTTGGATGAACAAAGTCATAGGACTACATAAATGCAGAAATTTTCATATTCAGGAATAGGAAGACAAAAGAGTCAGGATGCCAGTTTTTCCCAACTTGATCTACAGATTTAAAGTAATTACAATCAATCCTAGCAAGCTTGTTTTATGGACCTTGACAAACTGATTTGAATGTCTGCATGGAGAGGTAAAGGACCCAGAAGACAGTTTTGAGGCAGAACATTCTAGCTGACTTAAAAACTTACATAAAGCAACAGTAGGGATGACAGAAGACAGTATTGGTAGAATTATAGATGAATGCAACAGAACAGAAAATGCTGAAATAGACCACAAATTTAGTCTACTGGTAATAGTATGGAGCAAAGATAACTTTTCCACAAAGACTATAGTCCTGGAACAAGCAGGCATCTCCAGGTTAAACAGTGAACATAGACCTTTCCACCCCTCAAAAAAATGAACTCAGAAAGATCATAGATCTACATGTAAGACATAAAACCATTAAACTTCTAGAAGATAACAAAGGAGAACACCTAGCTGTCATTGGGTATGACATGATGTTTTAGATAAAATAACAAAGGAGCAATCTACGAAATAGTTGGAAGTTGAATGTCATCTAAATTGAAGACATTTGTTCCACAAAAACAAGGTGAACACTAGGATAAGATAAGCCCCAGACTGGGAGAAAATGTTTGCAAAAAATACATCTGCAATGGATGGTTACCCAATATATACAGTGCTCTCAAAACTCAACAAGAAGAAAACAACCTGACACAACCTGACAAAGAAGACAGACAGATGGAAAATAAGCACATGGAGAGACATTACACATCACAGGTCATCAGGTAAAATGAAGTTCTAAACCAGAGACACTACTGCACCACCCTTAGAACAGCCAGTATCAGGAGTACTGACAACACCAAATGCCGGTGAGAGTGTGGAGCTACAGGAATTCACTCTTTACTGGTGGAAGTGCAAAATGATAGACTCACTTTGGAAGAGAGTTGGACAACTTATTGTAAAATCAAACATATTTTTACCATATAATCCAAAAATCACCCTCTTTGTGATTTACCAAAGGAGTCTAAACTTACATTCCCACAATGGCCTGCACACAGATGTGTATCTCAACTTTATTCACAATTGCTAACACTTAAAAGCAGCACACACATCCCTCATTGGATGAGTGGATAAATAAACCGTGGTCCATCCAAATAATGGAATATCATTCACTGATAAATGACCTATGAGGACATGAAAAGACACAGAGGACGCAAAGCTAAAGAACAATCTGAAAAGGCTGCAAACTTATGATCCGACTCCGTTACACTCCGGAGAAGGCAAAGCTCTGGAGACAATAAGAAGTTAGGGGTTGCCTGGAGCAGAGCAGGGCACCCAGAAATTTTAGGCAGTGAAAATACTCTGTATGATATTAAAAGGATGGGTGTGCTGTTACACACTTGCGTAAACTCACAGACTGCATGACACCAAAAGTGAACCGTAAAGCAAACTTTACTTCAGTTGATTATGATGTGTTAACACAGGTTGATTTTTCGGTTAAAAAAAAAAAAATACTTGGATGAGTGTTGTCGCTATGAAGGAGGCCTTGCTGGATGGGGATAGGAGATATATGCAAGGTATATGTACTTTCTCATAATTTTGTTGTACATCTAAAAATACTCTAAAAAATAAAGTTTTACCTTGCATTAGTATGATACAGGGCGCACAGAAAAAAATATTTAAATTATTTAGACGCTACCATTCACATCCAGTTTTAATCTATTATGTAGTTAACTGTGTCTAATTTCAGTTAATGTTGTTTGATAGATACAGGTATAAATATACAAAAACCAAACTTTTATTTTCAAATCTGCAATTTATAATGACTTTTGATTTATTGCTAGGAAGATATATTAGGCCAACATCAAAACCAAAGGAATACATTTCAACTTAACCTCACAAGTCAGTAGACCGTTAACAGAGGACACACTGATATTATGAACAGTGACTGAGAAAGTGAATGCTGAGGTCGGACCTGTTTTCTGGACTCTTCTAGAGCTTTAAGTTTTGCGATCTTCTTTCATACAGAAAACACAAATAAGCAAGTGAGAAATGTTCAAACTTGCTGAAAGTAATAAAATACCACAAACATTAATGACAAATTAATTTCCTTTAGCAAATGAGAAAAAACTGAAAACGTGAGCCCAAAGCTGGAAAAGATGCCAGGGTCTTCTCTGACCCAAGCAGTCACAGTCTAACTGGGGTGATCATTCTGGAAGGAGATGTGGCAAGATGCATCAAGAACCTTAACCTTGCCATTGACCTTCTGTCTCCATTTCTAAGACTGTGCTTTTAGAGGGAATGTTTGCATGCTTTCAATACATATTTTTAAATGATTAATGACTGAAATCACCAGCTATAGGAACGTGAGGTATGCAGAGCAACGCCACATGATGGACTCTTTTTTTTTTTTTAAAGAGGCATGTATTTTTATTTATTTGTTTGTTTGTTTGTTTGTACATGCACTGGGTACAGTCAGAAGCGCGGGAGGGTGAGAGAATTCACCAGAGCCAGAGCGGGGAGCAGAGCAGGCAGAAGGACCGAAGGACACTGCTGAGGGGAGCAGCGGGCGGCAGGAGGGGTCTGCGCGCCATGTGGGACCCTCCTCCGGTGGCCGGGGAGCAGCCGGGGATCGAACCGGCGCCGCAAAGGCCACGGGCAGCTTCGCAACCCAGTGCTCAACCGCTGCGCCACCGGGGAGGCCCCTTGATGGACTCTTAAGCACTTACTTTTAAATGAGTTTTCCGGGAATACTAAGTGGCAGGGACAATTTATTATTATGCCATGTTAAATGAAAAAATCCAGATACAAAGCTATGTCTCCCCTATGACTACACACAGTGTGAGCACGTGTGTGAGCGTGAGCACACACATGTACACATACACACAAACACCACCTACACCTGCAAATCCTAGGCATATTCAAGGCACTGGAGAGAATTAAAACAAAATCTTACTAGCTGGGAAGGTGAAAATTCCTAACATTTTTGTAGTTTATTGTGAAGTAATTATTTATAAAGTAAAAAATAAAGCATGAGCAGAAACAATATCCAGAAAGGCCATCAAAGTGTAAGGTAGAATACTGGGGTGTCCTGTGTGGGCTTTTTCAACATCCCAGTGCATAAATCCAACAACACCACGAGACAGAGCACCCTCCTCCAATGCCTTAGAGAGAAGAGACCTGGTCACTCCAGTGGCTGATGACACTCACCCACTTAAATAGAACCAGATACAGTAGCTTCTATTTAAAGCCCCCGCCACACACACACAAAAAAGTAAGTAATAGGGCAATTTTTTTACTGCAACAGACAAAATTATTTTTCCAGTAATTATCTCCCTTTGCATTTGGGAAGTGGTTCATTTCCTGCAAAGGATGTTGTGAGTTAGTAACATAAAGGTGACAGCTTCCCAGTGGGGGCCGCGCAGGGAGGCACCCACCCTAAGAGCAGGCGCTGTTCTCACATATGTCAATGCCACCTTTATCACATTTAACGGAAGGGAGGTTGTTCTCTACTCACTGGCCGGCTGCGTTCTGACTTATGGAAAAGTGTTTTGACTTTCTTTTTTGAAAAACTGAGAAGTGATTTAAGTCACCTTTTGCTTTCAGAGCCCTGGAGCCCTCACTGTTAGCATTTTTCAGCCCTTTTCCTAAAATCAGCTGTTCCTCCTGCAGGTGGAAACCCCGCCACAGTGGTCACTCCCCGGCCCAGGGAGGCAGGCGCTGCAGCTTGGGCCCCAGGCGGAGCTGCCTGCCCCACGGGGGCCAGACCAGCACCCACAGGCACCACCTTCCTTCCCTTCTTGGAAACAAGTTTGTTCAGATAGATGTTGTTTGGGTTTTAGGCTCCTATGGATCAATTAATTATTTCAGTTAATTAAAGAACAGAAGCGCCATGTCAGTAGTAGCTATTCCTGCTAATCAAGGACCCACAGAGTTTAAAGTAACTTTAAAGGCCACGCGGTGGGTCCCAAAGGCCTCGGAGAGACCACCAGGGTGCAGAGCGGCCTCTGCTTCAACGGCTGGAACAAGATTCTTTGAACCTACTCACTAATTCACTTTGCTGTTTCACTTCAAAATACCAGGGCGAAGACCCGTCTACCACAATGTGAGCTCCTGGTCAACCTCAAAGAACCCAGGATAGTTTCTCATTTGAAAAGTGTGGCCTAAGGAGCGGACTCCAGCTGTCTACTCTGCAGATGCAACAGGCCCTTGTTGTCTACTTCTATCCTTGGCTCAAATTATAACTCACGTCTGGTGGATCACCCTTTCATGGTATTCAGTGAGATCACCAGGCCCAACATGCTTTTTATTTTTTTTTTGGGGGGGGGCCATGAATCTAAATGCATACTGAGGGGTGGGTGGAAAAGTGAAATGGACAGAAAAGAAGCTTTAAATACAGAACGTCATGGCGTCCATACACCGTTATGTGTTACCTCTCGGTTCAGCTCAGAAGTCCCTGACATCAAGCCAACCCGCATGCTGGCGTCGGCTACCACGGCGAGGACTGGCCATTTTAAATCATTTCATCACCTCGAAGCATGGGCTGTCAAACCTGGCGCACAGCACCCCCAGCCCCCCGACACCGGCACCCCGCGCCCTGCGGGCCCACCTGACGTCGGTGCAGGCGATGCAGGCGATGCCGCGGCTGTTGGTCGTGATCAGGTTCAGAGCCACCGACGTGTCCCTGTCCGAGGTCGGGTGCGCGCCGCACTTGAAGAAGAACTCCTGCGGAGACAAGAGCCGGTCACCGCGCGCCTCGGCCACCTGCCCGGCTGGACATGCCGCAGCGGGTCCTCCCCAGGTCAGCACCAGCCTTGGGGGCAAATGGGGCACACGCCGGGCGAGCAAGCCCCCAAGAAAGGGAGCCCCTGGGCACGCAGTGACCCACCGGCGGCCGGGAGCCTGAGGTGCAGCCAGGACCAGCCCGGCTTCCTGGGGCGCAAACACCTGCCTGACCACAGCTGGACCCCACCGTCGGGCCCAGGTGCGGGCAGGAGCCGGGGCCTCTGTCCACCCCGCGGGGTTGCAGCCCAGACCCCACCACGGCCGCACACGCCCAGCCCAGCCCAGCCCAGCTCAGCCCAGCCCGACAGGGGCCTATGCCGTCCTGGCCCATCTTCAGCAGCCCAGAGCTCCTGGGAGACCCTGCTGTCCACCCCCCTCAGGCAGCTGGAATGTTCCAGAACAGAACATCTCACACACCGCGGGGTGTTTGGCCAGTAACTGCTTCCTGCCAGTCTCCTGCCTTCCCCAGCAACCTCGGCCAGGCCACCTTTCCTGCGATGGCGCAGCTCAGTGCAGATGTTGCAGGGCAACCCCGATGTAACACGGGCTGCCTGACTGTGGGTCCTCACCTGGGCGCTCAAAAGGGCCTTACCCTGCAGGTGCACGCAAAAGGTTAGCAAAAGGTGTATTTACAAGGGAAGGAGAACAAGGAAATGTACAACTCAGGGGCAAAAAGAGGGAGGTAAATTCTTAAAATGCATCCTACCTGTTGGCAGACCTGGACTCCCAAATGACCCCCCCCCCCAAACCTGCCTGGCCAAGAGCAGGAGCCAAGACAGTCAGACCCCATCACATGGCTGGTTATTAACCCCAGCGCCAGAAAATGGCTGCTTAACTCCGCCCTCAGGTCCTCGCAGCCTTCCTCTGGGGATCCTGGGATTTGTAGTTCCTAGTGTCTGGATGGAGGGGGGGGGGGCGTCCATAAAACCTGTATGGAATTTGCTCAGGACATCCTTTCCCCCTAACACAGAGATGTCCCTGGTGGAAGACACTGTGGCCACCTCCACCGATGCCACAGCCAGACCCAGGCAGAACAGGACGCAGGCCCTGCAGGACACATGGACAGCCCTCTCCCCGCAAGACACACGGATCCCCCCTTCTGCAGGACATACGGACAGCCTCCCCTCATCCCACCCCATTCCCAGCGCAAAGGGACAGGAAGACAAGAACCACATTTGCGGTGAAACCTGGGGGTGCAGCCCATGATGGGGAGGGGTGCCTGCCAGAGCTGACTCTGCAAGTGCCCCTCAGGACTCCTGAGACCTAGTGCTGCCCTGGATAAGGGGGTGACCAGGGACTAGAGGCGCAGGGGTACAGAGAGGATTACCAGCTTGAGTCTGAAGTTCTCAACCTCCAACAGCGGAGGCTGAGCTGGGAGGGGCGGGGTGGGTGGGGACGGGGTGTGGGCGGCGGAGCACCCGGGTCTCCGCACAGTCTAGGCACCCCTGGGAGCCCAGGCTGGGATATTCAAAACAACCTGTCACCCCACAACTCGGGGCTAAAACCAACAGGACAAGCGAACACGTGTATGAGCCAGAGCTGAAGAACCTGTTAATGACAAGGATAAGGGTCCGCCAGGCTCAGCAAGGAACAGCTGCATCGCCCTGTCACCTCCAATCCGTGCCAGTACCGCACCCAGCGTGACCCCTAAACCATAACAACATGCAGGGGTGTTACAGGGCAGGGAGGGGGGTACCCCAGAACTCCCAAACCTGCCTGCTCTAAAATGAGTTCTGCCATCCACCACATCAAGACAAATATATGGCCCTTTAATGGAAAGGGACTTGAAGACAATTAGTGAGCAATACAGACAAGACAGAATATAGTTTCCAAATCAAACACCCACAGTTACCCGTCCCCCCGTGGTAAAAGTTCACCCAAACAGGATTGGCTTAGAGCAAGGCCCGAAAGCTGCCACAGTCTAAAGTACCTTCTGGAGGAGAACCATAGAAAAGGGTCAGAATATTCAGACAAGTCTGGGAGGAAAAGAGCAAAATCAAAATTAAGATCAACGCTGCCATTGTCACCTCCCCACGGACCTCTTGCCCACGGCTGTTCCAACCAGTCCAGGACCAAGAAGCAAGTGCAGTTTCTTCACGTGTCTCTGCTACATGGGCCTCCTTCAGGGCTCCTGGCTCCACATCCTGCTTCCTTCCTCCTCCAGTCTCCTCTGCAGCTTCCCTGCCTCCCTGCTCAGCCGGAACCTCCCTTTTCCTGGGGACCACCCCGTCACAGGAGAAGAGAGTGACAAAATGGGCCACGAGGACGTGCTGAGACTGGACTGTCCATGGTCACCCAGAGCCCATCCCTCACGAAGCGCAGCAAACCCGCAAAAACCACACCCACAGCTGTGACACGTAAGATGACAGAAAGGAACCTAAGCAAAACACACAAGGAAGACTCCGACAAAGAAGATAAGACGACCCCAAAAACCTAATAAACAAAAAAATAACAAAATGGCAAATAACCACTGAGGTGCCCGTGGCGGGGTCACAGAAGAATCTGTACACCACACGCATTACTTGGCCCAGGAAAAGTATTCTCCCTTCACCCTGGACTTGTTATCCACAAACTTCTATAAAAACTGTAGCTCTGAAAGGTTTGGCTAATTCAAGGAGCCATTTACAAGCATTTATAAGCGTTACTCACAAGAGCTGAGAGTTGGCAACGACCTCAGCATCCCTCTCTGAATGACTGGCGAGCGCGCCATCCTTCCCCCGGGGAATACGACTCAGCTACAGGCAAGACAAGACGAGGCCCCGCCGTTCGCAACCACATGGATGGAGTTGGAGGGGATTATGCTCAGTGACATACGTCGGAAGAGGAAAGACAGAGGTTGGACGATTTCATTTGCATGAAGGAAACAAACCAACAAAGGGACACACAAAACTAAACACAATTTGACTTTAAGAACAAAATAATGGTTGCGAAGGACGGGAGAAGCGTGTGGGCGATCAGGTAAGAGGGCCGATTCTAGGATGCAGGATGGAAGCCAGACTCTTGGGGCGAAGCTGCCGCGGGAGATATGTGGGTTGCTCTTCAGTTCTTACACCCTGTTCTAAGTCACCTCTACTTCCCCACACTTTTGTTGTCATGTTTTCTTTTTGCAGGACATAGGTTTTCTCCCACTTTTTAAACTCTGCACTGGCGGCTGGAAGCAGTCAAGGGCGATATACATAGGACTGTGGCCATGTCCTCATAAAGCTTGATGGATGCAAACATATGGCCGACGGATGTTGCCAACTCATCACAGATTGTCCACCCCTGCTGGAGACGCTGGGACGTTTGTGGGTCGTCGTATTTGTACCTGTGTCCTAATAGTAGTTGGCATAGGCCGGGCATTAGGTATATTTTCTTAAGTAAAACCCCGACGGGCTGGCTAATAAACGCTGCTGGCTCCTTTCACACGCGTGACAGCGCTGCCCTTCATTTGCTCTTTCCTTCCTTGGCAGCTCCCCCGTGCCAGGCCGGAGTCAGTGGGCAGCACCTGTGGGTCTCCAACCCCAGGGAGCGCAGGAATCACCTGCAGGCAGCAGAGGGGCGGGAGACGCTGTGGGCCGCACCCCAGATCTTCACTTCAGCGGTCCGAGGCAGAGCGAAGACTTGGCGTTTCTGCCACACTGCCAGGTGGGGATGCTGGCAGCTGTAGACTGTTTATCACCTCTGCAAGCCATGCCCTGTGCCAGGTAAAGTACGCCCCTTCCCACCTTCTGGAGTGGGAATTGTCCCAAAGTCAGTCCCAGGCTCTTACCTGCGTGCTTCTTGCCAGCCCAGTGGGCCGGGGTGGACTGCCAGTCAGCCTGTGGGCTCCGCAGGGGCAGGTGCTGCGTGGCGGAGGCCTGCAGTCTGCAGGGGGTGTGCCAGCAGCCTCGAGTAACAGAGGGGTGGTTCTTAGGGCGCTGCTTAGGGGTGCCTATGCCAGGCTGCCCAGCAGGCCGGGCCCCTCCCTACAGCAGCACAGAGGTCACACTTCAATGGTTTCTCATCTTTTTCCACCTGGAACGCCACCTTTTCCACTCAATCTTTTAAGCACTACAAATCCTTGAAAGGCCAGTGCAAGGGGATTGGAGAAAAAATTTAAAGCAATTCCTGCCAAAACAAAAAGTTTAGAGGACGTGGCTGGCCCTGATGAAATACACTGAGCGAGCCGGGCCTGCTTTTTGCAGACATGAAAAAAATCCTCACTCATAACACAAAGTAATTCCCCCAAAAGAGCTGAGCTGGCTGGACCACTGAGAAGCATTTCATATACAGATAAATAGATCGCACTTGTATTTTTTCTTAGCTTGCAGAAAACTAGTGGTAGATAGTCCGCTAACAAATCACAAACTGCTTTAACACCAGATAAAATGCAGCTAGATAAAAACCAAAATCCTTTTGGGGGGGGGAGTGTTTACAGACAGACGTATGAGAACTTCCTGCTGTTTTAAAACAATCCAGCAATTCACATGCTATGATATCACTAAAATACAAACGACCAGTTGTACATTAGTGTGTGTGTCGAGAGAGAGAATTTCAGTGCTGCTTCCACCAGTTTTTATGAAAGGAGGTACCAGAATGATTGGCGGGTGGCGGAGGGTCTGCGATGTCCCCAGCTTGCACGCTGACAGCTGAGTCTGCTGCAGTGTCGTGGGCGCTGGGCTGGCAGGAGACACAAGACTCCTGGGTCGCAAAGGCCTGCCTGATTTGGGGCCCAGGCAGAAAGAAGTATGGACGTCATGATGACTCATTTCCCTGCACCCCAGAAAGCAGCAGAGGGGCAGGTGAGCTAGAAGCTGAATGTACAGAGCTCCTGCATCCTGGCTGAGGACCCCAAGTGTGGGGAGCCCAGACCTTTCACAAAGGAGCCGTGAGCAAGCCTTTGTCATGAGGGACACACAGCAGTATTTATTCTTTTTTTTTTAAAGATTTATTTATTTATACAAGATCCGGGGTACAGGCCAGATGCGGGGGAGAGTGAGAGGGTTCACCAGAGACAGAGTGGGGAACAGAACAGGCAGATCCACTGAAATACACTGCAGAGGGGAGCAGCGGGCGAGACAGGAGAGGTCTGCTCGCCATGTGGGTTGCTCCGAGGCCGGTGGGGATCGAACCGGCGCTGCAGAGGCTGCGGACAGCTTCACCACGCTGCGCTCAATCGCCTGCACCACCAGGGAGGCCCCTACACAGCAGTTTTTATACTGGATAATAAGCGCCCCGCTGCACGGCTCCCCTGCAAAGATGGCCTAGGACAGTGGGGCGGGGCGGGCCTTCCCCACAAGGAGCACCCAGCAAGAGCCCTGCACGAGGCCCTGGGACAGCACCTTGGTCTGCGGCCTGGCTGCTCAGCGTGCCGGGCGCATCCTGCCCTGTCAGTCAGAGGGTTCGGGTTTTCAAAGCCTTTGTGCTATTTCCCGTCTCTGTTCAAAACACACAAACAATAATGCAAAGCCAAACACAAGTGAGAAGAAGTCCTAAAATTTTAATTTAAACATGTAAATAATTTAAAAATTCTTCCTTGGGAATCCCATCTGGCTTCCACGAGGTTGTCATCTCGCAGACGGCTGCATGCTTCTTTGGGGGTAACTGTCTGTGAATTGTGACTTTCTCTATTTTGTTTCTCTGGATTGTTCACATTAAAAAATCAAGGAGGAAGCTGGAAAAGTCCAGTGTCCACTCGACTTGGTGAGGAAGCAACACACCGTGGGACCCGGTCATCCGGGCACACGGCCCCTCTCACCCCACAGGGGCCTGGGAAGCCCCACAAGGCGGCTGTGACAGCGCTAAGCCCTGGGCAGGCTGCTGTGGGGTCGGGTGTTTCTGGGTGCTGGGGGTTGATGGCATCTGAGACGCTAGAGAAACTGTCCCCTGTGCGGGCAGCAGGAGGCGATCTCTCAGCTCCCCGGAAAGCAAGGGGGATCCGCAACTGGGGCCCACCCACCTGTCACTAGGGCCAGCTACAAACAAAGCTGAAAAACAAAAGCAAAAATAATCCCACGTCCCATTAAGTCAAAGGAGGCGGCGGTGAGGCAGGCGTGGTGGCTGCCACGCGGGCCCTCGCGGGGCCTGTGGGCTCGGCCCGGGAAGCCACGGCTCGGATGGAGTGAAAATCTAAGACAGTCAATTCTGTTTTGTTTTTTTCAAACAACAGTGTAAACTAGTGTACAAATGAAAAAGGCCCTAGACAAGGACCTTAAAAATGTGCTCGGCTTCACGAGGTGACCGTGTTAAACGCCGAGTTTCCACCTCAGAGCCGGAGAGAAGAGCCGACGCCCCGCACAGACGTGTCCTTCAGGCTGACGGGAACGCACTCGCGCTTTCCCGCGTCCTGGGGACAAAGCTCTGATCCTGCCCGTCGGTCCACTGTGCGTGAGTTCTGACCCTTCAGCCTGACTCCCTCGCTGCCTCTCGTCCCCACGCGGAGGCCCGGCCCTGCCCCCAGCAGCCCCATCACACCCCGAAGCCCGGGGGGAGCTGGCACCGCCTGCCTGGAGCTCACCACGTGTCTCACAGCCAACAGGGGCGGCAAAAACCAGTATGGGAGGAAGACACAAACCAGCGAAATCTGACAACTGGATTAATACCAAGAATGGAATTGGATGAAGGCGTATTGATCAGGAGCTAATGAGTCAGCTGCAACACAAATGGGCGTGTTCCAAATGTCCATGAAAACAGCTCAACACAATCTGGGGTCCTGAACCCAAACAAAGGAACGGGGAGACCTACTTCTTGTGTTCATGAACCGTCTGGAAACTTCTATTGCACTCCTAAGGCCATTCGTCCATGCTTAACAATCATGTTTTCCGAAGAGAATACCGCGTCTTCCACTACAGAGAGCAAGACACCACGCTTGACTCCGAGTCCTCCTGGGCTGGTGTCCGCAGAGGGAAGCACCTTCCTCTAGGCGGAATCAGTCCTGTGGGCCCAGGTCGCCGACCCAGCGCCTCTGAGGCTTGTAGGAAGCGATTCACAGGGCAGCCATTTGCATGGGTCAGGGGCAAACTGAGGAGAGCAGGGTCAACACTAGGGCTTCCGCTGTAGGAATTTAATATGGGTGGGAGCCCAGGAGAGTTAAATGGGGACGGGAGTCACCCCTAGATGAGAAGCATGAGGGGGCTCCAATCGCCGGGGCTGGGGTTCCGTGGCAGAGGAAGGCCTTCCCTCCTGGCTTCCTCCTTGGCGCTACCCACACCCACTTCCCACCAGGCCTCCCCTGGGCAAAGACGCCTGAAGCAGGAGAGGAAGTCTGGAAGTTGGGGTTCCCTCGGCCACGTCCACCACTGAGCAGAGAGGGGGTGGGCAGCAGGTGACTGCAGCAGGCCAGGCAGAGCCAGGCTCAGGCTGAGGTCAGCTCCCAGCCTCAACTCCGGGAGGCAGCCATGAAGCAGCCGCGCGGGAGAAAAAAGCAATAATTTAGATGTGGCTCCCTTAGGAAAGGTACCTAAATATTTACGCTCAAGGAGTTTAATAAGCCTGTCAAAGATTATCCACCCAAACTTTCAAATGAGGCGAACGAGGACACCCTGAAGTGACGTCCTGGAAACGCGTCTGAATCCACATGACAGCATTCTCCGCGTCACCGAGTTACCATGACAACTGCCACACAGCATTCAGGCAAGGCTGCCGTCAGCGCCACGCCCTGTGCTCCCTCAGACCCGGGCCCTGCCAGCCTCCCCGGGTAGATGCAGGTTCTTTTCTAAGAAGCAACTGCTAGTTTTCATTAACCATTCGGAAGTTTCCCCTTTACCGCTAAACTGTCTTGATGTTCTTCAGCGACGCGTGATGGAGACAGCGTGGTCTCCTGCTGCGCAGGCACAGCCCTGAGCTCCCTGCGCTTTATGCTGAAGCCGTAGACTCACCTTGTTCTCCGGAAATCCAGGGTGTCATTTTATCAGTTTGGATCTAAAATAACTATACGATTTGTTAGAATTCATAGCACTTGCAGACTTGGCTAAGGTAACACTGCCAGCTGTAAAATTTGGTTCCACGTAGTTAAGCAAGTGAAATCTCCAAAGTTAATGAGTCTGTTATTGTGTTCAATAACAAGTTTGTTTTCTCTTAATAAGGTATTAACAAAGCCTCCAGATGATGTGCAAAGTTTAACAGGAGAAAGAAAATCAATATCCTTCCACAAAAAGCAAAAGCAGGTCACATCCTCACTGAGAAGGTCAGTTGCTACCTGTCTATGCGTCAACCACAAACAACGCCTTCAGGAGGCGGTCTGTCTCCTCAGAGCCTCCTGTTGGTTAACAACACATAAACACATTATGTGCATATAAATGGGTACACATGTGCATGCTTGAACACACACCATCGGGTGCATCACACACCAAGGCAAGGCACTGGAAGCTGGAGAAAGACTTAGACATGAGCCCAGCAGGGTGCAGCCCCGCCTTCTCACCACGCACAGCATTCGCTAACAACACAGCTATTACTATATTTCACAAGTATTTTTTAAATTGTGCCTTATTACCCAAGGTCAAAGTGCACACCAGGCCTGTTCTCTAAAATAATGTAGAGGGTTAATAAAAATTTAAAGGAAATTCCAAAATCCAAAAGGCTCTGAAAACATACGTTCCTGTCTCTAAATCTGGCGCTAAATTTAATCAATGGCAAAGCCAGACATGACCTTCCGTGACATTATTTCTAGTATGTATTTATTCAGTGATTCACACTTTTCACAGCAAAATTACCACTTGAAAAGCAGGGTGCAGACAATCCTAGAGAAATGTCAGTTGAAAATGCATGAATGGTGAAATCTTTCTAAAATTGAAACATTTCTAAATTTAAAATACTTCTGATCCCAAGGTCATAGATAAGTGACTATGATTCTGAAAAATAAAATTCTCTTGAATTCCCACTAATGCAGCTGACGGTCCTCCAAGTCCTACACACTATCCTCTATGAGAATCGTGACAGCGAGGCTTTTCCTTCAGCCCTACGTGGAGCTGCGTGTACTTGAACATGTACATACCACAGCCATGCCTGCCTCCTACACGTCCCTTCAGTGCCCCGGAGAAACAATGAAAAGATTTCCGTAGCGGAGCCATCCTGAGATCTGATTTCAAAACAAAAGCTGCACTCACAGCACCTTGTCTCCCCTCCACACTTGAGTTGTAAAGCCCTTCAGGTTTCTCACCAGAACTGTATTCCTGCAGTAGCGCCACTCTGGCAAAATGTGTTATTTACTCTGATTAGAATAAAAGAGGAAAACTGTTGAGGAAGACATATCAAATAGTTCCTGAAAGAGGAAAATAGAAGTTGTGGCTCCTTCTGAAGCTTATATACAAGGTAGGGCTTTATCTAGGTGACTTTGCACAGACACGAAGCAATGACTCTCACACCTTTAAGAGTTGCACCATCCTTCCTCCATAGCCCAGGGCAGACAGGTGAATGAGTTGCTCCGTGAGAACACACCATTCCTCACCTATGACCTTGGTTGGAGAACCTGAGTGAGAATCAAGTCAGTGCTCTGAAGGAAGGATAGAAATGGTGGCAAGAGATGGAGGGAAAGAGGCCGGGGATGGCATCTGTACCCTGGATCCAGCTGTACCTGCTTCCCTGGCAACTCAGTTTATCACCTTCACCTCCAGGAGTCACCAGTCTTCCAGGGAATATTTTACTCATTTTTTTAAAAAAGGGTGTGATTTTATCTCCTTGCTCAACCCTTGATGAGTGGCTGTGGAAACAAGGGTACGCAAAATCCCTGAGAGAGTCTGTTTGTGTCGGGGAGGAAGGTACAAAGCAACGGATATTTGCACTGTAGACGAACATGGCAAAAGCCAGACATGAGCTGGGGAGACAGGAAGAACAATGAGCAGCTGATGATGGGAGGATGAGAAGGCTTCACTTTCAAAGGGGCATTGAAGGTAAGAGTTCACCAGGTAAAGGTAAGAGTTCACCAGGTACAGGTAAAGGTAAAAGGTAAATTTTAAAAGGTAAGAGTTCACCAGGGAAAGACAGAGAAGGAGCCTGGGGGCAACGGTGAGCAGGAGCCAGGGCTGTGGGTTCGGAGACTGGTGGGAGCTGGGTGCCTGGGGGGGAAATTGGAAACCCAGACTTCTTTGCAGGAACCACTGACCCCTCCCATCCCTGGCAGGGGAGGAAGCTGGTCCTGACCCAACTCTTCACTGTCAATCTTCTACCAAAACAAAGAACTGAGGTGCGACAGCCAAGAATATGCACAGGGATGATTTCTTTGTTGCCAACTTTTAAAGGTCACCTTTCAAAACAGAGCTTTGA
The DNA here is from genome assembly GCF_964194135.1 of Talpa europaea. Lineage (NCBI taxonomy): Eukaryota > Metazoa > Chordata > Mammalia > Eulipotyphla > Talpidae > Talpa > Talpa europaea. The sequence continues at coordinate 3,213,144 of NC_140068.1, read as the reverse complement.
TTGTCTGACTGAGCCCAGCATATAAACTTCCCAGACAAAGGTCCACGTTATCTTTCCACTGGGAAGCAAGCGCTTTCTTTGTTCTTTATTATCATGGAAGAAGCCATCACCTCCAGGGCTGTGCCCCGCAGGATAATGCATCACTGGGGACTTTGACAGCAAATGCTTTGAGGACACTGTTCCTATTTCTGAGCTTGTGTGCAACTACCTTGCTCTTTGCATTCCTTCAAGGGCCTGGAGGCCAACTGATGGGGGCTGGGAGGAAGGGAGGTGGGGAGGCACCACACCTGGGACAGGAGCCTGCACACGCACGGAGAGCAGGGGCTACGCACACACACTAGATGACTAAAGACAGTTGTCTTTAAACTAAAACTCTTGCTCTGAAATGAGAGTCCTGCCCCATGATGCCCGAGAGAGTGCTGGACAGGGACAATGGACGTGGTGTTATAGGGCAGGGAGAGGGGCAGCCCAAACCCCGCAAACCTGCCTGTTCTAAATGGGTTCTGCCATCCGCCGCATCAACACAAAACATAGGAGACTTTAATGGGAAGGAACTTTAATAAAACTAGGAAACAACACAGGAAAGGCAAAGAGTCTAGTTTCTAAATGAAGCACCCAAAGTCACCCGTCCCCTCGTGGGTCAAAGTCCATCCAAATGGGATTGGCCCAGAGCAAGGCCCCAAAGCCTGCCACAAGTCTAAAGCGTCTTCCAGTGGGGACCCACAGAAAAGGGTCAGAAATAACCAGACAAGCCCGGAAGGAAAAGAGCAAAATCAACATCAAGATAAAAGCTGCCATGGTCCCCTCCCCACGGGTCTCACCCACATCTGTGTCACCCCGTCCACGACCAAAAGACAAGCGCAGTTTCTTCACGTGTCTCTAGGCTCCACGCGCCTCCTCCAGGTCTCCTGGCTCCATCCTGCTTCCTTCCTTCCTCAGTCTCTTCTGCAGCTTCTCCTCTCCCCGCTCAGCTCCACCCTCCCTCGGGTTGGGCAGGGAACCTCCCCCTTTCTTGGGGACCACCCTGTTACGTGGCAGGGTCAAGATGACCAGGAGGCTGATAACAAACTCTGGGGGCTGAACGTGATGACTACCAAGAACATCAACTGCGATGGGCTGTTCTGATGAATGGATTTGCTTGTGACTGTGTTACACACTTTATAAAAAGGCCAGCCTGAGAGGAGACGGCAGGGCGGTCCCTCCCTTCTCCCAGACCAAAGGCCGTGGGTGACTGTCTCTTCAGGGTGCGGTGCCCGCCCTTCTCTCAGATCAGTGCTCACTGATCTGAAAAATAAAAGCGCTTACAGATTTAGTTCCGCTCTCTGCTTACTGTCTTTTTGGTAGCGACAGGCAGCAGGTCCAGGCCTGACCCCACTAGCACAACCTTCCTGGAGCTTTGGGCCAGCCGTCAAAGTTGCACTGACTCCCCCTGATGGGTGTGGACTCCGAGCGTGGGCATCATGGCCAGAGGGCCAGGCTCCTCCTGAGGCTGAACTTATTCCCAGGAATTACTGGCCATTTCCGAAGTTTCTGGTTAACGGGTTGTCCACAGAAACGCAGTCCTTTCTCCTGAAGGTCTGATGTTCACTTGACTGGTTACTCACTCCAGTGTGGTGCTAGTTTTTCCTGAATTTCCACAGCATTCCAGGCAATTTGCGGGAATGCACGATCCCTCCATGTGTTAGGGGGAAAAGGATGTCCCAAAGCAAATTCCATATAGGCTTTGTGGACTCCACCCCCACCCCAGGTCAAAGTCAAAGACACTGGGAACTCCACATCCCATCCCAACCCAAGGGAAGGTGGCTGGGACCTGAGGGTGGGGTTCAGCAGCCAGGTGGATACAAAAGGCAGACACGTGGGCTTTGGGGATCCCCCATTTTGGCTCTCCGCCAGCTCGCAGAGTCTGGCCAGCTCTGAGAGTAACTTTGGGTTTCCAGGTCGTCGGATCGGGTAGGACGCATTAAAGACTTTATTTCCCTATTTTCTCCCTGAGTTGTATATTTTCCTTATTTCTTTTTCTCTTGTAAATAAACCTTTTATTAACCCTTTTGCGTGTGTCTGTAGTAGAGTATTCATAAGTCCCTTTAAAGCGCGCGGGTGAGGACCCACAGCCAGGAACCCGTTTAATATCGGGGTTGCTCTATAACAGCTTGGCGCCCAACGTGATTTGCAAGTTTCACCCGTGGTTGACCAGCCCAAAGTAATTTTTCTTGCATTGGTCACCATAAAAGCGCATTAGGTCTGCAGGACTCGCAGTGAAACTCTTTGTTTCACGTCTTGAAAAGTTTTTTTTTTTTTTTTCTCTGCGCATACGGCCGTTGTGGGTGTGGTTTTGACCCAAACGTGGCCTCAACCATGAACTTCAGCAGTTTAATCCCTAACTTGAGTTCTTTCAGTTTTTTTCCGGCCTTGAATTTAAGTAGCCTTTTTCCATTAAATATTACCACCAGTTTGATAAGTGTAAATAATTTTCCTTATTTCTTTTTCCTTGTAAATAAACCTTTTATTAACCCTTTTGCGTGTGTCTGTAGTAGAGTATTCATAAGTCCCTTTAAAGCGCACGGGTGAGGACCCACAGCCAGGAACCCGTTTAATATCGGGGTTGCTCTATAACACATGCACAGTAAGATCACAGTGACTCACGTGCCGCCCCGCTCAGTGTACAGGCCGAGTATGTCTTCTCTAAGTCTGCAGCCTCACGGGACGATAGGAGACAATATTCATTATTCTTACTGTTCTTTGTTTCCTTCTGGAGCTAAAGGTTTCACGAGTCTCATAATGTGTCCGTTTGGAAGGATGTAACCACATCCAAGGTATTTGCTAGTTTCATGTTTAGGCGAAGTTTCTCAGCTTCGGTTCTCTGGTAAATAAAAGATGCTCCAATATTTTGCTGCGAACGCAGACTGTTCCCTTGGGTCATCTCTCACCCCCACCCTCTGTTCCATGACAAGATTCCACCTCCAGGAGAGGGGACCGAAACAGATCTCTGTTAGCTGGTAATAATTTGCAAGAATCTGAGGAGACAGGTCATAATTTTGAAAATGCACAATGACTCATCACCTCTAGCGAGTGACTCTGTTCTCAGCGTCTTCTGGGAGGCCCTAGAAGCTGGCAGTGACAGAACACGTCTAATCAACAATGCACCAGCACCTTTTCATCTGTGACTCCCTGCTTAACTGTCCTCCAGACCAATGTTCAGGCCCTGAGAAGCCTTTGCAGGCTGGGCAACCTCACCAGTCTCTGCCCTCTGTCTCTTCCGGCCCCTCCCTTGTTCGAGGCCCCTCCCCATTCTAAGCCCTGCCCCCCTCAGGCCTCTCCGCCTCCCCAGACCCCTCCCCAGTTTTGCCCAAGAGCTGCCTTCTGCTCCCCTGAGGGCTGTGCTCCCTCAGGCTTCTGCTCCTGGCACAGGACTTGCTCCCACACAGCCTGAAACTTCCTTCTCAAATCTCACTCTTTTAAAAAATTGTGTTCATTTTGGGGTCACATTTTTGCTCTTCCAAATATGCACATATTCCACCTACATCCCACCCAACCACCCACACCCACACCCTCTCAAACCCCCAAGTGTCCTCAGGCTTCAGCTCACTCCTCACCAGCCCGCAAAGCCTTCCAGATGCCAGGCCGGGGTGCGGGGTGCTCCCCTGTCACCCTTAATTCTCCTGCTCAGTTCTTATCCGCCACATCACCTCCCAAGTTCTTGCTCCATGGGGCCAAGTTCACCTGCTTGTTTCCTGCCAGGTGCCCACAAGGGGTGTCCATGCAGTTGAAAGGAAACCTCTGTCAGGTATCTGAAGAGTGAGAAAGGCAAGTCCAGACTCTCAGGAATGGGGGCAACACTGGGCAAGCAGGTGCAGAGGGCATTCTGGGCTGCGGCGGGGGTATTCCTGCAAAAAGGGTTTTTCCTCTGTCTTTGGTTCTTCTGCAAATTCCTCTAGTTTTTTTTTATGCTTTGGTTCCTGTGGTTGATCCTACTGTGCCCCTCCCCCATCTAGAGGTGGCCGAGCAGAGCCCTCAGCCAGAACTGGGTGCGCTGCCAGCTTGCCAGCGTCCAGCCTGGCATGGGCAGTGGGAGAGAAACACCGCCTCTCGCAGCAGTAATTCACTCGGCCATAATAGAACTTGGTTTTGGCTACAAGCAAAGAGAAATATTGAACAATAAAAATACCCCAGCTTTAAAACATTTTAAATGACTTTAGACTTGGAATCTAAACTTTTCCCCCTCAAAAGTTCTTGTTTCTTCAGCAAGCAGAATTTAAAGCTTCTTTTTATTCTGTTTTCTTTATCGTAGGCAGCCCGGGCAGCCATAAACACTCTGCTTGAGACAAAAGCAGGCAAAGGAAAGGGCTTTATATACTTTAATAGTTTCTCGCATTCGCTGTATTTATTTTATTTCCTCATTAGAAAAGGAAGACTACAAGGTACGGTTTGTAAAGACACCTATGAACTCTACACATCCAGGGAAACTAAGATAAATAAAACTAGGAAATAGATGTTACACAGAGGTTTTACTATTAAAACTTTTTTAAAAAAATTATTTATGCATATAAGAGCTGGGGTACAGGCCAGGGATGTGGGGGGTGAAAGGATCCACCGGAGACAGAGTGGGGAACAGAACAGGCAGATCCACTGAAATCCACTGCTGAGGGGAGCAGCGGGGAGACAGGAGAGGTCTGCTGCGCCATGTGGGTTGCTCCCTGGCTGGCCGAGGATCGAACTCGTGCTGCAGAGACTGCAGTTTGCTTCATAGTGCGATGCTTAACCCTTTGCACCACCAGGGAGGCCCGATTAAGACTTTTTTTTAGACCAATATGAGGTTCACTGCAAAGTTGAGGGGCAGGTACAGAGAAATTTCTCATCTTTTCCCAGGCCCACAGTGCACAGCCTCCCCCATTACCAACATCCCCCCAGCCCAGAGTGATGTGTCTGTTACAACTGATTCCCCTGCAGGGACATATCATTGTCACCCAAGATCCACAGACGATCTTAGGGTTCACTCTTGGTACCGGGGCATGTTGTATGGGGCAGGAAAAAGGTGGACTAACATGTAACCATCGCAATAGTATCACGAAGCTACACATTTTTAATGACCCTAAAAATCCTCTGTGCTCCACCAATGCACCCTCCTCACCCCCATTTTCCAGAGCATCACATGGGTGGACTCACACAGTAACAGGCCACCGTTGCAGCCTGGTGTCTTTCACCTGTAACCTGCATTTATGCTGCCTTTATGTATTTTCATGACTTGCGAGCTCATTTCTTTTAAGTACTGATTAATATCCAGGAACTGAATGTATCAAGGTTTGCTTATGTATTTATTCATCATAAATGATGATGCAAATATTATATTAAAATATGAATGCACCTCCAGGGCTTACTTACGTAACTAATTCTTATAGCGATCACCTCTCTGCAGGTATTTTTCTAGATGTTAACTCTGCAGCAGGAGCAAGACCATCCTCACGAATACATTCCAGAGTAGAGGAGGCTTTGGTTTGCTTTCCAGGCATGTTGGCTGCAGTGAGGAGGCAAAGTGAGCATGAGGGATTTCCAAATACGAGGACGGCTCTACCTTAACAGACTCATCAGTTACTTCACGCCACCTGAAGCTTAAAGGAAGTGTGGAGGGGCCTCCCTGGTGGCACAAAGGGTTAAGCACAGCACTGTGAAGCTATCCACAGCCTCTGCGGCAGGAGTTCAATCCCCGGCTGGCCAGGGAGCTACCCACATGGTGCAGCAGACCTCTCCTGTCTCCCCGCTGCTCCCCTCAGCAGTGTATTTCGTCCATCTGCCTGTTCTACTCCCCACTCTGTCTCTGGGGAATCCTCTCACCCCCCCACACCTCTGGCCTGTACCCCGGTTCTTGTGTGCATAAATAAATCTTTTAAAAAAAGGAGGTGTGCGAGATCATGTCAAAGAGTAAACCCAAACTACCCAGAGTCCATTCCTAATAGTGTCCTGTATAAGATAAAAGTCATTTCAGCTACATTAAATGTGAAAAATAAAAGCCAGTACCATAACTTTGATGATTTGCCAAAAATTAATAATCAGATACTAAATTAAAACATTCACTAATATTAATATTATCCATGGCTGAATTAAAAAAGGAAGACATATTGTCAGGGGGAAAGGATGTCCTAAGCTAATCCCATACAGGCTTTGTGGACCCCACCCCCACTCCAGACCAAAGCCATCAGGACATGGGGAGAGACACATCCCGTCACCACCAAGGGGAAGGTGGCTGGGACCTGAGGGTGGGGTTAAGCAGCCAGGCTGGGTATAAAAAAACAAACACGTGGGCCTTGGGGGACTCGCTATTCCTCGCCTCCTGGCTACACAGCTCCTGGCTGGCGGCCAGCTCTCAGAGCGCCATTTGGGGTTCCAGATCGGCAGATCGGGTAGGCACATTTAAAACTTTGTCTCCCACTTTTCTCCCTGAGCTGTACATTTCCTCATCTCCCCTTCCCTTGTCAATAAACCTTTATGAACCTTTCGCGTGTGCCTGCAGTAGAGCATTGATAAGTCCTTTTAAGCGCGCGGGTGAGGACCCACAGTCAGGCACCCCGTTTTGTATCGGGGCTGCTCTACAACAATATCATTGTTTTTAAAAAGTACAATAAATTTATCTTTATTTCCAGATGACATAGTGGCATATCTAAAAAAGCTCAACAAATCAGTTAAATGATATGAAAATAAATAAAACTGTAAGAGATTAAATGCAAAGTAAAAAAAAATTGACTTTTTTTTCAAGTCAGCAAAATTCATTTAAAAGTGGAAATGGAAAAAAATCTGTTTCCGAATATTGAAAATATTTAAAAATAAATACTTGAGTAAGTAAAGATGCAAAGTGTCCTAAATATATTATTGCTTAAATGCCAACCCCAGAATTTATATATAATTTTGGTGCAACTCACATTGGAATTGCAGCTGGAATTTTTGGGTTGATAAGGGAGAAAGGACAATTTTTTAAAAAAACAGATGAATTATGTGGACTATACAGGAGCAAGTAATACACAAAACCCAACCCACCCCAACCCTGAAACTCTGATTGTACAACTGAGGTGCCGGATGGGGAGGGAGGGCGGGAGAGGGAGCTGAGTGTGGGGGGACACAGAGAACTCGAGTGACGGACGAGGGGGGTCTTGGTGCTGGTGTGGTGTGGTACCTGTATCTGAAGAGGGCTGAACCTACGTCTCTGAATCAGATATGGTGTTGTACACCGATGTCACTTCAACAAAGAATAGTATATTTTAAAAAAAGTTATACAAAAGCACTCTCCATGAGTAATCCTGCCTTTATCAAATTAAGTTGTTCTCATGGCTGTAGAGTGCTTTGGAGAAGGAATAGACCACATTTTAAAATAAACTCAATCTTAGGCCCTCCCCTGGTGGTGCAGGTGGTTGAGCGCCGCACTATGAAGCTGTCCACGCCTCTGCAGCGCAGGTTTGATCCTGGCCTGCCGGGGAGGGTCCCACATGGCGCAGCAGACCTCTCCTGTCCCCCCGCTGCTCCGCTCACCACCAGTGTATTTCGTCAGTCTGCCTGTTCTGTTCCCTGCTCTGTCTCTGGTGAATCCTCTTATCCTCCTGCGAATCTGGCCTGTACCCCAGTTCTTGTATGGATAAATAAATAAATCTTTTAAAAAATAAATAAACTCAATCATAGAGGGCCAAAAAAGCTCTTGTGAGAAATAAATGTGTGAGATTTTACAAGACAATTTGAACAATGTGTGTGAAGATAACACCCTAGAAGGTGTTACAACTTATTGCACCTTACTACATTTATTGTAAGCCAACAGAACATGATATTTTTATAGAAATGCATAAGTGGGCTAGAGAAGCAGAAGAGAAAACCTAGACAGACTTTATATATACATATGGAACTTAATAAACAATGAAGCTGCATTTCATTCAGTGAGACAGAATGGTGGGGACACAGGAAAGTAGTCAGTAGTTGGAGTGGGTAACTGGTCGTTTCAGACAAAATAACTAAATATAAAAAAAAAATAAAATGTTGAATAAAATATTAGATGGGAAAAAAAATCAGTGGCAATTCATGGAACCTGCAATGGCTGTGTAGGAGGAGAGAGTTTCCATAGGAAGGAAAATACTGTGCATTTCAAAGTTTCTGCAATGTAAAAAGAGTTAAATATTTACATCACATAGAGGATTAATCTATCGACTCTGAAAGTTATGTCTGCCAATTTACTTTACAAAATAGCAGACGGTCCAATTCCATACCAAAGAATATGAGATAATAAATTTAAAAAGAGAATGTGCAAAAAGCTAATAATTTGAAAAGATGCTTACTTTGCTGACAGCAAATTTGAGAAATATAGTTAAGAGCAACAATCACAAGTCATTTTATACATGACTTTATCTGAAGTGAGGGAGCCAGCACTGGCGAGTCTGTGTTAACCAGAGCACTGTGTGAGAGTGGAAATGCTTCATCTCCTTGGAAAATCACCACAGCAGTTTTGACAAAAGTGTTAAATACACATGTGATACTCAGTTTTTTTTCTGGCTCACTAAAATAACAGTAATAGGGTAAGCAAATTTATTTATAGGGATTTTATGTCAGCATAGTTTGTAGGACAGAGAGAGAGGGAGGACAGAAGGAGGGGGGCTTGGGAGGAATAGTTTAATACTTATATTGTGGAATATTATGCAGCTATTGAAATGATTGGTCCATATATGTAGTGATTTTAGAAGCTTTACTGGAGCTGCTATTATGTGAACACACTATTTATGATGAAATATAGTATTATTACCAGTTCAAGGAAAATTATTAAAATACCCATATAAGTATCCATGCTTTGAAATGAGTACAGAAATATTTATAGTGGAATACACAGAAAACTTCACATCTTGGGGGAATGAAACTGAGAAAAAAGAGAGAACTATTGCCTGATATTCTGTATGTGTTTCTTTTTGCTTGAATAATTACAAAGAGTACACACGTACTCTTTTATAACCCACTATTAAATAAGAAGTGACATTAATAGCAGCAGCATAGCAAAGGCAAACAGTTCCATTAGTCTGATGGCACTAGACTAAAGGGTGCCTTTGGGGGGCACATGAGCATGTAGGAACTGGCTGGTCTGCTGGTATCAGGGGAAATCAAATCCTGGACTGAAGCTGCAAGGATGCCTGGCCAGGATCGGCAAGGACAAGAGTTAGAGGAGGTAAGGGAATATAACTGGGGACCGGGCAAACCCACATTGCTGTCATAGGTAGAAACTCATGGGAGACTGGGGCAGGGGACCAAGATGGCGAAACAGCGGCCAGAGGCTAGATCCAGGAGGGCACTGTCCTCTCAGTGGATGGTGGGTTCTATCTTGAAGGGAACCTGTGAAGGATGTGATGGAGGCAAGAGATAGGACCAGGGAATAAACAATGCACATGATTCCTAGTCAGAGAGAGAAAAACACAAGAAGGAAACACTCCCGTGTTCCCTTTTCTCAAGTTCTATTGATTTAAAAAAATAAAATAATAAAATAAAATAATAAAAAAATAAAAATAATAAAAAAATTTAAAAAAGAAGAAAAATGGAGGTATCATATAACCTGACATCAAACTCTTCAAGACCGTGGTACTCAGAACAGTATATCACTGGAACAGAAATGGAAACACAGACCGATGGAGTAGACTAGAGAGCCAGAGCTAAACTCCACTCAGGCACGGACAGATATTCTTTGGCAAAGAAACCATGACTCTTTAACAAATGGTGCTGGGAAATTTGGACAGCCACAGGCAAAAAAAACCCAAAAAACCAAAAAACAAACAAAAAACTAGATCAGTATTTAACTCCATATGCAAAAATTAATTCAAAATGATTAAAGACTTGGATGTAAGATCTGAAACCATAAAATACAGAGGAAAACAATGGTGACACACACCTGTCCACCGGCTTCAAAGCTGTCCTGGGGCATGCAGCTCCATCAGCAAGGAAAACAAAAGCAAAACAGACATCAAGCTAAAACGCTTTTGTGCTTCAAATGTAACCTCCTGACCTGTCTTGGAGCCGAGGTCTCCTGGTGTTGTACTAAAGCTTGGTCAAGGCCCAACTGAGCTGTTCCACAGGAAACCTTCTCAATTTGATGGTAAATGTCACCTGACCTTCAGGTGTGATTCAAATGCAAGGCCCCCATGTGCTCTGTCCAGCCAGGGGACACACTTCACACCACATTTATTTTGTTTTTGGCTGATTTGTCAGAATGTGGTTCATGGATCGAAAGTAGCATTATAACTTCTCATGGTGCTCCAAGCTCACTGAATTCCATTTGTGTCTTTTTTTCTCTTAATTTTATAGTTCCCTTTAATAATCAGATTAATATGCATTTAGTATCATTAATATTCAGTTAATTACATGAAGGATAGCAGGTCCCTAGAGAGTAAAACCTTTGAATTTGCTTTAAATGTAAGACTGTGGCATTAATATATATTATCATTTCAATAATTTTGCGTTTACATAGTTAACACCACTATTCAGCATTGGACAGTGTGGTTGAAGGGAAAATGGTAAGTACGAAAACAAATTCCCCCCTAGAATGTCTTTTGCCTAGGATTTCATATATCAAATATTAGCCAAGAGGAGAATTTTATGGCTAGGTTATAAAATTTGTTGAGAGAAAAAAAAGTTGTTTATAATGAACATGGAGAAAGCACCTAAATCACCACACTTCAAAAGTCACTCTGAAAACAAGCCAACTGCAGAAGGTGTCCCCTGACACTGGACTCGTATGGGCTGGTAGCTCACAACTGAAATAACCCATAAATCTTCACAACCTGGTCTAGCTCTACCCATATAAAACAGTAGGCTTCAATTTAAGTTCATGAACAATACCAAATGTGTACAATGAAACTGCTGGTAAACTGCCATCTAGGTGACCAGGTGCCCAACACAGCCCGCTCGGTTCCATATGCGCATCCCATGCCACTTGGTGCATTAAGCAGGTTGTCATTCTCCTTACAGGCATAGATCTATGTATCTATTAATTACAGGGACTTCTGCAAAAAAAAAAAAAAAAAAATCTACACTGCCGTGGAAGCCTAGGAAAAGATTAAGTTTCTTTTACTCAGGCATATATACTACAACTTTCTACTTAGAACAGGCAGTATAAAAATTAGGCACCTGGGGCTGGGTAGCTAACTAGTCTGCACTGTGAGGAGCTTTATCTAAGCCACTAGACCCAACCAGCTGTAATTTAGAGCTTGTGGATTCTGTGCAGTGTCCCTGCACCTTCCTGCGTGGGGTCTCCACTATAACAACAGCAGCTTCCTTCCCCCAGTAACCTCACTCAGTATCAGCCAGCTAGCTGGTCTACCTCAAAGCGTGCAGGTAGAAGACTGATGGGTGTTATTTCCATTACATTTTGTTATTTCCATTACATTTTTCAAATCTGCGGGGTCACTGAGTTATATCAGGCACCTAGTTCCATGGCTGCTGTGGAACTTCCTCCTTATCCCACTCCTATAAATCTAGTTTCTTTTCAGAAAGACAGCAATTACTTAGGCTTACGTGCCGAACGAGACACCATTCTCAAACCAGAATATATGTAAGTAACCTCAAGTTGGACATTGTTGTCAATATTTTTTGGCTGCAAAACATTCTTTTCATCACTAACACCTGGTGTTCAGCGAATATATCATTACTTGGCTGGTTATGTGTTAGCCCATCTGTGCGAAGATGGCCACGTGCCTGCTCAGAGCTGGCCAATCTGTGTCCTAAAACGTGGGTGCCAGGGAAGGGTGAGCTGTGATGACCTTCATAACCCCATGAAAGCAAGCGAGCTGACAAAAATGGTTTAGATGACGCCAATAATGAGGGGAGAGAGGAAACATATTATCTAATATATTAAAACATAAAATCATTCGATGATAAAGCCTTTCCGTTTTTCCTTTGTGTGGACCATTGCAAAGTATGAATTTTATGATCTAAAACTGGTGAGAAAGTAATACCAATAATAACACTTTTGGATAATCTATGGATTGGAAAATCCTTAGTTGACTGTTTTTATCATATTATCCTCCTCAACTCCTTGGATGCACATATTAGATAGACTGAAAAGTCTTTTTCCCCCCCTAAACATTTTAAAAATATTTAGTGTGAAGTCTTTATTTGTGCTGTAAGATCTGCTGGGAATTCTTCCTTTATGTGTAACTCACAATTGGAAAGAAGTCAATTTTGCTAAATATTTTAAAACCTCTTTTTATAAATCTGTGAACAATATATAAACGATACCTATGAAATTCCGCTTATGTTTGAAAATAAATCAGTGCTCACATGCTGAGTCAAATTTCTAATCCTGACCATGAGTGATAAATCAAGTCATCAGTGTGACCCCAGCAAGACACGGAGGTGGTGCCGGGCTCGAGCAGGTGGTCCCTGTCACAGCTTTCTAATCTGCTCCCTGGTTTCATTAGCTATAAGTCCATCATGCTGACACTGCAGTACTTCAAAAATGATATTTATTCACACAGTCAATGAAAGAAAGTTTAAATGAATTTTCTGGGCTCCTGGAAAGTCTCAAGAGAAGAAAAGAGAGTACATGAGAAATCCAGAGGTTTTATAAATACTTGTGCAAATTTGTCCAAGGAACAATTTCAAGAATATTTTCTATCCCCAAAAGACCTCAAGATAAATAAGTGATTTATGGTGACAAAATTTATGCTACCAAAGAAGAGTGGTATAAATTGTGTACATTCACAATACCTCACATCTTTTGGTCCTTTGAGACAAAAATCATTCTATTTTATCTTGTGTTCTTAACACACAAAAGAATTTCATGGAAGGACAGTATATTCTCAATAGAATTAGGGAAGGGAGACAAGAGATCCCCAGCACCCCCAAGACTGGTTTTCACCCATGGTAAAATATTTTCTTCTAAAACCCTCCTCATGTTTTCAGAATTTCCATTGTGAGCTATAATTACTCCGAAGTAACAATGAAAACAAAATCAGCACCAACTGCCTGCAGAAGACACCCTCTGTGTGGACTCAAAATTGACAAATCTCCCCGCAGGGACGCCTTTGCAATTGATATCAGGATGCAAAGGTCACTTGTGCCCATGTGCACTGGCCAATACAGGCCTGAGATTTTAAGAACAGTAACTATCCCTGCTTCGGACCAACTGTCCGATTCCTAAACAAGACAAAGGTGACTTCTACACAAAATGATCATCTCAAAGCAAGAGCACACAGCAGCGAATGCTCATCTAAAGTCTGTGCAATTACATTCATCTTGTGTTTTTCATGTGTCAGACAACATGCTGGGTCCTGTAGGTCATACAAGTAAGTAGAAAATTCACCATTAGGCACTCAGAGAAGAAGATAGAGAGATATGAGCCATGACTATAACATGGCAAATAAAGCGCTACAGTAGGAACGGATGGGGAAAATAAGGATGACGATTTCAGGCTAAAAGCATGGACTGCATGCGGCTCCATCAATAACGTGGAGTAACCACGACTTGCCATGAGTGTTGTACCTGCACATATAAAGCAGGTTTCTGGTCAATGCATTTAACCAGGTTTATGTTTTTATCCAGATTGAAAAATTAGAATACCTTTTATTTGGGATGTCAAGAAAACTTACATTCAATGTGATTATGTGGTTCATTTTGTTTTCTATTTTCTCTGTTATTTGTGCTCTTTTTCTGCCTTTTGGGTGTTAATTATTTTTATGCCCTCCATCTTGTCTTCTTCATTGGTTCATCAGTAATAGTTCATTGTTATTTCAATTGCTGCTTAGGGGTTCTATTGTACATTATAGTATCCATCATTAACTTATCAAAGTCTATTTAGTGACGTTATACCACTTCTCACAGTTCAAGGACATTTAAGATTATTCATCATTTTATCCCCACATGCAACTATGTGCTGATGTTATTGTCATATGTAAGTGCATACACACACACACACACTTTTAAATGAATATGTATAATAAGGCCTATAATGCATCATTTTTTAATTTAAATAATTGGTTATTTGAAAAATGTTAAAATAATAAAACTATATTAAATTACACAGTTACCAATCATGTACTTTGCTCCTATGTTTTCATCTGTCAATGGTCCTTCTGCTTTAAGAACTTCATTTTAACATGTATTGTCATGTGGTTCTGCTAATGATGGATTCTTTCAGCTTTGGCATGTCTGAAGAAGTCTATCTGATACTCACTTTTGAAATTCATTTTGCTAGGTAAAGAAATGCAGGTTGAAAGATTTTGTTCTTTAAGAACTTAAAAGCTGTTGCATGACTATCTTTTCTCTTAGTTTTTATCTATCTCCCTACCTCTCCTTTTTTGGGGGGAGGCTTTAATCATACATATATTGCACTGCTCGAAATTGTCCCATAGTTCACTGACGGTCTCCTTTATAAAAATTTATTTACCAAGTTTCAGTTTGGATAGTTTCTATTGCTATGCCTTTAAGTTCACGAATCTTTCATTCTGCAAAGTCTAATTTGCCACTAATCTCATCCAGTGTTTTTTTAATCTCAGACGTTGTAATTTTCCTCAGTAAGAGTTCATTTTAGGTATGTCTGATATCATTCAAATTTCCACTTAGCTCTTTGTTAAATTATAGTGCCTATATGTTGATGTCCCTGTATGGCATTTCCAGTATGTGTCTGTTCTGGATCATTTTATATTCTGGAAAGTTTAGCCTCATTTTTGGCCACTTATTTCTGCTTCTTTGTATGACTGGCAATCTTTGGTTGGGTGCTAGACATCATTAATTTGCCATGTTGGATGTTGAATATTTTTGCTTTCCAAGAAATATTCTTTGATTCGTATTGGTTTATAGTTAGTTACTTGGCAATGATCCATCAGGGTCATGCTCTTAAGATTTGGTAGGTAGTCTCAGAGAAACATTTAATTTACATAAAAACATTTTCCACTTCTGAGGACAGATCTTCCCAAGCAAGTATTCTAGCTTCCATTTGTTATGAAGTTTTCCTGTCTGATTTCTGGAGAGAAGCAGTATTCCTAGCTCTGTGTAAGAACTGGGTACTATTTTTCTCATCTTTTTAGATTTACTGCAATCTCTAGATTTTCTCTATATCCAGCTTTATTTTCTACCAACTTTGTCCTACACATTCTAGCTTCTAGTCTCATCACTGTCTTTTCAACTTAAGGGATCTACCAGGAAAAATCCTCCTGTGCTATATCCTAAACTCCTTCAAGGCAGTGAACTAGGGCAATCATACACCTAGATTTTCTCTGTTTCTCAGACATCATTACTCTTTATTCTAAGTGCCTTAAAACTCACTGTTGATGTATTTTTTGTAGTTTTTATTGCTTTGTTTCAGGCAAGATAGGGGTAAATCTTGACAGAAAAAAGAACACTAGCACTTTATTGTTACAATAATTATTAAAAATCTAACTTCACATGAATATGCTTCCCAAAACAGAGTGACACCATTTAGGTGTCATTCAATTCAAACCATTCTTGGTTAATACATAAGCAAGAATTAGCCTTCCCTATTATTATATCCTGTTTTCTCCACACAAACTTTTTAAGGCTCATATAAGTCTAGAGAGGAATGAATATAGAAAATTACACCTTATAGCAACTCATGTCTAGACATGGAAAGCTTGGGATCTAGACCACTCAATGCAGAGAAATTAGGAATTTATCAGAGAGGATGGCATAGCTCTCCACTGGATATCAATGCTAGTTGAGAATTACTGCTTAATCATTTCCTTGAAGATAATGAGTATTCAGGCTTGCAATACCAACACAAAAATTTTAAACTCAATGGATATAATATAAACCTATGGTAGTACCGAAAGTTTTCAATAAAACATGTTGCAAAATTCAGAAATGGAACGACGGAACAGCATGAATGAAGAGCACCAGCAAACCACCTTAGAAGTCATCTACTGTGCTGCATCAGCTCTGCCTGTTGGTGGGTATCGACTACTGAAAACCAGCCGCTGATGGACTTCACTTACAAGTCGTTTCTTAGATTCAGGTTTCCTTCTGAATGGAAGTAACTTTCTTAGAAATACTTTTGATGTTGGGATCTGTAGGGTAAGTCAAATTTCAGGAAAACACTGAAAACAATGTTTTATTTGAATTGTTATTTATCACATTGCAAAATATTAAAGATATTCATTTTTCTTTTAGGATGAGCATATTAATTACAGTGTCTTTAAGGATGAAGAAAGAAGAAATCTGGTCTGAAAAAATCTTATTTAAAATGAAATAAATCTTATGGTAATAACTTTTTTAAAATCAAGATATTAATCTGGAAAGCAAAAAAGGCAATATAAAGCAATAAACTAAACTTTCATATTAAATATTGGTATATCGATGTAGTATAATTAAAGTAGGGAGGGAAACTGGCCATATTTCAGATACGTGCTTCTTCCAAGAAAGAATCAACTCTTCATTGATAATAAAGAGAATATGTCTTTGTCTCTGTCTCTGTCTATCTCTCTTTCACACACACACACACACACACACACAGCAGGAGTGTTAAATCACAAAACCCAGGAGCTTTCCTGCTTCCTGCTTCAATGTCGCCAGCCTGAACCTCTGGTCCTGCTGAGAATGCCTCTGGCTACAGAGAAGAAACACTGCACTCCTGATAAAAGCCCCTTGGGCTCAGTTTACTTTTCCAAGTTAGCTTTAAAGCGGCTGAGACACAGGACTGCAAGGTCTTTGCTAATATATCCAATCTGACCTTTTGGGGAAAAAAATTTTAACTTTAAAAAATAGTGTTCAACTTATGGGTTAGAAGATAGTAAAGAGACAGACTGATAATGTTTCTACTATCTAAACCTATTTAATCCCATACTATGAATTTATAACTGGGGTTTGAAAGATATTTATGAATTCAAAATCATTTAAGAGGACATTATAGATTTTACACTCCTGCTAACATTTGATGCTGACATTGCTAAATTTAATTTTAAACGGATATATCAAAATATAGCTATCCTATTTGAACACAATTAGGTAAACATGTTTCTCTTAGAGTCATGATCAAACGTATCAAATTACTTTTTATGCAAATATTTAAATTAAAATACTAAAAAGTGTATTTTTATTTGTGTGACTTTATTTTGTCTAATGTGTATTTCTCCCATTACCTTTTCCACCACTTAGTCCTGTTCCATAACACCCAGTAGTTGATCAATAAATATTTGTTGGGGCCTCCCCGGTGGTGCAGAGGTTGAGCGCTGGGTTGCGAAGCTGCCCGCAGCCTCTTCGATGCCAGTTCGATCCCCGGCTGCTCCCCGGCCACCGGAGGAGGGTCCCACATGGCGCGCAGACCTCTCCTGCCGCCCACTGCTCCCCTCAGCAGTGTCCTTCGTTCCTTCTGCCTGCTCTGCTCCCCGCTCTGGCTCTGGTGAATTCTCTCACCCTCCCGCGCTTCTGACTGTACCCAGTGCTTGTATAAACAAAACAAACAAACAAACAAACAAACAAATAAATAAATAAAAACATGCCTCTAATAAATAAATAAATAAATAAATAAATAAATAAATAAATAAATATTTGTTGATTAAACAGAAAGTACTACTGACAATTACTGTGACTTTAAAAAATAACTGAATGGACAATAACCTCTCATGATGAATTGATGTTTTTCCCACATGCTTCCCAAGCAAGACTAGTCTGATAACAACACCAACCAGATAATACTCTTCCTCCATTTACCTGCCCCTAGTCTCCCATCCCACTTGGAAAACAAAGTTCCAACTTCTCCCCATGGCCCATAGCCCTACATGATCTGGGCAGCCTGGTCTCGGCCCCTGGCTGCACCCATCCCTGCTGCCCCGCCTGTCCCGCCTCGGTGCCCTGGCACGCAGCCTCCTTCTGGGTCACACAGGTGATCCCAGCCCTCCCCTTGGCCGAGCACCCCACCTTCTGGACCTCACGCGCCTTGTGGTCTCTCGCCACTTAGCACTCCGGTCAGGGTCCTTGGGACTCCAGCTGAAGCGGCCTCCCTGCCAGGCCCTATTCTCCCGTGCTGCTCTGACCCCATAGGATGTCCATCCCAGCACCAGCCTCCACCGACACTGGCTTCATTCATAACTATTTCCCTATTCATATTTTTATTTCTCCTGCATTGTTCTCCCTGTGCCCCTACCCTGGGCATATGCACGGTCCACAGTGAGGGCAGCGACCTTCTCTTTATCATCACTGCTTTTACAACTTAGGACAGTGCCAGGGATATATATGCATAAATATATTCTGTGATGTATATTATATATATTTGGTTTATTCATTAAAAACATACATGCTCAATATGGTTTATATATCTATGATTTAATATAATAGTTGAATGAATAAATAAGTGAATGGGAAATGTATTATTTATCAGCCACCATCCAAAGACTGGTAGAAAAGGAGCATTTTTTTTAAAAAGATCTAAACTTTGGGGCCTCCCTGGTGGCTCAGGCAGTTGAGCACAGCGCTGTGAAACTGTCCACAGCCTCTGCAGTGCCGGTTCGATCTCCACCGGCCTCAGAGCAACCCGCATGGCGAGCAGACCTCTCCTGTCTTGTCCGCTGTTCTCCTCAGCAGTGTGTTTCAGTAGATTCGCCTGTTCTGTTCCCCACTCTGTCTTTGGTGAATCCTCTCACCCTCCCGCGCATCTGGCCTGTACCCCAGCTCTTGTATAAATAAAATAAATCTTTAAAAAATATCTAAACTTTGAAGAAAAAGCTAGGCTGCTATTAGTCATTTCTGTGTTCAGTGAAGGGCTGTGCCTTTTAAAAATATCATTGGTCTCAGAATAAAGTGCATGGGGAAATGGTGGGAAGGGAACAGCATCTTATAACACAGCAAAGAGATGCTGTGTATTCTTTTAATACTACTACTACTAATAATATCCACAAGCATTATAGCACACATTCTAGGCAGGTTATCAAAAACTACAGGAAAAAAAAACAAAAAAACCTTGCCATCCTAAAGGAAGACTGGATGGCATGTCATGTGTTGTTTAGGCTAGGGACAGAGGGTGTTTTGAGAATATATTTCCAGAAATGAAAACAGATAATGAAAATCAAGCTTAATAGACAAGAGTTTTTCATTCTCCAAGTCTGAACTTTATAGCTACCACTTAAATTGTTGATGGCAGAATCATCAATTAAGTTTTATAGCAGAGCTGAGTAAGAAATCAATCAACAAAATATTAGTAATCCATCTGCTCACCACAACAAATTCTGGCACGCGACATTAGTACCTTGATATTGGGAGGAAAATAGTCGGGGAAATAGTTTAGCATCTCCCAAAGGCATGCAGAACGGTTTCAAATCAATTTGAATTTATAGCAATCCTGAGCTATCTATAATAACCTCATTCCACAAACACTAAATTTTGAATACCTTTAAAAAAACATAATATGCAGTCAAAGGCACCTGGTGCTCTCGTTACATACCACCCTCATACAGCTGAACGAAAGGCTTTTCTAGACAACCCAAGTCTGAAAATTTATAGCTCTGGATGTATTTTCAGGTGTCACCAGGGGAAGTATTTATAAGACACCTAACACTTAAGCAAGATACTGAAAAAATTACAAAGTGAGGTACAGCTGAGTTGACTAAAAAGCAAAAAATTGAGCTTCTTTTGACAATTTTGAGGGAAGGAGGAAAGGATGATAAACTACAGAGCTGAGCTTGAAAACCCTTGTAAATTCTCGGAGATGAGAGGCAGCAGCTCACAGACGGCGCTAGATGGCAAGTGAGTGTCAGAAAGCCCCGCAGGGATGGTGCCCAGCGGACGTGCGCACTTGGGGGCGCCCGCATCCTGCAAATCTGATGCCCTCCCCACCCTGGGCACCTGCCCTCTCTCCTAGGGGGTGAAGTGCATGAACTAGGTGGGGCCTCATGTTGGTTTGGCCACTGGAAGCTCCCAAATAAAATGGAGAAATGGTCAGAGGCGTTTACTTGTATGGTCGGGGGTCCCGAGGAATATAGCGGCGGCGGGGACGCATCAGCACAGCCATGTGCTGCTAGTTAGTGCTGATTCTATGTCATCGTTTACCAGCAGATGGGAGATGCAGCGGGAACGTGAATCTGGTCTTGGAGTGGACAAGGTCTGGGGACAGACATTCGCAGAGAGAAGCTGGACATGCTGAGACCGCGTGAGCCACAACCGGCCACTTTCCTAGTCTTCTTGGATTGAAAATAAAATTCTGCATGGAACGCTTGTCAATTTAGAGTAAAAGGAAATAGACGATAGAATAGAGAAATAAATCCAAAGAACAAAGACACCACGGCCCTGGGAGTGAAGATGTTGGCTTTATAATGGGAATGTTATTTACTCAGGCGCGGCTGGCGATGCTCGCAGGGAGTTGGATCACAGAGATGCAGCGGCGGGGCTGCAGGAGAGGCGGTGCCATCTCTAGGAAGAAAGGCCTGTGGATCTCCTTAAAATAGTTCTGTAGGTTCAGGCACGAAATAAACTAAGAAGGATCATAAAGAGGCGAGGAGTGCGCTGCCTCAACACAGACCAAGAAGGCAAGTGGGAATTTTGAAATAAAAACTGGAAAAATGGAAATCAAAGCAACTCCCCCCTGCAGAACAGCATAAAGGAATGATCACATTTCAAAAGCGAGGGAAACACACTTCTTTCTAGAAATTTCAGCCAAGTGACAATAAAACCACTACCATAGGCACCACTGTTCTTCAATCGTTTAAGGCAGCGGGAGCTGGGACGGGCCTGGCGCAGAGGCAAAGCTTGGTGATGGACCCCAGTGCAGGGGGCACTCATCCGCTTGTGCACCTCGGGGGCCCAAGTGCCGTCAAGGTCTCCCAGTTCAGAAGAGGGATTTATAAACTGTTGTTTACAAATTTAGTTCCTGCATGCTGGAAGTTTCTTTTTTCTTTCAAGGTCAGGTAGAGTACTGAGTCTCCGTGGGGACCTATGCCTCAGGATCTGGGGGTCTCCCCTGTGCTTCCTTATGTCCACTTCTAGGGACCCCCACCCAGGTCCCTCCTGGTTGACCCTTCTAGCCTGGCTGGCTCCCGAGGGAGGGGCTGCCCACAGGCAGCAGCTCTTGGTGGGTAAACCCAGCACGTTTTTCTAATGGGTCCCACTGCCAAAGCAGTAAGGAGAAAACACCAGTTTTGCCCCGCAGAGTCCACTGCAGGCCCTGGCTACAGGTGAGCGACTGTAGTGCAGCCATCCCACACCGGGTAGGTTCATCATTGGTTCGAGCAGCCGTGTTGGTAGTTTAGCTGTTTTCATGTTCTCCACTGTACTCCGCCGTGCGCCACACCACACCATCCTCTGCCGCCCTGGCCTTATATGCCCTGGCTCCTGGCTCAGGTGCGCCCACCTACGCATGCCCACACCCTACTCCAGGTGTCCGCTATGAGGCATGCATTTCATCTCATGGTGGGAGGGCAGGAAAGCCTGATGCTTCCACTTACCCTACAGGGACCGTGGGGGGCTGACAGCGGCAGCCTTTATCCTGATTTTGATTGTGCTCTTTGTCTTCCAGACTTGCCTGGCCCCATCTGCCCCTTTCCTGAGAGGTACCTCTGCTACAGTTGGAAGATAACAAAGTCATGTTGCTATAGAAAATACACATGTATTAAAACACACTATCTTGAGTAAACCTGCAGCATGAGTTCTAGATGAAATTTAGCCAGCAATCCTTTCAAAAAGGAGCAGGTGCCTGTCTACATTCATCAAGTGTTTCCCGTAGCGTAGCAAGGGGCACGGTTTCCCTGACTGTGAGGTCTGAAATGTTATACTGATAAATTACAAAATCACCTCAGAGGAGAAAAGAAACTCACACAGGAAATGCATCGCTGGGTTGGACTCTTCTGGGGGACAGTCACCTTTTTTGACATCACAGGATTGTTTTTCTTTTTCTCAATTTCAGGAGCATGTATTTGGGCTGAAGACGATCATCAAAAACTCGAGAAATAAAGACGTAAGTATCAAACTAATGGCCCAGGAGAAGACACCACAGCAGCCCGGCGCTCAGGCAGAAGGGCGCCCAGCTCCACGCAGGCCGTGAGAGCCCCACCTTCAAGGTCCAGTTTCCGCTGCAGCCGGACCTTCAGCAGAGGCGGCGTCTGCAAGCTGGAGGCTGCGAGCAACACCACTCTCCCCACCCTCATGCTCCACCTGTCACTGCTCACCTTCCTCCTCTGTGAAACTGAAGCAAATTGTGACACTTTCCATGAGATTCCAGTTAGAAGAATTGAGTTATTCAGCTATAAAGAACATCATGTAGCAAAGTCCTCGGAAGAGAAAACAGCAAAGCAGAAAACTTCCAAATCCAGGGACCGAGAGTGAGCGCCCTGCATAGACGTGAGGGCCCGGGGAAAGGCTGAGGTCAGAAATCAAATGCGAATGGCTCGTTCATGGAAAGTACCTACTCCCTACTCGCAGGGTAGAATATTCCATTCTTAGAGATGAAAATCAATTTGTTTGAAATTGACTGAAGTTCGTTTACACAAAACAGAACCTTTGTACAATAGAGCATAAAATGACAAGATAAGTATTCATTCTGAGCCTCTAAAATGGAAAAGAACAGCTCCCAACTGCCAAGCTGAAGGCCTCCATCTGGCATTTCAGTTTGCTGGTATTTTATGAAAGTCAGTTTTATGTTATAGGGCAATTCTCTACCAGAGGAATAAAAGGTGGGTCTACGCGAAGGTAACCAATGCTTCGCCTCTCCCATTGCTACTCTGTAAGTTGCACAAGTCACCTGTAGGTCTCACACCTCAGTTGGCTTCAAATTGGTAACAGGCCCATCAGAGCTCAGCTGGTGCAGGCGACCAGACCGTGTCCCCACTCCCTGCGTGCACGCAGTCAGGTCCCCGGGAGTCCTCGGGGCAGGAGCTGGCTCTGACGTGGGAGAAGAGGCCCCTCCTGTCCGAGCTCTGGTTCTGAGGGGCGTTCAGGGCAGAGAACGGCCGACGCCTCTGCTTGTCCCTTGTCAACCTCCTTCACCACCCCGCAGGGACAGAGAGGGCTAATCTGATGGCCAACATGTCATCCATTGGACCATGCCCATGGTAAGTTGCGTCAACGAGAAGGTTGTGTGAGTTACACAGGTGCAAGGGCCTCATGGCACAAGCCTGCTGGAGACTGAGCGATGAAAACCCCGAGGTCATCCTCTGCCCTTGGTGGGAACCAGCAGGTCCTCTTGGGCGTCCAAGCCTGCCATCTTCCTGCGGCAGATGCTAAGAGGGAGACAGACCTGGAGCTCCAGGCACTGGCCTGGTCGACAACGTACATCACTTCACGTATCTCACGGGCTCACCTCTGCCTATGGCTGCCCCAGGAATACGCAGCAATGAGAGGGATGGACGAGTGTGTATTGGATATGCCAGCAGCCCCCCCCCCAAACCCTCGCGTGCTCTCTTGTCACAGTCATAGACTCTACTTAATGCAGAAACATCCAGCTGCCTCAGCTCGCTGCCCCCAACAAGCCCACCCAGCCACCCCACTCAGGAGGGAGACAGAAGTGCCGGCTGCGGAGTCCTTTGTCCCTCTCTGATCTGGCACAGGCCCCCAGTCTGTCTTTTTCTGCCTAAACTTTCTGTTTTCCGTGGAGGCCAGTGGAGAAAGTGTGGTCACTAGGACCTGATGGACAGGGTGCTCATCAGCCTGGAACCAAGGCGCACACACCCTAACCTTTTAAAATACGTCTCATCATTTTAAGTTTTATGAAAAAGCAAGATGCCCTTGTAAATAGCTGCTCACACAACCTTCTTATGGAGATGAATTTTATGTGTCAGTTCGCCAACCTCTTGAAGTCTGTTCCTTGGATTCATCAAAACTGGTTTGAAATGCAGTTGTAGGAATTGCTGGTTACGCTGCATTAGACGGTTGCAGGTCTAGCCCTACTTCTCTTATCTGTAAATGAGGTGCAATGACATTTACCACATGGGGCTTCTGTTAGGAGTACGTGTGTTAATGTACAGAGAAGACATAGCATGCTACCTGATAGTAGTAAGTTCCCGATAAATCACCACTGTCATGTCAGGAATACTGTAGAAAAAAATTGAATGTAAACACAGGAAATTACTACTTCATAAAACTGGGATATTAACAATTAACTATAAATATTAACAATTAACTATAAATATTTCAAGAATGTCTGAAAAAGGTTTGTTTTAACGATGGGAAGTAAGAATTCTCATTTTTTTTGGGCCTTCCTGGTGGCACAAGAGGTAATCAAGTGCTATCAAGCTATCACCAGACACTGCGGCCTGAGTTTGACCCCTGGCCAGGGAGCTGAACCACATGGCACAGCAGACCTCTCCTGTCTCCCCGCGGCTCCCCTCAGCAGTGTGTTTCAGTGGATCCGCCTGTTCTGCTCCCCACTCTGTCTCTGGTGGGTCCTCTCACCCCCTGCACCTCTAGTCTATACCCCAGTTCTTATATGCATAAATAAATTTAAAAAAAAAGTCACTTTTTCTCAGTAGAGGCCCAACAGCACTGGTTTTGGTATTTAATTGATTCAGATATTTTCTTTATCATGTTAAGAAATCCCTTTGAGAAAATCAAATCCATCATTTTTGGAAACTTTTCCTGTCACAGCAAGAGACTATATAGGCTTTCAAATTTCATATTTAACCTTTTCAGTCACTTAGCTTTTCTTTCTTTTTTTTTTTTCAACCTATAAGACAAGTTGTGTGCATATCTTAAAATAAACTGACACCAGCCTGGGAAAAGAAGCCCCAGAGGAGAGTCTCTCAGTGAGTGCAGTCTGCTGGGGGGGCTGTTGCCTGGCAACCGCAAACAGACCCTGTGGGGAAAATCTGGAAGAGTCTGGAGAACAGAGGCTTCCATGACTTCCAGAAGGAGGCAGATCATTGAGTCTTGAGGCTCAAAAGCAAGCTGAAAACAAATGTACCAGAGCTAACAGTTTATTATTTGGAAAAATGGTTAGAAGGTTAACTTATAGTAGTATGAAGAAAGCCACTTTGGGATTATTTGAAGTGTTCAAAATATAAAATATTTTAAGAGAAAAGCATTTTTTATTATTTCAGTCCTTTAGGGTAACACAGGCGAGAGCCCGTAATATTGACAGATGTCTCTTAGTGCCTGCTTAAAAATACATATAAAAGATTTGCAATTAGTATGTAGAATTATAACATGTAAACTGATCATTTCAAGGTCAATTACAACTTTGACCAACTTTTCATAATTTTCTCTGCTATTCCTTATGTAGTTAGGTCATTCTTTTACCCCCAAGAACATGGAGGTATCTTGGCTATAGCTCTATACCATTAATAAATCCAGAATGATTTTACATTTAGGGATCGTAAAGAGATTACTATATAAAGTTTTTTTGAATATTATATGAAACTCTGAGTTAAACACAAAATATAAAGCATCACATGAGGCATGACCCTGGCTTTATGCTACTATTTCCCCATAGCTTAGCCATGATGCACTCATTACATGATACTGCAGCAAACCTTGATTTCTGTGTTGCTACATTCAAATATCACAAATTCTTCTGCAGAGCAACATGTCTTTCCTCTTAGCCACTCTGTCATCAACCATACTTGAATTGTTTGCTGACCCACATAACACTTCAGGATGAGCTACAGAGATCTATTCTTTCTACTATCAGAATCACAATCATGGAGCTAAAATTATATATTAAATTTATAGAGAAAAAATAAACTTCACAGAGACCAACAAGTTTATCCATCACTTCAACGTTAAACATGTTAACTGGAAATACAATCTCATGATAGAGAAATGTATTTGTTGATTACAGTGAGGATTCAAACCTGGAAGCAGCCAGGCAGACTGTGAGAGCCGTTCCAAGGCTCACCTGTTTGAATTTAGTTTACATAGGTAGGAAGAGCAGGCCACTGATAGGAAAATTGCAGTTAGTCTTGACAGGGAATTAAGAGTAGCTCTAATTGTCTAAAACTATGCAGATGCCATGTATGCACAGAAGACAGCAGGGCAGGCTCCAAACTCTTTCTTCCCCAATGATGCATAGCGATGCAACAGGTGACACCCATGTTAGACCTTCTTTATCTCACTCCCCGGACACTAGTGTGAGTTGAAAGGCTGGTTTAGGCAGGTAGGCGTGTTCCTGTATAGGCTACAGGGGGAGAGCCTGTTCTGCTTTAAATCTATGCAGATGGCTCTGTTCTCGTGTCTGCTAGACAGGGAGGGAGGGGGCGGGGGCCCAACTGCCAGAACATTTTACAATATGTTCACAAGTGTGAAGGCTTAGTCTAGCTGTCTTCCTCATCGCCCTTCCTCTGGGTTCTGTGACTATGCACTCAGCAGTAAATAGAAAGTGCTCTAGCTGTCAATGTCATTAGCATCAGAGAACCATGGAGAGCCTGGGCTAAGGGGCTTATAGAGCACTTCCATGGGCACCGAAGTGTTTCCAGCTCCAGCATGCCCGGGTGCATCCTCAAAGCATGAAGAGATGGATTGAACGGTGCAGTTCAAAACCAGTCTCCCAGTAGCCTGCTACCCACAGATCACTGAAACGACAGACTATGGCAACCCCCCCCCCCGGAACGCTACGGCTTATCGTGCTGATGTGTAATTAATCTGCTGAGCAGTGACAGGACATGGCAGCAGAGAGCTTCCAAACCTTTTAATATCTGGCAAGCCAGCGCACGCTTGGGGAGTCCTGGGCCCATGCTTTGTTAGCATAACAGCCTGCAACAAGGCTTTAATCTGTGATTCCACATATGCTAAATAACTGTGCTTATTAAAAATCACAAAGGGACTTTGCTCAGCTCTCATCCAATCTCAGCAGCCCCGTGTAAGTGGAGCGACCGTCGGGCCCTGCAAGCCAGTGGGCGAGGGTGTGGGGGTGCATGTTCCCCGGGATGGCCAAGGCTTGGTCACAACTCAGGTGACAGCACCCCTGCCAATCTGTGACTGCCATGCACCTTGGACTTGCACTTAGGAAGGCTGGGAGGCAGGTGGAGCCCGGAGAGGATTTGAGCACTAGAGGCAGAATGCTAAGTGACTAAGGAATTCCAAAGAAATGAACAGATACAAGCAAAGAAAAACACAAACGAAGTCTTATAGGAGCCACGTTAGCATCTCCCAGATACTCTTGTGTGGGTGACATCAAAGATATTTTCACACGGCGTCACAAAGTGGTTGCTAAAATTAAGATGCAGCTGGTGGCCCCAACAGACCTCTGGTGATATTACAATTTGAGAGTAGTTACTGATAGAACTTACAAAGAATTCCAACTTTCCCCCAAATCTAATTACCTGAGAAAAGTTTTCTAAAATTATGAAATTATCTTAAAATGTGAAACTGGTGAGTCCGACAATTTATTTTCTTCAAAACATATTACTTTTTATTGCCCTAACGTTGCATATGATGCCGGGGCCCAGGTTCACACCTTTGTAGACATGTGTTCCCACACCACACACCTCACCACAGGCCCCATAATCCTACACCATGGGTCACTGAGAAAAACAATTTAGTTATGTGTCCCAATTAGGAACATGAAATCATTTTTCTCACAAGTAGGCTCAATTAAGACTTCCTATACTCCTACATTTCAAATATTGGAAATGTCTTTGAATGCTCTATTAAAATGTATTCTGTAAATATATTGATTGATAAGAAATCAAACAAACTATCATAATAAAGCTGCACTCAAGGGATTAAATATCAGATGTCTTTTCACAAAGTCTTTAGAATCATTGTTTCAGTGTAAATTTGAGGTTGTCCAGTCCCCCAGTACAGCGGCCCCTTCAGAGGACTGGCAGCTCTTCCTTTCACATGCTGGGATGCCCTGCCTTTCCCATGGGCATTATTTAGGCTCAGGAACTTTCACGAGCATACAGTTTTACGGGTTCTAAATGCTATTGATCCTGGGCCTCCCCGGTGGCGCAGCGGTTGAGCGCTGGGTTGCGAGGCTGCGCGCGGCCTCTGCGGCGCCGGTTCGATCCCCGGCTGCTCCCCGGCCACCAGAGGAGGGTCCCACATGGCGCGCAGACCTCTCCTGCCGCCCGCTGCTCCCCTCAGCAGTGTACTTTGGTCCTTCTGCCTGCTCTGCTCCCCGCTCTGGCTCTGGTGAATTCTCTCACCCTCCCGCGCTTCTGACTGTACCCAGTGCATGTATAAACAAAACAAACAAACAAACCAGCAAACAAATAAATAAAGCATGCCTCTATAAAAAAAAAAATAAATAAAAAATAAAAAAAAAAAAATATAAATGCTATTGATCCTGGTGCAGTCCTTAATAAAGACACCTCTTTTTTTTAAGATTTATTTATTTATGCATACAAGAGCTGGGGTACAGCCAGAGATGTGGGAGGTGAGAGGACTCACCAGAGACAGAGTGGGGAACAGAACAGGCAGATCTACTGAAATCCACTGCTGAGGGGAGCAGCAGGAGAGTCAGGAGAGGTCTGCTGCGCCATGTGGGTTGCTCCCTGGGCAGCCTGGGATTGAACTCGTGCTGCAGAGGCTGCGGATTGCTTCATAGTGAGGTGCTTAACCCCTTGCACCACCAGGGAGGTCCAAAAACACTTCTTTCTTAATAATGAATTTTCAATTCTTCAAAGTCCTGAAGTATTCGCAACAGCAGAGGAAACACAGTCCTATCATAAATAAGTAAACTGTGTGCTTCTCAAAAGATCAGTTCAGCAGCTCACTCATTTTTTTTCCTCAGCACTTAGAGTCTTTTATTTCCAAACTGTAAAATATACTCATTGCACATGTTACTTTCATTCCACACATGCGTAGTATTCCTATAGTGTGTATGTACATTCAGAGGTTATATAGTCATTTGTTGAATATTCTTTACAAATAATTTCATAAGGCAAAACTGTCAAAACTGTAAAATGATCCTATTCTCCTTCCTGTGCAGGCAGGAAGTCACCTCCTCTTGGCTGGGGCCTCTGCCCTTTGTATTCTGTCCAGCCCACATGGGACACCAGAGAAGCAATCTGGCTTTCCTTGGGACTGGAGGAGCCCACGCCGTGTCTTCCAGGGAGGCACAATAATGCCCTCGTCACTGTTGTTGTAGGTCCAGGTAAATGTGTCACTTGAGCTCTGTGGAAACACTTCTGAAAAGATCTAGAATCCAGAATTGAATGGTCCTGGGCTCCAAGGAGACAGATATGGCCTGTGGTTCAGCCACAGCAAGACTCTAGGCTTTAAGACACATTAACTGTCATCTCCCTTAACTTTTCTTAGATGGGCATTTTGGCTCTAAATTTCCTAAAACTATTTTAATCAAGATGCCCCGAAGCAGCTTTTGGTAAAGAAAGCGCAGCTTCACAAAGGCAGATCTTTTATCACTGCTTCTCTTCCCTTCCCCGCAGCCAGCCTTCTCCTCCAACATGTTTACCAAAGTCAGTGCCATAGCAATGGCTGAAAAATCGCCCTATTGAATGTCCCCCAACAACTACACTCTAGACACCTCAGAAGGTGCCAGATCACTGGAGAGCAAGTGAGCAATGCATGTTGACTTCAGGATTAAGCTGCCGAGAGCTTCCTCTTGGTGGAGAAGGTGGGAGGCACCGCAAACACTTACTGGGTGGGGCAAGTGTGGGGCCAGTGCTTTGTGGATTTCCTCGTTTAATCATTTTAACACCCCGACAGACTAAACACCGTTCCTGCTCCTGCTTCCTAGATGTGGGAAGTGAAACAGAGGAACCATGGGGGCATCGCCATGGCCGCTGGAGGTGGGACGTGAGCGCCATCACCCCCACCCACTGCCAGTGCCCCCTCGCCTGGCCCATCCCCAGCAGCGGCCTTGAGGGGAGCTGGGATTGTTCCTCTCCGGTCAGTGCATTGGCTGCGTTTTAAACGCCCACATTTCATATGAATTCATTTTAAGATTCTCCTATTTTTAGGTAACAGGATCTGCATATAATTTAACTATTGAATTAATTTTTGTTCTTCTATGTTTATAATCACACAACCTCCTAAACTGATGCTCTGTGACACCCCCAGAAAAAGCCCACTTTTCAGGTCTCCCTGGTTACTTGTCTTGTCAGAAAATTGTTCTCATTCATTTTTAGTTACTTCCCGCTGGCATCACAAGCCTCTCTATATTCTTGTGTATAAAATGGTCCTCAGGCGTAAGCAGAATGAGGATCACCTTGCACTGTGCTGGCAACAAAAGGAAAAGAAATTTGGACAATTTCTTCTGGAGTGAGTGTGCGTGGCTTCCTCTGTTAAGCCTTCCTGACCTCTGGTAAAATTAACTGCTCCCGATTTGGAGTGTCCAGGGTATCCCACATAACTCTATACATCACTACCCTCCTCAGTATTTTTACAAATCTATCTTTCTCCCAAGACAGTAACTACTTGCGAGAAAGAAAGGAAAAAGAACATGTTGTGTTTGCTTTTGTTTCCCCAGAATTAGGTACCATTGCTGATGTAGGCTAGATGCTGCCTACACTTCTCTAGGTTGACAAACCTAACCCTGGTAATAAAAATAAATTCATGAAAATTTTATCAAACTTTATACAAAATTCTAGATCATGCAGAAAAAATTGTTTGAATAGCAATGAAAATATATGACAACCTTTTAGAGAATTTATGGTACCGGATATTACATATTTTACAATGTGTTTTATGTTGGAATAATGAAAACAATGTGGGTTTGGAGGAGGGATAACCAGATGAGTGAAGCAGGACAGTGTCTAGAGATAACGTCCCAAAGTTAATATAATATAAACCAGGATTTATTTCAAATCAGGGAGAAATGTGTTTATTCAATAAATGTTGCAGAAAAAGTAAATGTGTAGAATTTTTGGGGGGGAGGGTAAAAGTAATTAGATTCATACAAAACTCTTCACACTAAGATAAAATCTATATGCATCAAATATTTTAAGTCAAACCATAAAAGAATTAGAAATGATGTTTTACAAATAATTATCTTGAATGTCAAGAAGAGTCTAAGAATAACAGCATCAAAGACATAATCCCATAAAGAAAACAATGCATTTCACCCATCAACATTTACAGTTTAAATAGTTCGAATTCACTATAGTAACTTTCAGGGCACAGGCATTAAAGAATCACTACCAAGCTCTCGCCAGCCACTGCGGCACAAGTTCTATCCCTGTCCAGGTCGCTGACTCACATGGCACAATAGACTTCTCCTACCTCGCCCGCTGCTCCCCTCAGCGGTGTGTTTCAGTAGATCCACCTGTTCTGCTCCCCACCCACTCTGGTGAATCCTCTCACTCCCTGCACCTCTGGCCTACACTCCAGTTCTTGAATGCATGAATAAATAAATCTTTAAAAAAAAAAAAAGACTTTCAAATTAAATTACTTCCCGATAAAAGTACCTACAACCTATATGATACTCAAAATATTATTACAAAAAAAGTTTAATCGTAAAGGAAATGGTCACAATCATGACGAATAAAGAATAAATTCCTCCTCGGGATCCTCGCTTTGGGAGCGGATCTTAACATGAGCTGCCATGTTTCCCCTCAATAATGGCCACAGTTTGAAGGCCTGGAAGTGCCGGGAGGCGAAGCCCTGGAGGAGCTGCCCTACTGTGTGGGGGCCAGTAGAACTTTCCAGAGGACCCCTAGGGGCTCTAGGGACTGGGTTCAGCAAGTGTGAAACACTTTAGCCACAGCGGCGCTTCTAAAATTATACTCGAAAAATGTGACCACACGAGTTGGCAGGCACACAGGGTGATCACAGGAGTGCTGCTTTTGTGGAGAGATGAGGAGCAGCTACGATGCTCATGTGCAGAGCGGAAGCAGGAGGAGCGGCCCCTGTCACACAATGACCAGGGGCCCCTCACTGATGAGGAAAGACTTAGGAAGCAAAAGTTTGTGTTACAAACTAACACGCAGGACACGATTCCATCAGAGCTGTGTGTGTCCACGTGAGTGCCAGGCACAGGTCTTGAGAACAGTCTAGAGATAATGTGCCCGCTGCGGAGGGTGGTTTTCTCCAGGAGTTTGTTTAAACAGGAATTTTACAAACATTTTCTTTATGCGAAACTACACTGGCTAATTTTTTTTCAGTCAACATTACATTCTTCCAATCAGAAGACGCAATGTTTATTATGGAAATAACAAAATCGATGAAAATGACGCATTCTATGTTTCTGTTGAACTTCTGGCATGACATTTAAAAATACGAGGTATTCAGGCAATCATCATGCGAGCACATGGTCCTGAGAGAAATAAAAATCAACAATAACACCTTTTCGAAGTCATTATGCTTATGCTCATAATGTTTCCTCCAGATCGGCTGGTAAAGAATTTTCTCTATGTCGCCATCATGTATTCTATAAAATGCAAATTGAATACATTTTTTATTTAAGGGAACTACAGATGTTACAGTTTGCTGCAGAGTTATTGTCAGAGCAGCTTTATCATGTGGATACTTTGGGTTATTTGTAGAAACGGCGATCAACTGCATGGGTATCATGGTGAACTCACTGCCATGCAGGACGCATAGCTTGTTCATTTTGGTGGAGGCCACGAGAGTTGGGGGCTGTCAAAGAGGGGCCTGCCAGGGAGATAAAAGGGAGGGGAGGGGGGGTGAGGAAGGAGAGAGGCACAGCTGAGCAGGGAGGCATGAACATCAGGGGCTGTATAATCACAGAGGCTGTTCCCAGCTATAAATCAGTGAACTAACATCATGGTTCAAAAATAAAATCCTGTGTGTGTAGAGCAGCCTGTGAGTTAGTCGCTTCAAGAACTGAGCTGCTAGGATTTCATGCCTGAACCTACGAATGTTTGTGTCGGACCCCCAGTAATCTTGCCAGTTGGAGGCCTTTCTCTTTGATAGGTCTGAAGCCTCAAAGCCACATTTGATGGAGAAAGTAATGGAGTGTCATTGTCCTTGGTTCTCTAAGTCAGGTTACTCAGGTAACCTTACTGACTTCTGCCCAACCCCACACAGTCTCTTTTTCTAAATAGAGAGGCTTCTAGAGCTTGGTGCTAACCGTCACCAAGAGCTTGGAGGGTTGCTTGGTTTTAGTTTGGGGGGGGGGGTTGGTTTGGTCTCTGAGGACCACCTGTGCTATTGGTGATAGAATTTTTAGAAGGTACTTCAGCTGGAAAGACCAGATGGAATCTCAGACTAAATCATATCCTCTGTCCTATGTTGCTCTATGATTTCTAAAGAACCATACTTTCAACCGTGCATGACGACGGGCATTAGCTGATGATAAATCTGACCTCGTAGTAACTGTGACTTTGCAGTGCCCCAGCTGACCCTCTGCTCCGGGCAGTCTTTCTGCAGTGTGTGTCCTCCTGGGGCCTACCCATCACAGGGTCCTCTAGTCCCCTACCTAGTCCCCTCTAGTGCCCGACCCCATGGTGGTGCACCTCGGTAACAGTCCTGCTGACTCAGCTTATCCCCTAACAGTAAATAAACCCAAAGAAACGCCTCAAGCTCAATGCCAGTGAAAGCTACTCGTGTCCCTACTGGCATGTGTCTGTTCCTCTCGAGCCCGCGTTGCCCTGCTCCCCTCCCAGCCATCTGAGGTGTCCTCTCGTCACTAAAGCATGTGGCTGAACCAACATAGTTAGCAGTGAACACATTTAAAACATTGTTCAACCAGGAAAGTGTCCAAGTTTAAGTGCATGCCTTAAAATAAGCAATGCTATTCACTATCTAGCACTTCACTGGAACGGATTCTCTAAAGGGTCGTCACATAGTGGACCTCATGCTAAGTGATGCGAGATTTTGTTGCTTAACATAAACAGCTAATGACATAATCATTGTGAAGATTGGTGTGTTTTTAATGAAAGAGTAGATGCACATGGAGAAATGAGGATAAGAAATTAACAAATTTGATAACTCCATGGACAAATGGCAATTCTGGGCTCCAGGAACATATAGGCATCACAGAATAAAGCAGGAAAACCCTCAGATACTGCCAGGCATGGGACCCTCACAGAGTAGCTTTCATCTTTGAAACTCAAAGTTTTATTAAGTCCTGAAGCCCTGCAAATGCTCAGTGAAATTTTAAGAATGATGCACAATCTTTGATTCACAAATGCAGAACTGGAAATGAACAGAAGTTAATTAACATGCATAGAGGAACAGAAGGCGTTTCAGACAGACTCCCTAAATCTCAGTCGGCACGCCTCAAACTGCTCTGCCTATAGCTGCAGTCGGCTCAATTACCCTTCAGAAGCCACGCGTCCTCGCGTCGTCTCAGTGCACACCTCATGGAGTCACCCTGTCTCCAACCCTTCCAATATTTTCAGAATTTAATGGCAAAAGAGTCAGGGGCCCGGGGTTCCAGCAAGGCTGGCGGGAAGGACATGGCAGGAAGAGAAGAGGGAGGCGCATCTTCAGACGGGGTCAGCCCTTCGTGGCAGGCCCAGATAACAGAGTCGCCGATGAAGCTGGGATTTCAATCAGCCGCTAAGCAGACTCCCACCGAGGCACAAACTGGGGAAACGTGAACAGAGAAGACAGACGACAACCATATGGCTGCTCTTAACGACCCAATAAATACTAGAAAAGCGTGGCGCTGCTAATCACTTCTAAACTAAAATCTCATTTGGATGTGGTGTTTCCAGCTTTAAGGAAGACAAAATGTCAATTCTCATTTACCTTTATTCACACATTGCTGGGGAGCCAAGGACCATAAGCGGAATCACACCAAAATAGTCATGTCTTTGCTCCCTTCCAGGCTTCCTCTGTCCTTGTTCCTACCCAGCCCCGGTGCCAGCCGGCCCCACGGCCACTGCGGCCTTCACCACCCGGGCCTCGGCCTGGTGAGAGGCCTCTCTTCCTGGCCGGGCCCTCTCTGGCCAGCCCACACACAGAGGGGTGACAGGTGCTCACGGGAGCCTGCCCTGCTCCTGCTTCTCAGTCACCAGCTCCCGACCTTCCCGGGGCGCCCTCCTGCAGCCGCACGCTGGCACGTCCCCCTGCTTGCGCCCCCCACACCCCGGCGCAGGGTCCTCAGAACATCCTGCCCCGTCTCTGTCGTCTCTCAGGCAAGCCCAAGGTCACCAGACGGTCCCTCTGCACACGCAGAGCAGCGGACGCTGCCCGGACACTGGGAGCGCGGGCAGGTGGAGGCCACGCGCCACGGGCCCTGCGGGTCCTGCTCCCGCATCCACTCGCAACGCGGTCATCGCCCCAGAGCCCTCACCAGGGCCACCTCCACAAAGCCTTCTTGTAGCACCCCGGGGTGGGAACTTCTTTCTCCCAACCCCACCGAGCGCTTCTCGGGCTGTCTCGGGGCCTTCGGGCTGGGCATTTTGTCCTCTCTGTGCCCTCTCCTCCCGCCGGGCCCTCCCAGGACCTTCACGCTCCCCGTGCGGCCTCGGGTCACGGGAGGGGCCGTCACCTGCCTCCCTACATGAAATTTTCCCAAACTGTGAGCGGCAAGGAAAGATGCACCTGCTACGGGTCCCCCTTGGCTGCAGAGGCCGGATGCATCACCTGTGTGACGCCTGCTGCCCCGACCAGCGCTCGAGGTCAGTCCTTGCTTTCTGCAGTGACTAACGCAGCCAATAGTCATCGATTATGAATGTGAGCTCTATGTCCTGCAGACACGTTTTATGTATTTTCCTTTCCAATCTTTAAACAGAAAGGTTTTCACTTTATTTCCTGCAAACACTCCTGCCAGAGGGTCAGCAGAGCCCGCTGTCCGGTTCTCTGAGCGCAGAGGAGAGTGGTTCCTCCTCACTTCTGGAAATTCAGATTTGAGGATCCCAAAGTCATTTTCTCTTCCAAGACATTAGTGGAAGCCAGTGTTTTGCCACTCGTGGGTCAACAGCCTATGAAATTCTTGGTTTTGCTTTTATCCTCCATATGCTCACATTGTCCTTTCAAAGCTCAATTTTTTTTTTTCATGTTCTTGACATGGGTGTTAACCGCGCTCCACGCAGTTTATGAGGGAGAAAAATGAGCAATTACTTGCTGCTGACTTAGGAATTTACAAATGTATAAAACAACCACACTTGAAAGCGATCCTGTGAGCTATTTGTTTTGTTTTGTTTTGGAAGTCTAAAAGTAACGCTCAGATTTGGTAACCAGCTTTAAGTAGTTTTTGCAGCACACATCTTAAAAGCTAAATTTTGTCGTGACCCTTGATAGCTTCTTGAGAGCGAGCTTGACCTGAATAAGAGATGATGGGCCTTAATGACCGCTGTCGCCGTGATGAAGTGCGCGTCCCCAAGAGCCATCCATCACCTGCTTGGAGGATCAAGAGGGCTATTTCCCAGCCGAGAAGCAGGCCTCATTCTCTTGGCCCATTACTCTCGCATCTCCTCTCTATCCTCCTCACTCCATTAGCCTCCCGGGTATCTGCAGGGAGACTCACAGACTGACCTCCAGCCCTGACCGCTCCATCTACCCATCCTGGTTGAAACTTTCTGTGCTGCTTACAGCTGTATTTATCTGTTTTTGCACCAATTCTCAGAATTTCATTTGTAAATCTATTTAAATGATCTTTTCTATCCACTGCTATCTGTTCTGGTAGATTACAATATCTTCTCCCCTAATCTAAGACCCTGTGGTCTAGAAGAACTCCCTTTTCTGATTCCTGATAGAGCCTTGTTCCTTGCTTGCCTGCAGCCCTTGTCTAAAGCCAAAGCATGACGTTCACTGCCACCCCCACACTCCTAGCGGGTCTTAAGCTCATTCCACAAAAAGATGGAAAATGAAGAAGTCTCTTGGGGAGGCTTCTGGGGATAACCAACAGGCTCAGAATTGCTTGTGTCTTGGTGTGGTGTTGTGCGTGTTTTTCTTCTACTGTATAAAAAAGGCAAATTATAGCACAGAGAATTATAGATCATCAAGTGAAAAAAAAAAAAAGAAACAACTTATAATGTTCAGAGACCTGGAGTTTCCTTGGAATTGAGAAGGCAAGAACTATTTCTGATATTCAAAATATGTAGTATGGAAACTGCTCATTGGCTTGAAAAGTGGAATCATAAATGAAGCCGAGGTCAAGCTGGCGGGTCTGCGGTGGGGATTCTGGTTGTCCTGTGTGTGTAGGTTTCCTGCCACACAGCACTGGGCTCTGGGCTCTGGGCTCCTCACCTAGGAGGCTGATATTTCCATGTAATAGTGCACAGGAATCTTTAGCAACACCACGAAGAACATGCCTGTTGACTTAATTTTCTACTAGGTTATAAAAAAGCTGGAAAGTTGACTTGGATTGAGTCCAGGCTTCAGAGCCTCACAAAGACACACCTAATTTCTATAAAACTCTCAATCCCTTTAACACTTAAAAATTCACACCATTTTCTTCACTGTAGACTAATGTTTTATCTATAACTTTTAAAAATTTTTCTTTAAATTTTCAAAATTTTAACTGACCCTGTCCGTAAATATATTCTAATTTTTACCTTAATTTTTAAAAAATGACATTTCTTCTTACCAAGTACACAAACCTTGGTTTAGAATGAACTGTCCTTGAGTCCGAATACTTGACCGGTTTTTGAAAAATGCAATGAGAAGTTTCTAGTTTGTCACCCAAATTGCATGTCAGGCAATCGAGAACATGTTTGTCCTGCTTAGAGACCATTCCATCACAATCTGAGTTTGACTTCAGACCTTTCACAGCTCAATTTTAGTTAGAATGAAGAAAAGACGACAGCAGGGCACAGTGCAAAGGCAGAGAGACCATTTCTCTTGGACCAGCACAGGCAGAACGAGAGGCCGTGTGTGTCTTCTGCTTTGCTCCTGTTTTCCCATCCACCCTCCACACTCAGCGGCCCTCTGGGCCACCCGGGGGCCTGGGAGCCGCACAGGCTGTCATTGTCTCAATTCGTCCTTGGAGGTGTCTGTGGCGGCGCTGGTGACTGTGTTGGACAGGGGAGCAGTCCACGCTTCCCTGCTGCAAGTAAAGTCTGTCTTGGGTGGCCAGCTGAGGGAGGCTCAGCCAACCTGACATCTTTTCTCAAAAGCAAACACAAAGCCCGCCTTCCATTATTCTCAGATACTGGAAAAAATAAGAGCAGATAGTCTGTCTTAGGAAAACATCCCGAGAAATTGAGTCTTGTGATGTGAGATTCTAATCAAGGCAAAAACAACCGAAAGAAATACGGATCCCCTATGAGGATAGTAATTTGATCAAACTAAAACATTAATAAGAAAATCTGGGAACATAAAATATGCAAATGCCCTATAAATAAAAATTGTTCATTATTAGGTGACTCTTATTTACTATTCATTTTTTTTCCTAGTCAACATCTCCCCAGAAGATGAAATCAGAGACAGAGACTATGAATATTAACTTTCATTGAAAGTAATGTTCCAGTTGACATACACTGAGCCCAACTCAGGAAAATGCAAGAAATAAATTGCATGTTGAGAAAGATGAAAACTCCATTTATTACATCGAGTTTAATAATTATGTTATTTATTATTGTTCAGGGGATAGCTTTAGTATCTAATTTCACTTGAAATAAATCTTGGAGCTATTTTAAGATGTCCTCGACTGTTTCTGATAAAAAAGGTTCCATCTGAAGGAGCTCAGCTCTCCTCAAAATCAAATAATCTAAAACAAAAAGTATTATTTTACATGTGATTTCAGGACTCTATTAGGTCTCAAAAATATAAAACAAAATGTGTGTCATTGGCTGCTAAGTGGTAAAGCCAACACCCCCTTCGGGAATAAAACTGTCGGCCGGGTCAGG
The DNA here is from genome assembly GCF_964194135.1 of Talpa europaea. NCBI lineage: Eukaryota > Metazoa > Chordata > Mammalia > Eulipotyphla > Talpidae > Talpa > Talpa europaea. Next base: position 3,174,604 of record NC_140068.1, on the reverse strand, counting down.
TCATACGTTGCTTTTACACGGGGCTGCACGGCCGTGACCCCTGGGATGCAGGGAGCATAGAGTGGTCCTGCAAGGGGCGCGGGCCAGCCTCACTCTTGGGGAGTTGAAATCTGTCAGCAGTTGAAGGGGGCCTGCCCCACCCCGAGGATGTGGCAGTGTCCCCCGAGTGTCAGCAGGCTGCGCCCCCCAAGTGCCTGCAGGTGGTGTCCCCCGAGTGTCTGCAGGCGGCACCCCTGAGTGTCGGTAGGTGGGGTCCCCCGAGTATCAGCTGGCGGCGCCCCCAGTGAATCGACAGGCAGTGCTCCCCGAGTGTCCGCAGCCTCTGCCCGAGCGGGCCCTGCGCAGAGCCCTGGCGGGACCCCTGCTGCTGCGCCAGGGCCTCCCCCCGGGCCTGCGCTGGGGTTTTCATGTGCCATCTCCTGCTTTCATGGAGATTGTTGCTGACATCGCCTTTTTATAGTTTCTTTGGGGTGTTGTTAGCAGCAGACGAGCTGCACGTACATAAATGAGCCCAGTCTCGGCAAGCAGCGGGAGTCCAGGCTGCGTGAAGATAGGGGAGACTCACCCCAAGAGCCCTCAGGCCTTTCGGTTCCTTCCTCCGCCCTGCACACCCCGCGCCCAGGACCCGGGACCTGTGTTCCATCCCTGCATCGAACTGCAGCGCCGGTTCGATCCCCGCTGGCCTCGCAGAAACCCACATGGTGGGCAGACCTGTCCTGCCGCGCCCGCTGCTCCCCTCAGCAGTGTACTTCGTCAGTCTGCCTGTTCTGTTCCCCGCTCTGTCTCTGGAGAATACTCTCACCCTCCCACACCTCTGCCCTGTACCCCGGTTCTTGTATAAATAAATAATAATAAATCTTTAAAAAAAAAATCACTCATCAGGAACACTTTCTTTTGCACACATGTTAAGTGTGCTCTGTTTTCTCCCTGATGACTTCGACTTCTATCTTCAACTTCAACCTCTCTAGCCTAATCAGGACAACTTGCTTCCATTTGTGATTTTTCTGAATGTTAGTTCCGGCTCGTGAAAGTTTACCTGGGGGCACTGTTTGAGGACCCATTTGAAAGCATCAGCCTCCTGTGAGGATCCCGTCTCAGGCCAGGCCCTGTACTACCAGCATCGCTAGATTAAACCATCCCCAGCACCGACTCGGGACCTCAGGTACCACCACAGAAAGCCTCGAGCTCAGGTACCGACGCACTGTGCTTACACATCTTAGCATAACACTGCCCCTCAGCCTGGAAGACATACGCGTGCAGACATGGATATACACGTGTACACACTACATATCATACAAAACATGCATTCTATTGTTGCTAAAGCTAATTTTGTCTGCATACTATGCAGACTATAACATAGACATATTCCATGTGTACACATGTATCTGTAACAACACTCAAGGGCTCTGCATGTGACATCCAGGCTTGAATGTCACACCGTCCTCACTTTTCCCCAGGCCTTCTCTAAGATTTGCAGTAACAAAGCGCTGTTCATGGCCCCAGCCCTGGTCTGATGAGGACGATGGCTGCTGCTGCTCCTGTGTCTCTGCATCCTGGGATTACCCAGCAGACAGGGAGCGGCACCTCAGCAGACCCTCACCCACTGCCTCGGAAGGCGTGCCCCTTGGAGGAGAGGTGAGCTGTGAGCTAGCCCTGGCGTCTGTGTTTGTGCCCTCACACCTTTCCAGCTCAGGAGAGAGGTACAATCAGATTGGGATGGACCCAGGGATTTTCAAGGTAAAAAGTTTAACATACAAATTACAAAATGATCATAATAACACAATTATTTTTAAGGTGACTTCAGCATTTAGGATGTCTTTCAAGAAACACCTGCTCTCTATGAAACCGGAGGCCTGTGTTTGCAAGAGAAAGAGATAGCGAGACCCCAGACAGCACTCGGCTGCAGACCGGCTGTGCTCACCACCTTCTGGAGCCATCCCCTAGGTCAGAAAACCACTCTGGTGGTGCAAGGGGTTAAGACGCAGCACTATGAAGCTAACACAGCCCCTGCAGCACGAGTTCCATCCCTGACCAGGGAGCTACCTACATGGCGCAGCAGACCTCTCCTGCCTCCCTGCTGCTCCCCTCAGCAGATCTGCCTGTTCTGCTCCCTACGCTGCCTCTGGTGAATCCTCTCATCCCCCACACCTCTGGCCTGTACCCCAGTTCTTGTATGCATAAATAAATAAATCTCTAAGAAAAAAAAAGAAAACTGCTAAAGGTGCAAAGGGGTAAAGCGAAGGAGGCCTGTGAGTATCTTGGGGTGTAAACCATAAACCATCACAGCAGAGGGGCTCACAGGCGAGGACACACTGGGATTGCTGGGAAAATCACAAACACGTTTGAACCTTATGGCACTTGAGGCGATTAATATCAGGTGGAAGAAAAGTCAGGCTGCATCTCTCTCACTCATTTCCAGCAACTACGGGGACACCATTGCTTCCGCGTTATAAAAAGAACGTCCAGGCACTTACCGCTCTGGTCCCCGGGCAGCCTGGAGACTGGCACTGCCCGCTCATCCGGTTTGGGACTAAGACATCTTCCCAGCACGAGGGACCCTTTGAGAAAACAAGACAAAACACATCCTTTGGTACAAATGGTAATACACAGGCATTCCCTGGCACATTCCTAGAATCTACTTAATTTGCATTACACAACGATAATGAAGAGAATGGGGCTCAGTGTTTCCAAAGGATGGTCCACAGATCCCGGGGTTCATGGCAACTGCACAGGGGGCTCAGAAGCCAAGGCTGTTTCCTAGGTCTGCGCAAAGGATGCCCAGCACGTCCGGGCAGAAAGGGGGCAGCAGCAGGCCTGCCACGCTCTGCAGGGCCATGATGCCGTCTCAGAGCTGGCACCCAACACCCACAGTGCCATGGCGGGGAGACGACTGGCGTGGGCTGAGACAGCTCCACGCTTTCCTGGAAACCTGCTGGGGAGGGGCCCCTGCGCCTGCATGGCCATGGGAGGCTGTGGGCTCAAGCGGGGCGGGGTGGGGGGGAGGAGCTGGAGCCGCAAGACGGGGTGGGGGGTGTTAAATTTCCATAAACAGAAGATCTCAAAATCTTCTAGAGAGAAGGGTCAGGTCACTTACTTGGAGGCCAACATCAGAATAGAATTTAAAGCAGGAGCCACGCCCTCACAGATCGCAGGGACAGAGTTTCCGCCTCAACTTCTCCAGCCTAATCCGCGACTAAGCGATTTTGAGACTTGTGGGGCGGCAGCATTTACTGAGCATTACTGGGGAGGCCTCCGAGTTCAGGAGAATGTGCGACAGCCCAGGGGATGCCCCGAGTGGCCAGCCGGGCCTCGCCCACAGCGGGCCACCTGGAGGGTTGGGTGGCATCTCCAGCCTTGGGGGCAGGGAGGCAGTGTCCGGTTATGGGGTGTGTCCAGGGGGAGAGGAAGGCCAGGCAAAGGGGGAGCAGCTGTGGAGTTCACTACCAAGGGCACCGTGGCCACAGCAGAGGACTCGGTCAGGAGCAAAACTGGTCAGAGCCCTCGGGACTAGGACCACCCACTCCAGGGTCCAGACCAAGTGACCACGTGGCCACCTTGCTGCAGAAACTAGTGACAAAGCGGACGGTACAAGGGTCCCTCACAGGCCAGGGAGCATTCACCCCTCTCCCTCCTTCATCAACACACACGTCACACGCTCACACCATCACATCAACACACACCCCAGTCCCTAAACACACCTGTTCATACACACACACACACACACACACACAATTTCAGAGAAAACCTGGGGGAGGGAGAGAGGAAATCCAGAAGACTAAAGATGTACCTTAAAGAGGCTACCTGAACCTGGAAGAGCCAGAGTTTGCATCCACAGCCCACACGACCAGAAGTCCTGGTTACACTGGGAGCCAACCGCGGGCACAGACGGGCGCCCCAGAACCGGCAGAGCAGCTCCCCCACTGGGCCTAGGTGGGGCCTGGGCATCTGCATTTTGGGACCGGCCCCCATTCCGTTGCTGATCCCGACCCAGGGGATCTTATGTGTCTTATGCGCCTCCACGGCCACCACCTTCTCGCTCTGGGAGTCTGGGGGGGGGGGCGTCTAGAAAGTGCTAGGCACAGGGTGTCTGGGTGCCCAGTCCCCAGGAAAGCCCTGGTCACCGAATCAGAGTGTCTCTGCCGTCACCCGGCAGCGCCTTGCTGGGGGACAAGTGTACCCCATGTGACTCTGCCCAGAGTCAGAGTCGTGGTTCCCCAGGCTTCGCACCTGGCGCTCCGCCCTCTGTCCTCTCGGGGTAAACCCTCAGCTGCATGTGACTCTACCCTGAGCCTCCAAGTCCCAAGCCAGTCACTGGGCCTAGACATGCCAGGCGGTCTCGGGGACCTGGGCTCAATGGCCTGTGACTATTGACCGTGTCCTCCCAGCGCTCTGGCTCGTGACCATGAGCACGTCAGTTACGGAGGGTCAGAAGTTTCGTTTCTTTGAACACCCAGGTGTAGTGAGTCAGAACACTATAAACACTTGGTTTTCTTTCTCTCTTTAAAATCATTTATGAGGTGATGTTAATTTACAACACTGTGTAAGTTTCAGGGGTACAGGCTCCTGTCTCTACAAACGAGTATTCTTGAACCACACTCACCACCAAACCACCAAACCACCGAAAATTTCCCCTTCCCCTCTTTGGTCCCCAACTCCCACCCTCCCCTTCTTACATCCTGGGTTCTGCTGTCAGATTTCAAAGGTTTGCTTTGGTTTGCTTTTTATATTACACATATGAGTGAAATCATGTGGTATTTGTCTTTCTCCTTCTGACTTATTTTGCTTAACATAATCTCTTCCAGTTCTACTCATGTGGCCACAAATGGCAGGATTTCATTTTCACAGCTGAGTAGTATTCCACCGAGCACACAGACCGCGTCCTCTTGATCCGCATCCTCCTGATCCGCTCCTCTGTCCTCGGGCACTTAGGCTGTCCCATAACCTGGCTGTTGCCAGTAGTGCTGAGTGAATGTGGGGTCACTCGCGTGATTAGCAGCCTTATAGTCACACTATTGACAATGGACAAGTTTTAATTATGACTGTGTAACCGAATACGTGTGTTATTCAGCTTGGACAAAATACAAGCAAAAGTGCCAGTGTTAAGGACGGGGGAGGTCAAAGCAGAGCTGGAGGGAGGAGGGGGGACAGGGCCCCCAGTCATCTTCCCCAGAACTGCTTTGATCGCAAGGCCATGCATGTATTTTATTTTAAACATATGCATCTATGCAGTTGCTAGAAGTTGTGAGAGTATTCAAGCACAAGAGATGCAGAGAGGTTGCGAATCCTGATCCCATTCGTCAGCCTCACTGTTCTAATTAAAGTGAGAAACTCAGTGCTAGAAGGCTGCTGCCACGTCATCCTTCAGTCCCACACTGATGTCCCAGAGGGCACTTCTGGGGTTTTTGTTGCTGTTTTTCTGTTTGTTTCTCAGGCCTCTGTTTCTCCAGAGGCAACGGCGTGTTCTAGCTCAGGGATCCAGCCACTCCAGATGCTGTCATTTTGAGATATGTAGGAAAATGGGGAGCCTAATGTGTGGCCCGGCTCTAGCAATCTCGCACAGCTTATGAAAATGGGGGGCAACTAATATTATCATTCTTGGCATCATAGAGCCTCTCTTGGTTCACTTTCCTTTGACCTCCTTCTTCAGCCCCGGCATGAAAGAAACCCTCGTCACTGCGGATGGCCACTCACCCCACAGGGAGGTGCTGTCCTGCTCTGTCATGGCGGGAGCTGTTTCTCCTGGGGCTGGGCCAGGAAGCCCGGGCCCACCTTCCGCATACTCGGAGGGAACATGGGCTGGGGGAAGGGACATGGGTTATGGGGAGGCAGGGCCACTTGCATGTCACCACTCAGAGTGCGGTTTCCTGCCTCAAAGTCTAGGCTGAAAGGAAATTCTCTGTGTATATCACAGATGCTTATTTTTCACGCCTTGATTTTCCAGAGTCCAAAAAGCAACTAAAACATTTACATAAGGATTCCTATAATCGTCACTACTTTATCTGACAAATCCGTGTGTTGTACAAGGAAATTAGAGAAACTCATTCATAATTTTCTTCTTGATCTGAAACCACAACACAATTACATGTATAATATAACTGGAGAAAATTCTGTTGGCTAGGGAGTCTGACATGATGAAATGGAAGTGCTGGTTTTTCCGTGCTACGCATCTGTTAAGTATTAAATGCTCCTGGGAGAATGACCCAGAAGATAAACAAGTGTCCCATGAATTCCCGCCATGACAAAGCAGGTTTAACTTTGCTCCTTTCTACTTTCAGAAGCTGCAACCTGTTAACTGGGTGATCACTGCATACTGCGGTTTACCAGGCACATGGCTGAAGAGTTTACAGGGGAGTCTTTATGCAGGAGCTGCCAGTTCTGCAGACTGTAAGATCCAAAGGACTGAAAACCACATGCAGAAGAAGGAGCTCTGGATGAGAACACAGCCAGGGAAGAGTCCAGAAGTGATATGTCTCATCTCTCAAGTCTAGAGAATTATAGTAAGAATTCGGAAAACTTGCAGTCAGAGCAGTGTGAAGTGTGTGTGTCAATAGAAAAATCACTCGACTGTGTTTTAGAAAACTTTCTCCTCTTTTGCCCAGAAATGGTAACAGTCAAGAAAAGCACAATTTTTTTTTTTTTGAGCATCTGCATCCCAGGAGAGCTCAGGATGACCCACTGACCAGTCAGCCCCTGTTTCTAAACCCCCGATGAGCTAAGCATGGCTTTGCCGTCCTAAATGATTGGAAAGCATATGAGGAAGAGTATTTTACAGCCCATGGTGCACATGATACTGCTATCCACAGCCACGTTAATGCCGGTGCAGTTTCCACCACGTGCACAGACTTGCATCCTCATAGAAGACCCGGCTCCAGAGCCAGGATATGCACCCCCTGACCCTTTACAGAACAGTTTAGCAACCCTTGATCCATAGTAAATGGTTTTCATTGAAAAATCACTTTATAAAAAAATATCATGGCAGCATTTTAGTGACCAAATAATCCCATTAGTTCGTAGGAGTAGCTAGTCCTGGGTCTTAAGGGATAAGCCATTTCAGTTAAAACCTTCGAGCTGCCAGCCAGGAGTTTGTGCAGGCACTTCCGGGACCCAGGGATTCCGGGGGTTTGAATCGGTAGGAGAGTGGAAACCAACAGCAAGTCATGACATGTGGGATTTATTCTAATATGACCACCAAATGAAAACCTGAAATAAAATATGAATTAAATCCAATTATATGATACATGTCAATCAGAAAAGTGATTCAGTGGTGTGAAAAGTAGTTATTATTATCTATAACCTTATATAAAGATCTATAAAAATGGTTGTTAAAATGTAATTCTTAGGGCCTACCTGGGGGCACAAGGGGTTAAGCACCGCACTATGAAGCAATCTGCAGCCTCTGCAGCACGAGTTCAATCCCCAGCCGGCCAGGGAGCAACCCACATGGTGCAGCAGACCTCTCCTGTTTCGCATGATGCTCCCCTCAGCAATGTATTTCAGTAGATCTGCATGTTCTGCTCCCTCACTCTGTCTCTAGTGAATACTCTCACCCACCGCATCTCTGGCTTGTACCCAGCTCTTGTATGCATAAATAAATAAATCTTTAAAAAAAATGTAATTCTTAAAAATTCTAGAACTAATCCACCAGTCATTTGGGCTATGTCTTGCCATGTCGAGTCAAATGGAAAACTGAAGTATTTAACTGGTTAGTTCTTACCTAAATATCACTCTGTCAAAGTCCGGACATGATATTTTAAAACAAAGAGGCTTTTTTCCCTTCAATTATCTAAATAAATTCTATAATCGGCTTTAAAAAATGACAAATTCTGCTTTCTAAAATGTCATATATGCTATGTTATGTTCCTGTATATTGTATATCCATTACTATATATAAATGTTATTTTAAAATCTTGAAATTTATGGTTTTTGCAAAGGGTTATTTTACCAGGTACCTCAAGCTATTATCAAATGGCATTAAAATTGGTCCCTTGAATGATTCCACAAACATGTAAGTCATAAAATTCATTTTAAGGGGCTAAAATAATTGTGAAAAGGTATTTGTGACAATACAACGGGTGCATAGCAAGATGACAGCACAAATAAATGGTGGTTAGTTCTAGAATTTTAAAGAATTCACAAACAGCTCCACTTAGAGGTTCAGTTCTTCATCCTATCTTTTCCTATCTGTCTGCAACAAAATGATATAGAAAAGTAGTTTCAAAGTTGCCACACCTGCTGATCCCCATGCCAAGTATTGGAGAGAGATAAAACCACTGGAATACACAAATACTGCCGGTACAAATATAAACTGGCTAATAACTTTGGGAATCTATCAGGCATTTTTTAACAAGGTAAAACATATAGCTAACATATGACTCGGTTATTCCACAATTAGACATTTTACTAAGCTAAATGAAAACAGTAGTCCACTCAGAGAATTATATGTGGATGCTCACAGCAATTTTATTTATAGCCCCCAACTGAGACCACTCTGACACTCTAAACTTGAATGGAAAAATAAATTTCAGTATATCCATGCAAAGGACTCCTACTCAGTTATCAACAGTATTACTACACTACTTATAAATGCAGCAATGTGAATGATTGTCAAAATGATCTAAGTGAAGGAATCCAAACATGAATTAGACTGTGATACATTATTTCCTTTATATAAAAACAAACAAATAAACATATAGTGGCTAAAATAGGTCCCTGGTAGTTTTGGGGTATTGACAGACTGTGGGAAGATCCACATAAGAGCAGGAGGCTTACCCTCCAAATTCACATGCCACATTCCTAACCCCCTGCAGAATGTGTCTGTATTTGGAGATAGGATTGTTAAAGGGGTAATTAAGTTAAAATGAGGTCATAATGGTGAGCCCAAATCCCGTTATTTCTGGTGTGTTTTTAAGAAGCAGAGATCATCGGGTCACAGCCACACAGAGAAAAGACCATGTAAAGGCACAGAAGACAACCATCTACAAGCCAAGGCAACAGGTCTCAGAGGAAAAACAACTTGATGACACTTTGACCTTGAACTTCTAGTCTCCAGAATTGTCAGTAAATACATTTCTGTTCTTTGAACCACCAATTGGTGGTACTTTTTAGGGCACTTCCAGTAAATTAAAATAGGGTTATGGAAATGTTCTCTATCTTGATTGGGGTGATGGTTCTGTGGGATTATATATTTGCCAGTACTCATCCATTTGTACCCTTTAAATGGATGCAGTCTGTTATACACAAATTATTTCTCAATAATGTATATAAGGAGAAAACTGAGAAGTTGCCAATGCAATTTATGAGGGGAGTAAAAATCTTTGCATTAAATGGTGCTTGAACTCTAAATCCCTTCCTCACTCCATAGAGTTTCTAGAGAAAAAAAAAAAACAAGGACATCTTACCACCTCATAACAAGTAGAACTTTTTTACAAGGACACAGAAACTTGAACCATGAATGAAGAAATCCAATGAAAATTAAAATCTTCTGCTCATCAAAAGATACTATTAAACATGTGATATAAGTTACAAACTGGGGAAATACTTGTAAATACACGTATCAGCCAAATAATTCAACCCCAGAATATATAACTCATCAACAGAATATATAAAGAACTTTTAACTGTATAGACAAATAACCCAATTCAATATACACGAAGAACTTGGACAGATTATTCAAAAAGATAATCAAATGACAACTGATCATATAAAAAGATGGTCAACATCATTAATAATCAGGAAAATTCAAATTAAAATCACAAATACAATATCACTCCATTTTATATTTTAGCTACTATGATGGTTAAAAGTAAGAAGACTGATAAAAACTAAATGTTAGTGAAAAGATTAATCTGTGGCAATAGACATCAACAGGTGGTTGTATTTGGGGTAAGTGTTGACTGGACAGAGGTCTGAGGGAACTAACTGGAAGTGCTCAAGTGTGAATGAGGAGCAGCAAATACTGGAATGGTAACGGTTTACATTTCTCTAGGAACTACTGTATGTGTCGGGCAGGACAAGTGGAAATCACAGCCAATAGGGTTTAAAGAATTTTACTAAGCTGTGGACTGAAACTATTTACATTTTTAAAAAGACATCTTACTTCTTCAGTGATTTCCCCTCATAACCTTCCATGGCAATAGTCTACGACACTTAATCTAGGATAATCCAAGCCAGTGTCACACAAAATGGAAGATTCCACCAGTAATATTTTATTCTGAAATACAGGGATGTCCTTACTAATTCAAAACTGCTGTTTCATCACTGAATTAGATGAGTAACATATATTTTGATAACCCTCCTCCCGCTCTCAGCTCCGTACTATCTCCTTCCTCTTCCTACTCTCCCTCCTCCTCCTTGATGTGCCATCAGCAGCCTCGTGGATATTAGAGTATATTTAACATTTATTTCTACTATCTTGTAAGCAAGGAAATTAGTAAGTAAATTTATAAAATTTTAAAGCAAACACATAGTTAAGATTTTTTATGATAAAAGTGTGTGGACTCTTCCTATCAGTATTTTACATTCCTGCTTGTTATCTCCTGTTTCTTTGGTAGATGTTGCCAGAATTTTGCTGTTCATTTTTCTTTTCAAGCATTATGACTGACAGGTCTGTCCATACACATTATTTCATTGATTACCCTAGAAACCACACAAGAGACTATACTGTACATACTAACTACATATTTAGAGGCTTAAAACAACCCCCTGTGTGCTCTCACAATCCCTGCTGTCTAGGAGCTTGGGGATGAATTAACTGGGCACTCTGTGCTCAGGGCCTCTCAGGCTGGCTGGGCTACCCTCTCATTCAAAAGGCTTGACCAGAGAGGCATCAAGTTCTCTCAGGTTGCTGTCAGAGTTAATTTCCTTGTGGCTGTGGTCAGCACTCTGTTGCCTGTAGGGTGAAGGCCTCGGACAGGGCTGCCTTACTTTGGCTGCTACTTCATCAGCCAGTGGGAGAATACGTGTCCCCACTCGCTAAGCTGAGTCTTTTATCATATGACTATCAAGATTCAGGGGCCAGCAGAGGCCTCATCAGCATTTGCCATCTTGTCTGAATCAGGACAAGATCATCAGAACTATCCATATTCAAGAGAAATGATTTCACAGAAACAAGGACATCTGGTCACTCGACAAAAATCCTGGGGGTCATATTTGGGTCTGTCCCTGCACATCCAGTTTATGGGTGAGTCGTGAGAGCTTCTGTAAAATGAAAGTTTGAGAAATGATAATTCAGTGTGTGATTTTAGTCGCCAAATTCTCAGGCTATTTTTATCTTCAATATCAACATAGTTTCCAGCTTAAATATGTGAATATTTCAACACCTCCCTGGAGTCATTCTCTTACACTTTTAAATGGAGAACATAATTTTATAACCTAGGAGACATTCAGACATAAATACTAAATGTAATGAGAGAGTTTCTAATTATTTTGGTAAGTTAAATTTGAAGAGATTAATATATTTTATAACAAACAAACAAATATATTTTTGCTGTACTTATGTATCTACTCTTCTAATGGGGATGTATTTCCCATGATATCTTAGAGCAGGAACACTGCACAGACTTGTGAGCTCCTAACTGCAGTGCAGTAACAGGTTAATTCTATACAAAGATAGAACACTTCAAACTACAATTAAGGAGTCACAGTTTATATATTTGCCTGGATGTTTCCATATTTTTTTTTAAACTAAAAAGAGTTATAGTAGGTACATTATAAATTTAAGACAGAAAGCGCTCAAGAAGACTCCTAGTCCATTCCTTGTTGATTAAGTTTATTACTGACCTTGATTGTAGAGTAACAATAATTAGTCCCAAATTTAAAACTATCTCACATGGGGCAGGAAGAAGGTTAGTTCCAGTCAGTCAGCTGGGGGAAAGGATCCTAATCAAAGTTATGGCAATGCCATCTTCTTGCATTAACCCAGAAGTAGGTTCTTCACAAAGCACCGTCCCAGACAGAAACCAGCCGTGGTCTCCAGTGAAAGCCTATGAGGTTATGCTCTAAAGAGCTCTGAGACATAGATTTTGTTCGTGTGTCAGGATAACCCCAGAACTATTTCTTAAGAAAATCCTGGCCCTGCCATAGGGATTCACGTGGCTCTCATACTTAGCTGTATGGGCATGTGTCAAGAGTACTGTGTTTTCATGAAAGGAAATCCACTTTATACACTGATGTGTTTTTTTTTAAAGTTTATTTATTTATTTATTTATTTATTTATTTATTTATTTATTTATTTATTTATTTATTTATTTATAGAAGCACTGGGTACAGTCAGAAGCGCGGGAGGGTGAGAGAATTCACCAGAGCCAGAGCGGGGAGCAGAGCAGGCAGAAGGACCGAAGGACACTGCTGAGGGGAGCAGTGGGCGGCAGGAGAGGTCTGCGCACCATGTGGGACCCTCCTCTGGTGGTCGGGGAGCAGCCGGGGATTGAACCGGTGCTGCAGAGGCTGCGGGCAGCTTCGCAACCCAGCGCTCAACCGCTGCGCCCCTGGGGAGGCCCTATACACTGCTATGTTAACTGTGAAAACATGGATCTTCCCTCACCTTGTAACATGAATATCTGAGGTTATTGCTCTTATTAGAAAACGTAGCCCACATGTTAATAAAAGTTAGATCACAAGGTTGAGTAAGGCTTAGTGGGTCAGCACTCCAGGAGTGCTCAGTTTACATGGCTCAACGCAGGGCCAAAGTGCTAGCTTTCACAGTGGCTCATTGCCTGGTTGACAAGTTGTAGATTCCCAAGCTCCCCTTGTTCTCGGGATTTTGCTTGGTGCCCAAAGTTTCTGCTGGCCAAGCTAAAATGTAGAGGCAGGCAGGGGCCTCTCACCAGGATACATGCCTTGGTCTGAGGATAACTGCTGAAAACAGCAGGTAGACATGGCCAGAGGAGCATAACCAGCTAGACCACCTTGACAGGAAGTTGAGTGTAAACAGGGACTGGAGCCAGGATGTTTGATCAGCAGCAACAATGGAGCCCCCAAGGCAACAGCCCCTATTTACCACCCCACCTCCACCCACCTCAGCTTGAGCCAGACTAGTGTGCATCCCCAATCCACATCCCACCACATTCCTCACACATTCCTCCAGGGACTTGCCACCTTCCCTGAACCTGGTAGGGGGTGGCGGTTGGGGGGTACATCTCCACAGGTGTGAGCCCCTCTAGTTCTCTCTCTCTCACACTTGGACTCTGACTTATCTTTCCTCAGTCCGGCGCTGGCTCCCAACGCTGCTGCCCCACGAGGCGACAAGTTGGAGCCAGCACACTGAGCTTGAAGTCTCGGCTCTTCTGATAACACATGGGTCTGTTTTGATTTCATTTCGTTTTTCCTTAAAGTTCCTGGCTGATATATTTTCTATTAAAAGACCTTAAATATTTTAAATATTGTGAGGCAGTAACATGACAAATTGGACACGGCTTGCAGAAACCAAAGTTAAAATACGGCACTAACCACCCATGCTCTCTGAGGGTCCGTTAGGATCTCGTGTTTTCATCTGAATAAAGGCAGAAGCAGGCAGAAGCAGCACCCACGTATAATATTATCAGTGTCTTCCAAGTATTTCTCTGATGGCTAAAAGGTACTTTTCAGCTTTTCTAGAATGTGAATCCACTACCACATGCAATCATCTATTTCCTAAAACCCATTAATGTGAGGTTAATTTTAAGTCATTGATGTCATTAATTTATTCAGTAAGTAAAGCACTAATATTTGACAGTTGTTTTTCTAGGATGGAGATAAAAACATTAAGAAAGCCTTTTCCATTTAGGAGGAGAAAAGTGAATAAATGAGTAATAAACACCTGGGTTCTTTGAGGGTACACGGGAGGAACCCCTGAGCTACACTTTTGGAAGGACTATATATTACAGCTGAGCCCCAAGGCATGAGTAGGAATCAGACAGAAGAAAATTCCAGGAGAGAAAGGATTCTGAGCAGAGAGAATGAACCAGATACTGCTAACCCCGAGACTGAGTCCCAGCATGTATAACCTCAATGCGATGATATTGATAACTGAGCCACAAAGAGTTAATTATTTCTGTGCAATATTCTGAAAATCTTATTCCTCCTACTGACCTTCCTTGACTTATGACGGGTTTGCATGCCGATAAACCCATTCACAGCTGAAAATACTGTTATCTGAAATGCACTTAAGACTCCTCACCATCACGGCTCCGCCGTGCCTGTTGAAAGGTGCTCAGCACACATACGTGACGACTGTGCTGAAGCCAGAGCAGTATCCAGAACCCGGCCGGGCCCGCACAGCCTGCCGTGGAGTATCAGCTGTTCACCCCCCGCATCGCATGGCTCAGGGGGGCTGAGATCGCTGCCACGGCCCAGCATTTCGAGATAGAGTCAGACACACCGTGCTGGTTCAGAAAAAGGTCGAAGTCCAACATTCCAAGCATGGTTGTCACTGAGTATGTGTCACCTTCGTGTCATCAGAAGGTCAAAAAAATCTTAAGTTTAAACAATGTAAGTCGGATAATACCCCAAACACAATTACATGCGAACAAAAGAAGAAATAAAAAATTGAACTTGGCAAAAAAGAAAATGGTGACCCGAGGTTCTGGGGGGAAAGGGTGGAGGATATGGAAGCAGCTGGGGTGTGGGCATGGGTGGCTGGAGGAGGGAATAAGGAAATATAAATAAGCAAGCATTTATGTAGTCCTTGTCATGCTCAAGGTTCTGATTTAGACTCCTGTGTTGATTTTTGGTTTTGAAATACGCAAGGTTTAAGAAATTATTTTGATTTGTTGTTAAACTCAATACTATACAGACTAAAACAGTTTTTCTTATAAAAAAAAAAAGCAACCTAAGTCAGAGATTGACTATATTTGATAATGATTTAAATAAAATACATTTAAGTGGAACAATAGTCAGGGTACTGATTTCAAAGCAGTGGGGATGCTCAGATGATTAACAATGTGTTTGTGAATCCCCAGTGGTACACGCCAAATCCCACGACCATCACCAGGTAACACTAGGGAAGGGACTTAATCAGAATATTAGGGGCCTCCCTGGCGGCCTGCGGGTTAAGTCTCAGAGCTATCACCACTGCAGCATGAGTGCGATCCCCGGCCAGGGAGCTACCCACATGGCACAGCAGACCTCTCCTGTCTCCCCGCTGCTCCCTCAGCAGTGTATTTCAGTAGATCTGTTAGGGGGAAAAGGATGTCCCAAAGCAAATTCCATATAGGCTTTGTGGACTCCACCCCCACCCCAGGTCAAAGCCAAAGACACTGGGAACTCCAAATCCCATCACCACCCAAGGGAAGGTGGCTGGGACCTGAGGGTGGGGTTAAGCAGCCAAGTGGATACAAAAGGCAGACATGTGGGCTTTGGGGCTCTCTCCATTTTGGGCTCTCGGCCAGCTTGCAGCGTCCGGTCAGCTCTGAGAGTGACTTTGGGTTTCCAGGTCGTCGGATCGGGTAGGACGCATTAAAGACTTTATTTCCCTATTTTCTCCCTGAGTTGTACCCTTTCCTTATTTTCTTTTTCTCTTGTAAATAAACCTTTTATTAACCCTTTTGCATGTGTCTGTAGTAGAGTATTCATAAGTCTCTTTAAAGCGCGCGGGTGAGGACCCACAGCCAGGAACCCGTTTAATATCGGGGCTGCTCTATAACAGATCCACCTGTTCTGTTCCCCACTCTGTCTCTGGTGAATTCTCTCACCCCCTCCACCTCTGGCTACAACCCAGTTCTTCTACAGAAGATAAATAAAAATCATATAATAAAGGAACAATTTTTCAAAAAAAATCAGAACATTATTTTCTTACATGTAATGTGAGAACAACCATTTTATCTCCAGCACTGGACTGACGTGAGATGAGATGAACTACTCAGTATTATACAGTGTCCGCATTCAATAAACGTCGGAGAACTTGCACAAATAACCGTCCTATGAGGAACCTCACTGAGCTTGAACCTCAATGCACAGGTTTAGGAGATCTCAGTTCTAGACTAGCTCTCAACTGACTACGCAGTTGAATAGCTTTATGCCTCCCGGTCTCATCTTTAAATTGTGAGAAATCAGAACTTAGGGTCAAATAAGATAATTAATAAGCTAATGGATGGGAAAACCCTTACACAAACTCTAACAGGTCAGAAAAGGGACAGTTATAGTGTTTCCTCCCTTTCCTCGGTGCTGGAGGGCCTGGTGCTATGCGCTTCCTTCTATGGGCGAGTCACGGAGAGCAGAGGACCACGGGGCTAGCTCACTTTATTCAGGTCCAAGCACAAGGCCGCTTTCAGCAGGAGAGCTGCTCAGCGCCTGACGATGCAGCAGCTGTTGGCATCGGCAGCAGCAAGTGTCTCTGCTTGCACAGTCAACGCGACAGCTGTTTGAACAGAATATCTCAACCGGTCTTGGAGATTTTCCTCAAGAACTGGGTTATCTCGGTAGCTTATAAAACATCATTTGGCAAACATTCCTAAAATGTGTGTGCTAGGATAAAAAGCAAGCATTCCAGAATCTAATATGTGATAACCTACTTTTCTCCCGCAAGAAAATGATTGCCAGAAGGAAACATGCCATCCTTCCGGAAAGCCTGCACGGGTGTAAGTGAAACAACTCTTGGTCCGCGGTGCCACAACTCCGCTGGGTTTTGACAAAGTCAATCACTGTCATTTATTGCAACTCCCTTTACTTAGGATGCCATCATGCTAAGTGCCTTAAATGTCAAAAATGTGCTTATTCCTTCACAATTTCCAGTTACCCAACTATCCCTAAGCCACAGGGTGCCTTCAATTCTATCACTAAGTGTTGACAGCTTTGCTGGAGGCAGATCCCAGTGATAGCACGATTTAAGCAGCAGTGATTTTTTTGGTCCTGTTTCATAGAATTTAAACAATGGAGACACATAAAGACTTACAGATACAGTGATTCACTTTTATTCACTCTTAACAGATTTAATTTAGGAGAACCATATGATTATCTTCATCTGTTCCAGCTCTCTCCACTAAGAATAATCCTGCTCTCGCACAGAGGGAAATTCGCCACTACTCAGATCAGAGGCAGTTCCAGGCAGCTAATATGCTTCCAACCGATGAGACGGCTGCCCTCATTTCAATGCAAAGCATGCAAATCTGTCTGAATAACAACATTTGTTATCGTGTAAAGCTTAGTTATCTCTGCTGGCTTTCTATCTTGATAATTATGACTAGAACTGGACTATGCTTATTAAATGCGATAAGAAGTTTATTAGATTTCTAGTGAATGCCCAGATACCATCGCCATCACATAAGCATTATTATTTGGCTCCTAAAATAAAACGACGAATCCCGCATCACGGCTTGAGGTGCATTGTACCTCTCTCAGCCGCCAGCCAGCACGAAACTCACCCAGCTTCCTTTCTTCAAGAGAGAAATACCAGAGAATGTGGTTAAAATCACAGAGACTGTAATTGAACTAATGTGTCTGTTGCTTTAGGGTGATTTGCAGCCACGGCGACCATCCGTGTGGGAGATGGCCTCAGCCACGAGACCACAGGCCTGCAGGGCCCAGATGAGATGCTCGTTGGGCGCGTGGACACCTGGCTAGAGGAGAGCCGGGCCGGGCCGGGAGGAGAGCCACTTCTCCGGGCTCCGCAGGGCCTCCCTGGTCAGGCCCCTTGTCCTGAGTGGGGGTCCCTCTCATGGGCTCCGCTGTGCCGTGAAGGAGGGAGGGAGCACCCTGCAGTGCTCCAGAGAGGAGCACGTCCCGCCACCAGGCTGCTCACCGCGTGGTCAGCGTGGCCTCTTAGTTTTGCCCCCAAAGGCCCTGGGTGTGTGGGCTGGAAAAAGTGAGATCCTCTAAATAAAAACAAACTGCCGAACAAAACATGATCTGGGACCGAAAGGAAAGAGCTTGTCGTTGGCTGTACATGGTGTGCGGACATTGTCCTCAGCACCGTCCATTGAGATAGGCGCTCAACATCCGCTTTATTCTAAACTGTCCTCCGAGCTCTAGGCTGGCCCCCCCTGGGCCTCATGTCCCTTTCCAGGGCCCCCATCCTGCAAGCCTGCCTGAGCCATTTCCAATCCTAGGTGACTGACTGGACCATTAGCACCCATCAGCCTGCTCCATTTTCAATCCAAATAATTAATGCAGCAGCTGTGCTCGGACCTGATTGGCTCACTCAGCTCGCGCCTGATTGGCCCGTTCTATGACCCATGTGCCCAATATAAAAGGGGAAACTTGGTGGCTGCATAGCCCCGGCTGCCATGACTTCGGGGCAGGCGAATTGGCGTGTGGGCTCCCAGAAGCCACAGCCAGAAAGCTGGCCTCAGGCCTCTGTGCCTCTGGTGCCCTCGGTATGGTGGGTGTAACAATCAATGTGTGCGTGTGTGTGTGTGTGTGTGTGTGTGTGTGTGGTGGGGGGGCAGCTGCAGCAGTGCCGGGGCGCGGTGCTGGAAGCCCCTGTGCTGATCCAGGAATTCACAGGCCTCTCTCCTGCCAGCAGCTCCAGGGAGCCACAGGCTGGAGCTGGCCCCCACTGTCCCCCCTGAGCCCTGAACCAGGGGCCGGGGGCTTGCTGTTGAGTCCTCTCCTGGACCTTGCTCCAGCACAGGCACCCTTGCCTCTGCAGCCCCAGTGAGGCCAAGGGCCCGGGGGCCAGGGGAGGCAGAGGAGCTGAGTCACAGCCTCCCCATAGCCATCCTGCAGCCTTTTTCTGTTGTTCCCAGCATGGCAAAGCTCCACTGCAGGACACCCCTACAGTATCTTTACCGCTCAATCCCACAAACCTGTGGCGGGTGCTAGCTGCCTGGGTGCTCTGCACACACACACAGAGACACTTAATGCCGTAAAACAGAACTGGCCGAGCCCCCTGCTGAGCACTGTGACTTCAGCTCAGCACCCCTTCAGACTGGCCCCACAACCTACCAGTATTTGAACATTTTTCACAAATGAAAAATGCAGGGTAGCTTACAGTAAGGAAAGGGAATAAGAGAGAACTTGCTTTAAAATCCTTGCTCTTTATTCACAAGACTTCCTCTGTCTATAAAACTCGGAACTCTAAATCAGATGCCTTTTTTTTTATGCTAACATCTCAAATTGGCTCTATTTAAAAACATATGATCTCAGTCAACAGATCACGGCTTCCTGGCTCTGAAATTCAATATTCTCTCCTATTTCACAGTTTTAAATCCCTGATTTCAGTACATGTATACAATTTGTTCAAATGTATTTCATAGTTTATAACTACTGATTATGCCTCTTGAAGCCAGCCAAGACATGTTCCTACTTGATGTGTTACATGACACATGAAGAATTTATTCATAGAGTGACAGTGACATTATTCAGGAACCAAAGGCAAAGGGAAACATACAGCCTGTTTTTTCCTGGAAATTATATTCTGGTTTCAGGAAATATTTTCTCAAAACCATGTTATTTAATTTGAGCTAATTCAGATCACATCTGCCATCACTTTACCCAAAGCCAAGAAAAACAGCAATATTTTAATTGGAATTTAGTGTCAAACTTTTCCAAATCTTATAATGAAGCCACTTTTCTGAACAACTTGGCAAGGTCTCTGCCTTTTACCTCCAAATGACTAAGCATGGGAGCGCTGTCTTGGGCATTCAGCTTGGCAAAGACAAATAATACATTAGAAATAAATATTTGTGCCTAAAATCCCATAAACTTACATAAGGATTTCCACTGTGCAAGTGTGAATAAGTAGGGCAGTTAAAACAAGGGAAATATCGATGGTTAAGAGCAGTGTTGTTATGCAGATTTCCAGGTCAATTATTTTCCAAAAAGAGTAGAGCAAGACCCAGCTTGAGAGACTCACAATAATGCCTTCCTTTGTACCTGTCTTCACACAAAATCCCAAAGCCAGAGGGGGCCCAGCTCCCTTTGAAGTCTTCAGAGCTATGACAGCTGAGGGCCTGGCAACCCTGAAGGAGGTAGAAAATTTTGCAGAAAATTCTCAATGTGCTGCACCCCTTCTCACCCCAGCAGAAGTCCAGTTCTTAGCACAGTAACCCCTGAGGGCATTACTTCAAACAGGTCCGGTATAAGAGAACAGGGACTCAGAGTGTGAGACGTCAAAGAAATGGTAATCTCCAGGTAAAGCGAGAATCATAGTCGGGAACCATTAGGAACACTCAAATGTGGACTCGTAGACGCCCAGTCTTGATGTCTGCACAGTTGCTGAACTGTGACCTCCTCCTAGACTCAAAGCCCAGACTTATTTTGAGCCTTCACATTCTTTTTTGGATGACTGGATGCTATCTAGTGTCCAGCAAGCCATCTCAGCTCCCTCAGAGGTTTTCTCCGCACACCTGCCAGGGAATGAAAAACACACCTGAGCTTGACCACCTCCTGCTGGACAGCCTCGCTGGCTGCCCCTGCGCAGGCCATCTGAGCACCCACTCCCTGACACCTCTCCCACTGAACACCCTCCTTCCTGCACTTCTCAGCTGTTTTCCCAGCCCTGCGCCACATAAAACCCACAGACACACTAGGAAGGAGGAAGAACTATGTGTTGTTTTCCCTGTTGAGAAAATCCTTGGGCTTCCTAGCATCTTGCACTTGGCAGGTGTCAGGACGTGAGGAGTAAGGATCGGAGGGCTGGGCACTCTCCAAGCTCTGCTTATTGGACAGCACACCTTTGTATTTCTTTATCAAATATTCCTCATCCACTCTCTGCTTTGCCTGTTAAAACACATATATCTTCAATGCAGGTTGTCACCTATGGTTTTTCTGCTTGACATTTTCTGGCAACTGAATTCTCCTCAGATTCTTCATCACTGCTGAGGACTACAGGGGTTTCTCTGCACCAAATGAAGATGCAGACTAGTAGCCACCATCTTACATGTTTATTAGCCTCTACCTGCTTCAAGTGATACCTAAGACAGAATGTTCTAGAAAAATGCAGGCTATAGAATAAAAGCACCAGAATTCGGGAGTTTGTGCTTTATATGCTGAGTCGTGCTCTGGGCCAGTCGTTTAAATTCGAGGATGCTCGGGTTGCTCCAGCTGTGATATAAGAATTGATATCAGCTCTTTCCCCTCAACAAGTATGTTGTGAGGATAAAATAACCACAAACATATGAAAAGTGCTTTTCTACCTTTAAGGCATGTGCAATGCGAGTTACATTTTTCTTTGCATTATGTTGTGTCAGGTGGATCTCGTACAAAATTTATACCTCTAGAGTAGCATGCACCATGCTTTATATGGTAACCTAAAGTTTATTCTTCCCAAAAGAGAAATAATCATTTCTTTCAGAGTCTGAAGTAAATATGTCTCCCTGCCTTATACATGCAAACTGTCTTTGAGGAATTAGTAACAGTCACAATCCACTTGTTCTAATAGCTTGACGACAGAAGCTTTTGAATAAGTCCCAGTGCTATTACTACCCCTTACCTCTGGAACTATTTATATATTGTGTCCAAAAAATTCTGATAAACCTATAAAAAGCACCTGAAACAGATCTGTAACCTATCAATGTGGTCTCATTTTAAAAATAGAGGAATTGGTATTTCTTCACGTCTCTGAAATTTAATGTTAACAACTAATAGTTACTAAAGTTGTTATTTGCCCACTAATGCTTAACACTTTTAAAATATCAAAAGAATAAGGGAAATACACCCAATATTCCAATACTAGAAATACTGGGTTGTTGGAAAAGTTATGACACATTTTTGCACAGAAAACAAAAAAAAATGCATCATGACTTTTCTGACAACCTAATAATAATTATGGTATCTGCTTAATATTATAAAGGGATCAAAGTTATTAAATGTATTATATTTATATTACCCAAAATATACGAATGGTTTGTTCAAGGTTTCTCTTTCCAAATTTAGAATATAATATGTATTCTCAAGCCAATCTCAGAATCTTTTTAAATTCCACTTACAGTGTATTCAAATGGCTAGTCCTGTATAGAAAGGTGGCTTTATGGTGTCAACATCTGCAGAGGAAACCTCTAGAAGAAGCTGCTGTGTGAGCACAGGGTGATTCCAAATATCCTGAGTCTGTGAGGGGTCGTGTCTTCACAGGTAGAAGATTTCCTACAGGTGGTGGGTGTAGCAGGCAGTCGCCCGTGTGAGGTGACGTGACACATGCACAGGCCTGCCACTCCACGGTGTCACTGGTCAGTGCCATTGGGATACTAAGCATAGGACTTAGGCGCAGAGCCAGACATCAGGTGATGGGCAGATACGTGCGTTCAAAGAGGCAGTGTGTTACACGGCCCAGCGGAGCTGTGCAGGACCCCAGAGCTCCCAGGGTCATTTAACATTTTTTAAACATGCAACTCACATAAATGCCATACACAACGGAAGTACACATTAATCGGTGTTCCTGTGCAGTGTCCCTGAGCAGCGTGTTTTGTGCTCTAGCTAGACAACATAGCATCTCTGTAGTGCATATTTTAAACATTCAAGCAAGATTTAATTATAAGGCAAAGGATAGTTATTTGATAATAATATTGAAAGACACACCTGGGATGGAACTTTTCACTGGAGTTGCTCTGACCAAGCTGAACTCCACTGAATGTGGAAACAGGCCCTAGAGTCCCATTGTTTTTGAGAAAAGGTCGGGGGAGACAGCCCATTCTGTCACTGTCCATTGCTATGTCAGCACAAACTAGGTGATGATGTCCTAAGAATGTGAGTGCGTGCACACGCACACAGAGTTCTCATGCAATGTGGTCATGGGGAGGGGGACAGATGTCTCAGAGGGCAAATTCGAATGGAACACTGGAGAGAGACCATAAAAACCCACAAAAATTGCTAAGTGTGTAGGATGTGGGAGGGACGGGCTTGGTATGAGGAGGGTAAGGATGTAATTATATGGCAGACATGGGGATAAGAACACCCTCATTACAGAACAGATGCAAGCCTCCGTGAAGAAAATGAAATCAATTTAAATGAGAATTTAAATGAAATCCTATTCTATGTATCCTATTCTATTCTATGTATCAATGGAGAATAAGATATTGGCCCCAATACAAAAACAACTGAGTCAAAGTTAAGGAGATGGTCACACCACAGAAGTATTTCTGCCAAATATATTAATTTATAGCCTTTGATCTATATGCGATTTCAATTAAGCAACACATACTGGATAATTCAGCCATTCAAGCATTTATCATGTTCCTGCTGTGTCTTAAGCTCAGAATTAAATGCTCAAGATCAAAGATGGGTAAGATACATCACCAAACTCAAATAGCCCACAATTTAGCGGAGGACATAAAGATATCAAATACAGTATGTTCAGGAAATCAGAAAATAGAGACACCAATTCTAGTTTTGTTTGAAATTCAAGTAACTATTTTTAAAAAATGGTGAGAAATACCTTTGCCAATTTCTGAAGAGGTAAAATATTTTCCATTTATTCTCAATTTAAACTAGTCAAGCTCCATTTAAAAAAGGCATTCATGTGGGTTATTTTTTTTTAAAATCAGTTGATAGAGGGAATAAATGGTAGCTCTCACCACTGCCCAGCCTTGTCTAAGAATATTCCTGCAAGCGAGTTTCACCTATGTTTCAAAAGTTGCTCAGAATTGAGAGGTTTATTAGAAATACAAGTGACCGAAGGGGAAAGAACATGAAATGCTGCAGCTAGATATGTCCTCTAACAGCGCCTGGGAGGTAGGCTCTCCATTAAACACATTTTTCTCAGAGCATTAGGAACCGCTCCATGGCAGGTGCCATGCTATTCTGAGAATTTTCGCAGTCAAACCACAAAGAAGGAGAGAATGAACTCACAATTAATATATGCCCTTTTCTCTTAATAAAAATTATACTTGTCCATTATTGTACAAACAGATGACTCTTTGGGGAGTGTTTCTCTCTAATGCTTACAATGAAATCACCCCAGAGGCTCTCAACCATCTTAAAATTTTAATGAGCCCATAACCATTCTGGGCATCGCACAGAACATCGAGCCTTTGAGTGGCTGCGTGGACTCTTTACGCTTCCAGCTCTGCCTGTTTTGAAATCAGAGAAGCGTAGGGATAGAAGTCAAAAAATAAAGCCAAAAAAAAAAAAAAGGTGAATAAACAGACCATCTTTTCTTGAGAGCAGAGAAGGCTCCATGGCACACGCCCGTCTGGGGCCGCACCTGTGTGCAGGAGGACGAGGGACGACGAGGAGGAGGAGCCGGTGAGCACAATTATTAGCTGTTGCCATGGCAGCAATGTCAGCACCACACAACACCATCCTTGAGAATGCGCTAAGGCTTTTCTAAATTTATCAACAGATAAAACCGGTGCCAAGCAAAATCAGGTCTCGGAGATTAAGACTAAATCCCTGGACAAAGATCAGCATCTTGAGAAGCAGCTGGACGACTCAGAAATGTGTCCTCGCAGGACAAGGGGGACACCCTCGGGGCACTGGAGTGGGTGCGGCGGCTCTGAGGATACTTCTCCTTCTAGCGCTGCTCCAGAGCTCACCACCGCAGTTACTGAGGCAGCGTCTGCAGACAACGTGTCTCTCTGGGATGAAAGGCGAGGACACCAAAGGCATGCTCACGCTGAACTGCCATGAGCATATGAAACTGTGATGAAGGGGAATATGGAACTAACTGACTTGGAAGAAACAGTTTATGCTGGTGCTTAGGAGGTGACCGTCACTAGGGGGTTGGATTTGGGATGCAGAGAAATCATTTGCCACGGGGGCCAAGGTGAGGCCACAGACTCCTGTGCTTGCATCACCGGCCAGGTCTCCTCCACGGAGGAAGCTACAATCCAGACACGCCCAACAGCTTGGGGAACCCTGAGTTTGGAAATGCAGAGCGTGCACAGGGCAGGGGGACTTTTGATTTTGCTTTGTTATCAAAGGGCCACGTAACATTCTTGCGTGGCCAGGCTCCCACATTTCATGACATTAGACAATGCCTCCAATGGAAATGCCCCGGTCATCATATAATGACTATCGTCACATCAAGATGTCAAGACAAATAGCATCATAAAGTTTCCGACCAGATTACTGTACTGCAGACACGGCCACCTGACGGGGTGTGCCTTATGCTTATGCAGAGAACAAGCGAATCCACGCCTGGCGTTTGGTGAAGGAGAGCTGGAGCTGCCGATGGCATTTTACTGTTCAGATTTAGACTAGAAATGAGGGGCCTCCGGGCAGCCTAAGAGTTGAGTCTCAGCACTATTACTGCGACGGCCTGGAGTTCGATCCCCACCCAGGGAGCTGACCCACAGGGCACAGAAGACCTGTCCTCTCTCCCTGCTGCTCCCCTCAGCAGTGGATTTCAGTCAGTCTGCCTGTTCTGCTCCCCGCTCTGTCTCTGGTGAATCCTGTCAACCCCTGCACCTCTGGCCTGCACCCCAGCTCTTGTATGCATAAATAATAAATAAATCTTTTTTAAAAAAAAGATTAGAAATGAGCATTTACTCTGCACAAGGCACAAGCTTTGCGCACAGAGGGCGCCCGGGGTACTCACAGTGCTCACAGACCACACTGCCTTCCAGCCAAGCTCAAGGCCTGAGGTGCTATGGTTTCCATCTCCTCCCAGGAATTGTCATCTTTGCGTGGAGGAGGGCAGGGACTAGGGTACAGAAATGGAAGGAAATAGGTGGAGACTCTGGGGATGTCTCCCAGTACTGGTCCAAATACCTTGACCTGCCCCACGTTAATGGACACCTTGAGGGCAGTCAAGGTTTCTCCACATTCTCATAACTCACAAAGAAAGTGGGCAAAAAAAGGAGGCACGATGGCCTAAGTTGATTCCAAATCCTAATTACATGTAAGTCCAAAAAGGCAAACATCCAGTTGATTCCAGCAGCATTGTAACCACCAGAGCTGTGGGATCCTGGGGGATGTAGGGACTCAGCCTCTCTCAGTGGTGACTGAATTAATACAGAGCTGGAAAAACTGTGCTTCTCTCGGTAATCAGAAACCTACAGATTAACAATCTGTGGTGAGTTTTCATATGAACGTCATATCAATTTTCCAAACTATTTATCACAGCTCTATAACCTGTAAAAGAATTATATCTGTGTATTAAGCAAAACATAACTGGCTTAGTAAAAGTATTTTATGTATTTGTTTATAATGTCAAAAGGTGGGGATAACCCAAACGTCCTTCCACTGACAAGTAGACAAACTAGCATATGTGTGCATGCAGCACGTCTGTGTGCAGACATGTACATGTATATGGATGGGACAATAAAATGGAAGGGAGCACCAATACGCATGACAGGCATGGCTGAACCTTGGAACACCCACTAAGTGAGCGCATCACAGAGGACCACGTTTCCATGGACAGGAAATGTCAGAACATCCAGGCGTGGGGGTGTTGGGGGGCAGGGGAGGAAGCAGCACAGAGGGGCTGCTGCGGGTTTAGATCTTCTTTCCTGGGTGATAAAATGCTCCAGAAGTACCTGGTTCCATCACTTTGAATAGATCAGATGCTACTGAACTGTGCACAGTGAAATGATGGATTTGATGTTAGGTAAATTAAGTCAATAAAAATGTTTTTCTTTAAGCAGGTAACGTGATGGTTTCTTAGTCAACATCCCTGCTTAACAGCGCTGAATTGCAGCCAACGGGTGTGTGTGTGTGTGTATAATGCTTGTGACAATGGTCATGAATCAACGAAAATCCAGAAATCTGATTTTGGTGACAGGGGCTGACATTCCCGCCCAGGATGACTGGAATGGAAAGTGTTCTTCTCTACATTTGGAAAATGCTAGACCCTAAGATTGACTACAGAATGCGAGGCCCCGCTGAACAAGCAAAGGACACGTCTCAGTCCTAGCAGGCGACTCCTGCTCTCCGGCCCCGTGCGTTGGCCATTACGACGCAAGCTTCTTAAGTAATCAGGGACGACCCCATTTTTAATAGCCTCACTAGTGACTGGGTGCCCTCTTGAAATATCACTCATAATATTTATCCTACTATAAATACCATCCCATTTCTTTAAAGATGTCTTTACTTCTTTTGCTCCATTTCCTTTCTATATGGCACAATCATTGCTGGGCGAAATAAACATTTTTTAGAGTTAAGGGAGGGATCATGACCCAGGTCTCCTTTCTACAGTTTTATGACATTAAAACAAATGTACCAGCAAGATGGGAGAATAAATGCTAACAAAAATAAAGACGTAGTGGGCCTCCCTGGTGGAGCAAGGGGTTAAGCACCATACTATGAAGCAATCTGCAGCCTCTACAGCACGAGTTTGATCCCTGGAGGGACAGGGAACTACCCACATGGCGCAGCAGACCTCTCCTGTCTCCCCGCTGCTCCCCTCAGCAGTGTATTTCATCAGTCTGCCTGTTCTGCTCCCTCCTTTGTCTCTGGTGAATCCTCTCACCCTCCGGTGAATCTGGCCTGTACCCCAACTCTTGTATAAATAAATAAATAAATAAATATTTTTTAAAGAAAAAGATGTAGAATTTAAAACTATTTACATTATATCACTGTTTAGTGAAAGAGAAATGAGAAAAACAAGGGAAGCAGTGGGGTGGAGTCAATGCCATTTGCTAATAAAGCTGCTGCTCCCTCGGTCAGCACAGGAAGGCATAGACACTTTAAGCTGAAAGTCATCATCAGAACCATCAGGTTTAAGAGAACACCAGAACACCTGCACCCCTATGTTTATAGCAGCACTATTTACAATAGCTAAGCTTTGGAAACAGCCCAAGTGCCCAAAAATAGATGACTGGATCAAGAAGATGTGGTCCATATACACCATGGAATATTACTCAGCATTCAAAAAAGATAAACACTTGCAATTTGCAGCAACATGGATGGCGCTGGAAGGGATCATGCTCAGCGAAATAAGCCAGAAAGAAAAAGAAAAATACCGGATGGTCTCACTCATAGCAGGGATCTAGAAAACTTAAATAAGGGACCAGGAAAATGAATAACTATAAGAAAGTGAAAATCAAAATCAACAAAAAACTATGAACCAGAGACACTTTTAGGGGGGCGGGGGTGGGAGGGGAGGGATTGGGGTCAGAATGGGGGGGCTGCAATTGTATGGGGAATATAAAAAATAAAATTTATTATTTAAAAAAAAAAAGAGAACACCATCAAGCTAGAATTATGAAAATGTAGAAAATGTGACAAAGTCTAGGATCTGCTGTACAATTCTAAGTGATGTGCTAGAACTCCTTCGTGATGCTTGCTAGACAATTTTTCATTAAAATGAACACCCAATGTCAGTTCCACATACTCTAAGCTCTCTGGAGGCATTTAGTCTTCTGTTCTTACAACGACCCCAGTCTGCCAGGGAATTCATGTGAAAATAGACACTCCAAGCCATCTGAACGTCCTACCTCCATTATTGTGTTATTTTGGGGATAGAAAAAAAGATTCATTTAAATAATACATTTTTTTTCTTTTTTTAAAGATTTATTTATTTATACAAGAACTGGGGTACAGGCCAGATGCGTGGGAGGGTGAGAGGATTCACCAGAGACAAAGTGGGGAACAGAACAGGCAGACTGACGAAATACACTGCTGAGGGGAGCAGCGGGGGAGACAGGAGAGGTCTGGCGCGCCATGTGGGACACTCGCTGGCCGGCTGGGATAGAACTGGCGCTGCAGAGGCTGCGGACAGCTTCACAGCGCGGCGCTCACCACCTGTGCCACCAGGGGAGGCCCAATACATTTTGTTTGGGTGAAGAAATATTCCTGGTATGTGATTGTTATAAAATAGAAGGAATAACATGTTGGTGGAAATTACTGTTTACATCAAACTTCCCACCTGTATTGTAAGCCCACTGCCACGCCATCAACATAGACATAATTATTTTGGTCTCATGATACTATTTAACAAATAGGTATTCGTACCAACTTGTGTGTGTCACACTCCAAGTTTCTGAAAGACATGGTCTAGGGCTCCTCCCGTGCACAAAAATACAAGTGTCACATGCCTGCCGGCTGCCCTGTGCGTCGATCATGCCTGTGCCTGGTGTTTTAAAGAGTTTTACAAACGGAAGTTACATACAGAACTACCTCCTCGATTCTAAAATCACTGGCCTTTCAAACACCTTATCTGGTCTTTTTAAAAAATAAGCATGTAAATGCGGATGAAGGGAAAATTCTGGAGACACTTGAGTTAAATAAACGACAAGGTGGACGAGAAGTGAAGACCACTCCACGGGGCTGACCGACAGCAGAGAAGCCTGGGGCACAGGTGCCTGTGCCACCTCGCTCCCTCGGCCAGGAACCCCCGGAGAGATGGGGGCGGCCCGCCAGAGCACTTCACGATGGGAACCGAAGGCTTCCCAGTCCTGTATTCCAGCTAATTCTGTTGCTTCTAATTCCAGCTGGACTTAAAGTCTTATCTCTGGACGCCAGGCCCCCAGATAGGCCCTATCTCAGCCACTCCAATCCCCAGAGAATACTCAACTCCGGGCCCCAAGTGAGATGAAATCCTTCTAGATAGCCCGAGTAAATGGCTCGTAACGTGTTCCTGTCACTCCCACTAATGCCTCTGCGCCGTGAGAGAATAGCCGCCGTGGAGCTCTCCTCAGCGCTGCGCGGGGCTTCCTCTTCCAGCCGCCAGCGAGCCCGGCCTCTGCTGCTGCTGAGCCTGCGCTCGCACCCATGGTTCCTGAACTTTCTTCCCAAGTGCAGGTGAGTCCATCCATCTGCATGTCACCGGTGATGGATGAAGCACAACTTCCTTTAGCATCTTTCCAGAGGGTTCTCCCACCTTGGCCTGTGTTCCTTTCTCTCTTACAGGATGCCTGGCACAGGTGCCGTGACGTCATTCAGCCTATTATCCGGGAGTAAACGGATGTCACCTCAGAATCATGCAGAAGGACCTAGTGACCAGCAGTCAGCTGTGCTCCCTGGACACTGAGAATAATCAGTGCTGTGGGGCAGGCTAATGGACTGGGGTAAATATCTCCTGAGAAGCCCCTCGGTGGTCATGCCAAGTCCCCCATCATTCACCATGGTCTGACCATGTGTCCAAATTTCTCACTGGCCGGGATCCCTGACGGTAGAGACAGAATCACGGTTTTTGTTGTTTCTCCCGCATCACTGAGTGATGGGCATGGTGTGGGCACTTAGTAACTGTCCAGTGGACACTGGAGAGGATGGGGAAGAGGCCATGGCTTGCATCAGGGATGCCACTCCTGGGGTCAGAGGACAAGCTGAGGCTGGGATGCAGGACAGGGGTAAAGACAGGAGCTGGGGGGCCTCCCCTCGTGGCGCAGCAGTTGAACGCTGGGCTGCGAAGCTGCCCGCAGCCTCTCCAGCGCCGGTTCGATCCCCGGCCACCAGCGAGGGTCCCACATGGCGCGCAGACCTCTCCTGCTGCCCGCTGCTCCCCTCAGTAGTGTATTTTGTCAGTTTGCCTGTTCTGTTTCCCGCTCTGGCTCTGGTGAATTCTCTCACCCTCCCGCGCTTCTGACTGTACCCAGTGCTTATATAAATCAGTCAATCAATCAATCAATCAATCAATCTTTAAAAAAAAAAAAAGAGAGAGAGAGAGAGGAGCTGGGCAGAACCAGGCGAACGAAGGAAACTTGGTCCCCACAGGACAGGAGCAAGTTGAAACTCAGGGAAACACAGGCCCTGACCTGGTGGAGTGGGCGTGGAGGTGGGAGGCAGCCAGCAGCCCGGCTGCTGTTCTGGGTAGGGTTGTAGGGAGAAAACACACTATTCGGGAGGGAGGGACAGAAGACAGCGAGGTTCTGAGAGGGAGTCACTCACCCTAACCCACAACACCTTGTTTTTGGTGCTAGAGCTGATTTTCTGTGTCTTTGTCTCCTTCCTTGACCTGGAACTATTGGAGGGGTAAGAACCCTCACTTTGAAAGACTTGACAATGAGGGCAATCAAGTGGGAAATCAAGATTTATGTAGATTCTTACCAAGGCAATTTCGGAATTGTTCACCTCTCTGTAACACCAGCTTATTTCCCATGATTAGTTTTGACTCACTTGAGAAAAAATTGTGGTGAAATTTACCTCATTTTCTACAACATAATTTACCCACCATTTAAACTCTTCCTGAAATAAAATATGTAAATGTAGGCGGGAAATTTTCATCTTTTGCATGCATTTAGAACTTTCCTAATGCAATATAGGCACTCGTGTTTCAGTCCAGATTTGCACTTAATTATGTGTGCGGCCTGGGTCTGAGGGCTGTCCTTGTAGAAGGCTCACCAGAGAAAGCCTCTGTGCTAAGGTGATCTTCCGAGTCCTACAAGGGAATTGTAGACTTACCTTGACCAGAATCAGGTCTGGCAAGAGACCTCTGGTCCTGGCCACACACACGTTATTGCCGAGATAAATTAGTCCTCGTGAGACCCATTCACCTCAAGGGTTTTCTGTAAAAATCCACGAGATGGGCAGATTTGTGAAGTCCACGGCTTCCCTCTGTCACTGTCCTCTGCAGGGAAGGCCCTGAGGCCAGCAGATCCTGCGATCCTACCAGCGCTGAGCTTGGTGTGATGAACACCCCCTATTTTGAGAAGTTATTTTATATTCTTTTTTTTTTTTAAAGCGGTTGATACTGATAGGCCTTTGGGTTCACATGGAGATGCAAATTACTATATTTTTAAAATATCTGCAATTTCAAGTTACTATCTGAAGTGGTTTATTTGAAATATAATAAATGCCTGTACCCTTGCTTCCGCTGATAAGCTCACATCCTGGTTCATGTCTCCAAAACCTGCCATCCGTACCTGTGTTTATTCATTTTGCATTTCTTTTTGAAGGTGCTCACAAATTCAAAGGGTATGTGGATGGCGTTAGTGCTTACCAGGGATTCTGGGGCAGGAACGCTTGGCTGGAAAGGACATGGGCCTCAGCCTGGGGCAGACCTGGGCTTCGTGCCCCTCTGTGCCCCAACAGCACTGAGACCTTGGGCGACTGGTTTCCCTCCATGGGCTAGCGTCGCATCTGTACAATAAGGCCACACACACCTCCAAACTCAGAGTGCGGCTGAGAGGGCCCACTTACGCCAGCTCGTGGACACAGGCCTGGCCAGCATTCTGTCTGACGCAGAGGTGGCCGGCACGTGAAGGGATCACGGGCACAGAGGAAAGATGTACCGGCACGCGGAGTGCACAAGTGCCTGGGGTGGGGTGACCTCCATTCTGCAACAAAATCTCCCCTGGACAGAAACACACAGCTCAGCTGAATTAAGCCCTAAAAACCTTTGTTCTCGCTCCTCTTGACCCCTCCTTGAGATTAACCATTAACTTACTCCCCGGAGCTTGGGAGACTGAGTGTGTTATGTCCCTAATGCACTTCCCTGTGCACCCCTCTTCCCAAACCCCTTCCCCCCGGGGTTACTGTGGCATCAGGAACAGACTTTGGAGAAGCCAAACACCTGGACAAACATGGACTAAGCTGCTCGCACGCCTCGGGCCTGGAGCGCACAGCCGCACTCCCTGGCATTCCTTGCCCTTCCAATGCCAGCACATCCCGTGCTGGGGAGCTGCTTCCTCGGGCTGTCAACGCCATGACTGACTGCCTTGGGGGTCTTCTCCCACATCAAACTCCTCCATGCAAAGACATTCTCTCCTGGCTTTCTGGGCACAGCAATACACCTGTTGGTTGCTTACACTCTCCTGAGTTGACTCTCTTGTCTATACAGCTGGCGAACTACCGATACACAGGTAAGTTAATAATTACATCCCCAAAGACATCTATAAGCTCACAGACTGTAGGGCTGATGCTTCCAGACCCTAATAAAAGATAAAAATCCATGGATTTTGTCCTAACCATGCTTTAGTGATAAGGTGATCTTCAGAGTCCTACAAGGGAATTTGTCCCTCTGGGCACCTAAAAACTTTCTGGGAGATCCAAATCTCCTGTCATGTCATTCAAATATAAATTTACCAGAATTATTTATATATATATATATATGCATATATATAAATTTATTTACTATTTTTTAAAGATTTATTTATTTATGCATACAAGAGCTGGGGTACAGGCCCGAGGTGCAGGCGTGAGAGGACTCCCCAGAGATAGAGCGGGGAGCAGAACAGGCAGATTGACTGAAATCCACTGCTGAGGGGCACAGCAAGGAGACAGGAGAGGTCTGCTGCGCCATGTGGGTTGCTCCCTGGCTGGGGATGAAACCTGCACTGCAGTGGCTGCCAATAACTTCATACTGCTGAGACTTAAACCCTCATGCCAGCAGGGAGGCCCCAAATTATATATTTATATAGCTATAAATTATTGTGATTTAATCCTTCAATCACATCTGATCTGCTACGGTTGCAGAGGCACAAACAAATAAAAAAATATATTACCCAAGCTCTTCTAATTAATCCTTTAATAAACGTTGCAGCCCCATCAAAATGTCACTCACTTCATAGAAAAGTCTCACTTAGTGCACTCTTCTTTTGGTACATTCCCTAAAACTCAAAAATATTATAACCATCTCTCAAAATATAGCTAATGCATCCACATAAAAGATCCTCTTTAAAAATTACATAAAGATGCCTCTTATGTAATGTAAAAGATTCTAACTTATTAGAAAACCTTCTGCGTGTGAGATGAGCACCCACGGGCAGCGCCACACGAGCCTCCCCGACCTGACCCCACGCATACAGCATCGCCCCCCTTTGACAAATCGATACAGTAAGACTTAGGAAGTTGAGAAACTTTCCCCAGATTCCTAGACAGCAAGGGCATCTGCGTGATTCACATGTGGGTCAGGGCAACCGGGCAACTGGGCAACGTCCTCATGGAGGTTAAGGGCAAAGAATTTCCTCCTTCAGTGATGTTAACATCTGCCAGGCTCGCCTTCAAGCTGACCCCGTCACTTCTCTGCTGGAGACTCCCCATTGGTGTCTGTGACTTTGTGGGGTCACTGCCTTCCGTCTTCTGATTAAAAATGGTCATTACTAAAAATTTGGGCCTTTCCACCTAACATCTAACTTGCCTGCTGACACACTCGACATGCATGAACTCTCCAGAGGGATTAAGTGCAGCATAAAACACTCACTGCTTACAATTTTAAGAATGCAGAAGATTGCAATTTTGGAACGTTTCCTGATTTTTCACTCTGGGGTAGGAAACCAAACAAAACACTCTTCATAGCTCCCATTCCTTTGGGTGAAAATTTGTAAATTATTGGAAGTTTGTGCTCCGGTCCTGGACAAGCCTTCGTTAGACCCTCCCGCGTGTCTGCCGTCCAGGAGAGAGATCAGCGAGCAGGGCCATGGCCAGTAACAGCGGATGTGGGTCCACATTTCCAACAGCGTTTCTTTATGTGCGAGTCCAAACTTTCGTCATATCTCATCAGACCACCGACTGTTTACGAGTTCGTGTGCTTGAGTTCATGTTGCGGCCTGCGGCCTGTCTTCCTTGTCGTCCACCTGTGCCAGTCTTCAGACTTCACACAACTTCCTTTTGATATGGTTGCTTTGGTTAAACTGGCTCTTCTTTTTAAAGATCTTCTAGTTATTTTGAGGTCATGGTATACAAAACCATATATGATTCAAGGGACAGGCCCACACCTCTTCAGACGTACGTCACCACGCCCACCGCCGAGGCACCGTCATCCATGGGCCCCGGCCATGCTGCTCCCCACTCTCCCTTCCACCTCTGGTGGCCTAGTTTATAGCCAGATTTCTAGGGTTTGTATTAGATTCATTTCGTCTGACCCTTTGTTTTGTTCCTCTACATTTCACAAGTGACATCATCGAGTGCTTGTCTTTCTTCATTTGGCTCAGCATTTCCTCCTCCTGTTCCATTCATGCTGTCACAAAGGACAAGGTTTCATCTTTTCTCCTTGCTGCGAGTCTTCCCCTGTGTGTACACACCACATCTTGCTGATCTGCTCACCGGCGGTTTCCATACGTAGCTGCCGAGAGTAGTGCTGTGATGAACACAGGCGTGCAGACGTCCCTTTGAATCAGCGTTTGTTCATTCTTCAGGGAGACACCTAGGAGTGGGCTGGGTCACGTGGTAGAGCTACTTTTAATAATTTTTGGACTCTCCATACTGTTTCCAAGTGGCGTTTGGACCAGGCCACAGTCCCACCAACACTGTAAAAGGGCTCTTTTTCTCCACACCCTCACCGACACTTGTTTGTAGCTTTTTTTTAAAGATTTTTTTTTAAGATTTAATTAATTAATTAATTTATACAAGCACTGGGTACAGTCAGAAGCGCGGGAGGGTGAGAGAATTCACCAGAGCCAGAGCGGGGAGCAGAGCAGGCAGAAGGACCGAAGGACACTGCTGAGGGGAGCAGCGGGCGGCAGGAGAGGTCTGCGCGCCATGTGGGACCCTCCTCCGGTGGCCGAGGAGCAGCCGGGGATCGAACCGGCGCCGCAGAGGCTGCGGGCAGCTTCGCAACCCAGCGCTCAACCGCTGCGCCACCGGGGAGGCCCTTGTTTGTAGCCTTTTGATCTGGGCCCTTCTCACAGGTGTGAGGTGGCACCTCAGTGTGATTTGGATTTGCATGTTCCTGATGATAAGTGATGGGACATTTTTTCATGGCCACGTATATGACTCCTTTGGAGAAGTGTCTATTTAGCTCTTCTGCCAATGTTTTCATTGTTTTTTGTTTTGTTTTGTTTCCTTTTTGTTGAGTTGTATAGGTTCTTTGTAGATCTTAGAAATCAGCCCCTTGGAGGATGTCTGCTGTACAAATATTTTATCGCATTCAGTAGGATGTCTTTGTTCTAATGATAGCTTCTTTTGCTGTGCAGATTTTCAGCTTGTTTATTTTTGCTTTTGTTTCCCTTGCTGTCAGAGTCACCTCCCCAAAGACATCACTGACTCTAATGTTGTGGGGAGTTGTGCCTATTACACCAGGTGATGCTCCTAGCCAGGCTCCGTGCCACCTGCCATACACGGCGATGTGCCAGAGGTGGGCCAGTGAGTGCTGACACCTGGGGAATTTCCACCTTTCTTTGCAGATCTGCGGTAACTCGCCGAGATGTGCAGCAACTGAGGGTGGAGGCCTCAATCTAGATCTCACATTTGTTTTTTCTTCTATTTGATTTAGTTTAAAAGAGTGACTATAAATAAAAGTTCCAGTGTTTTCCTCACACTCATTGGCAGCGTGTTTTGTACATCCCTTGGAACGCGTCAACCTATTTGGGCGCCAAGGCAGTCTCCCTCACTTCACAATTCCTTGTCTCGCGCCCCAGCCGCATCACACCGTCTCTGCCTCAAACTTTTCGTTTCATCAACATTTCTTTGGAATTTACTGTGCTCACCATGTATTCTCTCCAGCCATGGCTGTGCTCACCATGTATTCTCTCCAGCCATGGCTGTGCTCACCATGTATTCTCTCCAGCCATGGCTGTGCTCACCATGTATTCTCTCCAGCCATGGCTGTGCTCAAGCTGAGTCTCCTTCTTAGACCTTCCTTGCCTTCCCTGCATTCTACTCTCACTTCTTTTCTAGGTTTTTCCCTCCTCTCCTGTAAGAGTCAGATCGTGACTGTCTCACACATGGAGGGGTTGGAGAACATTCTTCCTTGTACTGGGGAATCAAGGGTTCACTCATCCAATACTGACCCTCAGTTGGACAGCCTGGAAAGAACTTAAGTCTGCAGGCTCGTGGGAGAGGCAGGGTATCCCAAGCAAGACTCCCAGAACTGCAAGTGAAGGGGTCATGAGACGGGTGTGGAGCGAGGCACACGCTGCCGTCATGACTAGTGGGCAAGACCTGGAGTCATTAAGCTCAACATTTTCAAACACGCATGATTTGAAGCACAGAGGAATTGTGCATTTTATCATGTGCTATCTTTTTGTTTGTTTCTTAATAAAAGTTTGGGGCATGCTGGGCAGTGGTGCATATACATTCTTAAAAAAGAAAGAAGACCCAAAGGAAGCATGTACTTTTTCATGCCACTTTCAACTTTAGTATAATTGAAATTTGAGTCTGAGTCTGTGTTTTATTTAAATTTAGTCCGAAGTTTCTACTGAACCACGTCTGGCCCTGGCAGCCACACCTAACATTGTGGTGATGAGCCCTATTTTGAAAATCTATTTCTGGTGACCTTGATCTCTTTGGGGTCTCAGATCTGGCACTAGACCCCCAACTCCCACAAGCACACACACCTGGGGTCCTGCACCCTATCATCCTGTTCAGGCTTCAAGCACTGCTGGGTGTCCCCTGCCAACACCTATTAAAGTCCCCCCTCATCCTCTTTGGGCCCCATACCCTGCTCTGGGCTCTCTGGGGCTTCCCCCTATTCCCCACTGCACACATCCAGCCACCTTCTGTGCACTCTGGCTTTGCACAGAGTTGTTCAGAAAGGGAAGAGAAAGAGGGAGAGGGCGTGAAAAGGAAAGAGGACACATACATTCAGGACATTTAAAGGACAACTAAGGGTCCAAATTCAAGTATAAATCCAGCTAGCTTGAGTCATTCCTCCTAATGCAAGCAACTCAGCTCAAGAAACAATTATGAACAGAAATTCTGACACAACTAACTGTGCATATAGGCCAGCAATAAAAACTAATGGAAATAGCTGACAATTTCTCAGCAGCGGTTCTGCTTAGGTTTCTTCAGACTTTTATTACAAAAATGATCCATTATTAGTATCCTTCAGATATAAAGAAAATCGGGTACTACTTGAAATAGAGTTTCTTGGACTTGTGTTGCATTCTGGAGATTAAGTGCACAGCTGGACAATATATGTATTTTTAAATTACACACTGATTTCCTTTAATAGATTATGCCTTCCTCAAGATGGCTACTGGACAGGTGGCTACTGGTCTGCCAATACTCGTAGCTCTACCTTGGGAAGTCAGAGAGGGCGTGGCCCATTGTTTCCAAGAACACAGCAGACTGGGGCCAACAGAGCGGGCCATTTCTTCCTGAAATTGTCACCATTTGCCACAGGCAAATTATAGGGCCTGCAAGTTCAAAGACTAAATATGTGGAAGTTAAAAATTTTCAGAAGAGAGAATTGGTTTCCTATCCTCTCTCTTCCGGAAGCACCAAGACACACTTAACGTGCGGTGTCCAGCACCTGGCAGGGGCCATCCGTGACACCTGCGCACACCCTTCGCTCCAAGAAGATTCCCTCTTGAATCTTCTGCAGGCAGACAGCACTGATGGCTGCTGAGGGAGCTCACGTCCGAGTAAGAGGGACATCACTGGGGTGACAATGGCGAGGCAAGGAACCGCCTGGACATGGACCCAGGGTTAGGTTAGAGACTTCCTGGCCTCGGATCTTTCTTAATGAAAGTTAATATGGCTTCAAAACCATCTCAGTTCTATTGATGAAGACATAGAAAAAGATTCACTGAAAGGTGTTGCCAAAGTTTGCCTTCCTTTTGGGCCCCGGCATTATTTATCTCTAGAATCTTACCTTATGCCAAGAAAACCACAGGTAAATCTCAGTAGGAAATTAATTTTTTGTACAAGGACTCTTTTTCAAATTTAGCCATATGTCATCCATTTCTACATGCTTGAACTAGATTTCTAAATTAAAAATAGCCAAATAAATCAAGATTTGGGCTGCACCTCGAAGATAATGAACAAGTTATTTACAGCACCAATGTTTTTTCACTCCAGTAATAATGAAGCAGCTACTTTCTGCACAGAAAAAGTACTTACCAAGACTATAAAGTATCAAAGTTCCCAGACACCGACTTTTCTAATTATAGAGGAAACAGTAATCATAAGAGTGCCAGATGAAGACTTCGAACCACATATCCTTTCTGAGGGAACACAGTTCCTGTAATGCAGCCCATATATGCGTGGATCTACAAGGGTGAAGAGCTGAGCGTGAGCCATGGATTTAAAGTCATACTAATGATCTGTGTAGCAAAAAAAGAACCTGGCACATGTCAGGTCTTTCATTATTTTACCCTATCTCTGTTGGATGTCATTACGGAGACACATGTTTATACAGCACTCGTCTACATAGAAAACTACTTATTTACATGCTGTCAGCCCTCTCAATTATAATATTGGCTGCCTCCACATAAACCAGCAGCTCAAATTCCTGGTAGGTTTAATTTTATACTTTTCTGTGTTATTTGCTTCTGATTTATGCAAAAAGAGGAGAAACATCCCCTGTATCTTCAACTGATAACAAATTTACCACTAGTTCATTATAGATTTTATTTTCTGGGTTGCTAGCTTCTTAATTCATGGCACCAGAGAGCAGAAGGAAGATTAGTTTATGTAAGATCAGAGTGACATTTGGACATTTTTCTCATGCAGATAGCAGCATAAAACATTTTAAATAGGAGTAACTGAGAGCTATTTTCTCCCTTCATTTGATATGCTGAAACATAGCCAAGGCAATCTTCTGTTCTCCAGTAGCTTCACTCT
Source organism: Talpa europaea (assembly GCF_964194135.1). Classification (NCBI taxonomy): domain Eukaryota; kingdom Metazoa; phylum Chordata; class Mammalia; order Eulipotyphla; family Talpidae; genus Talpa; species Talpa europaea. Next base: position 3,135,430 of record NC_140068.1, on the reverse strand, counting down.
CTAGCCAATTTCTACATTCGGCAGGGCACCAGCTTCCCTCCAAATACAATTTGAGTTGATAACAGGTAAACAGGGAGCCATGTACAGCCCTGAATATAGTACACACTGCAGCATCAGAAACTCTTAAAGGCAGCTTATTGTCTTGACTCATCTACAGCTACACAGTTTTCCACTTTGCAGCTCTGGCTCCCAGGCCATTCAGCAGTCTGCGCCAGATCACGGCTTCTCAGCATTGGCAGAGAGACGGCCACATCAGCTCATCCCACCCGTAAGTGATACCAGAGGGTTTCTTGCACAACGTCCCTTACTAGGGGGCTTGTCAGTTTCCATTTCCCTAAATCTTGGAATGTGGATTTAAGATTGTATTATAGACCCCAGATCCTTGACAGATATTTTTCATTGTTAGGAATGAATTCCTTGTGCTGAGTCAATGTATCAAATGAGTCATTTGGTAATTTGCGCGTGTTCTTCCTGGCTCTGCCCCAGGAGCCAGAGAGATCAAATTTAGACATTTTCTTCCTGGTAACAACATGATGCTCTGCTTTCAGCATCGTCAGCCTCTCCCTCCAGACCCTTCAGACTAAAGCTGTTGGGACAATGTGGGGTTCATGATTTCTCAATTTTCGAATTATAAGCAATACGATCTTAAAGAGTGTCACCTAGTTGCAGTTTTTAATTTAGGCTGGGGGAGATAAAACTTGCTGCTGCACCCATGTAAACAGGAGTTGTCAAAAGAAGGAAAAAGTACAGAAAGGCAATAAATAATTTTAAAATAGGAAAGCTTAATATCAAAAGTGGAAATTTTCCAAAGATTAATAAAGTAGACAAGTCTTTCATTATAAGGTAGCAAAAATATGCCACCCTAAGGATGTCACTGGCACAGAGTTGTCTCATGGCATGGGCTCTGAAGGCTGGGTGGACTGCTTTGACATTTATCTCTAAACTTCTCTCTTAAGGACCTCTCCAGAAATACCTAATCTCCTTCCCTCTTTTCAAGGTTGAAGGCAGAGTATAATCTGCATAGCAGTTACACCTTTGCCTGCTATGCCTTCCTTGATACTCTCTAACTGACCTTCCCCTTGGCGACCTCCCTTGTCTCATCAGAGCTATTTAAGATGTGCCTGAAGCCAGGTGGTGAGCTGCTCAGTTCCACTGGATCTCTCCCATGTATACAGGAGGTATATGATTTATTAATTCATCTGCCTGATGCTTGTTTAAAATTAGTTGTCGGTTTAGAAGGACCAGGGGGGCAGGGGACGATTTCCTCTGTGCCCCACCTGTAATCACCTTCGGGTGACTCGGGAAGCAGGAACACGCCTAGAAAACTTTCAGGCCTGATGGCCATTAACTCCTTCACATGCGTAATAATCATCCTTGCAGCAGAGCTTAAGATGGTCAGACTGGGGCTGCGCCTTAGCAAGGAGCTAGGTCAAGTGGTAGGGAAGGGCCTCAGGTGAGTCCAACCTCAGCAGGGACCAGAGTGACAGGAAAACACCCTGTGGAGGGCTGTCATGGACAAGGGCACCGGTGGAGCCGCAGTGGCCCTCTGTGTATGGCCCCCAAGCCTCTGGTCTGGGGCGCCTGGGTTTGCATCTCAGCAACCTGAGTTAAGGAGTAAGAGAATGCTTTCATTGGTTGACTTTGCCCGGTGCTTGAGCTGGGAGATGCACCTTCTCCTGGCCCTAAGAAATTGGATGCTGACCACCTGCACTGGTGAGGGTGATCTTTACTTGGTTTATAAATTCAAAGGTTACTCTGTACAGAAAACAAACTCACAGACACATCCACAAGCGTTTTCCCAGTTCTCTGGGCAGCCCTTAGTCCATTCCAGTTGGCACATAAAAATTAATCCTCATAGAAGAATATAAAATTACCCAAAGATGTAACTCAGGAAAACTTTAAAAAAAATTCAAGGGAGGGGAAGACAAAAGAATAGAAAGATAAAACAAAGAAACAAAAATAAACAATGGAACTACCACAAGAGCTTATAAAAAGGAACAAACACAAATTAGAGCAGGAAATCAAATGAGCCCACGAAGAATGTCTTCAAGGACAAAGTAAATTCTATTACAACAATCTCTGACAATAACAAACACACATAAACGCAATGTGAAATCCCAAGTTTCTTCCATCACTGTGAGAATGAAAGTTAACCTCTCGGAGAAAAACAGAAAGTTGCAAAAGAAATGCATGTATATGAATCAAATATGAAGCAAACTGAAATATGACAGGACTTTGACTGACATTAGCAATTCTCATGGAGGGTTTTCTCCATCACCAAGTGATTTTCAAACTCCAGCTGGTTGTCCTACAATTTAACTCAATTCATACATGAACTACCTGAGACAGCCTCGATCCAACAGGATAAGGACTCAGTCCCACAAAACTGTCCTCCGCTTCAGACACCAACCCCAAGCCCAGGGGGTCATCTGTGTTTCTGGCGCACTGGTTATAGATTGGAGGCTACAACTAACCACTCCTTGGCTTTGATGAATCTGCTGGCACAGCTCACAAAACTGAAGGAATATTAAAGGATTCAAATAAACTCTCAGACAAGATAGAGAGGGCAGGATAAGGGGGAAGGGCACGCTCAGGATGCCATTTTCCCAAGTCTTCATGAGTCCAATAAACCAGAAGAAGCTCTGAACTCTAGCCTTTTTTTTTTTTTTAAACGGAAGCTTCATTACATTGGCGTGATTGATTAAATTATTGGCCATTGGCAATCACTCAACCTGTACAGGATGGGAGGGACTGAGAGATCTAGCCCTCTAATTTCGTGGTTGGTTCCCCTGACCAGCCCCCACATTTTGTCACCTCATTAACGTAACAAAAGATACTTCTGTTGCTGTCCTCCTAGGAAAGTCTGAGTTTTTGGAAGTCTGTGCCAGAATGGGGAGGAAGACTAAATAGATGTGGTTTTTATCAAAAGTCACAGTATCACAGACACTCTTCATTGATTTTGATATTTGGTACAGGTTGAGAAATCTAAGAACACCCTTTCTTCCTGATGGGTTTGCTCATGTGCCATACTTGTTGTGCCATAGCTGGTGTACTTTAGATTTAAAAAAAAAAAAAATCAATTCATTGACAGACATGTAAAATTTCACCCTAGTTAGAGAACATACAACTCTTATAAACCTTGCCATTTATAAGCTGTAATGATATGGCTGACATAACTTAGAAGGAGGAGGAAAAAGTATTTAAAATGTAGGTAAGTCTCTTCTAGCAAATAACTGATCAATATTATCCAATTTTATTTGGAAAGAAGTTAAAGTACATTATTCAAAGTAGTAATGCATTATATCATTGTGTGGGGTCAATCTCTCCCAAAGGGTCAGATAAGCTTTTTTTCAATGGGGTTTCTTGTCATCTTGGCCTGGGAATTGCTGGTCAGTCAGACCCCATGAGCCACTTAAAAAATACAGACTGTTTTGGGCGAGAGTCCTGAAGGATGGGAGAAGCTTCTGGACTTGCCTGAATCCTTCAGCAATGGAAGAAGAAATCATCAGGTCTTATGTTTCCACCCTTTTCCTAATGGGAGAAGTAATCACTATTCCCCCTTTTATGACCTAGAAGAAGGCAGTTTAGACAATCTCTCCAATTCTAGGTTTATGACTAGCCACACTCTCTAAGTAGCTTCCATTTACTCTTAGAGTGTTACTGACCTGTCCTAACTGGGTCATATCACTCGGAATAAGACAGCCAGGCTCGGATCCATGAGGTCATTTCCACAAAGGGAAGCCCTTTAAGGACATGTGGCGACACTGCAGGAGAACAGCAGTTAGTATTCTAAAAGACCATCTCCCCAAGTGGGAAGTGAAGAAAGATATATATAGGAAAGAAAGGAATGTGAGGACATGTCTGGTGAGGGGAAGTTACTTCATTCTCAGGTCTGGGAGGGGCCAGGCCGACTAGGGACAGCGGATCGGCTATTGATGCATTTCTGAAATAGTTGTTCTTTTCTTTGTTATCAATTTTAAAAGACCTGACCTGTGGGTGTTCTTCTCACACTAATGTTGGAGAGGACACACATATTTTCTTCAACATTAAGCAATCTCTTTCCATGGCCCTGAGGAACATGGCATAGCGAGTTAAACTAAAGTGCTAGGTTAAAGATTAAGGCAGGATTTGTGCCACTGTCCTTAACTCAGGCCAGACCACAAGAGTAAGGATGAGGTTACCCCTTCTTGTCTATCCTGTGAAATTATCCCTTTTAGGCCTTGAAACCCAAAACACACGATAATTACTCCTATCTACTCCATTACTCTTTAGAATTTACAACTACGTAAATTCTAAAATGCATGTATTGGTTTTTCCTTTGCTAACCCTTCTGATGCTGTCTGCTCTAAGAATCTAGAACCATATGGGATGATTTCTTTTGTGGCTCAAGATATGGACAAAGTGAAGGTCAACTATTTTCTGGCTTAACATGATGAAAGTTTCAAGGAGGCAGAGCCCAAGTTGTTTTCTATCTCTAGCAGCTCCTGGTAAGAAGGGGCTGAAGGTTACGTAAACAGGAGAATGGGTGGGGAAAGAGGTATGAGGTAGAGTAGGGGTGCTAATTATTCATACTTCCAGGTGGGAAGTAATCAGCATATTTTAAAGACCACAAGACAATGTATAGTTCCTCGATGGGGAATCCCCAGAAGAAATAAAAGCAAAGTTTTAAAGTAACTTACTCTAGAACATACACTTGAGTCAAGGCAAGGTAAATGTCTTTTGTTTTGTTTTGTTTTTAAAGATTTATTTATTTATTTATACAAGGACCGTGGTACTGGCCAGATACGTGGGAGGGTGAGAGGATTCACCAGAGACAGAGCGGGGAACAGAACAGGCAGACTGATGAAGTACACTGCTGAGGGGAGCAGCGGGGAGACAGGAGAGGTCTGCCGCGCCATGTGGGACCCTCACCGGCCAGCAGGGATCGAACCGGCACTGCAGAGGCTGCGGACAGCTTCACAGCGCAGCGCTCAACTGCCTGCGCCACCAGGGGAGGCCCTTTCTTTTCATTTTTTGAAGAAAAAAACAAGTATGCATTATTTCTATAATGAAAGTATTTTATATAGTAATGCAAACAAGACACGGAACACTAAATATTTTCCCATTTTTTTAAAGTCTGTTTTTTTAAAACATTTTAAATAACACAATTCCCGCATTTTACTCAAGAGAAGCTCAGTATTCTATTACAATTTCCTGTGGGACTTAGCACCATCTTAGGAGATTTGCACAAGATACAATTTTGGGAGCACATAATACTTTATAAACTCCACTGAGAGGAACGGCACTCACGCGGTAGACACAGCAGGTCCTCCCTCACTATCTTTTTCCCGGGTATCAAGACAGGCTCAGGTGTGAGTATTGAGTGAGCCCTGAAATTTGCCACAAAAACAAAATTCTTTCAAATAAACTTGAATATCTAATTGTCTTTATTCAGTGATTAATGAAGCCATTTGGAGGGAGTTCCAAGAAGTTGTTCCAATGGAAATTCTTCTTTAAAAATGGGAGGGGCAAGGAAGCTATTTAGCAAAAGAAAGGACTTTTTCAGAAAGAGCCTTTTTCCTCTGATCTAGGGCAGATGAAGTACTGATCAGGAAATCCCAAATTGATTAGCTTAAAATTCCACTCCAGAGAGGCAGAAAATCCAATTTGGTTAAATTTTAGTGTTGGAGGGGTTTGGCATAAGAGACTCCATTTGGGGTCTGTTTTTGTTTTTAACCTAAAAAAACAAAATCCCTCACTTTAGAATAAAATGTACTACAAACTGTACTGTTTGATTTATTTTAATAAATCAAATAACTATTCTTTTAAATGGGAGGTAGGAAGAATCTATTGTTAGTGGGCAGGGTGAGGGGTACCCCGGAACCCCTAAACATGCTTGTTCTAAATGGGTTCTGCCATCTGCTGCATCATGACAAACATACTCTGGTGTGCAAGACCATCGATAGACAGGAACTGTAACACCATTAGTGTGAAATAAGAAAAGGAACAAATATAGTGTCAAATCAAGCACCCAAAGTCACCTATCCACTATTGGGTAAACGCCCAGCCAAACACAGTGGGCCCAAAGCAAGACTGCTAAGGCCCAAAAGCTTGACACGAGTCTAAGGCCCCTTCTGGTGAGGAGCACAGCAAAGGGGCAGGAGAGGCCAGGCAAGTCTGGGACAAAAGGAGCAAAATAAAAATACAAGTCAAGGCAAAGGCTGTCATTGTAGCCTGCACAGGGGTCTCTCGCCCTGTTCTCTGTCCCTTTCAAGTCATTCCTTCTATGCCCCCCAAGTTCTGGGGCTGAGAAGCAGCAAGTCTCCACTCCACATGCCTCCTCCACGTCTCCTTCTTGACCTCCACCTCTCTCCATTCCCCTCAGGCAGGTCTTCCCTCCTCTGTCTTTTCTAGTTTTACCTCCCTGGCCAGCTCCATCCTTTCTTAGGGTGGGGCAGGGAACCTGGACCGTCCCCATCCCCAGGGATTGCCCTGTCACAGTATGATGCGAATGCGTAAGGGTGGCCAAGCCGTCCACCTCACAATGCTGACCCCCACAGGCGGGCACACGCCTCTGCGATGGCCACTGAGCTGTCCACCCAGGGCATCTTCAAACTGCCACATTGATGTTTTCTTTCTCCTGTTGCCAGGAACCAGGCGTTAGGCTCGGTTGCCTGTGGAGCTGTTGTCAAAACTGCAAAGGAATGTGTCCACTGTAGGGGAGCAAAAACCTGCCACCCCAAAATAGTATCTCTCTGAAAAAGTTTTATTTCATGGGAGGGGCTCTGAAGACGGGCGGAGGCCGCCCTTTCACACTGAGGCACTCATAAGGCCGCGAACACTTGGCCTGAGGGACCTGTCCCACTTTCCACAGATAAACCTTTTCCCTCCTCTGCTCCCAGCTCCCTCAAAGGCACCAGTATGTGACCTTCACTCCGCATTAAAACCCCATCCATTGTACTTCAGGTCCAAGACCTGAACATGTCGGTCAATTCTTTCCTCAGCAAAACCCATTTCCTGAAACGTCAGTGTTTCCTACCAGTGACAATAATAACAGAAGCCAGAACATACAGCAGGGGCTCGAATCAGAATATTTAAAATATATAATTAGACTGGATCCTAAAACCTGCCATACACGTGATACTAAGGAGCCCACTGAAATGTGGGTCTAAACGGGGGTAAATTTAAGCCAAAGCATCCAGACCAGACACAACACATCAACAGAGAAAGGGGCATGTGTGGAGGGCATGTTTCTGCACTACCAAGACCTTTAAAAACTCAGGCACAATTGAGAAGCAACCCTTTACACAGTGAAGAGCAGAGGACCAGATATGTGCCACCACCGTGGCAGGAACAGAACGATAACCACAGTAGCAGGGCAGAGAAAATGGCAAAGCATGAAGACTTAGAGAGAGAGGAGAGTGTCCTGGATCCAGGAGGGGGCTGACGGCTCCCTGGCAGGCGCTACCTGCATGGGCCAGAGCCAGTGACAAAAGTCTGCATTTGCGCAGAAAATCAGGCTTTTCTATGAGACACAGAGAGAGGCCACAGGCAGTCCTGGCAGACCACGGCGGGCAGGGACGCATGGGCCCGCTGTGGACCTTGGAGCCTACATGGTGAAAGGAGAGTTCCAGACTGGAGCAAACAGGGCTGATTCCACGAAACTCACCAGACACGGGCTTTCCTGCACTTGTTGGTTTTTTCCTAACAACGGAATTCGTAGTTGAAGTTAGAACTCCTATTTATTATTTATGGCCTGAGATGTTAGCTGCGGTTGGAGGCGCCCTGGCCAACCTTGTTTCTCTCTACAGATGCTACCATTAAAAACTCTCCAATAACTGAAAAGCGCTCATAAAAAGATTGCCTTTCCCTTTGTTGATGGCCTTCTCAGCTGCTCATGAACCAAACCGTGTTCTTCGCTGTTGTAACTTTAGATTGGACATTCCTCAAGATCTGAAGCTTGTACTGTGTCCCCACGCCTAGATCCAGCGTTGCTTCCCGCGTCCAATGTCATCACTATCACAGGCCAATCACGCACTGTGAGGCACTTGCCCAACGCTGTCTAGAAACCTTAACACAAGTTCTTGTGTTTTATTAACAATTTGTCAAAAGCTATTCAGAGGTTTGTGTTTGGTAGTGGTTTGGGCTTAGTGATTCGGGGACTGTTTTTGTGTCCTGTGGGATGAAATAAAGGAATTAATCTATTGATGTGTCTGGTAATGTGGTTTCTCAGCGGGGAAGGTGAGGGAGGATTCTGTGGTGCAGGACTTGCGCCGGATTGTGTGGTGAGTTCATGGATACACAAGGGGCACGCTAGTATGTGTGTGTGAGCTACGATGCTCATGACAATGTAGAAGCAACCACAGCAACAGCTCTGTACAAGTCCAACAGCCAGATTCTGTGTGTGGAAAGTGTAAGATGAGGCCGGGACATCCTGTGTGGAAAAGCGAGGGCGTGGCAGCAGGCGGATGGGGACATGCCCAGGCTCAGAAGGGTGCACGGGAGGGAGCTCCTGCTGGCCACCTCCTTCAGTGCAATGGTTACCAACAAAGGCGTCAGAACGCGAGCTCTCTCTGCACGCCTCAACCACAAACATACGTGTTAACAAGTGTTGATCGGGGAGGAGCCCAAATGGAGCCGCACAATGACGGCCGGGAAGTGGGATGGTCACATCTCCACACGCCGCGCATCTTGCCCACTCCTCACACGGGGACAGGCCCCCACACGCCGAGGGCTCTGCAGGCTGCAGGCCCAGTGATGCAGCATAGCGGTTGCGCGTGTCAGGTCTGCTGACGTGACTCAACACGAAGGACCCACCACCAGGGCATCCGCTCGCCACACACATTAGCCTGGCCATGATCACGCGGGGAAAGACAGACGCAGGAGAAGCTGAGACGGGGACATTCCAGTGGCCGAGCCTTCAAACACAGCAGGGGCTCTCATGACCGGGACCGGCAGGAAGCTGCTGTGGATCTGGAGGCTCGAGAAGTGGAAAAAGACCAATTACGGTAAAGTAAAAATCAAGATCAACAAGCAACTATAAACCAGAGACACTCTACAGGGTGGGGAGGAGGGACTAGGATCAAAACAAGGGAGGGGTGGGGAATTGTCTGGGGACTATAACCAAGATGAAAATGCACACATGGTGCAAAAATGAAAAATGATGTAAAAAATGTAAAAAATTTTAAAATAATAATAATAATAAAAAGAAGTGTGACAAGGCCTGATGTGACACGGAAACCAAGCGTGATCCTCGCCTTGACCTGGACAAGGGACAGGAAACACTCACACAGGACACGTGACAAAGTGGCCACGTGCGCAAGGACTGCCCTGAGGACCAGCCCTGGCTCGGGCCGAGCTCCCCGGCGGCCGGGCCGTGGCGGGCGTCCTGCTCAGGGGCGCGTGCTGGGAACCAGAAGGAAAGTGGCATGAGATCGGCCGCGCACGTTCAAATAAATCAAGCAGCACACACGCTGGCGCCTACCCTCGCACACATATGCCGGGTGTGCGTGTGTGGGTGTGGGTGTGAGATGCATGGGAGGGAGGGCATGTGTGTGTGAGAAAGAAGGCTAATGTGTCAGAGTGGAAGTGGGGATGGTGAATGGAAGGAAATATGGTGTTTGCTGTACCCGTCTTTCAACTTTTTTGTAGTTTTACAATCTGAAAAAAAGAGGTGGAGAAAATTTTTGCTGGAGACGGGGAGGGAAGGAAAGCAACCAGAAATTTCTATTGACTGGAGGAAAAACACCACTTTCTCTATGCCAAGCGTCTGGACCATCGGACTGTTCACACGGCGGCTGGCTGCCCTGGTGCCTCCTGGTCTCAGGCCCATGACCTCATAGAATCCCACTGCCCTGGCTGACTCCGACGCGCCTTTCCAACATGCCTGAAAGCAGCAACTGCACAAATGAACCACTAAAGTCATCCAAAGTGTCAGCAGCCAAGACATTCCCAGAGACCTCAGAACCCAGGCCAATTTTCTGATGTTTTAGCCAAATTGTTTATCTCAATTCAACACTCTCAGTGCTTGTATTTCCAAACATGAATATACTTCTGGGTTGGAAAATGTGACTAGGTGATGGGAAACCCTGCGTGCTATTTGCACACATCAAACAGCCCTTAGCATTCACCATCCGCTCACACATCCATCTTCATGCTGGAATATTGCTGTGATAGTTTCCCCCTAATTATGTTTATTGAGGTAAAACTGGTTTACATCATTGTATCTGCTTTGGGGTTACAGGTTCAAACCTCTACAAACACATGTGTTCACCCCATGTCCGCCCACCACTGCTCAGAGAGCCCCCTCCCTCCAGCCCCTCACCCCATCAATCCTTCCCTCTGGTCTGTCAGCTGCCAAGGGTTTGTTATTGGTTTGGTTTTGTCTGACCTTCCCTCTGTTCCTCTATATTCTACCTCTAAGGGCCACCACTGGGTATTTTCGATTAGCACTAGCCTCTCCAGGTCCATCCATGCTGTCGCGGTGACGTTCTTACGGGCTAAGTCTCGTCATGTGGAAAACAATATCTCAATCTAGTTTCTTGAGGGAATTTTCTATAAAACAGAGACCTGTCCAGGAAAATTAGGATGTCTTCCCCTGGAACACCTTTTGTTTTACATACCATTTTTGAAGATTTGCGTTCAAATATCCCATGTAAAATAAGCTTCAACAAATTTTACTTAACAAAGAACTTAAGCTGACTTCCCCTCATTTGGTTCCATGCCATAGCCTCTGCGTATCTTTCTCAGCACTAACATATAAAGCTGGTTTTGGACGTGCCCCTCCCGTCTGAATTGTAAGAACCTTGAGGATAGAAATGAAAACTTTCGCCACACATAAGATGTTCTCCTGCATAGATTTGTCTTTTGAGAATTGACAAAGTAATTTCAGGGCTTAAGGCATAGGAGGTATATTGCAATGGGCTCAGAGTTAATGTTATATAAATCCCACAGAATTCCTAGACAATCATCTGCCATGTCCCTATAAAAGGATGGGAAGAAATCGTGCCTGATGTACCTCGCCGTTTCTATGTATCAAGCCATATGCAATGCCCTGTCTTTGCTGAGCAGAGACCACATTTAGAAACACTTAATTTAAAAGAATGCTTAAAGGTCATCAAGCATGATTACATTTTGTCCAACACTCTGAAATGCAGTCAAGTGTAAATGATTATCCAGGAAATTATGAATGATTCATTCACTGCAGATTTTTCATTAGAAGGTAACATCTTCTTTCCCTTAAAGTCAACATTATGATCCAGGATGCCATTTATTAGAATTTATGCTATTAGACAAGATATGAAATGAGAGTCATCTTAAACATCTCACATCAGTTAAATTACTCTCCACTTAAAAAGGAACACGCACAGTGGACGCGGAGGGAGAGGTGGTGAGCATGTGGACGGCACGGCTGAGGGCGAGTGTGTGTGGGGGGGGTGGGGGTGGTAGGTGCATTTTTCATCACTGCTCTTTGATTTATGACAGAAAGCTAATTATCTCCTCTCCCTTCCTATCTCCCTCCTTCCTGCCCCCCTTCCTGTGTTGGTCTCTAAAATATTCCATGTCGGTAACCAACATGTCATTCATTATAAAGAATCAAATGAGATTTTGGGATATTTTCCATGTGTTAGTGGAGACAGGCTTTGAAAGAAAGACACTCAGGGCTGTTTGTGACAATGTGTGTCCAACGCGAGGGCTTTGAGAGGTCGGAGGATCACATGAGCATCTGGAAACATCAGCTGGCAAGGGGCCCAGGAGGCCACAACGGCTTTGGAACTAGGTGAAAGTGAGTTTCCAAAACAGGGCTCCAATGCCCCACCTCTAACTGTGGCTAAGGCCAAAAATCCTTTGGCACGACATGCATCAGCAGAACCAGCAAAGGAGAGTAATGCTCGTCAGAGTAACACTCGGTTGTTCTGGAGTCTGAAACACACACCCGCTCCACAGCATCATTGCGGCTGAGAATCAAGAGATGCTTCCACTTCCTGTCCCCACAAAGAGCTGCTTCACAGTGTGCAGGAGCGCAGGTCACTTTTCGTACATCAGAAACTATAGGCAGGAGTTCAGAGAAATAAGGCGCTCTCCTCGCAGGTGGATTTCGGCAACTCTCATGACTGACACAGACCCCTGAGCTGGGCAGGGGAACAGACACATGGCCCCACGCAACACAGGCCAGTCACCACGATTTAATTCACTCAATGTATCAGGCTTTTACTCTGTTACAAGGAGTATAACGTGAGGACTACGGTGCAGGCCAAGTAAGGATCTACTCGCATGTGACCTATCCCTATTTTATTGAATCCACAGGGAAGTTCACAATCTTCCTATGGATCACAGAAAGGGCTCCTGCCTGGGGCGCCAGGCCTCAGCGTGTTAGAGCCAGATGTGGGTTCCAAAGGTTGACAATTTCTGCACGGAGATTCTGGCACAAAGCAGATCTCCAGGAAAGGGAGCTGATCAGAAGGCGCATGTGAGAACAGTGGGCAGTGAGACCCAGGCCTCCCTGGGTCTCCTGTGGACACGGCCCAGGCTGGTCACCATTCACTGTGTCCGACGGGAGGGGGCCGCGGTTCATACACATTTGTTTCCGCTACACCTGGGGTGGACGGAGCATGGCCGTGTGGCCGGCAGCGCCCCAAGTCCCCAGGGCTTCAGAGAGGAAGCCAACAGCCCCACAAGGTGCTCATAGTGAGGCCTTTGGAGTGTGAGGCGGGGGCAGCAGATGCACACAGCGGGAGGTGGGGGGAGCTCAGCCCGGGGGAGCAGCAGGGGCGTAGGGAGCACAATGTTGAAATGTGGGTGATGCAAAAAAGTGAGGCTACACCCCACAGCAGAGAGCAGAGAAAACAAGTCTAGGAACAGCCCTGAGCTCTGCACCCGTGGAAGACCTGAGGTGGCGAGTGCTGGTCCGCAAGCAGATCACAGCAAACGTGCAGGGTTGTTTGTGAGCAACGCCAAGATGCAATCACGGGGGACGGGAGCTGTGATTCATGGTGACGGAACAACCACTTTAAATCATAAACACAAAGCAGGCAATAAACATCTTTTTTTTTTTTTTTAAAGTAAAAATAGAAAGAAAGGCAGAGCTGTGAATACCTAACGAGGAGTGACTTTAAATCTCTCTGTCCCGGCATGTAAATGGTTTGGCACCAAGCAGTTCTAGAGAAAGTTCTGGGACTCCGAGTTGAGTGTCCTCTTCTAGGGGACACAGACTCAGAGGCCGAGCCACTGGCCTGGGGGTCCTCGCGCCACAGACATGCTCAACACACCCCTTCCCCTGACCGGGCTGATGAATCCAGTGACCATGAAGCCCAATGAGACCGAGAGAAGGGCCCGGGAGGGCTGGGGTAGCGGCAAGAGCGGCCCTACGTGCGCCCTGCACCTGCCCCAGTGGTGACTTGTTCTGTCCACACAACTGGGGTCTGGCTGCAGGGCCTGGGGAGGGATCCGCGCAGGCCGCGCGTCCATGTGCCGGGCTGTCAGGCGGGGGCGGAGGGGCCAGCCAGGGGCCTCCGACATCCGCCCGGGCACAGAGCCAGACCTGGGATCAGGGGCGCCCCTGGCGAGCACAGCGCCACCCACTTGAAGGGGCAGAGCACCGAGTGTGGCGACTCGCTCCAGCTTCAGCTTTGCTGGAGAAGATGTTTTCTACGTTGGCATCAGATGATGGAAACCAAATGTCTTTTCGACACACTCGTTAAAACGTCAAGTTTCACCTTCTGTGTGATCACACTACAAGGAAACCGGCGTGGCCTGGGGATCCCGCCGCAAGATCTGTTAAATGCTGCCCCTCACTGTCACTAGTCATTCTACGGACTGCGCGGACTTCATTTTTATAGACAGTTGGCGGCAGCAAGTGACGCGGTGGCTCTTGAGTAAATGCCAAGTAAAGGGCGTGCGCCCCCGGGTCCTCGGCCCGGAATGACGACGCTGAATCACACAGACAGCACCCACGCGTGCCCTTTCAAAGCAATAACACCAGCCATGCCCAAAAGGGGACTTAATTTTTGCTTTCATTTATGAGACATTAAGTCCACTAACTAAAGTAAATAAATAAAGAAAAGCCTAAGATCAGCGCCGCGCTCCGCCCGCCTTCGAGATGCGTGTCCCTGGACGCTGCAGCACTGCCCGTGTCGGCTGCTGGAGCAGAGCTGCTGCGTGGGGGGCCCGAAGACGAGGCGCTGTCTCTGGCTGCCCTGGAAGGACGTGGCGGCCTGTGTCGCTCCTGGGGCAGGCATCACCCGAGCAGAGCAGGATGTGAGCGGGGTCCTGGCACAGTTCGCAGGACCTGAAGGCACTGGGGTGGTCAGGGAAGGCAGCGTGGACACAGCTCCAGCCTTGCTGCTTTCCTGCAGGCCGGGCAAGGCTAGCGGGTACTTGACCTCTTTCTGTCAACTCTAAACACCCTCCATTCCTCTCCTTCTGCTGCTGAACTCAGGAGGCAACTCTGAAAACCACCCTTCCTGGACACCTTGGTGAGCAGGGTTTTGCAAACTCCTGCCAACAGGAAGCCTTGGGGGGTTGAATGCCGGTGCTGGGGGCGGAACATCTGCCTGCCTGCAACGCCTCAGGGACAGAAGCTTCCAGGAGCCATTCGTTGTCACCCAGGCAGGTCTTGTCTCAGCCTCCGGATTCTTGGGGCACTCCCAGGACCGTCGATCTCCCCGTAAGCAGCTCTTGCAAGGAGAGAAGGGGCTTCTGGGCGCTCGGGGTCAGCTGTGTCTGAATCCATCTAGACGATCCTCCCCGAAGCTCAGGGCCCAGGCCTCGTCCGTGCTCCAGCTGAGGAGTCTGTGAGCTGCCGTAATTTGGGAGATTTCAGATTTGACTGTCTGCGAGTCAGACTTAGCGATTCAAGAGGAAACAACACGATGAAAAACCCACTAGTCTTTTAGGCCAACAAACAGACTCTCCCGCACGTGAGCGCGTGACTGTCTTTCCTGAAGCCCACGGCGCGTGCTGGCCTGATGCTGCCACCATCGCCCGCCGCCACACGAGCCCAGTAAGGACAGGCCCACGTGCGGCTCTCGTTCCCCCTGGGGCGTCCTCACTGTAGGTCACAGCAACTGCTTTCCCATGACCTCCCTGGGGTGCTATCCTGCACGCCCCTGGGGAGGGGAGAAACCCTCCTGCTGGGATTAGGCAGGGAACAGAGACCTCCTCCGCGGGCCGAGCCATCCTGCTGCCGCCACCCCGGCCTCCAGCGCGCCGGTCCCTGGCGGGGCTCCCACCCTCACCGGCTGCAGAACCAGCAGGACAAGCGGCTCCGCCCGCCGACTCTGCTCCTGGTGGGGTGGGGACGGGCTCAGAGAGCTTTGGCCCATGCTGCCCGCTGGTGACAACGCCTGGAAAGGCTGAGGCATTTCTGGGGGGCAGGACATGTGCCTGGGCCAGCAAGTCATGCCGGGTGCATTTCCCTCATGGCCAGAGGCCGGCGAGCAAAACCGAGAGGTGCAAGCGGGAGGGCAGCCTCACCGCCAGGCCCCACTCCGGGCATGTCTGCCGTGAGCTTTCTCAGCTTTGGCTCCGCTGGCTCAGTGTCTGTGCCCCGAGGGCAGGGCTCCCTGGGGGACACGAGAAGACCCCTTGATCCGAGAGGCACCTGGAGAGGATGGGCCAGCGTGGCGCCTGCGGGTGCTGGCGTGAGGGGCGGTTGTTCTAGGGAGTAGCTCCCGCGAGGCCACCTGCCAGCGCCAGCTGTCCCGTGGGATTGTGACGCCTGGTCCTCTGTTCTGATTTCACGAGGATGACACGAACAGTCGGCAAACATAGAAACGGCAGCGCTGCCAGCGTCGTGCAGCACGTCCTGAAATACGCCGGAGAGGGATGTGTCGTGTGGAGCCCCGGGCTCTGAAGTGGGTGCCCCGCCCGGAGGAGACAAATCGCTCCCCTGAGGACGCGGGAGGCGAGGCGAGACTCCGCATCTCCCCCAGTTCCTCGCTGGCACGACTACCGTGCCATCTCATCAGCACCATGTAAATATGGTCGTCCTATTTCTTTATTAGTGACGATGTTTTTTCCTACAAAAGACTGGAGTGGAAGGAAACAAAACAGCCACGGTCTCCGGGCAGCGCCTGTTGTGGCTGGAAGACAGGCTTAAGAGACAGGGCTCCCCCGGGAAAATTGGGAAGCAGGCCGACACCTCTCTTCTTGTCTGTCTCCAAGCAACCACTCACGGCTGGGCACCTCCGCGCAGGCAGGGCCCTCCCGGGGGAACGCGCTTCCATTTCTGCAATGACAACGGTCAGAGCCATGGAGCGTAAGTGATGGAATCTGGAATAACTGAGGATGCTTTTGCGGGCAGAGCTGCACTCACGCTGGAGATGGCCGTGGCAGAACTGGCGGGAACTGGTGGGTGACCGCTGGCTGGCAGGGACTTCCTGTCCAGGCATCTGGCTCCTTGTCAATTTCAGGATGGGCTGCTGTGTTGACTGCAGGGCCCCGCGCCGGCTACCTGCTGTGGCCCGTCAGCCTGCCACGGCTTGTGACACCTGTCACGGCTCCATGAGCTCCGCCCACCAGCAGGAACAGGCTCCGTGGGCCTCCAGGCCTGACGGCGCACCCCCACCCGTGAAGTGCAGACACGAGGTGGACTAACAGGTGTGTGCATATTTCTGGGAGCACCTCTTTAACACTGCAGAAGGCACTTTGGGAAGAAAGACGTAGAAGCCATCACTTGTGCCCTACAGAACCTTGTCTATGCAGACACAGACTTTTACTATAGATACAGATCTTTATTCGGCCCAGGATAGTAAATAGTTTATGAATTTTATTCATAAGCAGTATGAGTTTGGGCTGTCATCCCAGAAGGCGTATTCTCCAGGGTGGTTAGCATCTCCATCCGCTGCTGGTCCTAGAGCAGCCTCAGCCCCACGCAGACGCCCTACCTCTGTATCCGTGTCCTCGAGTCATCTCCTCTCCTGGTCCTGGTGGGCAGGGCCATCGGAGAGGCAGCCTGCCGTGTCCCCGAGGGGCTCTGCACATGGCCACCGGAAGTGCCAAGAAAGCCAGGCTCCGGGCTCTGCGCCAGGCTGATCTCGGGAATGTGTCTGCAGCGCTGAGACCTAAGGAAAGAAGCGGCGCGTGCCCAGACGCCTGCCAACGCCTTCACAGCCTCCTGAGTCACGTGCCCATCAGGATCCTGCTTGCCAGCCCCGCAGGATTGGGGGGCATGGGGACCCAACACAGAGATGGTGGTGTTCATGCCAGTTGCCGCGACCTGCACCTCTGAGCTTTGTCTCCAGTCAGGAGCCTCGGGCCGCCAGTGCCCACCCCACACACCCGCAGAGGCCGCTCCACAGCCTGTCTGTCTGATCACGCCCTCGGGGTCACAGCGCTGACATCTGAGGAAAGAACACGGCCCAGCTGCCCACCACCCAGGGCAGTGCTGCCTCCTTGCTGGGAGAAGGAAGCAGAGCAGGAGCTCGCCCACCCACGCAGGCCTGCCTTTAGGGCCTAGTCACTGGACTTGGTCATTTTTGAATAATCACTGAGGTGGTTTTTTTATGGGACATAGTATGAAGGTAACGGGATTCGTTATCTAATCAAGCCTTCAAAGACTCTGACTTCTCCTGCAGCCGGGGTGCCCGAGGGGCAGCTGAGCAGACCCGGCCCGGAGCCTGCTGCATGAGGCAGGGTTGTTCTGCAAAGGGCCCAACGCCAGCTGGGAAGAGCAGAGCCCGGCGTCAGCAGCGAGAGAATCGGGTTTGACATAACAGTTCACCCATACGGGAGTTTTAGAATAATAATTGCACTATTGCTCATCTGTAATGTGACAGGTTTTGGCCCATAAGTAAGAGGCAGACTCTTGTTCCTTTCGGTATCTGTCACGGACAAGCCCGACCCTGACCAGTCCCTCCTGCCTCTGCAGTGCTGAGCTCTGGGAACCCACGTGTCCCTGCATCCTCGTCACCCAGGGCTGGAGGAAAGTGAACTCTGATGGTGTTAAGTTACCGGGATGTTTTCCTCAAATGCTTTAGGGAATATAAACCATCTTTCTGTCTAACAGTATTTCTGTAATTCTTTTCACTGCAGAATTAAATATACATTTTTTAGCAAAAGAAATGCATGTTTTGTAATAAAGGCAAAATGGTCCTCTCTGAGGTGAGGACACGTCACCATCATTAACACTGCCCGACAGCGGAGGGCTTCAGGGCTGTCGAGGCACCAGCGTCTTTACAGTTAAATTCTCTGATAGATTTGCTTTCAGCTTGTCCACAAAATTACAGAAAATGATTATGAAAGATGTGGCTCATTTATTCTGATCAAACCAGGTGCAATTACAAAACAAGACCAAGATGACATTGTGATAATTGACTATTCAACAACATAATCTATATCCAGCCACGCTGATAGAAGCAGCGTCTTCAAAATTTTAATATTCCACAGGAATTTCTCCGTGCTATGACCCTTGAGGTACATCCTAATTTCTTGCCTCCTACATTTTGACTCATGAAATATTGAAATGCAAACAAACCAAAGGGAAAAACATCCTGCTGGGTGATTACAATAGCATCTATTTTCAACATCTAACCGATGTCTGTTGGGCTCTTACCCTTTCCAGGCACCAGACTAGGCTGTGCAGACCCGGTGCCCAGAGCCGACCAGAGGCTGCTCCAGGGGCGATGACTCCTATTAGAATAAAGACCACACAGGCACGGAGATGCAGCATTACCGGCGATACCTGGAGATGGTGCAATGATCCCACAGACCTAGGTCATCCCAGACCTATGTAACTATGCACACGTCTTTTCTTCCACGCTTTTCTGTCATTCTGAAAAGCTTTTATTTACCTGTAAGCTCCAAACCACTTTTAATTCTTTGGCCTCTGCTCCTGTTCCACCCTGAGTTGAAACTTGAATTTCTCTGGATCAATCCAGAAATATCTTTCTTCTGTGTCCCAAAGTCTATTCAGCTGACAGCCTTCTCTTACAATATAATTCATCGCTCTGATTTGTTCTAGAAAAAAAAAATGAGCATCCCCTGATCTAATATGTGTTCACCATGTTACATTTCAGAGTGTCCTGTTTCTTCAGTGAACAACACTTCACATGAATTCAGTTAAGTGTAGACTTTTTCTGAAACTCACTTTGACATAATCTATTTAATAACTAAAATTGAGCCCCGACATCAACATTGGTGTCATGCGCAATTAGAAGCTCCCAGTCCCTTTTCTTTTTTCATTTCCCATTTGCAAGGCCACTAAAGTAGATACTTGTTTGAAGCTTCAGAGATTTCCAGACAGACATTGAAATAACTGTCAGATGAGATCAGTGCACTCTGCAGCAAAATCAACTTCACGCTCAGCTGCAAGGCGGGACGTGCTGCCATCCCAGCCACCTGCCTGGTGCCATCCACGCCAAGGGGCCCTGCTCACAGTCACCACGGATGCCTGGTACCGAAGATGCGCCCCTCCACCAACTCACCCACCACTTTAACACACGACCCACTTGATTCCTGCCTAGCGAAGAGGAGATGACCTCTGAGGAAGATGAGTTACAAATGCAAATCAGGGGGAGCTTAAAGACCCCGCCCTCCCCAACAACTGTAGGCCGACCAACACCACGTTTCTGCTCTCCTTCCTGGGCTTGCCCAGGAGCAGGGAAGACCTGCCAGGCGCACAGCGTGGTTTTACTTGCTGGGAACACTGGGGCCATGGAAACGCGGAGCTGAGGAAGCCGGGTGGGGAGGGGTGTGTCAAGGTTACAGCTGCATGGCCGACGCAGGTGCACAGAAACCAACTCCATTCACAGCGTCACCGAGGAGGATCACAATGCCTGTCCCCATGGAGAAATCATTGCATTTGCAAAATACTTCACTAAGTACAATTTTAAGAAAACCGGTTGTTTCAGCCTCATAGATTTATATGGATGTCATGGCCCTTGACGTGTGTCTTTCCTGGTGTCCTCGTTATCAGCTGGAATATCGCCTGTGACCCCACACAGGCGCGCCTTCATCTCCGTGCTCCAGCTGGAGCAGAAACGGTGACTTCCTCCAAACTCGTCTGCACTTCTGCATTGCTCACCTGTTTCTTCCGCATGTGATGTAACTTCTCCGCTTTGGCCCTACATCGCCTGTTGAGAAATCTCACTGAAATGAAATGCCACATCTTCAGTGAGACTTCCAACTGCCTAGACTCCTTCAGAGTCTCTTGCTCTGAACCCTCCTTGTCCCGTCCCACAACCTCAGGCTTCACTGTAAGTGTTACTGGATCTGTGCCTGCAGAAATCTGGGCTCCAAGATGTAGGGGATGCTTCTTCACTCACAGCAGAACTGCCAGCACCTTCCACAACACCCAGCACACAGTGGGATGCCCAGCACACAGTGGCATGTCTGTGTTGGATCAGTAAATAAAAATGATGGTAATGACTCATCATAGTACCTAATTAGCTGTTCTGCAGCTAACAAAATATTTAGCAGCTAATAGCTAATAGTTCGTTCAGAAGACCACCATGCAGCCTGGAGATCCACTGCTCGTGACGACTGACAACACATCAAGGCTCTGCGAGTCCATGACGTAAGAACACCCCCGGATTACAGTGAAGGTGAAGATGAGAGGGCCGGAAGAGAGGCCAAGCAGAGGCCACCTGTGCGCCACACCCAGCCAACTCTGTCATCTCCCATGTCACGTGGACTGGAAAGCAGGTCACGTGTTACTTTTTCAGCTGTGCATTCCTGCTCCAGGGAGCCTGATGAGAAAAACTGGTTGAGGCAACTCTTCATAGACAATTGAAGTCCCTTTCAAACAGGCTTCAATTAACTTAACAGGTAAATGGATGTTTTAAAATGTATGCTCTACTAGTATTTAACTTTCTCAGAATCTTCTGTAGTGCAGTCCTCCACTGTGACTGATCAAAGATTTTTACAATACTAATGACTGTGAAAACAGGCCACACAAAGTCTCAAAAGCAATAATGCCAGGTCATATATTAACATAATTTACTTGGTAGCTTTATAGGCGCTACCTCGCCATCATTATAGGTTTATAAAATGTGCTTTAATTTTATTTATAATTTATAATACTTTGTTGGCATCTATAACATTTGGGGAAGTATTGCAGAAAGTAATTTAATCGCAGTTAATCTTAACTAACTAAAGATTCAAATTCAGATGAGTAAACCCCGTTTGCAACTGGTACTAAAATGTATTTGCTAAAGTGTTACACATTTAGCATTTTATATCACTAACATATATAATATAGAACTGAAACAGCCAGAAGAATAGAGAAGTGCATTAAATAAGCGATCAAAATTTTTCTCGATCTATGTATATTCCACAGTTGTCACCCAGGGAAAATGGTAAGTATAACACGGATGCTGAAAAAGATAAACTTAGAGTGTTTCTAGACGTGCCAAGCAGAACAAGAGATGAACAGGCCATTTCAGTAGAGAGCAGAGCCCTCGGATACGCTAAAAATAAAGATGCCGATTTTATCTTAAAATATCTAATAGCTTAATATCAAACTTTTTCTGGTGTGAAACAGATTCAGAGGAGAGAATAAGCTCTATTCTGATTTGTTATAAATATTATTTCAAATTATATGTATAATGGACGCCTGCTCGAATTACAGAGTGAATATACAAGTGCAGGACTGTTTCTATGGCATTGGGGGTGGCGCTGTCCCCCGTGTGTTACTCACAATGAAGCTAAAACAGCTAGACGATGAAGTTTAAACAGAAATACGGTAGGATATGATGGCGTCCAATTAAAGGAAAGAAAAAATGGTCCTCTCGGCTTCAGAGGTTTCAAAATTGAGACGAGAAGTGATCACCTCCCAAATTCTCTGGAACACAGAAGTGGGACCACGGCGAGCCTCTGCATGGAGCTTCACCTCACCCAGGGGCTGCGGCCCTAGCTCGAGGGATTCCCCGTGACCCACTCTGCAGGACGCTCACGTGTGCCAACCTTCCCGTCACTTCTCTCTGCCCCACTGTCCCCCAAAAACACTTCCTCTCACCTCAAAGCATATCTTCTGTCTTACTTATATTCAATAAGTACAAATATCTCTTTTTGGTAGAACCAATGAGCCCAGTGCCCCACCCAGTGGAAGCGATCACTCTTGAGAGGCTGGAATCTCCAGGCGAGGATTAAGGCACCGGCCCACAGTCGCGCTCCACAGATCCCGCCCAGGCTCGGTCCCACGCTGACGGAAGTGCCTGTGCCCGGGCGAGAGAGGGGTGTCCGCCCCAGGGGCCAGTGCCCACGGCAAGCAGCACCAGGTGCCTGGAGAGACTCCTGGCCTGGGACATGGATCGTGACCTGAGCGGCAGAGTGAATGATGTCACAGCTCAGCTGCGGTGACCCCAGAGCAGCCAGGAAGACACAAGATGCACCGAAGAGGCTACAGACTCAGGAATTTGACCAGCAAGAGCCGAGTTAGTGGGAACCCTGGCCTCAGGACTCACCGTGAGGCAGTGGGCCACTTTCTGATGTCGCTCACCCACGTCTGTCATCCCGCAGACCACAGGAGGATGAGGGCATTGGTGCTAGAACGCTCCTGATATTTTTACGTAACTTTCATTACAGCCCTGAACGCACCTTCATCTTGGGGGACTCCATTAAAATATCCTTCCTGAAAATTACATTTTATCCACAATAATTTCTATCTCAAAATCCACCCCTCCCTTAAGAGCAGATTTGGGGCGCTCACTCATTTGCGAGGCAGGGCAGCCCCGTGGCCTGCACATCTTGTCTCGAAACATGGGGGACCTGCGGATAAACTTCCCAGGATCAGCTCCATCACCCTTTGTGGGGAACACAGCAGGTGCTGGGTACCGCATCCAGGGGCGCGTAAGGGACAGCACAGCATCACTCACTGTAAACTGGAGTCAGAGGGGTAGGGGTCTCAGACGAGAAGGGTGATGGTGGTTTCACAGCACGGAACACCCCAAAGACCAGCCAGCACCTCCAGGAATGCAACACGGCCGCATGAATTCGGGCTGTATAAATGTGCTCTCTTGCACACTGTCTCATAGGCAAACATTTCCAGGTTCCTCTAAAAATGTGGCAAATGATAAAAAGCAACATTTATTATCTCAGTTTATATTAGGAACTCAATTTCCCTGAGGACTGCTGTGGCTGTGCAAGGCTTTGGGACTGAATTAACAAAGCTTTTTGGGCAACAGCTGAAATAAGATCCAAGAATGAAATAATGTGTCGATAAATCTTTCTCTGTGTCTGGGAATGTTGCAATCCCTTGAGCTACTTTCTTGGTACCTGGAGGGAAAAAAAATGATTAGTTTAATTTTAAAAAGCCAGTAGGTACAAATGTATGCTGTGGCATTGACATAAGATTTAAATTTTCCGCAAGTTATTTAGAATATTTTAAATACGAAAATATCAGGAGAGGTATTTTTTGGCACTAATCTGCTAACGAAGACTAAGGAAGGAGGGTGATTGAAGAGATCTACTCATTTATCCTTTCATTCAACCAATCTTTGGGAAGAACCTATTCTCTGCAGATGCCTGTAGAGAGGTTGGCAGCGATGCTGGGGCCATGGTCTGGCCACGTGGGGGGACACACACCAACATCCCTGCCCTGGTAACAGGTTAACAAAAGGCCTGCAGATAACATGCTCCGCAGCTTGTGGAGTGAAGACACTGCACGTTTATGGGGAAGCGGGATCTGAACTGAGCCTCAGAGCTCAGGGGGTGGACACAGAGCAGAGAGGAGAGCACTTTGCATTCCTTACTAGGCACCAAACGGTTCTGAAATTGCCCGATTTTGCTGAGGTGACTGGAGGGAAACAGTGAGAAGCACAACTGGACAAGCAGGTGTCGGTGGCCGGGCTCATGTGCGGGGTCACGAAGACTGGACTTGGTGGGGGACATAGGCAAGGCCAGCGACAGAGAGAGCACCAGCACCCGCCCGCAGGGCAGCCGCCTCCATTCCTGCACCGGGGTTGCGCAGCCTGATCTGTGGTGGCTGGAATGAGAATCTGATGAATCACCCGAAGCTTAGAGAAGGTGGAGATAACAGGCCACCACGGCTGGTCTAGTTTTTCCCCCGATGATCTACAAGGTCACACATACACGCACACCACACATACACACCGCCCACAACACACATGATAATTTATTTATATGTAAATACAATTGCTTGAGACGCAGCAGCTGGTCAGGAAGACGGGCGTTCTCAGCATCGTATTGGACACGGGGCATGTGTGCGGTCAGTGTCGTGGCCACCGAGGAAACGTGGTAACGACAAGACTGTCGGCAGCTCTAAGAGGCCCGCACGACAGCTACTAAGAGTTACTCAGACCTGGTTAACTTTATGCATTAACTTGACAGGACCGGGGGGCCAGGCTGCCCACTGCTCTGGGTGTGAGGGAGGGTGTCTCCGCAGGTGGCCGTCCCCCACGTGAGGACGCACCTCTGACCCCTGGAAGGACTGAGCAGAAGAAAACGATGGAGAAAGAGGAACCGCGCATTTCGCTTCTGCCTGCCGTGGGCGGGACGCCGGCCTCCTGGCCTGGACTGGGGTCTACGCTTGACTTTCTGGTCCTCAGGCTTTTGGCCTCAGATCAGAACCACACCCTGACTCCCTGGGTCTCCAGCTGGCAGGTCAGGACCTGGGGCTCCTCGGCCCTGCTCACCAGGCATCTCCTCCAATGGCGAAGCTCTCCCTGTCCGTTCTGTCAGCTCGCCTCTCTGGAGAACGCCAAACGGGAGGTGGTGGCTGCCTAAAGTGGAAATGGGGAGGCGGAGGCTTTGGGAGGAGGTTCTAAGGTAAAGGTGACGGGGGAGTGGAGGCGTCTACACCTCTGGCGGGGAATCTCCACCCAGCGTCCCGGACAGCAAGAAGCAGGCACACGGGCGGCACATCGCAGGAGGGCGGTCAGGAAAATCACTCCAGAGGAGACGACATTTGAGCCGAGACCGTTGAGCGCAAGCCCTCCAGAGGGACAGAGACAAAGCGCATAGACCCTGAACATGTGCCTGAGGGCCGTCCCAGGAGCGATCTCTGAGGGCCCGGTGGGCAAGCTGGCAGCGGAACATGGGCTCAGCGAGGGGGCTGCACCCGTCGGGAGAGGGCCCGGG
The DNA here is from genome assembly GCF_964194135.1 of Talpa europaea. Lineage (NCBI taxonomy): Eukaryota > Metazoa > Chordata > Mammalia > Eulipotyphla > Talpidae > Talpa > Talpa europaea. The sequence continues at coordinate 3,110,413 of NC_140068.1, read as the reverse complement.
GCAGCAGCAGGACGCTGGACACATTCTGGCTGTGATGGGCAGCTCAGGCAGTGTAGACACGCTGATGTAAGTTCCAGAAGGCTCACTCTGGCTGCTCGTGGGAAGAACAACCTGAAGAAATTCATAGGTTGACGAGCAGAAGGACAAAGCCACTGAGGAGGCTTCTGCCCCTGGACGATGAGGGGAGATGTTGCTTGGCCTAGGGGCTGACGTGAAGTGTGTGGAGTTATCAGGATAAAGATGCAGCTGGAGGGACAGTACGGAGGACACCGAGGGGCTGGTGGGGGCTGGGTGATGAGGACAGGAGTAGCCGACGCCAGGTGTGTGTCCTCAGCTCCCCAGTGCACCTGCTCTCGGCCTCGGAGGGGAAGGGCAGCTTGGGTCAGGGCTCCTTGGAGCTCTGGTTTGAGCACCTGACAGCTGCACCGTCTATGCCTCTGTCCTGCTCTCCACACGGCAGCAGATGCAGACACGAGGTCAGAGTAAAGGGGAGACAGGGCTGAGGAGAACCAACCTAAGTCACCCACACAGTGACAAAGCCGCAGGCTGGACGACATGACTGAAACGTGGAGGGTGGCCGAGGAAAGCTCTGAGATGGATCTCGAAGCTCAGTTCTGAGAAGGGTCGGCAGGCAGGGGCCACCGAGGAGCAGCAGCCATGAAGAAGGAGGACAGTGAGGAGACAGTTAGGACACACGTCACTGAAGAAAATGGCCATGGTGTTTGGGGACACAAGGACCTTTGAAGGCCCTGTGGGGAGCAGCAGGAGTGAGAGGGGCAGCAGGTGAGGAGGAAGATGGTGACTGTAGATACTTTCTGAGGCGCTTTAGTGTTCTAGGGAGGCGCGACCTTGGGTGATGATGGTCAGTGTGAAGATTCATCACCGGACACCTAAAAAATAGCACTTACTAAGAGCCGTCACCACAAGCTTGTGAGCGGACGGGAACAACCCAGAACACGTTATCCTACTGAACATTTACCAGAGCCTGCATGGTAGCTGCTCTCTGCATTTCACGTGTGGACACACTGATCTGTACGGGAGGCCGGCCTGCCCCCACCAGCATGTGAACCGGCGCGTGGGGGAGGAATCACAGCTCCCCTGGGCTCCAGGGGGAATTCAGCCCAGCCCTTGACATGCGTGTACACCCTGTCCACGAGGTCACTTTTATCTCATGTCTAAATAAGGCAACAGTAGATTCAAAACAGCATAGTGTGTGCCAGAACCCAGAGGAAGGGCAAAGTCTTCCAAATCCCTTATGCGTTCAAAGGCCCCGTCTTTTCATTTGTTTGTTGTGTCATTTGCAGGTGGGAGGGAGTGTCCAGGTGGGAGGGAGTGTCCGGTGCTGGCCAGATCTATGGCTGCATGGTGCAGAGCAGGGGAGGGGTCAGGAGAATTTTCAGAAGGAAGAGAAGGAAGGACTGGGCCCAGACATATCAAGGACATGGAACTTATTTAACTAGGATGTCTGAGTGGGAATAAATGAAGGCAGAGGAAAGATGAAAAATCTGGGATGATCTAGTTAAAGCTTTGAAGCAAAGAGTGAGGATTTGGGCTTGCTTCTTCAGAGAGCGAAAGCTACTCTGAGATCAAAGCCGTAGGTGAAAAGAAACGTCGACAGCAGCATTGAGGATTGATTGGAAGAGGTTTTTGATGGAGGCAGGGAGTGCCAAAAAGAAAGAGGAGATGTCAGCTCTTCTCCTGGAAAGTAATTACAATAATGACCCTGCGCTAGTCCCGCTAACAGTACAGATTAGAGCCCATCAGTACAACACAGCTATTCTTACACAGAAAGTTTCTAAGTTTTGGTAAAAAATGTTCACACTGAAACTATGACAATTCAATTATTGCTCCTCCTTATCATAAACTATGCAGATATGATTAAGATGAAAATCTATTGCAGTAACCTAAGTCATAGCACCCTACCTTGCTCCCAGCAGGTCAGTAACACCATATTTTGCAAAAGAAAATCCCATTAACTTCATAAAGTTAACTTTGGCTTTAGGAATACAAACACTGGCTGATGAAATGTGCCAAAATAATTTTACTTTTATTCCAAATCAGTTGCCTTAATTAAAATATAAAGAAACTCAATCTAGGATCTGAGAAATCAAACAGCAGTGAATTAGGTCTTAACTATTAAGGGATTGGAAAAGACACCCTTCTTCATCTATTAAAATGAAATTTATTGATGCCCAGAGTCTGACATTCACAACAGAAACAAGAACAAAAAATCCCAACTTTTCAGTAATTCATTGAGACTCAAAATGTTAAAAAACAAACAAACAAACAAACAAAAACACTTGGAAACTCTGTAACCATGTCTGCTGGGGACCTGGGAATGTCTCTCTCTCCTGGACTCCCAGCCGGGGGCCAGCGGCCAGAACACAAGCAACCCAGTACCTGCGGGCGAGCAGACATCATCACCAGCTGGCCGGGGAGGGAGAGACTGAAACAAGGTGGCACAAAAAGGGGGTGATCAGACCCCCTTCCTGACAGCGCCAAGCATTTCTAGTCACAAAGGAAGGGACTCCTGGGAACCAAAGCAACGTGTTTGAAAATCAAAGTAAAACTCGGGTCCTGAGCCTGAGCTCAGGAGGGAAACAGCACCCCTCCCACAAGACTGTTCAGAGGCCCCACCATGTCCACGCCTGCATCAGAAGGGTCCTCCCTGCGGCGGGGCCCAACCCCCCAAGTAGCTATTCACCCTCAGTCCCAGGTCCCTGGGACACGCATGTCTGTGTTTTAGAAAAGAGCCATATTCTACCTTCTGCTATAATTTGACGTGGACTTGCCTCATCTCAAGTAAGGGAAAGAAAATTTGCTGAGCAAATAGAGGCACAGTCCTTAGTGACTGTCACTAAGAGAGGTTGCCCTCTTCTGGGGGATGGAAACATGGAACGCCCTCACTGGGTAGTGCATAGAAGCCACGTGATGATAGAACATCTACTATTAGATGATGATAGAACAGTGATGATAGAACATCTACTATTACACACGGAACAGGAAAGCGCAGTCAAAACCTCCACTTTCCCTTTGGTAGGATTCTTCTGTAAGGATAACTCCACCATTTAGTTCACAATAGCCAATCACACACAATTTAGTCACTTGGTCAAACATTTTGCAAATATTCAATATTTTTTGAATCAACCTGTGTAAGACCTGGGCTGCTGAATTCTGCCTTGTATAAACATCACCTTATTTATTTACCAGATGCAAATATGACACCACAAAGCAGTGTGTTCTGGTTTCTGAGTCTCAGTTATGAGTTTAAACTGGGACTCCGGAATGTATCAGCTATGTAATTTAGGGTATATTAACTAGTTGGGATAATTCATTAACTTTCCTTAGCATAAGTTTTCTCATATGCAAAAGGAGGACTAGACATCAGAGAGCCCTTGTGAAGGTGACATGGGAGGACATTGGTAGCTCTTCATTATGATCAGCTGAGTTGCTGGTTTCGGCTTTAACCCCATGGGAAAAATCCCAAGTCATCTATATATTCATCAGCTTAGGGAATTACTACCAAGTTACAGAGCAAGGCTTGAACAGATTGTTTATAGTTCCTTGCTTGGATGTGAAATGTGGTAGAGATCATGTCAGGTAACAACACAGGTAATGTCAAATGGAAGGAATTAAACCCACAGTTACTAAAATATCCCCTGTGTGTAAAAACATATTAAATTGAAAAAATATATAGATTTATTAACCGAGTGGGTGGAGGGATGGGGCAGAAAAGAAGATAGAAAAGGAATTCTCTACCAAGTGCTTCATTTTTACTTATTTTTATAAATTTTATTTATTTATTTTTGCATAAAAGGACTGGGGTGTAGGCCAGAGGTGCAGGCAGTGAGAAGATTCACCAGAGACAGAGTGGGGAGCAGAACAGGTAGATTTACTGAAATACCCTATTTAGGGGAACAGCAGGAGAGACAGGAGAGGTCTGCTGCGCCATGTGGGTCAGCTCCCTGGCCAGGGGTCGAACTCAGGCCACAGAGGTGACAGTACTAAGACTTAACCCCTAAGGTACCAGGGAGGCTCTGCTTCATTTTTAATGAGATTTAAAAGGAATGTTTAAGCAATTTCAAGAGGAATACAGTAACATGGCTATCAAAACACAATCCTTTTCTTAAAAGTCTTCAGTTTCAAGTGAGTTATTTTAGTGAACAATTTTATTTCCCAATTAATTTGGAAATCTGAATGATAAATCATAAGAAGATTGTGCTGCATGGGATTCAAAATCAAAGAAATCTGGGTTGGAATCTTGACTTATTATTTACCAGATCAATGATGGCGGGAAATTGACTCCAGCATTTACAGGGTCAGTGTCCTTAAATAATATTAGTCTCTCCCTCAAAGAACCATTGCGGAGATTACACAAGCAGGTAAGGTGCCTAAAACTATACCTGAACAATTTCAATTCCCACTTGAAGGATTAATGTCAGGTATACTGCCCTCCCACGGTAGACAACTAGAAAAGAACTGTTGTCTGACAGTGGATCAAAGGTCCAGGACTATGAGCCCAGTGAGAAGGAACACAAAGATCTGATCTAACTCACTACCTGTGAGATTTGAGACAATAGCACCGGGAGGGGGAAACTAAATAAAACCTGTAAGTTTCAATGAATTGGAGAAACTTAAATTAGAGTTCAGGGAGGCTAAGCATTTTTAGAAAAGTATGCCAGAGAAACATGAGCAGCACAGAGAGAACGCTGAAGACTTGCAGAGAGGTTACCTTGGATTTACGGTTGAACATTTCTATGAACACATAAGGGGTGCACAATTCCCCAAGCTTGAATAGTTGAGGCAGCTTTGATTCCCACCAAACAGAGTAGGGAGGTTTCATAACACCAAGGGCATCTGGCAGCATGATTAGTAGAACACAGCCCTCACAGCGGGGCTAAATTATCCTAGAGTTAGAGCTCTCTGATGTCCACCAGCAAAGTTTAAAAAGGAAGCCTCAAAGGAACAGGTTGATCACAAGTAAGTGCTTTCTGGAAAAAAGGCCAACATTCTTTAAGGGAATTTGACAAAATCTAGCAAACATAAAATTTACAATATCTGGAATTCAGTAAAACTGCCAGAAGTGCAAAGAAACTGGAGAATATGAACCAAAACCAGAGGAGGAATCAATCAGTTGTAGAGGAATCAGGAGTGACAGACATGAAATGAGCAGATAAGAAAGTTGAGAGAACTGAATGTTGATAAAGTCTCCAGTGAATTATATGGAGAAGAAAAATATATTATCTTAAATAAGTATACACTCGGGGATTAACAACCAATTACACAATAAAGGAAAAAAAAAAAAAGCAGTGAACTTGAAGACAGCCATCAAACTATCCATGATTGAGCTTATAGAGAAAAAAATGAACAGGAAATTAGTGATGCAGACATGAGTCCACAGGGGAGACAGCACAGCCAGTGGCATTTGGAGAGTCTCAGAAGGACCCCCAAAGACCTTCTCTATGACCTAGGACACTTGACTTTGGGGGTTTTGTGAAGGTGCTTGGGTTCTAGAAAGCTGGATCTGATTTTTGAGGTGATTATAAACAAGGTTTTCAATATTTGCTGAGTCATTGAGTAGCGGAAAGTCACTGGAGTTTGTCCACTTAGGCTCTGACTCATTATGAACAGTGGAAAGTGCACACAGGTTATGAGCAGTTATGCCGCTTACAATTAACAGACAAGGCCAAGCAGAACTGGGCATCCCTGCCAATGCCCAGTCTCGAGGAAGTCTAAAATCAAGTACTCTGCCATTGTGGACCAAACATGCCCACCACTGCAGTGGCAATAATACTGAATTGGGCGAGGTGAGAAAAATACAAGGGTGTGCACACTGGCTATTTTTTATGGAGGGGACTCTGATAGCATTACAGGCATGCCAGAACAGATCAGATAAATTAAAGCCTGTAAAAATTTTTAAATAAAACTTGTCAGACCTTGTTAAGAAATCAGTGATCTGTGGTCCAACACAGGAGAAATTGGAGTGGCATGTTCAGGTAAGAAGTTAAGAGCAGGTTAATGTAGACTGAGAATCCTTAGCTGTCTGGAGGTGACTGAAGGGTAACTTAGAGAAAGGGGCCCGTGAGGGCTGAGCTGGGGAGAAGAGGTGCTCAATGCCTTCGGTCCTTCCTGGCATGCAGAGATGGGCTCTACCCTGCTAAAAATATGTTTGAAATATTTACACTCGACTTGATAACAATACTAAAAATGTACTCATACTCAGCTGTATATTGTCCCTTTAAATGTCACTTGTTTTTTCTGGGGGTGGACCACCACCTATTGTTTTTCTGGGGGACAGCCACCACCTTTCTGGGGGAGGGCCACAGCCTCTCTGGCATCCTCGTGGTCTTTTCCTAGTGTTCTTGTAGTAAACCCTCCTTCCTGCTGTAAGTCCGTTGTGGGATGGACTTACATACTTCTTAAATGTACAGCATCTGCAAAAACAGAAAGCATTCCTTTGTCTGGCACTAGATGAAGGGGCACCAAGGGGTATATGTGGACACAGTAACAAACAAGCGTGAGCAGAGCTCTAGGATGAAGCAGGAGGGAGAAACACCTATTGTTGGGTAAGATAATCAGCGATTCAGCACATGGAGCCACCCAGGTGCATGTCTGAGCACACAGGGCTCTCTGTATGTGACCCTCGACCATTCCTTTGCCTAAAACCAGCTTTGACAATGTGGGGTTGGCCTCCCATTTTAGCTGTGGGTTTATGTTTAGAAAAGAGTATGTACCACAGCTTCCCTGGTGGCGCAAGGGGTTAAGCACAGCACTACAAAGCTATCCACAGCCTCTCCAGCACGAGTTCGATCCCCGGCCGGCTAGAGAGCTACCCATATGGCTCTCCTGCCTCGCCCGCTGCTCCCCTCAGCAGTGTATTTCAGTCAGTCTGCCTGTTCTGTTCCCCGCTCTGTCTCTGGTGAATCCTCTCACGCCCTGCACCTCTGGCCTGTACCCCAGTTCTGGTATGCATAAATAAATAAATCTTAAAAAAAAAAAGAGCATGTACCATAGAGTGGAAATGCCTCACAGAACACTGATGTGTCAAGCCATTCCCAGATCCATACACAGGGATGCTATGAAGCATTCCCACCAAGCTCACTAAGCAGCCTGTTCCAAACAAGGAGAAGGAACTACATCCCTACTGTGACATTTTTATTAAGCACCATGGAGCTGCCAGGATTCGGAGAGTAGCCAAATACGGGCAAGGCCATTAACTAGTTACGGTAAGTTAACGTCAGCCATTAAAATTTACTGAAAGTGCCTTTGCCAGTAACTATTTTGGGAAGGACAGGGTATTTGAATGATTTAAGTCACTAAGTAATTTTGCAAAACAGCGTTCAACAGGGTGAGATATTAGAGTATAAGTCTCGTCCTTGATAACAGGAATTTGAACATTCAATTTGGGATTTCATGATGATTCAGTTCTTACACTGCAAAATTCATCACCTTCCTTCTAGTTTTCTGGTTAAAATTATAATTTCTATGACTAAGAACCAGAATTTCCCTTCTAACCTGGTGTTTTTCATGATAATTTAGGAAAAAAAGAATCGGGAAACATATTATGACAGGTAATCATTTGCAAACGCACAACTCTTTCAACGCCTGCCATGTTCGGCTTCATTTTATAGCATCTGTCTTGGCAATATAAATTGTGCTTGGCTGCAGAGATGTGCGCTGCAGCACAGTGGAGAAAAAACAATCATGACAACTGAAAAATAAAGCTCTGTGTGTATATATGTGTGTGTCTGTGTTTCTGGTTCAGAATAGGAAGCTCTGCTTTACAGCTTTCTTTCAAAGGGGAATGGTGTTATTTTGGTTGGCTTCTTGTCTTCTTTCACAGCAAAGCTAAGCCACCGGAGGAAAGAAACAACTGTCAACTGTCTGCCAACAACCTCAAGCCAGTGCGACAGGATCTCCCTCATCAGTGGCACAAAAGAAAGGCACTGAGTCCAGCACACACAGATGGACTGTGTCAGAAATATTTACTATGATGCAAGTTGTGTTTTTCTAAACAAAAGCCCATATTACATTAAATTTTAAAGCTGCAGCAATGGCATATTGTAGGGTTACACGGGATACCAGGACTGTTCAGAATAAAACTATTCATACTTTGGTTCTCATGCAACTTTGCCAAATATATATATCAAAATGTGTTAAAAGTTTTGTATTTTTCTTTAAAAAACTGGAGCATGTTTGAAATCCAAAACCTTGAAAGTATAGGTGAACCTTCAGAATCAAATCAAACTTACTTACTGGTTCATTTTTCCATGGGTTTTGGTAAATCAGTAAATGCATTTCAAATACATCCAGTGGGCCACCTGCACTCAAGTCTCGTCAAAGAAACCACCGATTCAACCTAGTAGATTCACTTGCCTTACTGTTCAATGAACATTTAAAAGAATCATTTTTATTTCAACATGTTTTATTATTTATTTTAAAATGCTGTAAAACAAAATTAAAAAAAAACATGTTTGATTCGGAGGCAATATGTGTAAATTGCCTGTAATAAATCAGTATCAGTAACAGAAAAATTAGTAAAGCAATTATATTTAAAAATAAATATGTATTGCTGTGGGATGTTTTTGTATCAAGGATGAACAGTGTAGTTATATTGGGCGCAAAGCAGATCACCCAAGCGGCCGGTCTTCATGAAGGACAGGCACAAAGACGTACTGGCAAGCCACCCTCCCCCTGCCACCATGAGATAGAAATAGTCTTTCTCTAGAGAGTCTTAAAGTATAACAAATCCAACTAGGTTTATTTTTGTGTTATCTAGTCTGAAAACAGAATACCTGGACGCGACGATTACCAGACCTTTCCATAAATACACCCCATAATTCACCCCAGCAGAGCTTTGACTATTCTGACTGATTTAAACTCTGTGTTTAACCACGAGTACACCTGCTGCATGATGACATATATCAGTACACACACATCACTACCCCAACAATTCTAATTCAAAAGGTTCAGATATAAAGTCGCAATAAATTTGGAAAGCACCAAAGCAAGGAAAAAGGAGAGCAGCCAACTGGGAAACAGAGAAAGGTGGAGGTACACAGGAAGCAGGCATCATTCATAAGGGCAAAGCCCAGACAATGGCCTTGGAGAACCCCAGGTGTCAATCCTGGCCTGGGTCAGGCCTCTTGAATGCCATTCTGTCTCACCAGGCACTGGAAGCGTGGCCTTAGTCCAGGAAGCAAAACCCTCTTTGCTCAGTTCTCTCCCCTGAAAATGTAAGTTAGACTAGTTCTTCATCCTAGCCTTAAACCAGTAAATGTTCCTTAAGGGCTCAGAAGTAGGAGAAGATCATTGGACCCACCATGGACCTGTTCATGCCAAGAAAACTCTGCACCCTTGTTTTTTTCATCTATGCAACAGGTGCTACGACTGGCCCCAACAGGCAGTTATGAGGACTATAAATAAGTGTAAAGGTTGCATTGTCCATAGCACTGAGGCAGGGTAAGCTCCCAGTAAGCATTCACAGTTATAAATGCTGTTATTCTAGGGAAGAGTAACATTTAATAAGCACCTACTATGTGTCTGACATTGTCCTCAACGTTTTAGATCATGTTTTCCTTTGATCATCAACAGCAGAGTGAAGGAAGATGCCATCATCATCCCCACTGCATGACAGGAAGCTGAGGAAAGTTAATCATAATAGTCCTCATCTGAGAAAAGTTCCTGGAATTGAATATAAAATTCCAATAGGGATCAAGGCAACAGGCATCATGAGCTCAGCCAAGCCACACTTTGGGAATTTTTTCTCAATGAGTTCACCATCGTGTGAATGAGTTGGTCAAGGTGAGCTAAGGTGTGGCACCTGCCTGCAGCCAGTGGGGTAGGAGACGGCCTTCATTTACACAGGCAACAGTCACCGAATGCCGGCCAGAGGCTCCGACTTGTTCTCACCAACAAACATTTCCTTTCTTTTTGGGTGGGTAATCAGATATTTGAGGTAGGAAAACACCCACTTACAGCACTCTTTTCCCAGCCTCCCTTATAGCTAGGAGGAATCAAAGACTAATTTCTGACCAGTGAAATGCAAGCCAAGGCTATGCCATGTCTATGAACTCGTTAATTATAAAGGAGAAACACAGCTAATGCCAACTCTTCATTTGCCGATTCCTTTTCCTCTCCTTGCTTACAACATGGGCTTGGTGGATGGTGCTCCAGAGAACATTTTGGACCAAGAGGTGACCTTGAGAAAATAAGCATGCATTAAGGCGGATGAGGCAGGAAGAGGGAGGGGACCTGGGACCTTGCTGTTAGCCGAGGTGCTTCCCAGATTTCAGCACCGGAAACCAAACTTCTACTAGAGAAGAAATTACACTTATTGTGTTTAAGCCATTGTCATTTTTGGCTTATGTTCCCAGTAGCTGAAGGCAATTCTTGATAAAAGCAGGCATGTGAGCCAGACATCAAGGGCAGACAGGTTGTATTTGAAGAAAATAAGATGCTAATAATTACATGCAGTAAAGCATTGTGCAGGAGTGTTATGCAAGAAGTAGCTCAGGATGTAATGAGGGTGCCCAGGAGAACATTGTTCATTCTCTGTGCATCGGCTTCTCACAGGGGGTGCAGCTTGGACAGAGTCTTGAAGCATGGGAAGGCATTCACTCCAGCAAGGCTGGTGTGAAGGGCAGGCTGCCCTCATTCCAGGCAAAGGGAGCTCATGGAAAAAAGGCACACAGAGGCACCATCGACTTCTGAGGCTTCTGAATCCAGCTGGTGTTAGTCACCAGGTCCAAGAATAGATAATTTGGTACAAAACGGGTAGCGTGTTTGATTGACTAAGGCATTGCAGAAATGATCCGGCTCACCTAAGATCTACATATTCTTTTCCATATTTATTTTCCTGAGAGAGGAAGCTTAGGAGTTGGCTATGGCGTTGCCAACATCGCCTGTTCTCACCTGCAGGTGGCGAGTCCTCCTCTGAGCCTGTGCCAGCCACACTTGGGCACGCTGGGAGAGGACCCCAAAGGCAGCCTCAGGAAAGTACAAACCTCCCGTAAACTAACATTCTCTCACCACGATGAAAACAACATAAAATATGCAAGATGGATTTTAATATTCATGACTTACATCTTCAAAAGACTGGTGGTGGGGGTCGCCAACATGTAAGATCCCCAGAGGTGAACCCTTCGAAGAGGTGTCTGAAGGGTTTCGAGGCTTTCATGAATTTCTAGAACATCCTCGTGAGAAAGAATGGAGTTGGGGATTAGTCACCAGAAGCCACACGTACATCCGGTGGAAGGTGCTCGTGACGGGCACCTGGTCCAGCTTTACGGCGCCTCCTGGGCAGCCCCTCGGCCTCGCAGGCTCCTCCACAGGCCGCACACAGGGCCTAGTGCAGAGACCGCACCCCGGGAGAGCCTGCGCCCCAGTTGATGCAGCTGGATTCGCGCCTGCGTGGCGGCTCCACCTGCTTGCCAAAATTGTTAACATTCCAACCTCAGCATAAATTGAAAGCTGATGCCCGCGTACCCCCCTCCCCATTCCCCCCACCGGAGCATCTGCACAGGAGCAGCTCCCCGTCTCGGTGGCTGCCAGACACAGCTGCAGCACCCCCGGGGCGCACACGGCCCTTGCGCAGCCCCCACCCTGCTGGCCCGTCCCTGACCACGGTCACGCGGCGAGGGCGCGCGGGCACGGAGCCCGCACCAGGTGTGCGCTAAACACAACAATTTTTTAAACTCATTCACCCCTCAGAGAAACTCACGAGCCCGCCTTTCCAGCTGAGGAAACCGAGGCACCTTTAAGTAACACGTTCTTGCCTGAAAGTCATTCTTCAAAGGGTGGAATCCCCATGCAAACCCGGACAGTTGTCCACACTCGCCCTCTCAGGACTGCTCCCTGACGCACCCCTGAGACCACAGAGGGTCCTTCTGAGAACTCCTGGCTATCACTGCTGTGTGCTTCTCTGGTGCCGGGTCTTCGGGGACTTTCTGCACCCCGTGGCCTACTTGTATTTGGGGGGAGTGTCTGCTAAGTTTTTTAAACCATTTTTAAATGGTTCATCCTTCCTCTTATTTCTTCTGGGGTGTTATTTGTATATTGTGGTAAAATGCTTTATCAGTTGTGATTTGTGAATATTTTCTCTCAGTTCAAAACTCATCTTGTCATGCTTTTAGTGTCTCTTGCAGAGAATTTATCAATTTTGATGGCGTCTAAGTTATCGTTTTTTCTCTTCGGTGGATGGTACTTTTGGTGCCCCCTTCACCTGACCTCAGGTCACAACATACTCTCTTATGTTTTCTCTTTAAAGTTTAACAGTTGCAGGTTTTACATTTAAGCCTATCATTCATTTGTGTTGTGTCCATTTGCACAGAGTTCAAGATAGGATTCAAAGTTCTATATTTTTGCATAATGATGTCCGATTGTTCCAGCACCTGATGTGAAATATCCTATCTAAAATAATTGCTCCCAATTAAAGCAAAGAATAGTCTCTTAAACTTTTGCATTAAAAGGTTATACTCACATACAGATTATAAAATAGAAACCACAGATAAACAAAAAATAGGAAAGGGAAGTTTTAACAGACCGTGGTAACCCATTTTATGATTCCTATTTCTAGTATTTTTCTTGACATGGCACATAAGCAATCAGAGATCCAGAGAGAATGAACAGCTCAGCCTGGATCAAACACCAGCTGGGAAGGGTTCCAGGCCGTCTGACTTAGAGACACACACTTGATCGCACCATATTGCTAGCTGGAAGTGTGAACGAACAACAGTAAGTGGGTGAGCTCATTCAGATTGTACAGGTGAAGGGATAAAAAGGACAAGCCCCATCCAGCTGGTCACCTGACTTAGGGCCTTCATCATCATCATCATCATCATCATGAGAACTTCTCAGTGATGAAGTTCTGCTAACTACACATCCCCAATGTTTTTACTCCCTCCTTTCTCTTAACCAACCATTGTTGTGTTTGAGATTTTCATCACTTAGATCCCAAGAATATCTTAAACGTCCTTCAGTCTGACCCCTCCCACCCCCATGAAGAATTGCCAGATAAAATGACTGTAGCTCAGTTAAGTATGAATTTCAGATCAGCCATAAGCACTATTTTACTATACATTGCATGGGATCTACTTACACTAAATACAGTGTTTGCTTTTGAGCTGAAATGCCAATTTTACAGGTTACCCTGCATTATTGTTAAATCTAGCAACCTTGTGCCAAACTCTACCTCTAGGGAAGCCAGAATGGCAACAAATGAGTAAGTGATGAGAAAACAGACAGATGACTACACCTGGATTTTGGGCAAATGTCATCATGGGAAGAGTCATAGAAAATAATCATTTGGGTAAGATCTTAGAGGTGAAATCGAATGTAATTTGATGAAGGAAGGAAGAAATACCAAAGGTGAAACCAAAATACCCCCCCCCAACCAAGTTAAATCTGTGTGAAGTTTTGGTTTATTGCTAAATAATGGTCAGAATAATATTTTTGATATATTTCACTTTTTGCAAGTTTGCTGCTGGAATAATGTCTTTTCCTAGGCCTTCATATTACTGGATTCAAATCTTTTTTTACCAAGTAAATCGCAGCCAGGCCATCTAAATATGTTCATCCTCCTGGCCTCTCAGCAGTAGCACCTAGGTCAGCAGAAAGTGCTTTCTGGCTTCCATAAAGTCAAATTAGCCCAGACTCCAAAGGGCTAAGGTGACCGTGTTATCTTGTGAGCTTGGTTTGTAGCTCTGACATGGCCATATTTCTATTCTACGTGGCCTCCAGAGTTTGATAAATGCACCTGATGGGTAATAAACGCTGACGGGTGAGGGAACCTATTTGCACCTCTTTTCAATAAGACTTCAGGCGGCACCTGAAGGTCTGTGAGAACAAGCACGGAAGGGCCGGCACAGCGAGGCACGGATAGCACAGTGCCAGCTCGTCACTGGTAGCTCTCAGAGGTTAATCAGGAACGCAGGCTTCTCAGAGAACTCCCTTGCTCATTGCTTTTCATCACTAATCAGAAGAGCGATCAGAGCAAATTTCCAAGGGGAGAGTCCCTGTTGCCTTCCTGGAGAGAAGGTATTCCCTTCAACGGATGCATCAAGGAAGCTGGATTCTGATGCGGGCTCACGTGACCTTCAAGGTGCGTTTGATGCACGTAAACACAAGGCTTGGAACTGTGCTGATCTAAGCACCGAGTGGTCCGGTAATGGGCTGATGGCAGCAGCGCCTGTGTATGCTCAGATCAAGGCGCTTCTTCACTCAGGGTGGGAACATCTGTCAGTCATCTGGGGAAGCCTTCTTGAGTGGGGACCCTTCATTATTTTGTGCTAAGTCTCCAGTGCCTTAGACTGTCTGGAGAACACTGAGTCCTGAAGAACATTCTCTCACAGGACGCGTCACCTCTGTTTGCATGTAACATGTGCTCATCCATCACAAGCTGGAGGTAGACTGTAAAGACAGACAAACTGGGCCATGAGGATGGAGCGGTTCATCTGCCCAGGAGTCCTGCCATCTCAGAGCGTGTTGTATGGCGTGTACAGGCTGCCACTACATGAAGCTTAGATGTCCAAATGGACAGTCCTTGCCTATGTCCCTATGTATGTATTTTGCATAACCTCACTTTTTTAATATGTGTTGTATGTTTTAGACCATAAAACCCCCACCCCATCATTTTGATGACCATGTAACAAAACTGAAAATAAATGTTGACTCAATCAATATTCCATTTTTTTTCCTAAAAAGAGACAGATCAAACCACTTTTGCAAGAGCTATTTCCAGTTCCTTTCTTTAGTTGATTTATATTGATGTTGCCCCAACACCACATCCCATACCAAGTGACACCGGCTGCTCCAACATCCAGCCCAGACAAGGGGCTGGCAGGGACATGAGCGCCCTGGGATCACCAATTTAAAGCACATGCAACAGATTAAGTGCCCTCGCTCTTCCAGACACACAACTAACTACGCTTTCATGACCTACAGGCTTACGGGAGACCATAACTATTTGACTTTCTTGAGAAAATCAGAAATTGTCTTTTTAAGACTGAACCAACTTCCCATCTTAAGGGACAGCTAGCATGTGACTGGAAGGGCACTGCGCTTTTAAACTCAAATTGGAAGTCATATTCTTGATGATATCAGGAAAAATCAAAGAGGTGATTTGTGAGGATCTCATACACTGTCATGCTGAGCTCACTCTTCAGGAGGAGGCATTACTAGATGATAACTTAGTGAAATGACATCAAGATCATTGCATGCTACACGTATGAAGAAATAATTTCAGGGGACTCCCTGGTGGCGCAAGGGGTTAGGTGTCAGCCCTATGACACTATCAGCAGCCATTGCAGCACGAGTTCAATCCCCGGCCAAGGAGCTACCCCCATGGCACAGCAGACCTCTCCTGTCTCCCCGCTGCGCCCCCCAGCAGTGTTTCAGTGGATCAGCCTATTCCTCTCCCCACTCTGTCTCTGGTGAATCCTCTCACCACCTGAAACTCTGGCCTATACCCCGGTTTTGGTATGAATAAATAAATAAATCTTTTTTTTTTAAAGAAATGATTTCAACTATAAAGTGAGCTCATAGTCGGGGCAGTGTCAAGGAGAGTGCATGGAGCTAAAGAACGTGTGTCGGGGGCTCTGGGAAGAGGCTGCTGTGTAAGTGGAAACCATGCAGGGCACTGGCCACAGGGAGGGGTAGGCGGGGTGGGGTGGGGGGTCGGGTCTGGGAGGATGCCAGCCCTGACCTCTCCAGCCAACGACCCTCCTGGACTCTGCATCCACGAGTCCCCACGGCCGCCCACAGCGCTGTGCCAACACATGACAGGAAACAGCCGGGGTGCTGACTTCGTTTCCTCTCTGAGTTGTCCTGGTTTTTAATTTAATGAACAGGTACCCCGGTTGTTTAAGCGAAGGTGTGGGGCCTTTATGGTTCAGCTCCCTGGGCGGTGAGCCTGCTGTGCTGACCCACCGGCGTCCCGGCCCGGCTGCGCCGAGAAGCTGCGCAGGGACCCCGCCGGGGGACTCCATCCTGCGGGGCGCCACGGGCGAACCCCTGCCCGGGACCCCGCTCTGCTCAGCGGGCCCCCCTCTCGGCCACGGAGCACGGACGTCATCCGAATGGCCACCGTCTTCCTTCTCGGGGTTCTGAGGTGAAGGCTGGGGATGCGCTTAGTCTGGGGCCAGCGCGACCCCACGCTCTGCAGGGGGGAAAGCCGGACCCCAGGGCCAGGGAGCGGAGACGCTGCTCCTCGGGGAGGGCGCGCCCCGCAGGCGCCTGCTGGGGGGCCCGCCGGGGGCTCGGGCAGCCGGCATGGCCCTCGGGGGAGGCCCCCACAAGGCGGGGCTCTGGGCTGTCAGGGCAGCGCGGGGGCGCGGGCTCCGGGTAGACGGACCCGCGCGGCCCCTCTGCGCCTTGGAGACCTGGAGACCGCCAGGCCCGGGTCGGCGGCCCCCGCGCCTCCCCCACGCGCAGGTTCCCCCGCGCGGGGCTCCCCGGGGAGCTTGGCGAGCGCCTTTGGCAGCATCCCCCCCGGGGCCAAGCAGGCCCGTGAGAGGGAAACAGTTTTGCGTCCAAGGGAACCATTGGGGGCCTCCCCTGGGGCGCAGCGGTTGAGCGCTGGGCTGCGAAGCTGCCCGCAGCCTCTGCAGCGCCAGTTCGATCCCCGGCTGCTCCCCGGCCACCAGAGGAGGGTCCCACATGGCGCGCAGACCTCTCCTGCCGCCCGCTGCTCCCCTCAGCAGTGTACCTCGGTCCTTCTGCCTGCTCTGCTCCCCGCTCTGGCTCTGGTGAATCCTCTCACCCTCCTGCGCTTCTGACTGTACCCAGTGCTTGTATAAATAAATAAATAAATCTTTTTTTAACAAAAAAGGAAAGAAGAAAAAGAAAGCAGCCGGTCAGAGCTCAGCGCCGCGGCGCATCCGGACGGGCCGTCCTGCCGCGGGCCTGTCACACGCGCTGTCAGCGCGGTCGGAGCCTCGGCGGCGTCTCCCGTGTGCGGGCGCGAGGGCGCCCTTCGCCCCGGGTGAAGCTTCGCGGCCGCCGCTGCGGAGCCCCAAGCCCCGGAGGGTGCGCAGGTGCCGAGACAGCCCGGCTGCGCCCCAAGACACGCTCCAGAAAAGGGGCAGGCGGGGTGCGCACCCGGCCTCCAGGGAGGAGACAGGAGCCCTGGGCCAGGACAGGGGGTGCGGGAGAAGCGGGCTCCGCCTCAGCCTCGCCCCAGGGTAACAGGGGGTCCCCAGGAAAGGGGGAGGTTCCAGGTTCCCTGGCCCACCCAAGGGAGGGTGGAGCTGAGCAGGGAGAGGAGAAGCTGCAGAGGAGACTGAGGAAGGAGGAAGCAGGATGGAGCTGGAGGGAGACCTGCAGGAGGCACGTGGAGCCGAGAGACATGCAACGAAACTGGGCTTTTGCCTTTTGGTCGTGGACGGGGTGACACAGATGTGGGGGAGACCCGTGGGGAGGTGACCATGGCGGGTTTTATCTTGATGTTGATTTTGCTCTTTTCCTTCCAGGCTTGTCTGGTTGTTTCTGACCCTTTTCTGTGGGTCCCCACCAGAAGGTGCTTTAGACTTGGGGCAGGCTTTGGGGCCTTGCTCTGGGCCAGTCGCATTTGGATGGACTTTTACCCACGAGGGGACGGGTCACTTTGGGTGCTTCATTTAGAAACTAGATTCTTTGTCTTTCCTGTCTTGTTTCCTAATTGTATGAAAGTTCCTTCCCATTAAAGTCTCCTATGTTTTGTGTTGATGCGGCGGATGGCAGAACCCATTTAGAATAGGCAGGTGTGCGGGGTCTGGGCTGCCCCTCTCCCTGCCCTGTAACTCCAGCAGAGGGTCCCCGCTCTCCTCCGGGCGCGGGCAGCGAGGCCCGGCTGGAGGCAAACTGGAGCACGGGGACCCTGTCAGGAAACCGTCCAGTTGGGTTTATTCCCCCACATCGCATGGCGCAGGTGCCTCCACCGATGGCCGCTGGGTGCTGCAAGAAATATCAGACGCCCCCAGCCTGGGGAGATCGACATGACATGATGGATCAGGTCGGGAGGTCCAGAGTTCGCAGAGAGGGCCCGAAGGGCGCGCAGAGGCTGCCAACGCCGGGCCGCGGGCACTGAAGAGGCTCCAGAGGAGGCCAAGGCCCTGCACCCAGACCATGTTGGACGGGCCTGCGGGCACACCCAGCCGGCCGGGGCGCTCAGGCACACGGAGGGCAGCGGGGCTGGGGGAGTCTGTCTCGGCCTTGGCGGCCTCAGACAAACAGGTGCCCGCGTGCGCTCCTCTGTTCCCAAGGGCACTTTCTCATGAAATGAAATTTCATGCTCAGTCAAACTTTAGAAACATACGACTTAAACATATGCCGGTCTCCTTCTCCATATTGGCAGCTTCCCCACGTCCCACCCCCCAGGCCCTGGCTGGAAATAGCTTCTGGTGCGGGCGGGAGGTTGAGCTGAACAGGGATTTTTTCCTTTCCTGTACCCGCTCCACAGAAATGCTTTACAAGAAAATGGGGGCAACCCTGAGAAAACTCAGTGAATGACATTTTGTGCTGTGATATTTTAATGCCTGACACTATTTGCAAAAAATAACAAAAGGACTTTCCTTTCGGAAACACACAGTCTTCTAAAGAAAAATTCACCGTGGATGAAACCAATGACCGCGGCTGGCCTAGGGTCTTGCCAGTCCCACTTGACAAAAATGAAAAGGAGAGTGGGTATGGAGTGCTTGAGGTGAAGGATCCTGAGATGACATCATTTGTTTGACTTGAAAAGTGATTTTTTACCCAGGGAGGCAGAATTTATTTCTATAAAATCAAAAGCACATGAGACAGAATAAACAGCGCCTAGGGAGCCACGTGGTGATTAATTTACGTTGATTATTTTGCTGAAATAAAAATATGGAATTCTTCTGAAGAACATTATTTAGCAAAAAAATTCATTTAACTGTAATGCTTTAGAAATAAGGTTCATCTACTAGGGATCCTTTATAACTCCATATTTAAGGGAGTTTATAACAAAGCTTCTCAGGAGCTGCCCATGGCCAGAGTCGCTTTTGACCAAGGCATAAAGGTTGACTCTGAGAAGGCAGAATTGGGGAGGTTCAGAGGAAGCTCTCCCTTGGCTCCGCGGGCACCACTGAGCCACGCCAACAACGCGAAACATCATTCGCAAGTAAGGTGCTGTGACGTCTCACACAACTTCCCAACCTCTCAAGTCAGGGAGCACCTCGAGTCTCCAAATCCTCCTCATTGGACTCCAACTTTGCCTCATCCTTCTTAGGCTCAGGATCCGCCAAGTCGATAAACTTGACAAACTTCTTGAGGACTCTCGCCTACAACAATCTCTTCAAGTCAGCAGCCTCATGATTTAGCATCTCATTGTTCCCTGTCATTTGTCAACTACGCGTGAGTCCCGTCAGCTCGATCCAGCCATGGACACAAAGGGCAACTGATCTAAAAGAGGACAGGCATGCTACCGGAACACAGGTGGCTGAGGATCTAGTCTTTCACCTTACTGGGGAAATGCAGGCCATGAGCCATTGTTTCTGCAGACAAACCTCTCTCCTCTCTCTGTAGGGCCCTTTGATGTCTGCCCACCCTGCACAACAGCCCTGTGTGTCACAGCGGCTTGCTCCATGAGCACCCAAGAAAACTGAGAACTTCTGGGAGAAAAACAGTTGAAAATGCTTGAGGTTTTTGCTTTCTCTTTCTAAAGAATGAAAAATTCGTTTCAATTCAGCCCCCAAATCTTGAAACGTAGGTTTCTGAAGGGGCCATCTGTTAAGTGGAGACATTACAAAAGCTTCGAGTATGCTAGAAAAATACTGAAAGCCCTAAACTGTAGTGATGCTCGAACCGGGATAAAGGGATGAAATAACATGAAGACTATTTTAAGGAGAGCATTTCTCTCGTCCTGCTCACGGTCCTGGACACCTGCTGTTTTTGTTGAACTGCCTTTGTCTAGCTCCCCACGACTGTTACATTTTGATGAGTCTGAAAAATTCTTATATGAAATATGAGAAGAAAGTAATTGGTTACTTATATATCAGATCCTCCTGAGGTAGTACAATATGATCAAATCAAGTTTATTCATTTTCCTTGTAAGCGCGTAGGCTCTTAAGAGGGCACTATGATTTTGGCGTTAATTTCTATATTTATGGAAACTTGATGTATAGTCATATTTTTCCTTCCTTTTTTAAAAGGTTTATTTATTTATGCATACAAGAACTGGGGTACAGGGCCGAGGTGCGGGGGGTGAGAGGATTCACGAGAGACAGAATGGGGAGCAGAACAGGTGGATATCTACTGAAATACACTGCTGAGGGGAGCAGTGGGGAGACAGAAGAGGTCTGCTGTGCCATGTGGGTAGCTCCCTGGCTGGGGATAGAACTCATGCTGCAGAGGCTGCAGACAGCTTCACAGCACTGTGTCTTAACTCCTTGCGCCACCAGGGAGGCCCTATTTTTCCTTCCTTTACAGGTATTCTTTCATGAGAAAAACCTGTGTCACAAAGTAGGGTACCCACAGGAAGAACACTAATCCAAGTCTGGATTTCAGATGATGCAATCAACTTCAAAATCTTTACGCCCTTTTTAGCAACTCATCAACAAAATGATTTACACATTTGTTCTCTCTCACAGAAAAATGACTTTCCATCAGGGAGATGAACAAATGGCAGCATTTGTCTGGCACTGGATTACCATACTTTTGATTCTTTTGTCTTCATCTACACAGGTCTTAATCATCAAATGTCTGATATTTATCCATGCCAATGCTTTCATTACATAAAATGCCTGATCAAGTGAAAATTAATTTAAATGATCAAATAAGTCAGGGAAAAGTGAATCCTGATTGTGCTTATACAAATCTACTGTATCAAATTCAATTTAGTCTCAGAGAATTTGGTATTGTAGTTCATTTCTCTCTTGATTGCCAAGATTATAGACAGACTAATTTGAATTTCAACTTGAAAAATACCAAGTGAAATATCCTAAGTTTTATGGATGAAAACTCATAACATTCAAGGTAAAGCCTATCAAGTAGAGAAGAACAGAACCGAATCATCTCGAGGAAACTAAAATGACCTCAGGGGTCATTTCCAAAGTCCTTGAATGAACCATATTCTGTAATCTTGGGCCTGGATAATTGCTCTGAAACTTGCAATGAAAGAAAAAAAAAGAGAGAAAATAATCAAAGGAAACAAATTCAAATAAAGAAGGAACTAAAACCAAAAGGAGTTCAATGATTATAGCGATCTTCAATACAATACGCAGAAGAATGTAAAAAGTCTAGAGAATGGACTGAGGAAGTCAGTCTTCATCGACTCACTTCATTTACTGCTGTTTATTTCTTTGAAACCCTTCTTTCTCTCGGGTGTACAAAAGGGGGGAAGGGCAGCAAGGAAGAGGAAGGGCAGCAAGATCAGTTCTTTCACTTAGATCTCATTTCACCTTTGCACAACTACATAGTGTGAATATTTACATCCCACATACCATATCCATTTTGGCTCTGCCACTATTATAAAAACAACTAATACAACAATATTGATTGACAAATAGTGTAAAAGAACGTTATTCAGTAGAATTACATCAAATAGTCCAAAAGTGATTATTACTCACTTAGAATTTTCTCTCCCTTTGCCCACACACAAGGCTTGGTGGTTTGCAGACCACAGGGCCCAAATGGAAGCTTGGTTTGATTAGTTATTGCAGCCCGTGGGTATCTGAGTGCTCAGGCTGTGTCCAGTATTCCCTGGTCATGAATAAACATCTCCATGCATTATTCTCTGGTGGAATCACTGTTATTTCTTCACAGTAGAACTGGGAAGATGAAACTGTTGGGTTAGCAGCCAGCGATTGGGGTAGTTTCAGCTTTTTGATATTTTTAACCTGGCTGACTTGAAACAAAACAAAGTAGCACACATTTTTTTTTTCTTGATCCCAGATCACCTTCCTACTCTCCTTTAAGGCTATTTTCTCTTGAACTTCCCCCACAACCGCCAACCTATACATCTCTGCAAACTATGCTCCTTCCCAAGAACCCTCCCTGCCCCCAGAGACAGGGAAGAGCTTCACACATTTATGTTGGTCTTTCATCTGGTTTTTGCTGCACTCACGCCCTCCACTCTTCCTCCTCATGTGACGCTCCTGGCTCCCACATCAGAACACCCCGCTTCCCCGTGGAGGTGAGCGATGCGTTCGTTTCATGCCTCGGAGGCAGCAAACCATCCTCTGCCTCTAGAAATACTTCCCAGACAGCCTGAGCTGGCAGGAGGGTGGGCTCCGAGGGCACCGACAGGACATACCTGTCCCTGTGTCCCCAGAACCTACAAAATGGCTCCTCACCTGAGGCACAAAACCACGCTTAGATTAAAATACAGTGAAAATACAGAACATGTCCCAACTGGCCTGAGATGACACTCCTTTAGGATAATTGGTAATTTGATGATGTTAAAATGCCATATTAACGTAGAAGAGGGATAAATTAATTTCATTTTGCTGCACTACAGTTTTTCCAGATATTTCCAGGACCTTAAGGGAAACTGGGTAAGTACCCTCAACCAAGACACAGTGAGAAAGTGAAGGCTTTTCGTTCCCTCAAATTGTAGCCAAATTCCATTCCTCACCCTTGTTAGGCATTCACGCTGAAGGCCTCTGGCTTCAGTGGTCTCTGTATTTTAGCAACAGCTTACATTTTACAACGAGAATTCGTATCGCTTTCTTAATGAACCTGTACTAATGTAATATTGGATCTAACAGTGAGCCCTTCTATGACATTTTTTCTTGGAATTTCCTGCTAGAGGTTTATTCATTTCACTCATCTTTCATAAGCAAACTCATGGACCAGAATACAATCATCAAGGTCTAACAGATTTTTACAGTAATTTCTATTGAGGTGATTAAACCAAGGCAGTATAATGTGAGGTCTTGCTTAACGGCTAATGTGAGGTCTTGCTTAATGGCTAAGGCTTTTTTTTTTTAAAAAAAAAAAACAACAAAAAAACAACACTTTGAGGAAGGGCTTCTAGCTGGTTGACGGATGGGATCTATCACCGTTTGCAATGATAAAGTCAGCTTTCATCTGACTGCTGGGTCCCTTCTCGCTCCTCAGGAAGCAGTACATGCTGACCACCTGCTCCTCACGGTGGCTCTGAATATTGACAAGACGCTGCTTCTGTCTTTCTTGAATGGCGGGTGAAGGACACCCGTCCAGCAGTCGGGGGAAGGCTTTACGTGAACACGGCTGTGGTGGTTCTAGAAACGCAGATAAGAACGCTGTGCCCTGTCCCATTTGTCATGATTATCTAGCTAGGAACGAGCATTAAGTAGGGGCGCTCCCTGCCCTCAGAGTGTTCTGGAGCCGCCAGGAGAAAGCACGTCTGCACTGGAGCAGAAGCAGCAGAGTGTTCTACTCAAACAACTCATGGAACTGCTGCAAACTGTTTCCGTCCACGTGGCATTCTATGTGCACACAAAATTTTCCGCCTGTCAAGCTGGCACCCTTGTGTGTAGTAATTAGTCGTGGGTATTAACTGCAGCCCAGCATCTTGGTCAAGGCGTATTATTTGAGTGGCGATGGCACTAAAAGATTGCACAACTATTTTATAGACGATAATGTTTCAAATCTTCTGGAAAATCTAGGAGAATTTTAAAAAAAAATCTCGTCTTTTGGCATCGCTCCTTCCACACATTCTCCACAGAACCTGACATGGCGACCAAGGCCCCTTTTCTGAGCTGACTGCATCTGACGCTTTCTCTTCTGCGCCCTTCCTATGCGGTCTCACTTCTGCTCACCTGCAAACACCCATCTGGTCGCGGTCACTTGTCACCAGGGTGACTGTGTCTTCACACAGTCGAGGGCCTTGCCTGCTCACTGCCGGTCCATTCCAGCCCAGAGCCACATGCTCACGGTCCAGCGGCTGCGTCCAGCCCTCCCCTGCTCATGGAAGGCCACGGCTTCCTTCTAACGCCAGGCCAGAGTCACCTCCCCTTGGCGCTCAGGGCCACGCACAGCACCCAGCCCTCCCCTCCCCCGACTCCCACTCTTGCCCCGAAAGCCCGTCTGGGCCAGTGTCTGTGTTTAAAAACACCAGACGACGTGCTGTCCCTGTGCCTTTGCCCTGCAAACCTCCGCCCAGTAAGTTCTACCGAACTCCTCACAGTCCATGGCAAGCATTCCTGTCAGCTCACCAGTCCCTGAGGGCCGCAGAGAGCTCTTGCGTCCTTCCTCCCGCAAACACAACGGCGCACACTGCGGATCTCACAGGCTGCTGCGCTGTTCCTTGTAGTTCCCCCCCTTGGGCACTTTTCCCATCAGCAGATCTTGAACTCAGAGACAACAGATAGCAGGTCCCACTTACATCCTGGCTGTCTAGAGCCCCAGCGGAATACTTTGCCGCAGTAGGAACAAGTTTAGCATTTGTTGAATTGGCATTTTAATCGAGTTTATGTGTTCTTCCTAGAAATATGGTCCCATAATTAAAACAGGAAATGAATTGCTCATCATTAGTGGCAAAACAGACTCCGCGGCTGACTTACTAGACACAGGCAGTCTTCTGGGGTGAGTGGATGTGGTGGGGTGGGGCAGGTTCCAGACCTGAGGTTCAGTTTCAGTGGGAGAGGAATGGCTTCCTAAGACCCACGGATACTTGCGTGTCTTTTCCCCACAGGACATTATTTTGTAGATGAGTGTAGCAACAGCAGGTTATGTGCTCCACAGAGTAGAGAGCAGAGGCCTTCGGGCTTGGATCCACCAGGAGGAGTCACACGGAGCTCCTGGGTGACATCTGGCCGCAGGGGCCCCGCGGTCTGCCCTGCTGCTGCGACTCCGTGACTCACCGGCTCACTAACAAGACCATAAGGCATTATGGTCAAATGGATTAGATTTTGCCAAAGTAACATATTTTTAGGAGGAGAAAATCCCTGGAAAGTATCTTTAATTATCCTGGAACAACGCACCCTAGGTAACACTACTGTGTCCCTTAAAGTTTTGAAACCAGGACATTTGTTATCTGCTGATCCGTTTCATTAAGAACTGCTTAAGACACCTGACTGTCCTGGGACATCGGGGCCTGTCCTCTAGGATAGGGCCTTGCGTCAAGAGAGGCGACAACAGGGAAGAGGCCCCGGAGAAGGGGTGGGGGTCGGATCCTCCAGTCTGTAAGCCAAGCACAGCTCTGGGTGCCCCCCCTTCCATCTGGGGAGAAGTCTCTGACTTGGACCCTCACTCAGGCCAGGGAGGAGCTGCACGGAACAGCGTGGCAAGTACACGGAACCACCACGAGGAGCTCACAGTTATCACCGAGGCCAGCCTCGCGGGCACACCCTGGCTCACGGGGCAAGCTGGGGCACAGCACCAACCCCGAGAAGGTGTGACAAGCACACTGGGTCAGGAAAATGCACCCAACAGCTATCCCTGTCCTGGGAAGACCATCTGAGGACCACACCTGACGTGGGCAGCGTCTCCCCGGTCCAAGGCAACCAAGAAGCTGTGATCAAGCCAAACAAAACTACATTTAAAAACAGCACATCACCCAAAGCAGTGATAGTGAAGGCAAAGATAAACAGCTGGGACTACATCAAATTAAAGAGCTTTTGCACAGCAAAAGAGACAATAACAAAAACAAAGAGAAACCCCACCGACTGGGAGAACATTTTTGCACCCAACACTAATGATAAAGGACTGATCACAAAAATCTGCAAAGAGCTGATGAGACTCAACAACAACAAAGAAAATAATCCAGTCAAAAAATGGGCAGAAGAGCTAAAAAGAAACTTCTCTGAAGAGGAAATGCAAATGGCCAACAGGCATATGAAAAAATGTTCAACATCACTTGTCATCAGGGAAATGCAAATCAAAACTACCATGAGATACCATCTTACACCAGTGAGAATGGCACATATTAAAAAAACTAGCAACAACAAATGTTGGCGAGGGTGTGGAGAAAAAGGAACTCTCCTGTACTGTTGGTGGGAGTGCAAACTGGTCCAACCACTGTGGAAAGCTGTGTGGAGATTTCTGGACCTACTAAACATAGAGCTTCCATATGATCCAGCAATTCCACTCCTAGGTATTTACCCAAAGGACACAGAAACATCCATTCCAAAGAGCACCTGCACCCCTATGTTTATAGCAGCACTGTTTACAATAGCTAAGCTTTGGAAACAACCCAAATGCCCAAAAATAGATGACTGGATCAAGAAGATGTGGTACATATATACCATGGAATATTACTCAGCATTCAAAAAAGATAAACACATGCAATTTGCAGCAACATGGATGGCGCTGGAAGGGATCATGCTCAGCGAAATAAGCCAAAAAGAAAAAGAAAAATACCGGATGGTCTCACTCATAGCAGGAATCTAGAAAACTTAAATAAGGGACCAGGAAAATGAATATAAGAAAGTGAAAATCAAAATCAACAAAAAACTATGAACCAGAGACACTTTTAGGGGGGCGGGGGCGGGAGGGGAGGGATTGGGGTCAGAATGGGGGGGCTGCAATTGTATGGGGAATATAACAATAAAATTTATAAAAAAAATAAAATGGGTTAACAGTTCATTTGACTTACACAAATCAATAAAAAATGTACACAATTAAGGGAGTCGCAAATCAAAACCACAATGAGATACCACATTACACCAGTGAAAATGGCTCATATTAAAAAAAGAGGAAACAACAAATGTTGGTGAGGATGTGGAGAAAAAGGAATTCTCCTACATTCCTGGTGGGAATACAAATTGATCCAACCATTATGGAAATCTGTGTGGAGGCTGCTCAAACTACTAAAAATGAAACTTCCATGTGACCCAGCAATTCCACTCCTAAGGATCTACCCAAAAGACACAAAAACATTAATTAAAATGATAACTGCACCCCCATATTTATTGAAGCACTATTTACAATAGGTAAGATTTGGAAACAACCCAAATGCCCCCAAATAGATGACTGGATCAAGAAGATGTGGTATGCATACACAATGGAATTTTACTCAGCAATCAAAAAAACATAAACTCATACCATTTGCAGCAACATGGATGGAGCTGGAAGGGATCATGGTCGGTGAAATAGGCCATAAACAAAAAGAAAAATATCAGATGGTTTCACTTATAAGAAGAATGCATAAGAAATGTATATTGGGAACCAAATAAGGGGTCAGGAAAAAAAATAATTATAATAAATTAAAAAACAAAATTAATAGGCAACTATAAATCAGAGACACTCCACAGGGGAGGGAGAGGGATCAAAACAGGGGAGGGAAGAGCACAAGGGACTATGGTGATGGTCCATGTGAATTTGCGTTGGGAATTACACCTGAGAGGAGAAAGTACACATTGTACAAAAAGGAAGAATGATGTGAAATATATATTAAATAAATAAATAAATGTACACAATTAAAAAAAAAAAAAAACAGCACTGACTCCGCAGGTGCAGGAGGCAGCCCCGGGCTACACGATCCCACTAGGCGCTTCTCCCGTGTGCAGACATAAAGCCTGCAAACACCAGAGCAAACAAGGCACGTGCTCCCTCCATCCTACCCATGGCCAATAAAGACTCATCCCCTGCACGACTGCAATTCCTCCGACATTATTATTCATTTGCTGCTATTACTCTAAGCCGCACGTGCCGGGGCCATGAGGACGACTCTGCTGAGTCTGTCGTCGCCTCTCCAGGCAGGAGAAGTATTTCTTTTATGTCTGTGCCCAAGCGAGGAGCTACACAAGGTCCCACCTCGTAAATCACATCTATTTTAAGGGAAGGAACAGGTAAACCCATTTTCTGTGAAAAGAAAACTGTTGGTCATTATTTCTCATGAATCAAAGGCAACGTGTAACTTGCCAAAAGCCCCGTAGCATTTTCCATCACGAGCGCTCCAGTTCGTAGAACATGCTGCTTCACTTTAGCCAAATGACATCTTTAAAACCCATAAATAGCACAAGGTGCGAAGAGGAAAATCGTTATAACCTGCACCAGAGCTTGCAGCCAGAGGAGGAGAGAAACAGAAGTGAGAGAAACAGGTCATGCTCCTCACAGACGCGTGAAGGGAAGCACCGACTCCCGGAGCAGCCTGGAAATCATTCTTTTAAAAAATCGTCTTACGTAGAACAATTACCTCGAGAAGGATCACCCTGCCTGGCGCCACCCTGAGCGCCCACGAGGCTGTGTGACACCCCCATAAAGCAGAGACCAGCTGGGGAGAGCAGGAAAGGAGGTGGGGGGTGCCCTGTACAGGTACAGCCCCTCTACAGCCATCCACTGTCACTCAGGGTCCCCGTGCACCCCACGCCGGCACCTGGACGCCTGCACCCACAGGTCAGGGTCCACATGCCTACACCCCACAGCGAGGGCCTCACGATCTAACTCAACCAACCCCACCGCCAGGGCCAACACACGATGATGGGCTGACATTTAAGCAGGCACATGTGTGACGCCAAGATGACCGTGAGGGCAGAGACCACAGAGGCAAAAGGGCATTGGAAGTTGAGTGAG
Organism: Talpa europaea; assembly: GCF_964194135.1. Lineage (NCBI taxonomy): Eukaryota > Metazoa > Chordata > Mammalia > Eulipotyphla > Talpidae > Talpa > Talpa europaea. Next base: position 3,081,979 of record NC_140068.1, on the reverse strand, counting down.
ATGGGTGAGGATGAGAAAGTGCCCAGTGGAGGTGGATGGGCGGGGGCTGAGTAAGGCTCCCCCTTGTTGAAATGCTGGGTCGCCTCACATGGAGCGCAACAGCTGGTATTTTACAATGGTCAAAGGGAGCTTGCTCATTAGCATTTGTCAAAGCCCGTTTTGAGGCACCCATCTTTGTACTTTCTACACATGGTGTGAGAGCCGTACGCCCGGGAATGTCCTCACGGGCTTGTTACACTGGAATTTTGTCATGCGACAAAAGAAATCCTGAAAAGTGCCACTATTTGGTGCACAGAAATGGTATTTGTACTGACATGTTTACAACAATGAAGTACAGCAGCAAGGCTCCTGAGCTGCAGAGCAGAGTTAGAGAACTGTTGTGTGATAACTGCAGTTTTCTGCCAAGTTTATTAAGTCATTGACGGCCGAGTTCTACTAGGAAAATAATAACATTGAGTTTCACCCATCATATTAGAAAGTGTTTTCTATGCAGCATAGACCTACCCTGGGAATTCCAGATCTTTATGTCAAAGCTCCTGCAAAATCTACCAAAGTTACCAAGTCACTCTGGTCAAGTGTTACTGATAATTGCTTTACTGTGTCTATACACAGAAATGGAATTATTTTGAATCGAGAGCCCAGAAACACACTTCTAAATACATGGGCATTATCCAAGCCAGCCAAGGAGGAAGGGAGAAGCCTGTCTCCATGCAGAGAGGCATTTCTAAATCCATCATAAGTTACAACAAGTCAGATCCTAAATCTAAATGCAGAAGCCCAAACTTTAAAGCATCGAAAAGAAAACACAAGAGAATAATTCAGGATTTGGGGTTCTACAAAGGTTTCTTTGACATGTTCTAGCAATAACCATTAAAAAAGGAATAAATTTAAAAACTTAAATGTCTATTCATCAAAAGATGATATTAAGGAATGACTGAATCTATACACTGTTAGAAAACAGATAGGGAACATCTATCTGAGAAAGCACTGGCATCTAATATATAAGCCTAAGATTCTGAAAAGACACAATTTTTCTTAATGAACCTAATCTAAAAGTAAGCAAAATATAGGAGATCGACTAAAAAAAAAGTGAGCCACCAATAAGCACATGAAAAAGTGCATGAAACTGTCATGAGGTCACCCCGATGAGACACTGCTGCATATGCCAAACTGCATTTGGAGAAAGCAAACGAGAGTAGAGAACCCGGAACTCTCATGTGCTGTTTGCTGGGAGCGTCCACTGGCAACCACCTCTCTAGAAAACCGATTGCATTTTGGCATAAAATTGGATACACAACTGCCCTTTGGACCAGTCATTCCACTGCTGGGTATTTATTCAAGAGCAATAACCATCTGTTCAAAAATGATAGATGTAAAATTGTTTCAAGAAGTTTTATCCATGATAGTAAAAACCAGCAGACAGCCCAAAGCTTTCATCTACAGGAGAACAGAATACTACTAAATAATAAAAAAGGAATGAACAACTGGGGCACAATCAACACGGACAGACGTCAAACATATTTTGCTGAGCTTTGAAAGAAGATTATACCAAAGAGTAGAGAGTGCATGACTATATGAAGTTCTAGAAAAGACAGAAACCATCTCTGGTGAGAAAAAAGTAATCAAAAGAGGTGCTGCCACCTGTGGGCAGTGGGCAGTGGGCAGGGGATTGGCTGTGAGGGGCAGGCAAGCCCCCTGTGTATGTGTATGTGTGTGTGGTGGGGGGGGAGCAGGGCTGACATTGTGTAGCTCACCCTGAACTTGGGCTATATAGGTGTGCAGCTTTGCTGAAATGCCTGACATTTCATCACGTATAAAACACGTCTTTTACAAAGTGAACCATAAACAAGTGCCAAACTCTATATAATGGTGTCGTGATGAAGTATTTAGGGAGGGAGAACCCTCACGCCTCTCACTTGCAATTGCATCAAAAATAAGATGGCTTTGTAAGTGGACAGAGATGGTGAGGGAGCAAGGAGATGTTACAGAACTTAAGTAGCACATAGATAAATATACGTGTGTGTGTATACCTGTGTGTTCACTGCATAAGTCTTTCAAATTTTCTGTATATTTGGAGATTTTTCAAAATGTAATTTGGAAAACAAATCCGTAAGTCCACAATCATCGAGACTCCATTTTTATTGTCTTCCACATTATTTTGCCCCCCCCTCAAAGAAAAATGGAGCTGCTCTCCTCCCCTCGTTACATCATCACACACATTCCCTCCTTCATCTTTTTCAATTCCAATCGCAATTCCCTTTTTCCAGGAGGAAAAAAAGCAGTCTTCTTTTCCTGAAAGCATATTAGGGGCCACGTCACACTTGACATCAGCTGTGCCAGTAACTCTCACTTCAAGGGATTGTTGTTTAGATCCCCTGTGATCAGTGTCAGTCTAGCTGTAGCCTCGCCTTCCCATTCAATTCTACTACAATTAACATCACCTTAGTGATATTTATTAGTTGGATCAGCTTCAACATAGCAAAACAAGACAGCATTAGAACTTCCTGTTCTAAACAAACATGTTATAGTGGGCGTTCCTCCCCCTGAGAACCAGGTTCTGGGTTTAGATCTGCATATTTGAGTCATGAAAGCCCTCAGGCTGACCTCATACTGGGCTTCCAGGGACTGAGCCTTATTTGCAATCTCCTTGGGATATTTTACACACACGTATATATTTTAGTTAAGGAAAAAAGGCCACTTTATGGTGAGTATCACATCATTATCATTTTCATCAGTAAAAATCTCCAACTGCTTCTCTTCTTTGAAATCCATTACAATGAACCTTTTCTAATGCCTAACTTGCTCTCTGGAATATACTCCACCAGCAGGAACAGCATCACTATCAACAAAATATGTCATTTCTGTTTTAACCAAGTCGTCTAGAATTCAAAGGAATGCACTGGAAGCATACCCAGAACAAATGTGTGTGGGAAGGAAGGTGTTAAAGTTCCCCTCTCTTCAAAAGACTGCTTTCTACTTTGTATGATTAGAGACCTAACAAAACCATATGCTACTTTCTGGAGCTGCAGCCAATAATAACAAGGCAGTCCATTTAGTTTTATGTCCACTTGACGTAGGTGATCCAGTAAATAAGGTCTTATGACTGATGGGAAGGAGACTCTTGGTCTCGCCATCGTGAGGTCATGTTTACAGAAGCAGAACTTAGTGCTGGACACCTGAAACCTGTAGAATATTACAAACCAGTATCACCTCCATACACATGTACGATATAGAACTTAGTCTTGGGGGTAGAATGTGGATCCCTGCATGCTATCAGCAGACTAGACACAGACTAGACATCCCTGATCGGGCTGGGTAGGGACTAGATTTGAGTGTGTTATAGCAGCAAGTGGTTTTAGATCTTCAGAGAGCGATCGTCTATGTCCTGGTAGCTTTAATCTTTTCCGTTAAAGAGAAGGCACATTTTAAAACCTGACATCATGAACCAGCCCAGTAAAAAAGGAAGACATTACTTATAAAGGAAGCCTCTATACGAGGCCCACAGAAGCCTCTTACACAGTCACTCATTTATTTAAAAAAAAAAGTGTTATGACAACATGTAGACACGAGTTAGGATTTATAAACTCAAGGGGAAATGCAATAACCCCCAAGAAAGCTGCCTACATTTTATGGAAAGAGTAGACGAGTGTGTGTCTAAAGATGAACCAGGAGGAATAAGCTTGTCTAACTGGCAGAAGCAAAGAAGGTGACGTCAGCTTTCTAAGCGTGGAAAGCCAGACTGGAGCGTGACGGGAGAACCTCACAGTGTGAACAGCTAAATACAACTTTAAAAAACCCTCCTGGTGAGCTACAGAGTTCCTTAGAGAAAGAAGGAAAAAAGTTAACATTTATAAAATGGAGGGAGAGAGCGGAGGAACTTGGGAGGATTTAAGGTGATGATTTTCTCCAGATCAAGGAAGTGTGGCTCGGAGGAGAGCCCCAGGTTTTACCCCCAGGATTTGGGGTTCTACAAAGGTTTCTTTGACATGTTCTAGCAATAACCATTAAAAAAGGAATAAATTTAAAAACTTAAATGTCTATTCATCAAAAGATGATATTAAGGAATGAATGAATCTACACACTGTTAGAAAACAGATAGGGAACATCTATCTGAGAAAGCACTGGCATCTAATATATAAGCCTAAGATTCTGAAAAGACACAATTTTTCTTAATGAACCTAATCTAAAAGTAAGCAAAATATAGGAACAGATCGACTAAAAAAAAGTGAGCCACCAATAAGCACATGAAAAAGTGCATGAAACTGTCATGAGGTCACCCCGATGAGACACTGCTGCGTATGCCAAACTGCATTTGGAGAAAGCAAAGGATGGAGCCTTCCCATCCTGAACTCCACCCCAGGTCAGAGATGTTCTTTGCAGACTGGTCAATACCAAGGCCCCTCACTAGACTGGCAGCGATCCTGCGGCCCATCACTGTCTAGGGTTTACCCCAGAGGGTTGAAGAGGTGTGGGAGAAAACTGGGGTGCTAGTGACTCCAATGCACAACTCCCAACACACCTAGCCACCGCTGAAGAAATGGTTTGGCACAGGTATTACTGGTGTTTATGAGAGTCTCTAGAAAGACCAGGTGGTCACAGCAAAGCAGGGCCTCCCTTTCAACGGAGTCACAGCCTCTGGTGAAGAACAGCCAGCTGCAGTGAGGCAACAAGGCTTCTCAAGGATCCTAGAGGCTCTAACAAGATACAGGGCTCTTGGGGAGTTAGGTCTATAGGGCTCTTCACTTAGTCAGTACAGTATTTATTGTGTAGCTTGACGCGGCCGTGTCAGGTGCTTGGGATGCAGCGGTGAGTGGGCGAGGCCCTCTGTTCTCAGGGACCTCCCCTTCCAGTAGGAAGAAATAGATGGCTTCGAATTAACAAGACCATTTGAGCTGATGACAGACGATGCTGGATATAGTCTATATAAATGAAGGAGATTTTATAAGTAGGTGATCAAGAAAAGTTTTCTGAGGAAGTGCAAGGAAGCTGCCGAGAGAGCGCGGGGAAGGTTCCCTTCACCCGCACCTGAGGACAAGCGCTCCAGACAGGGGCTCGCGGACTCTGAGCAGGAGCGCGCCGTGGAGTTGGAGGAACACGTAGAAGACCAGCTGTGGCAGGAACAGAGGGAAGAAAGAAAAATCTGGCATCAGATTGATCCAGCCACATGTTTCGAGGACCTACAGGGGCCCCGCAGCAGCAGGGCGGAATCCCTGCCCACGGGCCGGCGGGCCTCCCGCACCGACCTGGCGGCGCCGGGGGAGACCAGGCTGAACAGGGAGGTTGTGGCGTTCTGGCCTCTGGAGTGTCTGGACATTTGGCCAAGTGGCTGTGGCAGAACCCTCCGGGCGCCACCTGAGCACACCTTATCCTCGCAGACTCACAGTGCAGCTCTCACGACTCCTGGTATTGTGCGAGCGTCTCCATGACAACGCTAAACGCCGCTCTCCCCTGGAGCCAGAGGACCCATCGGCTGAAGCCAGGCCCTCGGGGTCACGACGGGGCTGCGGGTCACACTGAGAGCCCAGGGACCCAGCCTTCCCGGAACGGCTCAAGCTCCGGATGAGGACTTGCCTTCCGTCCCTCCAGTGTCTCTGCCGGCGACACTCGTCAGAGTCTGTGGAGTGTCTGGCTCACCAGAACGTACGTGCCCGTCCAGGGGACCCAGGACTCTCCTGGGGGAGGAGAGGGGACAATATGGAGCAGGATGGAAACCCCACTGATGCGATTCTGAGCTGCCTCCCATGGAAGCAGCCGGCCTGGTGGGCTGTGGGGGCGTCTGGTTCACCCTCAGCAAAGGGCTGCCAGGACTCACGGAGCCAGCGACGGATACATGGTCCATCTCCAACAACTGGAATAAAAAAGTCTGGGGAACAAGAGGTCAAGGGAGAATCACCCCTTTCTCCACCGCTCCTAGGGACTGACTTGCAGGTTTAATGCTTCTCGCCCACTTCTCTCTTGGCACGGCTGCTGAGGAGCCCTGGCTCCTGAGCCTGGCTCTGGAGACCAGGGGGGAGAGTGTCTGAGGAACATGAAACTGTGGTTACTCCTTGGCCACCCAGAGCTCCGCTTGCAGTTAGATGAAACTAGTCACTACCCTGGAGGAAATGGTCCCCCTTGATTATCAAGAGGAGCAAGAGTCACTGGTATATAACAGAGAAAAGAAGGGATGTATCTGGAAACCGGGGACTCGCTCGGGGCGTCTGTGGATCATGCATGTGATCACGTGGCAGTGAATAAGCAGGCAGGGGAACCAGCGTCTGCAAGGGCTTAGCCACGCAGGGCGGCGACCTGAGTCTTGCCCCACACAAGAAACCTCCAGCCAATGTGCTGACTGAGGATGCGGGGATGCAGCCGGGCGTGGGCAGGTGTGGGCAGCACCGCCGACGGCCTCGTGACCAGTACACCGTGCGGCAGGAGCTGGTTCTACTGCCTCCTCCATCTCGAATGTTCTATCTTTTAGGGACTGCCAGCAAGCTGCTTCCTTGGAAACGGCTTGAAATCAGTGGCGGAGGAAACTTAAGGTGGGGCAGGCAGAGCTGAGTAATATAAGGGGTGGACACAGCAGAGGCCACGGGCGACCATGCCACGTCTCCATGATCCAGTTCTTCCAGGAGGCCGACAGCTACCGCGTCCCATCTCGGGAGGCCCCCGGGAGAACCAGGGCTTTCTTAAAGTCACATCCTGGGTGAAATAACAGCCCCAAGACAGCAAAAAGCAGCGTGCACCCAGCAGGCCCGGGGCTGGGGATATAAACGCTCCGGTTTCCGGCCCTTGGCAGGGCCAGTTCTCTGAGCTTTCTCCCCGGTTCCTCAGATCTCCAGGAGGCTGTGTCCAGATCTCCACAGCAGGACAGGCTCACGCCGCCCTCTGCGTGGGCTTCCTTCCTGCGTGCCCTCTCCCTTGCCCGCCTCCCAGGACCACCTCCCAAGGCAGCTCCCCAGAGACATCTCAGGCTCCCACCAGCAGACAGAAGTCAGGGGCGAGCACGTGAATATCAGACCCTATCAGGACTGAGGAGCCAGACGGCGGGAGTAAGTGACCCACAGCCAAGTGTCAGGGAGTTAAATGTACAGATTGCCAAATCCAAGATGAATTTTAAGGATTAAAAAAAATGTGATTTCACAATGAAAGCTCCAAAATATCTGCTGTGATGGAGATAAGGGTTCTGAAAGTGTCCCCATAGAACTGTGCCCCAATGCACTACTTCGGTCAAAGCAGCCAAATAAATGGCAGGAAATTATCAAGTGTCTGAAATATGCAATTAAAAAAATTAATCCTTGGGGGACTAATACTTCAAAGTGTTGGCATCTGCAAAAATGTCAGTGGTTATGCAAGTGAACCCTGGAGCTAGAACAAGAGCCTGGATTCCTCCTTGGCCTTTGCTCCCTGACCGGTGACCCCTGGGCCTGTGCTCCCTTTAGCTAAGACAGGGAACTGATGGAAGAGTAGCTTCGTCATAGTAGCTGCTCTCAAGTGTCTGCTATTGTTTTTATTATTTCCTGGCAAACACCAAGAGAGAGCTACTGGAATTAGTGACCACTTAGGAATTCATTGCACTGGAGAAAAATTAGAGACATGACAGGTTGATACATAAGAAACATATGAAGAGAGGAAAGAAATTAATTCCACAAAATAATCAGCATCCTTGATAAAATGAGTTTTGACTTATTTACCAATTCTGAAATACAAAGAGGGTAGGTTTCCCCCCCAAAAAAAAAACAATTGAATTTAGGACAAATGAGATGGAATAATTCGCATGGCAGTGAGAATTGTACGGAACACATTACTCCTGAGGGGATGGAGGTGCTAACCAGCGTTTGTGTAAACTGCAGCACGGACGCTATGGAGAACTTCCATGGGAATGGGAGCTACTGAGACCGGGAGGTGGAAAGGGGACTTAATGAGACAGTCACCAAAGATGTTCCTTGTTGATTCTGATCATTGTCTTAATATTTCATGATCTCACCGTGAATACTTGCATGAGATACAGCAGACATTTACAGCGAGAGCATTCCTAGAATTTTTCATTTCAGACAGAAGGATCATTGAATAAAAAATTCATTCTTTCCCTAATTCAAATGACATTTACTGAGCTGCATTCAAAAATGAAACGATGTCTTTGAAGACAAAATTGTTCGAAAGTTGGGGTAATCTGCTCTTCCTATTAGTGAATTTCAAGGGCTGTGATAGGGAGAAGTAAAATTATAATATCAATCAGAGAATAAAATACTTTCAATGGAACACACAGAATGAAGTTGCATATCCTTTTAAGAACAATTTCTTTTCTCTCCATATCTCTGAGAAATCATATATTCTGAGTTGAAAAATGACTATATATGGGGCCTCCTTTGTGGCGAAAGGGTTTGAGCACCGCAATATGGGGCGGTCTTCAGCCTCTGCAGCACGAGTTCGATCCCCAACCGGCCAAGGAGCAACCACATGGTGCAGCAGACCTCTCCTGTCTCCTCACTGCTCCCCTCAGCAGTGTGTTTCAGTCAGTCTGCCTGTTCTGCTTCCCACTCTGTCTCTGATGAATCCTCTCACCACCCACATCTCTGGCATGTACCCCGCTCCTGTATGCATAAATAAATAAATCTTTAAAAAAAAGAAAAATGACTATATAAACTACGGAGTCTTCTCAGCAGTATGGAATAATGCTTTATCACAGGTGTAGGTTAGAAAATGATTAGGTGCACTTAAAGTTGAGACCCCCTACAAGACTCAAGAGCGCATATTGCCTTTTTTTTTCCCCAAGTGATTTTTTTCCTCCTTGCCTGGTGTCCTATAACTGGAAGAACTAATGAAATTGGGAGTTCACATGGCTATTTGACAATTTACTTGTAAACATCTCTGAGTTATGTATAGACTTGTCCGTGGTTTAAAAATCAAAGGGAAATCATGACATTTGCAAGGTAAACCCAGAAATTCCATCCATCATTCTAATCTGTTTTACAAAAAAACACTGAAGTAGCATTTAGGGAACACAATGACTGACAGAAAAAGAGCAGAAGTATGTCAATAAAAGTGATATTTCAGAGATCCAGGAGACTAGTGACAAACATGAACATTATCGCTTCATCTCTCTAGATGTTACATGATTACTCTTCCTACTATCATCAACACCAGAAGGTAGCTGAAGGAGCTGTCTCGTAATTGGAATCCATCATGCAGTGAAGTCCACATGTCTGGTGCCATCTTGCCTGAGAGAGCTGGAAACCACCTGCATCAGGTGTGTACTACGTGGTCCTGGTTATATGTGTAGTCCTAGTCATGTATGTGCTCCTGGTCATGCATATGGTCACGGTCATGCATGGGGTTCTGGTCACACATGGGGTACTGGTCGTGCATGTGGTTTCTGGTTGTATATGTGGTTCACAGTCATGCATGTGGTCATGGTCATATGTGCAGTTCAAAGGAACCAGAACAAGACCAGGTGCAAACATGCACTCACACCCATGATGCAGAGAGGCATTTCTCTCTTCTGGAATGTTTCTTTTTGGGCTTCCTAGCATGTTCATTTTGGGGTCCTGTGCTGGGGAGAAATACTGAGGGGACAGAGCCCACAGGGTTGGGAAAGTGGGGTTCCTTCATGACAGAATGGAGGCAGAAAATGGTCTCATGTCTTTGTTTGGGTTTTGTTTTTCATTTTTTGGTTTATAGCTGTTGGTTGATTGGTTTTTTTTTGATGGGATTTTCTCCTAGTTATTGTTTGGCTGTTTTTATGCTTCTAACTTGTTCCTTGAGCAGTTTGCAATTCTCTCATAATCTCATAGAAAAGAAAACAAGCAATCTTCCAATTGCATTTCTTCCCTTCAAAGGTCCAGCATAAGGCAAAGAGCAAGACCAGAGGGAGTGCTAAGGGGAGCAACTGTTACTTATCTCTCTGTGCCTCTCAAAATAATGACAATATTTTATTTTCTGTAATTTTCTCTAATGAGTTTCAGGACCACTTCAGCTGGTGGTTTAAGTTTGACAAAAAGACATTTTTTTATAGAGATTTATTTTATTTATACAAGAGCCAGGGTACAGGCCAGATGCGTGAAAAGGTGAGAGGATTCACCAGAGACAGAGCAGGGAACAGAACAAGCAGAGTGACAAAATACACTGCTGAGGGGAGCGGCAGGAGAGACAGGAGAGGTCTGTTCGCCATGTGGGTTGCTCCGAGGCTGGCGGGGATCGAACCGGCACTGCAGAGGCTGCGGACAGCTTCACAGCACTGCGCTCAACTGGCTGCACTACCAGGGAGGCCCGGCAAAAAGACATTTTTGATGGATATTTTGGTAGAAAGATTTAAAGAATTTTGGACTTTAGCATGGATAAATATTGCCCCGCTCCCAACCAAAGAGTTCCTGATTCCAATCTTCCACCCAAAAACAAATCATAAAGGAATGAACAAATGAATGCAAGACAGTGAATTCAAATTTTAAATTTTAAAAACCTTTTTCCATTTTGTTGATTGGGTGGTTTCAGATTTTTTTTTTTTAAGATGATTCTTTTTTTTTTTTTATAGAGGCATGTTTTATTTATTTATTTGTTTGTTTGTTTGTTTTGTTTATACATGCACTGGGTACAGTCAGAAGCGCGGGAGGGTGAGAGAATTCACCGGAGCCAGAGCGGGGAGCAGAGCAGGCAGAAGGACCGAAGTACACTGCTGAGGGGAGCAGCGGGCAGCAGGAGAGGTCTGCGCGCCCGTTTCAGATTTTCGTGAAAACTCACTTGTCCAAATTTGAAAGTATATGAATTTATATTTATATAATAGTTGAAACTCTTAGAGTAAATCATATAACACTTCTGTGCCTTAGTTTCTTCATCTGTTTGATGAAATAGACCAGCTGATTTCTCAATTCCCACTTTTTTTTTAAAATTCTACAGCCAGAAACTGCTGGAAAAAGCACTATTAAGTTTCTTTTCATTAACCAGCTCAAGTTACTGGGATTTTATAAGGTGATATCAAAACATTTTAAGATTTCTCGAAAAGAGCACTCATAAATAATTTTTATAATATATCACCTCTTTTCATTAAAAAAAAAAAAATGCAAGTCTCCCCAACCACTCAGGCACAAACTAAATCTGCAAACATTCTCTGATTTTCTCCTGCTTCATCACATCACTGCCACAGACGGGTTGGCCTCACTCGATTAAAGTGATATTCTAGGGCAGAGGTTGGATTCATATTTTTCATTTTAAATCTCCTCGGTAGGCTAAAAATCTGTCTTTTGTAGTAGGAACTAAGACATATGCCAATTTCAGGGACTTAGGTGTTACATGTGTATTTGCTTCCAAAATAGAGGAAGTTCCATGAATTTTCTACTAACTAACCCTTTTAATTTGTTTTTCCTTCACTGTGGTTACATTTCCTTGCATTCGGAGGACATGTCGGGGGGCAGCAAGAAAATAGCTGGGGATGACATTCTGATACTGGCACACAGTTGAATGTGATGGGGGGGTATGCAGTGACGCGTCCTCGAGAGGGAAAATGACTTTCCCGCATGGCTGCCTGGCTCATTTCAAAGTGAAATTCAGCCCATCCATTTCCAGACCAGCCTCCTCTTGCCCGTGCGGGACGCGGCTCCCCGGGTCTCCCCTAACAGCCACACCAGGAACCTACCGAACAGTTTGCGTCCACCTTTACCTCCCTCCCTCTGTCTCCATAGTCTTCGGAGGCAATTGCAAAAAGAGGGATGAAAGCTTCCGTTTCCTGAGCCTTTCATTAGTTATTTATTTCAATCTGCTGCGGGGAAGAAGATGGTGGAAATGTGAGAGCAATTCACACATCAGAGTGTGAAGCCCCTGCGTATAAACGCGCTGCTCAGAGGAGCATCTTCCCATCGGCACTAATTAAAAAGCAATAAGCTCTGCGAGCAGCGGCTCCCTTCTGGTTCTCCTCTGCATGCCATGTGCTCCTTCCCACTTTCATCTGAACATTTTCTCCACCACCCCCTGCCCCCCCCCAAAAGAAAAAACAAACAAAAACAAGAAAAGAGGGAAAACACAGCATTGCAAGGCAGAACATAACCTTCAATCACAATTTGGAAAAGCACGCTTTACCCCAGTGACACCGGCCGCGCCCCTGGGAAGCACCAGCAGTCCTCAGGCCCGAGCGGAGGTGATGGGGCTTGTGTGCCAGACCGTGTGCCCTGCGGCCAATTAGCGTGCCCTCCACCTGGACGGTCATTAGCCAGGTCTAGATGCCGGTCATGACTAAAGTTGGAAGCGATCTTAGTGGCACGACAGTGTTGATCACGCGACTTCAGTTCACAGCCACAAAGAAGGAACAAAACTGGAAATGGCAACACGTTAGGCTTTGAGAAGCGTGAGTGGATGCAAGTGTGTGCATCAGATTTAACACGAGCTCTATATTCAATATGTGCAATAAGGGAGGCAAAGAAGTCACAGAAGGTACGGACCTAACAAGTAACATTAGCTCATCGATGAGGTTAATACAGCATCGGGCATCCGCCATGGCAGGTCCTGAGTGAGGTGCTGGGTAGTGGACGGTGGGTTAACGATGGCTCCTGTAAGTCTGCAGTGGCGCGGCCCTAGGGCACGCAGACCATACCTTACAGCTTGTCACTGCCCCACCCTGGCTGGAGCCTGTGTCCTGCACTCCCTAGAAATACCTCCAAAGATGATGCACAAGGAGGAGAACCAGCGAGGGGGTGAGAAGCTGGGAGGAAGGGGTGGCAGAAGCAAAGACTCCAAAAGCCTTCCGCGATGTTCCTGATGCTTCGCATTTCAAGGTAGCTACTTTGATGCAGCTTTTAGTTTTTAATAAAAAGGACAGTTTGATTAATTGTTCTGACATGGTTTGAGGGTAAAGTCCGGCCAGCGGGCCTAGCTCTGTGATGACCAAGAAAGGTGTAAATTAGATACTCTCATCTCCTCCCTCCCCTCAGATCAGAAGAGCTGATGAGCCTCCTGGGGTCAACCCCCTGAGTTCAAGTTCTGGCTCTGCTTCTGTCTGGCTGTGACTTTGGGAAAGTGCATTTCCTGGTCTATAAAACGGAAATACAACATTAGCTTATAGAGTTGTGGGAGGAATAGATGGGGTCTGGGTCCAGAGCGGCTGACCCAGGAAATGCTCAACGAGTATTAGTTGTTCCTGGCAGCATTAGCCATTCCCACCACCCTTATCAACCTACGAGACACAGCTCACTCTCCTGATGCTTAGAAACAAAGCAAGCGTACAGACTGGATGTGTCAGCTTCCGAGCACCACGTGCATCCTGCTCCGTGCATAATTCTTATAACTTACAGCAAATGTTACAGGAAGAGAGGGCAGTAAAAAATAAAATATAATGAGCAATCATTGGACAAATAAATTACATCCACTCCTGAGCGCACCATGTGTGCAGTTTAAAGGTAGCTGTTCTGACGTCACGTGGCTGGAAATGTGCTGGAGGAAGGCGCTGAGCTGCCCGAGGGCGCGGCTGCCTGGGAGGGATTCTCGGGAGTGGGCCACTGAGTGACGGAGGCAGAGTCCTCTCTTTTTGACGTCTTCTGGACAACGGTCAGAAGGTGGCCCTCACCCACACGATTCCTGAATCAACAGAGTGGGGAGCCGCTGTGCCCCCTTTACCCACACAAAAGCAAACACTGAGAGCATCATGCCTTGGGGGCTGAGTGGACCCATAAAGAGGAGTCTGCTTTCGCTTAACCCACATGTCCTCTCCCTAGATGCCTGAACTCTGCGGTTCAAGTCCGGTTCTCCCCACAGTGCGGAACAAGCTACTTCATGTCACCAGACTTCTCAGGTGAGCCAGCTTTATCTCGCCATTTATGCAGATCATAGCAGCTTTGGCTTCGCCTGAGACTTCTAATCAATTCTGGATCCTTGTTCAAGGGGTGTTTCTTATTTTTCAACCCCCAGTCAGGTGTTCATTCCCTTGTGTTCCTTCTTGTTCATTTCACACACAACTACTCCCATCCACGTGCCACACAACCTTATCCCGTCTATGGTGTTTTGCAAATGAATCTTCCCAACAGAAGGTCACTGTGTCCTTTCCAGTTCAGAAATAGAAACTGAGCCCTGGCCGGCGCGTGGATTAAGGCTCACCTTTTGTCCACACCCTGCGCCCCCTCAGTGCAGGGCCACACTGTCATCTAGCCGGAGATGTGCTGAGAGATTCCAGATAACTCAGAAATCGCGTGATCGCCTAAGGCATATCTGTCTCCAGGGGAGGTCTAAAAGAGATACAGGAAGCTTCCAGAAGTGGTTTTAAACTCAGTTATTCTTGAGCCTGAGTGCACTAATCAGAGCGAGGGCTGCAAGGCAGAAACCAGCTCTGCTCGTCTGCACGCGCTGGGGGATCCCCTTGGCGCAAGGCTTGACTCCAGGTGGGCCTACGGCCGCCTGCCTTGGTGGTCACAGAACAGAAGTTTCCCAGGCCACGTTAAACTGCTGATTCACTTGGCTCTAAAATGAACTTAAACCATAATTGGGGAAGCAAAGAGAAGGAGGAAAGAAAAGCAAACTCACTTAGGGTAGGATGCAGACAGGAAAGGCCCCCCAGCAGAAGGCGCCCTGGCCCAAGCCCCCCACAATCCCTATAGCTTGGCGTCTGGCCTGCTGAACAGCCACAGGGTCTGTTTGCTGAGGGGAAGAGGGAACATGGGTCCAAAGTGGACATTGCCAGTGGGAACCAGATTTCCTGCCCTCAGCGACGACATGTATATAGTACATTTTGTCTCACAGATAAGTAGGAGCCAAGTGCCTCGTGACGATCAGGTACCTCTGGGCCCTCGCACTTCTCTCTGTTGAACACCCCCAGCTCCACTCGCTACCTGCCTGCTGCACACTCATCACGTGCCAAGAATTCAAGACTTCCTTAGAACGCCCTGAAAGGCTTTGCTTAGGGTTTACGGGCTATCACTGACTTACGCAGCAGGACTGAGTACACAGAAGAGCAAATGCTCAGTGCTTGCTGTATACAGGCAATGCACTGGACCACCGGGGCAGGTGGCCACAGGCCTGTCAGGAGTCAACCCTTGTGCCAAGCGGATCCCGCACGACGTGTCAGATGAGCAGAGCTGGTTTCTGCCTTGCAGCCCTCACTCTGATTAATACACACTTAGGAGAGAAAACCCACAGTATCTCAGAGAGGCTGGGGAAGAGGGGGTACAGAAGATGCAGCAGTAAGAACCAAAGCAAAGGTTGCACCTAATAGACCCTCTGGTATCCTTCCCAACAGCACTTTTGGGAGCATAAACAACGTTGAGTCCCTGATTCTTGCCTGCGTCTGGGTGAGCCAGGCCTGAGAGAGGGATCTGGCCCATGCAAGTCCTCCATGGAAGATGGTCCAGGCACCTCAGGGCTGCATGAAACAGCATTCCCCAAGCAGGTGGGTACCAGGCCCATGATAAATGCCCCAAGTAGGGAACAGTTAATGGCTACTCCTGTTCAATATCTCATGGAGACACCTGACTTTAAAAGTCATCTAAATGCTGATGACTTGAAATTTATCTCAATTTATATCAACCATATCTGCCAACTAAAAATCTATTAGGTTTCTGAAAATTAAATGGCCATGGAAGTTTCAATTCCCTGCACTCACAGAAACCTGCTATTCTTCTAGTCTTCCTAATTGTAGTGAAGAACATAACTATTGACTCATTTGGCAAAAATAGGTAAACAAATAAGAAGGCCATGTGCCCTGAGCACCATGGTTGTCTTTCCCACAGGTCCACACCCAGTCCTTCAGCAAACCCATGTCCCTCTTCAAAATTGGTCCCATAACTATTTCTTCCAGTCTATTTACCCGAGCTCCCCCATGCCTGTCCTCTGTCCTCAGCGCTTCCCTAACCATTGAATGCTGGTATATAGGACAAACCTTTTTTTTAATGTGTTCCCCGTATGATCATGTACAAGTCACAAGAGAAGGTATGTTGGTTTATTGAGTTGGGTGGAGCTGGGCTTGCCATTTCATAACTAAAAGATACTAAAAAGTCACTGTGCAAAATAGCATGGTGAGCCAGGCACTTTTATGGCTAATGCCAAATAAAAGACAGTCTACAAATAAATCTCAGAACGCATGGGATTTTTTTGTGACCATGGTAATATTTCACTGCATTGAGGGGAATTACAATTTAATGAGTGGGAATTATCACGGAAGACCATCCATTCAAATTAATAGTTCTGTGCCACTTTATCATACCACATATGAAGAGAAATGTCATACCAAATGAAAGTTATAACTAGCAAATTAAAAGAGATAGCATGTGTGTGTGTGCGTGCGTGTGTGTGTGTGAACATATGGTGAAGAAACCCTCATAACCAAAATGGGAAAAAAGAAATGTGTGACTACCTGAAAAATGTTGGGTTTGATAAAGGACCCCACAAATAAAAAAAAATGGATAGAAAATAAAAACTGACAGATCATAGCATGTATGTGCAGCTTGAATAATAGATAAAAGATTACCAGCATCTACATATATGTATATGTGTATGAATTACAATGTGATTTTTAAGGATCTATCTAATATAATACAGAGGAACTTATCTAAATACTCAATAAATAAAATAAAAACAAATTATAAGAATATTTCCTTTAATGAGACTGGGAAATCAACTAATGAAATATATCTTTCTGAGAAAAAGGGCACTCTCATGAACTGACAATGAAAATGTGAATTATTACTACCTTTTTAAAAAAAAACAATTTTGCAATATTTATTAAAATTAAAAACATGCAAACCCTCACCCCAGAAAGCTGCCACTTTTGGAATCAACCCTATAGAAGTACCAGAAATTAAGGATGCAAGTTTAAAGATATATATGAACCACACACACCATAAAACACACGCACACACACCCCTGAAACTGTACCCACTGGGCCACAGTCTCCAGTCACACACACAGGACGCACACATAAAATCTAAAAATGACGTGTGCACCATAAAAATATCAATAGGGAAATGTGTCAGTGGTTGGAGCGGAGCAGAGCAGAGGGTATTCTGCAAGCAGCAATGCTGACAAGTTTAGAATTGCAAAAATTATCTTTGAGAGAATTGCTATAAATTATTGCTCAATGAGAACCGGATCTGGCAAATCCCCCGGATCTGTACGTGTGAGCGTGAGGCTGCATCCCAAAGGCTCTGACGAGGATGAGCCCTGAGAGGCTAGCCGTGGGTCATCGATGGCTTCTGCCTCATGCTTTTTCACATCCCTTCTGCGTCTCGTAAGGAGAATGCATTAGTTAGTCAATAAAAACAGATGACGCTCTTTCCGTTGTGGAGGGGCACTGATGTAACTACAGCTAATTTTTCTCATTTAAAAATACATGTTCAAAATAACTTACTGCTTTCCCTCACCTGCTAGGCAAAGGAAGAAACATGATTTAATGCCCATCGTCGATGCAAAATTGAGAGCAAAGCACTTTCTCTTTGTGCCACAGACTCACGGAGACAACAAAGGAGGCAGAAGTTTGGCTGAGTGTTTAATAAAGAAAACAAATTAAAGGAGAGAGCTTTGCACGGGGACATCCGAATCTCAGTGGCAGCTGCCAAATTAAAGAAATAAATAAAGTGCCACCAGATCAAGCTGCAGTGTGCCCCCTCTTTCCCCAAATGAGGCTGCTCACAGGCGCCAGGCCACGCCAGGCGGCCACGCCGGGGGTGTCCTTCACTCGTCTTTGAACCCGGCCAGGCCTCCTGAACGAGACACTAGGTGGCATGCCTGCTAAGCTCGGAAATGCCATTGAGTGCTGGGAAGAAATGCCATTATGATTCTATTTGGAGAGCACGTCTTCCCTCCAGCTAAGGAGGCAGGCTCAGGCAGACCGAATCTCCTCACCAAGGAGATCAAAACGTTCGGCCAGGCCACCAGGCGCAGCTCTCGCAGGTGGAGTGGCTTCCTCACGCAGATGCCCCGAGAGAACCTGCCCAGCTCTCCTCGCCCAGCTCTCCTCGCTGGCTGGCTGCAGAATGTTCACTGTGAATTCTCAAACCTTCCTGGAGAGGAAATTTCATAAAAGTAATTCTGTTTCTGAGAAACCAATTTGAGCAGATGAGTCTCTCCTGGCAAGGTTAATTGTGTGGGCAAGCTTATGAGCCTGGTGGACTCTGCAGTCGTGGCCGCCGTGTCTGGGGATGTTTGCCCACAACCTTGGACCTGATTCTGGGAATGCCTGAGCCTGACAGGCCTGACTTCGGGTCAGCCCGCCCCCAGCACTGGCTGAGGGTTACTGGGGGCTGAACAGGCTCCCTTGAAGTTTGGAGGAGCTTAAGATCCCTCAGGTCCCAAACACCAACCTACCTGTCTGAGACTAAAACTGGCCATTTATAACCACTAAGTATCATCACATCCTGCAAAATCACACCTGCACAGGACTGTACACTCAACGGAACCTGCACCATCCTTCAATGATCAACTTTATGAGGCCAGGACTAATGGTCACCTGCTGCCCAAGCCTCAACCACTGACCAGGGAGTCTTCATCCTGGTGTCTGGTTTCACTGAGTTGCATAAACTTGTCCTCTGCAGTCTTAGTTATATTTTGAAAGCTGGGCCTGCAGTTCAGAGGAATTGAGTGGATGCCATGCGCCCCCCAACCCCCCCACATGAACATACATTCCTACTAGCCAGTCTTCTTTGAAACCTAGTATGGCCAATGTCTTTTTCATCTTCAGTCCTTACCCCGAACTGCACCATAACCCCCCCCACAGGATGCCCCTCGTGCCTATCTGAGACAAGACAGAGGGATCCCCACTCTCCACCCTGCTCTGGACACCACAGAGTGGACCTGGCCATGCTGACCACACCACTGCCTAGCAGCCGCTGCATCTCCTGGGACCCCAGTCTGAGGTCCTCCGTCCATCACATGGCTGAGCCCTCATGCCTGTGCCACAGCCTCCACATTCTTGCTCGAAAAAAACAGTCCAGATGATAGCGTCAGGGTGGGGACCTTAGGGACCGTGAGCAATCAAGTGGGAGGGGGCATGACAGAACTTTCTGGAAAAGATATGACACCCCTTCTAGATGGGGGGTATACAAATACATAAGCAAAATGCATCGCTGGGCTCGGCCGTCAAGAGTATGAGCCTAACCAAGGAGGGGAGCAGAGCTGCTGCCTCGGTGGCTGCTCGCCCACGAGGCTCACCTTTGGGGCAGAAACTCGCAGATTTCCCTGTGTATGAAGGCGAGAGCTCGCTCCTCAGAGTGCTTTGGGATCCTGCAGACCACGCCAAGTGCACAGTCTGGACAGCTGTGGCTACATCGACTTTTTCTTCCTCCTCCATTTTTATTTTTTTTTTTGAAGGATAATTTCAGGAAGAAATAGCACCCTTTGTCATGTTGTTGCTGGGGGGTGTGTGTATTCATCTTACTCAAAGTCTATCTCCTAGACATGTATATTGGATGCCACAGCTGGGAGCCTTGGTGACACGTGTGAAATTCAATGCAAAGGCATATTTGAAGTGATTTTTCCTTGTTGTGATTCTCTGCAAAGTCAGAGCTGTGCTGGGAGAGTGACAAGGAGAAAAGGCTTGTTACTATGATCAGCATGTTCTCCCCAAATAAATATTTGCACTTTGATGAAAGCAATCAGAGGTCTCGGAAATATTATAAACAGACAGCGATTCATAGCAAGCACCTTATTTGCATCTGACAAACAGGATGGTCAGCCCCAAGACAGACGAGAGGAATGAGATGTACGATGAAAATCTCTCAGTCCCAAACGTGTGTTTTCTCCTTTTCGTCTTTTCTCCTGCCCCACTTTGACCAGACGAGATGTGGATCATTTTAATCTGTTCCCATTCACCTGTTTTTAAAACTTCATAGCAGGAAACTAACTCAACCAACATGCTAGTAGCCGATGATATGAAAAGTTAGCTGCAGGGGGTTAAAAGTAAGTGCGTTGAGCAAACAAGGACACTGGGCTCTCTCCCCACTTCTGGACCTCAAAGAGTCAATTCGCTCATTCGTTCGCATGTATTAATTACATCATGGCCTTCACAAAAGCAGAGAAGGCCTGGGCCAGAGAAGAAGCCAGATAACTGGGAAAATGAAGCTACATTCATTCTAGTTCAGATTGCAAACTAAAAGGCCTCATTCTCAGAAGTATATGAAAGTTTAAACAAACAAATCCCTCCAATCTGGAAACTTCTCTATTGACACCCTGCTTGACTCGAGATGAAACATAAGCCGGCCTCTTGCCAGGTGGCTCCGCACAGCTGTGTGTGGGGTGGGAGATGACACAGGGCAAGAGCCGCGGGGTGGCCCTACCTAGGCCCCATGGCCCAGCGTCATGTCCTGCTAGAGGCAAATTGCACATTTGTTTCTGAGCTTTTTGAGTATCACACATAGATTAGCTACATAAAACACAAAAATCGTGTGCTTGTTATATTGCTCTCACACTGAAACGAAGGAATAATTTCTCCTAAGTCCTAAGCAGAGGCTGCAGAGCGGGCAGCGCTGCTCCAGGTTAGCTGGGTGAGCAAAGTGGTCACATCATTGCTGACTCAAGCACACAGTAGGTCTTGTATGCTTATTGAGCTTACAAGAAGTCAAACAGAGTGGCGAAAGAAAGAGAGCTAAATAATTAAAGAGGCAGGCTGGGCCAATGCCGCTGGTGTTCTGTGAACAACTCACAAATCCAGTGCATTCAACGGCACTCAGCGCTGGAGAGACAAAACAGCAGCGTGGCAGTACTCAGGCCCGGGACAGAAACACGGCACAGAGGGGAGGGGCCGAGGGTCCCTGATCCACACCAGCCCCGGGGTCCTGGGCGAGTGTCTTCCGTGTGTCGTGTTTATCCCAGCATCACTTAGCTGCCTCCAGCTACCCCTGCCCCAGAGGCAGGCTCACAGACACACCAAGCACGGGCGATGCTAACGCAATGTCGCCAAGGACCCCACCTGAAAGGCGAGAAAGACCCATAAAGGTTAAAGCCCGGATGAAGGTCACGAATCCAAGGGCAGGCATTTGGTCATGTTATCAAAAATGAGACATAAATTGCCCATTTGCCAACAAGTCAGACACTAGACATCACCCCTGGAACTCGCCTAACAGGAGTGTCAGTTGTCTCCTGACTTATTGCTCTGGCCCTTCCAAAAGCTCGAAGAAGGTGTGTAGAAAGAAAGGCAAGCATGCAACGCTCTGCGTCCACCACCAGGCCCCCGCCCCCTTGCTGAGCTCCAGGTACACGAGCCAGCACTGGTTGGCTTGTCCCAAACTGGGTTGCTTGTCCCAAACACGGCCCTTAAGCATAGGCCTCGCTTGGAGGTCAGATTTTGATGCTCAGCATCACAATCCAGCCGCACTGGCAGCTGCAACGGGAGGAGGCTGGAGAAGTGCTCTCTTCAGAGATGTCTGATATCAACTTTGCACACAGAATTGAAAACATGTTGTTTGACCCATACCGGGGTCTCCCCGAGGATAAGCAGCGCCTGCCCTAGTTTCACTCATGTTGACGAGGACAGACGGAACCGGAGGGGTCAAATCAACCAAAATCTATTTGCAGAAGGAGTGATGGGTCTCCTGGCAGGTGAAGAGGGCATCTGACACCCAAGCACTTGAGCCTTGAAGGGACGGCAGCTCAGCGTCCACCTACAGCTGCGGCGCGTACTCTCACTCAGCAGGAGTCTGTGAGGAGCAACCCAGGAGTTTCTTTTTCACTAAAACACTTCCAAAAGCTGGTCAGACAGAGGGCATCTGCGACAGATGCCAAAGCACCTGCCAGACATGAATATCCAGCTGCAGACTGCATGTCTGCCCGTGTGTCTGGAGGGCAGCCGAAACCCAAGATGTCCAGAATCACACTCAATGGCCGTCCACCAAACCCAGTTCTCAGCTCTCCATGGTGTGCTCACGAGTGACAGCATCGCTCTGGGTCCCCACCTCTGTCGTTTCTAACGCAAAACTGCTCTGCCACCTCTCCTGTCCCTTTCTCTCCCCCATTCTCCGCAGCCTGTCTTTGCTCTGTTTCCTTAACACACCTCACCCCCGTTGCTGATGGCGCTGCTTCTGTCCAGAGAGCTCTGCCAATGCTCCATCTCCTGAACGAATTTGGCCATTTTCTCAAATCTGACAGGTACTGCCAGCGCGGGGGGCATCACCCACCCCTGCACAGTCCCTGCCTGAATGGATGGGCAGAGGCAGAGTCTCCTCTGCAGTCTGATGGCGGCGCCTCTTTGTATCTGTGAAGGTTCTGAGTAGCTGGTTCTGACACACGTGCCAGGTGCCTCCTCTTCCTCCCTCTCCATCAGCTGGCCGTGCCCCACCCCGTGGCCTTCTGGCAGAAGGACACTGCCAGAAGGCCACTGGCAAGATCACAGCTCTAGGCAATTTCAGCTGTGGCCCAGGAGCCACGCAAGCATCCCAGCACCCTCCACAGGAGGCAGCTGTGGGGAAGGCAGTCTCTGGAGGGGCCACAGCTTTGCCACTGACACTCCAGGGGGATTAGCCTCCCAAAGTAGAGGGGGGCCTTCAGAGACAGATGTGCTCTGGACCCTTGCAGAGGTCACCCAGGAAGTTAGTGTTCTGATCACAGTCAATCTCAGTGATGACTCCTCAGTGGTATCTCAATGACGGATTCAGAATGGGTTTGTCTGTGTCTTAAGCTTAATTCGCAATTGGACCGTGTGCCGTTTGGAACACTGGAGCAAAGTAAGGGCTTGTGAAAACTGCCTGCCCTGGCCCCGCTTCTGAAGCCCACTTCCACTGGGCACTTCTGCCAGCTTTTACAACATATCTGGCCAGTTACTCCTGGTACTTTTCTGCTGATTTGAAAAAATGGTTATAAAAAAGGATTTCTATAAATATATGAGCACTGGGCTGAAGTACATTTGCATGTCATTGACAAAATTGTATTTTCCAAGTTAGGTGGCCTCAAGCAGCTCAGATTTCCTGCCCAGCAACATGGCTCCACGTGCGGGTTTTAAGTGTGAGGACAGCGTTTCACCGCAGCTACCTGCACCGGGAGGGCCGCGGACCAGATGGGGCGACGCAAGGAGACCCAGAAGCAAGGAGGTCTTAAGGAGAAGGGTGTGGTTTGGAGGGCTCTTCTGCCCCAGAACCAGGTCTCCAGCCCCAGGAGCCCTGAGACACAGCTCCCCTAGGGCGAGATCAGGTGTGGCAGGTGACCCTGCTGAGTCCTTGGGGGTTTGGGGGTGAGGGAGACGACCCGAAGCCCTGAATTGGGCTTTCACAGGCTCCTCTGCGAGGACCACGTCCTCCCCCACCTCGGTTCCAGACGGGAGAGAGTGTAAACCTCTCTGCCTTCAAGAACCAAAGATGGCTGCTTCCTTCCTGGGCCTTCATCTGCCAAAGCAGACATGTGGAAGGAATTCAATGTGGTGGCAAAAGAGTGACCTGACTGGGCTGTCCTTGGTCCCGCTCCCAGGTCTGTTGCTACGGCCGCCATCAAAGCCCACCCTTCCCCTTCCTAGGGCTCAGGCCTATTAGCCGCCAGGGTTTCTACAGTTTGAATTCTCCTGCCAGACTTTCCAGATCCCTACACACCTCTTTTCTGCGCAGCTAAGCAGCCATTACACTTTCTCCTTCTCCTTTTTTAAGCTCTTCTCCTTCTTCTTAGGTTTTAGGAAAATGTACCCAAAATTTTTAAAACCCAAATGGGCCCATTTATTGACCCATCCACAATCCCCTAAACTATATTTAGGCCCCAAAGAACCCTGGGGTGTCTGAGCTCCCTGCTGACAATGGGACAACCCAGTAGCCACTGGTCAGCAGCGCTCACTGAGTCCTTGAACAGAGGCCCCGATGACTAGGGAGTCCTTTAATGCTTTGATTCTTTAAAATGTGCAGAGCCGCACGGGGCCAGCGGCTACCATCCTGGACGCAGAGCTCCATGCAGGTGTTCGGTACGGGAAGTCCACAGAGTGTGCTGGCCCCTGTCATCCCTCAGTCAACAAAAGTACCTGTGTCACAGGCAAGTTTTCCAGGATTTATAATCAAGAGAGGTCATAAATCCTTACACCATCATCTTTCTCTCTCTCTCTCTTCCAAAACTCTCCCCATCCCATGAGCTGTCCCCCCTCGCTTCTCACTTTCCTGCCACCCCCCAAGCCCCACTGAAGCTAAAGACACATATTTCACATGGGCGTTGACATTTCAGAAATCTGCACATTTGAAGTAAAACAGTCATTGTTGAGAAGCAGTTGGTACAGGTTTTTAAGAATCCTAAAGCACACCAATTTTCTCCCCCTCTAACCACGCCAATTTTGATCTCCTAAATGAGGTATGTTTTTCAAAGCTCTTACACATAAAACTTTAATAATAAAATAGGCTTCTACTGCCTAACTTAGTCTTCTGATAAACCTTAATAAAGTTTCATCAGCAAGTCAAGATTGACACTGTTATGTAGTTTGGATTGAGCCCGGCTTTTCTGAACACAGAAATTGACATTTCTCTAGACTGCAGATGCTTTTAGTACATATTTCACCTAAATTATATACCCCAGCACTTTCTCCAGTCTTACGGATTTTTTTCTAAGTTTATTTGGAATTTCCAAAATTCAATGCAATATAGTCATTTGAAAGAAAATATTCACTAACTTTCAAGCTATACCAGGTAAGTTTATAATGTGTTTTTTTTTTGTAACCAAAGACCAAAATCAAATATAGAAACTAGTCGTTGTACCAACTTACTTCCCCTCAAATCATAATTTTCCAAATTGAAGACAAAAGTGGTAAACATTAAAACTAATTTGAGTAATTGCATAACATTAAACTAAATAAAAACTAATTTAAGTCCCTACTAAAAGTCATTCAGATTAGCTCTCAAAGGGACATGTAAACTCTTTCATTCCATGGAAGCTCTTGGAATTCCATGGAATCCTAGTGTTTTCTAGTGTTTTTCACCCACAAAAACATCAGGCAAGACAAGATTTCAGGCTAAAAGCATCAAATTTCAGTGTCCTCCTTCCTTATAATTAATTTGACAATATTTTTGGTACAGGAAAGACTAGCGAGCAACAGCTTTGTCTAAAGGGCAGCCGCTCAGAGGTAGTGAGGCCCCACATTTCAGCTAATTTTCCGCTCTTCTTATCTTGCTCTCCTGAGAAGGAATTTAATAGATGGCTGGAAGACCTAGAACATGACATTTAGCAAAGGAGTGTCAGCAACATCCTTTGGCCTCAACAAAGATGGAGCCTCCAAAATATAAATCAAAGAAAATATAAGAACATATCGGAAGAGAAAAGATGGCAGTGATCTTGCACACTTTAGACACGTGATATGCCTTAGGGGATCGACGGAGCAAGCAGTGCTAAAAATAATGATGTACCAACTGAAGATATTTAGCTCTCTGCTAACAGAGGGGGCGATATAGAAGAATAAGAAAATCTTTAGATTTCTTTTCAAATCATACAGGTTCCACTGAGAGCCCCACCTCAAACTGTTTCTTTGGCAATTCTTGTATTTTCTATGAACCTGATAGATTTTCTCGAAACAGACAGTGACAGCAATGCCACTGTCATGTGACTGTCACATGAGTCAAGACAATAGGCAAGGAAATGCACTGTAAATTGAAGGTGCGCCATAAGATTAGCTCAAAAGTAGAAGTTTTTATGAGGGGTATTCACGGGATACAAAAGCTATTGTCAACCAAGAGAAGTGCTGATCCCACAACACAAGCCAATTTACAAACCTGAAAACAGCGGTACAAGATAATACTTTATTATTCTAGAGTGGTTTTAGGCTCACAGCAAAACTGAGCAGAAACTACACAGCAAACATGTCCCTTATCCAACTCCTAATCCAACACTGTGTGTGAAGCTGGTCTGCTGGAGACTCGGTGGAGATCACTGAAAAGATGGCATCTTTGTCGCAAAGTGCATCATATCAACATCCCTTCCTCCTAAATCAAGAGCCAAGGGCATCCATGAAATGACAAGGTTTGCATGTCCCTTCTAGAGTTATCGGGAAACAGTGAGTGGAGCTGCATCCACGTGGGAGACCCAGAAGCTACTTTTGAATGATAGAATTATGTTGGGTGCAGCCCATGACCTCAGTTTGTTAAAACAGACTATCTCTGTGTTTCTCTAGGAAAATGAGCGAGCACTTCACTGACATTTTACATTCTTCCCGGGAAGACTCCCTGGGAGGCGAAGGCACTCAAACACTGAAGAGTCTGGGCTAAGAAGCAGCAAGAAGTCAGGAGCTGGGGGGGCAGGGCTGAGGGACTGGATGCAGGGCACATGCCCATGCACAGAGCTCACCAGAGACGCCGCTGGAATTTCTGCTGGTGATCTCTAAACACTCTGAACCAGAACTGACAAGACAGTCTGCTTTGCACTTGGCTGGCTCCAGATAGCTCAAATGCATCCCGTGACAGTGATTGGTGAAACAAGAACTTTCCTGAGCCCTCCTCTTAGTTCTCTGGCCTTGGTTTCACACGGAGACATCAGAACAGAGGGAGGAAAAGGCCAAAGCAGGAAGAGGCTCCGGATGGGGAGAGGCTCAGTGGCTCATCCCGGCAGCCCTGCAGGTGACCAGCCTCACATGGACCCTCGCGGGGGACAGGCACAGTCTCTGTTTGGTGAGGTGACTGTGGTTGGTGAGACTGCACACTGTTGTTTGCTGATCTGAAACTACATTTGTGGTCTGAAGCTCTCCATTTGGCCCTGGAAAAACTACCGCCCACTGGAGGTCACGGCAGTGTTGTCATCGAAGGAAACAGGAATCATGGGAGCTCAGACACAGCTTGGTGGGTTGGGCAGTTTGAGATGCGAAAGGCCTAACTAGAACTGCCTGGAGCTGCCATGCAGAGTCCACCACTCAGCATCAAAGGGTCAAGAAGCTACACATATTCACCACGGGCCAGCCCGTGTTCTCAGCAACTGACCTGTGGCCACACCTGCTTATTTGAAACTGTCACTTCTAACCTCACCTGTCGATTCTCCAACCTTGTACCATGATGCAGGGTAAAGAAAATGTCAGGTTTTTCTGCCCTTCCGCCATCAGGATAGATGATGGATCCTTGTCCTGAATGCATGCCTGATGGCGGGCACCTGGAATAGGGTGTGGGCATAGGTAGATGGGATTCAGCTGGGCTAAGACTGTGCTTTTTAAGGGCGGCGTCACGGGGAATGCCAGCAGCAGCAGTAGAAGCCGAAGCCGAAGCCGAAGCCGAAGCGAAGCCGAGATCACCAGAGAGCCCAGATAGAGTGAAGATTTGCTGGGGGCTGGGAGGCCTGCCAGCCTCCCGGCCCCCCAGCACCCCTGCCTGCCATATGCCTGGTGAACCCCAATAAACCTACAAAACCACTGAGGACTCTGACTCCTCCTTGACCCGGTCTGCATGGGATCAGAAAACCTGCGCCGCGTCCATTCCTGCCCTTACACATGACTATTCTGTGAAGGAGAATCCCTGCAGGTCACCCCCACCCCCTTGCCCTTCCCACCACCCAGGTCTCTTCTCAAAAACTTTCTGGCTCAGCCCTGCCCTGTGACACAGTCCTGTCTGCGCAGAGTGACCTGCTGGGCCCGCCTCTCAGGACACCCCGCTGGTAAGAACATTTTATCTTTCACTCTTGCTATATCTTCCATGACTGAAATTGTTCACACAACAGTGAATCTGTTTGAGGCAGGCAATCCACTTGGAAGTCGTAAGTCACAGATTTAGTCGAGGTCTAGGAAGGATTTCCTGTGAAGTAGATAATTTTTAGCTGCTTTGAACAAATGAAACCTGTTACCACATGGAAGAGTCCATGGGTTTTTTTCCGATTCTCAAACAGCAGGTGGAGACAGGTTTCAGGTGGAGACAGGTTTCAGGTGAAGTAGTTCTCTTTGCCAAGCGAAGGTGTGGACACTGGAAACAGCTGACCCCAGAGCGGTGCTTCCGCCATCACAACAGGAGTGCAGGCAGAAGACAGGTAAGACACACCTGCTGGGAATCAGGAGGGCAGCTGCGGTGTCAGGAAGGCACTTAGATCAGCAACTACAAAGTCCATCTCTGTGCTGAGACTCTGGAAGGCCAGGCATACAGTGACCGCAAGAACATCCATTCCATCATTCGCTCACTCCAAACCACAACAGCCGCAAACATCCCCTTAATGCATCAAGCGCTGCGTTAAGCACACAGATTAAAAAGGGAAGTCCCGCCTCCAGGAACAGAGTGTAGCAACGGGACTGAGTAGTGGGGTACCCAAGTAAGAGGCTCTTTTAATTTTGGGGGTCGCATTCCATGCACTCTGTGGAGATGTATTTATAGCATCTTCATCTCATCTGTCTACCACAAAACCGAAATCTTAGCTTTATGGATACTTTCTACAACTTGCAGATGACATCACAATGATCGACACTGACCCTCTCTCTAAACTACTCCCAGTAGGTCATCCTTTAAGCCATAACATAGGTTTTCATTTGTTTCAAGCACAGGATGGAGGAAAAAAAGCTCATTTGTCTATGAAATGATGTGGTCAGATTTTACAGAGGCCAAGTCAGATCATTTTAACGGTAGGTCACTTCCTAGACCCTAGGCCAGTGTATGCCTTTTAGGATGACTCTAAATTGATAGAAAACTCTCAAAGCACAACTGAAGAATGAAGGCAATTGAGGGTTGTTCTGCCGTGAGATAGAAAGTTGGTTCTTGGGACCAGCTGGAAGAATTCTTGGTTTAACACACTCACAGGGGACCACGGGTAACCAGAGGGCTCCCGGTCAGGGAGCTTCCAGAACGCTCGCCACAGACTCCGGCCTCACAAGCACTGACTCTCTAATAAACCACTGTGTCTAGCTCGTCACTTGAAAAACAGCCATAGCCCAGGAGACCGTGGAGTTACACCATTTCCTGTTCTCCGAGTCACCAGCCGTCTTCTGTTTTCTCTTTGCTAAAGGAAAACGTCTGTGCTTCACTTCCTGGCCTGCTTCTTAATCCCCATCCCCAAGTTCGGACGCGGTGTCTAGTAAATTTGATTCTTTTCAGGGGAAAGCTGCTGAGTGGGGCTCCACACTCTCTGAGCCCTAGTAAGAAAGCGATGTAGCTCACTCTGGGTGCTTGCAGTAAGAATCTAAACTCGGGGTCCCCAGCCATGATTCTCAGTTTGCCTCATTTCTCATTGTGGACCAAAGTGCAGTCGATTCTGTCTCCGTCTCTCATCTGGCTTCAGTGGGGCTTGGGAGCCCAGAGGCGGCACGCAGCCTGCAGGAGCGCCAGGGCGCCTGTAAATCAACTGCACGACCATCTCCCGGTCCTGACGGCGGGCGGGGCCTCCTTCCGTGGCAGGGCTTCTCAAGGCCGCGCTTCCCCTCCCACGTTTTATTCGTGTTAGGTAATAGACTTGTTCTTCGCAAAGCATCGACAAAGGAGCTACGATGGAGTAAGTCAGGGTTACTAAATTTTATTTATCTTTCCCCGGTGAGGTCTTCAGGCCACTTACTTCTTAAGCAGAGAACACATAAATTAACCCACTTCCTAAAGATCTATTTTTTTTTTCCTTTCACAATTCATGATAAAGCTTCCAAGTGGTCAAATGGATAACACATCAGTTTCATTCTGTAGACAACCGGGGAGTTATGTTTATATGGAGCAGCAATTGCTGAAGCAACGGTGGTGTTTTATGCACAAACAAGTTTGAGGCAGGGCAAATCCCTGGCCCCCAGTCATGCAGAGCACGCTACACCGCGCAGCCCGGCTGCAGAACTGCCAAGTTCCTGAGCCCAGACTTGGCAGTCACGAGTCACATGCCACGTGCACCATCCTCTCCTTACTAACAGAACTCTGATTTTCTTTTTTTAAAAAAAGAATATTTATTTTTATGCAAACAAGAACTGGGGTACAGGCTAAAGCTGAGGGGTGAAAGGACTCACCAGGGACAGAGTGGGGAGCAGAACAAGCAGACTGATGAAATCCACTGCTGAGGGGAGCAGCAGGGAGACAGGAGAGGTCTGCTGTGCCCTGTGGGTCAGCTCCCTGGCTGGGGATGGAACTCATGCAGTAGTGGCTGCCGACAGCCTGATAGCGCTGAGACTTAACCCCTGCACCACCTGGGAGGACCTAGAACTCTGATTTCTCAGTGGAGAAGCAAAGGATCCAACTCAAGCCAGTAGGTAAATGGGGTAGGCCTAAGCCAATTATGAGTATCCTGTTCACCTTTGGAGGAAACTAGCTTTTTTTTTTTTAAGATTTATTTCTTTATGCATACAAGAGCTGGGGTACAGGCCAGAGGTGCAGGGGGTGAGAGGATTCCCCAGAGACAGAGTGGGGAGCAGAACAGGCAGATCTACTGAAATAGACTGCTGAGGGGAGCAGCAGGAGACAGGAGAGGTCTGCAGCGCCATGTGGTCACCTCCCTGGCCAGGGATCAAACTGCTGCAGTGGCTGAGGATAGCTTCACAGTGCTGCCCTTTAACCCCTTACACCATCGGGGAGGCCCCAACACTAGCTTTTTAAGCTCCTTTGTACTTGTCAGTGACCTCGTGGCAGTTATGAACAAGTGAGATGGAAGGAGAAGCCTGTGACCAGGTTTTTAAGGATTATAAATATTGTTGTTTCCTTTTTAAAAGAAATGAAACCGGCTTGGCCGCCTCCCGCCCCCCATCCTGCAGCCCACTGTGGCTGACACCAGGGGCCCTGACACCTGCCGTGGCTGACGAAGAGACACAGACAGCTGGCAGGTGCCTGAGAGGATAGAGTCCTTCTGGGCTAAGCTCCTGGGGAGCCAGAGCTCTCAAGACATGCACAGGCCCCGCCCAGCCCATACAGCCACGCAGCT
Source organism: Talpa europaea (assembly GCF_964194135.1). Classification (NCBI taxonomy): domain Eukaryota; kingdom Metazoa; phylum Chordata; class Mammalia; order Eulipotyphla; family Talpidae; genus Talpa; species Talpa europaea. The sequence goes on along the minus strand of NC_140068.1, from coordinate 3,051,310 downwards.
CTAGAACATGACACAGCTAAGTGCAGCTTCAAAGGAAGCCGAAAGCACATGAAGAACTTACTTGAGAAAACCTTGTGTTCCTTGGTGTTTTATAAAGATATTTAGGTTGTTGTTTGTCAAAGGATTCTATGTAGTTATCTTCCAAATGTCTAACGGCATCATCGTGAACAATGAATAAAATTCGAGGTAGCTCAATCAGCTTACACTTAAGTAAATTAATGAACATGTGTCACCGCTGACTGACAGTCTTTAGAAGTTTCCATTTTTTACGTAAAAGGTAAATAACGTTAGCATAGAGTGCATCATGGCCGGACCCGTGCATGCTTATGCAAATTAGGAAGAACATTTCAAATAGAACAACTATCTGAGATTTATTTAAAGCACTCAAGTGTAGATGCTGCTTTCTGGGAAACATTCAGCAAATACCCAGTAGGCGTAGTTACTAATAATACTCATTCCTCATCTCTCCATCTCTCTCCATCGTGAGGAAGGAACACACACACACACACACACACACACACACACACACACACACACTCACACCCCAAAACTATATACTTTGGCTGGATGCCTTCAAAACTCAACACTTGAAAATATATGCAAATGCAATTTGTGGAAAGCATGACTCCACTTCCCGCCCGCCCTGGAGGGAATCGCACTGGCCTCTCGGGCCAGGGGCACAGCTGGTATCAAAGCAGAAACGGAAACAACCCTTTAGGGACCTGCCTGGAGAGCAGCCGTCTCTCCGGGACCCCGATGTCCTGGGGAGCCACAGGGAGCTCGCTCCTATGAGATGGTTTTCTTCTCTCTTTTTCTTAAAGAATTGTTTATAAATTCATTTTTAAAAAAATGTCAGTCACTTACACAGAGTCTTCGAATAAGGAACCAGTGAGGCCTTCCCCTCCCCCACCCCAGAGTCCAAACACACATGACTGCCTGCTTGGAATTGTCAGGGAATTTCCAACACTGACCATCATCTACACAGGCTTCAACACCCAAACAACGAGTAACAGAGGATAACAGAGGATCGGAGAAAATTTAGTTCGGGGTCTCTCCGGTGGCGCAGCGGTTGAGCACTGGGTTGTGAAGCTGCCAGCAGCCTCTGCAGCACCGGTTCAATCCCTGCTCCCCGCTCTGGCTCTGGTGAATTCTCTCACCCTCCCACACTTCTGACTGTACCCAGTGCTTGTATAAATAAATAAATAATCTTAAAAAAAAAGAAAATTTAGTTCGGAAATAGTAAGAATATGAAAAAGGCCCTCAATATAAGACTTTCCAGAACTGAACTAACACAGCAGAGTGCACAGCTCTGGTGAGAAAGGCCATAGTTCCCCTGGGGACACTGTGCTCTTCCACAGACGAGCCTACTCTTACATGTAACCTCTTACTTACTTCATGGAGATTTTACATGTCTACACGACATTTTGTGTATTTTTACAGGCAATTTTGGAGACTTTTCTCTTTGCTTACAGATAACTAAGCGTGCGTGTCCCTGATGTCATACTGGGAGCATTGAACTAATTTTTTCAATCTGGAAGAGCGTGTGTACACGTGTCTTTCTCTGCTAATGACAGGTGCTGGTTGTTTACCACTCATTTACTAGTTAGGTTTACTGATCATTATGAACAGTTCTCCAGGAGATCTAGAGAATTTCTGATGTGCAAATGCAGCTGACTGATCACACTCATCCCGATGTTGGTACCACCCCAGGGGTTCTGCGGTTTCTGAACCCCAGATGCGTACTCCCCACACATGGCCACGACCAAGCGGGTCAGCTGAGATATCCCGTCTGCCGGCCGTGCTGCTCATCCCTGCTCCACTGCTGCTGGCCCACCCAGCTTGACCAAAGCCCATGGAGGGAGTCCTTTGTGCCCGCGTCCCTTGGAGAGAGACAACGCTGCCAGGTAGGCTGCCCTGGTCAATGTGAATCTCAGGTTGAAAAAATAGTGCACTCTGTCCCATGTACTATTTGGGGCACATGTACCCTAAATAGGACCATCACTTATGGAAAATCAAATTTGGCGGAAGACCTGCAAAGTTACCTGGACGGCGCTGGAGCCAGGCTGAGCCCACACTCCTTCCTCGCTGAGATGGTCAGTGTCTGTCGCGCTAGCTTTACCACGTTCCCACGTGGACACTGATGAAAACCTCCTTTGTGGACTCTGCTCTCCCTCCCCCCCTGGAATACGGGGCTAAAGCCAAGGCCAAGCAGCCATCCTCACTCCACCTTTCCTTCTCTCATCCTCAGCTCTTCTCCATCAGAACCCCAGCTAAAACACTGAAGGAATCTTTGGGAGCCTTTAAAATGACCCAGAAATTGCTGGATCAGATGCAAGCTCCATCTTTAGAAGGTTGAGGACTCTCCACACAGCTTTCCACAGTGGTTGGACCAGTTTGCACTCCCAGGTATTTACCCAAAGGACAGAGAAACATTCATTCAAAAGGGCACCTGCACCCCTATGTTTATAGCAGCACTATTTACAATAGCTAAGCTATGGGAACAGCCCAAATGCCCAAAAATAGATGCCTGGATCAAGAAGATGTGGTCCATATACACCATGGAATATTACTCAGCAGTCAACAAAGATAAACACATGCCATTTGCAGCAACATGGAGGGAGCTGGAAGGGATCACGCTCAGCGAAATAAGCCTGAAAGAAAAAGAAAAATACCGGAGGGTCCCACTCATAGCAGGAATTTAGAAAACCTAAATAAGGGACCAGGAAAAAGACCAATTATAATAAAGTAAAAATCAAGATCAACAAGCAACTATAAATTAGAGACACACTATGGGTCGGGAGAGGAGGGAGTAGGATCAAAACAAGGGGGGGTGGGAACTGTACGGGGATTATAACCAAGATGAAAATGCATATGTTGTGCAAAAATGAAAAATGATGTAAAAATATATAAAATAAGAAAAATGAAAATAAATAAAATAAAATGACCCAGAAAATCATGCCAGCGTATGTCTTCAAACTCATAAAACTGCCATTTCAGACACGTGTCCTGGGGCCATTTGTAGGTTCCGGCTCTAGGAGAGTCTGCTGGAAACCACCAAAAGCTGATCCATCGAATGGTCCACTTGTCTGCTACATAATTTATCCACATCTTGCTCAAGGTGATTATTTATATAAGGTGCTTGCAGGCTGTCAGTGCTCTGAGCTCCTCAGATCCTGCCCCGTACGTCGGCCGTCTGGGGGCTGAAGGTCCCGTCTTTCCCAAGCAGAGGGGTCTATCTCCCCGCGCCCCAAACATGCTGCAGCAGGGAGGAGCTGGAGAATAATCACACAGAACATCCCAAATTCTCTGAGGACAAAATTGACACCTCAAACCAGAGAAATCTCAGGAGTCACTACAGAATCCAATTCAAGGGAAGATACTAAAGACTTTATAGCTGATTGAAGACACAACTGTTGTTAGAGCTCTAAAATTGTGCAAGAGAAAATGGTGGGAGGCACAACAATTCTGAAGAGACAGAAAATAACTGAAATGAAGGTTAGAAGGAAGTCAGTATAACCCCAGTTCCCGCATGAACACTGCAGTGCGGGCTATGTCATGAGGGCGTGTGCACAGGTGTATTCAGGGACACCTTCATAAGCAGGTAAATTCCCCCACGGTCCTTCCCCTACACCAAAGTGAGTATTTCTTTTTTTTTTTTAATTTTTTTAAGATTTATTTATTTTTATTTATTTATACATACACTGGGCACAGTCAGAAGTGCGGGAGGGTGAGAGAATTCACCAGAGCCAGAGCAGGGAGCAGAGCGGGCAGAAGGACCGAAGTACACTGCTGAGGGGAGCAGCGGGCGGCAAGAGAGATCTGCGCGCCATGTGGGACCCTCCTCCGGTGGCCGGGGAGCAGCCGGGGATCGAACCGGTGCTGCAGAGACTGCGGGCAGCTTCGCAACCCAGCGCTCAACCTCTGCGCCACCAGGGAGGCCCATAAAGTGAGTATTTCTTAAAATTGCCTGAAAAAAATGTGTCACTGAACATTTTGAAGTTAATCAAATAGAGACTGTAATCACGATGTGAATGTAGCTATCAAAAGGATGCTCCAGAATGATAGTGTTCCTTAAAATGCTTTTGGTAAATTAGGTGAAATCAGTATAATAACAATGTCGAATTAATTTGTAGCTAGCGGAGGTAATGGTGGTGGTGTAGAATATTTACAGGTGTAAACCCTGGGTTATGATCATCGAAGACTACTAGAGCTTTGAGAAAATGACACTGGTAGCACTTACATAAATTCTTATAACCTTGAGTTGCTTATTGTGATTGTCATCAGTGCCCTGAGGTGGCCTGGGTCAACCACTTCACATTTATAATTTGCACGACACAATGTATGATATAAAAGCAAGAATAATCATTTCCTAGAAAATAAATCATTAAAACTTAAAATCCTTTACGGTAACCCTTTGAATTGTTCAATTATTATGCTTGTTTTTACCTCAGACGGGCTCTTTCCCTGGTATCGGTTTTGGGAGCGGGGAAAAGAGGAACATATTTTAACTTTCTCAGTGTTCCCTTGCCTGGAGAGCGGGCAGAGCAGAGGCATGTTTCTCGTGTGCCTGTGAGGTTGGAGTCAGCAGCGAGAAGCAAGGAGTACACGCAAAGAGGGGGTGCTTCAGAGCCGACATGACAGAGGAACCTCCTGGAAGAAAGGACTGCTGGCAAGACAAGGGCCAGGGGCCCACTCAGAAGCCACAGTATCAATGGAAGAAAGACCCATGTTGCCATCTGCCCCCACTCCATTCCCCGCCTTGGTGTGATATACACACACACACACACACACACACACACACTCACTCACTCTCTGGCTTCCTGGTAGACCTACCTCGTACCACAGATCAAAACAGCCATCGGGTTCAGCAAACACCCTCGCCACTGGAACGCCCACAATGGGTCTTAAAATTTAATTGTTTAAATGACACAAATTACTTAAATGTCAATTTATGAATTACCTAAGATTACTTACAGGAGATGGCATACATTTGCAGTGACTCTTGTGTTAAACTCCAAAAACTCAGAAACACTTAGCAAGTGATCGGTGAGTAAAAAGTTCTCATTCCATATGGGAGAGAAGGTCTCGATTTTCAGAGGAGTAAGGAGACCCCTGACCAACAATTAATCTGTAACAAATACTAAGTTTGGGAATGATTGTACATTTAGACTATATTTCTTAATAAATTTCTTCACATAAATTGTCCCTAATCTATAAACTAATTTTAAATAACATCCATCATGCCGGGCATGTTACATCTTTCTCTATTTATTGCACCATTTCTCATCAGGAACCTTTTAGCTTTAATGCTATTCCATGGCGGAGTAGCTCATTAGAGTGGCAAAGATAAAGTTCTCTTTGAGATAAAGTAATTATAGAGATTGTAGGGGGAAAAATCATCCGAGCTCTTGGCGGCAGTAATCTCCTTGCTTCTGATTCATTTTAAGACTAATAAACTGAGTGCAAACCAAAGGCACCAGTGGCGGACAACCTGAGCTTACGCTGGAGGGGGAAGCAGCGCGAAGCTCATCAGAAATGCAGTCCTTGAGAGGTGAGTTTAGACAATGAATTCAGCAGTCGCTTTGGTGCTTTGGGGTAGAAAACTCTTGACCTAAGCAAATCACAATAACAGGTAACATTTTCTTAATGTTTTTTATGAGCCAGGCATTGTGCTAAGAACTTTAATCAATTAAGTCTTCGAATCCTCCCTATGGTGTTAATGACAGCCACACCACCATTCTGGAACAAGGAAATGGAGACATAAGGACATCAAGAGTGTGCCCAAAGCCACACAGCTAGTGAGCATCAGGACAGAATTTATCCAGAGCTCCTGAGAGAGGCGAGGCCTGTGCTCTCACCCTCCCCCCTGCCCCAGGCACCTCAGAGCCCACCACCACAGCCAGGGCCACGGACTAGGTCCCGGCTGCACACCACACCCCGCCTGTGCCAGTGACTACTGAAATCAGCAACTGTTTTACTAATGAACATCCTTACTATACGCTGAGCCGACCTCCTGTTAGGGGAACACCATGCCTTCCTGTCAAAGCTTGGCTTTCCTCAGAAGTCATGGTGATATAGAATGGGGCTGGTGCAAGATGACAGGAAGGAGCACACTGCCAGGCTGCAGGGGAGAGCACACCGGGACTGAACATGCGGAGGCTGCAGGGTGAGAGGAGGAACCATTCCAGAATTATCCACAAGGTCTGACTCCTCATCATCAGCTCGTCTTCTTTTTTTTTTTTTTTTAAGATTTATTTATTTATGCATATAAGAGCAGGGCATAGGCCAGAGGTATGGGGATGAGAGGACTCACCAGAGACAGAGTGGGGAGCAGAACAGACAGACTGACTGAAATCCACTGCTGAGGGGAGCAGCAGGAAGACAGGAGAGGTCTGCTGTGCCATGTGGGTAGCTCCCTGGCTGGTGGGGGATCGAACTCATTGCAGAGGCTGTGGATTGCTTCACAGTGCTGTGCTTAACCCCTTGTGCCACCAGGGAGGCCCATCAGCTTCATCTTCTAATGAAGCTTCTCTAGCCAGGCAACATGTTTAACAAGGCAGGCAGTCTCTGTCTTTGTCTTACGTTTATGTAAACGAGTTTAGAGATCTTAGGGAGTCTGATCTGAGAGTCCATCTGTTCGTCCATTTATCCATCCATCCATCCATCCATCCACCCATTTGCCCACCCATTCATCCATCCATCTTCCTTACCTGAAGGCTCTTTTTTCACACCTGACCCTTTCAAACAAACAGCAGGACTAACAGTGGAAGAATCTGACCTGCCGGGATTCTAACCTTGAGTTTAGGTTCAAAGGGGAAGCGAGAGGGAGAAAGATCTTTTAAGTCTTTCAGTGCTATTTCTTTTTCCCAATATAAATTCCTTTTAAAATTTCCAGTTATTTCTAAAAGCAGTCTTTTTTCTACAGAGCTAGGAAAATCTTAAATTTTTTTGCCTGTTTTTTTTTTTAATTAAAAAAAGCAAATAAAAGAGAGGCTCACAGTACATATCAGAATGTGACTTGGTGCTCATTTAGCTTCCCAGATGAAACAGTAATGCCACAGGTTATTTTAAAGTGTTTGTTTTTTTTATTCCAGAACACAAGCAGAAATGCATGAGCACGGAAAGGCACCCTGCCTTCTGTGTTCAAGCCTGTGTCATGTCTGCTGGACCTATGTGGACAGTCCTCGAACAGGCAGTTGGAAATTGGATGCCTGCCATGTTTTTCCAATCGGCTGTGTTCTTTTCTGGTGAGCGTTCATTTTTCTAAAGACTATTTTGGCTAGTGGAAACCTTGGTCAAGGTCACCATGAAACAAAGAAGATAATTCGACTGGGAGACAAAGGAAAAATTGGTGTCCGGAATGATTTTCCACTTACCATCGAGGTCAGGCCTAACCTGAGACATTGGTGTCCTTAACAGCAAGACAGGAACCACTGTCCACCTCGCGAGAATGTATAGTGAGTGTTGTGCTAAATAGGAAACATTTAAACAGTTACAGCTGAGAACAGCATGTGTGAGACCAGCTAATTATCATCACACGCAAAATTTAAACAGTGTTGAGGGAATGTTAGGTTTATGGTAAGTCTCCACGACAACTCAACAACAAATCGAGGGCCTTCCTGGTGGCGCAGCGGTTGAGCGCTGGGTTACGAAGCTGCCCGCGGCCTCTGCGGTGCTGGTTTGATCCCCGGCTGCTCCCCGGCCACCGGAGGAGGGTCCCGCATGGCGCGCAGACCTCTCCTGCCGCCCGCTGCTCCCCTCAGCAGTGTACTTCGGTCCTTCTGCCTGCTCTGCTCCCCACTCTGGCTCTGGTGAATTCTCTCACCCTCCCGCGCTTCTGACTGTACCCAGTGCTTATATAAATAAATTAAAAAAAAAATCTTAAAAAAAAAACCAAGATGTTACTACTAACATTCGTGGAAAGCATGGGGCTTGTTTCTTCAGACCAGAGAAAAGTGAAATTGTTTTTAAAAACAAGCCAGGCCGCTCAGTAAGTTCCACTTTTCTCCTTGTGTAGAGAAAGCTCCTCGCACCTGCCTCTTGTATGTGGGCTGTGTCCGCGCCCACCCACTGAGGTCCTCACCACCCCCTTACCGCCTACATCTGACCTAAATTTTTTTCCATAGGCCTTTTCTCTTTTCTATCCCAGGCCCACCTCCGCTCCAGGCAGGACTGTGGCAGTGATCGGTCCCTTGAACACAGCAGGCAGTGGGCCACTAACACCCACGTCTGCCTATTTTCAACCCCCTTCCCCAGAGCTGACTCTGCTTCTGACAGGCCACACGTGAACCTGGCCAGATCTGCCTGCTTGGAAGCCTTACTAACACACCTGGTCAGCCGCAGACAGGGCCCCCGGCCAGGTGACACCAAAGCTTCAGACTCAGGATGTTCAGAAGGCTGGAGTCCTCCGGGCAGGAAGATAGTCAATCTCTCTCTCTCTCTCTCTCTCTCTCTCTCTCTCTCTCTCTCTCACTCACTCTCTCACACACACACACACACACACACACACACACACACACACACACGACCTCTATTATTATGATATTGGGCGGAAGGATTACTCCTATCTAGCTCCTATGAATGCTACTAAAAATCCCAAAGAAACAACTCAAATGCTCCAAATGTTTCAAAACAATGAAATCCTTTCAGAATAGGTATCAATAAGCAAGACAGTCCTGAGCATATTTCCTACATTACTGATGGTCACCGGTAGGAAACTATTTTAACCTGGTTATAAATAAACTTGCAGTCTGACATGGATCTGGATCTTAGAAGTTTACCATTTGTCAATTATGTTTAATTAGGTAAAATCCCAATCAGTTTCTTATCCCAGGAAAGTATTACATTGGCATAGTCTTAGACAAGATTGAAAATCTCCTATTCTTGCATGAGGATTTCCAGCTCCGAATAATTAAGCAGCTTAACAAATGAAGAAAACGCCCAGAGCCTCTGCTGGCCTTTACGCCATCTGTCCGACCCGCAGGCTATTTGAGCAGGTGAGCTTCGGGGTAAGCACAGGATGTGCAAAGGGCTGTGATTGAGTTTACAAGCGTCACTCGTCCAGTCTGGGCTCAACCCCCAGCAAGCTCTTGCCACTTTATTTCTTTGAGCTTCGTTTTCCTCAAATATGAAATAGGGGTGTTAGCAAATAATTCGGTTGTTGCTATGAAATTCGATAAAGCACTGGGAGTTCAGTAAGAAAAATGACAGCAACTGACTATGAACAGGTCACACCCAGCCTCAGCCGCGTCAGGCCTCGGGTCTGCGCCAGCAGCACAGCAGAGGCTGCTATGACACCGGGGAGGCTGGAGGCAGAGGGGAGAAGCGGCGGGGGCCGGCCTGTCGGGCGTGAGGACAGCACGCGGCCGGGACGGCGGCACCGGCTAAGGAATCCACAGAGGAAGGGTCGGCCCCAGTCGGTCAAGGCAAACACAGCCCTGACCCGATGGCTTAATGGTTTCCCTAAGTGGATCCCCACAGGTGGCTAAACCATCGGACCCCATATTGGAGCAGTTTGTCCACTTCCCCAGGCCTGAGCCTTGGGTCCACTCTCCTGCCCTTTCTCAGGGCGCCAGCACTCGGCTTTCCCATCACAGGTCGCCTCACATGGGCCTCCTCACCGCGGAGCCACGGGCAGGGCTTCCTAAGCACCTTCTTTGCCTCTGTCGCCGACGTCCACCCCCACGGCCACCGCCGCGCGTGAACAGGGCGTTCTCAGACAGAGGCCAGGCAGCCGCCCGCCCACACATTGCCGGGCTCCCGCGACCTCATGCACAAAACCTAAATGTTCCCACCACCGTCAGGGTCATGAAGTGGGGTCAGGGTGCCTGTCTACGCGCAGGCAGGCTGCCTCGCCTCCAAGCACTCGGTCTTCTGCTGCCTCCCCAACAATCTCTTCGCTCCCCGTTTGTGTCCACACCACACGCAGACAAATTCTACGCAAGCATAAGGCTGGAGACGTGAACCAGCCATGGGTGTGTTTTCAGGCAGGGGCACATGATCCTATTCCCTGCGGGGCCAGAGAGCCAGGGCGCTGGGCCCTGCCGGCCACCCATGGGGTGTCCTACTCTCACTCAGCCCGTGGGCACGACAGCCACACAGACCACAGCGCAGAGGTGGGCGGGCCCCTGACACTCACTGTGGGCGCTGGACTCTACTTCACCATGTTCATGGACGACTCAACAGTCTCCTTCCCGTGGAGCTTCTCAACAACTGACAACTGTTAAAAACATTTGAGCTGTGGACTGAACACAACCAGCTGAGGCCACAGCGGCCCACAGCATGCTGACCCCTGCGTCTCTAGCAGAGTGCCCGACCCTCACTTGTCTTTAACTCCACATTGGCGTCTAGCTTACGTCAGCACCCTGTGCATGCCCACCTCAGCAGTCCGCTGGATCTCGACGCACACACACAGCCACGTCACCACGTGGGGGTGAAGGGAGGAAGCCCTTCCAGATTCTTGTAAGACCCCATGGCAGCTTCTAACAGACACCCCCAAAGAATCTGAACCCTTCCTGTTGTAACAGCGTCTCTACACCCCCTGCCCATAGTTTGGAGGACAGAACTGGGGCCAGCGGCCCTGGGTACGTCGGCTTTCACAGAAATCAGGAAGGCGCATGTGTCGGCGAAACTTCAGATACCATCAACCATCACAGCCACACAGAAGCACAAGGTTCATTTCCAATGATGGGTGATGCCTCACTCGAAACCCCCAGAGGCCTCTGTGGAGATATACATCCGTCCCAGCATCCCCTGCGACGCCTCACTTACCTGGGCCAAGGTGAGCGTGGCCTGCTGGCAGGTATGGCACTGCACCCTGAGCTTTCCCGGCTGCACGCTCCGGCAGGGGCCTTTGCAATAGACATAAAAGCTGTTGTAGGTCGGTCTACCTGCTGGAGGAAAGAGCAGAAGACGCAGCTGGTCAGTGCTGAGTCCAGACTAAGCTCAAGCTTAAAAGCACTTCCTCAGGATCATCTGAAACCCGGGAGGGCTCAACACTGGGAGGAGGCACAACTGAATCTAGAAAATCGACACTGATGTCAAAAGAGTAGGAGTCTTTCTCTCTTGTAGCCCAGAGCCCCGAGACTTTCTCAGCAAGGTTAGCCGCCCCCTGCCAGAAGCAGCCGGATGCTGCCAGGAGGTGGATTTTCGATGCCAGCACTTGCTGTGAGGTTTGTAGGAAGGAGGATCATAGAGGCTGCTGGAACTCACAAGACCGCTGCTCTTGAATTCCTGATCATGCATCTGGACACATTTGAAGGTTTCAGATGTTCCCTCTTACATTCTCATTCACAGGGACAAACCACCCATTTTCATGATGTGAAGGCTGGGACACGGTTTGCTATGTTTTCCGTGAAAACTCCCAACACGGCACAGAGAGGCAAGACCCCATGAAGCTCAGAGCTGTGTCCGGCGATGGTGTGTGGCATTTTACTAGTGTTTCTGACTAGGCAACTCTATTCCCAATGCCACGTTTTCAAGAGTAAAAGCTGGACCAAAAAAAAAAAAAAAAAAGCACAATAATTGAACATCTCTGATCACTTCCCTCAATTGGTGACACACAGGTAGATGGTGTTATTCTAGAAATTAGGGGACTCTTTCTGGATGGCTTCACACTTCCCTGTGTGTAAAAACTAACTTTGTTCAGAAGCACCTTTCTAGATTTCTAAAATTACTAAAGAGTTCTTTTATTCCTTACTTTACTTCTTGTTAGTGGACAGCGTAGGGGTTCTGGCAAAAAGTTGGCTTAAAACTGTACTGTTATCATCAAGAACATCTAGAAAAATGAATGGCATTTTTGTGAGTGTGAACCAGCAACTTCCCAAATGCACATGATTTATTAAAAACAATTAGTATGAAACTAACGAAAAAGCAAAGAGCTCCTAAATCTTCTACTGTTCACTCTATTTCCTTTGCTAAATTATAGTCTCTGCAGACATTGAATTGTGACTTGTTCAGCCATCTTTATGATTCTAAGTGACAATGCTTTGCAAACTGTAAAGTGCATAAGGATGACAAATTTCACAATTTTATTACTTATTCACAATACCTTTTAATGTCATTACTTTCCAGAGAATATCCAGACCCAGTGTGAAAGGGGAGATAAACTGTATTGATAAGAAAATCTAATTTTCTGATACATCTTTATAGTTTTAATGCCTTAATGTGCACAGTCTTCAAGTCTATGACTATTGCGATGATCAGCAAATGCAGTAGTTACCATAAAACACATTCTAAAATCATAGATGCAACTGGCAGAATAACAGGATCACAAGAACGGTGACAATTTTCATGTGCAATCAGGAGAGCTTGTGGCAGAGATAGGAGCATGTGTTGTGAAGACCTTCATCAGCAATATGAGTAACTCCAACGTCACACTTCTTATAACCTACTGGAAAGGTTAAACAATAAACAAAAAAAAAGGGAAGAAAGAAGTGGGGACAGAAAGGCTTACACGGGGAACCCAGTCACAAATCCACTAGCCTCTTGAAGGAGAATGTCAGCAACAGTGTTTCCACATGAAATGAAGCATCTCAGAATCTGCAGATGACTCTTCTGTCCCCCTTGGGTGGCAGCAATGTTTGCAATGTTGTTTTGGCTCCTGCTCTATCCAGGCAGAAGCTCACCCACCTCTGTGTGCTACAATCGCAGGCCAGTCCTTGGTATGTTCTACAAAAAATGCTGCAGGCCGATGTCTGCCCAGGAGCACACTCACCGACACGCCATCTATTCCACAGACAGCCAGCGGGGTGAACAGCCAGGCCAGGCAAGCTCAAGGTCAGGCCGGTCCTGTCTGAGGCAACCTTCAAGCTTCGGGCTCCGCCTGGTCAAGCTGCAGCACTGCAGGGGAAGGCTGAGGTCCCCTCCGCGGGCTGGCTTCCCCACCCCTGCGAGTACCTCCGTTTAGAGTTGGCGCGTTCATGCCAGCTGCGGTCTGGACAGGGCAGGACTCAGGACACGCCCCTCCCTGGGGTCCTGCCTGCCTGCCCCCCGGAGAATCTAAGTCACAGAGACTTGAGCGTTGAGTCCTGACTCCTAAAGGAAGGATAGGGCGATTCAAGGAACGAGCAGAAAGCCCTTCCCCGGGCCCGTGGCTGTCTCCCTCAGCTGCGGGCTCCCACCTTCTCCTCCCAGTGGGTCTCAAAATCGTTTCTCTCCTAACGGACTCTTCCATCTGGCACCCCCTACGCTGGGCAAAATCATCAAAGCAGATTGTGTTTGCCATTGTAGATCTTCCTCTTTCCATACAACATGTTTTAAAACCTAGGGAAACACGTGGAAACTTTCACATGTTGGATCTGGCCCGTCACTCACCAGTTGCTGACATCGTGCTGTCACTGAGCGCACCTCCCGCCGTGTGTGTGTGCGTGCCCGTGCATGCACACATGTCCACAGACACACACCCTCATACAAAATACTCACATATAGGCTGTTTGGTTAAATCCTTCAACATCCTAAAAATAAAAACTTATTTTTCATATAAAACCATAGAGCTGTTTCAATGATCAGGTTGTTCAACGCTGAGGTGAATCAAGCACATCTTAAGCAAACTTTATCAGACAGGGGGGTTCTCCGGCTCTTAAAGGGTGTGGAGTGAAAACAGCGGGGATTCTGTCTTCAACCTTTTGGGGGCGCCAGCTACGTGGTCCTCTCCGGCTGCACCTCAGGAGCCCTGCGACCCGCCGAGGGAGCAGGAGCACGGCCCCCCACGCTAAGCCTGTCTTCGGTGGAGCATTTTTGTGAGACTGTATTTCTCGGATAAAACTTGTAGAAAAAAATTAGAGGAAGGATCTGCCCCACTGTGTGGGCTTGACCGCCAGCAAGGCAAATGGCTGATGTTAATAAACCCACTTCACCTGCGCCCCAGAGGAACCACAAGAACTGAGGCCTTTCCCCGACCCTCAGTCGTCAGTAAACTCGTGCAATTATTTGCTCATAGATCATAACAAAAAGTATAGTCTTTCCATCCCGAAGATCTTCCCGTCTGTTTTGTTTTCTCCGGGTGGAGGTTGAAAGCACCACCAGGCACTCAGGCCTTTCAGCGTGTGAGTCTCCGTGTCCAGATCAGCCCCCGTCTCCGGAGCGGCATCTCGTGGCCTCGCCACCTTCCCTCACCCTCTGTGTCCCCTCGACATTGAGCCAGGTCTTCGCTTTTCCCTTATTCTCTTTTCTTGGCTCAAAAAATTGCCCAGAGAATTAGCAATATTTATAAGCTCCCAGGAAAGCCCTGTCAGAACAGGGACTCTACATGCGTACACTGCTGTGACTTTCTGAGGAAGCGGCACACTCTGCGCAGCTTCCACGTCTCCTCCCTGCACTGCTGCTACCTGGCCTGGAGATGCTGCGTGAACAAGACAGACGGACACTGGCGAGAAGGACGGGACCGCCCAACCCCTCAGAGGTCGCTCTCACTGCTTGTCTCAGGGAACCAAGAGTTCAATTGCTTGGATTATTTGTTTTCTGGGGAGGGGAAAGTGAGATTTAGCCTATTTTATACGGAGATAAATAGTGGCTGGTATTGATATGCTATAAAAGGGCAGGTACACAATTGATTAAAAATTATGCTTATCACAAAGGCGCACGGTGAAGTACGCATTAGAACAGGCTGCCCACGAGAAATTTCTGTGACCGTGAAATGCCCCCACCACAGGCTCCCGCACGGAAGCTGCTCAGCACCCCTGCCCTCTGCGGCCCTGGAGCGCGGCGAGGAAGCAGGCCTGACGTCACGGAAGTCACAGAACTGCACAGCCACGGGGGGAGCGGCCGCCCGGACGGAGGGCATAGAGAAGAGCATGAGCCACAATGACACGTCTGGTCCCACCTCATCAGGCATGTGGGTAACAGTGCTGAGGGGGGTCTTTGTCACCCCAAATTTGGAATTCAAGTACATTCTCATACCTTGGGCATTCATTCCTCTTGCTTCGCAGAAGACCACCTTCTTGCTTTTATTTATTTACATTTAATTCTTTTTTTTATTTTTTGCATAGAAGAGCTGGGGTGCAGGCCAGAGATGTGTGTGGGGGAGAGGACTCACCAGAGACAGAGTGGGGAGCAGAACAGGCGGATCTACTGAAATCCACTGCTGAGGGGAGCAGCGGGCGAGTCAGGAGAGGTCTGCTGTGCCATGTGGGTCACTCTCTGGCCAGGGATTGAACTCGTGCCACAGTGGCTGCCAATGGCTTCATAGTGCAGAGACTTAACCCCTGCGCCACCAGGGAGACCCCTAGCTCGTTTTCTTTGGTTATTTATATTCCACAGATGAGCGAAGCCCTACAGTAATTACTCATCGAATCACATCCATATTGTTCATCCCTCCATTGTTCCCAAAATCACTATCATTTTTAATAGCTGAGTAGATTCCGTGAGTGTATATCCCATAGCTTCTTTATCCAGTTGTTTGTCATTGACATTTAGATTGATTACTTGTCTTGCTATTGTGAATAACTCTTTGTTGCTGTATTTTTGCTTTTTGCTATGTCTTTATGTAGGCAGGGGTGCATAAATTCTTTTGTCTCAGTGTTTTAATATTCTTCAGATAAATACCTAGGAGCGGTATTGCTGGATCGTATGACATTTCCAACTTTTTAAGGAATCTCCACACCATTTTCTACAGAGGCTGCACTAACTGGCATTCCAACTCAGTGAGAGTTCCTTGGTGGAGGGTGGTGAAGCTTGTGCACACGTTGAGGTGTGAAGTTGCACTCCCAGTCTTACACATCTTTGTAAAAAATATTGCAAGCTATGACTTTTTTTGTTTGTTTTTAAATGCTTTTTTTTTTTTTTTTTTAAAGATTTATTTATTTATTTATACAAGCACTGGGTACAGTCAGAAGCGCGGGAGGGTGAGAGAATTCACCAGAGCCAGAGTGGGGAGCAGAGCAGGCAGAAGGACCGAAGTACACTGCTGAGGGGAGCAGCGGGCGGCAGGAGGGGTCTGCGCGCCATGTGGGACCCTCCTCCAGTGGCCGGGGAGCAGCCGGGGATCGAACTAGCCTCTGTAGAGGCTGCGGGCAGCTTCGCAACCCAGCGCTCAACCGCTGCACCACCGGGGAGGCCCAAGCTATGACGTTTTGATGAAAAATAAGAAAAATTGCTTTAAGCCCAAATTCTTCCTGATTAGGTATATGACAACATTAAGAAACATTGACCATGATGGGAGGTTTTTGCAATGTTTTAAAGTTTACTCAAATCACATTTATTTTCATGCATCAACTTTTTATTATTATGCCACAGATTCACCTGGGCAGTAGGAAATTTCAGACTGGCAATAGTGAACAACTACGTGGATCCAGTCTAGTAGATAAATGTCTCAAGCTGGTGGATGTACTTAAAGAAAATCAAGCGTTTCATAAATAAGAACTGGTTTTGATTGTGTGATTGACAAGATGGTATGGAATTCAAACACATTCCAAAACTTCACCTTATGGTGGACTTGCTTAAACTAGAGCATATTCTTCTTTAAAAGAGTGACACCATCATTGCCTCTTTATAAGAGGGGCACACAAGCTCAAAGAGGTAGGGGGCATCCCCACGAGACCCCAGCGGTAGGCAGATTTGAGTAGGCGCTTTGCTGATTACAAAGCAAAACTCTCTCCCCTCAACCATGTGATAAGAACCTAGACTCCCAGGTGGGCTTTCGTAAAGACTGTGAGGCATTACTCTATGGCTACTAAAATGTGGCGTCTCAACACAGGCTGGCCAGGATGGACCCTTGCCCGACCACCAACCGCAGCCTCAGCCTTAGCATCCACTTCCCTCACTCGATCACGGGAAAGGTTTCAAGGACATTTCCAAGAACATTTTACAGCACTGGCATTTAGCAAGAAAGTGCAGGTACACAGTCATCAATAAGGAAATATAAATCTCAGCGTTCAGGGTCAGCACAAATTCTAAAACTGGATGTTGTACCAAGCAATGATAACTCATGGCGTGGCCCACTTGAAAATCAATAGAATTTCTTATTTATCTTTATGGAAATGATACGTTTCTTGTTATCGGAAAGTTAATTTTTCAGTCTCTTTATTTTTAATGTTCTAAGTGTTAGAGCAATCTATTAAGTAAATGGACACTCAGAGGAATGGCATTAATTAGAGAATATAGCAAGTCAGGTATGGTCCTGCACCCCCCCCCATTCTTCATTTTATTTCACCTATAATAGCCAACGTAATTACTTTAATATAAATATTTCATTAAATTCTAATAATTTCAATTATCACTACTACCACCCAATATCCGTACAGATTCCTACACTTCAAGTATGCTATTTTGCCTGTGCCAGATGACGAGACAAACGGATAATGTGAATAAATCTGATCTTTCCAGTACTGATCTGCAAAAAGCCTTTGGTGGTAATTGAGATTCATAAAACCTCTACTCCTTCTTAAATTATGAGCAGAACTATTTTTCTTTAGTGCACAGTGATTAGCTAGAAATGTGCAGCGATGTCATCAAGGCCGGGGGGCCGATAAAATGCCTGTCTACTCTTAGCCACGGTTGACGATGTGAACTAGCTAAGCTTGCAAGGGAGCCATTAGCGACACGCGTGGTGAAGGGCTTCTCACAGCCATGCTGGGACCCAGCAGTGTGGCGATCTTTCATGGGAGATGCCTCCCAGGCATCACATTCCCGGTCACCTGGGGGACCCAGCTAAGAACCACTTCTCTCCTGATCAAAGGTCCCTGCAAGCTTAATGTGCATGTCACACAGAAGTGCCTCATCCTGTCCGCGGCTGCACTTGCATAAATCAGATTTAAGTTCCAAAAGGCCAGGTCTATGAGACTGGCCCATCCTCAGCTTAGAATAGTGTCAGCCTTGGTAGATGTTAATCCCGTTGCTTGATCAAGTGACTGAGAAACTAGTAAGATCAAGTAAGGTCATTTTAACTCGATATGGTCCAAGGGCAGCAGGGTCAGCTGGCCTGTGCCACAGGTAACAGCTACCTCTGTGCCACCTTCAGCAGCCTCTGCCCAGGGAAGAAGAAACGTTGCTTTGAGAATGCTACACAGGCACAGGCCAGCACTCACGCCTCATTCTCTCTATGAAAGGAAAATTCAACTTAGAGAAATTGAAGAGAGAAAAAAAATTGCTTAATATCAATCAGTAGAGAAATGCACTTAGAGTTTCTAAGGAAAAATCTAGCTAGTTAGACTTCTGCCTAAAAAATCATGGTTGTGGGCCTCCCTGGTGGCTCAGGCGGTTGAGCGCCGCACTGTGAAGCTGTCTGCAGCCTCTGCAGTGCCGGTTCGATCCCCACCGGCCTCGGAGCAACCCACATGGCGCAGCAGACCTCTCCTGTCTCGCCCGCTGCTCCCCTCAGCAGTGTATTTTAGTTGATCTGCTTGTTCTGCTCCCCACTCTCTCTGGTGAATCCTCTCACCCTCCCGCGCATCTGGCCTGTACCACTATTCTTGTGTAAATAAAATAAATCTTTAAAAAAAAAAAGAAACATGGTTGCTGGGAGGAGGGGGGAACAGCGTCAAGGAGGCAGATTGGGAGCCGTACGGAAATAAGAGTATTAGGGACCTATTGAGATTCCATCCATCAAGAACAGTAACCGCCAATACTGGTGTGTGCCTGGCGTGCCAGTAGCATGTGGGAAAATGAGAAAACACAACTAAGACAATCCTTGTCTTCACAGTCTGCATCTAAAACTCACTCCTATGTGGGTTCAAGTACAACTAACAAGGTATTTAACAAATGCACACAGGCAGGGCAGCAGCTTAGTGTCCTGAGATGACTGTAAAGTAAACCCCAGTGGGGCGGGGGGAGCAATGCACCACTGCTATGTAATCTTTCATCTCAGAAGTTCTTTAATACGCAGTTTCTGATGTGATCAGGCTGCATTTCTCCATATGGAGCCTACCTGGAGTCCGTCCAGGAGCATCTGCTCACACTGCTGAGCCCTGGGCCTTTCCAAGGACAGGGGCCTCCGCCCACGTCAGATGGAGCATGGCCTGTGCTGGGAGGCAGCCCAGGCCAAATCACCCTACATCTCAAGCCAGAGCTTGCTTCCGTGTCCGGTTCGCATAACCTTTGCTGGTTATCAAGATCCTGGGGGGGGGGGGGAACCTTAGCGAGCCCTTCAAAAGTGCTTGGGTGAAGCATACAGGCACATCCATTCAGAGAAAGTGAGCGCCAAGATGGAGATGACAACACCCCAGCCAGCGACTCCACCTCCAGCCACACCCCGTCAGCTTCGTTACCTGCAGTCTTTGTAGCTGGGGTTCCCGGAGTCATGTGGATGGAGGCCGGGAATTGTGACTCCCCCGGGGAGCCAGGTGGACTCCACGGGCCACGTCGGCCTTCTCCCCTAGCCTCCCTAAATCCCACAGTGGCTGCAGAAGGCCCCCAATTTCCCCACCTCTAGCCATGACCCCTTAGTTCCCCCAAGAACTCTCCCTTCCCTCATTCTCCTGTCCTCCAGGGCAAAGTAATTCTCTTCTAAAAACGCACTGCACAAGCTGCTTAACTTGTTAAAAAAAGGTCCTAACCAGTTCTGTCGCCCACACCAGCTCTCTTTCCAGGAAGGGTGATGCCAAGTGTCTCCGTGCCCTGGTGGCAGAGCCCAGAGTAGTGCCAGGCAGGGACTTTTTATAAAAATATCGGTTCTATCTTTGCACGAAATTTATTTACACCTTGTATCTTTCTTCTACATGCCTCTATGTATTGTTTTCCTACAAAAATATTTTAAATTACTTACCATTATCAAAAATGACAGACCTAGAACAGGTACTATTTACTCAGAGGTTAAAAATAGCCACCGACATTGCATTTCACAGCAGAAAAAGTCACGTGCCTCGTGACTTTTTTTTTTTAAGATTATTTATTTATACAAGCACTGGGTACAGTCAGAAGCGCGGGAGGGTGAGAGAATTCACCAGAGCCAGAGCGGGGAGCAGAGCAGGCAGAAGGACCTAAGGACACTGCTGAGGGGAGCAGCAGGTGGCAGGAGAGGTCTGCGCGCCATGCGGGACCCTCCCCGGCGGCTGGGGATTGAACCAGCGCCGCAGAGACTGTGGCAGCTTCGCAGCCCAGCACTCAACTGCTGCGCCACCAGGGGAGGCCCTGCCTTGTGACTTTTTTTCAAGCCAGTTTTCCCAACCTAACTATAGGGCCCGAGAAGCAAGGAAGACACTTGCCCTCTCCTGTGCCTGCATCCACAGGCCTCCAGCCCTGCCTTTGCCCTGGGACCTGTCTCCTCCACGAGGACACCCAGCTCAGCCTCCAAATTGGCATGCAACTCCGAGCACTCTGGGCTCTGGTGATGGGCACTGTGGCGACTACTCCTGGAGGGGACCCTCTACTTCCAAAGACTAAAAACGGTGAAAACCAATGGTACGTCAATAAACTTTTTTAAAAAAAATCTACAGTAATATGCTATAATAATCCTATAAAAATGTCATTCCACATAATGTGGATTACACATAGCATTTTGTCCAAGTAAAGAATGAGTGTCTGTCGGGGCCTCCCCGGTGGCGCAGCGGTTGAGCGCTGGGTTATGAAGCTGCCCGCAGTCTCTGCAGCACCGGTTCGATCCCCGGCTGCTCCCCGGCCTCCGGAGGAGGGTTCCACATGGCACGCAGACCTCTCCTGCCGCCCGCTGCTCCCCTCAGCAGTGTCCTTCGGTCCTTCTGCCTGCTCTGCTCCCCGCTCTGGCTCTGGTGGATTCTCTCACCCTCCAGCGCTTCTGACTGTGCCCAGTGCTTGTATAAATAAATAAATAAATCTTTAAAAAAAAAAAAAAAAGAATGAGTGTCTGTCTTTAAATGAGTGGAACACTTAAGACCACAGAAAAAATAACGTGGGAAAAACAGATCCACTCTGGTAGAGTCCAACGTGAACATTTATATGAGAAGAGAGGTAAGGGAATTCGACACTATTAGAGTTAAAAAGGGGGCTGGACCCACAAGATTCCCTCAGAAATCTACATTCTATGGTCTCTGGTAAGAGACACCAAAAGTTCTTTTTAACTAGAGCAGAATCTGTTAACTGTCTTTCTTGTTCTTGTTCATGAAAGCAATACTTGCTTACTTTAGAGATTTAAAAAAATACAGACAGTTATAAAACCAAAATTACAACGCAGAGAATACTACGCTCAATGTTACAGTGCTGGGTTCTGGACTCTATAAAATGTGACGATGTTTGAGCCTCTGGATCACACCAGGCATAATATTTAATTACGCAGGTCAATGAAAAGGTTGGAGTTCTAGAATAATAATAATAATACAACTCTGCATGGTGCATCAAAATCTAGGCCATTAAGCTGGTGCCCCTCCACCTGCTACAGGCAGAGTGATCCCCTCCCAGAGGCCCCTCAGCCCCTGCTTTGCTCCACTTGCACTGCTGTGTGGGTTCCAGAAACTGCTGAACACATTTGTTTCCTCATGGAGCCACATGGCTCTGAGGATCACAACCAGCCTTCCCTCTTCACATCTCAGAGCCCGACCACGCTGGGAAGCCAACACTGCCCAGCCTGGGAGGAACGTAGAGGGCACGGATCCAACGAGCAACAGTCGTTGGCTGAAAACTTTACAACTGCGATAAACTGTCAACTTTAGGGCTCCATTTCTCCCAGTCTGTTCTTCGGGGGACTGTCATGGCCACGTTCCACGACATTCTCATTCGCTATGAAGCTCACGATCACATCCACACAGTGGCAGCCAGAAATGACAGACATCTCGATTTGCTCCATTAATCCTGTATATTAGAAATACCTGAGAAAACTATATCAGAGGAACATGTTTTAACATTTTTATTCTACTCTTATAAATGAGATTCCACCAAGAATCATAAACACAGATAAGATGTTTTCAAGCAGCATCGGTTTCACGAGCGCTACTGCTAAACCAACTCCTTGAGACTTCCTAGATGATTCTCAGAGGCTAACATTTCCTAAAATAGTTACTATTTGAGAAAACAGCTTATTTTCCCTGCTTTTTGAATTGTAGGTTTAAAAGTATGCATGTTCCAGGGCGTTCCACGACCTTGTGTGCCAGGTAGTGACAGCAGGCAGGTGTCTCAAGGCAGATGAGGCGTCTGCAGCCCTGGGAGTTCCTCTTCCTTCCTTCCCTCTTCTCCTCCAGACCAGGGTAATTTCAACAACAGGTCACCCTGCCTTCAGACTCTCCAGAAGCTGTCAATTCTCCAAATTGCTTTCAGATTAATTACCCTAAAGTAAATCTTTGAAATCTTCCTCCTTAATTGTCCCCTCTGCTTCTGGAGTGAGATGCAAACTCTCTGCTTAATCAACTTAAGCAGTAGTTTCCATGCCGCTGGCTCTACCTGGTCTAGATACACCTGGTCTGGATACACCTCCCTCTCCTGCCCCTGTCAGGATAAGTACAGGAAACTTGGAGATAAGGCAAACACGTGGGCAGCAAGTCCTCGGGATACAAGTCTCCCAGGTCAGTGCTGTCCACAGGAGCCCTCCGCCATGCTGCAGATGCTCTGTCTGTGCCGTCGGACGCGGCAGCCACTGCCCATGGTGGCCAAAGAACACCCGTATCGGCTAGCGCAATGGTGGAACTAACATTCTAATGTTACATGCGCTGCCTGGAGGTGACCCTAACCAGCCAGCTGTGTTCATACAGGTCTCGAGACTGTTCATCATTAATACAGTCTTAATTACGTTTCTTGTCATTAGCAGGTTTTTGTCCAGTAGATGTGCAAATAATTTCTGTCCCATGAAACAGTTAACCCCAAAGATGTGTGACCCGTTGATCATAGAGGACAGAGAGATGACAAGTGGGCAGTCAGACAGGCAGATAGACAGGCAGGACCCTAATTTCTCCAATGCTCTTAGAACTGGTCATCATAGCTAATGTCCCTCATTAATGAAGGGATTTGAATAAAATGTTTTATGTGTGTTCATTTTATATTTTCTACACAGTTTGGACTTAACCTGTCATAAATTATACTAAAATAACTTATTTTAAGGAAAAATATTTTAAGAGGCCTTGCAGGGATGACTTAAAGTAAGTACAAAATAAATACTCATTTTTATTTGTTCCCTTTGGCCTCCCTTAAGAATATCTAAAAAGATATCATTTCTCCCATTCCTACATGTGTCGGTCCCCAAACCTTGTGGAATCCAGAAGTATCGCACCTCTTCGAGGAAGTCTTCATTGATTGATCCATCAAATGTAAATCCTCTGCTTGGAATGACCATATTTCTCCGGTGCTTAAATCACTTTCTACCCCTCAACCCTATCCCACTAAAATCCCACAGCATTTTCCCTGTGCCCACGAATAATAATGGCAACGATGTGGAGGAAGTCGAGCAACTAAACTTGAATCTATCACCGTGGTCGGAGAAAGCCTTTTAGCTTCAAAAGATAAGACCACAATACACTGACCCTGAAATCACTTAATCTCTGTGACAATATAATGAAGAATATTCTTCCAGGCCCATTAACATGACATGCAGGTTTATAATTATTTCTGCAGTGTTGGGATTCTAAAACAAAATGTTCCTCAGCTTCTGTTATTTGGCGATGCTAAATGAATGTTGTCAAAAGATTAAATATAAATTGGTTCTAAATCTTCATTTCACTGCGACGCCCAGGCACATCACAGCAGCCATGTTGGTGTCAGCACTCAGAAAACAAAGTCTTATATTAACACTATTAGGACTATTGAAATGACTGCTTATTCTAATAAGAGGCTTCCAGTCCAAGGAGGAAGCTGTCGACGCTCTCGGCTGACTGTGGCAGCCAGGACGCCAGCGCCGGGGAGGCCAGGTCGGTCCCTCCCTCAGCGCCTCCCCATCTGCCACGTGCGCCTCTGTGGCCGAGAGGAGGCTCACTTGGTGAAACTGATTAAATATCTGATATCAGAGAACAGTCCTTTTAAACCCAGATTGCCTGACTTTTTCAGGCAGGACCCAGGTTCCATCACCCAGGCGGCCCACCTCGTGGCTGGATGTGCCCAAGGCAGACTCTCGCACCATCTCTCAGAAGCTCCCCCAATCCTGTAAGTACCTGACCCCCTATCCCGCCCCCAGGCAGCCAGGGAGCTGAGGACCATCTCTCATTTGCACATGGAGTTAGTCGTGACCAGCCAGGGTTGTGTTCCTAGACTTGTAAAGGTCTGGAAAGTTATGTTTAGAAATAAAGCTGCTTCTCTGGGCTCCATATTTCAACTTTGAGAATATCACTTTAGGGAAAAATATGGACAATGGAAGAAAGCAATGTTTCAGTGATTAAAAAAAAACTTAAAATTGAATGGCAGTCATCACCACAACACAGAAATTATTGAAAGAAGCATGCAATAAACTTAAATAATAAGTTGACATGTTGCAAATAACAGAATTTCCAGTACATGCGCGCACACACACGTATAAACATACACATTCACATAGATCTCCTGTAATTAAAGAATCTTTCTTTAATCAAGGATAATGATTTATAGCTGAAGAAAGTAGAGAATTATTTAAAAATTTGATTACTTTTCCATAAATAATTTATGGATATCCTTTAAAATGTCATACATTAGAAGTTCAGGCAAAGTGTCCCAGATATGAACTCGTGTCAGCTGTTTTGTTCCCTGTGTTTCCACTTTGCCACGGATGGGTTCCGTCGACCTTCTGCTTTTATTGATGTTTTGTTTTCCTTGGACTTTTCAAGTTTTTTTTGTTACAATAAAAATGCATCATGTTTACAATGATTAAATAAACAGCCTTTAAAAAATAACCTCACGCTTTAAATTTTTAAAGAAAATATTAATAGAACTCCAGAATAAACTCGAGAATCTGCATTTACATATATGAAGTATAATATCTTAATACTTTTTAGCCTCTTAAAGGAGAAAGGGCAAGGGTAGGGCAGGAGGAGGATGAAAAAATGAAAAAAAAAAAAAAAAAAACAACAGAAAGATCTAGAGAGGCAGGAAGGAAAAGAGGCAGAGAAGAAGCTATGGGAAAAAAGCAAGATGACAATTATTTAGGGAAAAGCACATACATGCAGTATCCAGACAAGCATAGAAGAGAAAGATGAACATTGAGAAGATATGCAGATTCATTCAAGAACATTCTCCAGCTTGTGAGCTCTTGGGGTGCGGCTCTGTGATACCCAGGCTCTGTTTTCACAGAAGCAAACGGCATCACCTCTCAATTTTCTCCAGGGGGAGCAGAAATCACAGCTCCTTGCTAGTCCCTTGCAGCTCTTTATGGATTCCACCTTCTCGTCTCCCTCTTTCTCTAGCCCTGGGGGTGGGAGCCCGGGAGGGTGCAGAAAAGCAAATGCACTTTGACTCACATATTTTCATTCCCCTTCTTTATGTTACAGGCTGTGATTACTCAGACCGGGTCTCCTCGCTTAAAAGCAAAAGAATATTCATCAATTAGAGGAGCATTTGCATTTCTGTACAAGAAAAATTACTTTTAGGTCAAGAAAAATATATTATCAGGGTGTGAGTGTGTCCCCTGAGGAAGAGGACAGTGGGATATGGGTAGAGATTCCAGCACAATCACTTGGCCAAAGAAACAAGAACTCTGGTGCACAATGAGGATGCAGACACCACTCTGCCAGCCAAACATGGTCTCTCACGCTGGGGACGGAGCGGCCTTTCAGGGGGCTGATCTGTGGTGTCCACACCACAGCTGTCCAGCAGGAGGACCACTGTCATAAACTTGCTTGAGTCCCTGGCAGCCCTTCCTGAGGAGTAGCCTGGTGGAGACAGCGGTGCCTTCTGAACACAGGCAGCTGCCTGCACTCTGTGGATCCTCCCCGAGGCTTCAAGGGGTGTCCCTGGCTGGGGCCTGAAGCTGGCTGGTTAGCTGGGCGAGTCCTGTCTCAGCAGCAGAGGGAGAGCTCTTCGTGGTTGGCTTTCTCCTTCTGAAAGGGGCCACCAAACATGGAGTCTCCCAGATAAGGAGGCCACAGGGCCTGTTTCTCGGATCCCATGGCAGAGAGGAGAGCTTGATGTGTGCCAGTCTAGAGCACCCGGGAGGGCTGAGCAGGGGGCTGGATGACTTCTGGAGAGCGACCTGCAAATCCACAAGTCTGGGGCTGGGGACTGGAAATGGGTTATTTATCTGCTTTCAGTTGGTTGTTATTTTGGAAGCTCACCGGGTAATTCTGATGCACAGCAAGACATGGA
Organism: Talpa europaea; assembly: GCF_964194135.1. NCBI lineage: Eukaryota > Metazoa > Chordata > Mammalia > Eulipotyphla > Talpidae > Talpa > Talpa europaea. The sequence goes on along the minus strand of NC_140068.1, from coordinate 3,025,213 downwards.
AACCATTCATAAAAAGATTCATGAGATTCAGTGTCTGTTGAAAGGACAGAAAATAGTCAGTCTGGGAGCAGGGTGCCCTACTGTGTGGACCCCGCTGGGCTGCGCTGGCACCCTGGTGACAGGGCCCCTGGGGTCCTGGTGCTGCAGGCAGTGTGCGCTCACTCATCCGGGTCCGAGATTTCAAGGGCAGGCATCCTTGGCCGCCTGTCCGTCTCCCTGCTGCCAGTCCATGATGCTTCGTTATCCAGGAAACTTGATTCTAAAAACCAGCCAGACTCAGCTGGTCTTTATACGAACTTGCTCATCAAATCCACTAGAACCCAGTCTACTCAGATCTGCAAAACACTTCTTTGTACAACAAGTGCATGGGCAAACAGCCACACTGGTTAGTAGAAATAATAAAACTTGACAAGCCACGAGCCTCTTAGCTCTTCAGTCTCCTCCCCTGCTCATTACTGGTTGGATTTCATTTCTAAATTGCACTGCAGATGGTGAGGCCCGGCCAAATGGATCCTTGTGTAGACAGCGTGTCTTGCTTGTGCCAGGGATGATTTGTATTCAGCATGAACGAGAAAAGGCCACCCAGGCACAAAATGCTATTGGAGTTTTAAAATAAAGATGGAAAAAAACATACTTCAAGTCAACTGTCCTCTGTGGCAGGGAGCAAAAAAGCAGATTTTCAGAAGCTACTGTCTTCTTGACTCCATTTCACCAACAGAGATCTCTGATGAAACCACTTCTGCTTAGGGTGGGCTGCTGCGGTCGGCTGTTCCCTTCTTGTGTCAGTTGGCACCTCCGAGGAGTTCGAGGAGTGAAGGCAGAAGAGGACGGTGGCGTGACCATCTGAACATGTTCCCTTGTTATGTCAGAACAGACTGGTGTGAACGATTTGCTGCTGCTGGCCCGGTTTCTTTTTTAAGCATCTAATGTACAAATAATGCATCTCCTGCATATGTTTCTTTCCGAAATATTTGTTTGTTGTGTAAGGAATTATTTCTTTTCCTCTTTCTTTTCTCCCTTCTGCTCTCCATGCCCAGCTGAGGGTCGCACGTTGGCTGTGCCCTGCAAACCTGGACTGGCAGCCAGAGGAGAGCGACCTCCTTCAACTGGACTGTTCGTTGTTTTGCATCGACGTGTTTCTTTGACAGTAACCTGGTTGATGAGTGGAATTTGTGGACACACAAGGAATAGTGACACGTTCCTGAAGCCTTGGTTTCTGACTGACTGATATTGTAAAACAAAGTGATAGAACTTTCCAGATTCAGTAGTTCTGGATGCAATCAGATGCGGGGGAAAACGGCCTCTCTGAAGGTGGCTGTGGGCCCAAGGCTCTACTCATGTGATGTCATGTGGCGTGGCCAAAGCGTGGCCCAACTGCTCCCAGGGCTACAGCCACTCAGCTAAGTCACAGTAACCATACTTTGCAGTTGACCATTCTCTCCTGTCATTGCCTTATTACTAAATACAAGATGTTCGAAAAATAAGTGAAGATGGAAATACAGCATGAAAGGGACAAAAGAGAAGCTTAATAAGCACGCACCGATTAACAATTAAAATAGTTTCACTACATGACAATAACCAGGTAGCCAGGAGAGCTAGTTAACGTGTTTGACTTGAGAAATTACGTACAGAGAATCTAATACATAGGAGCACACGAAGTTACTTGGGGAAGAGCTATGACCTAACATGCCAATGGACCACTGTAGGGTAAGGTAAAAGGTATCAGGCTTTTCTGCCATCAGGATAGATGAAGGAACCCTGTGATCCTGAATGCATGCCTGATGGCGGGCACCTGAAGTGGGTATACCTGGGCTAAGACTATGCTGTTAAGGGCGGCGTCACAGGGACGCCAGAAGCTGAGAAAGCAGCAGCAGAAGCCGAAGAGAAGCCGAGATCACCAGAGAGCCCAGATAGAGTGAGGATTTGCTGGGGGCTGGGAGGCCTGCCAGCCTCCCGGCCCCCCAGCACCCCTGCCTGCCATATGCCTGGTGAACCCCAATAAAAGACCTGCAAAAACCCACTGAGGACTCTGACTCCTCCTTTACCCAGTCTGCATGGGATCGGAAAACCTGCACTGTGTCCATTCCTGCCTTTACAACCACCTACTGCAGAAAATGACAGCTGCGAATGTTCCCTTGTCTTGGGACTGAGTGATTCCCTACCCCGCTGTGGCTACAAGGAACTATCAAGTCAGAATCTGCCCAGTCAGAAGATGTGGCTTTAAAGAAAAAGAGCAAATCTGAGCAGAGGTTGGGGTGCTGGCTACTGGACCAAGCAGGCCTGATCTGAAGGCCCCTGACTCCAGAGAGACCACCTGAGGGGCAGAGACATCAGCAGCCCAGATGTTTGCTTGTTTGCTTTGAAAGCCGGCCTCTCCCCACCCATGTGGCCTCCTTGTGCTCTCTGCCGGCCTATCACGTCTAACCCTCTTTCCATACCTGGCTCCTCCACCTGCCTCACGCCTGTCCAAAGTCTCAGCCGCCTTTTTGTCTCTAGAACCTAAGCGCACCCTGCCAAGCAGCAGGACCTCATTAAGGAAGGAAGGAAGGAAAGGCCTTGAGAATTCTCAAACGTGGAATTAATAAACCTTTCAGAGTAACTCTGCAGCTTGATGTACACTTGCTGCATGAAGGAAAGGCAGCTCCTGGGTCATAGGGTCCTGGGCCTAAAGGAAAGGTGTGTGGAGGGAGGGGCAGGAAGCCAGGCCTGGGGCCTGCCAGCAGGTCTTGGTCTGAGGCCTTTACATGGACGACTGAGTTTAAGATTGGTCTCCTGACAATGTCTGATGTTCGGACTTGCACACTCTCTCTGGGGACACGAGTGGCCTGAGGGCAAGCCCGTGGCTCTTGCTCACAGCTGCGCCTGCCCGGCTCACTAAGGCCATTCTGGTTGGACAAACAGATCCACAAGCATCCAGACAACCCACAGCTGCACCTGACCTCAAGCTCTTATGCAAAAGTTACTGTAAACTCCACTGCATGTTCTGTGCTAACACAAAAACTCTCTGCACGTGATTTCTGCTAAACCATAGTTTCCTCGTGATTTAAGATCTTGTTTTCTATTTGTGCAAGTTTCTAACATGAACTATATCTGTGACGGTAACACTCAGGGATGGAGTTCAATCATGCATTTACGCCACTGCTAAAACAAATTGTTGTGGGGGCCTCCCCGGTGGCGCAGCAGGTTGAGTGCTGTGCTGTGAAGCTGTCTGCAGCCTCTGCAGTGTGGGTTCAATTCCCGGCTGGCCACAGAGATACCCACATGGTGCGGCAGACCTCTCCTGTCTTCCTGCTGCACCCCTCAGCAGTATCTTCAGTCCGTCTGCCTGTTCTGCTCCCCACTCTGTTTCTGGTGAATCCTCTCACTCTTCTGTGCCTCTGACCTGTACCCCAGTTCTTGTATAAATAAATCTTAAAAAAAAATAAAACAGGGCCTCCCCGGTGGTGCAGCAGTTGAGAGCTGGGCTGCGAAGCTGCCCGCAGCCTCTGCAGCGCCGGTTCAATCCCCAGCCGCTGGCAAGGGTCCCACATGGTGCACAGACCTCTGCTGCCATGCCCGCTGCTCCCCTCAGCAGTGTATTTCCTCAGTCTGGCTATTCTGCTCCCCGCTCTGGCTCTGGTGAGTCCTCTCACCCTCCCATGCTTCTGACTGTACCCAGTGCTTGTATAAATAAATCAATCTTAAAATAAATAAATAAATAAATAAATAAAACAAATTGTTGCTTTTTATCATCTATTTCCAGCAGGGTGTCATCTAGTTCTTATAAATTCTATCTACTTTATTATTTTTTTAAGAATGAATGTTTGTGGCCTTCATGCTTTCCTTTGTAAGCTTTTTTTTTTTTTAATAATTAACTGTATATGGATCTTAACATTTACATTCTCAGTTCACATGTGTGATAAGAGTGAAGTATCATCAGGCCTAATACTGGTCATTGAACATGTCATTCACCAAATATATGAAAAGAGTGGTTTGTACCTACTAGTTTAGAACATATTTCTGGAAGGGAGACTAATCATGTAGATAAATTATGGAATAAGTTATCTTTTAAAGAATTATTTATGCATACAGGAGCTGGGGTGCAGGCCAGGCCAGAGGTGCACGGGGTGAGAGGATTCACCAGAGACAGAGTGGGGAGCAGAACAGGCAGACCGACTGAAATCCACTGCTGAGGGGAGCAGCCAGTGAGACAGGAGAGGTCTGCTGCGCCATGTAGGTAGCTTCCTGGCTGGGTGGGATGGAACAGGTGCTGCAGAGGCTGTGGATAGCTTCACAGTGCTGAGACTTGACCCCTTGTGCCACCAGGGAGGCCAATATGGAATAAGTTAAAATATTTCTATAAGTTAATATAAATGTCATACAAAAATTCAAATGATTTTTAAAGACATTATTATGATATACTAGCTAAATAATTAAGTTTTTAAAGAATTATTTATTTACACAAGCACTGGGTACAGTCAGAAGCGCGGGAGGGTGAGAGAATTCACCAGAGCCAGAGTGGGGAGCAGAGCAGGCAGAAGGAGAAAATACACTGCTGAGGGGAGGAGCAGCGGGCGGCAGGAGAGGTCTGCATGCCATGTGGGACCCTCACCCAGTGGCCGGGGATCAAACCGACGCTGCAGAGGCTGCGGGCAGCTTTGCAACCCAGAGCTCAATTGCTGCACCACCAGGGGAGGCCCTAAATAATTAAGTTTTTATAAAAGACTTAATTCTGTGACAATTAAAGAGCTTCTCTAAACATTTAGGGTCTAACTCATGTCAAATAAACCCGATTCTATAAAATAAAATTTAAGAAGAGCATATGAAGCCAGAAAAATATAGACATAGGTATGAAGGGTATTCTAAGGATAGAGCAAGCCTGGATTTGTGATGGACTGAAGGACTTGGCTAAGGGCATCCTGAGTCTGGGGTGTGTGCTTGAATTTCAGGCACACATTTTTCTAGGAAGAATTCAGCATGAACAGCCCGAGGACGGACGCCGGGTGCTAGTGACTCTTGGCCACGGGACAGAGACGGCACAGCAAGGCGAGACAGCCTGCAGTGGGGACAGCAGCCCAGCGCTGAGGAAAGCCTTTAGGGCTACTGGGCATCACAGGGCAGGGATATTCAAGACAGAGCAGGAGCAATGGAGAGGACAGGTGACATGGACCAATGGTCAGCAGCTCCGGAAAACCCTCCTGCAAAAGGTGTGGGGACACTGGGGGAAGCATGCCCACTCCGCGCTGGTAGCCCCGTGAGCACATGGCTCATGCCTGCCTCTGGTCTCAGACAAGCTCTCATGGGGGAGCCATAATTTTGAGCAGCATAAAACTCAATCCCAGACAAGCCCTGTAGACTCCCTGGGGGCCTGTGCAGTCTTCAGGGAAATCCATGGGTTGACATCTGCCCCATGCCCCCCCACAGCTGTGTGATGTGCAGGGCAGGCTGCTCAGCTGCTTGTCTCTTAGCAAAGTGAGGAGACAGCTGACCTCACAGAGCAGGAGACGGCCACCTCTACCTGGGGGGATGAACTCTACCTGGGGGGACAACCTCTACCTGGGGGGAACCACCTCTACTTGGGGAGACCACCTCTACCTGGGGGTATGAACGCTACCTGCGGTGACAACCTCTACCTGGGGGGACCACCTCTACCTGGGGGACCACCTCTACTTGGGGAGACTACCTCTACCTGGGGGACCACCTCTTCCTAGGGGGCGACCTCTACCTGGAAGGACCACCTCTAGATGGGGAGAGCACCTCTATCTGGGGGGACCTCTCCGTGAGAGCCACACATGTCCAGCTCTCAGTTAACTTTCCCTCTGCCCAGTGCTCAGGGAAGCCCATGGCCAGGAGAAGGTACGTCTCCTGCAGACACAGGCGAGACTCTCCCTCACGAGTCCTGCAGTCTCTGATGTAGGATGGTTTGCTCCAAGAGAAATGCAAACACGGGAACTTCAAACCCACCGCCCTGCACCCCGGTGCGTAGCAGTGCTGCGTGCATCTCTATATAGAGGCGCAGACTTGCCTGTCTGCTTCCAGGGGTCAGGTGCGCTTGCTGGTGTCATCAGGATGCCCACGGCATGGGGGCCAGGGTTCTGGTTTTGATGAGAAGAGTCCCGGGTGCAGACTGGATGCTGAATAAATGTGTGACCATGATGTTGGACTCGATACCCACATATTTTTAAAAAAGGAACCAGCCCTTCCTGTCTCCGTGCAGGCAGGAGAGCAGCACGAGCGTGCCCTGGGCAGAGGGACCATGCTCGCCCGCTCTGCACTGCATGGTGCCTAGGCCTCCCAGAGCCTCCACTCCTCGCCTCACGTGGAAATACCGGCCCTTCAGGTCTGCGAAACCAAAGGACAAGCACAGCGAGATGCGTCACTGCACATCTGCACGTAGGGCTTAAGATTCGTCGCGTGCTACGTGAAAGTCACACTTAGAAGCCATACACTGAGGGAGCTACGCTGTGCAGACGGGGAGCGAGAAGCCCTGACCCTGAGGGCCATCTAGTGCAGAGGAACTGGGGAGAAGGTGTCGAGAAGTAGGCAAAGAAGAAAGAGCAGGAAATACTGGGCGGCTCAGGGATCTTCAGGGAAAAGGGTCAGAACCAACCCTAAGATTCCCAGAGCAAGAGTGTAGGGGAAATGGTTGTCAGGCTTTTCTGCCCTCCCGCCACAGGGATTGATGACGGATCCCTGTGGTCCTGAATGCAGGCCTGATGGCGGCACCTGGAGAAGGGTGTGGGCATGCATAGGTGGGTACACCTGGGCTAAGACTGGGCTTATAAGGGCGGCGTCACAGGGACACCAGCAGAGTGGAGAGAACGACCAGGAGAACACAACCAGCAGAGAAGCTGAGGCCACGAGAGAACACCAGAGAGAGCCCACTAAAGAGTGAAGATTTACTGGGGGCTGAGAGGCCTGCCAGTCTCCTGCCCCCCCAGCACTCCTGCCTGCCATCTACTTGGTAAAATCCCAATAAAAGCCTGAAAAAGCCACCAAGGGCTCCAAGACTCTCCTTTATCCATCTGCTCGGGGCATAGAGAACCAGCTCTGTGCCATCCTGCTGCTACAAAGAGCCAGTGAGAGAAGCAGGAAAAAAGAAGAAAAAGAAGCAGCAGGGTTGCAGTGAGTGTGTGTGTGTGTGTGTGTGTGTGTGTGTGTGTGTGTGTGTGAGAGAGAGAGAGAGAGAGAGAGAGAGAGAGACAGGAACACCAGGCTCCAGCCTCCTGGGCTGCGCTGAGCCTCCCCAGGTCCCAGGTGCTGGTCCCAGCATCCCAGGGCAGACAGAGCAGGAGCTCTCACGCTGGGGAAGTCACATGCAAACCATCAAACAGGCGCTCATGGAGGGACCACGTGGCTCAAGCCACTGGCACTTGGAGTAATTCTGCGTTTTGTGCAAGAGGAGACAGAAGCACAGGAAGAGACCGAGGGCTCCAGCGAGTTAAGAGAAAGCCCAGCCCGTGGCTCCACAGGGCTGAGTACGCTCCCCTACGGGCTCTCCGCACACCCGCTCTGAAAATTAATCCCAGCCTTGCTTTGCTCCCTGGCACCCGCCGCTGTTTCCTGCATGGAAACCGCAGGTCGAGGGCGGGAGTGGCTGGTTCTCCCGGTGCCCAGGTGGAAGGGCAGCAGGACGGCAGCTGGCAGCTGGCACGGGGCCGCAGGAGGCTTTCCCGCCCGGACAGCAGGAGCAGAGCGGGAGTCAGAGTGATGCTGGCCAGCGTCCAGCTTCACTCGATGGCCACAGCGCAGGTGCGGGACAGACCCGCTCCCCTGCACGCAGGCAAACACTCCAGGAGCCGCCCGGGGCCTCTGTGCTCCTGCCCTGGCCATCGACTCTTCCGTCACACACTAGTGTGCTCATTTGTAGCCACATTTTGAAAATGTTTTTCTCCCTCTTAATGCAATGCAACAAAGCATTGTGAGTTTTCCTTTTCTTGGTTTGCATCAAATGGAATAACACTTTTTTCTAAGCTACCCTGTATCATTAGAACCCAGTTCCTGCAAATCAGTTTTCAAACCCCCGGACATATTCCGTTATAGCTGTAGCTTAAGAGACTCTGTGGATGATAAATCCAGGACCCACGAAACTTCCCTTCTGCTGTAGGAACAGTGTGAATGCTCAAGTCTCAAATTAGGAAATGTTGGTCCTTCATTCTCCTGTGCCGGACCCGCGCACCACGGTGCAAAGGGCGGACGGCAGACTTGACTTGAACTTGCCTTACTCTCCCCGCCTCTACTTTACGGTGGGAGCACGGAGTGAGCCCCCTGGACGCCCCATTCTTTATCCCCAAATGGCACGAAGGCCAAAGTGCTTTTACCAAGTGAGACATAAGCGGCGCGAGTGTCACCCAACCTGACGGCCCCAGGGCAGCTCTGAGGCCGGGCAACGCGGGGAGGGGCGCGGCAGGCGCGTGGGTGCGGAGGGCGGCAGCGACGGGGCAGGAAGAATCAATAAAGCCCCAAACGGGGAGCAGGCGTGACATTTAAAACAAAGTCATCCCCTTCCATAAAATAGCATGCGTGGTGACCGGTCTGGCCTCACTGTCTTCTGAGGGCTGCTTTCCCGCATGTGATCGTGAATGTGCAAGTCCAGCCTGTGCGTGTGGGCAGATGCGCCCAATTGAAGTCATGAAAACACGATTGCAAGGTCATTCAAAGACTCCGTTTCAGTGCAAGCGGGACTGACCACTTAATAAATCAGATCTCCTACAGCTTTATAAACTTTAATAAGAAGAGATGCTTTTCGATAGACATTTCAAATGAAATGCAAAAATCACACAATCTCTAATTCAAATGAAATTATTTCTAAAACTCATCCAAAGGTCAGTGGAGCTGACTCCACAAAATATATTTTGCTGGACATGGAGGTTCCGGTGGACACTGCCCTTAAGATCTGAAGCTCTGTGTCCTGGACGCAGCGCCCGTCAGCCAGGGTTGTGGATGGCAGGGGACCGCCCACCCCCTCCTCGTAAACAAGACGTGTGGGCGATGATGGACTTGAAACCCCCCTCTCTTGGGGTAAGCATGGATTTTCATTTAAAAATCTGACACTTGCAGTTATGATTCATTAAAATGGAAAGCAAGCAACTCAAGGAGAAAAGTTTTAGCTCAGTGATCCCTCACGACGCTGAAAAATCGCTCAATGGCTTGAAATGAACGCCTGATAAACAGGGGCACTGATTGAAGTTATAAATATCTTCAAAGAGCTATTCAAAGCTTATGAAAATGCTTTTATTTAATGAGGTAAAACATGAAAATTAGTTCTATTTAAATGCTGAGGAGAAGCCAATATTGTACTTTTCTTGCAAGTTCACTGTTTCTAGTCTTCTGGAAACACAGGACCAGCCTGATGCTGCTCTGGTTTCCAAATCCTTCTCGACTCCAAGGGGTCAGATACAGTGACAGCCAGGAAGCAGGTCAGCCGGCGGGGACCACACGTCTGGCCCTGGCATCGCTGGAAGAGGCGCAGCCGCTGACCTCAGGGAGGGGGCAGGAAGGGCAGGCCGGGGACCTCTCCTTTTCTCTGCCCTACACTCTACCCTGAGTTTTACGAATGATCTGACTTGAACATAGAAATTTTGTGACTTTTGCATTTCAGTTGAAACATGTCCACCCAAAGCAAACCCTCTTAGGTAGAAAGATCCCCCCCTCCAGTGTCAAGGCTTTAAAAACCTTATCGACGCTGTATCGATTTCTGCCACATGCGCATTTCCAGCTTCGAAGCCCACATGGGTTCAGCAAATCGCCTCTCCAGCTCATCTGCACGGGCCGGTGTATCAATATTAATATATTGAAATGAGAACTCATAATTATTTCTCAACAAGGCCTGCCCTGTCCAGGCTTCCCCATCTTCAAAAAGAAAATCACCATTCCCAGGTGTGCGAGACAAATATCTACGAGTCACGCTTCATTCCTCCCCAGCCTGGGACACCCAACTCAGGGCCTGCCCGGGGGGAGGCGGTGGCTCCCTCTTCTTCCCAACATCACATCTGTTCAGGGATCTGCTTTGAGAAGCCACCCTCTCTGGAATTGTTCATCTTCACCTGCACCACTTGAGCCTTACTCTCCAGGCTTCTCATCTATGTTATGTTTCCTTACGACCCTCGTCAGGTCAGCTGCTCTAAGGAAATAACAAATTGATGTAGCTCCCTGCTGGCTGGCGACCCTCCCGCTGCAGGGTCAGCTCTGGGCAGGTGAGAGTCCCATCTGCTGTGTTTGCCTTCATGTCTGAGCACCTCGAGCCTTGCTGGCCCCGAGCAGGCAATCAATAGTCATTGTTTTATTGAAGGAAACATTAATGAATATATATACTTTTTCAAGGGTTATGTTACTAAACAATTCTTATAATCTATTATTGCAATGTAAAGTGAGACATAAATATAAATGAATAGCAAGGTTGTTGGTTGTAATCAATAATTTATATATGCATATATTGGGGTATGCCTTCCTTAAGCAACGGATGACTATGCCGCTGGCTGGTGTGTCTGGGATGGTAACACAGAGCCAGCTGTAGGAGCTGCGCATAAGCGTTGTGCCCTTTTTAGGTGAGAGTGAATGTTGACAGAGAAGTGCGAGTCCTCACGTATTTGATATAGTCCCGTCACCTCCTTGGCTAGAAGAACCTCTGAAGCCAGTGGGAAGAGGCCGACCTCTTGGAAAGGGGTACATCTGCCTGTCTGCTCTGCGGAGGGCGCCGCTTCGGTCTGGACACCGTGGGCTCTGGAAGAATCCTGGAAGATGGAGGCCGCACTGAAGCCAGCCGGGTGCAGGAAACAGTGCCCGAGCCAAGTGACAGCTGGGAACTTGACTGACACCAGCTTCCCAAGTTGCTCCACTTACGTTCAGTGACGGTTACAGCCAGAGCTTTAATACAGCGCATCGGAGACTGGTCTTCTGAACAATGCACGCCGAGCATTGGCCTGCCGGCTACAGCTGGAGTTCGATCATATTTTAATACAGAACAGTGCACAGAGTTTGAAGATAGGCATCTACACAACTGTTGATAATAGAGGAGGGTCACAGAAATCTAATAACAGGCTGTGGAGAATCACATTCTGCCTTTGCTATCATGCCAGTCAATTGCATCCCACAAGAAACCTTCCTGTTAATTCACTGCTCCTATCTCGCCCCAGACAAACCAATTCGCAGTGAATAAGGAGGTTTCCACGGCGCTTAGAAGAAATTCTTTATAAATTCTATACATGCCCACCCGAAAATAACTTTAAGTCTCTATTGTAGCTCTCTGGTTTTCTTTCCCTGCCATAAGAAGCATTTGAAAATAAAACAGTGGATTCAGATCTCTGCCTCCCCAAGTGTGTATTCACAGCTTAACCCCTCCCGTACCAGGGTGATGCAGATGGTGGGGGCGTCCCTCGACAAGTCACACACAGTCTCTCTCTTCTCCTCTCTCCCAGCCCTGCTTCACGCCCACTCGCCCTCGCTCTACTGTAAACCAAACCAATTTCCAAAGGAAAGAGTTTATGCTGTGAAGCGATCACCCACAGACCAGATGCCACCCTCCGCCACCCTCTGCATGTGTTATCTTTTGGCTATCAATTTTTATTGCAATATTAACACCTCTTATTGTTTAGGGGAAAGTATTTTTAAATGGGAAATACTAATTCATTGCCCCCAGGGTTGTGAAGAATATCGTGTGGCAACTATATTTCCGAGGAACATAGCTATACCTAACGGGTAAACATACTTTCTAAATGGAGGAGAAACCTGTGGGAAACACAGTGGTGGTGTGACACGATTTCCCTGGCTCCCCAAAGTCTTGGAAGATAAGGAACTGCTTTTTATTTATGCTCAGGTCTGGAACACAGTGATTTGGTACAGGAGTTTATCCCAAAAAGACAGAGTAGAGAGGAACAGCTGCCGTCCAGAACTCTATCGGAACAGTGGAACACTACTATTCTAGATCATTTGGGAAAATAACAGCTTTGAACATGGTACGGTCCTAGAAAAATTACTCTCCCGTGGCAATTCCATTCCATCAATTAATATTAAACATGCCAAGGTTTTTGTATTGTGAAATTAAGGTATTACCTCTTTATTCATAAATCAGAAAACCTAATTTAGCCACATTAACCATTGTCCCAAATGATTAAATACTCTCAAGACAGAAAAATTAAATCAAACTAGGCTACCGCTCCAGAGAAGAGGCGGGAAAGACCTGCTCCTTTGCAGGGAGCTCCAGAGCTCCATGGCCCGCTGTGCACAAGGCCCAGGGGCAAGGGCGGCAGAGGTGGTGTGTGGGGCCCTGCCATCCCTCTGGTGGGCAGAACACCCGTGGGGGGGGCAGAACATCTGGAAGGCGGAACATCTGGGGGGGCAGATCTTTCCAGGAGTCTTCCTCCACCCAGAGCACCACCGAGAGGTCTGTCCCGCCACACACCTGCCACGGGGAGCAGGTGCAGATGCAGGCCTGTCACCTTGACCACTTTCACGCCTTTTCACCACCCAGGCAGGTCGCACTCACCCCTGGGAAACCCAGCAGGAGAAGCTGACACTTTCTCAGGCGTCAAGAGACTGGTGAGGGTCTTCCTATGGTGCAAGGGGTTAAGATGCAACCTATGAAGCTGTCCGCAACCTCTGCATCACGACGAGTTTGATCCCCGGCCAGGGAGCTACCCACATGGCACAGCAGACCTCTCCTGACTCACCCGCTGCTCCCCTCAGCAGTGGATTTCAGTCAATCCACCTGTTCTGCTCCTCACTCTGTCTCTGGAAAATCCTCTCACCCCCACACCTCTGGCCTGTACCCCAGCTCTTGTATGCATAAAGATTTAAAAAAGAGAGAGAGGTGAACCTGGCGGGAGCAGAGGCAGTGGGCGGAGCTGCTATGGTCAGCGCGGCCAGTGCCGGGTGAGCCGCACGCCATGTGCAGGGCGGTGCCAGACTGGGCACGTGACCACATCCCCTCCCTTAGGCAGCTGCAGCCCGGCCCTGGAAGGCACGACAGTCAGAGGCGCCTGTGCTCTCCTTTCCTGGGGCCCACCCTCCTCCAGCACAGAGCATGGGCTGGCCCGCATGGCCTCTCCAGACACGGCCCTCCCGGGACCAGGGACGCCAGGCAGCGAGGTCTGACTGCCCGCCGGCCTGCCTTGAGAGCCACCGTCTCTGAGGTGTCCAGTGTCACGGAAAGGCTCAGCCCACCTTCCTCTCCCGGCTGTGCATTCTCTCGGGACTTCCAGGGCACAGGGGCTTTGACAGTTTGCAGGCCATCAGGTGCCAGCACGGCGGAGAAGAGGCCTCTCCCAGACACGCAGAGAATCTCTCTGCTGATGGGCCACTCGAGGAGCTGCCTGTCCCGGTGACAGCGCCGCTGGAGGAGGCTGTGGCCCGAGCACACTGTCACAACCCACCGGCCTCAGTTTCCCCATCTGCAAAAGCAGCTGGTGGGTAAGAGGCATTTCCCTCCCTTCCAGTTCCAAGGCCATTCAGCTCTGTGGGAACACGGTGTGGGATTCTGTCGATCTGGTTGGAGAGGTGATATTTTTCCCCGTGTTGAGCCAGTAAAATAGAGCTTTGACCAAAAAAAGGTATGAAGGAATCGGTCTGCTATTTTGGGGATACACAGGAAAGCAGATGAATCAGAGGCCTCGGGGATATTCGGTCTTAAAATCCGAAGTGCCAACGACAATTGCAAGTCCTTCTCGTGGGATGGTCCCTAAAGTTCTACTCTTGGGGCAAATTGGGAACCAGAGTGCATCCCCTGCAGCAGAACTACCAACTTGCCTGCCTTTTTTTAAGTCACTTAACATTCCTAGGGGAGGGGGAGGTGTAACAGGGTGTAGATGCCTGTGGTTCCAGGGCTGTGGTTCCAGGCCCTGGCGGGCTCCTGGGCCTGCAGCACTGACGAGAGACAGCTCTGCGACAGCCACTTCCCCGGAGCCACCCACCTGTGCTGAACCCTCGTTGTGCCCCAGGCTTCGGGACACAGGGAAGCTCCAGGAGTTCTCCCCAGGCGCTGTGTTCTCCCCCAGGGCTGAGTGCAAGCACCCCCCCACCCCCGTGAGAGCCCCCACCCTGGCCCAGCTCTGGCAAGGCAGACACAGAGGCTCCAAGTTTCCCTTTTTGCTCTATCAGTGATTAGCAGAACTGCTTGTCCCCGCGGATCCATCGGAACCCAAACCTTTTCTATTTCTTCCTGATGCAGCCTCGGGAGGCTGTGTGCATCTAAAAGCTTCTACGTCATTCTAGGACGTTCAATTTCTGGAGTAGAGATGTCCGCAGCAGCCCCCCGGGCCTCATATTCCTCAGAGGTCTGTCATGACGCATCCTCTTCCCGTCCTGATTCTAATTAGGAGCCCCTCTCCTTCCTCCCTGGACCCCGGCTGGGCCCTGCGCCTCCCAGCCATAAGCTGCCTCCCGGTCACATGGAGCCTGATGTCTCCCCTGTGACATCACCATCCCCCTCACCCCCACCGCGGCTATCTAGCCTCGCTTGCCCCACTGTCTAACAGAAGCCCTGTGAGGCTGCAGAGCCTCTGGCCAGGACCCACCCCAAATGCAGCGTCCCCCATCCCCTGGCAGCTTCTGGCCCTAGCATCTTCCTTTCAGGCAAAGCCTCTCCCGACTCATGGGGCTCTGCTTCCTGATGGCAACACCTGCAAGGTGCGCATCGCAGGGGTCACAATGGCTCTGGCCGTCTTGCCGCCCCTCCTGCTACCTTCCCTCCAGGGCTGGGGAGGCGCACTCAGCGTGGACAACAAAATCATTGTGATTATTGGACACCAGAAAGAATTTCAAATCGACACAGAAATGGAGACAACTCATGGGGCAGGACCTACTACATAAAAAAAAGCCAGCAAAACAACAGCAGCCACCAAACCACCTGACCTCAAAGGAAACCATTTGCATAATCATCGCCTGTGTTTTCTCTCTTCATACCATGGAAGTTTCTTTGTTCACATTATCTCCAGTGGTCTGTTAACTGTTTGCAATGCATCAGTGACTTTCTGAACAACATTTGGTTAGGAATGAAAAGTGCCTCACCTATCAATAATACAGGCAGCTGGAAGATTAGAATAAAGAAATGAGTTTGTCTGAAATACTTTTGTGGTTTCTGCCTTAGTGCTCAACCTCAGGGAGGAGGTGAGAAGGAAAGCTTCCTCTCCAACATTTTTTTTCCCCAATTTCCTTTTTTTTTAAGATTTATTTATTCATGCATACAAGAACTGGGGTACAGGCAGATGTGCGGGAGGGTGAGAGGATTCACCAGAGACAGAGTAGGGAGCAGAACAGGCAGACGGACCAAAAACACTGCTGAGGGGAGCAGCGGGCGTGACAGGAGAGGTCTGCCGCGCCATGTGGGATTCTCGCCAGCCAGCATCGAACTCACACTGCAGAGGCTGCGGACAGCTTCACAGCGCGGCGCTCAACCACCTGCGCCACTGGGAGGTCCTGCTCTCCTCCATTTCTAAGTCAGCATTTTGGCCAGAAGCAAATGGCGACAAAGTATTTTAAAAGAGGACCAGTGTGTGGTACTTGACTGTCTCTGGAGGAGAGCTGTCTAGCAAACTCAGACGGCGACTCAAACTCTAAATGGCGATTTTACTTCAATATAAATATTCACTACAAAGCATGGCGGCTCCCTGGTGGCTCTGGGGTTAAAGTCTCAGCACTATGAAGCTATTACCAGCCACTGCGGCCTGAGTTCGATCCCCAGCCAGGGAGCTACCCACACGGCACAGCAGACCTCTCCTGACTCGCCTGCTGCTCCCCTCGGCAGTGTGTTTCAGCTGATCTGCCCGTTCTGCTCCCAACTCTGTCTCTGGCGAATCCTCTCACCCCTGCACCTCTGGCCTGTGCCTCAGTTCTTGTATGCATTAATAAATAAAATAAATCTTTAAAATAACGAAGCATAAAGGTGGGGGGGCAGTATTCCATTACCTCCCGCAGCCCCGCCAGGCCCAGGCCACCGCAGGCCACAGCACCGCAGGGAGGAGCACGAGCGTCTGCTGCAGGAAAGAGGACACAGGAGTCCTGACTGCTGGGCTCCTGTCAGCATCCTCAGCAGGGGAGGAGGCCACGCCTGGTGACGACAGATGGGCCTCTTTGCACACACAGGCCCAGGGCTTGGACGTGTCCTATAAAGTGCAAACACACGCAGCGCTCATAATGACAACCAAGGGCCCCGCTCAGGAGCCATCAAGAATTTCACATGCGTTATCCTTACGGCAAAAGACAGGCAGGACACTGTAGTTCCCATGTTATGGATCAGAACAAAGTCGCCGGCAATTAAGTGACCTTCAGTGAGGCCAACACTGGGCTCGCTCCAAAGCCCAGGTCCCAAACTCCTGGACGCTCTGGTTCTAGCCCAGAATGTTCTGCTGGACACTCTGGTTCTAGCCCCGAATGTTCTGCTGGACACTCTGGTTCTAGCCCAGAATGTTCTGCTGGACGCTGTGGTTCTAGCCCAGAATGTTCAGGACGCTGTGCTTCTGGTATTGGGGGGGGAGGGGCGGAGGGACTAGAAACAATGACTAAAAGGATATGTGAGACGAGAGTCAAAGAGAAACCCCAAATCCACGTCTGCTCAAGGTCAGATGAAGATGGCTCTGGGGGCGAAGGTGGAGGTTCTTACAAGGCAAGGACCCTCAAACCACCCTTTACATGGCGCGACCTTCAAAATTTTCTTCCCTACCGTGGATGGAAAGCACCTGAGGCACAGGGAGCAAATACTGGGGTGAAGCAGAGGCGACGCGACGTGCTAACTCCTCCTCTGGCCGGCGGGTTGTCCCCTCTGCCTGCCGGTGGCCGCGCGCCAGGACCCCTTGCGGCGGAGAGAAGCTGCAGGGAAGGGTAATGCAGCAAGAGTGTGGGACGACAGGGCCGCTGATCTTTCCTCAGGGTCACACGAAGCAGACGCAGCACGCAAACTGCCCGGGCCAGACGCTCAGACACCCCTCCCGGTGCACAAGGGAAGGGAAAAGCTGCCGTGTCATGCTGTAAGCTAGTAGCTGAACAGCACTAGCACGGTGAGTAGACACGGAGCTGCGTTACGCTGACACCTTCCTATGGCGCCGTCTTCCCATTTCCTGGAAATCTGAACCTTGCTGGAGGACAACCGTTCCTGGAAGAGCCGGCGGGCAGGTGGCGGACGGGCTGCCCGGACCTCATTTCCTTTTTCACTTGTATTTTTGTCTGACTCTAGTTTGTTCCTACTTTATTATAGTCCATGTATTTTATCAGCCTCTTCCATCTGCTGAGAGCATGTATGCCTAGAGGACACATTTTTGTAATGTAAAATCGAATTATGATGGCACATTATTAATATTAATATTTATTAACATACAAATACAACCATGGTTATCCTGGGTTTAATGTTTATCATGTCAATTGTTCTAGATAAACTTTCTCATGAAATTTGCATAGAAATCTTCTAGTTTTTAACCATTGTCTGGGTAGTAGAAGCTGAGCGGGCTGAGCAGACGCCCGGGGTCAGCCAGCACAGGTCTGCACCCCGTCTGCAAGGGATGTTCAGTTTCGTGGGTGTCAAGAGTGACCTCAACTCCTTGTTAGAAGAACAGAGAGAAGAACCCAGGGCCAGTGGGGAGTCTCCAAGGCTGAGTTCAGGGGTGAGCCACTGGAGGCTTCTGCTCTTAGGCACTTGGGGGCCTCACAGGACACAACTAAAGAAGGTGAAAACAGACAAGGCACGCCCAGAAGTGGGCAGCCACTGTCTCCCAGGGGCTCTGCTACACTGAACATTTTCAGGAATGCAGTTTAGCTCTTGTGGGGTAAGTATAAAGTATCAGGCTTCCCTCCTGCCATTAGATGAAATGCATGCCTGATGGCGGACACCTGGAGTAGGGGTGGGCACGCACAGGTGGGCGCACCTGAGCCAAGAGACTGGTCATACAAAGCCAGGACACCAGAGGAACGGAACCAGGAGAAAGTAGCAGAAGGAGAATAAGGTAGGAGAATGGAACCAGCAGAAGAAAGAGAATGATATGAGACAATGCCACAGAGCCCAGGAAGGGTGAAGATTTGCTCCCGGCACCCCTGCCAACCTCCCAGCCCCCGGTACCCCTGCCTTCCTTGTACCTGGTAAAATCCCAATAAAAGCCTGAAAAAGCCAGCGAGGGCTCCATGATTCTCCTCCTCCACCCGTCTGCTCGGATCATAGAGATCCTGCTCTGGCCCTTCCTGCCACTACAGCTCTCCGAAGACAATGAGGCTCGGAGCACCCAAGAGCAGGCCCTGGCCCTCCAGATGTCAGCTTCAACCTGTTTTCATGACTTTTCTTACTTTGGCCATTTCATGGGGACTCTGTCCCCAAACCTGGCCTCATGGGACCTCAAGGTCAGCTGCAAAGATCACAAGTTTTCATCAGAGCATGTATTTGTGGAGGATAAGATATTTAGAATAAGATTTGTTTTAAGCAATTAGCCTAATTAATCCTAATCGCCTCTTTTATGATCCAGTTGGAATCTGCGCTTTGCTAACCAAGCCTGTGGGGCTTGTTTTGTGAGACACGGGGAGGCTTCCCAGCTGTTCTTTGTCAATCCAAAGCCAGCGGAGAAAAATAAAATCATGAAAAAAACCTTAAAATCATTGAAAGTACAATGTATTTGTTTTTGCTCATTCCTGAGTCCAGAATAACTGATAGATACATAAACTGAATTTTTTCATTACATATTCATGGTATTGTGCGAATACACGTTAAAGTATGGCAACTGATATGGAACAGATCCTCAAAGACTTTCTGCTCTGATTCCTTTCTCTGCGACCTGTTTGTGGGTGGCCAGTCAGGTTTTTACTTTAAGAAGATTTTTATCTTTCGGGAAAAAAATTGGAAGCATTAATGAAAACTTGTTACATGTCTTATGCCTACCCAGGGATTAGAAGCATTTAACTTATTTCTGTTCAAATAAGAGAAATTTGGAGAGCAAAACACATCCTAATAAATCAACAACAACAAAATGACAGAGGAGGTGACAATGTAGGGTGAGGTAAAAAAGCATTAGGCTTTTCTGCCCTGCCGCCATCAGGATTGATGATGGATCCTTGCGGTCCTGAATGCAAGCCTGACGGCGTGCACCTGGAGTGGGGTGTGGGCATAGGTAGATGGGGTTCACCTGGCTGAGACTGGGCTTTTAAGGGCGGCGTCACAAAGACGCCAGAACAGCAGAACGAAAGGAACAGCAGAACAAAAGAGTGAATGAGAGAGCGGAACAGCAGAACCAAAGAGCGAAAGAGCGATCAGAACAAGAGAGAGAGCGAGGCCATGACAGAAGGCCGGAGAGCCCAGAGGGAAGACTCACCAGGAGCTGGGAGGCCTGCCAGCCTCCCGGCCCCCTGGCACCCCTGCCTGCTGTGTACCTGGTAAATCCCAATAAAAGCCTGCAAAGGCCACCGAGGGCTCCTGGACTGTCCTCCTTTGCCTGTCTGCTCGGGTCATAGAGATCCTGCCCTGTGCCCTTCCTGCTGCTACAGGCAATAACAATACTTGGCAAATCTGTAATCTGAAAACTCAAGCTGATCCCACACTCCCTCATGCCCAGGAAAGAACCTGGCCCTGAAGTCCCTGAGTGACCACGGCAGTTGTGCCCACGTAAACAGAGGGTAAACACTAAGATGAAAACGAGTCTCACCAAAAGTAAGAGAAGAATGGGAAATAAAATCAGTCCTCAAATGCAGTTTTTTACTGAAGGTACCATTAAATTAACTGGACTTGAAACTCATGTTCTGAGAGTTATCACTCATACGACCCAATAAAAAGGATGTTTAAACAAGTGGTAGAATCCCCGCCCCAAGAGATTTTAAAGACCCAAACTGCCCTCCATCTAACTGGGGCGTTTTGGACAATCTCTAAAACAAAGAGTTTTCTGTGCTCCAGTCAGTATCCAGAGCAAAATGTGCGCGTGAATAGAGTGGCCGCCTCCCGGCCTCACACTGCATGCACAGCCCTCGCGTCAAACACACACTCCACAGGTGGAAGGCGCCTTCGTCTTTATCCCGAAAATTCAGTTTCCACAGTAGCAATGATTGCTACCTGTTTGCACCAAAGAGAGAAAATGTGATCAAACTAAAAAAAAGCTGCCAGTTCTTGCTGAAAGCAGTCTCAAATGCCCCTGCAGTAGCAGAGTGAAATATGCTAATTTTGATAAAGAAGCCCTTTATTTCTAATCAATTCTCTTCTAGGTGTTTCCCATTTATGAGGAATATTTACACAAATGAATTGCCTCCTAGATGGAAACCTTTCTTAAGCAGCAGTCAACTATTAATTCAAGTGCAAATGTTTTATGATACTATATTCACAATGCTTTGCTAAATTAAAAAGGAAGCATTCACCTCTTACACAGGCCTGCATGACTTGGTTGTCCAAAAACTTGGGAGTTACATGCAGGCAAAAGCCACTCATGCACACGCCCACGTCCCTGCATCCCCACCAGAGAATTGCAATCAACTTCAATTTACACAAAAGTCTTAAGAACAATAAAGTCATCAGAAGCGATCATGAGAGATAATTGCATCGTGTCATGATGGCTGTTCCCCAAGTGCTGCCGGCTCCATTAGAGAGCGTGTTTCTCTTCCAGCGGGTCCTGCAGACTTGGAGGATATGAGCAATGAGACATTCTCATCAGAGTTAAAAGCAAAGGATATGGATGGGGTCCTCCACGTGGCAGTGACGGCGATAAATTACCAAGCGTATGTTCTGTTTTCTGAGATGGGCTCAATTTATCATTTTATTGAAAAGGTTCCATTATGCAAATGTCTTACAAAATCACATTCTGCTGTTCCTGGAAGGTCAGAAGGGGATATAAATTTTTACATGTAGAACCAAGAAGTTGTAGAGAAGCCAGCATTTCCAAGGGTTAACAGGAAGCCATTAGAGCATATTTAGGGGCTTGTCAGTGGTAAGTTTTCAGGGTGCCTTCCTTGTGCATGGAAGGAAACATGGAGAATGTTCTTCCAAATGTTCCAAAACATTTCCAAAGGTTCCAAAAACGTTTCCAGTGAAATGTTTTTTTTAAAAAGCTATACGTATAAGGGTGATTACTTGAAACAAAGCTCTCTGTTGATATTTTGTTTAACCACAGTATCAGTAGATCAGGAACACAGGTCTAAGTAGGGTCTGTTACATAAAATGTCGGCTGTGTAATTTACCCACCGTTTTCATCTACCATTTTCAAATACTGTTTCAAAAATGTTTACTAATGATCTCCACTGTGTGCAAAATTAATAAGCATATTTTTGTGTAACCTCATTGTGTCTAAAAGGAGGGCGCTTAAATTTTTGACTAGTCCCAAACCCCATAACTGAATTCTAGAAAAGGATGATGAGCTAATTATTCAATGCAAATTAGGTATTATTCCCTAGAGATATGTTTTGTTGCCATCTTTCTAAGAATTATTGATTCCCTCCATCACCAAGGACTGTGAACATAATTGATGAATATATTGTATCATCAATCCATCAATAATTTGTAGTTATGGGCAACAACTGTCAAACAGCTGAGTAAAAGCACATTACCTCCAGACAGCTCCCTTTGGACCAATTATTGTAAATCAAAGCAACACTGAGGAAAAACAGTTGCTCTTTAGAAATACTTGCCGGGTATATATTTGGCATCCGATTTTCAATGCAGCCTGAAAGGCAGCTGCGTGCAGAGCTGATGGCATTGCTGGACTTGGCGTTCGGCTTAGTCTGGTTCGGTTGCTAAGTGGCCAGAGAGGTTTCTATTCTGTGATGCGGGTTCTTTCAAACCGGGAGGCCATTTTGAATGGCCATTTTGAATGGCCACTGATGCCATTTTGATGTTCTTCCCAAGGCGGTGATGACTGAGATGCCCGCAAGGGCCAGGGCAGGGCATGTGTGTTACTGCAGGTGCTGTAACGAATGGCTACCCAGCACGTCTTCCCTGACCTGGCACTAATTTGACAGGAAAAAATTTTAGATGTATGTCGAGAATAGTCTGCAAGCCCAGTTCAGAAATTTTGTTTTTGAACGAAGACTGTATAATTTCTTGACAAATTCAAATCATAAACTTCCTCACTGACAAATTCCAAAGATAATAAAAGTGGTTTTTCTGGGGCTATTATGGATTCCCTGTCCACCAGTGTATCTATTCATATCAAATATAAAGCTATGAGAGGCAGACATCTCTTTACCTGAGAAACTCCTACTCAGATATTTTATGAAAATGGAGAGATTTGTTGGAGGACTTTGAATGAGGGGGCTGTTCGTGCATCAGTGTTCAGGTTAGTGACGATTTCACATGCAAAATCCAAGCAGCTTCCCAGGAACATCTGGATCCAATTCAAAGGGATTGGGATTTTGAATCAAAAGACTTTGATTCAAATCTTAGTCTCAACACCTTGTAGCCATGGGATTTTGGACAAGAAATTATAATAGTGTTTTATTCCAGTTTCTGTGTAACAAAAAGGAATCATTGTTTATTATGTTCCTAATAAAATCAAGTGAGGTCATGTAAGTGCAAGACTTCAAAAAGTTTCAAAAGCTGTTTTGCTCCTCTACTCAGTACAATAAAGTATATCTCTCAGATGGGCTTAGCGTGATGATTGGCTTGAGAAAAATATTACTCCGCTCACACCCTCAGTAGTTCTTCTTCTTTTTCCTTCTCTCAATATTGAGGAAACTGTCTGAAACTTGGAATCAGGCCATCAGATTACCATTTTCCTATCAGTGCAATGCAGATCTAGTACTTGAACCATTTGACACATTTTTAGGGACAAGAGTTAGCTTTTTGTCTAGGAGAGCTGCAAAATGTTTCTGTCCAGTAGAGATCAAATGTTATAGTTTATCCTGTAAAGAAGTTAACAAATTTTACCCTGTAAAGTTACCCTGTAAAGAAGTTAACAAATTTCGTTATCTAGTTTAGCAATCTTATCCAATACCTCTTTATTAAATTACATCTATTCCTTCATCCATCTATATCCAATCATCCACCTGTCTGTCCATCCATCATGTAGCCATCCATCCATTCGTCTACTCATCCATTCCATCCCTCCATCATCCATCCATCCCTCCATCATCCATCCCTTCATCTCTCCAATAACCTCGGTAAAGATCCAAGAATGAATTTATACAGGTCCCTGTTTTATGATTAAATAATAAGTTGAATTTTGGACTCCAGTTTCTTTGATATTTGCAAGATGGTCACAAATGTACCATTTTGAAATCAGACTTCAAAGCTTTGGAGTTGCCCAGTAAAGCACACTTCTGAAGCGCACACCCATGGGCATCAGGCCCAGGCACTCCTTTTCTTGGTTCCTGAGTGAATCCTGGCCACAGAGATCCACCCTAGTTTGGCTTTTCTGCTTTTCTCCTTCCCTTTGTGGAGGCTGTGTCTGGCTTCTGTCTGTGGCCTGTGTGTCCCTCTGGCCTTCAATGCTTGGGAAAAGCAGGCTTTGTGTCCTGATTATCTGGTGAACTGTGAAGATGGGCTCAACTCTGTTCTCTGGTGAGTAAGAGAAGACAGACATGCAGGTCATATCTGCTCATCTGTCTGTCTATGAACCCAAGTTAATTAAAAACGTTGTGCCTCCTGGGAGGAAACACGCTCTTTTACTGCACTTACTGCTGCAGCCCTGTACTAAGTTTTTGTGCTCCCACTTTTCACCTGTGTCTGAGGGCTGACTCTCAACTTTCTGTGCCCGTGTCTCTGTATTTCAGAAAGGTTTTTGCCTCTGGCCCTTTGTGAAATGTTTTCTTACCACTAGGGAATTATTAATAAGTAAATTATTAGTCTCTTAAGGGAGATCTGCTATGATTGTTTTTTGTAGAAATAAACAAGCAATTATTCGTAAGAATGCATGGAAGGGAAAATCATTCTTAAAGAAACTACAGCTAAGAATATTTGAAAAATTCAAGTGCACTCAATTAAGGTGAACTTTTGGACACATGGATTGTTTTAGTAATTAGGAATTAAGAAAAAAAATATACATGTGTGTTTTCTGATACACACAGCTGTTAAATATGTGACAAGATTTTTATTTTACATTTTGTAATATGCTGGGGTTTGATTTCCCATGAAGATAGTAGTTAATCTGAACTACCTTCACTTCTCACACTGGCTTATTGATTAAGCAATATGCCACAGCAGTTACATTCTATTTAAGTTTATGAAAAATATACATTTGTGTATTTGTATTTGAGTAGGTTGAATCATAATTCTCACAAATTTTTAAAGTAGTTGCATTTTGCAATATGTCAGCCAAAATATAATTTCTTAGATCCTTTTTGATTAATATTAAATTGGGCCATTTAATGACTGGTCTTTAGATAACTGAAGAATTTCTATTAAGTTTGAATATAAAGGCACTGCTAAATAAGCATAATTTAAGTTTATATATTTTTAGCTCTTTAGTTCTAGCAATACGCTATATTATGGCTTTATCTTTGGTTGATGCAGTGAAACATTTTATCTTTACTCACTTAGGACATAACATTGCATCTGCAGAATATTACATTATCTGTATTTAGGAGCTCTGCCAGTCTGCTGAAATTCTTGTGTACAACAAGAATTTGCTCTTATTTACCTACATCTTCGTTTCCTCCGTAGAACAGAAATTTTTAGTTTGGTTAAAAGTTGCAATTAGTTTGAACAGTTGAGATTATACTGAAAGAAATAGCATAAAAAAAAATACAGCAATTTACCCAGAGATGGTTTGTTTCTCTTTTTCAAGGAAGAAGAGAACCGTTTTTTTTTTTTCCCTAAAACACAATATGTTCAGTATATGCAATAATACGTAGACACAACTCGAGAGAATATAGCAAGTTGTAGAAAGTTTGTGTTGTCTCAGCACATAACACTGAAAATACGTAAGTCTGAAAAGAAGCTGTGAAATGTGTTAAAATCAGTGCAATGTGTATTAGTTTGGATGAGCTTATTTGTAAGATAATTTAAGAGACAGAGGAGAGTTCACAGAATGTATGTTGTGTCACATATTACTGCAAAATTAGAGTTAGACTTTTTCTCTGTTGATAATCTTAAAACCTGGACTCGGAGATTTCCGCCACCTCCTCCCACCCACTCACCCCCCCAAACCCCAGCCAGAACAATCTCTGCTCTGCCATGACTGCACTGTGCTCTTTGGTAGATGACTTAAAAGGCATCGTTTCCTCACTTACAAATGAACAGGGGTTACTTTTAATCACCTCACAGCACCCACATTTATTTGAAGATATTTTGTTTTCGCTGTGATAACCCAGAGTTGTGTCTCAGGCGCCTAGGACTTAACTGCAACCAAATGGCCAGGCCTCATGTGAGAATCACTTTGGTATTATCTTCTAAAAATCAACTCTGATATTTAATTTAATTAAAAAAATTTTTTTAAAGATTTATTTATTTATACAAGAACCAGGGTATAGGCCAGATGTGCAGGAGGGTGAGAGGATTCACCCGAGACAGAGTGGAGAACAGAACAGGCAGACTGACAAAATACACTGCTGAGGGGAGCAGCAGGAGAGACAGGAGAGGTCTGCCGCACCATGTGGGTTGCTCCATGGCCAGCAGGGATCGAACCAGCACTGCAGAGGCTGCGGACAGCTTCACAGCACTGCACTCAACTGCCTGCGCCACCAGAGAGGCCCCTCTGATATTTAATTTTAATAATAATATGGAAAATAATTTCAAGAGTTAGTTTTACACTTAAAAATGTCTCAGATTTCCCAGAGGGGCCCCGGAGAGAGCAGCTCAGAGGTACTGGTGTGCTGGGCACGCAGGGTGCTTCTGGGCTACCTCCACGTTGCTGGAAAAGCTACAGAACAGCCTGTTGGAGCGGAAGAGCCTCTCAGCCTTGCCCAGGTGCAGCCTGGACAGGTGAAGTGTTATTTATATCTCTCTATCATGAACGAACCCTTTAAAGGAGTCTGTGGAAGTCCTCGCTGCCCCATGGCATTGATCAAGCCCGAATGGGACAGCCATGTTCTGACTCACAAAGCGGGTCTTCACCCTCCCCAGGAGGGTGGGACGAATCATGCAACAACAGACACAGCCTTTCCCATCAGCCCTAAGTGAGGCCCGGGAAAGCCCTCTGTAAGCTGCTGTGCCTTCAAGGCAGAAGGCAGGCCCCAAAGAGAGTGCTGTGCAGGGGCCCTGACCTACGGACACTTGCAGAACAGACTCTCAGGTGCACTTCTGAGCTGAGTCTGCTAAACAGCTTCCAGACTGCGTGCCTGCGATGAAGCGGGGTTCCAGCTACTGTTTCAGTCTGGAAGCTGATGTCCTCGTGAACGCTGACCTTGAGCTCAAAAGGCCCCCAGAACAAGGGCTAATTATAGGAGAACAGTTAAACGGGTTAAGGAAATTCAATGATGGCCATTTGTTCTGAAAATTACTGGCCTTGCTTTTAACGGATATGTGAAGGTCTTATTCTTTGTTCCTCACGTATGTCACTTTCAATGTAGTGGACGATGTCTTTGATTACTTCATTGAAACTTTTAGTAATAATATCTGATTTTTACTGGCCCTCAGAATTCAGAAACAAATACTTTTCCTGGGTCTCCTTAATTTTCATGGAGACACAGTTATCTGCCCAGGTTCAAATAAGAATTTGTTTTCATTTGCCAGGATATAATTAAACACATTGAGCAACCAAGGACACACGGGGAGAGCCACATCGAGAATCCTTCTCACTCCATCAACTACGACAAAGCTCTATGGGGCAGGGTAATCGACTTGACACGTGTAGTCAATGTCTGCAAAGTTCTCACAAGAACAGGCCTGGTACGCAGCCAAGAGAGGCCCATTACTGCAAGTCACAATTTCTGTCCGGATCACCCCTGAGAATGGTCTACTACCTACAAGCCACCAGCCCTGTTACTTGTCATCCGGCAACCTTACACTAACACTGCTCACCTCCCCTCTCCTTCTACACCTCCCTTTCTCTCTGCCAGAAAAGGCCTCTTCTTTAATTGGTCCTTGGAAAACTTTACACAGCAGTACAGAGAACCGTCACCCAGCTTGAACTCCACATATAATTGATTGATTATGCTTTTAGTATAATCACTTTTAGTACCCCTAAATCGATTGTATGACATCAGCGCCACCCCTTCATGGAACATCTCTCCACGCACTTCCCCCTGTAATAACTGTTACCAGAACTCGTATTTGCAAAATGGTGAAGATACTGATTTTGAAATTTCTTCTTTGATTATTGTGGGGAATTACTCTGTACAGAAATATTTTCCTCAGGTACCATGGATATTTAATTACCTTGAAATAGAATTTATACAGGAAAAGTTAAATAATGTTTATTGCTTCTTTCATAATTACCAATTTTCTGAGTATGTCCAGTAGCTACTGCTCTAGTTACTGCCCTCAGTTTGCAATACGTTCTATTTTTTTTATAAAATAGTTTTAGTAAATTGCATTTAATACTCTTTTTGTTAAGTCTTGGATTATCTTACCTTTGGACAATGAATCTCTGCTGCCTGTGTCTTGCAAGCACACCCACCCCAAGCCACCCACAAGAGGCACCACGAGAGGCCCAGCTGGGTCCTGTGGGTGCCCTGCCCTGGCGTGAACCTTGGAATTCTCCAAAGAAAACCAGGGATCCCTTGGGTGAAAAATAGTGCTGAGACCAAAATCTGGGTATCCATGAATTTACTGGTAATTTATAGTTCTGATGGGGGGTGATCAAAACACCTTAAAAAAGGAGTTGGGGGGGGAAGGGGTTGGTGACAGGATGAGACAGGAAAAGCCAAGCAGAGGGTCCTACAGTTGGCTGTTCACCAGAATCAGCTGAGAAACCACCAAAATGCTGATCCTCAGACCCCAACCAAGATCCACAGAACCCTAAGCTCAGAAGCATGCCTCAGATTATTTCAAAGCCCCTAAGAAATAGTCACTCCGGCGGCCACTGGGCAGGAGGGCTAAGTTACAGCCTCTCCAGGACCTGGCAGCCAGCATATTAGGTACTTTTAGGAGATGGTGTTATTATTATTATTACCTTTAAAAGTTATACAGTCATTTTAGAAAGTTACAAGATTAAAATTAAAAAATAACTCATAATCCTATCACAAGAAACAACTATCAACTGTTGCATCTGATTACTAATCTTTTTTCCTCTATGCATGTTCACATATACAGACATATATTTAGTTAACTGTTTTTTGCAGGCTAGCATCATAGTTCAGTCAGTATTCCAGAATCTACCTTTAATTTTCATTCTGTGACTTTTCAAAATGCCTTAAAATATAATCCTCTGACAACATCTTCAATGGTTATATAATATCCTAAGTATTTAGTTGCCAAATGTTTACCATTGAGACGCTACTGTTGAATCTCAATTGTTTTCAATGTTCAGCAATGTAAATACTGCTGTGTTGAACATCTTTATGGACCTTCCTTTGTGTACATGCTTCGATGATTTCATGATAAACTCTCAAAAGTCAAATTACTGAGTAAAAAGGCAGAAGTATCAAGTCATCTTGCAGGGACTACCGAGTTCTAAGATAATCTATTAGTTGGAAGGAGGAAGAATACCGGACCCAAGGAAAGGCCCACAGATGAAGAAGCAAGGGTGCTGGAAGCGGGGAGGAGCATCATCAACTGACTTTTTTTAGGCCTGTTGTTCACTGAATTTTAGTGTATGCAAAGAATAAGCACTGTGCAGGAGGCTGCAACTCAAAGATGGCGCCCTAGGGACACCACTGTGGGCGATGTGGAATCCGCTCCAGGCAGGCAGGCAGAAGACTTGTGTTTACTGGTGAAGTGGAGGGTGTGGGAGTAGGTCCAACTATTTGTATCCAGCCTTTTAAAGTCAGAGTGGCTTGTAATGTTGATGACAGTGATTCAGACGTCTGTTATCTCTGGTAGAAAATTGGAAACTGCTGCATGTAGCTACACTCTTCCCACAGTGAGAACCCTGCATCCAGGTGGTTTGCATGCCCCTCTCACAGGCCAGCCGAGGACCAACACACACATTTATCTTCATGTAGCCCAGATTCGCTCAGCCTCTGCTCTGCGCAGGCCTGTGGGAGTGCTGCAGACAGCCCAGAGGAGAGAACCCTTTCCTCATGGAGCACACTTCTGGGGGCCTGGGGAAGCCGTGTGAGCCCCCGGGGCCCATGTCCCGGGATACACAGCACCTTTCAACTAAGTACCCTAAGAGAGCACACTCCTATCGACACAAACAAGGGAAAATACTTGACGCAGAGTCCAAAAGAACAGGACTCCTCGGGGTATCGTTATTTAAAGAAAGGCTGGAAAAATAATCTGCCTGAAAAGGCCAGGTTGCTTTGTTAAAAAGACATGATGAGCCTCTAGTCTGTTTCTGTGCAGTAAGTAGCAAGTGGTACTAATATGCATTCATGGGGTAGCCCTAAATTATTATCTCCTCTCACTGAAGATGGGCTATATTTTATTGATATAAATGCTTCTTATTGACAGAAGGTGAATGAATTATGCAAAAGAACTAAAGCTACAGTTCTCCTTTGCCAGAGTAGGCTGACACATTGGAGTGTTAATTCAAACATAAAACACTCAGTCGTGGATCTAACCCTGCTCCTTTTCATGACGGGAAACCTTTGTGGTCAGTCGGAAGGGTGCTCCCTCACTACCTCAGGAGCTTCTCCTTCCTGTGCTCTTGGTCTGTGTCTCCACAAGATTGTATTTATTTGTCAAACCTGCAAGACACCACCCAAACTTCACTGATGCGTCATTGTAAAAGAGCTGATGAGGTCAGAGACTATTAGCACACGAGTTCTTCAAAGGGTGGTGGTGTCAGAGGCATCAGTGAGAAGGGCTGATTCTGATGGGCGCTTTACCACCGACATGCTCCGATTTGGCATCAATGTCCACGGCGGGGGTTATAAATAACTACTCGGGCAGATGCGGGCTCACTGAGCTGGGTCTTTTTGTTCTTGGCAACAACAGGGAAATTGCAGCAAACAGCAGCAATCTGTGGAGACGGGCCAATCATCCTTGCCTAGGCCGTCACTCTAGATTACAATGTGTGCCTTGGTTTGTCAGTGGGTGAGTAAAAGTGTCTTGTTTATGAAAGGCAGGACATCGGGGAGAGGCATGGGGTCTTTTCCTCACTGTTAATGCGAGGATAGTGGCTTTCAGAGCTGCACACAGGCCCATAAATCAGGTTCATGTAAACAGTCAAAAAGGGACCTTGGCCACGCCTGGCTCCTCGTGGGCCCAACCATTCAGTGACCGTGACGTGCAAACGTGCCCACGATCGAATCCGAATCCATGTGCACCATCTTCTCGCTCATCTGAACATGAGCCCCGTCTGCATGATCACGCTCAGCCCTAATTATTCCTCAGCTGCTCTCATCCGTCCCCACTAGCAGGACCTGGTTGGTGACACCCCCACGATCCACGTCTGTGACCTGCCCCCTGCCAACCTGCTCTTTTGAAATACAGGACGGGGACCGGGGGCCCTTTGAGCAAGACCCAGCAGGAAAATTTAAAAGAACTTATTTTTTGTTTTTTGACTTACTGAAACCTCCTTTCTTTCCAGGTGGTCCACAATGACCAAACACAGATCATGGAAATCCAGAGATGAACGCTATTTTCGGAAGCAGTCCTCTAAAGGAGCAGTGCCTGACCTGGCAGGCTGGGAGGCGTTGAGAATGCACAATATAAAAATTCTCGGAATGTCACCCAAGGAGGTTTTGTTCCTGACGTCACCCCGCATTACCCTGGAGTCCCCTCTGCCCCAATGTGGCCCTAAATATGTAATAGTGTCCAACATCAAGTGATCAATCAATAAACATAAAAAAAAAGATTTTTAAAAAGATAATAACCACAACTGCAAAACCAGAGCCAGCAGCAGGCGTCTTGAAAGGCGGATGTCTCCGGAGATGCAGTGAGGCCAGCCCCTGTTTTTTCTGGATCGAAGCAGGGAGGCCCAGATCTGTCAGCTTGGCTGGATCTGGAAGCCCAGGCTACACCCTGGGCCCTTGGAACGCGTGAGCTGAACAAGAAAGGCTCCCAGCTATTCAGGGTTTAGTGTCCGATGCAGGTACCTTTCCAGCCCTGGTCGTGAAGCAGCCTGCGTCAGCTCGACGAGGTCGGTGATTCGTTACTGTGATGGTATAAAGGGGCAACCAGAGGTCGAGCTCATTAAGAACATCAGTGCTTCTCAGACTTTAATGTGCAAGAGTCATACTTAACAAGATTCACATTTAACCTTGTTAAGATGCACTTTTGGAGTCAGCAGGTCTGGGATGGGAGTGAAGAGGCTACATCTCAGACAAACTCCCAGTTGGTGCCACTGCTGATGTTCAGACCATGCTGCAAGGCGCCAAGGTCGTGGACAAGGTCGCGGAGCTGGTGAGCCAAGGTCGTGGACAAGGTCACGGAGCTGGCGAGAAGAGAGGTGGGATGTGGCTCTGGCAGCCTAACTCCAGGGCCCCCTCACCCGCACTAGGCTGGTACCCGCATCAAGGGCACCCCACCCCCTGGGGTCCTGGGCCTCAGCACAGGGATGAGAAACAAAGGCCTGTCACCTCTCCCTGAGGCATTTCCAACAACAGCACTGCGCGTCTGCTGACATGACACCGAGGATATAAAAACATTCAGACTCATGGAATTTTCCTTGAATCCATTAGAAAGATGAATGGCCACTTGATGCCCTTCCTACACGAAGCCAGCTACAATTCCCTTCATGGACTGGATATTCTGGTTTAATTCTATACATGAGCATTAACTTTCAAAGACTCAGAGCCCCACTCATACCTCTGCCAACAAAGGGAGTCAATTTAATTGAATCTTGGGGGATTGAGGAAGGATATTCAAGATCTTACAGAGCATCAGGGGTATCGCTTGGAAAATTAAACCTAGTTTAATAGATGTGGAAGGTGTAGGCATTTGGGCCTGAATCTGTAGAATTACCTAGAAAGTGATTTAGAAGAGAAGGTCCTGATATGTGGTTTACTTGTCTTGAGGGTTTCAATTTCTATTATAAAATGGACATTTGCTAATTCGTATTTTCATTACATAGATGGAAGGAAGATTCCGACATTATCTGTAAGGTATGTGGAAGCGACCAGTCATACAAATAACACCTCGACATAAGTCCCCAAAAATCCCCACCAGCATTTATTTATTCCAAACACATTCAGAACATTTTAAGAGTTTGTTGTAGGAGTATTTATACCACTTAATTTATAGTTATTTTCTTTACCTTCCTTCTAAGCAAATCAAGAAAACAGAACGAGCAGCTGGCCTGCATCCTGGGCACACTCTCTGCCTGGATGCTTGGGGGGCCCAGGTGGACCTCACCGGCTGCAAACTCCCCACCGGGGCTCCCTCTGTCAAGCCGAGGCTCACCACCTGGCACCTGTCCAGTGTCCCCGGAACCTCTTTCCCCAGGGCAGGATTCATCAGGGCCTCCCAGAGAGGGCTGCCCACTTCGGGGTAAGAGGCCCATGCTCAGGAGGGCACAGGTCCTGGTCAGCTCTAGTTGGTCTGGCCATCCCTGCCCCCTTTCCATCACAAAACCACTCTGCAGAGGCGACCTCAGGTCCCAGCCGGCACCACACTGGACTTTAACAAGCAGCAGTGTGTCCCCCCACAACCCACAGTTCATTTTTATTTGCTTTATTGTCATAAATATTTTTCTTCCTCCCTCACATAAATGCTTCACCTCAGAGCAGGCTGAGTCTAGGGCACAGGCACAATGTTCACAGCTGATGCTATTTCCCTTAAGACCTCACATTTTTCTTTCTTCTGTTCAGCAATGTACCCTGGAGAGCCTTCTGTGTCTGTGCCAGATCTTTCTCCCTATTATACCTAAATCTACCTATATGGCTGCTTCCTTCCTTTTTATTTCCCTTCCCCCTCCTTGCACACTGTGTCCCTCCCCCCTCCGGCCCCCCTTAACCTCAGAGCTCTCACTTGGTCTGTAATGTCTGCCGGTGTTCATAAGTATTTTGCTTTGTCAGCTCATCTGCTGTGTAAATGTCTAGTATTCGTGTTTGTCATTCTGACTCACTTTACTACACACCATTCCCTACATGCCTTCCATTTCCCTGAAAATGGCAGTATTTTGTCTTTCCTTGTGGCTGATCAGTATTCTGCTGTGTGGACAGACCCCGTCCTCTTGGTCCAGTCCTGTCTGTGGTGCTCAGGTAGCCATGGCCTGGCCACTGTGAACAAAGCCACAATAAACGCTGTGGGGCGTGTGGTTTCACGTCCCTTGGAGAGATGCCTGAGTGGGGGTGCTGGGGCAGAGGGTCTCTGCAGTTTTAGTCCCTTAAAGTAAATCTGCTCACCTCCCTCAAAACATGACACCAGTTCACATTCCCGCCAACAGAGCCGCTCCCTTTGTGCTTATGTTTTGAAACAACCAAACCAACCAAACATGACAAAACTAAAAAAAAAAAGCAACAAGACAAAACACTTCCAGCAGCATCATGTGGCCAAGATGGGCCAGAACAAAGGGGCAGAGGGCAGAGGGCAGCCCCTGAGCTCAGTGCCCCCAGCCAACACCCAGCCTCTGTCAGGGGACGGTGGCCTTGGCTGCACCAAGCTCCCCTCCCCCTCACACAGAGAAGGCCACGCTCACTCCTTCTAGTGCCCCCCACCTCCTCCTCCTCCAAGCACTTAAGAAGGTATAGTGGGGTGCACTGAAACCCCACAGGAGAAAGGAAGCAGACATGACTGAAAGTTAACCATAAGCACTCTCAGTCACCAAAAGTTCTGGAATTTGGAGCTCCCCACCAGAATCCGCCATGACGCCTATCCATTGTCATTAACCTTCCGAACTCATCATGGCATCCAGCCGTGGCTTTTGCACGGCTGAAGATGGCAACAACCTCATCCACATGAGTGTCACCACCTCCTGCAACCCCCAGCCCCCCGCCCTGTAAGCAATGCCGGTCAGTGCACCCTCCAGGCACAGGCAGCTGCCAGCAGCCCACCCGCAGGTGAGTGAGAAACAGGGGGCCGGAGGCCATATTCATGGAGACCCCCGAGAGAAGTGGGGGCATGGGTGGGCGGAGAAGAGCTGCACTCAGTGAAATAATCAGAACAAAGACAAACCGTTGTGATTCCACTCACAGGGGCATGTGGTGCAAACAACAGAGATGACCCAAACAGGACAAGAATATCCTGTGGCCACAAGAAAAATCAGTGGCCACCAGGCAGGCGGGGGTGGGTACATCAGGACAGAGGATGACAGATTTGGACCTTTGGCCGTGAACTTACATACACATGTTTATTCTCAACGAAGAGCTTCCGAAATATACACTGTTATAATGCAGCGTTTTTTTACGTCAATAAAATAAAAAAAAAATAAGTCCAAGTGAAGAGTGTGCTGTTTCTTTCACTTGTCCCTGAAAATTTTCCTTCTCTTTCCTGCAGTCTCCTTTATCATTTTTTAAAATGTTATTAAATTATTTTTAATTTTGGCAGGTGGCATTTCTTGTTATCTCGGGCCTCCATCTCGCCGCTTCTGTCTAGGATTCTCTGACCTTGGGAAAGGTCTGCCTTTCCCTTCAGTTATCTGTGTGGGAGAGAAACGAACTTTTACCTTGTAAGTCATTGCCATTTGCTGTTCTCCATGGCTCACCGCCAACAAGAATTCTATATACTGTTACATTTACTTAGATTTGTGGAATGAAAGACTAAGGAAAACATACTCATACTGTTAGAATAATAAAGGAATCTTCATCCTTGCCAAAGAGAAGCATTTTGGGAGTGGGTGGGTGCGCAGGGAGCGGGGGGAATCTTCTTACGCAAAAGCCGCTGTGGGCAGTGGAGGAAGTTGCCTTGGGTCCTGCAAAGGACCAATATCGCCTCTAGAGAGGGTCTCTACAGTTTTAGTCCCTTAAGGTAAATCTGCTCACCTCCCTCAAAACGTGACACCAGTTCACATTCCCGCCAACAGAGCCGCTCCCTTTGTGCTTAGGTTTTGAAACAACCAAACCAACCAACCATGACACAATTAAAAAAAAAAGGCAACAAGACAAAACACTTCCAGCAGCATCACGTGGCCAAGATGGGCCAGAACATCTACTTCTTGAAATTTCTCTACATTATCGGAAACATCCACCAAGGCACGTCTCAGGAACACAAGTGAAGAAAAGACAGGCAAAAGGGGAGGGGGGCGCGTGGGACCTTGGCCATATATCCCGGCCCTAGACCAAGGTGTCTCTACCACCCCGAGCTCCCCAAAAAACAAGCACCATCGTCATGATCCCAGTGCCTTTTCCATCCCTAGTGTCCACTGTCAGTAGGAAAACCTTGTTTTGTGCTCACGAAGTGCTCAGCTCGAATCTGACGTCTAAGCACATTCTCCTTCTAGTCAGAGCTTCGCCTGCATCTCCACGAGAGGCCGTCCCCGCCGACCTGACTTCAGAGGACACTTTGGAGCCAAGCACCCCCATCAGGAGGACCATTACCTGGCTGTGCAGCTGGCAGGGCAGCCCCGGCGTCCTCCTTCAGGATCACGGCCAGCCCCACCGAGTCGGCCGGGAGCACGGAGCTGCTGAGGTCCACACGCGTCAGGCTCTGGGGCTCGCGGGCTGAGCCCCCCGCGGCCTTTGCAGGGCCGTCCCCTCCGGGGGTGCCCCCTCGTTCACTTTGGTTCTGGGGCCGCAGCACCATGTGGACGATGCTCTGCTGGTCCAGGTCGCAGTTCTGGGTGGGAGGAGAAAGACAAGGTTCAGACTCAAGTGCGGCGGGGCTGGGCTCAGCTTGGGAGTGCAGGGCCCCCTGCAGCTGCAGGTCTGTGCAGGCCCGGACACTGGGGTGCGCGCCCTCCAGCCAGGGACCCACAGCAGCCCCGGAGGAGGCCAAGGCACAGTGGGGGCCGCAGCTCCAGCAGGGAGGGGAGTGCTGGCCGCAGCTGGCTCGGGGGAGTTTCCTCACAACCGGTTCCCTCCGGAGCGATGGTTCCGACCATGTCACCCTTCAGGGCTGGCATTTGTTTCTGTCTCTGAGAGCCCGGACACGTGGCCACCAGCTACGGGGCGCTCTGCGCTGGAGTCTCAGTGTCGCTGCCGGTGGGTCCCGCGAGCTTTGCTGCCCCCAGCAGCTGCTTCCCACTGGCCAGCAATTCCGGGGCCCCAGCAAGGGGCTGACCCTCTGCACAGCCACGAGCACGGGCAGGAGCGTTTACACTTCGGTAGGGCGGAGTTGATTATTTGCTGGGACAAAACCTAGACTCCCTGAAATGGAACCCCAGTTTTTGTGTAGCTGCTGGAAAGAGCCCTGCTTGGACCTTGCTCTCTCCATAAGCCCCTGCACCTCAGTTCTCATCTCAGGAAGCTCAAACCACACCATGCAATACCGGTAACAACAGCAGGCTCTGCCCCTCCCCCCGACCCCACACTGTCACCGCCCCTCCCAGGAGGCACACAGCTGCATGGTGTCGGCCCCTGGCCTCTGGAAGCCCAGGTGAGGCCTCCTGTCCCCAGTCCCCTTCTGACCTCTTCCCCACCCCGTGCGCTGACCTCTGATGCACCGATACCCTCGCCCTCCAGCTTCCAGTCTCACAGTTCTGTCTGTCCTACTGTGTGCTCGATCTAAACCTGCTGTGTGCTCAGCAGTGGTCATGGTTTGTCATTCTCTGTCCCCTCATGCAATCCTTCCTGATCCCCTGCTTGTGTCAAAGTACCACTGGCCCCCACGTTATCCCACAACCAAGCCTTCCCTCCCACCCCACTGTGATTATCCTGTTTCCTAAGTGCATCAACAGTGTCCACCCCTGAACCCCCGCCCCCGGCCCAGGTACATCCTGTAAGGAGCCATGAGTAACTAGATCAACTCAGAAATACCCATCTCTAATTGGTAAATCACTCCCTTTCCTGCAGCCTCTCCAAGCGGCTCCAAGAATTTCTGGCAGGTGCTACAGAATCTTTCAGTCTCTCACAGCTACCTGCTGAATAGAACACACCTGACTATCTCCTTCAAGAGTGTGCACCATGGCGGCAGCCAATCAAAGAGTACCCCCGGGTGGCTTCCACCTCCTTCAGCCCAGGCAGGGACAGCACGCCGGGCACCGACCCGGGGCCAGCCACAGAGAAAGCCTACTGCCGCCGCCCTCCGCGAGAGAAGCGCCCTCCCGTCGGGCTCAGGGCTGGGACCTCCAACGCCCTGTGGCCTGAAGAGATGCTTATTGAGGTTTGGCACTGACAGTCTGTGGTTGTTCCCTAAGCAGTAACAGCTGACAATCCTCCACTCTAACTGGACTAATAGCTACTCCGTCGCTATCAGTCATCACGTCAGTTTCCAGCAGCTGAAAAACCTTAGCCTAAGTCACTTCAAACCAACTCACATCAAGATCTGAGTACAAGCAGGTGTGGGCACGTGAGGCCTGCACTTTGCAACAGGGAGAAACGCTGAGATTAGCATCGTCCCCGAGCCTGAGGTTTTTATCCACTTTGTGTTCCTTTCAAGGATTCTCAAGAATTTGGTCAGATAAAACTTCTCTTCCTATGCTTACGGGCTTCAAGTGATCACTCTGGATAAAGAAAGCCCTCCTCACTCATCAGAATCCAAACAAACTTTGCTGGCCATGCTCTTATTGCAATGGTCAGGATTGGAAGTTGCGTGGTATGTACATGTGTGTGTGCGTGTGCATGAACATGTATCTGATCGTCCAGCTTAATTCAGAAATTCTTTAGTGCAGCGACAGGCTTGTCCTTATCTTTTTATTTATAGAAATGCCTCCTACAGTGCTTTGACCCTAGTACATGTAGAGAACATGACTGGGAACTGAAAAGGTGAGGAGCTGAGGGGAAACAGAGATGAATGAGTGAATGAACAGATATAAACAGCCATAACCTCAATGCCTGAGATGCTCCACGGGAGCCAGAGGATGTGGAAGGGGAACACTGAACTGAAAGTCAGATGGACTCAAGCCTGAAGTGATCTATTAGTTGTGTGATTTCTGGCAATTTTTTTTCTCCCTAATCTTCAGTCTCCACGTGTGTCACTGGCATAACTTCACCAACTACGAAGTTGACTCTGGGGGAGTCTGGCAAGATGGTGGCAAAGAGTGGAGTCTCCAGGGTTCCCCCCTCCACTTAATTATAGCCAAATTATAACAGAACAAAGAAAACTACTCCTGAAAGATAAACCTGATCATCACATACATCAGGAACAGTGTTAAGACAAAATTAAATTAATTGTGTTTAAAGCAAATAGCAGGGCAGTATAATCCATGACAGGGAGGAGTGGCTTCTGTACGGAGCACCCCTGCTGGTACTAGCTCAAGGGCACATCCCTGGGGTTTTATATCCTGGAAAAGGGAGAAGTTGGTGCAAAGCCAGCATGTGCCACTGGAGAGCTACTACATTAAAGGTGAGGTCTATCTACTAGCTTGAGCCTGAGGCTTCTGATCTAGAAAAGCTGGAGCCTGAACCAGCAAGGAGAGCCAGATCCCACTGCCTGTGTCTTCTTATAGTTACTACTTGCAGCCTGAGGCTGAGCCATTAGAAACATGGGCTCTTATCCTCCCTCCAAGGCCCTCCCCGTGCCCCCCCAGCCCTGATATTAGAAAACCCAGACAACTGAGTATGCTTACTAGCCAGAGGTCAAGCACCTGGAGATTAGCAACAGGATCGAGAATCCCAGACTCCACACTTCAAAAGCAAAGAAAACATTCTCTATCTTGGGACTGTGTCTCAACTCTAGTTCTCACCCAGTGCTACATCTAGTCCTCAGCCACAGCCTAGAGGTTGAGGCAGGCACCAGACTGTAAGAGACATTTATATGCCAAGGAATTGGCTTGGGGAGAGAATCACAGTGGATTCTGACGACACAAAATTGGTGCCGACAGCACTATAGGAAATTTGACCTCCAGATGCTCGCCAGAGTGACCTGTGCCCTGACCTGCAACAGCTCACGCCTACCTATTTCCACTAACTGACTCCAATGCCCCAGGTTTCTGCAAAGGTACAGGTGGCAGTCTGTGAAGGAATAAACACCTAAATATCCTAGGTAAAATATATAAGATTATATTCATTTTTTTTGGTAGGAGAGTCATAGCTCAATTTATTAAGGCATGAAGATTTAAGAAAAGGAAACTTCATCACAACCCATAAAAGAATGAAAACACATAACATAACACAAATACTGGATGAAAAAAGAGAGACATTTTGATTCAGAAGACCTGTGGAAGAGGAAGAGTTTAAGGTAATAGTTATGACAATGCTAATTTAATTAAGAAAAAGAGTGGGCAATGAAAAATAGGAACAAAATAAAGATTGAGGCAATCTGAGACTATTACAAATAAAATTAGTAGAGCTAAAATACTATATTCCAAATTAAAAAGTATAATAGAGGGCCTCAACAGTAGACAAATATAAATAGTGAAGAGAATTGGTGAGCCTGTAAGCACAGCAATGAAGATGAATATAAAAGCACAGAAAGAACAACAAAGAGAAAAAATAAATTAAAACATTGAAAATAGTGTAAGAGCTCTTTGTGATAAGCTAAAAAGAAATCACAAATAATGTCCAAATTATGGGTGGGGGGGTCCAGAGGATAAGAGATAGGCATGGGAAATTTACTTAAGGAAACAATTGTTAAGAACCACCTCACTCTGGGAAATGAACCAGACTTCCTGATCCAAAAATCCCAAAGAACTCCACACAGTGTAATACTAGATCCACCACACCCCAAGACATATTGTAATGAAACTGTTGAAAGCCAATGTAAAGGACAGAACATTGAAAGTATCTAGAGAAACAAGAATAAATAGGCTATAAAGGAACCCCTAATAGTCTGTCTGTGGAGTATTCAGTGGAAACCTTACAAGTGAGAGGAAATGGCAGAAGATACTTACAAAAATAAATAAATGAGCGAATAATAAATTAACTACAGCCTAGAATACTTTATCTTGTAAGACTATTATGGTAAGGAGTTTCACAGAAAAGCAAAAATTAGAAAAATATATCAACACCAAGTTGGACATGAAAGAAATAGAAAGGTTCTATTAGAAAGCAACAGCAAAAACAAATATAAAGGTTACAGATATCTAAATTATACAATATACTGGAGAAAAGTAGAATACGTGACCCATCAGAACAACCTGACACAAGACTGTCAATGGGACACAAAACAGTTCATCATATACTAACCTCAGCAGAACCTTCAAACAAAAATCAATAGAAGTGACATATAAGACAATAGAAATGGAAACTAAACAAAATATGAAAGATGTTCGAAAATAAAAAGACAAACCAAGAAAGATGTTTTTAAGTAACAAAATGGTAATACATACATAACATTCACCTTAAATCTCAATGACTTGAATTCACCAGTTGTAAGTTATGGAGTGGCTAAGTGAATTTCCTAACAAAGTCCACCAGTCCAGAGAGCTGCCTATGGGAAACTCATCTTATCAGTAAAGACAAGCACAGACTTAGAGTTGAAGGCTAGAGGACAATCCAAAGAGCTAAAGGTGATCAAGAAAAGTTAGCAATAGATATACTTATGTCAGATAAAATAGTTTTCCAATAAAAAAGGCAATAAAGAGATAGAGATGGACATGATGGATATGACTAAGGACCTAATACAACAAGATAATAACATTTATAAATATATATGTACCAAATGATGGAGCACTAAGATACATATGGCAATTTTTAATAGAACTAAAGAGAGATATTGACAACAACACACTAATGCTAGGGGATTTTGATACTCTGCCCTATAAGTATGGACCGATCAATGACAGAGAATAAATAAGAAAAATATAGCTTTAAATGAGACACTAGACCAATTGGCCTTAACAGACACTGAAAGACTACCCCAAAACTTCCTCATATACATTTTTTCAACTACACATGATCATATGTTGGGACACAAACCAATTGTCAATAAAACCGCAGATTGAAATCATCGTAAATACCTTTTGACCATATGTCATAAAGCTAGAAATTAACCATAGAAAAAAATAGACCAAACCCATATATACATGGAAACTAAACAACGTGCTGCCTAATACCTATTGGGTTAAAGAGGAAATTAAAGCAGAAGCCTAAGAAAATACCTCAAGGATAATGAAAACGAGGATAATGGGATGCAGCGAAAGCGGTCGCAAGAGGAAGATAAGAGCATTGCAGAGTGTACACCTCAATCCACAATAATAACTCAACACATAAAATCATTATTATTTTTTAGGAGTTTTGTAAACTAAAGGGTATAGGTCTCTTATTTTGTACATCAATAAAACCTCAGAATCCTGCTCTGCTCTCACAATCCTACTTGGAAAATGTATAAAGAAGGCAAATAAGCAGACGCTATAGATGTGACAATTATTCTGGTAACATTCCAACTTTCTGTGAACTAAAAATTGATACAAAAATATTCCTAATGCTCAGATGCTGTGAAGCACATGAAGAATCCGAGAAAATTCTCCGGGGCCGCTAAAATATGACAAATTTGGAAGAAATCCAAAAGCTGAGATTTTCCTTTCGAATTCAGATTTTTCTAATGCTTGGGGCAGAGCTTCAGAGGGGAATAGGAAGACCCCAAACAGATTTTGGTAGTTATAGTGATATTTATAGAACATATTTCCCTCAGTCTCCATCCATACTTCTGAGACCATAAATTGCTTAATTTTTTGACTCTTATAGAAAATGTGTTTATCTCAGAAGCAGTCCTTTAGCCAGATGGCACCACTGCACCCCCATTCAGCTCAGTTCAAAGTCACATTCATAACACTTCCCATGGACAATAAGTTGGACAAAGTTTAGTTGCTCAGCCACTCCAAAGTCCAAAATAATATTTAGTTCTCACAATAAACAACTAATGCCTCAGCTTTGGGAGAAATTTTGATGGAAAGAAGCAGAGTTCTATGATATGGGTTTTAAGCTTCCTCAGGGAAAAAACAACTGCTTTCCTATTGTTTCTTCAATGACTACAATATTGCCTGCAAAGAGGAAACATTTAATATGTTTGTTTTTCATTAAATAGTTTATTAATTGAACAAGCAAGTGACATAGGTCATTTAGTATGGACAAAACAAGTAGGTATTCCTCTAAGGTCCTTGGTCTCTTTACAGGATCTTCAATTTGGAGATACCTCAATAAATACATATATATGTGTATATACATACACACACACACACAAACACATATATATATGATATATGGAGTTGTTTGCCAACCAATCATCAGCTCTCACCTAGTTGGCCATTATCTAACCATATGCAAGAAATTGATGTTTCTTTCTTTTTACAAACAGGAGTCCCCTTGTTGACATGTAGTGAGGATTCAAACACTTGGGAGCTTGGCAATCCAATTAGAACATGGAAAATAAACAGATCTGGACAAACCTGATACTGCTTTTTTAAATATTCTTTACTGTTTAAACCTTGTAAAAATATATAATGCTACTCTAACAGGAAGAAGTCCTGGGGATTAAACAGTGATAGGAATATTTTCCAAACACTTAAGAACCATAAGCCCTAAGTGATTAGTAACTGGATTGAGGAACAGTTAATATTCTCACATTAACAAAGCACTTTCATGTGCTGTAACGACAATAATGAATTTAATATAAACACAATCTTGTGTTTGAGCTCTAACCGCCCTTCAGACTGTGTTGCAGGGCCTTCCAATGTGATGAGTTCTGCAATACTCCCATCATTCTTTGTGAGCTTGGTGTCACCCACAGCAAGCCTGGGTGTAGCACCAGAACAGTGTCCAGCACAAATAGAACGCTTTAAACATTCCTCCAAGGCCCTGGTCTTCTGCTCTGGCTTGGAGCCACCACTGTCCATCCTGACTGAGCTATCAACCCCTGGGCTCCTTCTCTGACAACAAATAACATGTCGTTAATGTTGTTCTTTCAGTTCCTCTTGACAGACAGTGAAGGTGAACCAGGAAGAAGTTCATAGCTGATTCAAAGTCTGAGCCCTGGTCAGGGGGCTGATGCGCATGGCGCAGCAGACCTCTACTGTCTCACCCGCTGCTCCCCTCAGCAGTGTATTTCTGCCAGTTCTGGTCCCCACTCTGTCTCTGGTGAATTGTCTCACCCCCACATCTCTGGCCTGCACCCCAGTTCTTGTATGCATAAATAAATTTTTTTTAAAAATCTAAAAAAACACAACAAAGTCACCCAGCATCCCAGGGTGGTGCCAGGGCAGAAGCCCAGGCTTCCAGCACCTTCCGTGAATGAATGCATAATCCATCCAAGCCCACGACATGGTGGCAGCTAAGAGGAAGTGGGCAGGAGGGGAGCCACTAAGGAAGAACCCACCTACAGGACCACGTGGACAATCGGGTGTGGACACTGCAGTGGATCGGCCGAAGGCAGACAGGATAAGACAGACCAGAGAGAGAGACCCTGGTTCAGGGATAACTGAGCCAGCAAAACAAAGTTTGGGTGGACCTGATTAAAAAAATAAAAGACAAAAATAAGCACCAGCACTGGTTCCATAGGAATAGGCGGCAAAGGTTGGCCAAGCATTGCACCTCCGCCCCCAGGGCCGCGGAGGCCAGGCTGCCCACTATGCCGCCTTCCTGTGGGGAGGTTCTGTTGTCAGACAGTGTCACTGTCCAGAGAAACACGGATCGTGGTGCCATGTCTCCAGCATCAGCACAGCCACCTGCTGCTGGCGCTGCTCCTCCTTGTCAGGCGAGTACTCGAGGAGCCACCACAGAGGAAGGAGACATTCCGGCAGGTAGCGCACCCAAGTGGGCCACGTGCTTCGGAAACAAAAGCTGAGCTCTGCAGCCCCCCGATTCCTGCTCTCAGCCCAGCACACCATGTCCTGACCGCCACCCCCTTCCCACCGAGGGGCTCTCACCCCTCAGACTTCGTGATGCAGGCAGGCGGGCTGGACGGACCTCTGGGCACTTTGTTTTCATACACCTGCTGGTCCAGCTCCAGGCACTGGCACCCGCGCGGGGCCAATTTCGATTCGATGGGGCTATCTTCAGTGTCTTAATTCAACTCATGTTCAGTTCTTTCTTAGTCTCCTCAACTCTGTGTCATCGTGCAAAATGCTGACATTACTTCCATTGGAGGCTGCCTTCTGGTGTGTGCTAACGTTACATTCTTATGGCCTGAAACTCCCTCATTTTCATTTGAATATTTACTAGCAGACATTTTTCCACCAGAAAAGTAACATCAGTCAAGAATCATCAGACAAAAAATTCCTAATATACTAGTCCACGATGTTATCAGAT
Organism: Talpa europaea; assembly: GCF_964194135.1. Classification (NCBI taxonomy): domain Eukaryota; kingdom Metazoa; phylum Chordata; class Mammalia; order Eulipotyphla; family Talpidae; genus Talpa; species Talpa europaea. The sequence goes on along the minus strand of NC_140068.1, from coordinate 2,981,146 downwards.
TTTAATTTTTTTAAAGATTTATTTATTTATTTACACAAGCACTGGGTACAGTCAGAAGCGCGGGAGGGTGAGAGGATTCACCAGAGCCAGAGCGGGGAGCAGAGCAGGCAGAAGGACCGAAGGACACTGCTGAGGGGAGCAGCGGGCGGCAGGAGAGGTCTGCGCGCCATGTGGGACCCTCCTCCGGTGGCCGGGGAGCAGCTGGGGATCAAACCAGCACCGCAGAGGCCGCGGGCAGCTTCGCAACCCAGCGCTCAACCGCTGGGGCACCGGGGAGGCCCTGATGAAACACTTTTAAAGAAAATTCGGCTGTTCAAAACCCAGACTACGTTTTAATTGCTTGGTCTGAAAATAACTTTGAGCAAACATGTTTTTGGAAGCCCACCTGAGTTTTTCCAAAAGTATTTTGTATGTCAAAGAAACAAGATGCGGCAATTATTTAGGAAGTTATTTACAGGCACGTTTTAAATATAACAATGCAGCTTATGGGGGTGCCGGCCGGAGCCAGGGGCGTGCAACCCCCAGGGAGAGCCAGAGGGACCTACCTGGCTGCTTCTCCCGAGCTCCTTTCCAGGAGACAGGAGGGCGGTTTTCAGGGAGCTTTAAATGGCAGGTGCATGAATTAGATGAGAAAAATAACTGCTCCTTCAATGTGATCTTTCGCTCTTTTAAAAGGACACTTGGAAAAGGCAGAGACTTGGTGACTTCTGCTCTGAGTCTGCCTGACGTTCGTGAGGCTGGTTTTCATCACGCCACGGAAGGTCACTCGGCCGCATTAATTAGCCAGACTGGCCTGCGCCCGTGCCCTCTGCCCGCCCACGGCCGCTCATTAGGCCCGGGCCGGGGCCCCAGCAGCGGGAGGGACGGGGCCTCCGTGTCCCCCAGTCCCCGCAGTGAGTGGGGGCAGGAAATGACGCCGGCGGGAAGAGGCCACGATGTCTGTGCAGGGGACGCGGGGTCCATTTATCCCAGGCCGCCCTTCCCTCAAGACTCCGGGCAACGGGAAATCCACCCGTGGCGTACAAGTCGTGTTTGACATGGTGAGCTTTGCAGGAACACCCCCCGCGCCCTGTCAGAAGCAGTGTTCCGTGGCCATCGAGGATAAACATCATAAGCAATCAGGCTGGCAGGTATTTTTCATTAGCGTCACTGTGCACACGTCAGGGTGCGGCTCCCTGGGGTGGGGCAGGCCCACCCAGCACAGCTCCCGGGGCACAAGGCAGAGGCAGGGCCGTGAGCCTCTTCCTGCGACGCTGCACCACCCCTGGCTGCCCCCGGGGAAGTGCCAGGCGGGCAGATTGTCATTCCAGAGGCGTCGTTTCACGCGCCGCCTCTCCCCCACGGCGCTGCCTGCCCAAACTCCACCAGCACATTTATTATTGCCAAAGAGCGTTTGCTAATAACATGCAGAAAAGATAGCTGGCAGCGATGGAGACATTTCAGGGAAAGGAAAAATAACCTGCTAATGCAAACGCCGTTCTAGACTTTTCAGCCTAGTCATTGCCACTGTCTGGTGCTCCGTTTGGCTCCGGCGTCTCTGTTTTTGTCCCTCCTCCAATTCCACTTTCTGAAAGCATGTGGCGGCCATTGGGTCATCTCCTGCCTCTGCCCTGCCCTGCCCTGCCCTCCCTTCCCGACCTCATCTCTCGGAAGCTGTGCTTCTTTCGTAGGTTGTCAGTTCTCGCCACCTCTGTGTAACTTGGGGCTACAGCCTCACGAGCCCGCGTGTGCAGGCGCTTCCCTCACCCTCCACTAACCCTGCGTGCCAGTGCCCGCTCCCCTTCCCGCCCTGCCCTCTCTGCCCCTCTGTGCCTTCTGCTAACCGGTGTATCTACTGCTCTAAGAACTGGATTTGCTGTGCTTTGCCAGAATATGTTTTGTGGTTATTTATTCCCTGAAGCTGTATTTCTTTTTTTTTTTTTTTAAGATTTATTTGTTTGTTTGTTTGTTTTGTTTATACAAGCACTGGGTACAGTCAGAAGCGCGGGAGGGTGAGAGAATTCACCAGAGCCAGAGCGGGGAGCAGAGCAGGCAGAAGGACCGAAGGACACTGCTGAGGGGAGCAGCGGGCGGCAGGAGGGGTCTGCGCGCCATGCGGGACCCTCCTCCGGTGGCCGGGGAGCAGCCGGGGATCGAACCGGCGCTGCAGAGGCTGCGGGCAGCTTCCCAGCCCAGCGCTCAACCACAGCGCCACTGGGGAGGCCCTGAAGCTGTATTTCTAATCCGTGGTTTGTCTTGGTGAGCACAAGCACACTCATCCCTGTCCCTGCCAATTCAGAACTAAGCCCCCCTGCTGTGCCCTGGTCTGGGTTACAGCCCAGGGCTGGGCGCTGCAGAACCAGCAACTCCGTACAGGAAACAAACAGATGTGTTCAAGGTTGCGGTCAGGTGGTAGTTAGGCATGTCTTTAAAACAGACCAAGCCGACCCAGGACATGCTGATCTCTAATCAGCAGAGAGCCTGGGTGGGCATTTCGAACCACTGACAACTTTAAAATAGATGATGCCGCCAGGAGCACGCTCCTTCGCCCGGAGTCCTTGGGCTGGAGCGCACCCGGGGCGGCGCGGGAGGCGGTGCTGAGTCAGGCTCGCCAACAGCAAGGCAGACACGAGCTTCTGGCCCCTGCATTTGTCATCGTTGCTGCTTTTAAATAACTGACACGGAGATCAACCGTTTCATACCTTGACTGTAAATTCAGTAAGTTCCCAGCCTTAGGTTTAAATTCCAGCCATCAACACAACACACTGTTCCTTATGTCGGCTCCTGTTCCATAATCTGGGCATCTGATGTCAGGTGAGGCAATTATTTTTCCCCCAAAAACGTGAGGCTGGGATGCTCTTTCATACCTGGACAGTCCCAGGCATCTGCTGGCGCCCCCCTCCAGACACTGGGGCAGGAAAGCCTTGACTTTCTGGAATTCAGGCAAATTCCTGGACCCCCACATTCCCTGCAAGATGGGACGGATGGCATCCACCCCTGTGTTCTGCCGCTGGTCCTCACTAGTTCGCCCCTCTCCTCGCGTGCTCAGGAGAAGCGGGGAGTCCCCGACGGCTGTGGCTATGCAGCCCCGGGGTGCCAGGGCCAGCTGCAGGGCGAGGAGAAAGACCCACCGGGCTGGCGATGACCAGGAACCCTCAGCTTTGGGGTTTTACTCTGAAATTACTGAGAAACACAGTCGTTGACAAAAACACTTTTCTGAGTTTATCTAATAGAGCTCATCCGGAATGAATTTCCTTCCACTGAATGTTCTGGGGCCCAAAGAGAAAAGGGGAGCTCAGTAGAGACCCATTTAAACTCTGCTCAGGATGAATCCATTAAAAAATTGACAGAAGTCCACCGGAACTATTAAAACTTGGGGGGGAGGTATAAGAACGTGCCCACAAGTTGGGGCCAGTATTTGTGACCGTCTCGTGTGGACACTGATGAAAACCCCGTCACAGGCTTACAGACAACATGATTTACTTGCACCCAAGGCCGAGTGGAGGGTAGTCAAGATGGTTCATTTCTGGATGAGTTTCTGGGGGAGCGAGGGCTGAGGACCAGGGAGCAGGCTCGGGGAGATCAGACCCCACGTAAATGTGCAGCTTCAGAAGCTCGACTCTCTTTCACTAATGGCCACAAGTCTAGTGTGTTGTATTTGGGATCCCCCAAATCCATGTCCATCTGGCACCACAGAGTGTACACTTGCTTGAAAATAGGATCTTTGTAGATGTAATTAGTTGGGGATCTTGAGATGAAATCATCCTAGATCGAAGCTGGCCCCTGTACCCCAAAATCTTTGTCTTTATCAGAAGAGGAGGGAATACAGAGAAGACCAACTGAAAAGGACGGCAGGGATGGGGGTGAGGCTGCCTCAAGCCAGGGACACCCGAAGCTGGAGGTTTCTGAACATGAAGAGACAGGCGGGGTGCCTCCCCAGGCCTCAGGGAGGGTGGGACCTGTGGATGCCATGGCTGCAGAGGTCCAGCCCCCACGCCTGTGAGCACAAGTGTGTGCTGCCCCAGGCTACCTTGACTGCGGTCTTCATCATGAGAACCCCAGGAAATCCACAATGAGGGCAGGGCACTCAGGAGAAGGGTGTGGGGTGTGCACAATTGGGTTTGCGATACCCAAGGAAATGGGAAGAAGAAAAGCTGGAATTTTTATGGCTGGAAAATAGGTGCTTTTAGGCAGAGCCAAATACAGATGGTCCCCCCAGGAGGGCTCCCAATTTGGTCTTCCATGGAGCCAACAACCCTTGCATATGCTTTCCACACTCATGTAGTCTTTACACTGTGTGCGCTGGCCAAGCCTCCTTGCCTTTGGCTCATCTGATTTTGCAAAGGCCCTGGCTGTGCCTCTCCAGGACCAATGCTCTCCCCCTGTCCTCTGGGGTAGGGGGTAATGGCTCCCTAGAAATACCAAATTTGGGTATTCCTGAGGGCACAAGGGGTTAAGCACCACACTGTGAAGCTATCCACAGCCACTGCAGCACGAGTTTGATCCCTGGCCAGCCAGGGAGCTACCCACATGGTGCAGCAGACCTCTCCTGTCTCCCTACTGCTCCTCTCAACAGTGTATTTCAGTTGATCTGCCTGTTTTCTGCTCCCCACTTTGTCTCTGGTGAATCCTCTCACTTCTGCACCTCTGGCCTGTACCCCAGTTTTTGTATGCATAAATAAATAAATCTTTAAAAAAAAACACAAAGTTTACCCAGCTTGAAAGATAAATCATACACTCACCCTACTCATGGCTGGCTGTGGCACACGTAGCTCCTCAAGAAAGAAAGTTTGAGGGGCTCAAGAAAATTGCAGCAGCGATGCTATCTACCGTGCACAGAACTGGCCACACATCAGCTCAATGTGTGTCCTCAATGCCTTCTCATGTGAGGTTCCCCCCGGGGGTCCAGCCACTGGCATCTAGCGCTTTCTCGCTGTACTCTGCACGGAGGTAGGTTCTCATGATGTCCTCCTTCATACACCATGTAACCGAAGGGCAAAGGGCTTCGATCGTGGACAAAGGTCACAAGCAGCTACAAGGAGGCCGAGCCAGACAATGGCTGATATTTATGTGGCACGAAAGTAACTGTTCACGCATCTCTGTCATCCACATCAACGTTTAATCTGTCCGCCAGCCCTTTCTCCAGCATCATGTTCAGCGACCTCACGCTCCCGTAGGGTTCAGGAAGACTGAGTGATTAGCCAAGATGACGCAGATGGACCTAAACAGGTGAGTGACTGTTCAGGCAGAAATCTGCATCCTGGTCACCTGACGTTCACCTCCCAGCTATGGTGTAGGGATCAGAAGCTGGACGGGTGGGGCCAGGCAATCTGCTTGGTGACTCCTACCCCCCGAGGCTCAAGTGTGGTCGAGAATCTGCCAAGAGATCTGGACTTGCCATCCCCCTGCAGCCTCCCACTCCCGAACTCTCCACACCTCATGAAACCCTGCGTTCTGGGCACACAAGACCTGAGAACTCCTCAACCCTGGGCCCCACAACTCCCGGAGGAGGGGAGACAGGACCAGGATGCCCTGACCTGCAGGCCTCTGGGGTCAGGGGCACCAGTGAGCCAGGAGAGCTGTCTGTGCTCAGAACCAAGCTCCCAGAACCACCCAGTCAGACATTAGATCAAATTCGCACCAAAGGCTGTGAAGAACAGTTTACTCATAAATGGACAAGGAAAAGATTTCATCTGTCATGCAAACGTCCCTAATGGGTTATATGGACTATAAAAGAGCATAAAGAGAGAACATCTCACAGTTGTTTGTGTCAGACATTTACAAACTACCGATACCAACTGGGGCATCAATTACACTTTATAGGGCAGATCTCAGAATTAACATACAAATAGTCACACTCCCTGTGCCCATAGGCATCTGATATCTATCAGCCCTGCCTGGGCTGAGTAGTTTTCTAAACCTATAAAATATTCGATGCAGCACAAATTGAAGCCATGGCAAAAAACCGCTTTTACGTCAAGTGAAGACTTAATGAACTGCTGTGCTTCTCCCGGTTTTATCACCTCGCACGCTGGTCCTGGACATGGACTGGTCCAGAGGAATCAGGTCACAGAGAGGTGGGACACATTCAAAGACACTTACTTGCTCCCACCTTCAGGTGGAAAGAGTCTGAAATAAGGGAATGGTTTGACAAAATTTTTAAATTTCAATACACTGATTTTAGCATCTCTACAGAGGAGCCAGGGAGCCTAAGACTGAATCTGTTTGAACAGTGTTTGGGGCCTCCCTGGTGGTGCAGGGGTTAAAGGCACAGTGCAATCAAGCTATTGCCAGCCACTGCAGCACCAGTTCGATCCCTGGCCAGGGAGCTGACCCACAGGGTGCAGCAGACCTCTCCTGTCTCCCCGCTGCTCCCCTCAGTAGTGTATTTCGTCAGTCTGCCTGTTCTGTTCCCCGTTCTGTCTCTGGTGAATCCTCTCACCACCCACACCTTTGGCTTACACCCCAGTTCTTGTATGCATAAATTAACAAATCTTTAAAAAAGAAAAAAAAAGTGTTTGAACAAAGTGTAAGACACTCGGGCTCTGGGAAAAAAAAAAATCCACATGTAAAAAAGTAATATGTGCAGAAGAGAAAAGCAACTGAATAAATAGTCGTCACCTGGGGTCAGTTGTACATGACTACAGAGATGCACATTGCATATGAGTGTGTGCGTGTGCATGTACATGTGCAAAGACGTAAATACTAGCTGGCTTGCTTTTCAATTGGAAAACATGGAAAATTGGTTGCTTTTATAATTATTTGCTGTAAGTTCAAAGATTCCTTATGAAAAAGATCAGAGGACATTGTTTATGATTCTGCGGCTGAATACAATTATGAAACACAAACTTCTTTCATTCGCTGAATAAGTGGTTTTTGAACATTTTTTTATGTGACAGGCACTGTGCTATTTTTCATAGGGAAAAAAATGGTAAGATCAGTTATTTAATGGGATTCCTCCAGTAAAATAATGTGTAGAGCTTTCTTTTTTCTGAATCTGAACAGATTGATTCTATAGTTCAAATAGAAAAATAAACCTACAAAGGATATCTGGAAAAATTCTGTAAAGAAGAGTAGGGATAGGATTCTCAAATCATTGGGGGAAAACAAGTTTTTCAGTCTTGATGTCATCATCTTTCCCCATGTTCACATCCTGAATTGCTTAATAAAAGTAATTGTTTTTAAGTTTGTTTGAATGAGGATCCAAATGGGTCCATATTTTGTGATTGGACAAAATGTCACTTTGCTATTTTAATTTTTTATTAAGGAATAATCACATACCATAAACGTCACCCCCTAAGAGGACATTTCAGTGAGTTTGAGTAGATTCACAAGGTTGTGCAATCATCACCACTGTCCAATTCCATCTTCCCTTACATCACTTTTAATTCACACGTGCCCTCTCCATCCTTCTGGGTGTCTCTAACTTTGTGTTGTTAGAGATCATTGATCCCCCATGCAGATCCATTAAATCATTAAGATTTTAATGTCAATTGGAAAGCAGTGGTATTTCAATTTTATAACTTCTTGCCCACCTATTAGATGGAATACTTCTATCAAAATAAAATTTCCTGTTACCCAGTGGCAAAATTTTGTCTAAGAAAGCAGAGCATAAATGCTCTTATTTACAGATTTTCATCATGAGTTATTTCTAGCAATGACAACAAGTTCAATTTTAAAAAGTATCACAATGAAATCATTAACATAAGGATATTAATGACTTAATCCACTGCAGTTACCGGTTTTACTGATGCTCCATCTTTAGTTAATTTTTTAGAATAGGCCCCTGGATCTTAATTGAGGGGAAGTAGCCTTTGAGAGTTTCCTTACTAACTTACATGATACAAGTATGAGCAACACTTTCCTTATACCTGGAATCAGGCAGTTCTTCAAAGAATAAATGGCATTTAGAGACCATGCCTGGGTTATACAGGATCTCCTTGCTGATGGGTTTATCAATGTTTCCCAGTCTTTTCCATGACCAGAACTGTGTGGTTGTTGTTTGTTTTAATTGAAGTAACACTGCATCCTAATCTTATGAGTTTCAGGTATTCATCTTTGGGAATCAACATGTGTATCTACAACATTGAGATCACCAAGAGTCAAAATCCATCCTTTACCACACCAAACCCTCTTCTGTTTTTAAGTAAAATACATAATGAGGGGCCACCCTGGTGGCACAAGGGGTTAAGACGCAACCTATGAAGCAATCCCTAGCCACTGCAGCACCAATTTGATCCTCCGGCTAGCCAAGGAGCAACCCACATGGTGCAGCAGACCTCTCTTGTCTCACCCACCGCACCCCCAGCAGTGTATTCTTTTCAGTCAGTCTGCCTGTTCTACTCCCTGCTCCGTCTCTAGTGAATCCTCTCACCCCCTACACTTCTGGCCTGTACCCTAGTTCTTGTATGCATAAATAAATAAATCTTTAACAAAAATACATAATGAGTTCAAGCTGCTACTTCCAATCAAATTCAGCACTCGAGAGATTTTCTATCATCTCTTCCATCTTCTATCTTAATATTTTCTCTTGCTGAGAATATTGGAAATAATGCAATTAGAATATTATACAAGTGTCTGTTTATTCTACCATTTCAAAATAATATCGAACAGATTACTACAACTCCCTTTTCTTGTATTTTTCTTTTTTTAAACTTGGGATCTGTCTCTCTAAAAATGTAGAGCCTAAGGGATAAGAACAGGTGAGAAAAAAAAGCACAAGGGATTAAAGTGATGGCTCATGGGTGAATTGGGAGTGGGGATTTTATTTTATTTTTAAGGGTTTATTTATTTATACATATAAGAACTGGGTACAGGCCAGAGGTGTGCGGGGTGAGAGGATTCACCAGAGACAGAGTAGGAAGCAGAACAGGCAGATTGACTGAATCCACTGCTGAGGGGAGCAGCGGGTGAGTCAGGAGAGGTCTGCTGTGCCATGTGGGTTGCTCCCTGGTCAGCTGGGGATCAAACTTGTGTTGCAGAGGCTGCGGATAGCTTCATATTGCGGTGCTTAACTCCTCAGGCCACCAGGGAGGCCCAGTGGTGGGGATTTTACAAGGAATACACAGTGATGTAAAAGAAATAAACAAAAAAATTAATTAATGAAAAAATATGGAGCCTAGTGATTGTTCTGAAAGCATTTGAAATGGTGGCTATCATAGTGACTGAAAATACATTTACATTCCTTTATTTTTGATTCTCAATTTTTTTTAAATACTTAACTCTTTATAATTACTTAAGATAATTAAGTTTCTCAAGTCAAATTTCAAAAATATGAAATTGTCAGTCTTCCTTCTATTCTTGTCTATCCTATTCTATTTTATTTATTTCACATTCCAAAAGCAGGTTCTAATTTGGTTTTTGTTTTTTAGATTTCTAGTTAACCTTCACATTGTATAACTTGTTTTTTTAATATAGGCTGAAATGTGTATGTGTGTCCTTTAGATTTGTTTCTTAGATAAATGACAGTGTTTTATATTCATTTCCACAAAAATTCTTTTCTTGCTTACTAATTCATCCTATAATTCATTCCACAGTAGTACACTGAGATTGCCCTTATTGTTTTTCATAACTAAATAGTGATCTGATATGTGGATAAATCATAGCCTATTCAATCAATACACCACTGGTGGGCACTTGGGTTAATTTGTTTCAATCACAGGCTCTGGTTCTCTGAGCAGCCTTGTGTGTGCCTGCACATACATTCCCCAGGGCATCAGTATCAGTATTGGCTCACTAGAGAGTCTGGAAGGTCAGCTCTTCAAAGCAACAAGAATGCTGGCTTCTAAATATAATTTCCCACTAAAATGAACCAGGACACCTGCTACCAGGCCCAAGATAAAGTCTGTGTGTGTGTGTGTGTGTGTGTGTGTGTGTGTGTAGGAAGTGAGTGTCAAAGATAAAGTCACATTGGCCATGTTTGGGAAAATTAAACATTAAAAAGAATCATGATGGAAGCGGATGGTAACATCAAATGAGGACAGAACTGCGGCCTCTGTGGGATCGCACAGCAGGTAAGGGGCAGGCCAGGAACAAGGCAGCAAGAACACTAAGCTTCTGCACCACAACACTGTGAGTCCACACAGATCCCTGGTAGATGGAGAGCAAGTGGATGAGAGGTTTCTGGGAATCAGGATATTTGCACAAAGCCTCTTCCCACAGAGCCCTTGAGAGTGTCAGGAGGAGGCTGGCTCCTGCAGTGGAAGGTTCGCCCGCAGTTACAAACTGTTGAGTTTTGAGGAAAGAAATGATTGACTGAATCTACAATGAGGAGACCAGGAAACACATACTGGTTGCAGCTCATGCTACAAGGTAACTGGCTGGGAATTGTGGAAATGTCAAGTTTTGAAAAGCAAAAGGTGTGGGGAGGGTGTGTGTGTGCACGCATATGTGTGTGTGTGTGCGTGTGTGTAGGACTGCTCCAAACTAAAGACACAGAAACCCTGTGTTCTGGGCACACGAGACCTGAGCACTCCTCAACCCTGGGCCCCACAACTCCCGGAGGAGGGGAGACAGGACTAGGATGCCCTGACCCGCAGGCCTCTGGGGTCAGGGGCACCAGTGAGCCAGGAGAGCTGTCTGTGCTCAGGACCAAGACACAGATCAACACAATGCAACATGTGATCCTTGACTGGATTTTTGATCAAAAACAATTTTAAAAACATTGATAAAGGACTTTGGAAACAATGGTGGGGACATCTGATATGACTTGTGTAGGAAATATTGCATCGATGCTAAATTTCGTGGGTGCGATTCAGTATCATGGCTATGAAGAAAAATGGTGACTTAAAACTAAGGTTCAGCTTCCATGAACGGAGAAAACACTCGCTATGATAAACAGTTGGCGGGTCCTCCGAGTCATGTGAGAAGAGAGCTCGGCAGAGTGCTGGGTCTCCAGATGCACCTGCAGCAGAGCACGCAGAGGCCTGTGCACGGAGGTCCTGGTGCCGGCGTGCCCGGCTCGCCCGTCCCGGCCTGGCGTCCCGCGGGCGTCCACTCGTGGGCACCTGTCAGGAGTCCAGAGCGCCCGGTGGACAGAGACGCTGCTCTCTTTATAAACAGCAGCAGCACCTTGCAAAGCAGCCCGCGCTCCCGGCATTAGCCCATTTCATAACGACCGCGCGTAAGAGGTGTGCGTGGAGACTGTCGGGGTGCACCCAGGGCATTGGGGGGAAGAGTGGGGGGCTGAGTCTGCACTTTATACACTTTTCACAGCTAAAAAGGTATAGGCATTTGTTAGTGTGACCACTTGAAGAGGATACCAGGGAAGATATTTGCAAGTCAAGTATTCATGTAGTCCCTAATATTTTTCCTGTTTTATTTTCGGGTGGAGAAGGTCCAGTGAGAAAACGCCAGGCCCACCGGAAGGCGGGGTGCTCCTTCCTCTCTTCCTGTCTTTGCTGGTGACGTCAGTTTCATCTGACGTCATCAGCTGTTACTTCTCTCTAACCTGTAGTTCACCCTCCCTTACCCTCCATGCAGCCTCAATGTATACACAGTTGCTTAGGGAAGAGCGACTCACTCTCCTCTTGACCAGCAAAAAAAAAAAAAAGAGCATTTAGCTCCTTCCTCTCTTCCTGTCTTTGCTGGTGACGTCAGTTTCATCTGATGTCATCAGCTGTTACTTCTCTCTAACCTGTAGTTCACCCTCCCTTACCCTCCATGCAGCCTCAATGTATACACAGTTGCTTAGGGAAGAGCGACTCACTCTCCTCTTGACCAGCAAAAAAAAAAAAAAAGAGCATTTAGCTTTGTACCTTCCAGAATGCTCCATGAAACACTCCAGTAAATGTCATGGATTTTAAGATTAGAACAGAGGATTAAGCCAATGGTGCGAGTTGGAATTCTGCAGTGCGAGCTTCTTTCTCGGATGCAGCTGCAGGGTCTCGGGTCTTTGCTGTTCGTGATGATCACAGTGAAAAAGCAGACACGCGGGCGTGAGAGATTTGCCAAGGTTAATATCAAATGTTACTGCAAGTTGTTAAATTCTAAAATGTAAAATATGCTAAGTACGACTACATATGCATACATATTTATTTGTTTATAAATAGAACAATATAAATATATACAAACATGAAATATATAAATGTATATATTATATATAAATGTTTACGCATGTGTATATATTTTCACATAAACAACAAATAATATAAAATATAAATATATACAAATACATGGCATATGTATTTCTATATATTTTATATGTATAACAAATTGCAGTAGCACTGAATAGTAATCTTGGCAAATTTCCTGCCTGTTGTGTGAAATCAGTGTCTTCTTTCTAAAATGAAAGAGGCCACAGATAAAGCTCTTACCTGCACAATGTTCTAAAATCTTCGAATTACAGTACAGACTCGAATCATAAATTCAGGGACACGCACTTACCCAAAAGGTAAATAAAGTAAAACACACAAATCTGTTATTGGGTGGCTCTGAAGAAGACATAAAGAAACACAGGGGGCCATGGGAGCCGTGGAGACGTGCGCTCAGCTCCAGAACTCGGGCGAGTCCATGGCAACGTCCCAAACCCTCATCAAGCCACTGTCACTTCGCCCCAGACTCTCAGGGAGGCGGGCGCTGTCACAGCAGGTGCTGCAGAAGGAGTGCACGCAGAGGCAGGGACTGCAGGCACCTCGCCGGACCCTCTGCTGGGTCTGCTGGGCCCTGGCTGCATCCGCAGGCGGTCTGTGCGGAGGCCTCGCTGGACTGCAGGGCAGCGATGGTGCCCCTTCAGGCAAGAGCTGCGGCGCCTGAGGTGACAGACAGACAGACCGACCGACCACAGAGAGGCACACGCGTGATAGCGTGGTTGATCCGCGCTGGTGGACAAGGTGTGCACTTACAGAGAAGAGTAAATCGGGAGCTCACAAGTGTTAGTTTGGGCCACACAATCAAGACCACCCTCTCGAGGCAGGCAGCGGAGCAGAATTGCATCATCTGACTTGGGGAGCATAAATCACCGTTTCTAGAGATTACTCTGCACAGCTAAAGGTTAGAAATGACATCAGATATTCAAGCTAGAAGGAGCGAGTTGCAAGAAGCTTCCTTTTTAAACGAGGCTGTAATTTGTAGACAGCCATGTGAAGGGCGGGTTGTATCAGATTTCTTTGCTGGTGACTTATTAAACCTCTGTCCTTCCAAATGTGTGTGTTGATGTTTGCTTTGTTCCTACTTTTCTGTTTCTACTTATCTCTATAGCTTCTGGCCTTGGTCTCCATGTTTCCTGGCCCAGAAATCCATCCGCCCCTCTGTCTCCACATTCCTTGTCATGGGTTTGTCATTTTCACGCTGCCTAAAATTTCACCACCATTTTGAGCCCATTTCATACGCTCTTAACCCACTGACATGACGCATCCCATGCCGCCACCAGTAAAACTTATTGCTTGGGATTATCATAACTCCTGCATAGGCTGCCGACTTCTAATACATTTCTCCTAGAAACAAAATACTGGATCTTCCTGAAAGCGAAGAGACTTTTAATAACTCTGACTCTGTGGTCTGGACAGTTGCTATGACAACATCCAGCTTTTTGAGAAAGCCCATGATCAGGCATTCATTAGGAAAGTCAGTTCCTTCCTGCAGCGAGAAGGGTTTTGGCGGCTGTTTTTTAACACTTGGCCAAGTAGCTGGCTTTTAAACTGAGCAAGCATTTTATCTAAATTCTCTCATCTTAAACTTCAGAATCAGTCCTTGAAAGCTGAAGATCAAAAAGATGCATAATTTATCCAAAGATAAATAACTGAACTTGAAGGCAGGTTTATCATGTTCTAAAAACATTTTTTGTTTTTACTATCCTCGCCTGAATAGACGTGGAGTGAAGCTCTCTGCTATAATTAACACGCCCCCATCTTGCTTCATTCTATAACCACAGCAATAACAAAGGCGGAATTTAGATGCACTGAAGATGAACTCTCAAGTTGTTCTAGGTTGCCTCAGAAAGCTATTTCACACAGTGCTCCAGATTCCTGAAACTCTGAGAAGTGATGACAGAGCATATATGAAGCAAAATGTGTGGTAAATAAGGGATTCTGACCTGGGAACTGAGCCAGGGAGCCTTGAAGCCCATAAACTTCTGAAAGGACAGGACACAGTAAGCAGCTTGTAGCACTAGTTAACTGCAGAGTAGAAATATTTTTGAGAAGACTGCATAGTTCCTGCTAGTGGAGGGATTCATAACCTAATTATAGAATGCTATGGTCTTTCTGATAAGTCAGAACTTCAGTGATATTATTTGTTCAGTGAAGACTCTGAAGTGAAGGTAATACAAATTCAAGCAGAACTAGACTCGCGTATGATAAAAGGTTCACTGAGAGGGCTGCTTTCCTGTCACAGTCACTATCAGCGGTGTTCTTTTATATATCCTCATGCTTCCCCAGGAGACCTCGATTCAAAAGTATTAACTGGATGGGGACATTGAGAGCAAATTACTAGATTTTGCTTATCGTAAATGAAAACTTTTGTGAAGGAAAGGGACATGGGAAAATTCGCTACGATCATGGAAAGTGATGATGTGCCATAGGCACTGAGGCTGGAGTGATGCAAGTCAGTCATTTCAAAAGCTGACAACACTGGAGAAGCTACCAACCCAACAGCAGGTGGGAACCAAGGATCCTGGGCTTAGCATGCCTCAGGGGTGGGGGGGGGCGCCCAGAGTTCCATGCTCACAATTTCCCCAGCACATTCCCCAGGCCAAATACCTCAGCTTTTGTCTTACTCCTGAACTGCACTCAGGGTCTGCTGGTAGAACTAGACTTTCTCTGAACTCAAGCCCAGTTCACCGAGGCACTGAAAACATGCAGAGAAAGCACTCATCTGAGGTGCTTTTTATTGTATCACAAGTGCCTGACACCAAGCTTTTGATTGCCAAGGTGTCCACTTCGAAGACATTTATCTAGAATAGACACATGGCCAGCTGCAGTTCTAAATAAAGGATGAAGCTGTGCACCCTCAAAGTTCCCCGCTTGGGAAAGCTCTGGTTGACCTGGACAACTAACACTGGACTGACCTCTGCTTTTCCCTTCCTGTGCTTTAACTCACACTCTTTTAAACTCACCAATAAAGACAGAATCTGTGAAAATCAAGGCACACTGTCCTTGACACCAATAAAGTCAGAATCCCAGGTCCTCTTCTCTCCCCCTGTACCCCTGACCCCACTGTGAGGCTCTGGCAGGCCCTGCACCCCAGGGCCTGTGACGAATAAATGTATCTTCAGAACCCCCAGGGCCTGGCCAGTCACAAGAAGTTCCACTGGGGAAGTGTCCATGACGGCTCACCACAGACACTGCAGCGCTGTCCCAGGTAAGCCTCCCCCACCCCCCGCCCACTTTCTAGCCAACGAGTCACTACTACTGATAAGCGGGGACCAACTCAAACCAACATGGCTGCTCCTTTCTTCCTGCCTGGACACAGGCTCGACGTCAAAACAGGTAACACACAGCTGCGCTGTGCCGTCCACATCTGACCCTCGGCCTCACTTTAAATACAGCCAGCAGGAGGGAGATCCTGCCAGCTGTGGGCTGCATTCAGGATTCCCAGCAGCTGGGGCCTTCCCTGGAAGCCCAGGGCCTGTGAATACTATTGTGCTGCTGCTGTGATTTGGCTACATCACCAGGCAAAGGGGTTTTCAGATCTAACTGAAGTTCCCAATGAGCTGACATGTTACGAAAAAGGGAGACACGTGGAATGGGCTTGACCTCCACGCCAAGGTCTATGCTGCGCTGGATGAGACTGGCCCTAGGCTGGCGCCCGCCACTGAACATGGATGGGCTCATGGGGCTGGGATTGAGGAAAGATGTGCCCCAATAGCCCTGTGAGCTTGGAAGACAACCCAACCCTTGGAGGAGGACCCTCTGTCCGGAGCCCCTAAGCAGGAGAGCCCATCCTACCCATGGACTTGTGAAAACTGAGCAACTCAAATTCTCACTCCATGACTCTGGTAAAAACTACCTGATGGGTTTATGTTGTTTCAGGGCATCTTGCCATTTGTAGGTGTCCACACGCCTGTTGGCTCCTTCAGAGACAGAGCCAACGAGAAGGTAGCAATGAGTGTTCCTGCAGGCGTTCACCCCGGCAAGAGGCCTTGCTCACTTTCCTGGCCATGCTGGATGCTGTGAGGAAGGGTTTGCTGCTCACACATTTAGTACAGGCCAGGAAGTGGGACACGGCAAAGCGACATTCCCCACGGTGCTGTTCACTCGGCCTGCTGTAACTGCACAACGGAACTGGAGTGTTCCGTGAATCTGGAGGCCAGCCCAACGGCACGGTGTCAGCAGGGTTGGTTCTGTTCCAGGGCTCACCTCGGCTTGCCAGTGGCTATCCTGTCCCTTTGGCTTCACATCAACTTCTGTGTCTGTCCATCTCTGTGTCTAAGTTTCTCCTTTTTATACAAACACCAGCTGTATTAGGTTAGAACCCCCTCCAATGGCCTCATTTTACTCTGTCCAACTGTTCATAGACCCTGTTCATAGACCAAATAAGCTCGCAGTCTGAGCTAGAAGGAGGTGAAAACTTCAACATGTCTACTTTGGGGGACACTGTCCAGCCTATAACTCCGACCACGTAAGAAGGAGAAGAGCACCCGGGGACTCCCTCCCCATGAAAATGACCTTGGGCGAGGATAAAGGAAAAGCCAGACCCTCAGACTCCACATTTAAGTCCTTAGATTTGAGCAGAGAAGCTACCTTGTCCTGCTAAGATTATGATGTTTCTCCCTCCTTTTGAGATTAGAATGAGGACTTGAAAGTTAGTGAATAGATAAATTTTCGCTTCATTATTAGTCAAACTGTGCTGTGTAAATATTTTTGATTGGCACCAGGTTCCTGGCCAGATTCTAGAGCACTGAATGTTCAAAGAATCTAAGACTCTTTAGAGTGTCCTCAAATCAAGATCCTTGGGCCTTCCATCACCCCCATGAAGACGGTGGGGATTATGCACACCGAAAAACTGCCTTATGTCTAAACAAATGTGGAAGAGGTCAAATAAAGGTGCAGATACTTGTTTGCTTGTAGTATCAGGTTCCCAAGGCCACAGTGAATAGATTTTTCCAACATCAGGGCAAGTCTGCTGCTGCACTGTGGACTGGCTTCCCCATTAATCAATCGTTTTGTGGAAATAAAAATGAATCCAACAGAAAGTATCAAAATTACATTCTTCTGTTACTTACTTTCTTGATTTAAAACTTACTTTATTTACTATTTTAAGGTTGATTTTTCAAATACCTTTATAACCTAGCATGTTGAATTAGGTGACAATGATATGAATAAATCTTTCTTACCAAAGGTGTAAATGCCTCATATACATTTATCAATTGAGTTACTAACATTGAGGCAAAGTTAATGTCATAAATCTTGCAGAATAAAGCAGACCTCATATTCAAAACATAGAAATAATTCTTGAGACAAAATTAAAGAACTAGTTGAAAGCAACAATGGCCATTTCCTCCTTGCAAACTTCCTCAATGTTTTTCAACGGTGTCCTAACAACCCAGGAGAAGAAGACAGTCAATGGAAATTCTCTGACATGCATATGACAGACTGAGGAACTGCAGGTTTCTTGGCGAAGGCATTCATCAACTGTTCAGGAACACCACAAAAGGCATCAGGAAAAAATCTAAAAGTGAAGATAAAACCAACCTGACCAGCTGAGCCAGTTAAATGCTCATTCTCAAAGCTCTGGCAGATGTAAACATTAAGTGAGCCCTTATTCAGACCACATTATTCAGAGACACGAGGAAGACTTTCTGTGCTCTCAAGACACGATGTGTGCCACGGCCCATTCCCTAAACCTCAGAAAACTGTCAATGCAGCCAAGTATTTGCTGAGACATAGGCACAGAAAATGCAAATCTGGAAACCCAAGGGGATAAAGAAGGATATGAAGTGTTACTATCAAAAACAACATTGCTGACTAGCCAAGAGAGGGAGAGTGACTTCTGATTGGGATAATGTGGTTTGAGGTTTACTGGAGGGTCACAGTGAAGCTCCCGAGATCCTGTTCCTTAGCGCTATCAGCCCCAACCAGCACCTACATGCAAAAGGAACTTGCCCCAAGAGTCTCTCACTGGTGTTTGCTACCGGCACTTAGACACTGCTTTCGCCAGGCTGGATGCCACCAGAGGGCAGGGGACAGCAGGGGTTAGGATGCTCTCTGACCTATAACTCTGGCTGCCCACCCCCACTCACCATTCCCAGCCCACCGCCCTCTGACCTAAGGGAGAAGGTGTCAAGAAATCCTAGGAAACAGACAGCATTCCATGGGTTTCTGTGCACTTAATCTCCTGTTTGAAAGACAGGTGAAGGAGTCTTGTTGAGTCAAAGATGAAAGATGTTTTTGAAAGTTAGACCGACAGAGGAAGGCGCTGCAAAAAGATAAAAGACCTGCTTTGAGAGCGCCTTTCCTTTTTCCCTTTAAAATGCCTCCTTTCATGTCTCCCTGAGGTTATGCAGCGAGAGGACAGCACCCTCAACGGCGGGTCTTCATTTTAGAAGAGGAAATGGTTTGGCGCCAGGGCTTAGTAAGGAAATCAAGACTTGAGGATGCACAAGATGTCCTGAGACTGAGCAAACTTGATGAGTCATTGTGGAATGAGTGAGCAGCCACTTTCAGATGAAATCCATTTTATCCTCCTAGTGATTCTGTCATTTGTTAACTGACCCACCTTTGAAAGACATTCAACTACTCAACACAGAAGCAAAACAGCAAGGGAGCCCCAGAATTTGAAATATGACCTATGAGCAGTTCCCTTCTTGGTTCGCCCTCTCATGCTCTGCATGATCTACCTCACGACAGACCCTCAGGCTGAGTCTCAGAGGCCTGGAAGACATAAAAGAATTCCAGGCAAAGGGTCAAATGACTAGACTTGGAATTTCAAGAAAATATTGGTGAGTCTACTGCAGCTGTGAGAGTCCAGGACAGAATTTACTACATGAGACCCAAGAGGTATGAAGGATGCTGGATCATAGCAAAGGCCGTAGGAAGACACATCTGATCAGCTCCATGGACAGGGGCAACTGGAGTGTGTGTGGGGAGAGCGCAGACCTCAGAGGGCAGGTGAGACCCATCACAACTGCCTTCCGCATACCCTCAGGCCCAACTCCCTAGGTAGAGAGGGGACAGAAGACACAGGCGGCTAGGTTGAGTTAAATGAAAGCACACTAACAGATGGGCTTTCATGTTGTGCCAGAGGAAATGGCCTCTGGAACACCAGCTCCCACGGTGGCAGCAGATCCCTGGAGGTGTACTCACATGGAGTTTCTATGCAACAGTCCTGAGCCTCCTGTGGGCACAGAGGATGCAGGACAGGAGCTGGCAAACAAGCAAGAAGGATCAAGAGGCAGAGCAGCCTGCCTGTCCATAGGACTCTAGCCAGGAGAGGTAAGTGTATTTAAAGCAGGTGGCTGAGAGGCCGAGTGGCCTGCCCATGAGCTCCAGTGACAGACCACAGGGAAGGAAACCAATACCCAGCTTCTCCTCAGTGCAGGACAGCAAGACACATGGCCCTAGCAAGTCAAATTCTCTACTGAGGCCATACCTACGGGTGAGGCCCTTCGGCCTGATGACCCATATCTGAGGAAGAGGGTGGAAAGTAAGAGGAGGTTGATAACCTTGAATTTTGAGTGGATATTTACCCAAAGGGACCAAAGTGTTCATTCACAGGATTAAAAGAATGGGGTTAAAACTGAAGTGTAAATGAAATTACCAAAATACAGGAAAAGAGCTTTGGAATTCCAAAGTTGGGCCTGTGTGTGTACTTTATAAAGGAAATGAAAATGTCCAGTTTGGGGGGAGTGGGAGGCAACAATGTTGTTTGCTGGGGACTAGACGTGGGCCAGGTGGAGACAGAGAGAAAAGCAAATGCTGCATCCCTGGGTCTCAGACATTAGGGCCACCCAGAGGACGGAAAGACCCCGGTGGTCAGAAGCCAAAAGCACATTCCTAGGAATATAGGTGAGACCACAAGTGACCCCCCAGCCCTCCTGCATAAAGATGCTCCAGCAGGTGCCTGGATACAGAAAAGAGGTCCCCAAAAGGCCAAGCTCTCTGGAGCCTGGAAAGTCCCCAGAGAGTGAGCAGCTACCCTCTGCCAAGCCAGAGAGCACCAGGCCAGAGTTCCCTCCTCCTTTCTCATCGGTCCTCGAGCCTTCACACTCATCAGACTCCTGCCTCCTCAGACTCCCTCAGAATCCTCAGATGTTTCAGAGACCCTCTGATTTTCTCAGTCTCCTCAGACTCCCAAGACTTCCTCAGACTCCCTCAGATTCCCTCAGTCTCCTCAGACTCCCTCAGGCTCCCCAGACTCCTCAGTCTCTCCCCTTAGACTCCTCAGACTCCTTCAGATTCTCCCCTCAGTCTCCTCAGACTCCCTCAGACTCTTTCAGGCTCCCAGACTCCTCAGTCTCCATCCTCAGACTCCTTCAGACTCTCCCCTCAGACTCCTCAGGTTCCCTCAGTCTCCCCAGACTTCCTCAGACCCCCTCAGTTTCCCTCAGTTTCCTCAGACTCCCCAGACTCCCTCAGATTCTCTCAGTCTCCCTCAGACTCTCCCCTCAGACTCCTCAGACTCCTTCAGACTCTCCCCTCAGACTCCCTCAGTCTCCCTCAGACTTCTCAGAACGCCTCAGATCAGTGTTTGTTCCCTGCTGGGGTCTTCACAACATCCACAAAAACAGGCTTTGCCAACCAAGTTACTATGTGCCAACGACACTGAAGCCAAACACACATGAAATTAACTTAAGAGATTAAAATGTGTTCAAGTCATGATCCTACTCCCTTCCCCCACCCTCCCCCTGGAGTGTGTTATGTCCCTGGTTTATAGTTGCTTGTTGACTTTGACTTTTACTTTATTATAATTAGTCTTTTTCCTGGTCCCTTATTTAGGTTTTCTAAATTCCTGCTATGAGCGAGACCATCCGGTATTTTTCTTTTTCTTTCTGGCTTAAAACAAGGGGGGTGGGAATTGTAGGAGGACTGTAGCCAAGATGAAAATGCATACATTGTGCAAAAATGAAAAATGATGTAAAAAATATATAAAATAAAATAAAAAATAAGAGGGGGAAAAAAGGAAAAAAAAAAACAAAAAAAGTTTTACAAGCAAAAAAAAAAAAATTTCAAATTAAAACCATTTATGCACCTATTCTGCCCAGCAGAAAAAGCTACTGACTTATGATTTTTAGAAAACTTTGCAGTAAAAGGACTAAAACAAACATTAAAAAAATAGAGAAGCAAACTCAAACTCAAAGTGTGAAAAGACTTGTCGAGCGATACCTTCCTCAGGGCAGGAGCACACGGCTGGGCTGCCACCCGGCTCACCAGCAAAGGTCGAGTCTGACGTGACGTCAGTGTCATGGCCACGGTCTAACCCTCTATGTCAGCCGTGACTGGCACAACCTGGCTCTGTCACTCAGCTGGTTGCATCTTCGTGGGTCATGTAGCTCACCACAAACAGTTGGTCACGTTTGCATTGGCTGCTCTCCAGTGACGAAAGTACGAGACGTAAAATAGCTTTGAGTCTCTTTCGACTGTGGCAATGACATGGGCAGATGCTACGGGAGCCTGGCAGCAATGGAAACACACCACAGCACCAACAAAACTATCCGCACAAGGTCATCCGTCCAGCTGAGGCATGTACCTTGGTCTGGTATCAAGTGCCAGGCCTGGTACCACGGGTGGGGGAGGGACAGGCCCAATTCTGTAGGACGGGCTGCATTTTGAAAGTGATTCTGCTTTCTGAATCCATGGATTATGAAATCTAAAATGTCACCACAGTAAGAAATCGTGGAAGGAGCAAATCCACCAATTCCACCAAGAATGTATCTATACATTTCATGACATGGGCACCTGCCTGGTTGTTTGCAGGGTACCTGGAAAAAATATTCGCCTGGATTCTTAAATTCATTGTCAGGGAAAAAATACAATTTGAAAGCCAGTGCAGAGGAGAACAAGTACGTCTCCTCAAATCATGCGAAAACAAACTTATCTCTAAGATAACTTGTCTTGTGAGATCTTCATCCTTCCTGCCTCATTCACGTCCCTCCTCCGCGGCTGTCCCCAGCCCGGGCTACGACCACACTCAGAGGGAACAGCGGCCTCCGGCCCTGAGAGTCATGTCAGCGGCACAACACGCACAGGCAAGGAGTGTGCTGTGGGCGTCCTGCTGCTCTCTGTTCCAGTTATTTCCATCTTCACTCCTCTACCCAGCCCCACCAGCCCAGCCTTCCCTGCCCGTCGAGGCCCTGGAGGCTGACGGCCATGACCATAGCCACGACCATAGCCCAGTCCCTACTTTCTTATCCTCCAAGCTCCAGTTGGGTTTAGACCATGGGCTAATGGGCAAAGGAGAAGGGATGGAAAGGGAAGAGAGGACGGGGGTGGGGTGGGAAGGTGGGCAGAGGGTCTGGGAGGGGAGAGGAGAAAGAGGTTCAAGGCCTCTCTCCTTGGCCCTGCCTGGCCCTTCCTTGGGATCTCTGTCCTGCTGTGGCCCCCAGCGCAGCTCCTGTCCCTCCGCCCCAGGCCTCACGGGGTACTAAGCCCTGCATTTAGTGCTTTTGCCCCAACAAACCCAGCTGCAGAAACAGCTTCCCTGCAGATATCTGGACACCCCTCACCGGTGTCTTCAAACTGCTCTATGAACACGTCCTTCCTTAGAGCCTCTTCAGGCTCTTCTAGATGCTTCCTGCTCCCTTCGGGAACCTGGGCCTGCTTGGCACTTATAAAGAAGATTCATGGCTCTTTTCAGCGTGTTTAGTGTTGAGTAGCATTCATGTTTGCTTTACAATCTCTGCTAGTCCTTTTTTTTTAATAATACAAACATTTTCAAACAAAATATACTGAGCATGTGTGTACCAGCCTTACAGAAACACAGCAGTAGGCAGTAAATGATTTATGAAACTATCTTCTCTCGATATTACAATAGTGTTAGACACACACAATTACTTTCATAAAATTTGGAATGCAAACATGAATCGGGCGCCTACTACACTCAATACGTTGTGTCAGTCTTTAAAGGAAAACCATTTCTGAGCACAGTGCTTTTAATCCCTTAAAACTCCCATTCTATCAGGCTCCATCTAAACCTTCTCAGAGATGTGAAAAGCTTTCATATCCTTAAAGACCAACAGAAAAAGGATTTGACAGTAATCCATTCCGATTCTTGATGTCAGTTAAATATTTTTTTTAGAACTAATGTAGATCTCTGAGAGGGAAGATGAGGTAAAAACCCACTTGAGCTCTCCTCAGCGGGCGAGGAAGGAGGCTAGTCCGTCCGTTTCACGGCAGTTTCTTTGTCGGGCTAAAGTGTTTGACTTTGTGAAATATTTTGCCTGAATTTTTCCAAGTTTTCCACATGCGTTTTTAACAGAGAACCCCTCGAACAGACCAAACACAGAACAGCACCTCACGCCATAAAGCTGGCTTCTGCCCAACGAGCTCGGCCACTCCTGTGACAGTCAAGACTCAAGAGGCAGCTGCAGTCGGGTCCTTACCCCTGAGGCAATCTGGCCAGTTGGATGCTCTACGAATGAGGTGCCCTCGCCGGAGAGCTCCCTGACCAGGGAGACACTCTGACTGGGAGATACTCATCCCACACCCACGCTCCTCACGCTGCACCTTGGAATCCACTTACTCTTGTTTGAGACAATTGTAAGGACCGCATGGACCTGGCTTTGAACCTCCACATTATCACAGTGTGACAAAGAGCTGGACCACAGCAGGACGTGAGAGCTGATGTCCTGTCTGCTCAGAGGAGAGAGGGAAGCAGAGTCACTTTGTGAGGCTCCCCTCAGTGGTCCCGTTCATAAGTCCAGACACCACTAAGGCTGACGCGCATTAGCCTAGGGCTTCAGAGCTTAGAAAATGACTTAGTTGTATACACCTGGCAGTATCAAAGGAGCCGCCGGCATGCACAATGGTCTTCCTGATCAGCAGGGGGATGGGCACTGCCAGCTATGGGTCAGGGCTCTGAGAGCTCAAGGGCCTGTGCAGCATCAGAGGCCTGGTCCACTGCAGAGGAAGGCAGGATTCCAGGCCCTTTGTCCCTCTGAGTGTCCCACAACGTGGTCTTCTGGTTGCTTGTCACTCTGTCTCTTCCTGACTCCTCAAAAACACATACCTGGTCCCGATGGGCCAGTTTAGGTGGCCATGATAAAATGCCACAGACTGGGAGTGAGGATGGGGAGCAGACAACACAGCTCTGGAGGCCGGAGTCCAAGGTCAAAGTGTGGGGGCTGCTCCTGGTGAGAGCCCCCGCCTAGCTTGCTGTAGTAGCAGGAAAGGACGAGCAGGATTTCTAGGATTCGAGCAAACGGCTGGAGGGGGAGTCCAGGAGCCCTCGGTGGCTTTTGCAGACTTATTGGGATTTACCAGGTACATGGCAGGCAGGGGTGCTGGGGGGCCGGGAGGCTGGCAGGCCTCCCAACCCCCAGCAAGTCTTCACTCTTTCTGGGCTCTCCGATGTTCTCTCGTGGTCTCTGCTTCTCTTTCACTCTGCTGTTCCGCTCTGCTGGCAGCCCTGTGACGCCGCCCTTATAAGCCCAGTCCCTCAGCCCAGGTGTGCCCACTTACATATGCCCACACCCCACTCCAGGCGCCCGCCATCGGGCATGCCTTCAGGACCACAGGGATCCATCATCAATCCTAATGGTAGGAGGGCAGGAAAGCCTAATACTTTTTTACCTCACCCTACACTTGGGGGGCCACCTTCTTCCTGGTTTTCACGGGGCTGCTCCTGTGTGACACACCCCGGCCTCCGCCTCTCCTCCTCAGGCACCAGCCCTTCAGAAAAGGGCCATCTGCTATCTCACTGAGCTGTGGTCAGCGCCTTGCAGGCTCTGTCTCAATGGGGTTATGGTTTCAACATCTAGAGTCTGGGGGGACACAGTTCAGTCCCTCACAGACATCGATGCCATTTTTCTTGAACCACAGAGTTATTCTCAGCACTTGAACTACATCTGTTAAGTGATGCCTGCCGTGTTGTTTCCACATGTCTGAGTTCCTTCCCCTGCTGTGACGATACACATATTTACAACTGCCTCGCAGATATTCCCATCCCGGTGTGGCCAAGTGTTACGTTAGACTCAACTTCTCTCAAGCCAAACTCGCTGACCTCCTGGTCAAAGACACCTCCTTTTCTCATGCCCTTGCTTCAATTAATTGCTTCAGTTACTTTATTTGCTTTGAACCACCACTGATGACCTACCTTTTCCACATCCCTTAATCAATCAGCAAGTCTTATTGATCCCCCGTTTAAAATGTGTTTGGTTCTATCCATTCATCCCTCTCCCTCCTGAATCAAGGCCTTTCTGACCCAAATCCTGATGAATATAGTAACTTCCTAAGTGCTCTGTCTCTATCCTGGCGTGGTAGGCAGAATTCTAAGGTGACCCACCAACAGCCCGCTCTGATTAAATCTCTGCTGTTGAGTGTGGCAGGGATTTAGGACACGATGGCGTGTCACTCCCCTGTCTGTTAACCTTAAGAAGGGATCAGTGGCCCACACAGGTTCGGCCTGGCCTAGTCACACGAGCCTTCAAAGTGGAGTTCTTCCCAGTGTGAAGATCTGAAGCACGAAATGGATTCGGCAAGAAGCAGATTCTCCTGTGCGGGTTCTAAGTGATGAGAAGAGCGGGCGTTAAGGCACGCAGGGGCTGGTCGCTGCCTCTGACCCCTCCAACCAGAAGAGGCTGAACTCTGAGCTGAAAGAATGACGCAAGCCCTGGCTGAGACCCAGCCAAGAACCCAATTCTACCTTGGGTGGTCCTGAGCAGAGAACCAAGACTTTCAGGTCTTGAGAACCAGGGGATATGAGCAGATGTTGGTTTATGTTCGCAGCAACCGCACACCCGTGTCACTTGGCGACCTGCTCTGGTTCACCAATCACTGCCAGGCTGGCGCTGCCAACTCAACTAGTTCAGTATAAATTCTCTGCAACCTTTTCGTCGTGCCCTTCTCCCAACTTCAGTGAAGATAATCACACTATCACAGGCTATGGCTGGGTACTATATGGCGCCAATGCATGTGCAGACACACACACACTGTAGGGTGAGGTAAAAGCATCAGGCTTTTCTGCCCTCCCGCCATCAGGGTAGATGACGGAACCCTGTGATCCTGAATGCATGCCTGATGGCGGGCACCTGGAGTGGGGTGTGGGCCTAGGTAGATGGGATCCACCTGGGCTGAGACTGGGCTCTTAGGGGTGGGGGGATGCCTGTAGAAGCCAAGAACGAACAGAAGCAGAAGCAGATCCATGAAAGAGAATGCGAGAGAGGTCCGCAGAGCCCAGAGAGAGTGAAGACTTGCTGGGGGCTGGGAGGCCTGCCAGCCTCCCGGCCCCCCAGCACCCTTACCTGCCATGCACCTGCTAAATCCCAATAAAAGCCCGAAAAGCCACCGAGGGCTCCAGGATTCCTCCTTTACCCCGTCTGCTGGATCAGAAAACCTGCTCTGTGTCCTTCCTGCCGCTACACACACACACACGCACACACACATGATTCCTAAGGAAGATATGTACATAGCTTTTGGACACATGATCAAATAATCAAAAACAGTTACACCTATTTTGAAAGATAATTCAATTCTGTTTGTTCTGCTACAATGTTAAAATATGCATAAATAAATCTTTAAAAAAAATTTTAAAACACGAACAATCTTACCAAAATAGTACATAACATGGAAAATCTAGCATCACTTTCATCACCTCAGGTTAATTTCTCCCACTATCTCCAAATACATTTTCCTCCAGCCATTGAAACTTATGCCATCAAAAATTATTAATAAAATATAACATTGAATGCAGTTTTAAAGGAGTTTTATTTTGGCCTCAACTGAGATCGCCAATCTAGTCCCCTATTTGATGATATAATTTTTCTTTCCTGAGGGTCAGTCTTGTCATTGATACAGTGTCACCCCTGCTCAGCGTGCACCTTGTTCAGAACCCCCCAATCTCTCCCCCTCTAGCAATTCAAACTCTACATCTTTCTAGGCTCATCTAAAACAGCTCCTATCCATCAATTCCCTGACTCTGTACACATGTATTGATACCTACAAGGTATACTAAAAAATGTTGGGATAAAGAGCATTAAAAGTCAGGCTTTTCTATAAGAATTTGGTTGGGTAAAGTATAATAAATATATACACAAAATATTATACAACTGTAAAACAATGGACAAGAAAGATAAAGATCGTTAGGAACAATGTGATGTAATACCATTCAAAATTGATCTCTATTGTTACAAAGTCTCTATATCAGATGAGGGAGATAATATTTAAAATAAAGTGCATGTATAGTTGGCTATTTCTGCTTAAGGAAGAAAAGGAATAAGAAAACATATTGCAAGTTCCATCTTTTTTATAGCTGAGTAAGCTGAGTAGTCTTCCCTTGTTTATATGTGCCAGATCTTCTTAGTCCTGTCATCTGTCCCTGGGCACCCACAGGTGTTTCCATAACTTAACTGTTGTAAATGGTGCTGCAATGAACATAGGAGTGCATGAAACCTTTCAAATTAGTGTTTTTATTTCTTTGCATAGGGAGCTAGGAGTGGAATTGCTAAATCACAGCTGTATTTTTAATATTTTGAGACACATTCACACTGTCCCATCGAGACTGGACGCATGTACACTCCCACCACCCATGCAGGAGGGTCCTCTCTCAGCACACCCTTGCGAATGCTTGTTGGTCTTGTTTTTGATGGGAGTATAAGGTGATGTCTCTCTGTGGTTTTGATTGGCACAATGAAACTAGAGGGGGTTGCACTAAGGAAGTCAGAAGAAAGACAAACACCAGATGATTTCCCTCATGTGTGGAATATAAAGAAACAAAACAAAGACAGAGAGAAAAAGAA
Organism: Talpa europaea; assembly: GCF_964194135.1. Lineage (NCBI taxonomy): Eukaryota > Metazoa > Chordata > Mammalia > Eulipotyphla > Talpidae > Talpa > Talpa europaea. Next base: position 2,953,338 of record NC_140068.1, on the reverse strand, counting down.
ACCAAACAAACCCTACAAATCTAACTGCAGAACTGAGACTACCAAAGGGGGTGGCAGGGGCGGGCAAAGCTTGATAGCGCTGGTCCTGAATCCCTCTTACTTACTAAGGCTGTGCATTAGCCACTTCTTACTGCCCTACAGAAAGCATGTGTTTTCCTCGTTATATTTAATCTACCTTAATAACTTAGATATCTAAACAAAATAACATTTTTAAGTTATAGGTATAGACTTCTACCATTTTAATCACTGAAAATACTTGATTGTAGTTTTAAGTCGTTTCCACAACCTAAGAAAACTGACAGAGAGCGGGCCTGCCTGGTGGTGCAAGGGGTTAAGCACTGCACTATGAAGCAGCCTCCGCAGCATGAGTTCGATCCCCGGCCGGCCAGGGAGCAACCCACATGGCATGGCAGACCTCTCCTGGCTCCCCGCAGCTCCCCTCAGCAGTGTATTTCAGTTATTCCTCCTGGTTCTGTTCCCCACTCTGTCTCTGGTGAATCCTCTCATCCCCCGCATCTCTCGCCTGTACCCCAGCTCTTGTATAAATAAATCCTTAAAAAAAAAAAAGAAAACTGACAGAGTGAGGTGAGGTTTCAAGGACTGCGATGGGGGGTCAGGAGGCTTAGCTGTGGGTGTGATGTAGGGTAAGGAAAAATGTCAGGCTTTTCTGCCCTCCCGCCATCAGGATAAATGATGGATCCCTGCGGTCTTGAATGCATGCCTGATGGCGGCACCTGGAGCGGGGTGTGGGCCTAGGTGGATGGGATTCACCTGGGCTAAGACTGGGCTTTTAAGGGCAGTGTCACAGGGACACCAGCAGAAGCCAAGAAGCCAAGAGAGAAGCAAGAGCAGCAGTAAGCCGAGAGAAGGCTGGAGAGATAGAGTGAAGACTTGCTGGGGGCTGGGAGGCCTGCCAGCCTCCCAGCCCCCCAGCACCCCTGCCTGCTGTGTACCTGGTAACCCCAATAAAAGACCTGCAAAACCACTGAGGACTCTGACTCCTCCTTTACCCAGTCTGCTGGATCAGAGAACCTGCCCTGTGGTCCTTCCTGCCCCTACATGTGGTAACACACAGCTGAATCTACACTTCTAGGTCATAAAGTGCCGTGAAGCAATGTTCCCGCCATAAAAAAAGGAATACCATAAAAAGGAAACAGAACACACACACCTGCTGTAACGCGACCAACCCATTCCGGGCAGGTTTATGAAGGTTCGAGCAGCCACATGCTCTTCGCCGTGGCTTGTGGTCGCTGCACTCCGTGCACTCCGTGCACTCCACCCTCGACGCCGCACCCCCACCACACCGCACCCTGCTGCGCCCCCCTTATAAACCAGTCTCAGCCCAGGTGTGCCCACCTACGCATGCCCGCACGCCCCTCCAGGTGCCGCCCTCAGGCTTGCACTCAGGACCGCAGGGTTCCCTCATCCATCCTAATGGCTGGAGGGCAGAACAGCCTGATGCCTTTTACCTACCCTACCCCTGCCTAGCTTTAGGAAAACAAACTCAAGAAGAATAAGCCAGAAACAGGAGCTGATGGAGCACAAGAGGAGGAGGCAGGACAGAGGCTCTGGTTTCCTGAGGGGACCTTTTGCTCTTGGAAATACATTAACGTTCCACACACACGCTCCGAAAATAAAGAACAATCCAAACAGTTGGGGCGATGGGAAATTTCTAAGTGAAAGCAAAGTGAAGCAACTAATGCCAATTGCATTTCAAATGAATGTCATTACCTCAGGGATTTAAAAAGGAGCGCGCGAGAAAGAGGCCCTCTGAGGGCTCCATAAACACAGCGTTTGACTGTCATCCAGCTCCAACTGCCCTTTCCTCATCTCTGAATTTTGCTTGGATTCGTCGTTTTTGAGCAGTGTAAGTCCTTTCCTACGTGGCCTTCGTGCCCAGGGTTTTGGCAGGATTCATCAGCGCCCTAATTAATCTCCATCTTTCATTGACCTCGTTTGTTTGGATGCCTGAAGTACACGCTGCAGAAAGGGAGATTTTATCTACTCAACTTGTCCCTCTTAGTTCAAGACCATTTTCCTGGTATAAAAATGCTTTATTTCTGAATACAGTTATTACATATGTTATTAGAGAAACTTCTTTTAAACTTAGTATACTAGGGGCCTCCCTGGAGGCGCAGGAGTTAAGGACACAGTGTCGTCAAGCTATCGGCAGCCACTGCAGCACAAGTTCCATCCCCAGCCAGCCAGGGAGCAACCCACATGGCGCAGCAGACCTCGCCTGTCGCCCGGCTGCTCCCCTCAGCAGCGGATTTCAGTGAATACACCTGTTCTGCTCCCCACTCTCTGTGGTGAATCCTCTCACGCACCTCCCCCATGCACCTCTGGTTTACACCCCAGCTCTTGTACACATAAATAAATAAATCCTTTTAAAAAATAAACTTGGTATTAGTAATCACAGGTTACACATGTAGAACTTGTGTCTCCTCTCTCTCTAAACAGAGGTGCTCAGCATGCCTCACGCTGAAAGTCAGCTGGGTTTGTGAGTTCTGAGTGAATCAGAACATGGGAACTTAGTATCATGATGAGAAAGGGACAGAATATCTTCTTTGCTTCATTTTTTCCATTTTTTATATATATAAATACATACACAAATTTTCAGCACTGCATTTTTTTCAGTTGTTTAGTATCTATTTTATATAATGCTGCTGGTGCTTCCTCAATATTCAGATGTTTCCACTTCTTGCTGGGTGAGTGGCAAAGGCTTGAGGAAGCTTCTCCTTATTTCTAGTGGCTGTGGACTGTGGGTACAAAAACCAGGTTAACTAGAATGGAGCATAAACTAAACATAAGAAATATGGGAAAAGAAATCTGTGGTTTTATTTCCCTAATTGGGCTTTGTGAAATCAATCTTGTCTGCTGAGTCTTTTATTTACCTCTAGCTTCTCCGAGTCATTAATATTTGATCACTGAGTGTCATTTTGTGCATTTTCAAATGCCTGTCAAAAATACCCAATGATTTTCAACTATTTCTAAGTATATCGAAGGGCCAACATCCCAAATCATGTTTTATATAAGTATTTAGTTCTACATGTTTGTGTTAATGCTGTATCTTTTTTTTTTTTTTTTGCTCAATCTTTGGAGAGTTCATAATGAAATGAAAAATAAATTTACATTGCTAAGAACCAATTCTTCAAAGACATATTTAAATGATTGGTGGTTTTTATTAATATTTTTAAATAAATGGAAAAAACCTTCACAAGTCCCCTTATCCCCAAGTGATATACTTGAAATACAACTAAATATAGAAGCAAAAAAAAAAAAAGAAAAGAAAAAAGGGCCTCCCTGGTGGTGCAAGGGGTTAAGCACAGTACTGTGAAGCTATCCACAGACTCTGCAGCACAAGTTCGATTCCCAGCCAGCCAGGGAGCTACCCACACGGCACAGCAGACCTCTCCCATCTCCCTGCTGCTCCCCTCAGCAGTGTATTTCAGTCAATCTGCCTGTTCTGTTCCCCGCTCTGTCTCTGGTGAATCCTCTCACCCTCCCACACAGCTCTGGCCTGCACCCCAGTTCTTGTATGCATAAATAAATAAATCTTAAAAAAAAGAAGCAAAAAAAAAAAGTGTTCTGAGGCAGGTGATTGTATTGAAGCCTAGTCGGGGTCACCGTGAGGTATATAAACTGTCAGAGATGCTGGCTGAGGCACTGTGGTGATTTGGAAATGCTTGTTTGCTGTGCATTAAGGCTCTGGAAGGCAAGCCCCCACTCTGGAGAGCCCATGGAACTTTCTGGTAAAGAATCAGCTTGTGCCAACCCTGTCGGGCAATTTTCACTACAGGTAATTACTTTTTGTGTATCTAAATCTTCCCTGAACATTCAATTGGGAATAGTTTCATTAAACGTTATTCTTTCCACACTATAAATTAATCCCTATATTGTATATCCCTTGTGAATCTCAAAAAGGAGTTGTGAAGATTACTCATTTAATTTGCGTGAACTGTTTGGAAATTGTTTTCCCCTAGCTTTCAAGAAGCTTAATATATGCCCAGCTTCACACAAATGATACCTTTTAACAAATTAACTTATTGAATGACTACTATGGGTCAAGTACTGTTTCAGCAGCAAGAGAATAGAGAAAAGTCACAAAAAAATCACTACCTCTGACTCCCAGGACGTTATAGCCTAGATGGGTAAACAAAAGTCTGAAAATCGTGACCGCAAGTGCACACTGGCCCGGGAAGAAACGTGATAAAAGGGGCCTCCCTGGTGGCGCAGGGGTTAAAGACAGCACTATCAAGCTATTGCTAGTCACTGCAGCACAAGTTCGATCCCCAGCTGGCCAGGAGCAACCCACAGGGCACAGCAGACCTCTCCTGTCTCCCTGCCGCTCCCCTCAGCAGTGGACCTCAATAGACCCACCTGTTCTGCTCTCCATTCTCTCTGGTGAATCCTCTCACCATCCAAGCCTCTGGGCTTACACCCCAGTTCTTGTATGCATAAATAAATAAATCTTTTTAAAAAAAGTGATAAAAGGAAACAGGAGGGAGCTCGGTGTGCGGGGCCCTGCTCTCTGTCCAGGGACAGCTGCGCTTCCATCCAGGGGACTGTCACCTCCAAAAATGAATGCCCTTGTGTGCTAGACTCAAGTGAAATTATAAATCCACATTTTTACATGTAATTAACCAGTTTTCAAATGTTGGCACCGAAATCAAGACTTTTATTTAAAAAAAAAAAACTATCTGTGAACCAATCCAGAAACAACCAGAGTTGACCTTTACCTAGAGAGCTGATGCGACCCCATACATGAAATCACAACTACAAAATAGCCGAATATCATTCAGCTAAGAATGAAAAGGCAAAAACAGAGGGAGAGTAAGCACCAAATTAGGTATTACAAACACTACCTGCATGTAATAGAAAGATGAAACTGATTAAGACAAAAATGAAACTCTTACTGCTGGATTGTAAGAGTTCATTGAAGATGGAAGCCTGAACTGAATCTGGAAGGAAAATACTAAATCCTAGAAAATGTATAGAAAATGTAAAAAAAAAAAATACAGCTTGCTAACATGTCAAGGCTAATCAAGCTATTATATGGAGATGTATCCTAAATGATGGAGACATGGCCTGAATGGAAAAAAAAATCTCAAAAACAAAAAAACGTTAAGGAAAGTGAAGAAAGATTTTCAAATAAATTCCATTGTGAACCACATCCAATATTGCTAAAGGAATACTTCTACACTTGTAAAAATAAAACATTAAAGGCCTTGCTGCCTTCCGCTTTCAGGACACATAAAGTAGTGACTGTTAATGCGTCACGGGAGCAGGGAGGTGACACAGTCAAAAATGACGAAGGTGGAGAAAACACGAGGGACTATGGTGATGGTCACGGGGAATTGGTGGTGGAATTCTACGGGGACCACACCTGAAAAAAGAAAGCAAACATTGCAAAAAAAATGAACAATGATGTAAAATATATATGCATAAATAATTAAATTCAAAAAATGATGACCCTACCATTTGCTTTTACAACATTTTGCAGTATTTGTTAAACTGGGAATTTTGTGTGCAGATGGCATTTAAGAATTAAACACTCTTTGAAAACTCCCTCCTCCTAGGAATGTCTGTCCTAAGCTGGCTGGTCAAAAAAAAAAAAAAAAAAAAGGATACAGGAGACCCCATGTGCAGACCTGCACAGCTTTCTGGTCCACAGGTGCCAGCAGGTGCCCCGGATCCTCACAGGTCTCTGCTGTCTGAGCCCTGCAGGTCACGACGCATCCTCCCATCCCACTTTTTATTTCCTGATCGATGGAGACACAGCCACAGCGGAGTGTAAAATAATATTCATGCACCTCCACTGAAAAAGAAAAGTCAAAAATAGAAGGGGGACAAAAGCTTTTTGTGGGAAGAGAGAAATTGGAACAAGATAGGTGGGAATAAAAGATTGAGGAAGAGGTATTCAATGTTTGCAGGGAAAAAAATTGTGAAAACCATTGATGTCAGGAAGCTTTTGATAAGACACTCAAAAATTTCATTTTAATATTTATTGCTTGTAGTGAAATTGATCGGTATCTCCAGCATGATGAGGTCATGAAAGAAGAGACTGATGCAGGCAAATTCATTATTTCTGCTTCTGTTCCTGCTATTTTGATATTAGTCTATCTCCCCTCCCCAATAAACTATCCTACTACATGCCTGCTCACTTCTGCTACTTTTTTTGTAATGTAATTTTCCTGTCATCTTTTATAAAATACTAAGGTACCCAGCTGCTGTAAGGGTGGAGATAAAAATAGCTTCCTTTAGGAGAAAGCTCGGACAATAACCAGCTAAGGGTCTACACTGTAAACCATATGAAAGATAAATCAATACTCTAGTGAACACTTATCAAACTGTACATCCTGGGGCTGAGGCAACCGACCGCCCCTTGGACTTCTTGTACGTATAAGAAAGGGAAGTTCTGGTGAACTAGAGGTTTGCTAAGTCACATGATCATGCTATTTTGTTTCTCAGTTTTGCATTTTTCACTAGGCTAGTTTAATGCAAATACTGATCTCATTTTATTAAATCAAGAAAATAAACATGAAAATCAGAATAAATGTTGTCATTTAATCAAAGACCTTGGGTGACCTCTGATGGATTCTCCTCTCTCTAGGGCTGGATCACAACGTCAGCCTCTGTCCTCATGGGCATCACCTACATCTAAACCTCAGGTCCTTCAACCATCCAGTGGAGATGATAACGACACACCCTTGGAGCTGGATGCAAATCCAGAAAACTCTCCTGCATCTGTATAGACAAGGGTTGGGGCAGTCATTGTGCTCACTGGTGGCTTCCCAAATAAGCACCTGGAGTTGGCTGAGTTAGATGGTGCAGGACTCTCTCCAAGACGTTGTCAGTTACACTGGAGAGACAATTGAGAAAACACCCTCACTTGTCGGAGAAAACGGATTTGTGCTGACATTATTTTCAATAGTGTATTATTACTATCACTTTGAGAATTTGCGGGAAGAGATATAGATATTATTGAAAGGTATGAGCAACAGCCCCACCAGCCTTTTCTTTAACTGTGCTTCAGGATGAAGCCGGCCTGTCCCCATCTCCAACCACAGTAAGTCCAGCCACCCCTCTCATGCTCATACTTGGCTGGAGCCTCCATTCTGACTTGCCTCTTCCAACCTCGCCTCCCACAGCAACCGGAGGGGTCTTATTAGAACATGGATTAGGTTTATAGCTGTCCCCAAATCAAAACCTCTAGTCACTCTCCACTTCCCCAGAATAAAATCAAAATTATCCTGGACGGCGGCTATACCTGGCTCACCTCTCCGGCCCCCTCTGGCCCCACCCTCCCTGCTGCATCATTCGTCTGCCCCCAACCACCTTCATTCTGATGCACCCAAGGGTCAGTCTCATTACTGTGGGGGCCACGGTGGTCGTGTGCCACCTGCAGCCCTCACCACTGAGGAACCACACAGCATCTACTCATTCTTCCTGACCTTTCTGGGTTAACTGCAGTCTTTAAAGTGTCCTCTACCAACTGCCCTTTGCAAAGCAGCTGCCTCTGCAACTCTCTGGCACACTACCCTGACTAACCATCGTCACACTGTCTTGTTTGTGTACTTGATTTCCTCTCTGATTTCACTCACTCTCCTTCTCTTTGAGTAAAACACCCATTAAGGCAAGGACAGAGTGGCAGTAAACAGACCTCATTTACCTGGAGTAGTTCCTAGACGAGGAAAGAGTGACCCATATCTTTAGGTGACTGTGTGGCCAATGAACGGTGAAGCGCTGTGGGACTGAATGATGGCTTCCCCGAAGACAGCCGCCTCTGACTCCTCTGAGCCATGGCTAAGTGCCCTTCCATGGCAAAGGGGATTTGCAGGTGCCATTATGAAAAGGATCTGGAGCTGGCATATTATCTTGGGTGGTCTGGGTGGGCCCCATGTCATCACAGACATCTTTGTAGGGGGAGATAGGAGGGTGGGAGCGAGAGAAGCAACGTGATGATGGGTCAGGTGTGAGGGTGCAGACCACACGTCCAGGAAAGCATGTGGCCTCAGAAGCTGAAAAGACAAGGGGTGGCTGGTCCCCTCGCGTCCAGGAGGAAGGCAGCCCTGTCAACACCTTGATTTTAACCTGAGACAGTCTTCGGGATTCTGACTTTCAGAACTGTGAGTGAATAGATTTGTGGCATTTTAAGTCACCAGGTTTGTGCTAATTTGTAAAGCAGTAACAGGAAACTGCGGGTAATGGATACATGCAAATTTGATAGATCACTCAAAGGGACTAGTGAATGCAAAACAGTAGATGCACTTTTAGGGTCAGTGTAGTTCTAAACTGCTTAGCAAAAAATTTGGCCAAGTGTAGCGGCTGTGTGCTTATTAATACATATTTGTTAACAAAAATAAGTATTATTGTTTTTAAGTTTCCAGGATTAGAGGACAAATTATAAATCACTGCCTTAGGAAAGTCCCCTAGAAAGTATCTAGTTGTTCTTCTGCCCCTTGAGAAATTTTACCTAAAATGTATAGAAAGATACATATTTTTCAAAAGTCCTGGCCTGAAACGAATAACCAAGTCATGGATTATAAGCCTCAAGTTCAAGGTTGAAATGGAGACAATCAGAACAGAAGGCACTTCGAGGAGCGCCTCTGTGATCCATTTCTAATAGGACATCCACACCAGCGACAGAGTTTAAGTGAACGTTCTATTTATTTGGTATCTCTCATCAAAAAGGTGAGTTTCATTTGCTAACCATGTGCTGTCACATCTGAAGTTTTCTTCTATGAGCTTAAAGGACTACTGGTTTTTTAAGTCTGAGATTTAAAGTATTTTTTATAAAACAGACTGCTTCAACTGTTGATTGTAGAAACGGTGTTTATTGGAAGTTGTGACTAATGCTTCATGGGAGAGGGGCTGTCCCTAGCAACTCAGGATAATTAACTTACAACTTCATTGATCTGGATCTAATTAACTGGAGTTGCCAAAAGGGCTAAGAGGAGTCTCTTAAAATTAGGAACAGAGCTAAGGTAGCCTCCTTGTAAAATTGATTTTAAATGTGAAAACAAAAGTGACTCTAAAAATGCTGACTCTTAATTTGTTTAGATCATCCTTAATATGGGTAGCCCTACTGTTGAAATCTTCCAGAGATTTTAGAAATTCCCCATGACCCTCCGCCCTCCCAAGTGCTGAGTCCTAGAGCAGAGCTGCCCGCCAGGCTACCTCCACACATCCCAGACATTTATTTTGTATTCTTTGAGATGATTAATTTTCAAGTTCCAATATTCCCTTTCTTTTTGTCATCTGCTTTCTTTCCTGAATAATTTCTCCAAGTCCCTCCATGCATCCCTTTTAAGCTTTAGAGACCCTACCAAAGCACATAACCAACATTCTTGCTCACATGTCTTCAAGGGCACGCACGCACACGCACACACACACACACACACACACTAACACACATTATGGATATGTATGCCAATAGGCTTGTATGTAACAATTCTGCTGCAAAATAGTGTGTGACATAACTACTAGGAATCAACATTCAACTAAACAGAGGAAATATGAATTATTCAAGATCATCTCTAAATAAGAAAATGTCTTTCTCTTGGCACTGCTCCTCTGCAGGGCAGGTTCCAACATGCGAGCTTTAACCTTTATCTTAGCCCCCAGCCTGTGGTTCATCATTGGCTTTTCCTTCGCCAGTTTTTTCCCATTCAGTGTGCTGCCTCTGCAATTGCCCTATTTTTTATTCTCCTGCTCTTCCTTGATGACCTCATTGTAACTGACATGTATTCATTTCTCTAGCCTGTCAAGAGAATCTGGAACTCGGTTCCTGTCCCCTAGGCCGTGCTGCCCTGTCCGAATTTACAATATCCTCGCACGAGGTGAGCATGTACCCACTCCATCATCACAGTCTCTGCTGTGGCGGTGAGCAGTCCTGGGCACCAGCTGACCCCAGTGACACGCCACCTGTGCCTGCCGAGCTGATGGCATGCCATTATTAATTACTCCTCAGGAGAGGTGTGGAAGATGGCGCAGACCAGAGCCTCTCACAGTCCCGAACAGGGAAGCAGCTACCTCACGGGCTTCTGTGAAGTTCATTACATAAGTGGTTCTTGATCTCTTAGAGGTCACAGAGCCTTTGAGGACCGGAGCAAAGTGATGAATTATCTTTCCTGAAAGATGTGCGGACACAAGCACTGTAAAATGTTGCAGAGGATTTCAGAGAATTCAAGGCCTTCCCTCTGAAGCTCCTCAGGGTCTAGGACCTCTTGTTAAAATACCAATTCAGAAGCCTCAAACACAGCAACCAATACATTATCTTGGAAATTAGTGTTACATTTAGTAGACACCAGAAGAAATGAAGGACATTCTTAAACATCAATGCTGTCACATATATATGGATACCTTGAAATGGACTGACTGATTGTACCAGGCAAAAAAAGAGAGAGAAGCATTTGTGTGTTTAACTGCATCCATTTTCACTTTCATGAAAAGAAGTAAAATTATTTTTTTCTAATTGTGCTAAGATATACATGATAAAAAACTGACTATCTTAACCATTTCTAAGGGTATGTTCACATCGCCGTGGTCGTGGTGCAATCTCCGGAACTTATTCAACCTGTAAATGGAGACTATCCCCACTAAACAACAGCTCCCTATTTCCCCTCTCCTGACTTCTGGAAGGCCTCACTCTATCTTCTGTTTTTATGATCTTGGCTATTCTAGATAAGTCATGTGAGTGGAACCATTCAACAGTCAGTCTAACTGTGTCTGACTTTTTACAATTAGCATAACCTTCTCAAAGTTTCCCCGTAGTACTGCATGTATCAGAATTTCACTCCTTTTTAAGGCTGAGTAATATTTCATTGTATGTATATTCCACATTTTTTTAATTTCATGTCAATGGACACTTGGGTTGCTCCCATTTTTGGCTATTGTGAATAATGCTGCTGTGCACATGAAAATTCTATTTTTAACACAGAAATTTTACTGCGAATGTAAAACTATGGTGCTTAACATTTTCAGGTTTGTTTTAAGCATTTTTAAAAGATTGTTATCATTTTATTGCTAAGCAATGCAGAAAATTACACCAAGTAATTCAAAGGATTATCACAAAGCGACACTCACCAAACTTGTATCTCAATCAAGACACACCAACAGTCCCGTGTGAAACTTCCTTCCTACATGTGTCTACTACATGACTACATCCCACATGTTTCTCATACAAGACTTATTTGATCTCCCCAAGAATGCTGACGCATAGGCAGCACCCTCTGAGCTAAGGGTGAGTTCAGGGGGCTTCTTGAACATTGCATGTCCCACAGCTGATATGTCTCAAAGTGGGATTCAGAAGAGCAGCCTCTTTCCACCCCACCCCCACATCTGGTTGGCTCAATTAAAGCCATCAACTGCATTAAAAATCACCAAGAAGCATAAATCTGACTCATATTTGATTAATGACCACACCGTTGATCTTTCTGATAGCCTTCATAGTGACTTCTACCCATTGTTCTAAGGTTGCCCTCTGGGCTAATTTGAATGGACACATTAACATTTCCGGCCAGAGCAGCTGACACAGCCAAAGACAGCGAGCACAGCCCCAGGAAGACTCATTCCAGGGACTCTCCTGAAACCAGGTCTCCAGACTCCACAGGTTCCTGAAAGTTCTCTTGTTATCGTGATCTACTTTATCAACACACCACATAAACTGAGGTCCTCTCCAGAACGGACACTGTCGTTTAGCTGTTCACCATCCAATACAAGGACAACATGTTCATTCATTCAACAATCTTTTGAAGCTTCCATGAGGCAGGCAGTGATCCAGATGAATCCCTCTCTGACAACATCTGGATGAATGCAGGGGTAATATCACAGGCACGGTTTCCTAGTCTTGCCACACTGTTATCACATATTGAACTTGGGGGTCCACAAAATCCTAGAGGTTTTCGCATGAATACCACCAAGACAGTTCTTCATCATCCTATACTGATGTAACCGCGTTTTTGAAACCAAATACTTATACTGTCTTCACTGTAAGCTCACCAACAGATTTCACTATTTTTAGAGGGGGAAGTGGTGTTTTGCTTTGTCATCATAATCCAAAGACTATTAAAATGTGTGTGTGTGTGTTTTTTTTTTTTTTTTTTCTTGTTTTGTTTTTTGTAGTGTGGACCAAGTAAAGAAAATTCTACATTTTGCTGTGCTGGAAAATGTCTCTCTTCTCTTCCTGGGCTCCTCCAGGGGCTGGAAGTCAGTAGAACAATAGCTCTTGTTTACAGTGAAGAGCCTTGGGGTGAGAAACAAAGGCAAAATTCAAACAGTCCACAGACAGAACCTTGTTGAGTTTCTGGAAAAAGGAGCTACTAGATAAGACAGCCTGACTGTGCCCTTGTGTCCTCAGGGGTACTTTGGATAAGAGAGTCAAATAACCGTAGGTCCCTACATTTTCCCAGATACAGGCGGCTCTGGCTAAATCAGCTCTGTAAAATCAAGGGATTGTGTTGAGGTTATGAACAGTGTTTCTCCTGTACCAAGTAACTAAGCTGGCTAGAAAACAGTCTCCTTGGTGAACTGAAAATATTAGAAGTTAACTAGATGTTTTCATTCCTTTGTTAGAGAAATAATCATGTATTCTTTCTGTGCGTGTAGTCTTCCTAAATAATCTGAAGGCAGAAACCCTGAGGGCGGGACCAGTCACTCAGAGAAATCTGATGTTGGTCTCCCGGGCTCAGGTCCTTAGTTTGGTTCTGAGTAATCCCTTTAATAATTATCTGTTTTATTAAACTTTGAATTTGCTTCACAGCAATGATTATTTCAATCAGCAGTAGGCTTTAAAGGTTAACATTTAGAAAGAATCCTTTCCTCCTTTACACACCTCTTTCCAAAAAAACAGACAAAATCTCTAAAATTGTTTCTCCCTCTGTCATCATTTACACATTACAGTCATTATCACTTCTACTTTTCAAAACAGAATACATTGACACTAAGAGCAAATAAAAAGAAAACACAGATACGAGATTTGATGTTTCCTTAAACTAAAATCTTTTTTCCCTGATGTGCTAAAAATGGTAATTGCTCTGACTGCATTCATTAACATTTCTTTAAAACAAAACAAAACAAAACAAAACAAAAACAACAGTTTTTTAATCAGAAATAATTCCTAAAATGATTTTAGGAAATAGCTAAAGAGTCAAATGGTAATTTTTCTTATTTCATTAGTTCAGCAAATATAGCTAATGACTCAGGAAGTTTCAGTAGTAGCTAGTACAAGTTGTAATGGGAAACCACAAAGAACCCAAGACAAATTAGCTCAAAAGCAGGGTTGCAAGATTTGGCAAGTAAGGTGAATGCATTGAGTTAAATTAGAATTTCAGATCTGGTTATTCATTTGTATTCAAATTTACGACGTGTGCTCTATGTCATTTGGCAACTCAAGGCAACAGCCTTGGACATGGCAATTATTAAAAGAGACATTAATACCAAAATTATTTTTTCTCTATCACAGTTCATTACCTGGAACAAAAAGGGTAGCTCATGTAATTCAATATTGACTTCTGCAAAATGAGAAGGCAGTTTTTTTTAATCTTCCCAAATTGAAACTTGGTGTTTATTAAACACTCACTCCGTTTCCCTCTCTTCCCTCAGTCCCTGGTAAGCACCAATCTATTTTCTGTCTCTGTGAATTCTAGCCCTTCATATAAATGGAATTATATAATGTTTGTCCTTTTGTAACTGGCTTACTTCACCTGGCATAAAGTCTTCAAGGTTCATCCACATTATAGCCGGTGCCAGAATTTTATTCCTTTAAAGGCTGGACAACAAATACTCTAGTATATATGTGTGTGCACACATCAATGTATGTGTGTGTATGCATGTGTAATATATGTGTATATGTATGAAATTTTGTTTATCCATTCATGGACTTATTCCCACCTTTTGGCTATTGTGGATAATGTAAATGCTGCCATGAACACTGGTAGCAGTACCATTCCAAGTCTCTGTGTCTCTGCTGTCAATCCATTTGAGTATCTACCTAGAAATGGATGGCTGAATCACAAATGATAAACCACAGTTAAGTTTTCAGGAGTCACCATGCTTTTTTCCACAGTGGCTGCACCACTTACATTCCAACCAATAAGAATTTTGATTTATCCACACCCTCACCAATAGTTGTAATTTCCTGTTTTTGTTTTGTTTTGCTTTGATAAAAGCTGTCCTGATGGATATGAAGTGGTATTTCATCGTGGTTTTGATTTGCATTTCCCTAATGATTGCTGACACTGAGCATCTTTTTTTTTTTGCATGCTTTGGTTATGAATATTGTAACATTAAATTTTATAAATATAATGACCACTCTAGCAGGAATGGAATGCAAAGGAATATTTGTAAAAGCAAAAACTAATCAAAGAAGGTAAAATAGGTAACATTTGAATGACATTTATCAATGTTATATTTTAGTACTGAAAAAGAAACTTTAATGTCCAGACCAGAGGACATAAACAAGCGTATTACAAAGCAGTTAGACTGTGTAAAGTGAGGTGGAAGGAGATTAAAAAAAAAAATTTCTCACTTTCAATGGATATGGACCCACATGGGACACAAATGTAGTAATAAAATGCTAAGTGATAAAAGTGAGAAAGATTGGAAGGGAACACATCAAAATGAGTACAGAGGTTATCTTTAAGATGATCTCATAAGTTTTATTTTTCTATTTACATATTTCTCATCTTATGTCCTCTAAAAGTACTTGAACTCTGATTTTTTTTTAAACATTTTATTTAAAAAAGTAAAATGGAGCTCTTGGTAAAGCGGTTCTAAACCCTGGCATACATTAGAATGGGTGCTTTAAGGGCCTCCCTGGTGGCCCAAGGGGTTAAACACAGCACCGTGCAGCTGTCCGAAGCCTCTGCAGCGTGAGCTGAATCCCTAGATGGCCAGGGAGCTACCCACATGGTGCAGCAGACCTCTCCTGTCTCCCCGCTGCTCCTCCCACCAGTGTATTTCAATAGATCCACCTATTCTGCTCCCCACTCTATCTCTGGTGAATCCTCTCACCCCCCGCACCTCTGGCCTACACCCCAGTTCTTGTATGCATAAATAAATAAATCTTTAAAAAAAAAAAGGAATGGGACCTTAACCCATTCTTATAAATACTTAGTGGGTCAAAGATGAATTATCCAGGTCACTATGGATAATCATGAGCAAACTAAGATGGTCGCTTGAATAGTCTCAGTTTTGAGGTGCTTATTTATGCAACAATAGAAAATCAAATCGCTTAACAGTCTCTCCAATAAATGCCAGCGCAATGCACATGCCTAACTTTCGTTATCTCCTTAAATTCTTATAACCACCCGATGAGGAAATACATTGTCCCAAACAAAGACAATCTTGGGCTAGATAAACAATTTTCTCTTCTGGAATCCAATCCAGATCACTAATGCATTAACCTATGACGTTTGTGGGTTAAGAGAGACAGTTGACAGTACATTGTGAGTACACACCCCCTTATCTGCGTGCTTCTTTTTCAACTAATTTTAACACTTAGCATTTAGGTGTCAGTCATGCCACGCAGGGAGGAGGTCGTTTCCAGTTTCTAATGATTTTCATTTCAACAGCAAAGAGAAGATTTCAGTTATGATAAAATACTCCAAAGTTTCATTTCATTTACTTTAACCTTATCAGTTATGATTTATTCATTAAATAGATATAATAAACATGCATGATGGAAAAGGATACTCCCTAAAATCTGGCCATTGGGAAAAGGAGGAGAGGAAATTATTGGAACTTAAAAGGGTAAGGCTAGTTTTGTTAGTCCCAAAAGTTTACCACTCTCTTGCTGTGTGACTTTTGGCATGTCACTTAAATCTCTGAAGACTTATTTCTTCATCTTTTTGTGGGAACTAAATGAGTTAACCTATATCAAGGCCTATCACAATACCTGATATACATCAGCATGTATTCAGTAAGGACTAACTTAAGCATCTTTTAGCTTGTTGTTCTTTTTACCCAAATATCTTTTGAGTAAATCACTATATATTTCATTTCCAGTATACTAAAAATCTTAAAAAAATACTTGAATATATTAAAGAATATGTCCTAAAATCCTCAAAAGGATTTTTGCTAAGAAAAATCTTTACAATTTTGTATTTATTAGTCCCATGGGACAATACATAGACTGTTCATATCATTTATCTGAAAAAAAAATGATGACATTTGGAAAGATCTATACCATGCCATGTGGCATATTACAAAGTATTTGGTTCATTTTGAATACTTTTAGGGTATCATGGTATATGGCAGAAAGTTGCTTTTTAATAAAAAATAATCATGGCAACTCCGTCTCATAAGACATCTATATAGGAAGAAGGGACTTTTTGTGTTGACATAAACATTATAAGCTATTATTATACAAAATAATAGAAAAGGAAATACTGTATTTCTGCTAGATTAGCTGTCATAATTGAAATAGAAATTATACAGTGACAGTACTTAGAGAAATTAAACATACAGATATTCTATGATTCAGTAACCCTACTGGTAACTATGTATAAAGAAATTAATCAATGACACAGAAAAAAGAACCACACATTTTCAGACAAAGGTGCAAACACAGTTCTGTACAGGAAAAATATATCTACAAATGATGCTGGAACAATTTTTTTTTAATATTTATTTTTATTTATTTATGCATACAAGAGCTGGGGTGTAAGCTAGAGGTGTAGGGATAAGAGGACTCAGCAGAGACAGAGTAGGGAGCAGAACAGGCAGACTGACTGAAATAAACTGCTAAGGGGAGCAGCGGGCGAGATAGCAGAAGTCTGCTGCACCATGTGTGTTAGCTCCCTGGTGGGCCGGTTATTAAACTTGTGCTGCAGTGACTGCCAATAGATTCATTGTGCTGAGACTTAACCCTTTGTGCCACCAGGGCAGCCCAAATGTTTAATTTATATGAAAACAAACACCCATCAACTGAGCTCTGATACATAGCAAGGACCACACACTAAAATTAATTAAAAATGAATCTTACACCTCCATGTAACATGCAAAACATGTAAAAGGAAATTATAAGTAACCTCAGGGTAGGTAAGTTGTTCTGATACACCAAAAGTATTATCACAAATAAATAAACATAAATTTCATTTAAAAAAATTGAAAATTCTTCTCTTTGAAAGATATTATAAGAGAATGAAAAGATAAAATATACTGGTGGAAAACAACGTGCAAAGGGATTTAAAATATATTTCAAAAAAGAAGATATATGGAGATAGCAAGTAAGTACATGAAACAATGTACATCATCATTTGCCATTAAGGAAATGGAAACCAAAACTAGAAGATACCACTACACTTGCTAGAATCGCTAGAAATGCAAAGACTGACCATGTCCAGAGCAGGCCAGGATATACTGATAACTGAGCATACGCAATGGCATAAATGCTTTGTTATAACTGTACAGCACTTCTAGGTATCATCCAAGGGAAATAAAAGCACATTCTAAAATAGTAGGAAACTGAATAATACATTTCTAAATAACCCTTGCGTGAAAGAAAGAAATTGAAAGGTAAATTCTGAAATGTATGAAAATGAAGATGATATAAATGCATCAAAATTTATAAGCTTCACTAAAGCAGTCTGAAAGTATTTATAGGACTAACCAACTATATTAAAAAAAAATAAGTATAGGGCCTCCCTGGTGGTGCAAGGGGTTAAAGGCCGCACTATGAAGCAATCTGCAGCCTCTGCAGCATGAATTCGATCCCTGGCCAGCCAGGGAGAAACCCACATGGCGAGGCAGACCTCTCCTGTCTCCCGCTGCTCCCCTCAGCAGTAGATTTCAGTCAATCTGTCTGTTCTGTTCCCCACTCTGTCTCTGGTGGATCCTCTCACCAACCCCAGCATCTCTGGCCTATACCCCAGCTCTTATATGCATAAATAAATAACTCTTAAAAAAATAAATAAGAGATTCATTAAGACTCAGAGTCTGGAAGGGCGGAGCAACATGGCGGCGAGGAGACGCTGCAAGTAAGATCTCCCATTAAAAAAAGTTAATAGGGAGGAAAAGCGGCAGGTCCCAGTGAGAACTGGGACACGGAAGATAAACGGACGACTCCAGCAAACTACCCGAAGAAGAAAGTGGCCATAAAAGAGGACCAGAAGGGAGGGAAGCGCAGAACCCTGCTCCCCTCCCCCGCCCACAGAGGCGGCACTCTCCGACCGGCAGAGAGGAGGGAAACAACAAACCAAAACAGCCAACAAGAAAAACAGACGCAGCAAGTGGGACTGTGAGTGGAAAGGAACTACTGCAGCCACCACACCCCGTGAATGGGAGCTGTGGAGAACCCTGCAGGACCCGCCGCGGAGGTGAGCTCCAGGCGCCATTAAAGAGAGCCCCGCCCCCCAGGAGGAGACCAGCACCAGCACACAGCCCCGGCCGCCCGGTAAGCTTGCGCAGAAAGCGGCGCGCTGATCCGGATCGGATCGCAGCTGCCCAGGTCCCCGCGCCTGCGACCTAGGCTTGTGGGGAGACCGCGGAGGCCCTCCCTGAGTGAGCAGGAACAAGGCGCCCAGGCAGGGGAGCGGGATTCAAAAGGCGCCATTCCCGCGCCACTGATCTGGGCTACAGCCCGCGTCCTGGAACTGAGGGCTTTGGAACTGAGACCCGGGGCACGAAATTAGGGGCGTGGGTTCCCCACGACGGTGGGGCACAAGGCAGACACAGCACCCCAAAGCCGTTGAGGTGTACCCTACCATCCCCGCTCTGCTCCCTGTCCCACGGGGTGGAAAATCAGCTCCCCAAGGGCTCTAGGAGAGATCTCTGGCGCCACCTAGCAACTTGAAGCCAGAAGAGGCTCCTGAAGGAGCTAGTGGCCAGCTGGGGAGTTAGCCCACACCGGGCCCCTTCCGAACAAGTAGTCTGAGCCCACAGGGAGAGCGAGCATCCACAGCCGGGGCAGACCAGGCGCGCAGAAGAGTGTGCCTGAGACCGGACGCGCAGGGAGTGTGTCCCACATCACCATTTTAGAACAGGGACATTTCTTCAGTAAAGACTACCTGCAGAAGGCTTCCTCAGGAGCCAGAGGTGAGCAGGGGAAGTTCGCCCACGCCAGACCCCCTCTGGCCTGCAGTCCAAGCCCAGAGGGGAGAGGAACCCACCGCCGGGGCAGACCAGGCGCACAGGGGAGTGTGTCCCCACATTGGCATTTTAGAACAGGGACCTTTCTCCAGTAAAGACTGCTTGAAACTGACAGATGACTCCTGGAGGAACCAGAGGGGAACAGAGAAGCCCACCCAAGATGCCGGCCAGTCCCAACAACACAGTGTCCCAACGCATACGGCAAATTAGAAAACAGACAGTAGGGAGGAGAAGAACCACACGCAACCTAGCAACTCTCCAGAGAAAAAGCACACCACAAAAAGAAAACCAGCCCCCAGATTGCAACGACAATAACTTGGAAGAATTTCTGAGCCTTCCAGAAAGAGAATTTAAAATTGCCGTGATTAAAAAACTGACAGAAGTCATAAAGGAAAACAATGATAAGGGAAAAATAATCAATGATCAGAAGAATGCAATTGAGTCCCTAGAGAGGGAAAACAATGGTCAGAAGAAAGAAATTGAGTCCCTAAAGAGGGAAGTAAAAGAAATGCAGGAGATCAAAGAATTAATGGAAGAACTAAAGAATTCTGGGAAAAGCAATGAAAGCAGAATAGATGAAATGGAAGAACGAATAAGTAATCTTGAAGACACAGAAATAAAAAGAACCAAAACAGAAAAGGAAAGAGAAGTACGAAGGAAAAAGAACGAGGAACGACTTCGGGAACTATCTGAGTCCATGAGGAAAGGAAATATAAGAGTTATAAGAATACCAGAAGGAGAGGATAGAGATGTAGGAACAGAGAAAATATTCAAAGAGATAATTGAAGAGAACTTCCCAAATGTGAAGAAGGAGCTGAAAATTGATATACAAGAAGCAAGAAGAACACCAAACTTCCACGACGAAAGGAAAAATACAGCAAGACACATAATAGTAAAGCTCCCAAGAATCCAGGACAAGGAAAAAAATAATGAAGCTGGCAAGAGGGAAGAAACAGATAACATTCAAAGGAAAACCAATCAGGCTGACATCAGACTTCTCTGAAGAAACACTACGGGCAAGGAGAGAGTGGAGGGACATAGTCAACAGACTCCAAGAAAACAGATGCCAACCAAGAATACTCTATCCAGCAAAGCTCTCCTTCCTCTTTGAAGAAAGAATATGGACCTTCCCAGATAAACAGAAACTCCGGAATTTCATTGCGACTAAACCCCCACTCCAAAAAATACTACAAGGAGTCCTAAAGCCAGAACCTCAGAGGGACGAATAACAATGAAAGAAGGCCAAAAAAAAAAAAAAGTTATTAAAAGAATAAATAAATAAAATGAAAGGAAAGACAAACACAATGGCAAATACAGATGTTAACATATCAATATTAACTCTAAATGTAAATGGACTAAACTCTTCAATAAAAAGACACAGAGTTGCAGCCTGGATTAAGAAACAAAACCCAACCTTTTGCTGTCTCCAGGAAACACATTTAGCTACAAAAGATAAAAATAGGTTCAAAGTTAAAGGATGGAAAACAATCCTACAAGCAAATGGACCAAAAAAGAAAGCAGGAACAGCTATACTTATATCAGATTAAACAGATTTCAAACTCAAAAAGATAAAAAGAGACCCCAATGGTCACTACATTATGATCAAGGGGACAATACTTCAAGAAGAAATAACACTCATTAACATATATGCACCAAACGAAGGAGCACCAAAATATATCAGACAACTGTTGTCCTCTCTGAAAACAGACATCAGAGAAAACACATACGTAGTGGGAGACTTCAACACACCACTATCAACAATGGATAGATCAACAAGACAAAAAATAAGTAAAGAAACCAAAGCTCTAAATAAGGACCTAGAGCAATTGGGCTTAACAGACATCTATAGAACACTAAACCCCAAAAAAACGGAGTACACATTTTTCTCAAGTGCACACGGATCATTCTCCAGGATCGATCACATACTGGGGCACAAGACAAACATCAACAGATACACCAAGATTGAAATCATATCAACCATCTTTTCTGACCATGAAGGCATCAAACTAGAAATAAACCATAAAAAGAAGGCAAGGAACTTCCCTACATCATGGAGATTAAAAGCCACACTACTGGAAGACCATTGGACTAATGAGGAGATCAAAGAAGAAATTAAAAAATTTTTTGAATTGAACGACAAGGAGGACACCAATATCCTAAATGTATGGGATGCAGCAAAAGCAGTAATAAGAGGAAAATATATAGCAATAGAAGCTCACATCAAGAAACAAGAAAGAACGCAAAGAAACAACCTAATCTCGAAGCTCAAAGATCTAGAAAAAGAACAACAAAAAAACCCCAAAACCAGTAGAAGAAAAGAAATAATAAAAACCAAAGCAGAAATAAATGAAATTGAAACTAAAAAAACAATCCAAAAGATCAATGAAACCAAGAGCTGGTTCTTTGAAAAAATCAATAAAATAGACAAACCCCTAGCCAGGCTCACAAAGGAAAAAAGGGAGAAAGCACAAATAAACAGGATCATCAATGAAAGAGGAGAAATCACAACGGACACAGCAGAAATCAAAAGAATAATCAGTAACTACTATGAACAGTTATATGGAAACAAGTTTAACAATCTAGAAGAGATGGACAAATTCCTACAACTCTACAATCACCCAAAGCTAGATAAAGAAGAAATAGAACACCTAAACAGACCAATTACAATTAGCGAAATTGAAATGGTAATCAAAAACCTCCCCAAAAACAAAAGCCCAGGACCTGATGGATTTACAAATGAATTCTACCAAACATTCAGAGACGAATTAGTGCCTATCCTTCACAAACTCTTCCAAAAAATTGAGAAGGAAGGGACAATACCAAACACGTTTTATGAAGCCAACATTACACTAATACCAAAACCGAACAAGGACAACACAAAAAAGGAAAACTACAGGCCAATCTCCCTAATGAACACTGATGCAAAAATCCTCAATAAAATTTTAGCTATCAGAATCCAACAATGTATCCATAAGATAATTCACCACGACCAAGTTGGATTCATTCCAGGGGCACAAGGATGGTTTAACATCCGAAAATCAATCAACGTTATCCAACACATCAACAAAAAGAAATATAAAAACCATATGATAATATCAATAAATGCTGAGAAAGCTTTCGACAAAGTGCAACACCCATTCATGATAAAAGCCCTTGAAATTCTTGGGATACAAGGAACATACCTCAACATCATAAAGGCCATCTATGACAAGCCAACAGCCAGTATCATTCTCAATGGTGAAAAGCTGAAAGCAATTCCATTAAGATCTGGAACAAGACAAGGATGTCCACTCTCACCACTGCTTTTCAATATAATACTGGAAGTCCTAGCCAGGGCAATAAGACAAGAGAAAGACATCCAAGGAATCCAAATAGGAAAAGAAGAAGTCAAACTATCACTATTTGCAGACGATATGATATTATACATAGAGAACCCCAAAAACTCCACAGAAAAGCTAATTCAACTCATCAATCAGTTCAGTAAAGTGGCAGGATACAAAATCAACACGCAAAAGTCAGTAGCCTTCCTATACACAAACAATAAATCTGAAGAAGAAGAAATCAAAAAAACCATCCCTTTTGTTATTGAAACAAAAAAAATCAAATATTTGGGAATAAATCTAACAAAAGAGGTAAAGGACCTATACAAAGAAAACTATAAAACACTGTTAAAAGAAATAGAAGAAGACACAAAGAAATGGAGAGACATCCCCTGCTCATGGATTGGAAGAATAAACATTATTAAAATGGCCATCCTTCCAAAAGCAATATACAGATTCAATGCTATTCCAATCAAAATTTCAATGTCATTCTTCAAAGAAATAGAACAATTATTGATGAAATTCATATGGAATCACAAAAAACCCCGAATAGCCAAAGCTCTCCTGAAAAAAAAAGAAGGGAATGGAGGCATCACACTCCCAGACTTCAAACTATACTACAAAGCCATAATCATCAAAACGGCATGGTATTGGAACAAGAACAGACATACAGACCAATGGAATCGAATAGAAAATCCAGAAATAAACCCACAGATTTATCGTCAACTAATCTTTGACAAAGGAGCAAAGAATATGCATTGGAGCAAAGAAAGTTTGTTCAATAAATGGTGCTGGGAAAACTGGGTCGCTACATGCAAAAGAATGAAGCTTGACCACTACCTCACACCATACACAAAAATCAACTCAAAATGGATTAAAGAACTAGACATAAGACCTGAAACCATAAAATACATAGAAGGAAATATAGGCGAAACACTACGGGATTTGCACATCAAAGACATCTTTACAGACACATCACCCAAAGCAGTGATAGTGAAGGCAAAGATAAACAGCTGGGACTACATCAAATTAAAGAGCTTTTGCACAGCAAAAGAGACAATAACAAAAACAAAGAGAAACCCCACCAACTGGGAGAACATTTTTGCACCCAACACTAATGATAAAGGACTGATCACAAAAATCTGCAAAGAGCTGATGAGACTCAACAACAACAAAGAAAATAATCCAGTCAAAAAATGGGCAGAAGAGCTAAAAAGAAACTTCTCTGAAGAGGAAATGCAAATGGCCAACAGGCATATGAAAAAATGTTCAACATCACTTGTCATCAGGGAAATGCAAATCAAAACTACCATGAAATACCATCTTACACCAGTGAGAATGGCACATATTAAAAAAACTAGCAACAACAAATGTTGGCGAGGGTGTGGAGAAAAAGGAACTCTTCTGCACTGTTGGTGGGAGTGCAAACTGGTCCAACCACTGTGGAAAGCTGTGTGGAGATTTCTGGACCTACTAAACATAGAGCTTCCATATGATCCAGCAATTCCACTCCTAGGTATTTACCCAAAGGACACAGAAACATCCATTCCAAAGAACACCTGCACTCCTATGTTTATAGCAGCACTGTTTACAATAGCTAAGCTTTGGAAACAGCCCAAATGCCCAAAAATAGATGACTGGATCAAGAAGATGTGGTCCATATATACCATGGAATATTACTCAGCATTCAAAAAAGATAAACACATGCAATTTGCAGCAACATGGATGGCGCTGGAAGGGATCATGCTCAGCGAAATAAGCCAAAAAGAAAAAGAAAAATACTGGATGGTCTCACTCATAGCAGGAATCTAGAAAACTTAAATAAGGGACCAGGAAAATGAATATAAGAAAGTGAAAATCAAAATCAACAAAAAACTATGAACCAGAGACACTTTTAGGGGGCCGGGGGCGGGAGGGGAGGGACTGGGGTCAGAATGGGGGGGCTGCAATTGTATGGGGAATATAACAATAAAATAAAAAAAAAAGAAGGAAAAAAATAAATAAGAATAAAGTCAATGATATTAGGTGTCACCTTAAGGATCTAGCAAATGAGGAACAAATGAAAAGCAAGCATGAAAATCTAAGTGAAAAAAGCAACGTTTGAAAAAGAGAAAATAAGGAAAAGTCAACAAAATGAGGATGTAGCTTTTAGAGAAGATAAATAAATCTATACATGTTCTCTAAGACTGGTCAGAAACAAAGAGAAAATATACAAATTCCCAATGCCAGAAAAATGAGAAGCAACACCAAAACCGAGTCTAAATATAATAGCAGAGTATCATGGACAGCTTCATACTCATAAACTTGGCAACTTAGGTGACATGGAAAAATTCCTTGAGAGACAAAAAAATTACTAAATATCAAACAAGAAACAATTTAGAAAATCTGAAGGTTCTTATGTCTATGCAAGAAACTGAATTTGTATAAAAAAACAAACAAACCAACCCCAACAACAGCAACTTTACACAACAAAATGTCCAGGTCCAAATGTCTCCACTGGTAAATTCAATCAAACATCTAATACCAATTTTGCATAAATTCTTGAGAAAGTTGAAGACAAGGAAATATTGCCCAACTCATTCTTTTTGGTTAGTATTGCTCTTATACAAAAGCAAGACAAAGACAGAAGAAAACATATCAATGTAATTCACTATATTAACACATGAGAAAGAGAAACCACATAATAATCGCAATAGAGCTAAAAGAAAGTCACTTGAAAGATTAAAAACCCATTTCTCGAATGTCTCACAGCCAATTAGCAGTAATAGAGAAATTTTCTAACCTGAATAAAAGCATCTACTTGTACCTGCAGCTAGAACCACGATAATGAGGGGAAGGTATGTGCTCTCCTCTAACTCCCAGCCTTACCACTTCTGCCCAACATTGTGATAGAGGTTATGTCCAGTGTGATAAGGCAAGAAAAAAAACTGAAGTGCACCAAGATTAGAAAAGAAAAAGTAAAACTGTTTTATTCCCAAATGATAAGATTCTCTCCATAGAAATATCTATAAAGATAACAAAAAGTTTCTAGAACTGATAAGTATATTTGCAACAACTCAAATTATAAAATCAATATAAAAATCATTTAAATTTGAAATAAAAACACCACCATTTACAGTAAAACAAAATTTACAATAAAATAAAAAAATGAAACCCAAGCATAAATTTGACAAATGTATTGTGGGAACTATACTGTAGACTGAAAAGTACAAAATGCACTAAATCAAATTAAAGACGGAAATAAATGGGATGAATATTCTAGAATGGGAAGACGGAATGAAGTCAAAATAAGTAATCTATAGACACCCAATCAAAATCTCAGAAAGATTTTGGTTGAAATCGACAATTTTAAAATTCACACAGAAACACAAGAGACAATTTTGAAAATGTAGAAATGAGCTGGAGAATCCACAGTGTCTGACTTTCAGTCTTTTTATAAAGCGCTTTTTATAAGGAAGACAGTGTTGTGTTGGTGTCAAGACAGACAAATACAGGAACTGAACACAAAGGCAGTGAACTCACCCATACATGGGACAATGGAGTGTTTTCATGGCTGAAAGGCAATTCAAGATATAAAGGATAGTACCTTCAACAAATGATGTTGGGACGATTGGATCTCCATTATTAAAATATGAATGCTGATCTACATCTTGATTAAAATATAAAAAAGAACTAATAAACAGATCATGTACCCATATGTAAAATTTTAAAACTAGAATAAAACAATAAAAATAGGAGAAAATCTTTATGATCTTGTTTTAGGCAAAAATGTCTTAATTATAGCACCCAAAGCAAGATCCATAAAGTAATAAATTGATAAATTACATTTCAAAATGAAAAACTTCTCTTTAAAAGACACAGAAAAGGAATAAAAAACAACCAAATATTGGGATAGTATCTTTACAAAGCATAGAAGTGATGTCTGACTTGTGTAAGAATTCTCAAAATTTAATAAGAAGAAAATAACTAACCTAATTAAAAATACTGAGCACAAGTCTCAGCACTATGAAGCAATGTGCAGCTGCTGCAGCATGAGTTTGATCCCCAGCCAGGGAGCTACCCACACAGTGCAGCAGACCTCTCCTGTCTCCCTGCTGCTCCCCTCAGCAGTGGATTTCAGTAGATCCACCTGTTGCTGCTCCCCACTCTGTCTCTGGGGAATCCTCTCACCTCCCCCCACCCCACCGCTGCCACACACACACCTCTGGCCTGCCCCCCAGCTCGTGTATGCATAAATAAATAAATATTTTTTTAAATGTAGAAAGAACTAATTATGCTAAATATTTACAAGAGGGAGGGGCTAGAGAAGGGGGCAGAGGATGGACTAAGGTAGGGAACAATGGGTGCCTTGGGGGTGGGGGTGGTGTGTAGCTTATATCTAAAGAGGTCAGATCCCATACCTCTAAATCATACACAGTGTTATAAACCAATGTTTCCCTAATTAAAAAAAAATAGAAAAATAAAATAAAATAAGTGGGAAAACTGGAACGTTCATGCACTATTTGGGGACTATAAAGTAGCAACTAAGTTGGAAAGGGGTTTGGTGATTTCTTAAATTTAAATATATACCTACCACAGGATTCTGCTAATCTACTCCTAGAAATGAAAGCATATGTTTATTCAATGATTTGTCAACAAATATTCATAGTAGCTTTATTTATAGTACTGTAACGGCTAAAAACTGGATAAAAACTAGCATCCATCCATGAATGGGTAATATGTTGCAGCTAATCCAGTTAATAGAATCCCTCAGCAGCAGAAAAGAATGGTTACCGGCAGCATGAATAAATGTCAAACAACCTGCTTAATAAACAAGTCAGACTGGTGGATGTACACCGTGTGGTTCCGTTTACACATGAAGCTAGGACATACAAGCTAATCTGGGGTGATGGAAAGCAGATGAGCAATGCCTGGGGTGGTGACTGAGGCAGATAAAAGGAGGGAGCTGGAAAGGGGTGTGTGGGAACTTTGGGGTGATGCCTGTGGTGATGGCTTCCTGGAAACACACACACACACACACCTGCGCACTCTAGACACGTGTAGGGTATTGTATGTAGATTATACCTGCATAAACCCATAAAGAGATAAGTCAAACTGATCTTTTTTTTTTTTTTTAATGGATAAGATACAGGTGGTAAATCCAGAGCTGATAAATAGGACCTGGAAATTGCTAACCCCAGCCAACCTTTGTAAGTTTCATGGGAGGTTCAGAGGTGCTCAGTTCATTCTTTTGTGCAAGTTACATACACACTGTACACTTATGTAACTGGAATTACTGATTTCATACACAACTAAAACCGTCCCTGTTTTTAGGACACACACAGACACAGACACACATGCATGCAGGAATATATATATATATATATACACACACATATTACACACACAGCGTGTAATATGTGTGTGTGTGTTTGAGAACGTAGATCTGGGATGAAGAGGAAAAATAACAAACAAAAGAAAAAAATCCCTCATATGAAGCAATGATAATAATTATGCTGTGAACTAATGTATGATTAATTTAATTCTTTGCAGCTGCTATTAAAAAAATTAAAAGATCATTTCTGGTTTTTTAAATCCACTGGGCAATTGCCTAGGAGTTTATTTTTCAAAACAAAATCAGCATGCGCATCTAAGCAGGCCTGGGATATTTTAATTTGGAGATTCTTTTTATCCATATACACATAAGGATTAGCATTATTTTAACATAAAATGGTTTCAGAAGGAAATGTTTTCAACGACTTTATTAGCGACGGCTGAGTAATGGGCTGTGCAGACCTGGGTCGGCCGCTGGAGAAATCCAGGCCCTCAGTCCCAGCCCCTGAATGTGAACAGTCCAGAGCAGCGGCTTTCTTCTCTAGCTCTGTTTGGCTGGTTAGCACAAGTTATTGATTTTGGGATTTAGGGTCGCCAAATACTTTCTTAATTAAGAGCTCTAAGCTCCATTTCCCTGGTGCCTCTTTTCTTAGTCCGGGGAAAGATTTAAAGCTCTTTGTACCATTTTTCAACTCATCTCGAGGGAGACGTGCTCTATTTACTATAAAGATGGTAACAGCCCCCGTGACCTTGTCTCTAGGGATCGGGAACGCTGCTCCCTACACCTCTCTGCTGCTTCCAGGGTCAAACAGTCCCTCCAGCTGCATTTCACAGCACCATCTGTGACAACTCTGGGACTGCAGGGGGCTCCTGAGGACACCCACAGACTGAAACAGTGGCACAGCCCTGTGGTGTCCCCATGAATCAGCCAGACCAGCCAGCAGCCGAGAGACACAGTTCAAGTTTTCTGATTTTTGTATTCATTCTAGACAATTATAAACACTACTGGGTATTTTAAAAGTCCACAGGATATATGGGGGAGGGGAGGAATCAATCTAGGTATCACTGCTGATTTATTTAAAAAATAATTATTTTTAAGAAATAATTATTCCCTATCTTTCCACCCTTGGGAATGTATCTTGTGATATTTTTAAAGGATTTTTTTTTTTTCAGGTAAAGAGTCATATTGCAAAGCAGTAAGCCAAGCATAGATTGCACACATTTTAAATTGGTTGAAAGCTTTATATTCAGAGACACTAAGCCTATGGAAAATTCTTTTTTTTCCCAAACATGCATAATGATAAAAGTAAGGTCCATCGATAAGCCGGCAATGTGTCTACTGGGGCTGCGCAAGGTTAATAGCTGCCTGAGCTAGAGAAGTACAAGCTACGGAATTACAGACCATACAGAGACGAAGTCACAATTCCCCTCCTACAGCATGAGTAAGCTGTAAAGTACAAAGCATGTAGCACATTTGAATCCTCTGAGTGAGGCGTAACTGGACTGGGAGGGGCTCAGGAGCCAGCCGAGGTGTGAGCCTCGTGGATTGCAGTTCTGCTCAAGTTACATCAAATCAGGGCAGAAAATCACTCTCCACAGTAGAAAACAGCTGAAGCTCATGAATCTTGATGTAAAAAGAAATTTTAACGAAACCACATTCAAATGTTCCCAGGGATTAGGAGTCAGACAAAATGAAGTCGTGCCGTATTTTTATGTAATGTTTTGTATGACATATTTACCTAAAGGCTTCTCCTACAGCAATATGTGTCTGCTTTTATCAATTGCCTGAGGATGGAAAGATATCAATGATTTTAGAAGTTTTAAACGCCTTTAACATTTGCATGATAGTAGATGAGCTATAATCACATCGAAAGCTACATTCTAGAGCGCTTTTGAGAATTGCTTTGCCTGAGGTATCTGGCACTAAGACTTCAAGAGATTAGAAGTATCTTCTTTAAAAAGAGTTCTCTCTTTGCCCATAGAAATCAAACATGCTTTGTTAAACAGAGGCCGGAAAGGAGCAGTGATAAATCAGCGACAGGCCTCTAATTGCCCAAGGTTCTTATCACAGATAACAAACCAGCCTCAGAAAGGAGCAAGCTGAATGGTGGCCCCAGCGCATGACACAGCCTGACTGAACCTACAGGAGAAATCCTGTCAGCCCGGATTTCAACGGTTTTCCATGTGACGCTCAAGGATGCAGTTCGTGGCTGTCTTGGTGAAGACAGTGGCCTGCGGGAGTACAGTCCGCGCAGAGAGGAGCAGCCGTTAGAAAACACTCGACCACCCAGTTTCTACACTTTTTTGAGAATACTTTTGCATTAACATTTTCCACCAACTTCATTTCATTACCTGCCATCCCACGCATTCCTGTTAGCTATGGTAGTATTTCTCTGCTACACATAATCTTCGCATAGATAAATCATTCCATTATTTTATGATCTAATAAACTACAGAATTTAAATTATCGTCATCTAACATGAAACACTGCCCTTCCGTTCTAACCTTTCTATGCTTTGTTTCCTTCTTTTTCCCTTGGAACATGGAAAATTAGGGCCATTTATATGCTGAATATTGATCAGAAGAGAAAAATATATGAGGTATGAGTTATATTCTGACTAGTGAATTTCCACTCACTCAGTATTACTTAGCCCATCAATCACTTTACCCTGCAGCATAACTCCCTTTTTTTCAGTATGATGAAAAGTTATTTTTTAAAAAGAGGAATGAGTACTTTGATTTTCTTCAGAGTTCACAAAAATCCAAGAAAGATCTGCAGGTTCACTGCTAAATCGTTTTGGTCATGGTTTCTTTGGGAGGCAGGGACTCATGACATGGAGGCATGTTATGGCCAACGTGATTCGTGACTGGTGGGCGGGGCCAGGAGGGTGCAGAGCCAGATGAGGACCCTAGAGGGTCTCATAGGTCTGGAGACAGGTGGAGGGACCCTGGGGTGCCTTGGCGGCTGGGGGTTGATGCTGCCCTATGAGTGGGCACGGTGCAAACACTCTGCTTTGCTGTTCCTCACACAGTCCCCCACCACTTGGGAAGCTCTGCTTGCTGTCTACACACAGCCCTCTCTGCCTTTCCTTCAAAGCAATTCAAAAGCATTTATTGCGCAACTATTGTATAATAGGCCTACAGAGAAAGAGGTGAATGAAAACAACTCTGTCCTTCAAGGATCTCCCTACCCAGAAGAAAAAAGAGAGGGCGGAATGACGCACTTTGCAGGTGTATTGTACAAGTGGACGCTGGCAGGAGGATTAAAGGATTAAGTGGATCTCTGACCCTACAGTGTCCTCTTGGAAAGAGGACAGAGCCTGGAAAAGCATCATAGAAGAGGTAAAACTGGGCATTGAGAGGTGAAGAGAATGTGCCAGATGGAGTGGGAGGAGCTGAGAATTGGCTGCAGAGGGTGGCTGTGAATCCCAAGCCCAGAAAAGTGGGGACAGAGGCACAGGGCATGGACACGCCAGCCCCCACCAAGGTAGAGAGGGCAGGTCACAGGAGCGGCTTCTGTAGGCAAGTGGGTTTTTCTTCCTTTCCAAGATTTCTTCTCCATTGTTTGCCCGTAACAAATCACAGTGCCTACAGGTAGCAGGGCCGACACAACGAAAGAGACCCTGACAAAACAGACACTATTTGGAACAATGCTGCTCTTTCTGTTCATACATACACGTATATGGGTAGAGTGGCCAGTGTGTGCAAAATCTGCCATTTCTTAATTTCCTAAGTACAGAAGCTAATGTCTCTGTTACAGGCAAAATGCCTGAATGATGACACGGACACAACCGAAAATGACATGTTTGATTTTCTATGGGTAAAACCACCTCAGCTTGTAGAAATGTGAGGGAAAGTAGGGAGTGCACAGAACGTGGGCCACAGCTGGGCCGAGGTCTGGGCCCAGAGGGACATGCACCTTAGGTTCTCACAGAAGCATCTACAGTGGGAGGTGGCCATTTCAGTAGTTAATGGACATAGAGATGCACAGAGCTTAGCCTCTCCACAAAGATGTCTCCTTTGAAGGTCTCAGGATCTTA
The DNA here is from genome assembly GCF_964194135.1 of Talpa europaea. Classification (NCBI taxonomy): domain Eukaryota; kingdom Metazoa; phylum Chordata; class Mammalia; order Eulipotyphla; family Talpidae; genus Talpa; species Talpa europaea. The sequence goes on along the minus strand of NC_140068.1, from coordinate 2,921,573 downwards.
AGGAGAGAGATCAAAAGTGTTTAACACCAATATGGCATGAGCATGGGGAAAGGGCTGGGAAGGGAACTCCTGCCTGCTGAGCATTAGCCTTGGCCTGAGTGATGCTTTTCGTCTTCCAATTATTTTTACCAATAAAATGCACTTTTTTTTTAATCGTTGCTTTGTTTATTTTTGAGGAGAGATTTAAGGTGTGAAGAATGAATTTTTGCTCTAGGTAGGTCGTTTTCTACACAAAAATAGATCCTTGAGTAACAGAATTTGCACCAGCCATGGGAGTCGAAGGAAATTAAAATGAAAAATTCAAGTTATTTTCCACGTCATACAGTCTTTGTCAGAGTATATATCCTGTAAAATGAGTGAAAGGTCGTCTTCGTACTTGAGAATCTCTGCCAACTCGAGAACTAAAGCCAGGGTGGCAGAGTCAAGCTCGCTGGGTGGGAAGTTGCATATAATTAGTCAAGCCCATAAGGGTCATCCTGTCCACCCATCGCAGGCAGGAATCCTTTCTCTAGCTCCAGGCAGCAGACAGCCACTTCCTTCTAACCTCCCCATGATGGGGGGCTTAGCATCTTCCAACACATCATTGCAGAAGAGTTCTGGCTCTAAGAAAGTCATCGTTAGAAAAGAAATCTGCTCTTCTCCAACTTCCATCCAGCCGTCCCAGCTCTGGCCCCTGGGGTCACAAAGGAGTCAGTGTTTGTAAAATGGATGGGTCGTCCCAAAATTTAAGTGACTTATCATGTTACTCTACAGCCCTTTTCTGGACTTCACAGCCATATTCCTTCCTCGCGTGACCCTTCTGGCATCAGGCCTACCCTGGGCATTCTCTGGATGTGGCACAGTATGAAAATGTTTCATAATTGCAGAGTCCAGACCTAAATGGACAGAGACAATGGGCCTTATTTAATTCCGAGCATCTCCATACTTAAAAGTTTTTTCCTATCTTATTTTGGTGCAACAGATTTGTGTAAAACAAAGAGCTTCCCCATTGCTCCTGCGAAATCAATGGTTGTTTCTGCCTACAAACCCAAAGGCAGAGGTTTATCAGGATTCTAAGTGTTGAGTCTGTCCCATCTAATCTGCCTCCAAGAGGAGGGTCACCACTGTTCCACACACCCTTTCTGTTTCCACACAGACAAAGGAAGACATTTGGAACAAAGAAGAACTAGGCAAGCATTCCTGACAAGTCACCGGACACATCCCTCCATTTCAACTTGCAGTTGCATTCCAGGGAAGTGATTTCAGCGGCTTGAGGCCCACTGGCACGACTCTCCTGTTCTATAGAGATGGCAGAGGAAGAACACGCAATCACACAGGCACCCCCCTGCCTGACTCTTCTGCACAGCCCATATAGCAGGTTTGCAGTCCACTTCCCACATAAAACACCTGGGCGGTGGGGGACTCCGCATCTTCTCTGAAACCATGTGGCTTTGCAGCACAGTGGCAGAGGGGGTTGGCATCACCCCAGGCCCGTGCTCTGGTTCCTCAGTCTTCACTTCATCCTCATGAGCGAGCTCAGGGAAGATTCAACAAATGGTGACGTCCAGTGGGCATTCCTGGCTTTCCTTCATCGCTCCACGAGCCTTAAAATTATATCTTCACCATTAAAATTGCTAGACAGTCGCTCCTCCTCCCTGTTGATCAGCAGCAGCCTCACTCGGCATTCACACACCGGTGTCGGCATGTCCTGCTCTCCAGTTGGCCCGCGTTGGTGTACGCGCCTCAGTTGACAGCTTCTCTGAACTCTGGAAGAGCCTCAGTATCCCAACCTCCCCCGTCCTCCTCAACATCAGAGGAGATACGCAGAGGGGCCCCCTCCTTTCTGTCACTCTCTCCCCCAGACCCTACTGTGGAAACAACCCATACACGGGGGGTGAGCTTCTGGAGAATGAAGCTTACCGATGAAATGTTCGAATACTGGCTTCACCAGGCCAGGCTGTGGAAACAGAGACAAGTCTTAGGTCTCCTTATACTTCACTTTGTCTAATGATAAATGGGGTGAGTGATAGTAATGATATCAGAGTTTACTGTGAAAAAAAAACTTGGAATTATCCTTGTAAGGCATGTAGCCGAATCCCTGGCATGCTCTGGGGCCCAGGCTCAGCTCTCATCCCAAGCAGCCACATGATCTTTAACTATTGCCTAACCTGAACTGAGTTTTGGGTCCATCCAAAATAAAATGTCTGCTATGCTTCACTTCTATTATTTATTCTTCTATTATTAAAGAGGACAGAAACAAGAAAGATTTGAAAAGCATTATTTTTCTTGACTAGCCATTAACATCACATTATCGAGCCAAAACAGTGAACTTAACTTTCTTCTCAGGCCTGATGAAAAGGGCAAATGGCAATAAAAATGTGCTTGCTATATTAGCTCATCCATTCACTCATTTGGGGTATGAAAAATATAAACCAAAGCACATTTCTTGGGCCTCCCCGGTGGTGCAGCGGGTAGAGTGCTGTGCTGTGAAGCTGTCTGCAGCCTCTGCAGCATGAGTTCAATCCCTGGCCGGCCAGGGAGATACCCACATGGCGCGGCAGACTTATCCTGCCTTGCCCGCTGCTCCCCTCAGCAGTGTCTTCCGTCTGTCTGCCTGTTCTGCTCCCCACTCTCTCTGGTGACTCTTCTCACCCTCCTGTGTCTCTGACCTGCCCCCCAGTTCTTGGATAAATAAATCTTTAAAAAAATTTAAAAAAAAGCACATTTCTTGTTTCAGCTCTATGAAAATATTGTTATAGCTTCCTATCTTTCTACTTGTCCTTGGCTTCCACCCATTCCCTTCAGAATTCATACTCTGCCTTTCAAAATATGAACTTGGAGGCAGCATCTAAACCGGCTTTGTTAGATATCCCCCTATTTTTCTTTTCTAGCATTATCCCATGTGGGTGAATACTCAGACTTCCTTCCTCCAGAACCTTCGCCCTGTGTCCCTCAGGGTCTTGGCCCAGACTTCCATGACTGGGAACCAGAGCTCCTGAGAGCCAGGGCAAGCCCCTGGTCGGCAGGACACTTCCTTTCCCTGGTTAGACCCTGTGGTGAGGGGGTGACCGTTCCTGACACGCAGTCCATGCACTCAGTCCCCTGAGACTTTCCCTCCTGTTTCCCCAGGAGGCGTTACCAACAAATCAAGTGAAAGATTTAATTATGTTCAACAGGAAATGTCTAGACATTTGCTCAATAAACAAGTATTGACAAGCTCTGTCAACATCCAGACATTGCTGTGCAGGCCCTCGGACCCATGTCCGAGGTGACCCCCAGCCTCGCCCACAGAGGAATTCTTCAGTGGGGTCTTCAAAGCATACAAATGCTTGTCCAACCCAGACAGAATCAATCCTTTCTTCTGCTAACACCCTGCACTTACAACCAAGCCACCTTTCCAAATTTCAAAGAGTCCACATAACAATCCAAATTATGGAAGTCCTTTGGGAAACTGTGAGATTGCGTTTCCGGAAGGCTAAAAATCCCCTGGGGGCAGCTAGCAGCTCCCTCCCATAGGGCTGCGTTTCGTCAGCAAAGGAAGAAGACATCTCCAGGACAATAGGCGAGCAGGGTCTGCCTGGACCTGAGGCGTTCAGCCTGGCCTTGGCCACTGTCCACCTCCCGACCTGTGGGCACCCAAGCCCGCACGTCCCGCCCTGCACCAGGGCCTTGGGGTTTCCGTCCTCTGGAAATCCTGTGAATTATCCCTGGGCCCTGCCCCCACGGATTTGCGAATCCTCGTGTCAGCGCAAACCCAGGCTACCATTAGCTCCACACAGGCCTCCTGAGAGACTGGAAAAAGCACCCTTGCTCCCTTTACGTCCCTCTGTTGGAAAACCATGGTGAAAACTGATTTTGTTAGGTCCAGGTGTCTACTTGACTCCTGAAAATCGTCGCCACGCGCGCACCGATGTAAGAGGCCACCAGAGAGGTTTGCGCTGAGCGAGGCAGGGCCCAGCGCGCACAGCTCTTCCAGGCCCAGGCCCGCGGCCTGCAGAGCCCCACGTCCACGCCAAGGTCACACAGAGCTTCGGGAAGCCCAGCAAGCCAACGAGGTGCTTTTATTTACTTTTCCCATCTGACCGCCCTGCCTGTGGCTCTCCGTCCCACTGCGATCACCTCTCGGGTTCTGCGCCGCGCTGGGCTCTGCAGCTGCTCCTTGGGGGATCACAGGTGAGGGTGTCAGCAGCCTCCAGGCTTCCTGGGAGGGTGCGAGGGGAGAAGGTGGGTCCTGCCGCTAGACGCTGCCTCTTCACCCAGTTCAAGTGGGGAAAGGGAGGGTGGGTCACGCACGTACAGAAGGACAGGGTCTCTCTCCCTTTCTCTGCTGCTCTCCTCTTAAGAAAACAGCAAATTAAATGTCGCAGGAAACAGTCTGCTGAAGAAAACATGTTTAAAAAGCTAGAACGGACGCCTGCAATGAGGGGGAGTGGACACCACGACCTCCTGCCTGTTTTACATCCCGCACGCGAACCCCCACGTCCAGGCACCGCGTCATCACACCAAGGAGAAAACAGGCCGCGCTAAAGCTGGAGAAGCCCGAGTCGAGCTGGGATGAGTGGGCAAGTGGCTCCCCCAAGGAGAGCATCGAACCACAGCCCCAGCCTCTCACGCGGCGCCGGGGCCCCGAGGAGTGACAGCAACAAGGCCACAGCACCCCTGCGAGAGGCCAGGGGCACCAGGGGTGTCCAGGGCTCTCAGGGCAGGTTCCGAAGACGGGGCCTGCTGCTAATATCTCGCCAGGTCTCCTCATAAAACTCAGCAGAAAATGTACATCAAGACTTCAAAAGTAGAAAATGTTCTCACTGCTCTGTCTCCAGCACTGCCGGGTTCTGGAACTGCGTCTCCACGCGCTCGATGCCAGCTTCAGGATGTGTTCTGGCCACAACCACCCTCCTCTCCCTGGATGCCTCCGGGGAATGTTTGGGTAATGGAGAGCGCTGTATCCAAACAGTCTTCACAATTTTAAAAGTTAAAGCCACCCATCTGCCGCTGAGACGGTGCCAACTGCCAGGATTGAACCGATAAAGATTCACACCATGATGCTAATTCTCTGCATGCAGGAGGAATGAAAAGCAAGTGTCAGATGTGAAGGTGATTGATGCCGCCGCCTCATTAAGACGGGCTGGCACTCCGCGGGCTCGTGGCTCTGGGCTCCACGTGGTGGTGGGGGGGTGGTGAGCTTGCAGACGAGAGCCTGGCACGTGTCTGTTTCCAACAAGGTGCAGAGATGACTCTCCGGCTCAGAATACCTGCCGTGGCGGTCACTGGACATCCGAGAAGGGTGCCCAGAGACACCAAGTCCCTCCCCACCGGGCACAGCTCAGGGAACCGCTTTCAGAGGCGGCAGAGAGTCCACCCAAGAGTTTGGGGACACCAGCTCTGGCCACTGCTAACACTTTGCCTTGCAGGGGTCCGAGGACATCCCACACCCAGACAAGGGAATCTCAGACTCGCGGCTGTCAGGTGGAGGCTGCCCCGAGATCAGGCCGGGCCCTGCCAGGAGGACAGCGCCTAGGACAGACGGCGCTTTCTCTGCGAAGCCCACAGCGCCTTGTAAGCTGTGCTCTTATAAATCCTGTTAGCACAAAGAATCAGTAAACGTCTATCTGTGAACAGAAACCTCATGTGTTGATTCAAAGTTAGCTTCTGTTGGCCACAAGATTACAATTCAAGTGGCCAAACTACTTTGCATCAACTGACCTCTCAGACCTTTCCACTATTCAGCCAAATAGTTCCATGACACTCCACCCCACCCCGCAAACACCAGTCAGGAGGGGTCCCTGATCACCCCCACCAGGCTTGTGCGATTGCCTGGATGTTTGCATGATTATTTCAAATCCATCTTCAGAAGAACAAGCAACTCGACACCTTATGGTTCAACACATTTGGGCCCATTCCTGAGACAAATGAGCATCCTTAGGAAAATGCGCTATTAACACCTCTGCATTAGCGCGGGATGCATCACTGATGTCATCTTGGAAGCGAGTCTGCTTCAGTAGATGGTGAGGGGCTGGAGCGGGACAGCGGGAGGGCGGGCGCCTCGCAGCCTCTGTCCACCTCTGAAAACGAGCGGCTCAGGCTGCGGAGCCTCAGGTCTCTCTGGCAGCTGCCGGATCAGCAGGCCGCGGACCATCATCATTACTCGTTGGCCCCACGCTGGCTGTTGGGCACCCGGGTCTCAGAACCGCGAGCTAGTAAGGGGGCGATCATGTAAGAAAAAGATGTAGGAACTGAAAGGAAATTGGGAATAACACAGTCAATAGAAAATGGGCTACAGAGATTCAAATGACAGGGCAGGGGGTTCTAGGGTATTTTAAGGAAATGGGTGTATTCACTTTAGGACAAAGCACATAGGAGTGTTTTATTTGTGGAGGAAATCTTTTCATTAATGGTAGGGTAGCTATGAAAACCACCAAGTTGAAAAAGAAAGCACCAAGCATCTCAAGTCTTGAAACGATGGTGTTTCCGATGATGATAACAGCTCGACGCGCCACTGACGGAGGAGTTGGCGCCATCATCACAGGCGAAGGGATTAGAACAGGCGAAGGGATGGTGACATCCGTGGTGAGCTTGATGCTTCCGTACTCTTTGTTCAAATGACTCACACTTTCTCCAGTTCAAGGAATGTGGACATAACACCCTCATAGGATTCTGTCTTAAAAAGTATGTATTTACCCTTATTCTAAAATTTAAATCATTGTTCTAGAATTGGTTAGAAAATTTTAACTCTTTAAAGGTTTGTGCATAAAACGGTAGCTTCAAACCAACAAGAAATTCTCCCTGCGTGAGATTCTGCAGCAGAAAGTGAGCAGGCATTTCGCAGGGCAGTCTCTGAAATGGTGGCAAGCTCCATGTGCAGGTTGTGCTACCAAACCGGTCCCGTGTCATTCTCTCTAGTCAAAGCCAAATGCTCTCTTTGACCTTGATAGTAATTGAGTGAACATGAAGGATTTTTTTTTTTTAATGAAACAGTTCTTTTTTTTTTTTAACTTCTGTTACTGTTTTTTTTTTTTTAAGATTTATTTTTATTTATTTATTTATTTATGCAAGCACTGGGTACAGTCAGAAGCGCGGGAGGGCGAGAGAATTCACCAGAGCCAGAGCAGGGAGCAGAGCAGGCAGAAGGACCGAAGGACACTGCTGAGGGGAGCAGCGGGCGGCAGGAGAGGTCTGCGCGCCATGCGGGACCCTCCTCCTGTGGCCGGGGAGCAGCTGGGGATCGAACCTGCGCTGCAGAGGCCGCGGGCAGCTTTGCAACCCAGCGCTCAACCGCTGCGCCACCGGGGAGGCCCCGAAACAGTTCTTTTTTGAAACCATCCTAATCGGCATACTACTTCAGAGTAGCTTACATTGAAGTGCATATTGAAGCTTGAAATACCGCTAAATTCTTTTTGCGAGTAATCAATTTGGCGATGTTTTTAGTCTGTGCCAATCCCTCTGGTACAAACAGCAAAGGTGGGCAAGAATTTTCAAATCTGCCAAACGCCATGGACTCTGTAGTTTCTCTCCTGTGCTTACGTTCATCTGAAGAAGGTCAGAATTTTCCACTGTAGCGTAGTTCCAACATAACTTTCCACAGTGAAGTGAGAAATGTAGATAATACTCAGGAAACAAAACAACACAAAACCCTGGTGTTTTTTGTTGATTCTGAACAGGCATTGATTGGCCACTTAGGGTCAGGCATGGTGGGGAGAATTTTACATATAGTTTCTCAAACATCTTCTTAGTAAGTTAATGAGGGACCATTATTTGCCTGCCCAGTGGGTGGAAAAGATTAATACTTACAAAAAGGAGGTAAGTTGGTAAAACCTGAAGAGCTAGCTAGTGGCAAACTAGGAGTCCAGCTCCTTGATTAATTAGTGGGGAACAAGGGCTAGCAGGTGGCTGTGCAGGAGCAGGGGCTTTGGGCTCTGAAGATAGCCCATCCCTGGCTGCCAGGCCGCGGGGCAACACCGTTTGCAGACAGCAAGGTCACAGGGCCACTTGCACTTCAGCACCTGTTACAAACTCTCTTTTTTTAAGATTTATATATTTATGCATACAAGGACTGGGGTACAGGTCAGAGGTTTGGGGGTGAGAGGATTCACCAGAGACAGAGTGGGGAACAGGACAGGCAGATCTACTGAAACACACTGCTGGGGGAAGCAGCAGGGAGACGGGAGAGGTTTGCTGCACCATGTGGGTAGCTCCCTAGCCAGGGATCGAACTCAGGCTGCAGTGGCTGTGGACAGCTTCATAGATTGTGTCTTAACCCCTTACACCACCAGGGAGCCCCAACCCTCGTACTCTTTCATGGAATAGTAGAGGGGCACAGCTACCTGGTGCCTCAGACATGGTGACAAGAAAGGGGCAAGAAGCATAAAGATTGGTAACTTAGTGACACTCCTGGTGGAGTGGGGGCGGATTCTGAAAACTGAGACGAGGTGACATCAACAGTTTGTGGAAATAAATGCCTTACATTTCATCAAATGACATACAGTTTCATGACTACGAACTTAGTAAGTATGATGTACGGGTTATTTGTAAGCTCTCACTTTCCTGGAAGGGGTGTGTTTGTGTGTGTGTGCTGTGTAAGAAAGACACTGTAGAAGTAGATTATTAATATGGGGAGACATGTGCAAAAATCCAAACTGTTGACGTTTAGGAAGTCTCAATTTCTAGAGCAAATGCAAAACTCATATAAGGATTCTGCTATTTGAAACCAACATATCCAAAAGCACCCCTTGAGGAGCCTGTCCAAGGAGAACTGCTGGAGAGGTTTCACCCCCAAACTAGATGGGGAGAGGAAAGCTGCATCACAAAACCATCAGAAACCTGCCCGTCTGGTCACTCACGCTTCTGGCACTGTCACAGCAGTTCTGACGCAGAACTGTGCTGAACTGAATTTCTGTGCCAGTTCAGCCATCTGCCGCCGTCTCGCAAATGGAATAACAGTCTAAAAGGAAAGTTTGTTTTGAGGTGCCATCCCCATATGCATACAACCCACAAAGCCGTGGATAACGGTGGCTCAGCATTATACCGAGTGGGACTTGGGTTTTTGGGAAAAGCATATTGCACAACATTTCTGCAAATGTTCCCAATATTAGATACATGTCACATTTTCACAGAAACATATGGTCTTCAGCGTGCAGCCTCAAACTGTCTCCAGAGACGCTGCAATCAGAGGTTGCCTGTTTCACCTCCCTTTTATGAGTCAATTTTCACTTAGCGAATTATCACACTGGTGATTTGGAAGCATTATCTTAATTCTTAATGTAAATTTATTTTAAACAGATGTGGGTCTATGAATATTATAAAAGTAAATGACATCGTATTAGTTATTAGCTGAAATTATGCCAAGGGTACTAGATTTTAGATGGGAGACCAGTGAACGGGACCAAGTCCGTCATCCACCACTGCCCTCCTCCCTGAAGAAGGAGAGAGCACGGTGCATCATCACTTGAGAGCTGAGGGGCAAGTGACCTCTTTGGCCCCTCCCCAGTCCATGCTCAGACAGATGCCATCCTGTCCTTGCAGCTGCTGCTCCTAGGATCACTGGTGATACAGATGTCAAGGTGAAGGAAAGTACCCAAGGCGAGGATTTAGATTTTTCTGTTTTCCTGTTCTTCTGCAACCCTCTGTAGAGCTTCGGGGGACTTGAGGGGATGGTTCACATCAAGTAGGAAAGAAGGGAGTTTGGTTTGGTTTTGAGTCAAGCAGAGGCTTAAAGTCTATAGAGGAAGGAGGTAAGGATGCCATTAGCCTTTAGCAAAACAGACCATGCTAACCAATTCTTGTGAGTTGATTCAGTGGATTTTTCTGCTAAAATATCTAATAGAAAAAAATCAAACAGAAATACACGGAATGGTCCTAGGCAACTGCATCATCGTCTAGGACAGAACCACAACTCCTGGGAGAAACAAGGAGCCTGTTCAGAGCCTGTTTCCCTCCGTTTTCACACCCTTGAGTTCAAGGAGGCAAGCCCCAGGCTGCAGCCCCGACTTGGAAAGGTCAAGGTCAAGCCCATAACAACTCGGAACACAATGAAATTCCCCCTCAAGTATCATCAGCTCTTCTTTTCCTTGTCCATAACTGAGAAAACATATAAATTGATGCCTTTTCTTTCTGGTGCTGAACTGGTCATTTCCAGAATCCTAACACATGTTGGCTACACACAGAAACTGCTCAGGTAGAGGCTTGATAGTGGATGGTTCACTGAAAGCAAAGAAATTAAGGAAACCACCATTTTGTAGGGGAGGAAATAAGCTGATTACAACAACAAGTATGCAAGCTTTCAAGTAATGAGCTAATGAGCCAACTTGCTGATTGCACATTGTGGGTACTGAGCACACACAGGGACACTCAACAAAAGGCCTGATTGCTCACAATGCAAGGTCTATCTCTCCAAGTACTGAGGTATTATTTAATCTCTAGCATTACCATTTTGGCATGTTATTCACAAAAGCCTTATAAATCTTTTGTTGGATTATTCCAAGCTTTGATATATTTTGAAGCATGTAATTATAAGTGGTAAATTGGAGACAAAATTACATTTCTAATTTTCTGTTGTAAGCAGAGGGTGATGCAATTGATTTCTTGTGTTGGATTTTTACCCAGCAAAGTTACAATTCTCTTATGAAGTTGTGGCACAGAACTTTCCATTTTGGTGGGCTCTCTACATAGGTCATTTCATCAACTGTGAAAAACAACCGTTTTGCCTCACCCCATCCAAACATAGTCATCTTTATTATTTTCCTAGCTTATTACTTCATGACACTGGTTGCATTGGACATAGTTATTTTGCTTTCTTTAATCCCATGTCTGAAAGTGAAGCTTCTGCATTTGTAACCTTTTTTAAATGCTCCTTTTTATTTAGACTAATAAAATCTTACTCTTACTTAAGCAGCCTAATCTTCAATGGAAAATGCATCAAAAAGTTGTGGTATATATTTACAGAATATTATATAGCTACAAGAAAGGATGAAATGTAGCCATTTTCATTAAAATGGAGAGGGTTTCTAAGGTACTGGCTATCAAGCATTGAGGAAAAGTGATCCCTAAGAAGCAGAGACAAATGAAGTGCGCCTACAGTCCCTCCAACTTCCTGCCTTTAGAGTTTCCAGGTTGTGGTACAGGGCGGGAAACCTGGAAGAGTCCCGAAGCTAAGGAGGTGGAGGTGGGGGTCGAGGCATACACAACCACCAGTGGTTAGAATTCTCAGAGGTGAACAGAGGAGAGAGGAGCTCAGACAGGAGCGGAGATCTCTGCAGGCCCTCTTAGGTGTGCAGCTGATGCAAGTGAGGGGACTGTCCAAGGTCCTGAAAAGGACCCCTTGCCTTGAAAGAAGCTGACAGCTCACACAGGACCAGATCCAGTGCCGGCTCCCATCACCCTGACTGGAAGCATCCTGATTCACTTCCAAGGCTTAGGGGAGCACACAGAGATGTGACCCTCCTCAGTTGTGAGAAATAATGAGCTCCAGCCTGAGCAATTCTTCCGTTCTTCTTAACAAGTCAACACAGGACCTGGATGGGCCCAACTATCCCCAATTAACTCAGCTGTATCCCAGCACAAAGTTCAAAATATTCATGAAAAACAACTGTAGCACTGAGCAAAGCATAAACCACAATATCTGACAGCCAATAAAACATCACCAACCATGCAAGAAAACAGGAAACTAAAATCCATAGTGAGGGAGAAAATCAATTAACAGAAACTGATTCAGAATTGACATAAGTGAGGACATTAAAAGTTATTATGCCTGCACTATAAATGTTCAATAAGTTGAGACATAGAAGATCTAAAAAAAAAATCTAACATTTAGAGTTGAAAATGACAATGTGTGAGATTAAAAAAAAAAATCCACTGTTTAGAATTAAGGGCAGAAGAGACACTGCAGAAGAAAAGATGCACAAACAAAGATAATGCAAAATGAAAGTGACAGGATGACATGGACTCATTAAGATGATGATAGTGATGACGATAATGATGGTGATGATGCTAAGATCAAAAAGAAGGGGAAAGAACAAAGAAAAGACAGCCCAAAGACATTTGGAGGGAAGTTTATTTCAACAAATGCCTATGCTAGAAAAGAAAAGCTCAAGTCAGAGATGTCTTCTACAATCAATCAATCAATCAATAATAAACAAAAGCAAATTCATTCAAAGTAAGCAGATTATAACAGATTCCAACAACATAGAGTGGGAACTGACAAACTTTCTATAAAGTTCATACAACAAATGTTTGGGTCTCATGTAGCCTCTGTTGCATATTTCTTTTCTTATATTTTACAACCCCTTAAAGTACAAAAATCATTCAAAGATACAGCTGGGCTGGATTTGGTCTACAGGCTCTAATTTGCTCTGCAATGATAGAGAAAGCAGGAAAAAAAATAGAGAAAGATCATTGAAATCAAAAGGTGATTCTTTGTAATCAATAGAAAATTGCAGCCAGAGAGAAAAGACATAAGTTATAATATCAGCAATGACAGAGGTTATATCACTCCAGCTGTACACATGTTATGAGCAGCCATGCCAGAAAACCTGACAACTGGGATGAAATGGGCACATTCCTTGAAAGACACTCTACAAAAGCTCAGGCAAGGGGAGAGAGATAAACCGAATAGAGGTATTACAATTCATTGAAGAAATTGAATCTGTAGTTTAAAACCTTGCCATGTGCTCTACCAAACATTTAAAGAAAAGGTGATATGGAGTCCACAGAAACTCTCCCAGAAAATTGAAAAGCAGTGACTGCTTCTCAACCCACTCAATGAAGCCCGCATTGTGTAGTATTAAAACCAGACATTACAAGGAAAAAAAAAAAAAAACTACAGGTCACAGAGTCAAAGATTATAAAATACTTGCAAGTGTTCAGAAATTGGAAACAGGATTGCTTCAAATTCGACAATATAGTACATTATAAGCAATAGATAGTACATTATAAGCAAATAGTTTATCCCAGTAATGCAAAGTTGATTTTTCATTAATAAATATTACTCGGGGTCACGACCATTTTGACAAATTGCAAGAGAAAAAATTCAAGATTATACAAAGGGCACAAAAAGTATTTGAAAAATGCCTAACAACCGTCTGAGGAAAACACTCAGCCAACGGGGAAGAGCAATGACCCTCCTGGACCTCATCGAGGCAGCTATAAACACCCCGCAGCCCACGCGGTCACCTGGTGCTCAAGGCCAACGGCCCCCCAGGACAAGGACAGGGAGAGCCAGATCTGGCACTTCTAGCCAACACAGCAATGAAAGTTGTAGCCACTTAAACAAGTCAACATTAAAGAGAGCACCTCCAGGTTGGAAAGAAAGAAGTGTATCTTGATTCCAGGAGGCCGCACTGTCTATGCCTGAAATCCTGTGGGGTCTGTATGAAAAAGCTACAGAGAAATCAGTGAATTTAGCCAACTTGGGAGACAGAAGCTCAACTTAATTGTCTTTCTAAATACTACCAATGTGCGGTTGACAATAGAAATTTAAAAAAATAAGTCATTAAAATATGAAAAATACTTAGGATCAAATCTGACAAAACATGGGAAAGACTAGTATACACTGAAGCCAAAATAGAATACCGCTGAGAGAAAATAAGCATGACTACTAAATAAAGATTACATATTGTTAAAATATCAATTTTCTCCAAGTGGAGCTATAGATTCATTGCAATCCTGATAGAAATTCCAGCAGGATGAATCAGCACACATAATAGAGGCTACAAATACTGAAGTATTATATATAACATAGATAATAAATTGTTCGTGGTTTCTGTGTTTTTATAAAGTTGAATATGACTATATTAAACAGACTATATTTTGTCATTGTCTCTATGTCTCTGTGAATTTTTTCGTGACACCACTATAAGAAACCAGTCTGAAATGGACTGACTCACCAACCACTTAATATCATGTCTTTCCATGAAATGAATCCTGGTGCATTACTGTCCATGCCTGGCTCAGGATTTTATTTAAAATTGAGTTGCTAAAAAATGCAGCAAGAACATTCAGAAGACAGCAAAGTGCCATCAGCATCACATGGGCAATTTGATGTTGAGGAAGAATCAGCAGAAGTGTCTTCCATGTGATTTTTCAGCTTCAGTTATTAGTAAGTTGCTAGATTTGTTTCTTGAGGGATAAAAACAAATGAGACGATCAAGGTCATTTTTCTATCACCTTTGAGTCACATTTAACGTTAAATGACAAAGCTCCATCCCAGAAAGGTTTCCAGGCACCCCCAGGAGCACTGGAGTGCTTCTTGTTATAACACTCCCCGCTGGGCTGCACAAAAGCAGGCAGGGTGGCAGCAGGTGGTGGAGGGCTGGGTGATGGTGACAGCATGATGCCAACCTCTTTCAGACGTGGATCTAACAGCAGCATCCTAAGATCTCCCGAAAGCCAAGCTGCAGTGAATGCACAGGGCCAGGGCTATCTGAAGACCCCAGCACCAGGGCAACCTGCAGGAGCCAGGGGAAGCAGAGCTGCATGTCATAAGCAAGCTGCGGGCCGTCTCTGCGCAGAGGGGAGGCTGCAAAATGGCCACAGGAAACATGGGCACTCTGGTCCCTGGACCAGCATGAAGGGCCTGTGCTCAGGTTTGCAGGCCAGTGCAAAGGTTGAGTCCAGAGTCTTGGCCTCTGAATGGCTATTGTAGGAAAGACAATCAACCTAGTAAGGAGCCTGGTCAGGTCAGGGTGAGAGTGAGGACCCTGGAACCATCCTGAGCCCTGAAAACCTCTGGATTTGGGAGCAGGAGGATGTCCAGTCACTCAGGTGGGAAGAAACGCTGTCCACATGGAGGACATGGACAAAGCAGGTTGAAAAGCGATGTTCATGTTGCTGCAAAGGCCATTCAGCTCATGGATTGTTTCCATTGCTGTCTAAATCAGCACTTGCTTAGAGCCAGAGGCATTAAGGCCCAGGGGTATTGTAATCCTGGCAATTAAAAGCTCCTCTCCTCGAGACCCAGGTTTGATTTCAGGTCTTGAAAGTATATACTTTTTTCCCCAAAATTTAAATGGCACCATAATGGCATAATTTAAACTTTAAGTAGACAAGACAAATGGATGGGGGCTGAACTCAGCATGCTTAATCTAAAACTAAAATATTTGTCTTTTTTCCTAGGGAATGAGAAAAATTAAACTTGCTCCATAATTTAAAATACTGTGTTTTATTTTTATTATGTTTAGTTTTCTGTTGGGTGAGAAAATTGTCCTGCATTAATGCCCACTGTAAATACTTTCAAAATCCTTTACCAGTGACGGGGATCGCCTGGCTAGGCAGGCCACCAATCTGCAGTGTGGCAGATCAATGCCCTTGGCTTTCTATTTATAGCAAACCCCGAGTTTTATTTTTGTCCTTTAAGCAATAAAAATCACAGCATTCAACTTACTTAGAGTAACCTAGAGTATAGAAGGATGATTAACAGAAAATGCATAGGCAATCACCGAATCCAATTTTGAACTTTCTCCTGAATAACCAGCATCTCCACAAAAATGGCCAGAACTTTTATTGAGAAAACGAAATTGACTGACTAGCATTTCACCAGCTAGTCTTTCACCTAGTGGATATGCTGTTAATACATATATAATATATACATAATATAAAATAAATATGTCTGTGTGTGTGTGTGGTAAGGTGAATGCAAAACAAAGAATCAAACAGAGATATGAATAACCACCAACCTGCAGTAATTAACTTCTGAATTAAGTCATTATGCATTTTAACTAGTTCATGTTTCCCGGAATTGTTGGAAAGTAGCATGACTTGCTAAAAGAGCACAGGTGTCAAAATGAGATAGACTTAAACTGGAGCCCTGAGGCACACTTGACCTTGAGCATACTAGAGTTTAAGCTTTAGTTTCCTCATCTACAAGCTGGGGAGATAACACTTCTACAAAAGCCAGCTGTGAGAATGGGCCAGTTTTATGAATCTCCAGTCCTGACCATTGCCAAGGCAGAGTAATATTACCACCTTCTCTCCTGGCACAGTACGTAGACTTCACAATGTGACATTTGCCAGAGGTCAGAAGGAAATGTATGCACGTATTATCTAACCATGCCACTTTCATTAGCTGTCATCACTGTTGTCATTGTATTATTGCTATATCATTATAAGTTCCACAATTGTATTGGCTATCTGGATATGATAAAAGCAGTTTCCTTTATCAATCCATTCCAAAATAATTTATTTGTCTAGATTTTCATTTTCCAGAGTATGAAGCCTGGTCTCTGCAAAGCTACATGTTCTCAGGAACGGCAGCAAAGAGAAGTCCATCCCCTTCACCCAGTCCTGGACTTCTGACCCAACTCTCTCCTTACTGTCAGAGCTGACTGGCCAGTAAAATCGCCTCAATATTTTCTTAAGACCTTATACAATGATGTGTTTCATATCTCTGGTTTTTGCTATAAATAAGAATAACTTCTAAAACTTAAAAACCATGGTCACAAATGATTTCACGTCCTGTTTTTGAAGCGTCAGGAGGGTGTTTTCAAGCCTACCAGCTCTGGCTTCCCAGGGCGCTGCAAGGGCTGATGTTGCCAGGCGACTTTAAAGGAATTGGCTATGATTTGCACAACAGACCACAGCCTATTCACCACTGCATGGGCCCTGCAGTAAAGAGCCCTGCTGGATGATGTGGGTTAAAGTAACCTCACTGGGAGCCACTCCTCACAGACCCTCAGTGTCCAGACAAATGGGCCCCAGAAGAAATGTCAAAACCTGCTCATTTAAGAATCTTCATAACTGGTTTGAATGCATGCCACAAGTGTGACGTTCTCTTAACTGTCTGATTTCTAGTCCTTCGACATCCTCTGTGCTGAGTGTCCCTACCCTCACAATTACAGTCTCACTTACTAAAAGACGACTCGGCTTCATGCATACATGTGGCGCTGACCTGAGACAGCGGCTAATACAAGACTGACTCCCTCTCTCTTTGCGCCTTGCCTTCAACATAAAACAAAGAAGTGTTCCTCCCAACAGTGCAAAAGATGGTCCATTTATTTTTTTAACTATTACTATGATCCATGACATTCATTTTTTTCACTTTTCAATAAGGTATTTCAGGGCCTCCCCTGGTGGCGCAGCGGTTGAGCACTGGGCTGCGAAGATGCCCGCAGCCTCTGCAGCGCCCGTTCGATCCTGGCCACCGGGTGAGGGTCCCACATGGCGCGCAGACCTCTCCTGCCGCCCGCTGCTCCCCTCAGCAGTGTATTTCAGCAGTCTGCCTGTTCTTTTCCCTGCTCTGACTGGTGAATTCTCTCACCCTCCTGGCTTCTGACTCTACCCAGTGCTTGTATAAATAAGTAAATAAATCTTAAAAAATAAAAGACAACACAGATAAATGAAGAGTTTTCAAATTAAAATTTTTGACAGCTTTGAAATTTAGTGAAAATTAGATGGGAGAGAAAAAACCAAAGTCCTAGCATTTTAGCAGTGTCTTTAATCTTAAGGGAAATATTCTCAGCAGAATCTCTGGCATCTCATCTCGCGCCTTTCATGCTGGTTGTAAGACAAGGCAGTCCATCTTATTAGCAGGGAAGAAGCACCCCTCATCAGTGGGGAGACCCACCACATCCGTCGAGTGGATATGGTGGCATTTTGACTTCCCGAGTTGACTTTGTGTTTAGAACAGCTGATGGGAGAGAGAAAAGTAGCTGCAGACTGAATAATGCTTCCCCCAAATCGATAGGTAGAAGCTCTGGCCCCTATGTGACGGGGCCTTTGGCAATTAGGAAGGAGTTAGTCACGAGTATGGGCCATCGCGATGGGATTCATGGCTGGCTAAGAAGAGGAACCAGCCAAGGGCTGGGCATCTACAAGTCAGAAAGACGCCCCACACCAAGAATTGAGTTGGCGGCGGCTTCACCTTGGACTTCCAGCCTCAGCCCCGGGAGGAATAAACGTCTTTATGAAGCCCCCCAGTTGGTGGGGCTCTGCCAGCAGCCCAAGCGGACAGACGCCGACAGACAGATGTTCTTGCCTGTTTTTCTACTCCCCCACTCTTATTTGGAGAGAACTACAGTGGCTTTGAGGTGGTGCTACGGACTTGATGTGCATGGGACTGAGAGTGTGTCTGAAGGAGGTTAGTTTTCCCAATGAAAACGCCAGGAGAAATTGATGGCATTAATATGCAAAACCCTATTTGCTCATGTACTTCCAATTTGGGGAGCAACGGTAGCCTGAAACCAAATCAAACCTGGAGGCCATTAAATCTAACATTCTAGGGGGAAAGGCAGAAGACCTACCAATGAGTACGGGCCAGGAAACTAAGGCTGAGGCCAACGTTGCCTCCCTCACAGGGCCGGCGCTTGCATGAATTATGAAAAAGCGACTGTAGCTCTCGAGTTTTCAGCGATGAATCACACTCCACTCTGTGTGTGATGAATGTTTAAAACGAAAAGATCCAAAAACATTTTGCCAAACAAATCTTTCAGTGTTCCAAAGGGAAGTTCCAGAAGGATATTCATTTATAAAATAATCATTCAGCAGATAAATTATGATGGCTCACAGGACACGCTGTTTCCTCTATTGGTCAATTTACAGGCTGATCCAACAGGTCTCAGTTTATGTCATGAAGAATCAAATCATCTCAAGAATGTTGACTTTTTCTTCCCCTCCACTACATAAAGTACATGTTTTAAAAATTGCCAGCTACCTATTTTAGAACTTACCTGTATAAAACATAGAAAACACATTTTTAACTCAGAAAATTAGAATGCTCAGTTATAATCTTTAAGTAAAATGAAGGCATTGAGATACTGAGGGAGAGGGGACAGTTTAGCTACCAGAAGTGTCATTTAAAATAAGTGTCATGCAACCCTATTTGCAATGAAACTGAATAAAAGTAACAATCAATTTTATCCAAACGTATACATTTTCCCCTCAATGTCACCTTCCTAAAATATTAGGATACAAGAAAAATCTGTCAGATCAATTAGACTTGTTTAAAGGATAGTTTAATTATTGAGAAAACAGTAAAGATTTGCAGATTTGCATTCAAACGAGCACTTAGGGTGTCTAGGCACGTGGTGAAGCTGCTCAAAGCCGTGGAAATATGATTCTGTTAAAGTTGTCCGTGCAATTAAAATAATTTCT
The DNA here is from genome assembly GCF_964194135.1 of Talpa europaea. Lineage (NCBI taxonomy): Eukaryota > Metazoa > Chordata > Mammalia > Eulipotyphla > Talpidae > Talpa > Talpa europaea. The sequence continues at coordinate 2,902,517 of NC_140068.1, read as the reverse complement.
CCACACAAATTGTTTCCCCTGACCCAGAGCCCTCCAGTCATTGGCCAGTCCTGTCACAGCCAGTACCCAGTGGAGGTCTGTGCCCCTTTGTGCCCCACTGGTACACCCCCCACCTCCCGCGAGGCCCCTGCAGAGAAGATTCTCAGAGCAGTGACACACATCTCTGCCCCGAAAGCCCTAGAAATCTGCGTTGGTGCAATCTGGTTTCTATGTTGAAATGGAAACACCAAGTTATTACTAACGTCTGCTTTTTAAATGAAAATTTTTATTTTTCTATATTAATGCACAAACCTTTAGGGCAATCTGTATTTTAATGTACCTCCGTTTATTACCTCCAAAATGATATGCCTATTCGGAAATTCTGTTTTTGCTGCTGTACTTAGTGACAGCGAATTTGACAAGACAAGAAAAATGGCAATGGGGTAGCCACTCCTTTCATGTCTACGCTACCAGGATTTTTTCTTTTTATTTTTTTTAGAAATAAGCAAAGCATCATTGTTCACTGTTATCCCAAGAGTTAAAAAACAAAACAAAACAAAACAAAAAATCTTTGGAAACAACTACTTAGAATGCTCATGTAATATGCGTGCATACATTAACATGATTATTCACTATTAGAGATGATGATATAAAATGATATCATTGTTGAGAAGGAGACTTCTTGGCCTCTTGCCGTATGTTCCAAGCCTGTGAGGCCCTTCCACTTCCTTCCTGAGCCATTTCTCAGGGTTCCTTATGCAACCGGTAATCTTCAGCGACAAGGCAATGTCTCCCTGTAGGCAACAGCGGGCTTGCTTACTGCTTGTTATATAAGTGTGGGCTGCCAGCTCCGCGCTCCGCAACAGCACTCAGTGACAGCACCCATCAGGCCCACCACAACCCTGCAGGGGAGCGGAGGTAGGAGCCCGGGCTGGCACCCCGGTTGCTGTGTGGTAAAATAAGGGCTCTGCCCCAGGCCCACGGTGGCCCGCCTTCCGCCGGCCTTCCGGAGCAGCAGGCTAACTTATGGCTCTGTAAGCAGGGGAAATGCAAACCTCTGCGGGACGGTATAATATATGCAGACAGTCACAGGTGTGACTCAAGAAAATCAATAATTGGTGTTGTTGGACTCCAAGAACAATCAGAATAAACACCTTGCTCAAGCACAGCCTCTCCTTAGTCACTGTGTCCCTGATGTTTCAACTGAAACGATTTTCAAAGCAAATATTTGTTGAGTTGCCATCAGTTTCATACCATCTTTCTCAAATTCCACATCATGTTTAAACAAAAGAAATTCCAGGTGCGGCAGACCTCTCCTGCCGCCCGCTGCTCCCCTCAGCAGTGTACTTCGTCGCGCTGCCTGTTCTGCTCCCCGCTCTGGCTCTGGTGAATTCTCTCACCCTCCTGTGCTTCTGACTGTACCCAGTGCTTGTATAAATAAATAAATCTTTAAAAAAAAAATTCCAAACTGCCTTCCTTGTGACAATGATTAGCCCAGCAATAAAACGTTCCCAAATATTAAACAGGCATTTACTTTGGCAACAGGGGGGACAGAAGAAAAGTGGTCGCTGACATTAAAGGAAGCTCTGAGACCACCTCAGAGGAAGCCAGCCCCGCAGTGCCTGCCTGGAAAGCTCAAGAGGGTGCCCCGAAGGATGGCCTTAGCACGCAGGGCACCTGCCCTCTCTGTGGGCTTGAAGCTCACACTCAGGAATGGAGTGGGACTGACATTCCTGACACAGGGAGGGTGGAGGGAGCATGAGCGGCTCCAGTTCCAGAACCGAGTCAGAGCTCAGACATGAAGCCGCTTGTGGAAAAACACCAAGCAAACAGGAACGTGAAGGTTGGTTGTCAGTTTGCAGAAGACACCCTAACCCTGCCATGCAAGGCGCTGGGAGCTGCCCTGCTAGCCAGGCCAGCCTTGAAACTAAACACTGTTTTCTTTTTTCTTTCTCTTTTTAAAAAGATTTATTTATTTATTTATGCATTCAAGAACTGGGGTACAGGCCAGAGGTGGGGGGTGAGAGGATTCACCAGGGACAGAGTGGGGAGCAGAACAGGTGGATCTACTGAAATACCCTGCTGAGGGGAGCAGCGGGGAGACAGGAGAGGTCTGCTGTGCCATGTGGGTAGCTCCCTGGCTGGGGATGGAATTCATGCTGCAGAGACTACAGGCAGCTACACAGTGCTGTGCTTAACCCCTTGCGCCACCAGGGAGGCCCTCTTTTCTTAATCAATATGTGAAACCGAAATTATTCACAAAAGCCTGGTTTTCTAAATATTTTATATTCATGCTCATGGTTGCTTTTATTTTTGTTTAGTTTTACTAAAAATAAAATGCATTCTGATCATAATTGCATAGATATACTTTAAAAGTTCCTATTATTCAATAGTTCTTTCTTCTAATAATAAAAAAACCAACCCATCAGTGAAAATCCTCAGTCATAAAATCTCCAGGACAATAATTTCATTTCCAGAACAGATTCCTAAATGCAGATGCCCTGAGAAAGGCGCAAAGAACATGCGGAGACAGAGCACACTGTAATATCTATTTATCCCACCACCCACCAGGCAAGGTCCTGCCAGGAGTTAAGACGCAACACTGACTACTTCTGAAGAGCAGATGGAATATAAAGAGTCAGTTATAAAAGTGTTGGAAGGACAAAGAGAGAGCAAACAAAACAAAACAAAACCCATAGGCATCTCCCCCTGTGAGTATAGGCACTGGGGAAACCCAGGGAGGCAGCAGTTCTATCAAAATCGTTCAGTGCCCTAGGGGTGCAGTGCTGCCAGGGGGCCAGAACCCCCCAGGCTACATTGTCCTGCTATTGAGGACCACACAGGGTTTGCCATCCAGCCTTGAAAGGGGAGGGCCAGAGAAGAATCACAGACTCTTCTGGAAGCAGGAGGAAGTGCAGAAGAGAAAAAATTACAGACTTTCTCCCTCCCACCTTCCCATCAACGAAAGGAGGGCAACAGGGACTAGCTGTCACAGGAAGCTGGGAAATGCAGTTTGAACCTCCAAGCAGGGGCCACAGGGCAGCACCAGACTGGCAGGCGTGGGAGGGGGGAGGGAGAGGGAGCACAGTGTGCAGGGGGTCTAAACTGGATCTCCTAGGATGAAAAGAAATTTCTAGATCAAATGGACAGTTGAGGAGGGTATTGAACCTACATGATGAAGCAGAAACCAGGCTGCTTTTGATACTGGAGAGAAAAACGTCATGTGCTTGCTGTGGACCAAGAATTTCCATGTCATCTGTGATGGGGTCTTAGAATGATGGTTCCTAACACTCAACCACTTCTGAAGACAGTAGAGGCCAAAGAGCTACAGTTACGTTTTCTTCTCTGTGATTCCAGTAGGATTGTCATGATAACAGCAGAGGAAGTCACATGTTCTACTCTCAACGAGTGACAGTGACAGCGAAACTTACGCCAATGCAAGCTGATTTCTGAGGTCACAAAATATCTAAAACCAGAAAGTCGAAAGACGAGCAAAAGGGCTTCTTCTCAACACGGACAACTGGGAGCTGCAGCTAGTCACACACTCTTCCCGCTTCCCTCTTGGGCAACTGCTTTCTCTGACTGAGACAACAGTTTCCGATGCCAACAACCGAGTGATTTTTCACAATGACATTGAACATGGATCCTGTTCCTCATTCAAGCGCATGGTAACTCAGCCAATTCGACTGGCACAGCTCAAGCGCTTCAGGACAAAGAAGAAAACATGGGAATGAGGCCCCTCGTACAGCCAGTGAGAACACCTGTCACAGACACCTGTTCTTATCCACTCCATCCGCGTTTTGCAGGATTTATCCTATTTCTTTGATTTTTAGCCCTTCTGTGGGATAAGCTTTCTGGCTTCAAAGGAGACTTTAGAGTGGGTCAAAAAAAACCTATAATAATTTATGTTTAATTTCTATTTCAAACCAATTTTAACACATATACAAAAAAGAAACAGGGCAGGACACCTCTTACATGCTTGCACCAATATACTTGTATTTCATTGGCAAATCCCACTGGGTGATGCCTGCAGTCGGGGAAACACACTGGAGAGACAGTTCTAGAAACAGAAGCTGGTGGTACTGTCCCATTAAGGGGGATTCTGGTGATGTGGAAAATTGTCCTGCCTGAGCAAAACTGCAGGATAAAAAACTACCACCATTGCCATAAATTTGCCCTTAGCCTCAGGGTGACTCTTCCTACATCACTCTCTATTAAAATATTTGGGTTATTAGTCAATTCATGTGGGCAATAAATTTGTATACATTCCACAAAAATAGAAACCATTTGTATAATTTAGCATCCAGAGAAGTCAATTGGATTAAGAGTCTTTATATATGTCTGTTTCAAATTAAAGCTGACAGTGCATGGGGTATATAGTTTAAATTTATCTCAGGGTTGTTTTTTTCCCCAACACTGATGAAGAATAGCATTCAAGAATTAAGGGAACAGCAACAGGAAAGTGGACGGTATCAGATAAATGCCCTCTCTTTCATCATAACTGAAAAACAACCCTTCTTCTGGAAAGTGTCTCTTGCACAGAAAGTACAGAGGGGCAGAGGCCAAGCACCGCGATGACCAGCCTGCAGGATTCCTACCTCAGGTCCCCTTATAGCTGGGAGACGCCCTTGTCACTGGGCCTGCAGGTGTCGGGGCTTTACAGAGCAGGTGTCCCAGGAAGACAATGGCACTTGACATTATTTCCAAAGAAGAAACACAAGCATGACCTTTCTCTTGATTACCAAATGGCCATCGCTCTCGTTGGGTCTTGGCTCTTGAAATAAGTATGGTTTTTTCTACTAAGAAGGCTTTTATTTCCATATAGAAATCTTTAGTAAACCTCATTGGATGTTTAGTTTCTTACCTACCTGATAGGACCTGCAGCTCCTGTTCTCCTGCTGGGGATGGGTGTGGTGTGTAGGGTGTGTGGTGTGTGTTGCGTGTGTGGTGTGGTGTTTGTGGTGTGTGGTGTGTGTGGTTTGGGTGTGGTGCATGGGGTCCGTGTGTGGTGTATGTGGCGTGTGTGGTTTATGTGTGGTGTGGTGTGTGTGATGTATATGGTGTGTGTGTGGTGTATGTGGTTTGTGTGTGGTGTGGTGTATGATGTGTATGTGGTGTGGGGGGGTGTGGGGTGTGTGTGGTGTGGTGTGCATGTATGCTTGTGTGTGTGTGTTTGTTGCCAATAATGTCTCCTGGCAACAAGTCTGGTCCCCTGGCCTGTGCTCTGGACGCGCCTCTCTGAGAGACCTACCATGCTGACATTAAATTCAGACTGTCCCTGTTGACTTTTTTTAATACAGTAAGATGGAAAAGATGGCAGAGTGTTTTAATATAAATATAAAGGCAAACATTGGGGTACAGGACTAATCAACTAAAAGGCTTTTTTAAAATATCCATTTTTGTTTCTTTGTTTTATTGGCTTGAGGTCTAGGAGGCAATTTCAGTTCCCTAAACTGCATTTCATTACAAAATGGAAGGTGCTGGAAGATGTTACTTATCCCATTAGGATGACATAGTGTTTATTGACCTTGGTTTTGGTTTTTGTTCTTTTCTGGTGAGGGGCTAAGTGGGTGAATTTATTTAGATTCCTTGAGAAGCAAGCATAAAGAAATAGAAAACTGGCCACTTCAGTGCAAGTCAAAGTGAAATTAATTTGTACATATTCTCTGCAGTGTTGCTCTGTGAACCCTGTTAAAAGCAGTGTAAATAAATACAATTACAGCCACTAATTGAGTTTCCGGCACCCCCGGAGCAGCCGCACTTGCCCGGGCGTTCTGGAGGGATCCGTGGGATGTGAGTCGTCCACAAAGAGTCTGACAGGACTTTCTTATCTCTAGAAAAACAGTTTAGCGAATGACACTGAAAACCAACAGCTCGGCCCCTGGGTGCCGTTGAGCAAATGGTTCTGGGCACGGGACGCAGCCGCTCCGATCTTACGAGCCTGGCGGGAAGCTTCTGGACACGCTTCTCCTCCAGGCAGCTGCGCACCTGGCTCCACGGCCAGGACAGCGACCAGACGGCCCGGTCAGGCCACCAGCAGGCCTGCACAGATGGCCGCCCAGGGGCGGCGGCGGATTTCACGCTCAGGCCATTGCCCAACACCCGCTCCTGGGAGAGGCCGCGCACTTCGGGGTCCGCTTCAGAGAAGGGGTGCTGGCCACGCCGCGGCTGTTCCAAGCAGCCCGGCTCCAGGCCCAAGCCCAGTGCCCCGTGGAGCAGAGCACCCTCCGGAGAGGGCGGTGGGCGGCCAGGCGCTGCTAGTCCCTGTGTCCCTTGGAGACTCGTGTGTCACCTGCTCACCGCGGGCGCCCGCCAGCCCCAGGCCGCATCCCCTGTGGCGCCATCCCCGGGCGGCCACTGCCCCCATCTCCAGTGGGTGCTGCCGACAGGCGGGGTGACCGAGCGTCACCGTGTCACCAGAGTCTCTTCACTTTCCGCTCTTCAAGCCCATCCTTGTCCTCCCTGAGACGCGGCGGCATGACAGGCCTGCCAGTGAGCTTGGAACAGCGAGCCTGACGCATGGACACAGGAGTGGGGGTGGCCCATGCTGTTTCGCTCCAGCACTTTCTCGACAGGCGTCACGGGGCCGTGGGCGAGTCTCACGGACACCAGGCGCTGTGGGACACCCCTTCCCAGCCCCTGGGGGCCGAGCAGAAGGCTGCGTTCCTTTGGCTGCCTCCTGCAGGACAGGCAGGCGCCGTCACCGCACCCTACGTCCTGCCCCGGTGCACTGACCAGCATGGCCGGCGGGAAAACGAGGACGACCCACTTCACAGCTTCCCGTGACCAGAGAAAACCTGTGGGTAAAGATTTGGCTGAAGGCAGCGCCAAATGTCTGCCATCCGCACGCTGTCCACGACTCCTTAACTGCCCGCTGCGGGCGAGCCTCCAGGCCTGACGCATCAGCGGACACCCCAGAAATGTGCTGCTGCGGACTCGGGGACTGTCCCATATGGGGAGCCCACTGTGCTCCCGTCGCTGGCCGAGGTGACCCACATACGTCACATTCAGCCTCACGCTCTGACAGATACCGTTGCCCCAAGCAGAGCAAAAGCCACGCTCAAAGAGGTTCAGGAAGGAGAATTTGAAATCTGGTTGAGCTGACACTAAAGTCCATGATTTTTCTTCACCGCCCCATTTTAAAGAGTCATTTTAGAAGGAAGCAAGAAATCTCAGCTGAAAAAATATTGACTGTAGTAAACAAAATAGTCCCTGGATATGTTAATTTTGTTTGTTTGGCTGCTAACTGCTAGATGAGCAGGGACATTATTTTGTCATAATTCCTACATCTTCCTCATCAGTTTTGGTTTTTTTTTTTTTTTTTTAGGTCAATTCCCTTATCTGGCAGTAAGACTGAATTATCAGTGATCTCCACGACCGCCGGGGCCAGGAGGAAGGGCGCTCACCGAGTGACAGAGAAGGAGACGTGAAAAAATTAAAAATATACTTTGAAATAAAAGCATAAACCTGTTTGAGACAACAGTATATTTTGCAAAATAATGGTTGAAAATAAGCCTGTGCAACAGGAGCTTCCTCTTTTACAAAATTCATTTCAATTTTACTTTTCTTTTGAGAAAAATCAGTCTAATTTTTAGTCTAAGTAAAACAATCTAACTAAGCTGATTAGCCAGACTTATTATTCACAAGCCATTGGCCAGGGAGCAGCAGGTCCTTCTGTGCTTCCTGAGCAAACAGCCTGGTGTCCTCCGGAAGCAGCACCCTTGGCCGCCCCCTCCGGCCCAGAGTGGCCGCTCCTGGTGTCTGCATCTCAGGCGCCTCCAGGCGCCGAGGGTCCTTCTCTCCCAGGCTCCCTTATGCTCTGGCGGGAGGCCCCCAGGGTTCCGTGAGTCCCCCTAGGGCCTCACCCCAGCACCGGCCATCTGGGAAGATCTGACAACGGCCTGGGTCGGGCTGCCCGGTGACTGCCGTGGCCACTGAATCCCCAACTCATGGGCCTCCTGGAGGAGAAGCCCATGTCCAGGACTTCCCCTGAGGCGCGTAAGTATGTTGCAGGTCAGCCTGGCAGCTGGCTCCCGGGGCAGGGAGGTGACCTGGAAGTTGGTCTTTCGGACTCACTAGAGCTGCCAGCCTCACAGCAGCATGTGCGACATCTCCGGGCCCCGGGCCTCGATCACAAGCGCTGGTGCAGGATGCAGTGGAGTCAGGGATGGCGGGGAGACGTCTCCTAACGTGCGTGAGTCCGGGAGCCGCCTCGGAGCTGGCAGTATTGATTACTAATACTCTGGACAGAGGGGGGACGTCAGGTTCTGTCCAACACTTAACAGTGTAAGAAAATAAATTAAAAAAATACTCCAGACTAAGAATGCCTGAGCCGATGAGGAATTGCAAATTAAACTAGATGGATTTCTGGGTAAGGCAGGGGCTCATGGAAAATGAAGCATCGTGTATGGGGAGAAAAAATCCCATAAAACAAAAATCCCCCCAGGCCCTTCTGGGTAAATGTGGGACTATCTGCTCCCCTTTGAGTAAAATCCATCCCTTTTTTTATCCGCACAAACGTGGCCCTTTCGAATGGAATATTTTCTGCCTCGTGAAGTCAAGGAGAATGGACACAGGTAAGCTAAGGGAAGGCTTAGGTGATGCACCTGAAGAAATTTTTCTTTCTACTCATACACTAAGAGGACAAAGGAAGAAACACATCACAGAGGAGAAAGGGGAACTTCTGAGAGCGTGTGCAGTCTGTTCTCCTGCGAGACGATGCATGTCGGTGGCCAGGGCTCTGTCTGTCTCCTTCCCAGGTTCTGGATTTCGAGTCTCACCCGGGACCGCCGGGGGACGTGTGCTGCAGACACGCGAGGAAGCTGCGCTGCACTTGGTCAGCCCCTGTGGCGGCTCGCTGCGTTCAGCGGGGCGGGCCCTGAGGCCTGTAGCCCATGGATGCTTATTTGCAACAGGAGCAAACAGCCTCAGCAAGAGTGATTTCCCACCCCCATTAACCCAGCTTATTTTAAGACATGATTATTCAAGCTTTCATCTCCATGATTAGTCTCCCGTTTCCAGGATAATGAGGCTGGTGAGCTGGGTCTCGAGCGCGGTGTTCCGCCGTGCTCAGATGGGCTCACTACCTGGCAGGCTCAACAACTGGCAAATGAGCTTCAACTTGATTACAAGAAGAAACAACCTGCTGAGTGAATGCTCCGCTTAATTGCTCCGTGTAAAGCCATAGATAACTTAGGAATCTTAGACTTTCCACACCCTAAACATGGGGGGTCTCCAGGCAGGCTTTGGGGTCACTCTCAGCTTGTCAGAGGTGCCCAAAGATAAGCGCTGGCACGAGATTCCACCCTCAGTGTCTCTGCCGGGCACCAAAGACAGAGGAGGCAGCCTGTCCTTTCATGAAGCCTGGATTTGAGGGGGTGTCAGCTCCAGGCAGGACCCACATCTCACGTGTCTTCTCCCCGATTTTAAAGCCAAGCAGATGTTTTTCTCACATTTCTGACCAAAACCTCTCGACCTTCAGAAATGTGAGAAAAACATCTGCTTGGCTTTAAAATCGGGGAGAAGACACGTGAGATGTGGGTCCTGCCTGAAGTCTTGCTTGACCACATGGTGTTTAGAAAATTCTGGATCTAATGTAATGCCATTGATGGGCAAGCTGGTGCCACCACTTCCAAAGATCATCACCACGTGAGTCTTAAAACCCCATTCCCTATGTGGCGCCTGTTGGGGGGGGAGCTGGATTCCTGGATTATTGTGCTTTGGAGAGACACGGAGCTGTGTGCTGGAAGCTTCCTTGGGCTCAGCAATCACATTCCTACTTTCTGTGCACTTTAAGGAGATGGTAAGGGACGAGAAAAGGATATTTGGTGTGATTTCTCTGCCCCTCTAGGTTGAATAAATACTAATTCAACTACGTTTTCACTTACAGTCCTGAAATAAATCTCCCACTGGGGGTCAAGCTAACCCCTTTAACTCTCCAATACTGCCCGCAGGCCAGCTCCCCCTCGGCCCCTCCTGGGAAGCTACCACCCCTCCCTTGCACTGCACAGTGCACCGTGTGAGCAGACGATGACTTGCAGTGTGTCGTAAAAACAAGCTTCTACTCGGGCCCTGAGCATCTGGATTCGCACACCAGCCTCACACAATATCTGCTTCTAGTTCAGAAAGACTCCTTCAGAGACGCCAGGCCTCCAGATTAACGTGTCTGGGCAGAGGCGCTTCATTCTGAAGTGAACTTGCTCTAATCTGAAGGGGAAGGAGCCTGGAAGCTTTAATTTAAACGGAAGCCCTGCAGGACTGACTTGTGCACACAGCTGTCAAAACAACTCAATATCCAGAGGCAAATAGAGTGTAAAGGCCCGCAAGTCACTGCACTGGAAGGCAACACCTTTTTAAAATTATGTTGCCACGTTTGCACTTCATCGGGGACCCTCAATTTTAATATTTCACCTAACAGAATACATAATTTGGCATTTTGTATAGTAAATAGTGGAATAGATGCTCGTGCAGTTTATTGGGGCAAGTGAGTTCAGAATAAAGTATAATGACAACAGTGTGGGCGGGGGTGCCTTCAGCGTGCAGGAGAAGCTCCTCTAAGGATACTAAGTCCTGGACAGGAGAGTGTCAGGATCATCGCAGGGAAAAGGTGCGCCCTTGCGGGCAGTTTGAAGTCAGAGTAAGCAAAACAAATCTCAGGGATAGCCAGAGTCTTTGCTCCCCGTCTTCTGCTAGATGAGCCCCCTTCTGCACCCCAACACCGCCTCCGCCTCACCCACCTGTCCACAGACGCGCCTCGGCCCACCTGGGCTCGTGCCCACCCAGGGCACCGCTCACCTCTAGTTTCCCTCCCCGCCCCTCTGCACCTCACCCATCTGCACCCTGCCTCTCTGCACCCCTCTGCACCCCACCCCAGCCACATGCCGGCCATGGGATCTGCTCACGTCAGGCCGCCCGGAGCCCCTCCAGGGCCCTCGCCGCGCGCACCGGGTGCCCGGCTCCTTCTCCTCAGGGTCCCCACCCTAACCTGGATCCACGCTCTCCCGCCTCCCGGGGGCCCTGCGCTTGGCACAGCCGCGACCCCGCAAAGCCAGGCCCTGCCCCCCGGGCCCTCGCGGCCCAGGCCCTGCTCTCCGGGCGGCCTCACCCCCGCGTGCGGACCGGCCCCCGGGTCTGCCGGGCTCAGAACACGGGAGAGGCAGCCAGTGGCGTGGAAAGGGCAGCGGCTTCGGGGCCCAGCACATCCCCCACCCCCGCCCCGCCCGCGAGTCGGGGGGCGCCTCGGGGCCCCCGCTTCTCTGAGCTTCAGCTCCAGGTGCGCAAGCCGGGCGCGCGGGCTGCGGTCCCGGGGGGGGGGGGGCTGTCCCTGGGAGGGCGCGGGCGCCACGAGGACACAGGACACGCATCCAGACCCCCGTGCCGGGGCGCCGCCCCCCACCCCGGGCGCCAGCCGGGGCGCAGGTGGTGGCCTCCCCCCCCCCCCCCCGCCATGGCCCAGCCGTTCCCGGGTCCTCCCCTGCAGAGCGCACTGGCCTGACTCGCCTCCAGGCCGCCTCATCCCCCGGCCCACTCGCTCCACGCCTGGGAAGGGCAGTCTGGGGGCGCCCCTGGACCACAGCCCCCCGCTTTCATGACGCCCCTTTCAGCGTGCTCCCCAACACACACAGAGCCGCCGACCAGGCCTCAGGAAATGGCAGGCGGCCTCTTCCAAACCCATTTCTGTAACTACTGCTGCCTCCGCCCTTCCATAACGGGGAAAAAATTCACAGTGTCGTCAATCCCCACTAAATTTCCATTTCTGAGAGTAACTGGCAGCTGCCTATTACTTCATTCCCGCGCTAAGTGATACTTTGAGGAAGCAATTCACCGCTACCTCCAAAGTGAAGCTGCCTGCGACGTAATTGCATCCACTTATCCATCCATTATAATTACAGTTACTTAAAATCCCATCTGTGGAATAAAAGATGTTTCCACTTATCATATTTCTATTGTACATAAGCTGTCCCTAAATATCACGCGCTGCACCGCTCTGGCAAGAATAGACTCCGTGGGAAGCGCCCCCTCCCCAGCGCGCTCTGTGCCGTCGTGAAAAATGGTCTGTTTTTCCCCCAGAGACACCCCCATTCTGAGCCTCTTACGTAGATTCAAGTTAAGGAGAAAAGCAGCAAAATGCTAAGGAAGAGCTGGGGGGAGTAAGTGTGGCCCAGGGCCGGGCAGGCCTGGTGAACACTCGGCCCCAGGCCCACACGACCACCTCAGCCTGCAGGGGCGCGCCCCAGGCGGAGCACCCCGGGACAGGCCGGCTGCACCCCTGGCTGGGCTTGGGCACTGGGCTTGGGCGCGACAACACACGGAAGGACATCTGGAAGGAGCCCGTGTGGGGACCTTCCGCGCGTCATGCTAAGCTCAGGGGCAAAATGGTCCCGTCACCTGCTCTATGAAAAATGAGCAATATTCTGTATCTTTTAAGAAATTAATTTTTACAAGTAAAATTGAAATTTAATTGCATCCTAAGATTGGTAATGTCCCCCCCCACACACGCACACACACACTTTAGCCCTGTAAGTCAGGACAAGCGCAGTCAGCCTCCCGCCACCGGTGCTCACGGTTGACGCTCCAGGACCAGCAGGGCCACAGGCAAATCCTGGCAACTGTCACCTGGGCCTGGAAATCCAACTGCTCCCTGTGCTTGCTGAAGAAATAAGTAAGACTAAAAACGTGGGGAAAACAGACCAGGACCTATTCCGTGCCACACTGCTTCAAGCCGCCGCGTGTGATGACATGACGTGTTGCCCGTTTTACAAGGGAGAAAAGGAAACGCGGAGAGGGGAGAGCAGCAGCCTGCCAGGCGAGCAGAGCAGGGCCTGGAGACAAGGTTGCGACGCCAGAACCTCTGAGGTGCTTCCCTCCAGTCATGGGCCAGGCTTCCCCCTCACTGCCCACCCCACCCCCGCCCCTGCTCCCGCTCTGGCTTCCCCCCTACTCCCCACCACCCCCCTCCACTCCTCACCCTCCCCCTTCCCCTCTCCCCCAACTCCTTCCCCCCCCCCTCCCCTCCCTGGCTCTCACCACACCCCACTTTCCTCACAGCTTTGGCGACAACATTCTTATCAAGGAATCCAAAGTCCCCTCCTAGTCAGGTCCCGAGTATTTCTGGACACGGGACTTGTGCTTCCTGGCACGGGGTCTGCCCTCCCGGCCTGCCTGCCGCTGCGGTGAGAAGGCACAGCATCAGCATCGCCCTAATTGTCTGGGGAAAAAAAACCTGAAAATGCCCTGGAGACCCTCAGAGAATGGACAGTGAAACAGGGATGACGCCAACCTCCCCTGGGAGCTGAGAGGGAACAAACTTCACTGGCAATAGGCTTGCAGGGCGCTTCTCCGAGACTGTGAGTCACGGCAGGTACCTGCGAGCCAGGTGTGCCGCCTCGCCTGCCCACAGCAGGAGGAGACCCGTCACGCATCTCACTCCGGCCGTGGGCAGGAAGACTGTCCCACACAGAGCACAGAACTCCTTCCCGACGGCTTAGAGTGATCAGCACCCTGATACCATTAATGGCGTGGAGAGTGCATTGCAGGGCCCTTCCACGGCTCTCTCTGGGGAGCTCTGCTGTCCCGAGGGGAGCGTGTGCCAGCGCTGACTCAGCCCAGACATCAAACGCGACGCCGCAGTGTTTAAATAACTCCCCTGCACACACTTCCAGCATGTTCTTCCTCCCTCTCGCCTCTCATCTTCACAAGGCTGACGGCGGGGACCAGCCCACCATGCTCATTACCCAGCTTCACGCAGCCATGAGGGGCGGGAGGAGAGCCTTATTACTTCCCTGCTCCCTGGTTCTGTCCTGCCTTTTTCCTTTCATAGATATTTTGGGGGAAGATGATATTTTGCTTTCTGAATAGAAAAAAAAAATATTTAGTATTTCAGAAATAAACTTGAATCCTACTCCTTTTTCTTTCTCACTAGAGAAATAACCTTCAAAGATTCTCAAAAGGTATCTTAAAATCACAGACAGACAGAAGAAAAAAAGAAATAGTCCACCTTGTCCTATTGAGAATGACAAGCTCCATGAACTGTTGGGAAAATCAATTTCTGTAAATTGCTACTTTAACCCACCAATTACATTTTGATTTAAAAATCCGTGCTTACAAAGGTGCAGCACACATGTAAATAGTTGGTAACCATTTCTCAAGCATTAAATATTTGCAAACTCCATTAAAAAAAAAACAACAACTATGCAATGGAGTAATACTTTCACCTAGTGTTCCACTGTCTCTGCTCCTGACCAGATATCAGAAACCCCACAACCACTTTTGGGAAGTGGGCGAGTGGGTTCTCTTTCTATGTTGATTCCTTTCGCCCCTTAACACTGACCTAGTATTCCTATGTGCTTCTAGAACACTCTGCACAGGTCACTATCATGGCACCATGAGACAGTTCTAACCTTCCCATTCCCAGTGGTGCACCTGCCCTGTGTGTGTGTGTGTGTGTGTGTGTGTGTGTGTGTGTGTGTGTGAGAGGGAGAGAGAGAGAGAGAGAGAGAGGAGAGAGAAAGAGATCAAGATAAATACAGAAAGATCAACAGACTATTGAGATTCTATTCAAAATCAAAATATGATTTCAGTTACAAACTCAATCTCAAACATTTTGTGGGATAATTTTGCTATTTAACAGACACAGACCACATGACATTATCCTCAAATAAATGTAGAATATGTAAATATGGTAATATTATATTCAATTACTTCCCTGGGGCAGAAGTCATGTCTTTTCTAGAAGAGTAGAGCGCACGCCTTTCTACTCTGTGCCCATGATTGAGAATGCAATTAAAAAGCCCATTTGAATAAGGATCCCCATTATAGATGTGTTTATTTACTTGTGAGTTACACAGAAGCAATGCTACATTATGAAATATGCACAAAAAGAGTTTAAAGGGATGATGTGAGTAAAATGAAAGAAATATCTTTAAAAAGGCACATAAGGAGTAAAAAGAATTGAAAATCCAGAATCCTGTGTAGCAAAAAAGAAACAAAAACGTTGTTAGGCACATATTTCCCCAACCGAGTGCTTAGTGGAAGGTGGAGATAAATTTTCATGTTAAAGGTTACTGCTCTGAAGGAAAGCTTTATATTTTTCCTTAGTGATATTTCTTGAGTTCAGTTCATAAACACAAATGCTCTAACTTTATTATGGGAAAGCAAGTATAAATGTTATTGTGTTTCATACAGAGAAATTTAGATGTGACAGTTGCTCATATTGATAGAGGTAAGAAGAAAATCAACAACCTAGTGCTACTATAACCTCCCCCATACCACACAAGCACACACACACACACACACACACACACAGAGAGAGAGAGAGAGAGAGAGAGAGAGAGAGAGAGAGAGAGAGAGAGAGAATTCTAAATGTCTCCAAATCATCCTTGAGCCAAGGCCTATTCCTTGAAGCCCAAGGCATGAACTGAAGCCTCAGAAGTTCAACCCACACAATGTTTTCTCATGAAATCTCCACAACCCTGTCATCTGGAATCTCATTCCCAGGATCCTCAGATGCTGCTTCTAAATTTTATGGCCACGGAAGGCACAGAAGGTTGAGTCAGGGATAAGCCTGCATGGGAGGGAAGGAGATTCATCAAGGTGGTCCTTGGCTTCGTGGATGCAGCCTTTCCTTCTTCCAACAAGAGCTGAATCTGGGCCAACTCTGCTCCGGACTTGGGTGGAGGGCTGGGGACAGGGCATTGAACATGACAGATGAGCCCCGTTAAGCACAGTCTTGTGCTGGAGGTGGAGTAGACATCACAGGAATATGGCTTCATATCCTCTTCTCTGTACATGTCCTATTCTCAGGGAATGGAGGTGATCAACCCACAGGTGCCGGGGCATTAGCAGAGGGGTGCAGTGCCCTGAGTTCCTGGGAGTCAAGACGCCCCCCTGTGCTGCGGGAAGTCCAAGGTGAGAGGTGGGTGTTGGTGCAGGGTGGCACAGGTCAGGGTGGCTGCGGCGACCAGGAGCACCGGGTCCAGGCCCCTGGAGGTCCGGCCGGGCAGCTGTCAGATGACCCAGGCCCCATCCACCGCTGCTCAAGTTCAGGACCTCAAGATGGTCAGTGCAAGGAAAGCTCCAGAAGACACTTTTGCCCTCTACTTTTAGTGATAATTTTGAATCCTCAATTATGTCCCCATGCTGATGAGAAAGGTCAGTGGGTCCCATAAGAAAACAGATGCTAAGTCCACGCTGCTGTGACCCCTGCACCCAGTATGGGCACTGAGCACACGGGGAGGGCCAGGCGGCTCCTCTGACGCCCTCCACCCACAGAGGCTGCGGGGCTCAGGCGCAAAGGTGACTCCCAAGCAAAAGGCCCCGAGGAAAGAGGAGCCTGGATAATGAGGTGACCGCTGGGAAGGTGCTTTGCACCTCTCCCTGCAGAGCTCACACTGCGGGTCCCCACTCGCTCGCTGCGGTCACCCCGGTGCAGCGCCCCGGAAACACAGACCCAGGAGGGCGTGAGACAAGCAGGTGGGTGAAGGATCATTCTTAAGAGTAAAATC
This sequence comes from Talpa europaea, assembly GCF_964194135.1. NCBI lineage: Eukaryota > Metazoa > Chordata > Mammalia > Eulipotyphla > Talpidae > Talpa > Talpa europaea. The sequence goes on along the minus strand of NC_140068.1, from coordinate 2,886,036 downwards.
TAATCCCTTTTTGGGTAGATTGTACAGAAAGTGTAGTACAAAGTACACAGTTCTCTACCCAACAGAAACTGAGCAAGAAATAAACTTGTAAGTGAAAAGAAATAAAATAATGTAGATTAGTCTCAACACAAGTCAAATATTCAGTAACCATCATGGGCACCTTCCTTGAATTCTGAATACTGGATTTCATGATTCTGTTTTTAAAATGCCGCTAGAATTCCAAGGATATTTTGGTCAAACCTCCCTCGCTCTCATGTAAAAAATTTTTTCATGGCGCATGGATGTGGGACTTAAGGAGGATCAGTCATTCCAAGTGGGCTTGGAGAGCTGCAGCACAAGTCCGTTCCAGAATTTCTTTACTGTGAACACACAGCAGCAGGGCCATCACATCACCCCCTCAGGCTCATGGGTGCCCATGCCATCCTGCCTGGGGGTATGTGAGACAGCAAGGCTCGCCCCTTTCTACAGGCTGGTAAAAAGTCACAGGTTAGGGCTGCCCTAAGATTAGCGCATTGTTTCTAAAAAGCCAACACATTCCACTTTTCCTGGGAATAAATATTGACAACTCTAAAATTTAAAGTGTCCTTGGTAAGGTCTGTGGCTGTCAGGTGTTCTGTATATCTTTATGCTATAGTCCAATGCATTTTAACAGCTTTCATTTTTCTTAATGTTGCCATTTTAGGGTTTCTTTATTAGGATGCTATTGGCAAGCACATGCTTTTCTCTGTTCTATGACCTCCTTTCACTGCTGCCCCGATGTGGAAAAAGTCAGGGTAACCTGTTAATTAGCTGAAGTTATGTTAAGACAAAGCCTCAATGTAGGCTGAAAGTTTCAGGGAAACTGATAAACATTCTCAAGGCCACACGCCTGACTTATGCACCCCAGATCACCACTTAAGAACCTCCTGCTTCTGTACTCCCTACTTTTTTTTTAGAGTGCAAGTGTACCCTGCAGAGACAATATTCTGTTGCCTAATTGCTAGGGGCTCAGACTTTGGAGAAAGATCTCCTCTGGGCCTGCTGGGGTAAATAAAGAAATTCCCTGCTCCTCTCTGAGTGCTGCCTGGCCACCTGACCAACAGCTCCGGTAGCAGCAAAGTGATATGTCTAGCACCTCTTCCAACAATGCTTTCCTGCATTTGCTGTTTGCATCTTCCTGAGGTGTAGGGTCTTCTCTATACCTGGTACGTTGGTGGCACAGATAACGCCCCCTGCTTGGCACTTCTCCATCTCTGTAGTGCAGCCTGTCCAAGCAGGCACGGCATCCTCCACTCTCACGTCCCTGCCTCTGACGACCCCACGAGAGCTGACTTTCTTTCACTCAGATGTAGCCCAGTGGGTGCCCCTTCCTGTCCTGGCATGACCACACACTGCTTCATACAGTGCGATAAACTAGACTGTGCTTACATAGTCTGATGCTACGCTGATGCCAGTAAAACATATAGATAGAGAAAGTCAACATCTGCAGTCATATGACAGGGTGGATAGCCTAAAACTACATTGAGCTCATCCTCTAAAATCTTTGCAATAATTTTCTATGTCTTTTAGACTCAGTCTATCATTGCCAATATAAAAGAAATCTGAGGAATATGTTCTATCTAGTTCTATTACCTTTATAAAGCTATTGGCACTTCAGAACACACCTTATAGGAGAGCTGAGCATACCAACATGATGTTTGGCTTCAGATATCAGGATCAAGTCTGACCCTCCGCTGAGCCTGCTCTGAATCTGCACTGACCCAGATTCCTGAGCACTGGAAAGGTAAAGTCTCCACCAGCAGTGGTGGCTCAAGCTCTGATTGTGTATTTCCCATGAGTCCTTCTTCCATGCAATCTGGTACACTATGGGGACTGTTCCAGAAGGGCCATGTGCCAGCATTTAGGGTGAATTAGACAACCACTGGGCTATGAGATTCTCAGAAGACAACAAAGACATTGTAGGTTCCCTACTGAATCATAAATGTGAATGCATCAACAAGACACTAAAGATGAACTTGGGTCCTCTCTGGTGGCCTAAGGGTTAAGTCTCAGTGCTATCATGTTATCACTGCTATAGTCTGAAGTCGATTCCGGCCAAGGAGCTGACCCACATGGAGCAGCAGACCTCTCCTGTCTCCCTGCTGCTCCCCTCAGCAGTGTGTTTCAGTCAGTCTGCCTGTTCTGCTCCCCACTCTGTCTCTGGTGAATCCTCTCACCCTCACCCCCAGATCTCTGGCCTACACCCCAGTTCTTCTATCCATAAATAAAAATAAATCTTTAAAAACAAAGAAAGAAAGAAAGATGAGCTTGACACACATGACCTTCCACGCTCCCTCCCGATACTATCAACTCCCACATAACTGGAAATGTCATAATGCAGAATCTAGACAAGCTTTGCAAAAGTCTTGAATTAGCTAGAGGCATTCAGCATGACATTGTAGTGAGAGTAAATAATGGGATTTTTATCTAGCAATATTTTGGGGATACACATTTTGTTCACATAAGATAGTTCTATGGCCCCAGGGACATTATGAATGTTAGGTTTTTTCCGCCTGAAATATAGGTAATAATTAACTTTATTATTACTACATAGAAAATCACTATTTAAAAAATGCTGCTAAAAATACATGGTTAGAAAAGTTTAATATACTTGTAACACAGGGTAAAGCATATTGGTCACTTGGCCATATTTATCTTTCAGACATTATGAGATGATAATTTTGATACTAATATATGTACAAAGACATATGAAACAAATTTACTCAAAAGCCTTCTCAAATTTTATTTCTATATTGATAGCAAAATCACTGTACCTTTTCAAAAGTCTCCAATAAATCCTTCATTGTAGTACCTTGAAATCATGCTTACGTGTCTTATTCTTCCATATTATTAAAGATTCTTATGTAATTGTAGGAATACTAATAATTATGTGTATCTACTTATTCATGACTTTTTTCCTTATTTTGGGGGGACTGTGCATCAGGGAGTGCAAATGAGTAGGTGCAATTCAAAAGGGCCCTCTGCTGTTCTGGGGAGTTCACTTCAAACTAAGATAGACATTCTCTTCCCCTTACAGGAAGGTCCTGGCCCAAAAGGTATATGTACTTCTTATGAGCTTACCCTGTGATATAGGAAGATGTATTCCTCGAAATTATCCTTATCATGGAATAACCACCAACTCAAAGGTTCTCAAGGTTAACTGAATACTCCTTGGAATTGTAATAGATTCCCTGACACTCCTGCAAGACAGTCTATATAGCAATAGTCTTTTTTTTTTTCTTTATTCTCTACAGAGGGAACAATTGGGCACTCAAAATAAGCCATCATATTGCCATTATAGATAAAAGGCTTCCTTGTAGAAATGATGGCATTTGGGATATGTCCCAAAACCTTATCTCATGAAATCCCAGTGAAATATATTCATTTTGCTTTTGAAAAGATGAACACATTTTGCCTTTGCAAAAATAACAGAACTCTCCAATGCATTTCAAATTCTATACCCGAGAAGTAAGGCTAAGCACTAAAGGGAGCAAAAAAGTATCCTGTTACTATGGTTGTGATACAGCACTATAAAGTGCTTCATATGTTTAAAGTTTAATAAAAAGCATTTGCACCTCATTTTCCTGGATAATTAAATATGATGTACTCTATGTAGTCCTATGATGAATGAATGATAGCAGTTGCTTTATTTATTTGATGTGATGCCTATTTTTATTTATTTATTTATTTTTTGTGACCCTCCCAGAGCCTGGCCCAGACCTTTACACCATATGCACGTATAGATGCAGACACAGAGTGGTGCATTGTGGGTGTTTTTATATATAAATTAGATGGCTATTTTTAATGGAAAATTAACAAAGAGGAATCTGACTTTTAAATGATCCATCATCTCATCCTTATACCTTTGTGATGTCATTATTGAGAAAAGAGGTGTCCTGCCAGGAGGCAGCTAGGGGGCATGCTGTGAAAGCCAACCTTCCAGAGGCCCTCAGGGACCAGCTCCTGGTCAGCACACCCTTGCAGAATCCCTCTCATACCAAATTATGGCTGGTCTCGTGTGATCACTACAATACGGCGGCAGTAACCAGGTACATAGCTTCTGAGACTAGATCACAAACAGCAATACGACTTCCCTTTTGACCTGGTAGGAAGCCAGGTTTCATGGCACGGAGACACTCAGTCTTGTGGACAGTTCCGAACGAAGATCAACCAAGACCCTAGGCCCGTGGTCAGCACCACCTTGTGAGCCCTGTGATCAAACCACACCAAAGTGACGCTGCCCATCCCAGTCCACCTTCAGGTGACCCCAGCTCAGTGACATCTGTCATTGCACAAGATACTCAAACCAAGGTGACTCAGCAACACCTCCAAAATTCCTACTGTACAGAAATCTTGAAAGACGTGACAATTGTTATATTCTGAGCTGTCTGTCTGTTGTACAGTATGTATTACTCTCTGATACAAGCATCGAAGTTCCTCCAGAGTCCCCTTTCTTCCTCATTGGGGTACAGATGGAGATTCGTATAGCAGATGTGCACCATCACCTCGGGTTGTGAGGGTGAGCAGTTCAGATTTCAAGGTACACCTGCTTTAAATACATAATTCAAATGTGAAGGTCAGGGCTCACATCTGACATATGGAGCTAAATGTACCTATTAGAAAGTTATCACTTAAGGTTTGAGTCACTAATATTTTCTCAGCATTATCTGGCTTAAGGTCCATCTTTCTCACTAGACTGTAAGGTTTTTTTTAAAAAGATTTATTTATTTATGCATGCAAGAACTGGGGTACAGGCCAGGGGTGTGGGGGGGGTGAGAGGATTCACCAGAGACAGAGTGGAAAACAGAACAGGCAGATGGGCTGAAATACACTGCTGAGGGGAGCAGTGGGAGAGTCTGGAGACTTCAGCTGCACCATGTGCGTAGCTCCTTGGCCAGGGATCGAACTCATGCTGCAGAGGCTGTGGATAGCTTTATAGGTTGCATCTTAACCCCTTGCACCACCAGGGATGCCCTAGACTGTAAGTTCTATGATTCAGGCACTGTGCTGTTTCTGTTGCAATAAGGACCACATCTGGCCACAGCAGCCTGAAACACACACACAAACACACACACACACTGTCTCCCGCTCTCTCTCTCTCTCACCATGTGCAGATTTTGACCAGGGTTGGCCAATCCACATGTCACACCCCCATGGGGAATGTGGTGGCTTTAAGAATCGGTGTGCAGCCTGAGGCAGCCAATCAGGGTGATCCCTGAAGCTCTGCGAGGGCTATGAAGAAGGAAGCAGTCTCCTACCTTTGGCCCTTCTCAGCAGGTGGAACCTCGGCCCACAGCTGATGGCGGCCTTTCTGCCACCACGCAGCTGCAGCCTGCTTAATGGAGTAAACTCAGGAAGAATCGCTTAATGATTGTTGAATAATTCAGTGAATTCTCATCAATGAGCAACTGTTCAGGAGTTAAGAAAAAGAAATAAACTCAGAAAGATCAAGGGACAGTTTTAAAATGTCTGAATCTGGTTTGAGCACGTGGATGAAGTCACGTCTGAGGCCGTGGTTCACACCAGCGATTCACAAACATTTGATCCAATAAATTCCCTTTTCTTGCTTCAGCCAGTTAGAGGTGGTTTCTGCTTCTTACAGTTTAAAGGGCCCTGACTGTTATGTCTTGTGAGGGTAAATACCTACTTTGGGTATTATGAAGAAGATGGAGATGCAGAAGCAAAACAGAAGTGAATATAACATGGTTCTTGCCTATGGGGCATTGAAAGTTCCACCGAAGAGGAAATCTGTAGCACAGGAAATGCATAGATGACAGCCGTGGTCCTGGCGCAGCTCTGTCAAGCAGGCCCCGTGTTGGCATCTTGTCAATGGCATGGGGGTGGGGCAGAAGGGTTAGCTTAGTAGTCGACACGTGAGATTTTTCTCAAAATGGAAGAAAATGTATTAAACAAAGAACCATATGAATCAATTGACCGTAAACCTTATATTTGGTACTTATTATATAAAGTAAGTACTTTAAAAACAAAGGCCCCACAGTGCTCTGTAATGCAAAGACAGAACACATATAGAGTTCTAGTGTAACTTCCTACCTTGCATCTGATTTACTGAGTTGTGTTCCTCATTTGATTAAAGTTTTGCAACATTGACCTAATTTTTCCACATTTATTCTCAGATGATAAGTATTGTAATGCTTGAAAAAGCATGCCCATGTATATTTCCTGTTATTAGGGGTAATGAATGTCAAAAAATCTTTCAGATTCAACAGGCGGGTTTTTCCCTGGTGTTCAGTTGTCCTACTGGATTCAGATTCCCGTGGAGGAAGAAGCAGGCTGTGCTGTGGCCCCGCAGACAGGCCGGTCACAGCAGCAGGGATCCCCGGTGGGGTGAGAGTGGCTTGATGGGCCGAGAGCAAGGTCTGATCCTGACATGGCTCTGGGAAATCTCTGAGGCTTCTTTTGGAGGAAGAGGAAGTGTCCCTGGAATATTTGAAGAAGTTCATTTCCAGACTGTTCCTTGAGACTCTTAGAATTAATCTGCCTTTCGTTTTCTCATTAGCAAAGGGCCCAGTGCCTCCTCCCAAGGAGATTATATCTGAAAATTTGCCAAATAACTTCAGGTGGATGTAAAATAGTCATGTTTTGAATTTGGCAAAGATTTGAAACCAACACTTTAGATATTTTTTCAAAGGTAAACATGCATCCCACAGAAAGTGATGGAATTACTTTCAAAGCTGAGTCCAGTGCTTGCTTCTCCTCCTAGGGCTCCAGATAATGAAAGCAGAAATGAAGCCAGGCCTAGGCCTGCATCCTTCACGCAGATGTTCTGCCTGTCTGTGACTGTGAGCAAATGCGCTGTAAAGGATACTAACGCAGGCATGTCCACTGTGTCCAAGCACAAGGGTGGGGCCCTACATGTGTCTCTGGGAGCTTATGGAGACTTCAGGTGAGAAGCAGAAGAGGAGGCTGCTTGTTCTGCCGGCTGTTCCTCTTCCAAAGTAGACATTCATTATCATTATTTAGCTGTAGTAAACTTCCACTTATACCTATTGCTGAAATGGTGATTCTCACAAAAGAGAAAAGGTTCTTCAGAAATACGCCTTTACCAGGCCAGAGCCTGTCTGCAGAGACTGGGCATCAGAGTTGCCTGATTGGAGGGTGGGGGGTTTCCAAAGTCCTGCGCGCCCACCGACTCCGTATGCATGTAGCAAATACAAATACTCATCGCAGAGTCCCCATGGTCAGGATGTTGGTGATTAAAAACAAGAGGAGAAAAATGAGGGGGTGGAGGAGCAGCGTTTCTCCTGAGGGAACTCACCCTCCAGTCCCTGGGGTGCAGTGTGGGGAAGGAAGGAGCCGGGTGTTAAGGGTTGAATTGCAGCTCCAGATCCGCATGTCACAGCCCTGACCCCAGGAGTGCAGGATGTGACGGCTTTTGGAGAAAGGCCTTGCAGAGGGACCAGGGTGGAGGGCAGTCTGGAGGCCGGCCCTGGTCCAGCCTGTCTGGTGTCCGTCTGGGAGGATGAGGCACCGGGGGCGCGTGAGCAAGAGGCAAGGCTGCGTGAGGGACCAGAAAGAAGGTGGCCACCTGCAAGCCACAGAAAGAGGCCCAGGGCAGACCTCACCTGCCAGCACCTGGGGGCTGCACCTCCAGCCTGCGGAACTGTGACGAAAGTGTGTCGTAGTTTATTGTGGTGCCCGAGGGAGCCCCCGCAGCGGCGCGTGCAGGGGTGACTACAGAGACGGACGGACGGACAGAGCATGGGAACAACGAGCGAGCAAAGCAGTTTTGCCCAGTAGGTCGCAGATTCGAGAGGTGACTCAAAATCAGTTTACAAGGAAAACACCATTGTTCCCTAGGTAGGAATCTCATCAGTTCAACCGATTAATTAATAATAGCCAGCATCTGAGGCGCACTTCCTACGTGCCCACTTTTCACAGGCATTACCGTATTCAACCATCTGTGCAACTCTACACCCTCTGGCCGTTATCACCCCAAACTTAGAGAAGGACCCTGAGGCAGAAGTGAAATGTCTGCCGATGTCAGAGATAGAGCTGAGCCCAAACCCAGGCATTCTGGCTCCAGATCCTGGCTCAGAGACACTCAGCGGCCTGCAATCGCAGTTTTCTTGAGTTTTCTAGTGGAAGAGTCTTTGTGAACTTTTCTCCCAAAAAAGCATACCTTCCTATCAGAAACCCTCTACCTGCGGCGAGGCAGTCACCTGCCGGCAGCTAAGGGACGGTGTCTCCACAGAAGTTGCCAGCTGCCTTTGGCCTTGGAATACTTCTTGTTTCAGGGTATCTATGTAGCCAATATTCTCTGAGACACAATTTCTTAATTATTGGACTAGTTTTGCATTTGTAAGCACCGTGACTGCACCATATGGTCCTGGACTCTCTTGTTGAATGTGAGAAAACTCAAGTTCACAATCCAGCGTCAATCCAAGCACTGGAGCCTCTCGTTCTGGAGAGGAAATAAGGAGCCGAAGTCGGTGTCTTCACCACCCCTTTCTGTTTCTCTTCAGTCCTGCCGGTGGTGACAGTTGCCAACAGAGAGGTCTAAGGCAGCCAAGTCCCAGCAGGAAGCTTTTAAAAATAGAGACAGCACCCCCATTCTCAAGACCCCCACCCCAGTATTTGTATTTCTTGTCTGGGATGGATCCAGAAATCTGTGCTTTAAAGATTTATTTTATTTATACAAGAACTGGGGTACAGGCCCGAGGCATGGGAGGGTGAGAGGATTCACCAGAGACAGAGTGGGGAACAGAACAGGCAGATGGACTGAAAACACTGCTGAGGGGAGCAGGGGGGCAAGACAGGAAAGGTCTGCTGTGCCATGTGGGTAGCTCCCTGGCTGCCGGGAATCTAATTGATGTCATAGAGGCTGCAGACAGCTTCATAGCGCTGCGCTCGACACACTGTGCCACAGGGGAGGCCCAGAACATTCAAGCTTTTGTGCTGATAGTTACTAGAGCATAATTGGAAACGAACCCACTTATAAGCCCTAGACCCTCCCTCACCGACTCCCAAAGCACCTGGGCCTCAAACTACATTTAAAACCCCTTTGTCTAAAAACAAAGGTGCTGGATATGGATTTGACCAAAGTAGAGGTGCTAGGGTGTGGCTGAGCATCAGCTAAATAAGCAAAGTGTTCATCTGAATTTCAAAATCTCCTAACTTAATGTGCACACAGAACATTGTCCTAAGACACCTTGAAGCTTTCTATTACTCCCATAGTATACCAAGTTGTTAAAGCCTTTTACAAAACAGTACAAAGAGCACCAATTCATAAAATGGCCTCCCACATTGCGGAAGCAAACATAATAATGTACATCGAATACTGACAGCTATTATTTCAAATGTCAAGTTCATTACAGGAGATGTTTCAACTGGCGATCAGTACCCATTAAACTCGAACAACCAACATGCCCTGAATTCAACGTTTGATTTAAAGTGTCAACTTCAATGCTCATGGAAGTCAGTCAGAACTATCTGCCATGTAATTGTCATAAGATTGGGATGTAACTCAGAATCAGGCTTCGGTTCTTATCACCTGCTAAGCATGATAATTAAAATATGACTGAAGAATAAATAAGCGACACAGTTAGTGACTATGAAATACATTATAAACTGTTTCTGTAATTTTAGGTGTATTGCTGCAGGGATCATTTTAATTCCAAAAGAAAATGGCATTTCTATTAAGAAAAATTATTAAAGTTTTGAATTAACGACAAAAGATATTGAGTTAATGTCACAGTAAAGGCATAAACCCACTCAGTGCCCCCTGTCCGTCCAGGGAGCTGCTATATTGCTATACTGACCATGTTCTCTATCAGGGCCCAACATTTCACGCCCTTTAAAACTGGGGTTTCCATTTTAAAAAAATCAAGTGAGACAATTTACATTTTTTTTTCAGGTTGAAAAGTTAATTCCAAGGTGACAGCTTTATCTTTCTTTAAAGTATTAGCTAGTATGGTATCGAGCTTGCAAACATTATTTTAGCATCCTTTTTTGACCTCTGGCTAAAAAAAAAAACAAACTTATTTTCACATTCTTTTTTGAACTAGTTTTATCATCCTGCTGATGGGCTCCCCATTAATTAGTTACAGAATTGGTCTTATGAAAATGTATTCCATTAGAAAAAAAACTAACACTAGGCACTGAACTGGGTAGAAATCTAAGGAGGCAAAGTTGGAACTATAATCAGAAAAGCATACTATACCCTCCTGAAATATGTCCTTTGTGAAAACAAAGTGTAAGTAAATTCTTAACCCAAAACAAAGCTGTTGAAAGAACACCCGTCAAAGCTTGCCCCTGCAGCATCTTAAAAATACGGAGTATTTCAAAGAGCCAAACTGCAAAATGACCCCCCCAACCCCGTCTGATATGGAGATAAATTACTGAGTGACAAGTTTTTCTGAAGGCCAGGGTGGGGCACGTCCTCAAAGCAGAATAGGCTGTTTTTATATGGTTTGGCCAGTAAAGGCCTTTAAACCATTCTTTTTATCCACGGTTGGCCAATGTCCCCCCGACGGACCGAGGAGAAGCCAGGCCTGGCGGACATGGTCATGAATGAAGGGTTCACTACAAGGTCTTGGGCAGGTTGGTCAACACACTTCAGAGCAGAAGTTTAATTTTTTGTAAAAACTCCCATAAATTACGACCTATCTTTGCACGTGATCTAAACAGTCTGGAGGTCTCTGACGCTCAGGCCTCAGCTTCCCCCTGTGAAGCCGTCCATCTTCCTTCCCTCTCCGGTGGCACAACCCGGCCCTCGCCCACGCCGTGGAGCCTGCTCTCCAGGATGGCTGAGCCCTGTGAAAATGCCAACGTGCCGCTCCAAGTGTCACGATGTGAGCAGGTGGCGGGGGCGCTGCACACGCTTCTTTTAATGGCACTGACCACCCGCTCTCTCATCAAGTACATCGCTGACCCTTTCATCCCTAGTCATAAATGTGGGATTTTCTTCTTCCAAAATGTTGGCTCTTCTTTAATTCCCCGGGTAGGACGAAATTAACACGTGAACTGGGATTCTCAACACACTGGCAGGAAACAACTCTTAGAGAGGATAATTCAAAGAGGGGTTTAAAATCAATGCCACAGCAAGCGGAATCAACCTCCCTTCCAAGTACACCTCCCATGGGAGCAGAGGACCCAGCGTGGTGTCTCCTCTGTACAGGATCCGGGCGGCCATGCTGCTTCAGAGGAAAGAGAAGACAAGCTGATTTTATTTTCACCACTGAAAAAAGGTCTCAATACAGCTGCTTTCATCGACTCAGCGTGGCTAGCAAAATAACATTACCAGTGCAAGCACAATAGCAGATTAGCTGCACGATCCGGGCATTCTGCTTTCAGAGGACTGGCTCACACTGTCCTTTTAGAGCGCCTTGAATGCAGCTTGCTGTGGAAGGAAACCTCCCTGCTGGGTCTTCAGCGCCTACAGAGAGGACCTGCAAAGAATAAAGTCTTTGCTTTCTTTTTTTTCCAACTGGAGATCAATGGGGTGGAGACGGACCCTGGCCAGGAAGCCCCCCCAACCCTCCCCTGCCCCAGCTCCCATCCCCGTCAGCTGGAAGGGGTCCAAAGGCCCTGACCAGTGTCTGCTCCAGTTGGACAGTTTTCCAGGCCGAATTCAGAAATAGACGGAAACATATGTCAAAAAAAAAACCTGCGACTAACATTCAGATGGAAGCCCCAGGCCCCTTCCCTCCACGGAGCTGCCTCTTCCTCCCCAGGATGGGGGGAGAGCGGGAGCCCCCCCCTGCTCTGGCTTGGAGGGTAGCAGGGCCGCGCTGCCCCTGCTTAAAGGCCCCTTTTGTTTTCCTTCTGCGCTGTCAGAGGCCTCCTCCACGGCCCGCGTGCAGAGCAATGAAGGGGGAGGAGAGCACAGGTGATTGAAACGGAAGATTATTTTTCCCCGCCTGTCACGGACAGGGTGCTCTGTGAATCACGCCACCTCTGTGATTTCCTTTCAAAACACGCTCTGCCAGTTCCAAGCCAGGAGGCCGTTCCTTCGTGACCGTGGCGCCTGGCACTGCCTCCTGGCACAACTGGGGCGAGCAGCTTCGGGATCTGGTGCCCAGCCAGCAGCATGGAAGGCTCCTGAGGAGGGCACGGGAAGGGCAGAGGGACGGGGGAGGTCACGCTTCTGCAGGGTCACCGGGGCACTGAACCGGGCTGGGGAGAACCACGCGGATGCCCGTGGATGGGGGCCACGCGCCGAGCCTCAGGAAATGAAATGAGAAACGAGCCCATTTTTATAGTCCTCGGGGGTCTTCCTCACAGTAATGATCAGCCTCAAGTCACACATGATCTTGTTCCAGTTTCTTTTAAGGCAAATTATATTGATTTGCCATTCCCAAACTATAATTTGGGGGTAGGGCACCCCCTCCTCATGTGCACCTGCTCGGCTCCCACAGCGCCCCCGCGCCAGGAACCGTCTGGTGACCTCCCCAGGGCACCCCGTGGGCCCAGCGCCAGGGAGCTCTGCTGGGGCTCGCCCGGGTCCTCGTGGCCTCTCGGCCTCCACGCTGGGGGCGCAGGGCTGGCCCTCGGCCTTCCCTGCCTCTCCCGCTCGCACCATCACCCTGAGATGCATTCATGTCACCCCCAAAGCTGCTATTTCATCCCTTTCAGTGGCTGAGTGGTCTTGCACTGGGCAGAGGATCCTCAGCTTCTTTGTCCGGTCGTGGTCAGCGCCCTGAGGTCGTGGTCAGCACCCTGAGCCCCCAAGACCTGGCGCTCGGCTCCCCCTTAGGTCAGCAGGGACTCAGGGTGCACCTCCAAGCGTTCTGACCATGCGCTGTTCCGACTTGTAGCTTTTGGGGGGGGCTCTCCGCACCATTTTCCAGCGGCTGCCCCAGTTCCTCTCCCACCAATAGTGGACTGCAAAGGGTCCTTTCCTCCACCTTCCCCCAATGGTCGTGGTTTCTGGTCTTCTCGGTGTGGGCCATTCCCACAGGTGAGGTGATGTCTCACTAAAGCCCACGTCGTTTTAAATCACAGCCCTCTAGTTTAGGAGGAAGATGTAGGACATTTGTTGTAATTAATGTAATGTTTCGTTATAACCTGGGTTTCAGGTATTCATCATTTGAAACAATTTTTTTGTGTGATTTTAAAGTAGTTGAAGGTAGTGGGATGGGATGGGGGTGTGGGCTTGAGGAGATTTGAGATAATTCCCCCAATTTCCGGCCATGTTTTAAAAGGTAGAAGTTCAATAATAATTTAAAATGATCTCCCAGGCACTTGAAAATGTGCTTCCAAGCAGGTGGGAATCTTACTTTAACGGAGGCATCTAAGGCAATCAGGAAAACGAGAAATCTTGACAAAATAGTAAACCTGGCGGTGGTGGGGGCTCGTCTACACGATGCCTGTTGTCTAATCATTAACAAATGTACTTTCCATACAAAAGGAAAACTGCTCGCATAGGACTGTATAAGAAACAGGGATTTTTAATTAAGTTTAACATCATGTAACAGATGTTAGACTTTTTTTTTCCCACCCCAAGGAGAACTGTAATGCTGTTTGAGATGACAGTTGTCAACTGAGCAACGTGTGTGATAAATTATAGAAGCTAAAACACAGCATTATTATTTAATAATCAATTTTAAATATATTATCATTTAAATACTACCTGCCAGAAAAACCATAGAAGTCTGATAATAAAAGTATACAATTAAAATATGTCCAGTCAAGGATCAGAATTTTTAACTTTAAATATGATCGCATTTAAGACATTCCTTATGACCTTCATTAATTTCAATTATTAGCACAGAGCCGGCTGTAATCAATGGCACAAACCGACTTTATCTCAAGGGCACCATCTTTTACCTCAATCTCCTCAAGCCCACATCCCCCATCCCATCCCACTACCTTCAATTGCTTTAAAATCACACAAAAAGTTTGTTTTAAATGATGAATACCTGAAACCCACGTTATAATGCAACATTACATCAATTAAAACATACACACACACACACCCCACACACACACAGTCATTGCTATGTTGATAGTTTGAGTCTGGTGTCCCTGACTTTCCTTTAGACCGTGGTCCACCCTGTGTTTTAAATTCAACTGAACATTAACTATTGGGAAGGATATTTCTTGTGCAGAAGACTATTTTATTTTTTTGCTCACAGCTGAGATGCCTGTCAACCTATTTGGAAGGCAACATCAGAGCAAGGAAGCTGCTCACAAGATGAGATCTTAATGTTGACAAAAGCAGACGAGCCCTGGCTGCAGATGATGCACGGTATTAAAAATCGATGTTGGGATATTTGAATAAGCCGCATGCTGAGAGGCCACATGTGGCTGCAGTAGTGCCCGTCAGGCTGCAGGGAGGTCTGTGGAGCAAGGCTCCCTCCAGAGCAGATCCCAGGCTGCCGTGCAATGCAAAAAAGAACAAGTCCCCAACAGCCCCGAGCGCACTCACTGGGGCCATGAGCTCCCGGAGAACAGCACGTGTGCGCTCTGTGGCGGGCGATACCATACAGCCACAGGCCACGGCAGGTAGAAACCACTGAGTGGCACTGCCCTCCTTCCCATTGATCCTCATCACCCCACTTGACCTCTCAACTCCAACTTAAGTTTGGTCTTGACCATCTTAAACGAAGACAATCAACAGGGCCTTTGCGCCCACGACAAACGTCTCATGCGAAGCACAGATGTTCACACCAGGAGCTCCCACATGATCGAGGACGCCTCCCCGAGGCCAAATTTCAACTGCGATTTTATTGCCTGTGTTTGATTTATGTCCAATGAGGAACAACTTGAGAACAGAAAGTTTACAAGGGAGTGACAAATGCATCAGACAGGTGGAGGGGTCGGGGGAGACCCCCCCCCGTCACCCCTCAGGGTTTTTCTCGGGCTGGCCGAGCAAACAAATGAACATCAGATCAGTTTGTAAGAGAACAAGAACAGATCAGATTACGTAGGTGTGGAGAAATGACACGGTGATAAATTCTAGCGTCGATGGGACAGACCAAGTGTGTCAGTCTTGAGCTAAGGGAGGGGGTGGGGGCTGGGCATGTGGAGGAGCAGGCTGATCTGAGGGGGTGGGTGGCTCGGGACAAAAACAGACGCCACGCTGTCCAGTGCCACGTGACGTCCACGCATGTTCAATGCCACAACGCCACGTGGACAGGCTTCCCCCATAAACAGGTCATTTCTAGGATGACCCTGAATATGGGCCATCCTCATTCTTCTATTTAAGGCTTATCCTGAAGCCCACGGAGCCATCGATGGGCCTTAGCTTCACACGAGTGAGTGACACAGAGGGAAACCCAGCCTCCTGGGAGGCTGATCCTTCGCAGGAAATGCAGATTTCTGTATTTGATTACATTTGCACAAACAGTACCCCCAAATTTGTCAATAGTATGGAACTGAAAAGGAGTTAATTTGTTTTGGATTAGAACGTTTAAAGCAATCTTTAAAGGATAAGGATGGTGATTTTTTAAAACAGTTGAATGAATTGATTGTTGGTGATCTATCAATGTATTTTGATCCTTTTATGGAATAAATTTGATACCAGGATAACATAAAAAGAATATCTAGAAAGTTTACTTCAAAGCACAGCTTTCTTAAATATGCAAATGTGGGGAAGATACAGGCAAAATGGTTGGGTCTAATAGTTAATGTCAAAATAAATATCATTTCATGGCTATAAAAATTGCATCAAAAAAAAAAAAAAACCCTGGAAAACCTTTGTATTTCCATCTGCTTGTCATTTTTTCCTCCCTTGCTATCTGGAACTCGGGAGAGATGAAGAAGCCCCATCAGCTTCCTGGTGTGCACGCAGCTTGCCAGAGCAAGTGATTTATGGAGCCGCGGGCATGAGTTATGAGCAGTCTACACGTTGGGCCTATCTTGCTTTGGGGGGACAGGGAAAGAGACAGATGAGGTTCTTGAAAGATCTGCGAAATACAGAGAGGAAGAAAACAAACCAAAGTTAATAAGCTGCCTCAGACAGCCACTAATTAGACAGCCAGCCATGCCAGACAAAATGAAACAAGAAAAGGTAAGAAAGGTCAGCTAGCAGCAAACTTCGTCTCTATTTTCACCTTCTGATTTCAACCCATACATCTTCTATTTCACTCCAAGTCCTGAGCCACTATCCTGGGGCTTCCTGACATTGTGTTATTGGTTTTCTCCTGGGTTTTGTTCAACTTAGGAATGAAGTTCAAATTTTAATATTTCCATTCATATCACCTTTCCCTGCTTTTCCCCTAGAGCCCGACTCTTACACATCAGCCGCTGCAGTAGCTTCATCTAGTGCAGGATAGGCCGGGGCAGGCAGACCTCCAGGCTGGGGTTGGTGGAGGCAGAGATAGGAGGCTCCCCTGCATCGCCAGGCTCGGGGACCCCCGATTAGAGATACAGGACTAATGGCAAGAGGCTCCACTGCACCCCAGGCTGAGGGTTATGGGTCTGGTGGTTTTAGGAAGTGAGTGGGGCTTGTTGTTCCACAATATAAACTTCAAACTCAACGGGCCGGACCCTTGGCCCCAAATATTGTTCTCACATTGAGCTAATTTCTACAATAAGGGCCAACAGGTCTGAACCGCTTCTAGGACAGAAGTATTCTGGTTATCATCAAGTTCCCCCAGTGCACCTCTGAAGTCTTAAAAATGATGCTGTTTTATGCGCTAAGTCAGAGTGAAATAATCGGAATAAAAAGGGTAAAGATTGCATATCATAAATGGAGTCAACATTGACTGAAACTGTTCGTCAATGATTTGTATCTTCCAAGCAATGGATTTCCTTTCACTCAGGTAGGTGTTGTATACGATGACAGCTTCCCGACTCTTGATATAGTAGACCAATACAAATGGTATTATTGTATTTAAGAAAATCAAGGTTATCCGATTCTAAGAAATAGTTGAAAATATTCACTTATTTTGGAGAGATGAAAAATGCTCATCAACACCTCTGTTTGGAAATAATAAGCAGCATCCTACTTTCTGCCCTTCCTAATGCTTCTGAAATTGAGGAAGCAGCTGAACATTCAAAGTGAAGAAGACCTCGCCAGCCAGTGCTGCAGGAGGACAGTTTTACTCGCGCTGCCACGGCAAAAGCGTCCAGTCCAGAGAGCGCTACAGACACCTAAATTTTAACACGAGAGTAATTTCAGTATTTGTTTAAATGCATTCAAACAGATGACACAAGCATGCAGAACTGATCGGAAGCAATCGAGTGTCACTGTGAAATGGTGAATTAAGTAAAAGCAGTGGAAACTGTCCAATTTTCAAAAGATAAAAACAGTTGGCGTGAGATTATCTTGAAACACTATTATTCACAAAAGACTTTCTCAACGCTTCCTATCGGAGAGGAGCTCTTTAGCGCCTGTAATATACTCTGAGGCAAAAATAATCCCTCAAGTCTAACTAAAGAGGAAAGGTGTCTTTAGAGTGTAGTATTCAGAACATTCTGACTAATTAAATGCCCTCACAAACGACATTCAAGAACACCAGTGATGGTCATCCTTCCACTGGAGAGATGATGAAATGCTGAATCCTGGTTTCCAGGCACTGAATTCCAAGCACTGTAAAATGTTACTGGCTTTGGGGGAGGCTGGCATTCTCCAGCTCCCCAAGGCCCTGCCCTTCCCGAGACTTCCCCTCCACCATCATACTCTAAAGTACCACGTAGAACTGCTGTGCACTTGCGCTGCTGACGCTGGGCCCGTGTCCGCGAGGGGCTGTGACGGCCACGACATGGCTGGGGAGACCCACTGTTTGCACGGACTCGTCTATGTTCCTAAGTTACATATTATTTAAATCCCCATTGAAGATTATACATTTTCCCATCACTTGGTTCCCCCAGACTGCACTGTGCCCCCACCCGGAGATGCTGGCGGCTGCGTCAGCAGACAGCACCAGCTCGGAGGAGTCTGCTCTTTGCTGAGAGGTGGTAAGGGAAGCTAATTACCTGATGAAGTCTGTGCTGTCTCTGCCAAGAAGAAAATTATGTTTCTGACCAAAGTTGGAAGCAATATCCCTAAATTATTTGCTTCATTCTACTTTTCACAGTTAAATGCCTTAAAAGTAGCAGAGTAAATCTATTTTATTTGGAAGCATTTTGATAAATTCAATTAAACCTGCTGCGGGGCATTGAGTGTTTTTGTGTGTAGTTTGTAAATAGTACATCGGTCAATTTTTCCAAAAGTTTGGTTTCCAGACTTTTCCTTTATGTAAATTTTATGTACAATATTCTCAAACCTACCTAACTTCTTTTTCCCTTTTTGTCTTATTCTTAATAATGTGCCAGCTTACTCAGGCTAGGTTGAAATGACTACATTTCTGCCAAAAAATCTCAGGTCCACCTTCTATTTGCAAAACGGCAAATTGAGTCAAGACATACCATCCTTATATTCTATACAAAGAAGACTGGAAGGCTTTAAAATATATTTAAATGAATCAACTTAATAACCCATTAAGGAGACCACCTTTAAGAAGGGTAGGGTTCTGTAAACGTGTGATCCAATTTCAGGAACAAAACGGAAACCTGCCTTCCACACTGAACAGCTGTTTTAAACATGCAGCTCTTCTGCTCCACTATCTTAACAGCTGGAAGGAATTACAGTCCAGAGAGACATGTGCATAATTTGAATTAAACAGATGCAGGATGTGAAGAAAATCAAACTTCTCAGGGTAATAGATGCAAACAATATTACTGAAACTTCAAGGGATTCTTATTTATCTTTTTTTTTTTTAAAAAAATAATGATGGCAAACGTTACTACCTATGCCAGTACAGACTAATGATAGTTTTCCCTTTATTCCCTTTTAAAGGTCGAAAACACCCCTCATTCTAAATCCAGCCACCCATAGTCATGTCTGTACCCTCCCTCTCAACACTCCTCTGACATGATGTATTGACTGGGTGCTGACGGCCACACACTCTCGGATGGATTCCTATTGAGCAAAACCAGGGCAAACCAATCACATTGGTCCTGCAGGGAGCTCCCACGCAGGAGGCGTGAGAACTAACAGAAGGCTCAGGCGGTCTGTCCAGTGAAAAGGAATAACAGATGTCATCGCCCACTTCAGCGTGTATTTGACCCATATGGTGAGCACAGAGTGCAGTGAGGACCACAAGCAGCTCACACACTGAGGACCAGCTGGCGCCTCCAGAACACACGCGCTGGCCAGTGGAGCGACCAGGGCCGCCGCGGCTTGCGGGGCGCAGCCAGAACAGTTTCCACCAGATCACGCCCTTTACTTTTAAGACTTTCGGTTTCCATAGTGAAAGCGTCCACAGATCTTCAATATAGAAACTGAGGAGTAGCCACACCCCGAGTCCAAGCCCTAAAAAGTACGGAAATGACTATCACGTTGTTCATATATCATCACCCCAACAGTGTACTTCTCAGCGCCCTGTGGACTCTCAGTCACTGAGAGGAACCGAAGTAAATATCAACATCCACAGGCTTTTGGAAAAGTCTGGCGGTTCCTCAAACAGTGAAACATGATCACCACTTGCTGTGACAAGCCCTAGTAACTCTACTTCTTGACAAATCCCCAAGGAGATGAAAATATATGTCCACCTAAAATCTGGTACACAAATATTCCTGGCAACATTATTCAAAAGAGGTAAAGTAGGGCCTCCCTGGTGGTGCAAGAGGATGAGTCTCAGCACTATGAGGTTGTCCGCAGCTCCTGCATCAAGAGTTCAATCCCTGGCCAGGGAGCTACCCACAGGGCGCAGCAGACCTCTCCTGTCTCCCCGCTGCTCCCCTCAGCAGTGCATTTCAGTCAATCCATCAGTTCTGGTCCCCATACTTTCATCATTTTAATGTCCAGCATTTCTCAGTGCCGGGAAAAAGCAACAACTTGATGACAGTTGAAATTCTGGTGATCATCCAGTTTTATTCTTCTACCTGTGAACTCTTTCCTGCAATTAAATTTTAAAAACCAGGATGGCAAATTTAAGTCAATAGATGTGACTATGTTTACATTAAAACTGAGGTCAAATCCATTACTCCAGTCCTAATGGAAACCGGCATCCGTCCACACCCTCCCTGCAAAGACATGCCTGCAGACAAAGCCCCACCAGCAGCACTTTACAACCCAAACTGATGTCCAGAAAGTCTCTGCTTCATGTCCCTTCAGGGCATCTTTAATGGCTTTGCCAGCAAGGATATTCACTGGGAAAATCTATTATACACAATGTTTGAATAGTGACAGACTAGGAAGAAGGAAGCATGTGTAAGAACCTGCCCGTGTGGGTGCAGGGCTACAGACTGTGCTCACTCTACTTTACTTAGCCCCACGACACCCTCTGGGTCAGATGTTATTGCCTCTGTCATTCCAGGAAAAGGGATTTAGCTGTAGGGACACCGACAAATTTGTCATTCCATGATAAATAAAGATTGAAGCTGAGACCTGAGAGTTCCCCAGCTGGAATGGGACAGTCCTGACTGCACATACCAATAACAGATCCAGAGATGCACCATCATCAAAGAAATAGTAACATTCGATAGTACGGCGACACTGCGTAAGTAAATTAAATAATGTTGCCAGGTCAGATGTAAGAAAATAATCCAACAGTTGTGCCTTACTAGATGCAGAAGATCCCCACAGACCCTGATGGATGCACTTCACTTCCAGTAGCTCTTGACCTCCATTAGAGAGACTCTAGGATGCCCTTTTAACAAGTGCACCTAGAACCAATACTTCATTACCTTCAAAAAGCACACTCCCTGCAGAGGGATAGCTAAAGTCCAGCTAGTGCCTGGCAAGTGCTGAAACACAAAAGGTTCTGATGATTAATTTTAGAGCAGATTTCTGCATCTTTTTACCTGATTAATCTTTACTCTCAACAATACTCATCCGGAAAATAAATCTAACCACCATTGAACAAAATCTTACCTATTCCAAATGAGACAACAAGAAACCAAAGAGCCTTTCTTTGGGAACACATACATAACTATATACATATATATAACTATTTATGATATTGTTATGTAATTTATATATTTATGATATTGTTATATATGTTATCATAAATAATTATGCCTTGTTGATATCTGAAGAAATTCATTTTAAAAAGTTTCATTTGTATTCCTGATTTTTTTCATGTATTTTATTGTATTTTTAGTCACTAAAAATATTCAGCGGGGAGAGGACACTATCTAACTGAGTGCATGAAGGAACCCAATCTGAGATGGTTATATTTTTCTGCAATAGAATTAGCTTTGATATAGATTAATAACATACATTCATTTGAATTTCACATTTTGATAAAATTGTAGACATTTTAAAGTGAATGCTAAAAGCGAATGAGTATGTTATCAGAATGCAAGAAAGTGAAACAGTGCTGGGCAAATGAACACGTGGAAAGTGAAGAGTTATTCCTAGTTACCCGGATCTAGCAGAACTCCAGTGAAAAACAGGCATGAGCCCGTCAGTGTTTCTGGAAGGAAACAGGACATCACCCTGTATAGACCTTCAGGGGAAGTTATGAGATAACACCAGGGTTTCCTCTTCTTCATTTTAAGGACTCAATTAACAAAACGAGTCTAAAAAACCACTTCATCTAGCAACTCAGCTCATCACACAAAAGCTCTTGTCTAACCTTGGTTTCAAGACTTGGTAAAACCACTTCTGAGCCCAGCTTCTTTGTAGTGTGTTTGCTTGTTTCTTTGCAGAGTGTTTACTTGTACACCAGATGCCAACTCTTCCTCAAGGCCTCCTGGCAGTACTGGAACATTGGTATAGTTTCCTTGTGACTTTCAATTTCCCTTTGACATCACTGCTCTTCCTTAATTTAACTCCATAAAATTTTATCTATGTAATAAACATTTTATCTCACTTCAGGTTGTAGTCTGTTTTTATTTACTATTTGTTGTGATCAGAAATGATACCATATAACACCATCTACAGATCATTATATATTTATTAACTTTAGGATGTCTAGTTACTCATGAACAACTATCTACTGAAAACTGCTCCATGGATGTGGATAAACATGAGAAAAAAATGTTCATCGTAGTGCTAAAGAGACAGCCCACTGCAAACGAGGAGAACAGAGGCAGTAAGCGAGGCCAGGACATTGAAGACCTCATGGTATCATACACAGCGCTGGCCTGTACGTATGAAGTGATATGAAATGCAAGACGACTTAGGAGATACTCCAATAAACAAGGAAGAAACTGGCTTCAGTCAGGAAGAATACATCTTCCTAAAGTACCTCAGTCACAAAATGCCAAGATGTTTTAGGTTACACATGATAAAAGTGTTTGTAAATGCAGAGCTTCCCTATCAAAAAAAAAAAAAAAAGTCAAGAAAATCTACAGAGTGCAGAAAACAAAAATCAGCTAAAAGGCAAAATGCAACCATTACACAAATGGTCAAAATCCAGTCTCTGTAATGTCACATGTGAGTGAGTCTGTGGGGCCCCGGCAGGGACTCTCATTCTTTGTGGTGGGAAACCCAAGTGACACTGTCACTTTGGAAGAAAATCTGACCATTTTTACAAAACTAAATATGCTTTGACTGCAATCCAACAATTACATTCCTTGGGACTTACCCAAATGAACTGAACTCTCTGTCCACACAAAAGTCCACTAATGATATTGACAGCAGCAATGTTCATAACTGCTAAAATGTGGAAATAACCAAGACATCCTTCAGCAGATGAACAGATAAACGGTGGTCCTTCCAGACCACTTCAGAGCCTTTCCATGGCTTTGTTCTACATAGGGATTTTCTTTGCTCTTGTATGAGCTTAAAACACCCACCTTCTGGTAACCAAACACCTTGAAAGAAACAATCTCTCCCCATGCATCCTTTGTTTTTATTAATAAAATTTGTTTGAGTGCCCATGTGCCCCCTGTCCCCACAAATACACAACCTCCCCCACTGTCAATATCCTGCACTAAGTGTATTTGTACAAATGATGACTCTTCACTGACATGTGAAGAGTGTCACTATGGCCCAACGTTCGTGGCTCACATTAGCATCTACTCTTGGTGCTCTATGTTCTGAGGGTTTGGACACATGTATAATTGCATGTGTTTACCACTGAATTTTCATACTGAATAGTTTCCCTGCTTTAAAATCCTCTGTGCTCTTCTGATTCATCTCTCCCTTCTCCCCAAATTCCTGGCAATCACTAATCTTTTTACCCATAGTTTTATCCCCAAGGTGACTAGAGTGAAAAAAAGAACCAAGACAAAAAGACAAAAGGACAAGACAAAAGGACAAGAAGAAAGACAAAAGGACCACCAAGACAAAAGGACAAGAGGGAACCTGAGAGAGTTTATCCTAGGTTCTGCTGGCAAAAGAAAAACATTTCTTAAAGGTATATTATCACAGTTCTGCTCTCTTTTAAACAAAGATGTCAAGTTTATCTATTTAAGTAGCTCATTTCCCACAAATCTGGAAAATAAACATGTAATGTATTTTCCAAACTGCTGAGCAAACTGAGGGTTAGGCACATACAAACTTTAAAGGAAGGTGTGGACACACTGTCCAGGACTGCATGGAGAGAAAGCCAGCCTGGAGCGAAAGAGCTCACAATCTAATGCCTCAAAATACAAATGAAAATATCATCCATGGAAAGAATCAATGCACCCAACAACCATCACTATCGCATACTCAAGAACTTCAGACACAGAATTGTGTATTTATCTTTCCACACATATGTTTAAAATGTTCTTCCTGGAAGAAGTCTGAAACACAAAACAAGAACAGAACTCTACCAATTATGACAGTGTAGAAAAAGAATCAAACAGAAGAGAAAAGGGAATTAATTCAAAGTCCAACATACAACTAATTAATATTCTAAAATTAGAAGATGACTATAAGGAAAAAGATGTTACTGAGGAATAATTCCACAAAACTGTCAAAAACTGTGACTATTCAAAATCAGGAATCGTAGTCAATACTGAAATACAGGCAGAATTAGACATAGGGTTCCCACCATCAAAAACAAAAGACTTTTAAATCAGCAAGAGAGAAACAGATTACCCACAAAGACCTATAACTGGACTGAGCATTCTTACCAGTAGCAAAAATATAACTTAAATTCTGTGTCTTCAAAGAATTACTAGAAAATAAATTTTAATCTAGAGTTTTCATTCACATGATTTGCAAATCCAGATAAGATCCTCCTGAAGAACCACAGGCTGGCCTGACACACCCAGTCAGTGGTCGATACTTATAAAACTATGGCAACGAATGTAGTAAGGATTCAGGGGCAATAAGACAAACAGGACATACTAGAAGGCCCAGGTACCCAGGTCTACATGGAAAGTAGATACATGTCAAATATGATATCATTTGACATCACTATTCAGTAAATAGAAATGGGCAATAGTTTATCCCTGTGGGAAATAAAAGTACAGCATTCTCATACAACATATACAAAGTTAAATTCCAGTTATTAATGATCTATACATGAAAACCAAAGCTTTAAAGCATATTGAAATAAAGAAAAATTCACGGTTACACCATAGGTAAGATTTATTAAATTAGACACAGAAAGCATAAATTATTAAAATAAGATAGATTAAGCTTTCTACTTTAAAATGGAAAATGTTAACATCCAATAATAACAACAAAGTTAAACGACAAACTAGGGGCTGCTAAATTATTTCTAATTTACATGAAACAAAGACCATTAATTTTCACTACGTATTAAAATAATTCACATTGAAAAAACACAACAGTTCCACCGGAAAAGCTGGCTTAAGTACAACATTCAATTGTTCATCAGGGAAATGCAAGTGGTATCTCTGCTGATGCAAAACTTTACAGCAATCAGACTCAAAATATAAACGTCTGAAAGTACTAAAATGTTAAGTGGGACATGAGTGACTGTCAATCTCCACCATGGCTGTTGGGAGTTCAACTTGCTACAATCGTCTAACAGAGGGATTATTCAACATGTGCTAACGTCGGAGATGCACGTCACTTGTCCATCCAGAAACTTCACCCCTAGGAATTGATCAAGAGACACTCTTGAACTCGTGCACAAGGAGACTTATAAAAGAATATCCCATGCAGCATTAAATGTGCCACAAAACATTAGAAACAACTCAATTTCTCAGTAGCAAGAGAGTAGCCGGGTGGTTATATGTTCACACAGGATGATGTTACCCATAAGTGAACACAGATGATCTACTGCTGTACACACCAAGATGGCGTAATCTCAAAACAGTGCTGCAATATAAAAGCTGAGCTACACAAGAAAGGTGATATACATGATCATTTATTTAAAATTTAAAACAGGTATATTACTAGTATGCATGTTAATTATGAATTTGTAGCTATATATGTTATCAATGTAATAAGTTATATATGTTTATATGTATATATTCAAAAACTTGGATGATGACGACAAATTCCACATTTAGGCTAACAGTCACCTCTGTTGGGAGGGAAGAAGATGAGAGCAGCACCTTCAGGGATTTCATTTTTTCCTTACTCCATAAACTTTTGCATTCCTGTAGTATTTTGCAATTACAAATATATACCCCCCTCTGAATTTTATGCAGTGCTTTCTATATAGAGCCATTCATTCATCTTTGACTTTTAATGAAAATTTGACTTGCACAGGAAATCAAGATTGCTAATGTCAGGCATTGCAAAAGGACAAGCACACTAATCAAATTCAAAATCTCTAACACAATTTCCATGTCTTTGTATTACAGTTCTCTAGTTAAATTCCACAATTAACCTCTCTTGACTGAGTGTGGCGCATGTTCTCAAATCCACTTCGATTGGAGAATGTCTTAGTAGGCTCTATTTGCTGGCACTGAGTGCCCAAGTGTGTGTATCAGATTCATCTTTCAGTCCATTCTCTGCTCTCAACAGTAGAAACTCAGAAACAAACTGCCTACTGCTTAGCTCCATTTAACATTTATTTGAAACCTTGAAACCCACAAATAAAAGTTATCGGATGCCCTCTCCTCCTTGTGCTCACTCTCCCTGTCCCTGGTTCATCAACACTGCGTGCGCTCAAGCTAAACATCTGTGTGGTATTTAAATCTTCTTTCTCTCACATCCTCCAGGTAGTTCATTGGCAATTTCTGAACTTCCGCTAAGACACAACCGCTAAGACAGAGCAAACCTCCATGTTTCCCTCTGGTTGAACATCTAACACTGTGGTCTAGTCCCATCACCTTTCTTCACAGCAACCACATGGCCTCTTAATTAGTTTCCTTGTTTCCACCAAGTCCCAGACACATCTACCTTCTTTAAGACTCCCAAATATGCTCTCCAAGGTCACACTCCAGGTCCTTTGCATTAATTATTCTCTCTCCGGAATGCTGTTTCTAGGGCTGGATCCTTTACATCACCCAAGAGAAGCTTTTCCCAGATTTCCTCAATATAAGGCAGTGTCATCAGTCTTAAGCCCATTCTTTTAATGTCAAGCACTTATGATTATCTGAAATTTATCACGGGATTTTTTACAAAAGAATGCTGAATGAGTAGGTACTTAAAAACTCAGTCAATAACACAGAATGAAAAAGCGGGCTTGAATAGAGCCCTTGTGAAGAAAAGCTAAGGGTTTAAATGGTGTGTGGGACTATATTACAAGCCATATCATTGAGTCTAAGAAAAATAATATCAGGCCACCCTAAAAGTCTAATAATGCCAGAGCCATGCAGCAGTTCCAGTACAAGGCAGACCAGGGTCAGGAGCCGGAGCTTTCTGCGCTCTTTAGAAGTGCCCGAGTGCAGCCTGTCTGAGCATGGAAGCAAGAGAAATGGGTGCTAGCAAAGGAGGAGACTTAAGGACATTAACAATTATCTCTAAAAAAAAGATCTTGTGAACACAGTTTTGGGCTTCTTTATGATTTGAAAGGACAGAACATATTCAAAGTTGGAAGTACAGACAAGAGAAGGAACTCCAGAGCTGTCTTGCCCAGCCCAGGCCAACTCCTCCCAACCAAGAATGAATGAACATCTTTCCCCAACTCTGCATTCAGCAGCATCATGGCAGCATGTGGAAAAGACTCAGGTGGGAGGATTTACACCGTAGAAACTCCAGAGATACACTCGCTTCTCTTTATTATAGAGAATCACTTCGGTCGCCCACTGTCACTAACCCCACCAGATCTGCTGACGAATGGAGTAGGCTGCCTTGTGGAATATGAACGGTGACTGAGAATGCCATAGAGGAGAACTGTGAGCAGAGAAGAAATCGCAAATGCACATATAAATTTAATGGAGGCCAGAATGTGATACATCAACAAAAAAGTAATTCAAAAAAATGAAATATTTAGGCCTCCCCGGGGGCGCAGCGGTTGAGCGCTGGGTTGCGAAGCTGCCCGCGGCCTCTGCGGCATCGGTTCGATCCCCGGCTGCTCCCCGGCCACCGGAGGAGGGTCCCACATGGCGTGCAGACCTCTCCTGCCGCCCGCTGCTCCCCTCAGCAGTGTACCTCGGTCCTTCTGCCTGCTCTGCTCCCCGCTCTGGCTCTGGTGAATTCTCTCACCCTCCCGCGCTTCAGAATGTACCCAGTGCATGTATAAATAAATAAATAAATCTTTAAAAAAAAAAAAAAAGGAAACATTCAATAAGTTTGAACAAGAGAGAGCCCACTGCAACACCCTCCCCCCTAAGGATGGAGTTAAAATACTAAGTCAAATATCAGTTCTAGAAGACTGTCATCCATGGTTTTGAATTTTTCAAATTCATAATATAAAACCCACAGTTATGTTTTCTAATCAAAACAAGCCTTAGTAGTATTTAGTGAATGTACTGCTATTTTCGAAAATTATTATTCCTCAATATTGTCTTCTATATGTTCAAATTATTGTTTTTTAATTTTAATGTTATAGTTTTAATAAATTGAAATGAATCATAGAATAGTTTCCCTTTCACTATAACTGAGCCTCTTCGATAGCTCATCTACCCAATTATAAGGTAATAGAACAAAATTATTTTTAAAATAGTTTATCAGTGAATATGACAGACTAATTGATAAAAAGTTATACATATGCATAAATATGTATATAATTTTTTTAAAGGAACGGACCTAAGAAAAAGGATAGAGTTTAATTCAACAATTATACATAACCTGTGACATAAGCAATATATGAGGGTTGACATACAAGAAACCATCCCTTTCGAAGCACTGAAGACAAACAAATATGAACACAAAACATTACTAATTTAATCCACAGAGGAAGAACCATACCACTAACTTTAAATGGACTACAAAATGGTAGATTATGCAAATTTAGCATTCCCATTCTGCTTATAAATTACAAAGGCAAAAAAATGAATCATTTAAGTAGGCCACATAATGCATTTTCTCTCCAGAGTGCCTCCTAATCTTCTTGCCCCTATTTTACATCCGAGTGACTCACAGACTCAAAGGAATGATCTCGAATTGATGTGTGACCCTCACTAAACAGATTTTGAACAGTGAGTGCTCTTCAAAAGTTGCTCCCCAAACATGGTGCTTGCAGACATACCCAGCATGTTAAAGAGAAAGGCAAACCCTATTAGAATAAGATAAACACTTTTTCTAAGACAACGAATTATTGTAAGACTTAATTCAAAGGAACTCTACAAATGAGACAGGCAACAACACTCTGAAGATAGCCTGAGTGTGGAATAGGACACTTGGCTTGGGCCACTTTGTTGTTTCGGAGTGCCTTAAAACAAAAGAAATTCTAGGATGACTCTCTTACACATCCGAAAGAAAGATTTTTCTTTTTGTGTGTGTACTACTCATCAAACTAATTAATAATTTGTTTACCATTTGTGAACAAACAACATTTGTTAACATTTAGGGGTAATTCCACGTAATACTTGAGACAACCCTCTTCAAATACAGACATTCTCGTTATCTGCATCTACACAAGACAGTGAATGGATGAAATGACTTGACTTTCCCAGAGAGACTGAGGACAGTGTGACTCACATCCACTTCCTTATTATCATGCCTTGGAAAGTCAAGTAGAAGTCCAACAAAATGATTTCACCTAGCAGATGATATGCTGGGAGTTTTCACTTCCCTGTTCCATATGATGATATAGGAACATGTGAGACAACATCATACAGCCCCGGGGTATCCAAATCATATAAAAGGTGTTCAGGCTTCTAAAAGAACAGCCTGGAGCCCGATGCTGTTCAACATGAGAAGAACTGACTGAGGGGCACAACAGGTAAACTGAAGGAGCAGGAGGCCTCTACTTGGGCAGGTTCTGAAGTCTGAGTGTCCACGTTTTCAAAGATTTAGAAATATCTAGTGAAGCCTTGGCTTTTATTTCCTTTTCCTTCAGAACAATGTTTTGATGAATTATGAATAAATGGAATGCAAACACAGATTCAATTGCCTCTGAAATACTTATGAATATAAAAATGAACAGAGAACATCCTTGGCAAAAACTGTGTTGAGCCTTCAAAAGCCAACACATTGGAAAAATAGTTGGTGAAATACTCTAAAACACAAATATCAGTGAGTTCCCACACTCTCCACTTCTGCCTCTACTGTCAGGATGTTTGACTAATTTAAGAGCAGGGACCTGGGCCATAATTATCCACATATTAAGTCATATAGGAGGGTCACCTTGGTGCAAACTGACGAGACCCAACACAGGAGAGGAGACGTGTAGTGGAAAACAAAATCCAGGCACATAAGAAAACCCTCAAACGAACGCAGATTACACACACACATGCACCCACAAAAATAGTAACTTCTCCCCCAGGCCCCCACACCTCAAATAAGTAGGTTCTTGTCTATATCTAGATAAGCAATCACAAACAGTTACAACAACTTTTTAAATCCACCAGTACTTGGTACTAGAGCACTGCAGGGAACTGGGCTGGTCATCATGAGTCTGCACCACAAATCAGGAACTCCAGAGCTTTGGTTGCCGTTCTATGGAGCCTGTGGGTCCCTATGGGTGTTTTAAGCACATGCTTGAGAAGGATCTCTTAAACCTTCTTCAAAAATTAGGGTATGTTGGCTACATTCACTATTCAATAATAATTTTATTTAAACTTCTGCTGATAACTTTTTTAATGAGAATTGTAGTCTTATCAATATTAAACCTAGTGGTTAGAGGAAAAAAGTTAACACAGCATAGAAAGTAAATCCCTCCATTTCCCACAAAATTGTGTGTGTGTGTGACTTGTTTGTTCTTGTCTTCTGGTTATTACTGAAGTTATATTTAAAATAAATCATTTCTACTATACACAGCTAACTTTATCTCCTATTTAATTCACACCTAAAGAAAATAAAAGACAGTGGAGTAAATATTTACCAATGTCAAATAATTAATTAAGCTATGGCTCAAGCCCACCACAGACAGGAAATGAGGGAGAATACACAGGAGCGAGTCTGGCAAATGTTTAATTGTTCTGACAATAATCTCAGACCGGTAACAATTACTTGGTAAGGGGAAAGAAGGGAGAGGTGAATCTGGGTGAAAAATCTTCTGGTTGAGAGACATCAGGGTAAATGATACAGATGTCCATTTTGTTTCGGGAGCTCTTCTCTAAAGGAGATGACAATATTCAATAAAGTTTTCCACAGAATCAGGTTAATTGGACGATCGCATTTGATTTCAGTAACAGATGACAGAATATTTGGAACTAGAAGCCGAATGAAGCACAGCACAACTGCAGTGTGTAATCTTTCCTCTTTCATTTGTCAGGTTTCCTGAGACAGGCTTTTGGTCTTACATACTCTAATAAGATGCATCCTATATCACGATGCTGGTGTGCTCCGGAGCTCCACCCCACACACAACGCCTACCTTGCATATGACCACAATGAGGGCAGTGCCAACTCTGAGATGACAGCCTATTAAACTAACCTGGAACATGTATCGTCAGCCTCTGATAAGCTAAAAAAAATCTCAATTTTTCCCCCTTCAAGCCTGCATTTATCCATGGCAATCCTTAGAGATGCTTCCTAAATCTGAAGGGGCACAAGGATGTCAAGACTTCCTTTCAACTGAAAAACAACATTTCTGAGGGTTCTGAGTTATGCAAAGAGGTAAGTATTTCAAAGATGCTTTCTGACTGACACAAACAGTCAGATGCAAAGAGATGAAATGAGGGTCTCCCTGAAGCGTGCAGACTCTGGACAGGCTCACCCTCTGATTCTAGACTGACACTCTGAGCTACTTCTCACTACTGTGACAGCACTGGTTTCTGTGGGAGGAGCTCCAGCCAGTATACATTTTCCTAGATGAATGAGGCCCTAGCAAGTTTCATTCACAAGTCAACCCTTTGGAGAAAGTGCTTGTATAGCTCCTGGGGTGAGGGAGGCTCTCATTTACACACCAATTCTCTCACATACCAGGAGTCCTTCCTCAGAGGGAAGGGCATACAACCAGGCTTCCTTTTGTTTTACAATCAGAAAACAAATCAATTGAAAATAAAAGCATATTGTTCATTTATAGTGTCCTTTGCAGAATTCTGAAAGGTCCATGCAGGAGGCCTGAATGCAGGAGCCAACCAGGAAGCCCACCTGGGGGGCAGGAATGAGGATACCTGCCTGGAGGACTCAGACAATGAGCCTCCCCCCTCCCCCCATGAGTCTCTTCTCAAACAAAGAACCTCTACCTGCCCTACAAACTTTCCCCGCCTTAGGAGCCCAACTACCCACCCGACCTCTCCTTACCCTATAAAACCCTGCTTCCCCCTAACAATGTGCGCGACTCCACTGACCCCCGCCTTGGGTCTGTGAGGTCCGCCAGGGGCACAATAAACTTTCCCTCCCTTTGAGAAATGTAGCCTGGCTCTCCTTTTCTTTACCGCGCCGAACCTTTCAAATTCTTCCTTTAGACACAAATAAAAAGTCATGGCAATGTGCTCGATTTAGCTAGACTCTCGCTTTTCTATCTTTACATGAGAGAGAAAGTAAAAGAACTTTAAATAAATTTCATTTATAAATGAAAACATTCCTTCCCTAAATTCCTTCTGTTATATAAACCTGTGGCAATAAAAAGGCAGCATTTGAAGTGAGTGTTTTCTGGAACCACACGGCCAGAGCAGCGCCATGAGGTGCTCATTTATTTTCCTAAAACAATGGTGTGTGACTCTCAAATCAATGTGGACAATTGGTACAACCAGAATACACAATTGTCAAGAATTATTTATTTTTATTTGGAGCATTTGGCAAAACCTTTGAAAATAAATACAAATCATGCCCCCTAGGCCTACAAGCTATTAACAGGTGACCAGCTTATCAGTTCTGAGTGTAGGACACATTTGATGAAATAAAAACCCCAGGAATTAACTCCTTGTCCTGAATCCCAAGCTCATCTGTTTTCTTCTCACCACTTCTCAGAATCTTTAAATGTTTGTATTGCAAGTAATGTCCAATGTTATGGAATCATTAGGCTGGATAAGCACAAATCTGCCAACTCCATCGTCCCAGAAATGAAACCTTTGTCAGATCAACCATCTTTGATGTTCATATATTTTTGTCATTTTCCTTTAGCTCTGTAAAGTTTTTAAAACCTTGCCAATAACAAACAGAACATATTAATGTATAAAGAAACTAGTTGTATTCTAACAGTGCTTCTCCAACGAGCCTGTGGACATACACTCTTGCAGCTGAGAATTCTATGCAATTGTTTAAAACGTTCTATCAGAGTATAATCTTAATTTTTTTTAATCAGTTAAAGAGACAATTAGCTTCCTATTATGAAAAAATTCATAATAAGGTGATGGTCTTAAGCTAATCATTTCCCAAAGGCCCTGGAGGGAAGCATCAAAAAAAATACTTTCTTTTTAAAAGAAATTGAGACTCTAATGTGGAGTAACTACTCAGTAGCTGCGGTGACTGCTGAGCCCACCTGCCCAGCACACCGCCAGCACCACCTTTCATTCCAGAATAATTATTAAAAGAGCCCTCTTCTGTTCTCAAAAGTGTCCCATGTCTGAATGATAAGTTAGAATGGATGCATTGTCTGTTGTCATTATGAAAGAAAGAAAATGAACATGAGAGGGAAAACTCTGGCAAACACAGTCATCCTACTAGCTCTTTGGCACACCGGGACGCTTAGTTAGCCTTTATTATTTGGCAACAGTAAGTAGTTCCTATGAATGTCCACTTTCTTTTTCTTAGCAATTTCTCATAATACATGTTATGCTAACACTGTAAAGCACAGCACCCATGGTGATAAAAGGCAATTAAATTGGAAGTGACTAAATAATTTTAAACGTGTTCTAAGAGTATATAAAAATATCAGAGAATACGAACATTCTGCCTTATGTACACCTAAAATGAAATGTCACCATGAAACTTGCAATTAAATGCAAAATTCCTAGTCCTTACAATGAAACTCTTACATAAACACAAGTTGCCAGCTTCTCAACTCCTAAATCTCTACACTATGATCTAAAAAAGTACCAAAAATATCAAAAGTTAACTTTTTTAATGCCCTCAGTTATACTTGAGTTCATAATTCCAGTAAAAAACAAGGCAATCTGATAGAATTACAGGAAAAATGTAGGATTATTGAGAGCATATTTATTACTATATAAAAGAGAATCATTACCTCTTTAAAAAATTCAAAGTTAGAGTCATCATGGTCTACTGGCATGCTTGTCCTTGTTACTTGAATTTTTATAACTAGCGTATTAACTATACAATCAGGAAAATATAGCCTAAGTTTATTAAAAGGGAAATGATAATGTTGGGGGAAAATGAAAAGGGCACTAAGGAATCCCAACTTTCAAGAATTTAGTAAAACGATATTACGTTAGAGGATAGTCATGATGTCTTTGTGCAGTTTTCAAAGCTTCATCTTTTAGTCAATTAGTGATATGATAGAGATTTTCTATAATGTTTCTGAGAATAAGAGGTAAATTTTCTTACCGTTGACAACTTGAATTTTTCTAGTCATTGAACACAGTTCATTTCATTGGCAAAAGCTGCTTTGCACTAATCACCAATATTGAGACATACCTTGTGCGCATCACTAAAGATTTAGTCACTTAAATAATCTGGCTCTCTGGGGTCATTTATTTTTCCCTAACGTTTACTACCCGAGTTATTAAAGTCTAAATGTCTCTAGTCTCCCATACTCAGGTCTTGGCGTGTCATAAAACTCAGAAGAATGGGTGTAATAAACTGATGGCCCTTAATATTCACCGCAAGGCTGACCTATGGCCTGAGACAATGGTTTCTAAATGTGTACGTACGTTTGAAACATTGTAAAATTACGTAGTTGTTGAAAGGAATTTATGAACATCCATTTGGGTGGATCCTTTTATAAAACACGAATTCCGAAGTGCAATAAACAGTCCTACTTATTTTCTATTTTGTGAATCCAATTCATTATTACAAAGGGAGCAAAGAGAGAATGTTTGCTAGAACAGTAATTAAATATAACCGACTTCTCATGTCCGGGCTGTGATGGTAATGTTACGTGTCAACTTGACTGGACCATGAGCTCCCAGACACCTGCAAACATCAGTCCAGGAGAGTGTTGTTTCCGGAGGAGATGAACCTTTGTATCAGCAGACCAGGAAAGCAGAAAGCCTGCCTTAGGGTGGGGGATCCCCGCCATCAGATGAGGACCCGAACAAAGAGGTGACCCTCCTGCCCCACAGCAGGACACTGGAACTTTCCTGCCTTGGATTTGAACTGAAACGTTCCCTATTCCCGGCCTCGAGCCTGCCAGCCTGCAGACTGGAACTATACCATGACTCTGGGGATGCAGGCCTTCAGACACACACCAGACTAAGCTTGCCAAATGCAATTCTTGGCATTTGTCAGCCTCTGTAACTGTGTGGGTATTTCTCTTATCTAGATATACAGGTATTAGGGGCCTCCCTGGTCGCGCAAGGGGTTGAGCACCACACTGTGAAGCTATCCGCAGCCTCTGCAGCAAGAGTTCAATCCCTGCCAGCCAACGAGCAACCCACATGGCGAGCAGACCTCTGCTGTCTCCCTGCTGCTCCCCTCAGCAGTGGATTTCAGTCAGTCTGCCTGTTCTGTTGCCCACTCTGTCTCTAGTAAGTCCTCTCACTCCCCCCACATCTCTGGCCTGTGCCCCAGCTCTTGTAAGTGTAAATAAATCTTTAAAAAAATAGATAAACAGCTATCTAGTCATCACATATCTATTATACATGTACATTACATGCACATGATAATACACCTGTATTTTTATTTATATAAAAATACATAAAAATACAGCTTCTGTGACTACAATAAAATCTGTTCAAACAAAATCTTCTATAAATCCTTGAGTCCCTTTTATTTTAACAGTTAATTCAATTGCCAGATTCACCAGTTTTTGGTACATAAAATCCCACTGGAACTTATTTTCTTAGTATAATTCTATTATAACTTTTTGACATGCAGTTTGTTAGTCTTGGGGTGACTGGAATGGGTGACCACCTTTAGTTTTTCCTTATGTTTACGGAGGTAGTGTAAAGCTGATTTACAACACAGCATATGTTTTACGATACACAATAGAATGCTACTCAGTTATCTAAGAAAAGATGAAATCTTGCCATCTTTGACAACGTGAATGGAACTGGAGGGGTTACGCTGCATGGCATAAGTCAGAGGGAGAAAGATAAAAAGGTACTGGATGATTTCACTCATGTGGAACATAAAAAACAAAGCGAGTGAAGAGACAAAACAAAGCTTTGAAATTTGACTGCAGAACTGAAGCTACCAGAAAGCAGGGTGGAGGAAGGAGGAGATCTAATGGACAAAGGTGACCCATCTTCACAGTGGGCTCTGAATCCTCTGTGGAACAGCTGACAAGAACTCTTTACAAGGAAAAATACCAAATCCATTGTAAGTAGTATGTCAAAGATTAATATTTTATATTGCATACTTGTAGGTATAAGGAGGATAATAAAAACATACAATGACGCATTGTTAGTGAAGTAGGAAAAATCATAAAACCCTTTCAATTTGTTTCTAATATATACAGTGTGTGGCATACATCTGTTTTATGAAAATTTCTTTCAGCAGCAATCACGCTATGATGAATGTTTGCTGAACTGTTACCTATAGGTTTCCATTTATACCAAATTTGTTTAGAGGATTTTTAAAGTCTTTATAAGCTAGCTTTAAACTATAATTCAAATTTCTACTAGTCTTAAGATAAGTAAACCTGTGTACACAAAAGGCCAAGAATTTACTTGTAAGCTCTGACCTCTGTAAGAGGTCTTTTTTTGCTAAAATGTATAAATTCTCCACACACAGAATATATAGTTAGATAGATAGATAGATAAATAGATAGATAGATAGATAGATATTGCTCTGATAAAATATGTACCCTAGTATCCTTGCCCTAGATTCTTAATGTATTGCTAATATACGTATGAAACTCACAATGGAAAGGAGGTGGGTTGAAGGTGACCCCTTAGATGCTGAAGTTAGCGGCCCGAGTGCTGAAGTTATGGCCCCCCGGCGCGTGCAATGGCGCTGACCACTGCTAACCTGCACAAGGTACTTTCTGAGCGCAGTGCTTCAAGAGTGTGACCAGAGTTACCTAATTTAGAGCTCCCAGAAGCAGTGAGATGGGCATTAGCATCATCACTACGTCCCACAAGAGCAAACCAAAACACAGAGAAGTCACATTCCCCCAAGCACGGAGCACGCATTTAAAAGAACTGTTCTGTCTTATCTCTTGATATTAAAAACTAGACACTCCCTAAATACCTCAGAGCTGTTCTGGAACAGCGCTCTAGTGAGAATCACCCGGGCGTTTAGAAACGAGACTAGACAACAACGTGGAAAATGTTTATGAGACCCGGCCCGGAGTGTGCAGCGACGCCTGGGCCGGGATGGCCACACTGCAGATGGCACCCACATACTGGGCCCCCCAGCGCCGGGCGTGGCAGGCGACCCCTCCAGGTTTGCGTCTCCTCACCAAGACAGTCACACGACAGTGAAATCATCTCACCGTGCGTTTCTCCAGGAGTGTCCCTGTTGTTTGGTGGCCAGTGGCTGTCGTGTTAACTGACAGACATCCAGAATGTCAGAGTGCGTTTTCACACTGATTGAGATGGGAGAAAAGTCATCCCTGCACCCAGGCAAGGGCTGGGCGGGTGGGGGCTACACTGTGTGGCCCTGCTGAGGCCCAGCAGCTCCCCCAGTCTCTCTCCTCCAGGACAAGCTGAGCGGCGCCCGCTGGCTGGCTCCTGCCCCCCCATCCTGGACAGGAAGCCTGACCGCCCGCCTCACCGCTCACCATTCCTGCCACCAAGTCCAGAGGCCCATTTCTCCCTTGTTGCTCCCCAATCTTTCCCTGGCACGGGGGCTTCTTGACCATAACCCCTTTTCTAGAACACCGTCAAGGGCGTCATCTGGACGGAGGACGCCCCCTGCACTGCGCCAGGCCCTGCTCGGGCCCCTTAGCAATCACCTCAGCCTGGTGGGTCGGTGGCTGGAAACAGAGAGCGAGCGCCCACACTCACCCCAGCCCCCAGCTCCTGCTGGACGTGTCCAGCCAGCGCATGCTGGCCGTGCCTCTCCCTGAAAGGCGTTGCTCACCCTCCCCACGGCCCACCCCACCTCGGACTCGGCTTCGCTCCCCGACACCTGCTCTGGACCCCTACGCGTGAAGCCTCAACGCCCAGTCGGCGGAGACAGTCCTGCTCCCTCCGGGCCACTGTCCACCTCACACTGGCTCCTGGAAGACGCGCTGCCACGCTCTCGCCCAGACACCCCGCTCCTTCCCCAGCTCTGAACCCTCCCCGGGGTAAGTCATCCCCTGAAGCCTTTCCTGGTGACCCCAGCGGGACATGTGTTCTCCACCTTCCCAACTTCGTAATGTGAAACCTTGCAGCTGCCGTAGGGCAGGTCTGCAATGATTCTACAGCTACTACATGGAGCCACAGGGGTCCCCGCGAGTTCTAACCTAGTCGTATGGTTCAGACTAACACCCCCCGGCTCACCCCTCAGTGCCTGGCAGTCTCCACAAGCACTGGGGGTGAGTGTTCTTTCTCTGTGACCCCCTGAGAAGCCCGGGACTTGGCGGGGAGGTGTCTAAACAAAGGCTCTAAATCTGCTGCAGGTGACATCTGTCCTCCGAGCGCCTGGGGACTGTCTGCCTGAGCGCTGGGAAGGGTCAGCCTCAGAACCTGGAGCATCAACACTTCTGGGAACGCGAAATATTTTGGTTCAAGGAGCTGTTTTCAATCACTTGTTTGTGACGGACACATTCTTGGATTTCGAGACCGGCTGGGACAGCAAGAAAGCTTTTTTAGTTGGCTGATATAAAAAAATCCAAACGCTTCCGCACCGGCACCTCCCTGCCAAACCTGTGAACACCAACCGCCACAGCCCAGCCCTCAGCGCGAGCTGTGCCTCCGCCAGCGTGGGGCTGGGGCGCTGGAGATCCAGCCTCTTGCAAACTCTGAAAACCTCGCAAAGCAGTAAGAATCGCCGAGAACAGACAGGACAGCCGTGGAGCCACAAGGTCGGGGCGTGATGAATCTGCGCTGGCCAGGAAAGGGGTCCTGCCTGCCTGCCGGGCCTGGGGCATCACCTGGGCCGGCCACGCCCACGGTCCGTCTTTATGACTTTCACAAAGAGCAACTCCCCGGGCACAAGCCGGCCCCGACATCTCAGGCTGCACGGCCCACCAGCTGCCTACCCTGCCCTCCCTGAGTCCTACAGAGTGCAGCCCCCAGGGGGAAGGACCAGGGCCTTGACCCATGCTAGGACAAGCGTGGCCCCAGAGGGCCTGGGGAGCAGACGCGCACACATCCTCTCGCACACCGGGGCCTGGAGCAATGAACGAGGAAAGTGCACCTTCCCTGTGTCCAGACCTGACCTCCTTCGCCAGGAGCTGGGGGGCTGCTGCGATGCTGATGGGGCAGGACTCAATGCTTCCCTTTGAGGGGGGCCCTGAGCCCCTGCCAACCCCCCCAGTCCCAGGCAGCAGCCTTCCCTCCAACCTCCAGGGGTCACAACTGGGTTACAGACGCCTCCTGGCGCAGCGACTGAGCAGCCTGATTCCAACAATTTATTCGAATCCTCCTTCATTAAGATTCAAATGGAATAAGTAAGGTAGAAATTGAACAGGCCCAGAAATTGTGGCTCGCTGCGCCTGCGTCAGCAAACGTTTGTTCCCCAAGCCTGTTTGTGCGCGCCCTCTCTCCGCTCCTCTCTCGCTCCTCTCTGTCTTTCTCGCCCTCTCGTCTCCCCTCTCTCTCTCATCCCTCGCCCCCTCTCGCTGTTCTTCCATCCTTCCTGCTTGCTGTTTTAATGCATAATTAAGAAGGTCAGGATTAATGACGCGGTGTGGAGTAAAGTTCAAGGAATCCCCAGGCACTATTTATTCTATTAGATCTCAGGCATGAATGTCAACTTGGCAGCAGCAGCCAGGGGGGCGGCGTCTCCAGGAATGACCCACGCAGGGAGACTCACCTGCACCGTCAAGTCATCCCTGAGCTCCTTCCCGGCGAAAATCACTCGCAACTGGTCAGCTGGAACCCCCTGTCGCTTAGCAACCGCCTCCTTGAGCTGGAAGATGCTGGTGTCACAATCGACCTCCACTGGGAAGCCATGGCTGGAGTTAAACCTGACGAACACTGGCCACGAGAATGGAAAGGAAGGAAAAAGAGCATCACTCAGAGCCGTGGACGGTCGAGCCACCTCCCTGCGCCCGCCCACCCCGCCCGCCCCGCGTGAACGGGGCACGTTCTCCTTCACATAACAAAGCATCAGGCCATGGAAGAAGCACATAGAGAAAGTCGGGGTTGCCTTGTGGGGCTCCCCTTTCCGTATTAGACGGCGACCCGCAGGCAATCTCACGTGCTCGCTTCACCCTCTCCCAGGAAACGGCTCGGGAGGACACTTGCAGGACTGGACTCTACGGCGACCACCAGATCAGCAAGCGCCGCTGCGGGATGGCTTGCCCGAAGGCACCCGCTCCCCACTGGCCCCTCACTCACACCGAGGGCACTGGTCAGCCCCGGGGTGTGCACTGGGAAACACTTCGAGCCACTTAGGGACCAGAGTGAAGACCCTCGGCCTGTGTCAAGAGCCTAGGGCTCGGGGTCCGGGCCAGAAGGCTCCATGCAGACGCTCTTTCACCTTTTCCTTGAAACCAGCGATGCTGTTTCTCATCTTAGAACCACTCTTCCCCTCAAGACCCAGCACTGACAGTCCGCGCACCCGCACACTCTCCCTCTCACATCACCGCGGGGGTCCACTCCTGCCTTCCCTCCCCTCCATCAGGGCTCCACGCGGGCTCGCATGAGGCTTCTCTCCATCCCTGCCATGGGCTCCCAGCTGGCGTCGGGACAGGCGCGCCTCCCTCCCACGTCCATGCCGTTCAGTAGAGTCGGCCTCATGCACACGGATCTCTGACCCCGGCACTGCACCCCATCCTGTCATGTCTCACACTGTTGGCTGGGAGAAAAACCCAAGCCCCCATCGTGCGGCACGAACTTGTGTTCCAGCATGTTCTCCCTTCATCCCAGAAGACACAGGGCAGAAGACTGTGTGCCTTCTCCATGCCTCTCCCTCTTCCTCGCTGTCCACTCAATGCCTGTCCCTTCTGTGACCCATCTCACACGTGACCTCCTCTAGGGGGACACTCACTACACCCTGTTAGACTGGGGCCTCCTCCACAGCGTTTACCATCCACCTCCCGGCCCCTGGGCATCTCTCCTGGGAGCAGAGTGGCCCAGAGGGAACAAGTGGGGCGGGAGGACCAAGTACCGGTCCCATGGGTCCCTCACCACTGCCCCGGACAAGCTGACTGAGCTCTTGACTCCCAGTTTCCAATCTTCCAAATATAAATAAACCATGGAGGATGTTACATGAGATAGTAATGGTTCTAGCGTTTACAACTATCCCTTGATAACCTTCTAAAATAATGTCTATCTGCAAATGTTTTAGATTTCTTTTTGGCATGGATTTCACCTCCTTTAAAAGATTATAAAATCCTCAAGGACAGGCACTGTAGTTTATTTACTGCTGTATCTCCTCTCAATGTAGCATTACTCCTTGGTGGGACTCGATACAAATGTGAGGTGGCCCACCTAATAATTAAAAGTTAATAATAATTACAATGCCTATAATAGTTGAGGCTGCCCTATGCAGCAGCAGCATATCCTGCACATGCTATTTCTAAGCTTCCCCAGCGATCTGGTAAAGTCAGTATTATTATCCTTACTTAACAGTAAATGAAGGCCTAGAGAATTATAATCACTCTTCTAAGGACATCAGCTACTTCATAATGGAATCAGTATTCAAAGTCAATTCCATTTAATTCTAAGCCCCATTCCATTTCTACGGTGACAGACTGCTTAATATATCCTCAGAAGGAAAGTTCATGTTCCTTTTCCTTGTGATTACAAAGGGCAAACAACAACAGTTAAAAGACATCATAACATGATTCAGATATTCCCTACACAGGTGAGCTGCAGAAAATGGGATTAAGAAAGAAGCTCTTGTGCAGAGCTGAGAGCAAACAACAATGAACAATGGTTATAAGATGACATAAAAATGACACCAAAATGGGAACAGGTGGCAGAGATGATACCGCAGGAGCAAGAGCCTGACACATTTTACCAGCATGGAAAGCAGTTAGAAAAAAATAAGGACGGGAATTGACAAATGTGTTCCAAATAAAGAAAATTCATGAAAAACAAACAATTACAGAAGGAAAGGAGCTTTAATATACTCTTAAGTAGATGTGACACGGTGGAAAGTGGAGGGGGAGAAGTAAAAAGGCACCAGAAGCCTTCAGGGCTTATCCACAACATCCTCAGATCAGAAAGCATAAGGCAACCAATTCATCAGATGAGATAGGAGATGAGCAAGGGGCTACGGGGGACAAAGGGCATGGACCCAGCTCTAAACTTGGTTTTCCAGGGGTGTGAATCAATTTTAAAAAGAAAGCAGAACACCATGGGGGACATGAGAGCTGGGAGCGTCGCAAAAGCTCAAAAAGTCAAGGGAACAAATTCCAGGGGGTCCTAAGTTGATGCTGTTTCTCCAAGGGTTCAAATCACGGAACACTAACTTAAGGACAAGAATTACAAAGATAACCAAAAGCAAGAAAAACATTTTAGATAACTCTGTACCACTGTTCAAATTCGTTGTATCCACAAGTTGTTTTTCTCCTACAAATAGAAAAATTAAAGCTTTTGAACTTAGTTTCAACTTAATAAACACTGCGGAAATGAGTATTTTTGAATAGCAGGACAAGTAAATAGTATGAATTTCCAATGCATAGATTGATTGAACATATACCAATAGCAGGTTATCTGGCCAACTAAAATATTTACTTGCATGAGTGACTGGGGACATCATCAGATGTCACTACAGAAAAGATAACCAGTGTTTCACAGCAGTAGGATAATGGACAGTGAGCTTTTTCAGACACAGGCGAGACAAGCAATCTGCCTGCCTTGACTAGTCCTTGAGTCCAGCCATGGTCCCCAATAGAGAGGAGAGGAGAAAAGCATTCCCACATTCTTTAA
The DNA here is from genome assembly GCF_964194135.1 of Talpa europaea. Taxonomy (NCBI): domain Eukaryota; kingdom Metazoa; phylum Chordata; class Mammalia; order Eulipotyphla; family Talpidae; genus Talpa; species Talpa europaea. The sequence continues at coordinate 2,843,674 of NC_140068.1, read as the reverse complement.
ACATCATAGAAAGCAAAATGTCTTTCAAACCAAGAAGAAAAAAGCCACTTGAATCCTGGTCGTGCCACCTGCATAATTTTATGCCTTAGGACATGTTCTCCGCTGGTCTTGACCCCTAGCTTCCTTTGCTATAAGTGAGGATAAAGTATGCAACCTCAAATGCTTGTTAGAAAAGATCTGCTGAGCCGATGGAAGCTTTGGGGAATGTCAAGTCGTCCATGCAGAGCCTGCCCTCTTAGGAGAGAACAAGCATGTGCTCCAAAGTTAGTTCCCCAGCATTCTCACCCAGAGGAGGGAGAGCTGATTAAAGCAGTATCCATATTTCATGTTGCAGTTAGATAGATTTGATGAGGAGGGTAATTATTAAATAAATTAGCTGGCATTTCCATTTCTACAGCTCTTCCTAGTGGATAGAAACTTTCTGGGAACAAAGAGACCTGGTAAAGAATTTAGTTGGTCTCTTTTTACTGAGATATAATTACCTATTAAAAGTTTGGGGATGCATTGCTTTGATGATACTGTTAGAGCACCCAGAAATAAACATCTTGTCAATAAGCTTTGTCAATAGTATGCATTACAGTCTTATCAATAAACACCATCATCACTAATAACCAAAAATGATTGTGCCAAGCACCCACCCTCAATGTTCATGTTATTTCTAATCAGGGCTCAGATGATCAAGAGGACAAGGGAGTGTTGGGAGGAGGTAGGCAAGGAGTCATGGGTGCTTCTATTTCTTTCAAGCCTGTTTTATTCACCTGGTCTGACCTGGGAGACATTGTAGAGTCAGATTCAGAGCAACCATTCTTCTCTTGCTGCACTGCCTGCCCCCATGAGAATTAGTGCTGTGACTTGCCCTTCCCCCCAACTCCAGGAGTGGACCTCATACATCAGCACAATTCTTTTAAAATAGAAGTTTATTTAAAAAAAAAAAAAAAAAAGATCTGGACTGATTTCAGAACTGCTGTCCAAAGAACACATTTTTCAGTTCATATCCAACCAAATAATTGCCTTATGAAACAAAAGAAACAACTGTCATCAGAGAAAAATGACAGGATCCAAACTTTCCAAAAATTGCATTCATAATGTCTGGAACACAAGTACAAAATTACCCAACACTTGAAAGAACAAGGAAAATAGAGGACATTTTCAGGAGAAAGGAAAATCAACTGACACAAACACTAAGATAACTTTAATTTTGGAACTATAGACAAAATTTTAAAGTAGCTATCATTACTATCCTCGATGAAGAAAAATAACCCCCTTAAGTACATGGAAAAAAAGGACAGACAAGCAGAGCAACAGACATTATGAAGAGGAATCACATGGAAATTCTAGAACTAAAACTACAATATCTGGAGTAAAAATTTGTATAGATTTAATAACAAATTGGAGATAAGAGGAAATGTTAGTAAAAAAAGAATTTTAGAAAAAGCGAACAGACTTCAGGGGGCTGGCAGAAAATATCAAGTTGCTTAATATATGTGTAATTGGAGCTACAAAAAGAATGGGGAAGAAGAATATAATGCCCTGAACTTTAAAATATGTGATGAAATAGACAGAAGTGCATATCCAAGATGTTCAACAAACACCAAACAGGATAAACATGAATAGAGCCATATAAAGTCACATCACAATCAAAAATGGAGAAACAAAGATAAGGAGCAAGGTCTGAAAACAACAAGAAATGAGAGTCCCTAATATTATTGTTAAATAATGTAATTAACATTAACATAATATCAGAAACAATGGAGATTGTAAGTGAGAATATTTAAAGTGTTCAAATCTAAAAAGAAAAAAAATAAAAAGGTCAACCCAGAATTCTATGTCCAGTGACAATATCCTTTGGAAATGAAGACAAAATAAAGACATTTTAAGATGAGAGGAAACTAAGAGAGACTTGCCCTCCAAGAAATGTTAAAGGAAACTCTTAGTAATTATGAAAGATAATTACTTGAGGAATTGTGTGTGTGTGTGTGTGTGTGCGCTAGTCATCTTAAATGCTTTAACACACATATAACTTGTCTGTGGACTGAATTATGTCCCACACAAAAATTATTATGTTGAGATGCTAACACTCAATCTAACACCCAATACAATAGCATTTTTAGATGGGTCTGTAAGAAGACAGTAGGTTTAGATAAGGTAACCAGGGTACTGGCATGATGACAGGGTTAGTGTCCTTATACTTAGGTACAGAGAACATTGTCTCTCTCTGTCATATGAGGATACAGTAAGAAGGTGACAAGATAGGAAGAGAGCCTTTCCCAGAGCTCAACCACACTGGAACTTTGAAGTTGGAAGTTTAGCTTCCAGAATTATAAGAAAATGAATTTATGTTGTTTAAGTCACCAGTCTGTGGCATTTTAAATTTACATGGAATTTAAAATACACACATTTGGGCCTCCCGAGTGGCGCAGGTGGTTGAGTGCAGCCCCGTGAAGCTGTTCGTGGCACGCGGGTTCAATCCTGGCCGGCCAGGGAGCTACCCACAAGGCGTAGCAGACCTTTCCTGCCTTGCCCGCTGCTCCCCTCAGCAGTGTATGTCAGTCAGTCTGCCTGTTCTGTTCCCCACTCTGTCTCTGGTGAATCCTCTCAGCCCCCGCACATCTGGCCTCTACCCTGGTTCTTGTATGCATGAATAAATAAATCTTAAAAAAAAAAATAAAACACACATGTTTATGACAACTATGGCAACTGTAACATAAAGAATGGGAGAATGGATAAGGACCTAACATGTTGCAAGTCTTTTACATATTTTGGGGGAAAATAGTACAATATTAACACTAAATAGAATAAAAAATATTAGACTATGCATTATAATTGCTATAGTAAAACTCAAAATAAATAAAAATGTTGAACTAAATGTTGAACTAATGTTGAACTTTACAAAATATTAATCTCCAAAAAGATAGAAAATGAAAAACAGAGAAGCAAAAACAGAATGATAAATAGAAAAGTTACATAGTGAAATGGCAGGCCACCATTCAACCATAATGACATTATATTTTAATAAAATAACGCTCCAATTAAAAAGTAGAAACTGTCAGAGTGGATAGAACAAAAGAGTCTAACTAAAACTGTCTATGATGGGCCTCCCCGGTGGCGCAGCCGTTGAGCGCTGGGTTGCGAAGCTGCCCGCGGCCTCTGCGGCGCCGGTTCGATCCCCGGCTGCTCCCCGGCCACAAGAGGAGGGTCCCACATGGCGCGCAGACCTCTCCTGCCGCCCGCTGCTCCCCTCAGCAGTGTACTTCGGTCCTTCTGCCTGCTCTGCTCCCCGCTCTGGCTCTGGTGAATTCTCTCACCCTCCCGCGCTTCTGACTGTACCCAGTGCTTGTACAAATAAATAAATAAACAAACAAACAAATAAATAATAAATCTTTAAAAATAAAAAAATAAAACTGTCTATGAGCTACATTTTAAATATTAAGTCCAAATCATTTGAAAATAAATGAATAAAATTTGCACCAAGCAAAAGCAATTATGAGGCAGGAAAGACAGTATCAGAATCATAAATGACTCAAAAACAAAATTACCATTAAAAAGGTCATATTGGATTATGTAATCCCATTTGAGAAGAGAAGAAACGCTCTAAACTCCCACTAGAAGGCTCCCATTCCTTCTAGTCTTTCAGCTGGGTGACATTTCAACTTTCATCAGCTTTTGGTCAGATTTGGAGCGTCTGTGTCTCCCACAGCCCCCAGCTTCCCAGGGGTGGACAGACCACAGGGCATTGGCCCTTTCTAACCTCCTCGGTGGGTAAGAGATCCAGAGGCCTAGTCAATAGTAACTGCTAAAGAAATTACCCAGGGTCTCGAGGCAACTGTTGTGATTCTTTGACATAGGTCTATTCATTGCAATTTTCACTGGTTCTCTCCTTCCCCACCCCCACCACCCAACTATTCTTTCTCAAATAATTCTTCCATTTTCTTCTTTAGTTGCTTAGAAGAAATTCCATTATGGGAAGAATGGAAGTTAGGAACAATGCAATTAAAAATCAATTTGTCAACAGGTGTGTATTATGACTAAAATGAAAACATTTAATTATAAATATTGCCTTGGCAAAGATGTATTGAAATTACAATATTTCAATCTCTCCAAAAATTTTCTAAACATATCCCACTGAACAAAATGTCTCTACTTGCAAGAATAACAGGTAAACTTAACAGTGAGTTTAAATAATCCTTGATATAATCGATTTGACATTTCCCCGAAAAAATTAGCAAATAAAGGACTCTATTTGATTATTTTCCAAGTAGAAAATTGTGCGTGTTTTTTTTTTTTTTGCTTTCAACAAAATTAAAGTATTAAAAATGGACTTATTGGGCTAGAAATAGAAATATCACTGGAATAACTGTAATGAAGAATTACTATGCAATTGTTCTAATATAATTTTGAAGGCATTAGAAGAAGAAAGTAATGTTGCTAGAATAAAATGGCTTCTATTCCCAAGCACTATTAGAACAAGGGCTTCCCTATATAAAAATGAAAAGGAAGGACAGAATGATGCTGCACTCATGTTAATAACAATACATATACACAGACATATTTATAATTAGAAAAATAACCCCAGCAGCTTTCCTGCCCACCTGTCACTATGCAGCTGCCTCTCTTTTTCTTTCTCCTTTTCCTAATAAGCCTGTCCTTTTAAAATCTAACATAAATAAAATAACCCAACCCACATACAGATGCATTTCTAACAATTTTTGTTTAATAGTTGTCAAAATTATACACTCCTAATTTTCTCTAATACAATCATGATATCACATTCTAGTGGAAACAGTTAATAATACCAAGGCTAGCAATACTAGGGAACTAAAATATCTTAAATTTCAAATTTCACATGTTTTTGTTGCAGTTTTATCTCACAGTGATGTACAGAGAAGTTTTAAATGAAAGTCAATCTTGTCATTTGCAGTTGTTTTGTCCGATAAATCGCTGAAGCGAGTATCACCCTATTGCCACCCTGAAGTGGCAAATATTGAACCACTGCTCTTAGGAGAAAAAACAAAGTAGATTCCTACATGCTCTGGTCTCAACATTTTCAACTGATTGACATGAAATCTTGGCTGATGAGTGATTCTCATCCTGTTGACTCATTAGCTTTGACTTATGGCCAACAGCTCTCTAACTCATGCTTGAGTGAAGCTTCTCTAACTTTATTCATGAAGCACATTCCAGCTTTCTTGAGCTCAAGAAAGTAGAGAGCACTTCAGCACAAAGTTTGGAAGCCATTTGAATAAAAAAAAATCATCAAGAAAAGGCATAAAAATCCTAAACATGGCCTGAAACAGGCACCAAAAAATTTATAAGAATTGAAGTAAGAAGGGAGTGCTGTCCAGTTGACCTTGACTAGGATTCTACCCTTGCCACTGAAACTTTTTACCATTCTGCCTGTGTCTGTGAATGACCAGGAACACACCATCAGAATTGATTTGGGGGATAAAAATACATTTTAGCATGTAGGTGAATTCGCAAATATGCACTCCATGAATAATGAGGATTGACTGCATTGCATTAGGATGAAGTTCTGCAGGGCAATGGAGAGAAAAACAAGTTTGCAAAAAGGAAACCATAAAATCTATGACTATTAAAATTGAGCCTTTTCATGTGTCATAAAGATGATGGTATGAAGAGCAAAGCATCATAGTTTTAATATCCCCATTCTCAAAAGCAATGCAATTGTTTTATTATTTAAACGTTAATATTGACAATAGGACAATAGGGCAACTACTTAAATCTACAATAACAAACACTGAGTCAGCAAATATTGAAGCTCTGCTCCTAGGAGAAACACTTCTATATCCATTGAAAATACTCAAGGAAGTACATGATTTTCAAAACAAATATATTTTGGTAAATGCGGGTAAAGCAGTTGGAAGATTACTGACTCTAATGGCAAGGAGTCAGTAGGCTAAAATCACAATGCAGCAGACTAATAACAAGAACTTAAAAAATACGCCAAACTTCAAACCAAACGGTGTCCTGTTAAGGTCAACTGGTGAGACTGTCGGGCGTTTCATGGCGGACACACAAACCTGGAGCTGTCACTTGTACTGAGTCCCAGGCTTCATCAGTTCGCATCATCACAGATAAAAATATCTCTCACAGGTTATTTTTCCCTACTCTTTTTCATAAACACAAGTTTCAAGTAATTTTGCGTTTCCCTTTCATCAAAAATAGGTTCCTAAGGATATATAAAGATAAAATAGTTCCTGAGACAGGAAAACATCCTAACGAAAATCTGGTATTACACTAATATATGCCAATGTTAAACGTTCACAATCTCACATCGTTCCTTCCCAAAGATGGGACCTCACTAGTTCTGTGAAAGCGATTAATTAGCACCAGCTTTTTGCAGCTTATTTTTTCTTAATGACAACATACAGAGTTTATCTCTTAATTTTTTTCACTAGAAATAATTTTCCATGTGGCACTAAGGTAAATTTATTTCACTATTTTTTTAAAATGAAGACAATAAATGTAATTAAACTACTGGTGTTAAGGAAAATAAAGAAGAAAATGTTTTCCTTGTGAGCTAATATAAATAATCAATTCATGCGCTAAAATATTCAAATGAACACATTCCCCAGCCAGCATCCCATTACTGTTCATGCAGGAAACACATCTAAAAGGGCAGCTGGCACACTCAAGCACTCCCTAAATAATAGTAATAGTAATAATGTGTCAAATCAATGTCCTTACAGTTTTTATTGACTCATCATAATTAATGGCTAACAAAATGATCAGCTAGATGAGTAAAGAAAATATTTGTCCTATAGACCAAAACTTATCTAGAATCTTATCCTTAATTTTAAATGCACAATTCCATTTACAAATGTATTTTCTTACTTGCCAGCCAACTTGGAATCAGCGTGTGTACCTCTTAGGTGGAGGGTGAGCTCAACAATTCCGCCTGGGATGAATTTGCTGTGCAAGTTTCCTGATGAAGCATTTAACTTTGCTGTGCATTATCATCCTCAAACATAAGAAGAATATCTGTATCTTCCAGGGTTAGTACAGGATTAAACAGCCAATGACACTAAAATTCTTAGATTAACGCATAGTTGTAAATGCTTAGTAAAGGTTAGCACCTATTCCAAAGCAATAAAAAATGACTCCATTTTCCAAAAGGAATTGGAAAGAGCTTTCAGGTAGTCATCAAAATGATCTTATCTTCTTAAGCTACATCTGGAAATGTTTGTTAAAATCCTTCCCTTAAAATCTCTGCAGATATTGAGAAATTGGAATCTCATATATATTGCTGGTGGGAGAGTAAAGTGGTGCAGCACCTGTGGGAAGCAGGCCAGCAGTTTCTCAAACAGTGAAAGAGGGTAAGCACAAGAGCTGGGAAGTCTATTCACAGATACAAACCAAGAGAAACCAAGAATGTTCTTTTTTTTTTTTAAAGATTTATTTTTATTTATTTATACAAGAACCGGGGTACAGGGCAGAGGTGTGGGAGGGTGAGAGGATTCACCAGAGCCAGAGCGGAGAACAGAACAGGCAGACCGACAAAGTACACTGCTGAGGGGAGCAGCGGGTGCAGCAGGAGAGGTCTGTTGTGCCATGTGGGACCCTCGCCGGTGGCCAGGGATCGAACCAGCACTGCAGAGGCTGCGGGCAGCTTCGCAGCCCAGCGCTCAACCGCTGCGCCACCAGGGGAGGCTCTCAAGGAATGTTCTTATGAGCATTATCCTTAGTTGCCAAGAGGTGAGACTACTGAAATGCCCATCAACTGGATCCATCAAATGGATGGATGCATGTGTGCGGTGGGTGCGGTCATACAATAAAATGTTATCTGACAATTAAAAAGGGTGAAGTACTGACTCATTACACCAGGAGTGAACTTCAAGGGCACCACGCTAAGTGGAGAAGGTCCTTGCCAAAGCACACACCGTGCGTGAGTTGTTAAAAGTCCAGAATGGGCAAGTCCATAGAGACAAGTGTCCCCTGTGCGTGGCTAGCATGACGTGGAGGGTGTTTGGGGAGAAAAGCCAGTCACTGCTAGAGGGTAGGGGGTATCTTTTGTGCCTGATGAAAACCTTCTAAAACTGATGGTGATGGTAAAGCAACTCTGTGAATACACTGAAACCCAGCGAATGTCATAGCTTAGATGGATGAGTTTTAAAGTTCGTGAATTATGTCTCAGAAAGTTATCTGCCCCCAACACCTGGCAAAAAAACATATTTGCATATGAGTCACTTTTTAAAGTACTTGGCAAAGGACAGTTACTTAGTACTTCTGTAATAAGTGAATTAATAAATGTACGTTCCCTTAACTAAAAAATGTTTTCTTTTCCATTTTTATCCATTGTAGAAGTCTGCCATTGTGGCAAGAAAAGTGTGAACATTTTGCATTTAGATGTTTGTTTTTATTGTGGCAAAGTTTAGTTTTTAAATATCCCAGAGTTGCTATACCTAGAAGTGCTTGAAGGGCCTGGAATTGTGCTAATGACATGGAAAAGAGGAAATGCATACTTCAAATTTAATGTAGAAAACCCAATTTGCTTAAATTACTCACACTCTCCTAATTTCCATATGCTCCAAAGTAAGTATGAATAAGATTTAGACCAAACTGCTGGGGACATTAAAATTCATTAATTTATACTTGCAACAAATATTTACTGACTAATTAAGTGCTAGCACCAAAGCCACGGGAGCGGATATCACAGCCAGAGGGCAGAGATGTGCCAGCAATTGAGTGCTGGGACGGGGCCTGCGGTGCCAGGATTGTGCCACATACAGCATACCCGCGGCTGTGAGGACAGAGAAAGGCTGTAGCTGCAGGTGTCCAAATAGGTCAGAGAAAAGGGAAAATTTACTGCAGATGTAGAGAAATAAGCAGGCAGCCTAGGCAAAGATTGTTTATAGCCATAAGTGAAGCCACAGTTCAAGAGCTACTCTCTCGGAGAAATCAAGTGGCTTTCGTTAGCCACGAGGTGACCACTTCCACAGGACGGCGTCCTTTGCAGCAGGAAGGATCGCAGGCAAGTCTGAGAACCCCCGAGGTGCTCCAAAAGCATCCTGGGGACAACACACTGAAGAAAAGTACCCACATGCCCTGACGCGCTCTGCGCGGCCTTTTGTCCACTACAGAACTCATGCCCGAGGCCGACCTTTGCTTCACGAGCACACACTGCCCCCTGAAGCGGGCATCATATGTGTGCTAGGCTGTGGTTTCTCTGAAAGGCATCTCTAGTTCGACTATACACACTGACAGAATTAACAAAAACATCAGATCTGTTTCCTCCAACTGGACTTTTATGAGGAACCCACGTGACATAGTACACACAACATGGCATCACACATGTACATATGCACACACACACCTGTATCATGGCCTCACACACATGTGCCTCCCACGAAGGCTATCTGGGTTAAGAAGCTGCCATTTGTCTCACTGCCTCGTGACACGCAGTTCCGCGGGGCCCTCTGGAATGACAGCCGTGTGTGTGCAGCGTGCGCTCTGACATGCAGCCCTGAATGAAAATATCATCGGTCTGTGAGGTCATTTTAAGGGTAAATACCTGAAGTCAGGAATCAGGAGTCAAATGAAATCGTTCGTCGGTAAGTTTGTAACTCATCTTTGACCAAGTTCTACTTGCCTTGATGCAAAGTTCCTGCCAGGGATTGTATTAACATATTTAACTCTCCATTATTAAATGATCCAAACCTACTTAAAATAATTGCTTTTCAGGAAAGTACATCAAATAGCCGGTAAAGGTTATTTAACAAGAAGTGTTTTCCATGAATCCACTGTACTGTTATCACTGTGCAACGGGAAAGAAGCGAACCCAGAGTTAAATTGGGAAACCATGGTCCACGGCCTTCCGTGAGTCTGTGGCCCAGGCTCTCTCCCCGCGGCCCCTCTGCCGGACCCGCTCTTGACAGGCGTCTGGGACACAGGCACAGACTCTCTCTGGAACCGAAGGTCCTGTCTCCTACAGAAGATTCAGGTTCCCTGAGCCTGGGCCCACTCCTTCCGTGCCCTGCCCTGGCAGCAGGTGTCATGGGGCCTCCGCGCTCACCGCAGGAACGGGACTGGCTGACGTGGCGCCTGGTAGGGGGTGATCCGGCGTCCACATCTCTGACCGCGGGTCTCCTGTCCCTCTCGGGCCCAGGCCACCGCGCAGGCTCATGTGTCAGCGCGCACTGAGGGTGACACTTAGACCCCGCGCCCGGCACACAGCCCACCACTTCCTTCCTAGATATTGAGTTCTCATCCTCTGGTCGTTTTTGGCAGTCCACAAAGCATGTTTAGAAAATAAAATTCAACACCAGGCTGAAATTAAGCACATGTTTTCCTTTTCATCAAGAACATTCCCTGCCTTTTCTTTGTTTTCAGCATGTTAAACCGAATGCTGCCCTGTAACATTGTCAAAGTTTCCCAGCTTCATCATCAAGAATCAACTAACGGTAAGTGCTGCATCGAAGCTCACCGCTGCCAGCCCCGATGCGTCCCTGGCCACGCTGTCCCCTTCCCTGACTTACCCACCCCTTCCCTGCTCTTCTGTAACCACTAGTTGGCCCTACAGTTCAAATATGCTCAGTGAAATAAGCCAGACGGAAAAAGACAAACACCATATGAATTCTCTCATTTGTGGTCTGTAGAGGAAACAAACCGATCAACTAAATAAAACCTTTTTTTTGAGATGGGATCATGAGGTAATGCTAAGCTTTAACAATGATATTAACTACAAGTTCTTTTAACAAAAGGGATTCTAACAATCTGGATGCTGTCTATGCAAACTTAGACACATAAGACTTGTTTTGGCACTTTGAAAACTTGCTGATGTTGATTAAAAGGCAATTACTTGGTTTCGGCTTTTTCACACTTAATCTTTAATCCAAATTGAATGAGTCTCTGTAAGTGGGAATCAGGGATTCAATATTACATAGATAGAGAGACAGAGAGTATTGAATAGCTAAATAAATGAACTTTGCAAATCACTCTGGGATTAAATGACAAAGCATTTTATTCACCTGTTTCAATATCATTTATCATAAAGCTTTTTTTCTTTCTCAAAGAAAAATTCAACTTTGACTTTAAAAATCTAGATATTTTCCCCAAATAATATATCACGTATGTGGAGCAGAACAAAGTGTCAAAGTCACCTCCTATTTCTTTAGAAATGGGTCTACTGACATGTGTCCCAACACCTCCCTCCACTCCTTGCAAATGTTAGCATCTGAGTCACTAGAACTCTAAGTGAACCAGAGGCCAGTCTTAGCACGAGGTGCCTTGGCATTGACTGAGCCTCTTCATCTGTGTCCCTCACCCCAGCTGAGAGGATGCTGGCTCCACACTCCCACAGTCTGTGAAAAACCTCCCTGAAGATCCTGATCACCTGGGTCTCTGCCTGTTCAACTGCCTTCCCAGATGTCACCTCTACGAGCAGAGCAAGGGAAACACGCGTGGAGTAGCCAGAGCCTCTGTGCCCGGGTTTTATGCGACTCCAACGAGTTGGCTCATTTGTCTTTCCACTGACCCTTCTCCAGCCCCGTTATACCCACAGCCTTCCTCTTTGCTTTCCATTGATGTTAGACCCCCAGCTTGGGGCTCCCCTCCAGGGTGGATTTCAAGCTTTACCAAGTCACTTCCAAGGCTCACCTGCCAGGTTGCAGCCCAGGGAAATCATTGTGCTCACATAATTCACTCACAAAATCTCATTTTCTTTCAGAATTAGACCAACCGGTCTCTTGTTGTAAGGAGATACACCTCAGATAGCTAGAATTCCCTCTGGAAGTATACAGTCTACCAGTTTTTGGTACACATGGAGTGGCGCACACTAGCTTTCCACCACCATCTGGTTCCAAAATGTTTTTTGTCATCTCACCCCAAAATCCCACACCTGTTACCCCACATTCCCACCTCTATGGACTGGCCTTGGGAGACATGTCACATAACTGGATTCCCACAAAGTGTGCCCTTTTGGGTCTGGCTTTTGTCACTGAGCATAATGTTCTGAAGACTCATCCACGCTGCAGGGTCAGGACATGGTTACGTTTGTGGCTGAGTGAGACCACGTAGCCTGGATTTGCCACATGGAGCCGCGTGTCAGCTCACCTGGCTGTTTCTACTTGCCTGGCTATTAAGCGAGCTGCCTTGAACACCTGTGTGCACTGCCTGGCGGGCCTGTGTTTTCATTGGTCTTGGGTCTAGAGCCGCAGGATCACATGCGGACTCTGAGACTGACTGAGGAGCTGCTAGATCTTCGTTCATTAACGTGGCATAAGCCTGAGGGCCACACACAACATGGACCAGGCGGGCCTTTGTCAAATGAGTGATGTCCCATGAATTCCCTTGCATTTCCAAATGTAGATCCACATTTCAAGAAAGCGTCTAAGTGTGTCCTACGAATTTTGGTGATGGTGGCTACGTACTGATGGTCACTAGTGGTGTTACAGCAATGCTGGAGACCTCTACTCTCAGATTCACAAGGAGAAACTGCAGGAAAATGGTGCTTTGGCCATAATTTTCAGTTATTTCTTGTTAACTTTCCTTGATTCCTTTTAACCATTTCCTCCTTTCTCAGTCGACACGTAGCACTGTATTAGTGGGGTGGACAACAATGTTTTGACATGGGTATGTTGTGAAATGACCACCACAGTAAGTTATGCTAACATGGGTGACCTCAATAAATCAATAAATCGCTTTTCTTGTGATGAAAACACTGAAGCCACCCTCTCAGCAACTCTCAGATCTACAGGAGAGAGCAGAGTCTCCATGTTCTACCTTGTGTCTCAGAACTGATTTGTCTTAAAACTGCAAGTTTATACATTGGCCACCCTCCCCTCTTCTCCCTGAAACCAAAAGCAGGGCCTCCCTGGTGGCCTAGGGATTAAGTCTCAGCGCTATCACCATGAGGGCCTGAGTTTGATCCCCGGCCAGGGAGCTGCTCACATGGCGCAGCAGACCTCTCCTGTCTCCCCGCTGCTCCCCTCAGCAGTGTATTTCTGTCAGTCTGCCTGTTCTGCTCCCCACTCTGTCTCTGGTGAGTCCTCTCACCCCTGGCACCTCTGGCCTGTACCCCAGCTCTTGTATGCAAAATAAATAAAATAAATCTTTATATAAACATATCTGCGGACCTAGTTGAAAATATAACTTAAAAGTGATTTCACTTTGAAAAACTCAATGAAAAGTGACACTAAAGTCACTAAACACAAAATGAATGATATTAGTATTCAAATTACATAGTTTGCTGATTGTAGCAAAAAAAATCCACTCACTAAATGAAGTGAAATTCTATGATTCTTCCTTTTTTTGATAAGAACCAAAACAGGAGATTCTCTGACTTGCACGAGCCAGGTTCTCGTGTCTTAACTTGATCTCGCAAGTGGCAAAAACTTTTCAGGCTTCTACAAAGTCAAAAGATCATGTACTTCATGGTCTTAAGCTTTCTTTTTGGTGATCAGAGGGAGGAAGAGGGCTGGAGGACAGAGAGAAAGAAAGCGTGCAGAGAAGTATTTCAAGAATTTTTTAAAACAAAAATGGAAAACTAGATGTCTAGTTTGGAAAAGATGAGGAAGAAAAAGCAGGTGAACAGTGACGAGAGCAGAGCAGGGGTGGGTGATGCACTTGTCTGGGCTGTGGGGGGCATGGGGGCGAGTACCCCGAGCATTAGGTTCTGTGACCAAATCCCCAACCTACACAGAACAGCACCTTTGTAATATCACGTGACTTCTTCCATTTCTGCATCTCAGCACACAGGTGAGCGAGACACTCACTACTTTACGACTCTTATCCATTCTTAGGTCCAATATGATGTGAAAGTAGCCGGCAGCTACAGATTCCTCAGGATTCCGTCATCCTGACCTTTCCCTACAAGCAGGAATGACCTCTCAGACCAGTAGGAAGACGGACACGGCCCACTTGATGGAGTGAACAGTATCTTCCAGCTGCCACTCATAGGCGGCATTTTCACATTTGGCATGAATAATACCAGCGGAAACGGTGATCAAAGAGGTGGAATTCTATTATGTCAGAAGAACCAGACAATATAAATGACCTTGTGTTCCAAAGGCATTGGCATGCAAATCAGTCTTTTTAGATATTATGAACTAAATGGTGTTTTTGTTTTTACCAATCTCGGCTAGCGTGAGAAATATTAATGTTATATTAATTATCTATATAATATCAAGTACTATTGGTAGATAATAAATAGAATGCCCTCTTCCACCTTGCATACACAAATATGGAAATTTTGTCACCATATGCTATGACGGATGAAAATTTAACGACGGCTAAATTCTCTGATGTTTCATGTGTCCCTGAAAATTCACTAAAAGTAACTGAGGAAGGGGGCATGTGATGAAATATTAGAATTTAACAAAGTTATCACAAGAACATCACGCTCAAAGTTTTATTCTCACTCTTCTTTCTGCAACCTCTGGATATATATGGTAACTAATATATCTAAATGTATTTCTGTATATCAATATTTTTATTATGTTATTTCTTAAGATGACAACTCCAAATAATAACTAGCGCTGAAAGAAAATACCAAAACCACTAATATTTTTCTTTTCTTGACATACTTGCAGATATATATTTTTATGCTTATAACAGAAGTTAATAAAGGAACATGCCCAGCTTATTATTTCCAGATTGATTGCAGAAATAGCTACTACCCTTTTTGATGATGTGGAAGTTTATACATGTATTGATGAAGCAAGAGCTGTGATAAATTACTTCAAGAAAATAGCACGTCTCATTGCTTTTCTCTTTTTTCCTTACAACTTGTATTATGAAGTAAAATGTGTGCCTGGGCTTATCTTTCGGAGGTAGAAGTGATCACTTGCAGAAGAGGCTGTGTGTGCTCACACTCACTGCTCACCTGTTGCCCCGGCAGCACATTACTGTTAATTTTAAATAAAAGTTGACACCTCACTATTTATTTGCCATCACTGCACCTGCTTCTACTGCAGAATAAAATATATACCACCATTCTCTGTGTTTTTCACTTTTGTCTTTTAACACTAATCATTTATTTCAAGGCAAGATGGCATCAGCTAATTTCTCATTGTTAAGTAAGGCGCCCAAGAAGCATCCATGTGCACTGCCCATAATGGCTTCCCCATTTCGGGACATCAGCAGCAAATACCACGTGGCCCACCTGTATTCCCAGCTGAGGGTAGAACAATAGGCCCTGCATAGCACATCTGGTAAATAAAAATACACATAGCCCAACTATCAGGAAGCCCTCCTAGGGTCTGTTATTGCACCTGTTATTGCACCTGTCTGTTATTTATTAATATCATGAATGTCTAATAACAGGTCAATTTCCAAGGGAAAGCCTCTCAACAATGCTCTCTAAAAGCACAAATAGCCCCCTCTCTTTTTCTCCACAGCATTTATCAACATCTGTCTCATCCCCTGGTGACAGAACGTGCATCTGTAGAGCTCACGACTCCCCCATTCTCTGGCACCTACTATCTGCTCAATGACCACAGGATGAATCCCACAGAGTGTGCACTGTGGTACATACTCAATAGTGCACTGGTCACACGTTGTACATTTGTCCTCACCTAGGCCCCAGCCCCTCTCCCGGGCGTCCCTGAACATGTAGCACCGGTCAGAAACTAAGGATCATCATCGTTCCTTTCCCTTATCCTTTGTATTAATAACATTTTGGTTCTATCTTCAAAATACGTCTGGGAGTCGTCTACTTCTCTCTGTCACAGTTGTCTCCAGTTCGCTCCTGAATAAGAGCAAGACTCTGAGAGCACATCTTTCTCCTTGCTCTGTGCCCCTGCCAGGAACAGTCGGCTGAATGTGGTGACCCAGATTCTGGTCACTTCCTACTTAGGATCTCTCAGTGAACTTCTGCTGCTCGCAGGATAAAATCCACACCCCCTACTACCACCTACAGGCTGACGCCTGGCTCCCCGCTGTCCCCAACCCCATCACGCCAGGCTTAGCTGCACTGCTCCGCCTGCCCAAGGGTGTGCCATTTCCTTTGTGTTTCTGGAATAAGCCAAATGCCTTTTGAACCTTGGGGCCAGTCCCTCTGCCTCATATCTTCCCAAGGCTCATGCTCACCCCTGGGACAGCACCTCAAATGCCATCCTCGTGGAAGCTCTTCCCATGACCACCAGAATTAACTGCCCTCTGCAGTCACTCTCCCACCGCCCTATTTATTACTGCATAGCAAACACCCCACTTGATTTGTTTGCCAGCCATGGGCAGAGTGCAAGCCCCACAGGGCAGGGACGTGGCCTCTGTGTTCATGGGGATGAGCAGAGTGTCTGGCATGGAGGCCACTGCCCAAAGTGCCTGAGCCCCTGGCCACGACATTGTCACCAGAGTGTGCAGCCCTCATCGGAGCCCCACTAGCACGTCAGAGGCGTGCTGCAGATGCTGGATGGAGCGAGACACCGTGAATCTGTGCTTGCTGGATGGGGAGCATCCACACAGCCCTTTGCTCAGAAAGGCTTGCATACAACAACCAGCTGAGAGAAGAGCCGTGTTCATTCCACCGACATTTCTTCAGTGTCCCTATCAAGCGTGGGGATGAGCATTTGAGCCTGTTTTGCTAATGCAGAACAGAGGATATCATTTCTTAACTACTTGATTATGCGCTGTGTTTAGGTCACATGCTTTTCACCAAGGCACATGACCACATTTCCCTGACATTCTTGTTTCCAGTATGCAGATGTAGGCTGGCCAGCAATCCTGCTAATGGGTCTGGTGGTGGGGGAGAGAGCGCTATGCTGAGAGATTGAGTGGGTTCAACAGCTCATTTGATGCAGAAAGGATTGGCTGAGCAGCTCCTGCCAGCTAAAAACTGAGTTTGGTGCCAGAATAATAACATAATGATGTGAGGTCTTTTATTTAGAAGGGTGCATAAGTGTTTCTGCAACTTGGCGATGCCCTGTGCCGACTCCATGAGTCAGTGCATGCACTGGATGAATGTCTAGAGTATGCTGCTGTCTAGATCACATGAGCATGTTAGGAAAAGAAACACAAAAATAAGCAAACCAAGATCCAAGAGATGATAACTGTCTAGAGAGCTAGGCTTGCCTCTTTAAACAAAACTTAGCCCGGAAAAATACACTCCACTTGCAATGCCAACCGCATATTTACAAGAAGGAGTAGGTGCAAACAATGGCTATTCATGGCAACGAGTAGCAAGTTCAGCGGTTCTCTTGGGAACAGCTAAGGGTAGCTCAGCTATCACCCCGCTTCAGCTCCTGGGGCATCAGCAAGAGGCCAGAGTCCCACGCCAGCTAGGACCCTCGGGCCATGATGCTCAGAAGTCGCTGCCACTCTAGCAAACATTCAGAGGGGTGGCCGCCAAGGAGCTCATGTGGCCCTTGCTGGTCTAGAGCTGGGCCTGCTGACATGACACTGTGCCCTCCACCACAGCAGACCTGCGAGCACTCTGGGGACAGCTCGGGGAGGGCAGTGCATGGTGGGAAGGCAGAGAGCTGAGAACTGTCCTCATACATTGAAGAACAGGCATATGGAGAAAATGCTAGGCTGCTTATGCATGATCCCAGGGCAAAGAACACAGGATGGCAGGAAGGGAGTTTTGATGCACTATAAATAAGGCCTCACTATCGCCATGTCCAGAGAGAGCCTCAGCCATCTCAAGAGGAAATTCCACTTAAGACGGGTCTCCCGCTGCCGCTGATGTCTGCCAGGCAAAGGGGGCAAGTGGAGGTCTGAATACCCACCAGGTGACGGGATCACGTGAGTGCCAGACCCTAAAACCTGGATGTCCTAGGATATCAAGAGAATGGCTATTAAAATAGGGAAGGTACGTTTTCACCCATTCACACCACCTGCTGTTTTGAGGTACAGTTATAGGTGCCTGGGACATAGCAGTGAACTCCAGTTGACAAAGCTTCCTACTCGCCAGAAGCTTATGTTCTAGATGACTTGGAACAAAAAGGCTATTTGCTGCCAGTGTGAGGCGAAGCTCTGCTCCAGGCCCTGTGCGTGTTCCTAAGTCGGCAGTTACTATGGATACAGCCATTGGTTTTAGCACGATGGCCTCTGTCATTGCTGCCCTGTCTCTTCCCGCTGGAAACTATGGCTTTGCTGTCACCACTGCAAAGTGAGTCACACCTGATTGTTTATACTTGGCAATTACTAGTAAAACGCATTTTACCATTTATGCAATTATTCAATATTAATGTGTTTCTTAGGTCCGAGTTCTGATACATTAAAAATCTCCACTTGCAAAATCATAAGATAAGTATAAATGGAAAACTCATAGATAAGCAGAACAATTAAAAGATGTACATATTTTTGATCTTGTAGTATGATCTAAGCACACATACAAATGCAAATTTGAGCATATTTTTCCAACTCTGGTGACTCTTCTATTTTATTTTTATTTTATCATATTATTTAAATTACACGAACATACTAATCTCTTTTAAATTGGTTTAAGAAACCCCCTAATTGGAGTTGCAGCCATTCATCATCACCTTCATCTTTAGATTTAAGAAGCTATTAAAATCCATCATACTCAGTTGACAATAAACATCCTGTGTCTGGCTCTCAGTACATAAGAAAATCAACATGAGAATTTCCATATCCAGTGTGATCAATTGACCCAGAGCAAGTCAATGATACTGGAAAATATTTTGAGAATAGAATGATTATTTTCTACAGAGTAACTGAAAAACTTTAAAAATGTATAGTTAATGACTTCTTATTGATTTAAAACATGCCTACAACTTAGCTCTAATGTTGAGCTTGGTCACATCATGGAGTAAGCCATCCCAAACTATATTTTCTAAAACCTGAGGGGCCTCCCCGGTGGCGCAGCAGTTGAGCGCTGGGTTGCAAGGCTGCCCGCAGCCTCTGCAGCGCCGGTTCGATCCCCGGCTGCTCCCCGGCCACCGGAGGAGGGTCCCGCATGGCGCGCAGACCTCTCCTGCCGCCCGCTGCTCCCCTCAGCAGTGTACTTCGGTCCTTCTGCCTGCTCTGCTCCCCGCTCTGGCTCTGGTGGATTCTCTCACCCTCCCGCGCTTCTGACTGTACCCAGTGCTTGTATAAATACATAAATAAATAATGAAACCTGAGTAGAATTTGAAAACGTAATCAAAAAATTTTTGAAGAAGTAATTCAACATATTGGGAAACTGTGTAAGTATACTGAACAGCCTCAGCATGAAGGGTTGCATTGCAGGGATCCCCACAGCACCTTCCCAAACACTACAGCCACCTACTCCAGAAACCTACACAGCTCTGCTGGGTCCCCACAGGACATCATCGGGGGACATCAAGGAACAACCGTTTGTGATGCTGCCCCCCAGGGACCAGGGCTTCCTGAACTCTAGCATATCCCAGTAACCAAAACGAATTGACAGTGATGCCACCAATTCACCAAGAAAATAAGACTGTACCCAGTATACACTGCTTAAGGTGGTGTGAAAGGACACACTGAGTTTAAACTGATAAAATTTCATAATTCAAATGTCAAAGACTGAAACTATCTAAATGTCTGCTGACAGAGGGAGGACTATATCAAGATGATGTGGCCTATCCACAGTATGGACTATTACTCAGCCATAAAAAAGACAAAATGTCACCATTTACAGCAAAATGGAAGTTCACCGGAAGGATGTGTAGCAAAGCAAGTTGAGGCAAATACTGGACGTTTAACATGGCAAAACAAGACCTTTAAAAATAATCTCAGGGGCCTCCCCAGTGGTGTAGCGGTTGAGTGCTGGGTTGCGAGGCTGCCCGCAGCCTCTGCAGCACCAGTTTGATCCCCGGCCGCCGGGCGAGGGTCCCACATGGCGCAGCAGACCTCTCCTGCCACCCGCTGCTCCCCACCAAAAAAATTAAAAAAAAAAAAAAATCTCAGGCTTCCCTGGTGGCGCAAGTGGTTAAGCACCACACTGTGAAGCTTCCACTGAAATACTGACTGTATTTCAGTCAGTCTGCCTGTTCTGTTCCCCGCTCTGTCTCTGGCAAATCCTCTCACCCTACACCCTAGTTCTTGTATGCATAAATAAATAAATCTTCAAAAAAAATAATCAGTCTCTGTTGATCTAGCCAGTTTCAGGTTTATAACAGCAAACAGGTTATCAAATTATAATGAAACCATGGATTCTTCCTTCACATGTCCCAGTTATATTTGTAGCTACATTGTTCTAATGTTAACACTGACTTATTTTAAGGCTTCTCTTTCTAAACTCTACCACTATCGGTTAAAAAAAAATACAATCAAATTTATTTTGCCTATATTTTCCCGTTGAGTAGAAAGCAGAGGGTAGGCAGACTATCTCTGGAGAGTGTGTTTTGCATTCAAATTAACTAGCAGGGTATTTGCCTCTCACTGGGATGCAGAAAGGGACATTATTTGCTGCTGTGCACCATTAGTGCCAGCAACATTTTTCATAAAATGAAGAGAGCAGCTCCATTAACCTATTATTTCCTAAGCCCTTTTATATCATAGTTTTGATTAGCTAAAATAATGTTTTCAAGTGAGGACACAGTAGGCTAATGACGAAGGCACCACCTTGAAAGTCAAAGAAATGTGAATTATTCACCAATCAGGTCCTAATTTTCTATAGCCAGCTATACTCTTTTGCGTGTGTCTTTTATATGGATCAATATAAGCTATCCCTATTATTTCTGGAAGTATCCAATGTACCAGCACACATAATTTCCTCAGACGAAAATTATTAAACCATTTATTTCAAGCTGAAAAGATATAAAAGGATGCTTCCGGGGGATGGCATTTTGTGGGGCTGCTTAGTTTTTCATCTTTTCTTCTTTGGGTCTTACCCTCCCAGCCTGTCTAAGCTCCCAGCTCTATAAGCTGCGGTGACACTGAGTGCCTGGATTAGTGTGTCCACTCCGCTGGCGAGAGGTGGTGATTATCTTTTCTCTTAAGACAACGAGGTTAAATCCAAAAAGCAAAGCACTTTTAAGATCCTTTTCAAATAGTTCCTCATTTGACATGAGACACTGACTTGACTAAAAGCACACAGAGGGCATGCACGCGTTTTATACTTTCACAGCTTTTTTATCTTATGTCATCTGGTACCAAAAGATCAACTTCCTGCAGTATTTCAACCAATGCACCATCCTGTAAATATTCCACTTTTCACCCACGGAAGAACGCTTGCAGAGAATCCAGCTGAACTTGTGTAGGCACGATGGTGGTTTCCCGGGATACCTGCATAGTCACGCCCCTGTCAGGACAGGCAAGGGCACAGCTGCATGTCCCCCTGTGACAGACCTCACTGGGGACCTGCTGCAAACAACAACAGCCAAACAGCAAGAGCTGCAATGGTAATAATAATAATGTGGGATCGAAACAGTGTTTTGTGACATCTGGTGTTGACTGGGGGTTTCTATCGTTTTTTAAAGGTTTCCTATTAAAAACAACAAAAGAAAATAGATTATACTATGTCAAGCTAACAAATGAAAGTAGAGCAGATCGGTGTTTTATAGGAATGAAAATCGACTAAAAACCCAACTCTAAAAAGAGATGGATAGGCTCTGAGAGTCAGAAAATCTCTACAGCTCGCGGTGGAAGCATCATTAGAGCCCTTTTGTCCAATCTACATCCCGGGGTAGAGATGACTTATCCATCACCCATTAGCAAGTGATCCCAGGCTCAGCACTCTTGGAATCAGAGTGAGCTCAACTCTTAACTGATGCATAAGCTCTCAAGTCATTCAGACGCAGCGATGAGTGACTGCCGCTCACCATAATCACCATATCCCTCACACACAGGACGTTGCTCAGAAGGCAAAGGGTCACATTGCCAGATGACAACACCATGCGACCTCCTCCCTCAAGGGCAAATCATCTGCTCTGCCAGGATAACAAACTCAGCACCACGACCTGTTAGTCTTGGTCTGGGGAAACAGGCTGATCGCAGGAATGAATTGGAGGAGCACCTGGAGGGATGACGAGGAAGGACTCCCTGAGGAGTTGGAGTTGGTTATGTCCTGTGCATGTGGGGGATTCGCAGGATCTATGCATTGACCCAATGAAGAAAATTTGAAAATGGGGAGCGAGCTGTAGAAGGCCGGGACAGGCTGCAGTGCAGAGCCAACTCTGCGAAGAAGATACGGGAGGGGGGGCGGAAGGAAGACAGGCAAGACGAAGAGAAGAGCACGCAAGGGGCCGAGCGGGTGGGGAGAGGGAGGCGGGCAGGGAAGGGAGGAGCGAGGAAGAGGGAGAAGGCAGAAGGCAGGACATGAAGCTGTCAGAAAAGATATCGGGAAACAGTCAGTATCACAGATTACAAGATTGCCAGAGGGATGCCTCCTTCACTGTCAAGAAAGGCATAGCCATAGCCATCAAAATCACAAAGGTACACACATTTGAAGCAGTAATTTCACATCTAGGTATTTATACTATAAAATCACTTAAATATATGCACGATGAAGTACCTGTGACTATTAACTGTAACATTGTTTATGAATGCAAAATTTGTAAAATTCATCTAAAGGCCTATAACACGTGAATAATTATATTCCTTCCATATAAGCTTATATTTCTTCCATATGAGAGAATAACACACAGTTGTAGAAAATATTGAAGCTCCTATGTGCTGCTCTGGATATCTCCCCACTGAGTGGACACTGTATAAATACGCTATGATCTGTAAAGACAGAAATAAAGAATATATGTGTGTGTGCATGTGTGTGCATGTATATACAGCTGTAGATGCATAAAATACATGCAATAGACACACCAAAAGTAATGGTAATATCAGATATTTCTTAACAGAGACGCTGTTTAAGTAAAATGGAATGGGGAGAAATGGTTCACTGTATATCCTTCTGCAAAGTTTGAGTTTTGAACACAGTGACTATATCACCTGTTTTGAAAAATAAAGACTATGTTGTAATTGAGATGAAAAAGATCACTGCTGTGTTGGATGAAGAACGTGGGTCCCTAGAAGGTAAGAGTCCCGATGCGATGCAGCCTTCTTCTGCCCTGGTGGGTGAAGAAGGCCTCCGTGGGGTTGGCATATCCAGAGCACACGCTGAAAAGCGGCTGGCAGGACTCAGGAGGAGTAGATGTGAAAGTAGCAGGGTGAGGGGCCCCCAGATGCTAAACAGTGTTGCTGCCTGCTGATGGGAGGTTGGCAGGGTAAGAAGAGAAAACAAGAATTCTGTTTCAGATACACTGAAGCAGAGATTCTATTAGACTTCCAAGTCGAGATGTTAATAGTTCATCCAAGCTTGTCCAAGTGTGTGCTGATAATCTACTTTTAATTTAGTTCTTCAATTGTCAGAGAGACTAGGCATTCTTCTTGTAATTACTGATCATGTTAATTCCTTTTGCTGTGACTACCTGTTCATAATTTTTGTTTTGCCCACTGAGCATATTTTTCTTATGAATTTACAAGAGCTGTTTGCATATGCAAGAAAATTGGCTCTTCTGTCATATATGCTACGGGCTTTTAAAATGTTTAAGTTATTTACACTAGTTTATTATCGCTTTTACATTGTTGATACAATTTTTTAAGGAAATTTTTTACTCTAATGTCATAGTTACCGGTTTATTTTATCTTCTGGCCTATTTTCCCTTTCCAGTCAGGGAAAGGGAAGAGACATACCATTTAAAGACATACCATTACTAGTTATTGACGTTAATTAATGTAAATTCTACAATAGAGAAAAAATGTATTACAGGGTCTCTCATGTCTGCAAAAACAGGCAGGTTTTGAGGCCCTAAATTTTTCATTATTTTAGTCAGCGTACTGAAATATCTTTTGTAAAGTTATAGCATTGCTTGGCTCCTTAAAAACTGGCTATCTGGGGACATTCTCCAAATCAGAGCCCAAGATGAACTAGGAACACCTGAGAGATGTTATTCCTGCTCATGCAACTTAAAAACGGAGTTCGAGGTGATTACTGTGTTTGCATAGCACAATTTTAAAACATGTTGGCGCAGTGACTTCCTTCAATTATTTTTAAAAGCACTAGAGTGGTAGGAGAGACATTGCTATTTTCTAAATGCTACTCAGTACAACTAATGACTTTATAAAATAGGTAATTATTTTCTTGAGGTCAGAAGTAGATTTAATGTTAGAGTCAAAAACCAAAATAAACGTGAACGGCTTTTCCCAATATAGTAAATTAGCACTTGACTCCCACCTGCACACTGTGATTTCTCTTCCTCTCCAGGGCTAGTAAGGAGGCTGGAAGCAGGGTGGCGGGGGGACACCGAGAGGCCACCCACTCTGCTGGCGAAGGAAACAGCGGCTTTGTGCCGACACCCACCGCATGGTTTAGACCCAGCCTCTGTTCCCATTAATTTGGGCTGACTGCCTGCGCAGGAAGCTTTTCTTTTTTTCAAAGATTTATTAATGCATAGGAGAACTGGGGTGCAGGCCAGAGGTACGGGGGTGAGAGGACTCACCAGGGACAGAGTGGGGAGCAGACCAGGCGGATCCACTGAAATCCACTGCTGAGGGGAGCAGCGGGGAGACAGGAGAGGTCTGCCGCGCCATGTGGGTAGCTCCCTGGGCAGGGATCTACCTCAGGCCCTCGTGGTGACAGCACTGAGACTTAACCCCTAAGCCGCCAAGGAGGCCCCGCAGGAAACTTTTCACCCTCAGTTAGTCACCTCATTTAGATCTGCGCCGATGTGAGGAACCACAGACCAATGTGTATCGGAGGGAAGCACAGTCCTGGGTTGACAAAAAAATGGATTCTCACATTATATTAAGTCTACGTGTTTGCTGGAGAATCCTTAGGAACCACAGGTGTCCTGGGAGCCCCGAAGGAACATGCCTCCACCATCAAGAAAGTGTCTTCAGAGACTACACATGAAAAAGTTAGCTTGAGATCTGGTTACAGGTGAAGCATCTAGTTACCGGAGAAATACACCAGCACCCGCTGAAACACGCATTTCGAGGAGAACGACACAACAGCCCACCCAAAACATCCAGAAAATGTGCTCGACCCGGGGCTGGGCCGGGGAAGCAGCGCTGCGGACGCCGAGCGGGCGGCCCCCCTCAGCAGGGCGGCGTCACCCGCTGTCAACGCTCAGGAACACGGGGACACTCATCCTCCAGCTGAGAAGGTTGGCTTCCAGGAGGTCAACTTTCTTTGGCCAAAGGACACCTGGTGCTGGAGTCGTGATTAGCTGCCTTTGCCAGACAGCCTTTCCCGCCTCCCCAGGCGCCACCACAGGCTGCCAAGACGTTCTGTGGCCGTGAAAGCGAGAGAGAAGACGAGCAGGCCGTGTTTCCCTTTGTTCTTCCAGAAAGGTTACGTGTTTTTTGATGCTTTTTTTTCCCTTCCCCTTTAAAAGAAGCTGATCCAATGTCTGCGCCTCCAGGAGAAAAGCCCCTGGTGGTCGCCTGGCCTGCTCGGGGGAGCTCTCCTGCACGGGTGGGGCCCATGGGCTGGGGCCCCAGAGCTCCCCACGCACCCTGGGGGGCGGCCTTTCACCCCTGTCCTTACTGCCCAGGCTGCTTGCTCACTTTCTGACTGATTCATCATCTTTATCAGGGAAATGAACTCATGTAAAACAGGAAAAACAAAATAGCTACATGAGTCTCTACCAAGACCCCTGGGAAAATGGTTCACTGACAACAGCAGCCCAGGGCGGGCAGTTTCCAGGCCTTGGGATTTCTAGGAGCAGAGAATGAAAAGGAAAGTGGGGGATTCAGATTGAGTCACCAATTATTTATTCTTTCAAACACATGCAATTAAAAAAAGCCCTAAGTAAACAACCTTGAGTTTTGAATCTACTAGAAAACAGCCCCGCAGAGCCAGGGCATCCCGAGCAGGGCAGACTGCGGCTGGCCAGGCCTCCCGGGGCCTCTGACACCCTGTTTCCTTCCCTCATCAGAGGGTTTGTTGATACCTGGAAACCGGGCTCTGCAATTGCTCACTTGTGCTGATAAAACCCAGATTTCCAAAACTTTAAATATTTCAAAAGCCATCATAATACAGAATGAGGAATTGCAATTAATTTTAGCTGAGTAATTTGGGCAATTCATTGTCTTTTCTCATCTGTTTTATTTAACCAACAAGGATCTCCAGGCATGGCGGTGTGGCATCAGTCAAGAAACACACCTTTGCCTTTTCCTGTTTAAAATTTCCATTTCTACTCAGATTTGTCCCAGGAAACAAAATTCCTGGAAAGCAAATACCAAGGTGTGGACAGGAGGACTCAGCCACTCCTGGGTGTGCTCCCTGGAGCCCGGAGGTGCTCAGGCTCCCCAGCCCCAGGTCACCAGGCCCACAGGGCCAGCCTGAGCTCATCTCCGCCCCCCGCTGCAAACGCCTACTCAGAGGCAGAGGGTGCGGCAGCCAAGAGCACCACGGGGCCAGCAGGTGGGCTCTGCCAGGTGTCACATCTCTCACCTGGACGCCAGACTCGCCTCCAGCGCCACCCCCTGCTCTGCCTGTCGCTGGAGCCCCAACACCCTGCACGGGCCTGTTGGGACACAGAGTGACCGCACAGACCAGACAGGCCCCGACACTGGCCAGCCGCTGCAGCGTGGGCGACCCCGCGTGTCCTGGACGGAGACCCATGGAGAGCCCAGGAAACCTTCGCCCTGATCGCATTCACGACCGCGTGCCAACGGCGGCATCAAAGCATCACGCGAACCACGCGAACCGGGAGTTGTGACTCCACGCAGGACGCTGAGGCGAGGGCAAAGGTCCCCTCGAGGTGACCTCCCTGAGCGCTGAGGGAGCAGGGTCAAGCGGGAGCTCTGGAAAGGCAGGAGGCTCCGGGGAGAGGACCTCCCCCACCACCCCTCTCTCCCTGCTCCGCCCTTGTCTCCTTCCCCGCTTCCTCTGTCCTGCCTCCTTTCGCCCCTATATTATAAATGTCAACTCTTCTGAACCCCAACTAATCCACATTTAGTATATTCCTTAAGCAAAGTTAGAACTGACGCCAAGGCACACCAGTTCCATTCCTGAAACAATCCATGACGGCACCCACTTGGCATCCTCCTGCTGCCCCCCAGCGCCACGCCAGGACCTGCTGCCCCCCAGCACCATGCCAGGACCTGCTGTCTCCCAGAGCCACGCCGGGACCTGCTGCCCCCCGAGAGCCATACCGGGACCTGCTGCCCTCCGAGCGCCATGCCAGGACCTGCTGCCCCCCAGAGCCATGCCGGGACCTGCTGCCCCCTGAGAGCCACACCGGGACCTGCTGACCCTCAGCGCCATGCCAGGACCTGCTGCCCTCCAGAGCCAGGCCGGAACCTGCTGCCCCCCCCCAAGAGCCACACCAGGACCTACTGCCCCCCGAGCACCACACCAGGACCTGCTGCCCCCCGAGCGCCACGCCAGGAGAGCTGACACAGCATACTTCAAGCTCGTCTCACCCAGGAACACTGATTTTCCACAGTGCACCAAGTAACACACTGGACAATCAGTGCAGAATATTAAAAGTCTATTTTTTCAACAGCCTGCTTTGAGGAGAGATAGAAAATGTATCCCCTAAAAATTATGAGTTTGTACCAGATCAGCTTTTTAATCCATGGCTGAAGAATGAATCAATCTTTGTTGAGCTCCTGTTTCTAGGCAAATGTATTTTGTCCTGCAGCAAGGCCTCACTTGTGAAGGCAACACTTCACATCCCCAATTTCGAAGGATCTTTTAGTATGTCTGAGGCAGCAATGCTGGAATTACTTTCCCAGCCCCTGTCACTTCCCATTTGTTGGGAAACGATTTCCAATTTGCTTTCTGCTTTGGGCCCCGTGGCACCACCGATCGCACAGCACCTGTCCAGCGTGCCCGCCGGTGCCGCACCTAGGACCCTGAGCCTGCCGTCTGTCTCCAGGCCCACAGGTAACGCTCGACCCCACCTTACTTTTCTCTTCTCTTTAACAATACAAACTTTACCATAATGGCAGAGAAAAGAAAGGAAGCTAGTCTGTGCTCACTAAGAAAAACGCAACCAGGACCCACTCCCGTGAGTGTGGAGCCTTCACTGTGTGCGAGGAGCCCGACGTAGGGGAAGACTTCAGGGCACCAGCCAAGCATTAAAGATGCCCTCGTTTAATCTTTTTTTTTTTTTTAAGATTTATTTATATGAGAACTGGGGTACAGGCCAGAGGTGGGGGGTGAGAGGATTCACCAGAGACAGAGGGGGGGGATAGAACAGGCAGACTGACTGAAATACACTGCTGAGGGGAGCAGCGGGCGAGACAGGAGAGGTCTGGTGCTCCATGTGGGTAGCTCCCTGGCTGGCTGCAATCAAACCCGTGCTGCAGAGGCTGGGGACAGCTTTACGGCACTGCGCTCAAACTGTTGCGCCACCAGGGAGGCCCCCCTCGTTTAATCTTAAAAGGCCTCTAAAGAAGACTGGCTGGTAGAGGGTATGAACAACAGATTGCCTGTATAAGGAAGCACCTCAAGAACCACAGAGGGGACCCAGCGCCAGCCATGTCACACTCGGTCCTCAGACACTGCAAGGCCGGGGACATGTCCCTCTCCAGCCGTCCCTACTCAGCCAGCCCTCAGGTGACCCTACAGCACCTACGCTTCCCCCTTTCACTTTCCACCCTGAGCCAAGGGAAGTGGGCCTCTTTCCCAGGCCCAACCAGGGACCGGGCAACAGAGCTCAGGCCCCACGGTCAGACCTAAAGGCCTATGCTTTGTCTGCACTGTAAGAACAGAGCAGAGTAGCTAACATGGGCAAGCACTTAACTCTGACCACCTAGCATTGCTCCAATCAAATGATGCCAAGGTCGGAAAGGATGGCACCAAAGTAGAAAGCATCGATCGCAGTAAATATTCACGTGGCATTTAATGAAAAATTAATTTCAAGAGAGGAGTTTGCTGTCTACATTAAAGGTGGTTAATTGTAAGGCATCATATAATGTGGTGCATGGAATTCACTGGTTAACTGAAAGCCTAACTGAATAACCTCTCCTATTTCAGCTCTTCTCAAGGACTAAAAACAGATCTAGCGTATGACCCAGCAATTCCACTCCCATGTAGCTACCCAACGAATGCAAAACACCAATCAGAAGGGACATATGCACTCATATGCTCGCTGCAGCACAATTTACAATGACTCAACCTAAGTGCACACCCATAGACTAATGGATAAAGGTGGGAATATATACATGACGGAATACTACTCAGCCATGAAAAAGATGAGCTCATTTTAAATGAGTAAGAAGTATGGTTTTTATATTTAAGTCAAGCCCATTCTTCTTGGACTTATTATTATTTATGGTTGTGATGGTTTACTATACTATAAATGATTCAGAAATATAGGATCTCACTTCTTGCTAATCTCTATCAATACCAATCTTGTTCCAGAAAGTTCTAAATATATAAACTTACTTTTTCTTTAGTGAATTAAGATTTAAATCCATCAATGAATCTCAAGGTTTCTGATCTGTAAGGCACCTCTCAGTATCACTCATTTTAAAAATTTTAAAATGAGGTTAAGTGTGAAATGTTCTGTCCCGGGCTGCAGAGGAAGCCAGCGGCATGGGGAGTAGGGGACCATTTTCCTCACCGTATTGCAGCTTCAAAATCACTGACTGAGCTCGGCTCCAGTTTCAGCTCCACCGGCCTTTGGACAAGCAAGTCTCCCTCACATCTGCTCCTGCTCTCAGAGCACATTCCTGCTCCAAACTTCTGTCAACATCACCTTCCTCACCGTCACTCAAATGGATAAAAAACGAGTGCACAGTTGTCTTCTTTTTTTCTGCTACAACCCGTGTCTGTACTTACTGGACTGCTTTCCCGAGTCCTTCTTAGAAATGTCCCACAAAGCTGCCCCCTCTCCATCCCCCATGGCCTGCAGAGCCCCTGCTGCCCCCTCACATCCCTTCTGACTATCCACATGCTTTAAATCCCACCCAATCTTCCAGTGGCTTCCATTGTGCTGTCTTTTATGGGAAAAAAAAAAGTCTCCTGAGGTCTGAGAGGGGCTAAACTCCACCAGTTCAAACAAAGTATTTCAACCAGAATTTCTTGGGGTGCTGGGGCAGCTACCCAGTCTGCGTGGCCGCCACGGCGTGGCAACATCACTCTGTCATCTACCCAGCAGTGCTCGGAGGCCCGTTTGCATTTGGCCGAACCAGCCTACCACTGTGTGACATCACTCGACTTTATTTTCCTGATATGAGGAGCTGGATTAATTTAGGGCCTCATTAAGTCAGTGACGTGAGATGCTCGCACAGTGAGAAATGCTGAATAAAAGGCAGCCCCTCTGAACACCAACAGCACCTCCTCAGGCTGTGCCCCCCATCAGAACGGGAGGGAATGGCTGCTCTCAGCAGGGAACCGTGGCTGGGCCCTTGGGGGGCAGGCCCAGGTCTGGGCTTCAGGGGCCACAGGCTCGGGAGCTGCCCACTTCCGATCTTGGACATGCCCCGAATAGCCCAGTGCAGCTGCCTTTCACTCAGCCTGCTTCTCTGGAAACAAACTACATGCAAAAGACACGTCCTAGTCAGTCGGGGGTGCTGCCAGGGTTAATCAGGGTCTTCATCCACGTACTTCGCCCAGGATCCCCAACGTAAAAAATGCTGAAATAGGCACATATGAAGGAGTCTTCTTGAAACATCCTTGTTTGGTTCAAACTCTCCGAATGTGGGTGAAGGCCTCTTAAAAAAAATTTAGGTCTCAACAGTATAGATTAAAATGATAAATTGTAGAGAATTCTGCTGGTGGAAAAGTAAATTTATACTCGCTTGCATGAATAACTTCGACATTCTTCCTAATGGATTTTACATAATAGGAGCGTGTATTTGTGACAGTAACAGGCCGCTCAAGCAGCCGGACGTACAGGGGACGCTTCATCACTGTCAGGGCAGAAACAAACTCGTTTTAACTTCTTCCACGGCTAAGTCCTATTTCCCAAAATACCCACCACATGAGCTGGGATTCATTTAGAAGAGTTTACTCCGGAGTAGAAAATAAACGTCTGGAACGCAGCTCTCTCAGGCACACACATAATGGGGACAAACAGACACTGTCTCCTCAGGTACCCCGGGGTGTGTCACTGTGGAAACAGCTGACACGAAGCAGCTACAGTCCCCCTCGTGAAAACCTGGAGGCTGCTCACCTCCCTTGCAGGCGGTTTACTCCTTCAAAGCTCTGATTTTATAATAGCTGTTGGAATATCGATCTGCTATTGTCTTGCTTTACAGAAAAATATCTTGAAATGAGGACCTTAGCATTTTTCTACATCTCCTCTAAATGGAATTCAGTGAGAAATAGCCTGTAAGGATAAATGTATATATTCTTACTTAACTTGTAAAGTACATTTCTAGATTGATTCTATTGATGTTGTAATGGCTGATGTCGATCAACTTTAAATAGTCCTCACTTTTTAACTGAGTTAATACATCAGCTTTTCAGCAGACGAGGGTCATTATTATCAATACATGCCCTTGCACTACCATACACCTCCGTCTATGCCCTACGGATTTGGCTATAATAAATGCTGTGATGCTGCCACTGCCTTATGCATAGTAGATACTCATTAAATAGCAAACGAATTGAAAGTTGGTAAGCAGTCAAAGAGAAAAAAATTATTTTAAATAAATTTAGAAACTTAACTACACTCCAGAAACAGGTTAAAGAGCTGAAATGCCAAGTTTCAGGTATTATAAATAATAAAAAAAATGTACCATAATCCACCAAGCTGTCTGTTGCCAAAGTGTGAGGCCAGAGCAAGCACCCACACCTCTCACCTTAGCAAACTAGCCATTCAGTGCTTCAGAAGGGCTGTGGCTGAGCGAAGGCCTCGCCCGGCAGCTCATGGACATACACACTCAGCCTCTCTCTTGTAGGACAGCTCACTTCTTCAGCAAAGGGACGCCACCGACATCTCTGTTCTGCCCTGAACAAAACTTTGAAATGCTTGGTCTTCTCTTAGCTAATGGAATTTTCTTGTCTCCACCTCATAGAGGCCAGGTAATTTCTCCATTTTGAAAAACACATCCAAGTATTTAGGGTATCCCCTTGTTCAGCATATCACAAAGAGAACGCACATTCTTTTATGCCGAAAGGTCCCGCAGGCCAGCTGGGGCCACTTCCTCCTCCGTGAGGGTCTGTGCTCACTCCCATTTTTTCCA
The DNA here is from genome assembly GCF_964194135.1 of Talpa europaea. Lineage (NCBI taxonomy): Eukaryota > Metazoa > Chordata > Mammalia > Eulipotyphla > Talpidae > Talpa > Talpa europaea. The sequence continues at coordinate 2,811,667 of NC_140068.1, read as the reverse complement.
TGCACCCCCCCACCGAAGGTGTATCCCCCATCCTCCAGCCTCACCCTGAAAATTGTGAGCTCCCTGAAGATGAGAATCACCTTATCCTTCCTCGGCCGATGACCCTTGACATGTGAGGCCAAGTGGGTGTACCCGTCTCTTACAGCAGAGTCTTTCTAGAAAACTCCATAAACCACTGCCTTTAAGTGACTGAATCCTAGAAACAAGTGCCAAGAACCCTGACGTGTGGAGCAGCAGCCTGCAATTTCTCTGCTGCCACTTAGCTCTATCCCTCCTGCAGGGGCAAGAGAGTGAAAACAGTGGCTGTCTAGGTCTCAACGAAAACCCACGCACCCACTTGCTTAGTAAACAGATACAGATAAATATCTTTAAAGGATATATGCACTCACGTTTATTGCAGTACTGTTTACAGTAACCAGGTTATGGAAACAACCTAAGTGCCCTGCATAATTGAGTGGATTGGGAAGATTTGGTACTTGCACAGGATGGAACACTGCTCAGCTATAACAAATAAAAAAAGATGAACTCTGCTTAGCACAATCTTGGCAGGTAAACAGTAATTTTAACCATTTCATCAGCAAAACTTTATTACGGTCAAAGAGAAATGTGACTGGACCATCCCCAAGTTAGGAATATTTCAGCGGCTGCCGGTTTGTCCGGGAATGAGTCCAAGTCGGAGACATAGCACAGGCAAGTGCCTTCGTGACCTGGCCGCTCCCTTCTGCTCTCTCACCGCCCACCCCCACCACTGCACCGCACCTGTTCTTGCACTGCGCTCTCAGCCCCATGCATGTCTCTGTGGGCTTTATTTTCTTCCTAAGAAAGGTTTTTCTCCTGTCGCCTAAGCCCTACCTGACGTGACAACCTGCTGGTGGCAACTCCCTGCCCTGGGCAGTCCCCTCTGTCACCCCAGTGCAGGTGCGGTTCTGGACTCGTCGTGCCTCCTGCAGGCGCCCCAGCGCCCCGAGTTTATCTCTGCCGCTGCACCTCCCGCAGCATGTCTCTCGGGGTCTCATCTGCTGGACCGAGCCGCAGGGGTGCCCGCGCCTGGAAGCCCAGAGCCTCCGCGGCAGTGACCAGTCCAGGCACCCACAGCCGATGACAGAAAATGTGGGGCAACTGTGTGGCCGGCCACACGGACAATGTGGGTGACCGTGACGAAGAGAAGAGACAGTAAAGGAATCGAGGAGCCCCGGGATGCCGTCCAGGACGTGGGCTTGGGAAGCCATGGAATCTTTCTCTGCAACTGCTGGAGTGAGCAAAGCAGAGTCGTGTCCACCGCCCTCCTCCGGTCCCCGGCCACGGGAGCTTTCCCAACAGGGACACGCTCGCACCGCGCCTCTCACCTCGGGGAGCCCGCGACCGCTTAAGAGATTAGTTGTTTGCCTAAGGAGACACCCTCGATCTGGATTCCAGATTGCTTCTGCCAGGCCTCTGATAAAATGGAGGAAGTGTCCAACAGATCATCTTTTCCAAAAGATTTTAATCAAAAGAAAAGCTCTCAAAAAAAGAGAGAGGCGCTCTTGACAATAGACCTATCAACAGCACCTGAAGCAGCAAACACAGAACTTCCTCTTTGCTAGTCAAGGGTGTTACCAGGCTCTGAGGCGCAGGCCGGGCAATTCTAAAGCAGACGGACCGGGGTTCACGGCCACCCCCTGCAGAGGCCCCTGCCTGCCCCCACCCCACGACTTCCCCTGCCGGGCCTCCCCCCAGCCCTAACCCCCCCACACCGTCCCCTTCACTTCAGGGGCTGGTCTTTTCTGAGCAGAACAAACGGGCGTCCAGGCAGCAACCCCAAGTCTCCAGTGCTGCGGAGCCCGACCTCCGGGACCGGCAGGCGGGATGCGGGTTCTCACCACTCTCAGACCTGAACATCCACGGCGCATCCCTGAACTACAGAGCAAGAGTCGCTCAGTCAGCCCAGATTCTGTTTTCTCAAAGTGGAAGTGCAGAGCAAATGCTTTAAACACCAGCGATTAAATCGGCGTGCTCCCGAGTGACCTGTCATGGAAGTCTTATATTGTGCTTAAAAAATAAACAACGCGCATTAACAGCCGACCACAAATCACATGGTCTTAAAAGCACTCTGAATAGTATGCGCTCTGGAGATATGCAATATTATTTCTTAAATATTGCTAAGGTTGTTAGATTTTTGAAAGCGAAGATTACTTTACTATCGCCTCCTAACTTCCAAAGGATAAATTCTGAGTCAGTGGAGTCTGAATGAGTGAGATTTAATGCCAACACAGCAGAAGAGAGGATCAGAACCCTCCCTCCAGGCAGACCTCGCGAACCAGCACCGTCAATCTCAATGACACCCCTGAAACTCTTACTTGTGACCCAGGAAATGTGTTGACAGAGGGCACGAGCCGCAGCACTGTCTCAACGTGGAGCCGGAAAGCAGAACCAAGATGTTTTATACTGATAGAATTTCTGGAGGAGCGACTGTCTCATTAAAGAGATTCCTTTGAAGATAAGAAACGGGGGCCTCCCTGGTGGCACAAGGGGTTAAGACGCAACCTATGAAGCTATCCACAGCCACTGCAACATGAGTTCGATCCCCGGCCATGGAGATGACCCGCGTGGCACAACAGACCTCTCCTGTCTCTCCTGCTGCTCCCTTCAGCAGTGGATTTCAGTGGATCTGCCTGTTCTGCTCCCCACTCTGTCTCTGGAGAATCCTCTCACCCCCTGCACCTCTGTCCTGTACCCCAGTTCCTGTAGGCATAAATAAATAAATCTTAAAAAAAAAAAGAAGTTAAGAAAGGACTGACAGCTCACACCGGGGGCTCGCCCCCAGGCTGTGCAGGCTGCAGTGCTGTGGAGCCTCCAAGCTCTACCTCTTGCATGGGGACCAACGCACACAGGACAGTGCTGACATGTAGGGAAAACAGAAATAAAATTGTTTTAGAAATTATTTTAGAAGAATGGTAAGGAGAATGGCCATTCTGTTTTACAATTACTGACTGTTATGCAGTTAAATGAACCTATCCTGGGTTACTGTAGATGTTTCAAAGAGTTGAGCAACATCCCTTGCAGGAAGAAAGCATAGGTGAGCTTGTTAAAGTGCATCATTCCAATGAGGACATACAGGTCTATAGCGAATCAGCAGGTGAAGTAATTTTTCTTTTAGTTGAATAATTGTAACAATGGAATTTGACATTTCCATGTTGTTAATATTTCAATTTAACAATGTAATTGAAATGAGTTAAAAACAAAAAAAAAAGGACTTCCAAGCAAAAATAACATACATTTTCAGGAAAAGATTATAGAATTTTAAAGAATTGGAAAATACCTGGATGAAAATCCAATTTCCTCATTTTACAAAAAACACAAGATACTCCAGATAATCATTCCATTTTGTCCAACTCTCAAACTGAACAAATTCAATAAAATCTGTTTGTGGATTCCCAACCCAGTGATGTTTCCAACTTAATATTCTGTGTTAGATGATTTCATATTTAGTAAATTATATTTTAAAGCAAAATGCATCAATAAATAGAAATAAAGTTTTACCTATAATCTTCCTTGATAGAAAAATAAAATAAAAATAGTAACATTGCATGATATTTAGTGGATAACTTCCCTGAAATATAAAATTACTATACCAACAACTACGTAGCACGCGCTATCATTGCTCAGGAAAAGTTCTGATGCCCAACAGAGAAACATAACATTCTTCTTCCACTCCAATGAAACACTGATCATAATTCAGTGTGTATTTGGCCACATGGAAAAATTAAAATTGCAAAATGGAGAGAAATTATGGACCATGACATTTAAACATAATTCAATAAAAGTCTATCCAAACAATAAGAAGATAGTTTAAGCATTTCAACCATTTGACTATAAAGCAAGTCTTTTAAATTTTGAACAAAAGAGAAATTCAAAATTGTGCTTACAACTGTCTAAAAGTAAGTGGAGAGAGAAGCACCTAAAACATGACATGGACAAAGCAGCAGCCGGAGGAGCTGGCAGCGCTCTCAGGCTGAGAAGCCCGGGCCCCAGCAGCCCGTGGCGGTGGGCACAGAGACAAGGGCCGTGCCGGGCTAAGGCAGAGTGGGCGCTGCCAGCGCCATGCCCAGGTCTGCAGATCATAAAAGAATATGTCGGAACTTCTTTATAAAACAGAGATGACTGTTGAGCAACACGCCCAAGGGAACTGAGAAGTTTCTCTGCTCCAGTCATGCGGAATTGCTGGAGAGACTGAGAGAGAGGAAGCGGGGGCAGGAGAGGGAGAGAGAAGCACAGAGATAGAGGGGCTGGGGGGAGAGAGGGAGGAAGATGGCCTCGGTGCTACAAACAGAGGAAGGGTACTTCCAAAGCCTGAAGGCATCAGCTGACCCAGGGCCAGTCCACACCCTGACCCAGCCCCTGCTGCAGGCCTGAGGGACGGGGCTGAGCACATGCACCAAGGCCAGGGCTGTCTCTCGGGGTCTACAAGAGACCAAAGCTAGATCTGACCTTAAATCGGGGACCCTGGGAGAATCCTATCGTGTCAAGGAGGCTGCCTCGTTTGCCCCAGAAGGAGCAATGATAGCCAGGGCTGTGGGGAGCTGGGAGAGGACATGGAGCTATAACAAAAGTAAAGGGATTAAAACAGTGAGAGGCCAGTAGACGGGACAGATTAGAGACCGGGAGCCCCACAGGGACGCAGCTTGCTGGGGAAGACGGGTGCAGGTCCGCACACGAGGAGGACCGGCAGGCACTTGCGGGGCTGAGCCCCCAGGGTGAACACAGGGTCCGGCCTCTCCGAGATGAATAGAGAGGATGGGCTCAGGGTGTCAGCCTTGGGAAGGTTTTCCCATCAATAGGCCATGAAAGAGAGGACTGATACATTTGTCTTTGTGAAACTGAAGTGCTTTAAAACTTTTAAAACAAATGTTTGAAATGTTCAAACAGGCACAGCCTGAAGAAGATACCACGGATGGGGCCTCCCTGGTTAAGATGCAACTTATGAAGCTGTCCACAGCCACAGCAGCACCAATTTGATCCCAGCCAGGGAGCTACCCACAGGGCGCAGCAGACCTCTCCTGTCTCCCTGCTGCTCCCCTCAGCAGTGGATTTCAGTCCATCCACCTGTTCTGCTCCCCACTCTGTCTCTGGGGAATCCTCTCACCCCCCGCCCCCACCTCTGGCCCAGACCCCAGTTCTTGGATGCATAAATATTTTTAGAAAGAAAGAAGATACCACCGATGTGTATGCCTAATACATAAGGCGATCTTAGAAATCAATCCAGAAATCCAAACAACCCACTAGCACAAGTGAGAAAGCACAGAGCAGGCGACACACGGAGGATTCAGGAGAACCCGAGAGCCACAGAGGAGCCCCAGAAACACTCCCATTCCACACCCATCTTAGTGGCCAATATAGTAAAATCTGTAACATATCAAGTGAGGGATAAAATAGAGTTTTCATAAACTGCTGTGGGCATGTGAGAGCAGGCGCGACTGAACCGGACAGAAATGTGAAAATAGGGCCTAATGCTTAGTGGTGACACCGAAGTGAAAATGTCAGGCTGACCTGCTGAGGAGCTGAGTCGGGCTGCCGCCTGCAGACTGAAAGTTTCAGGGAACAGCGGATAAGCCAAGGCCACATGCACCCTGATTTGTGCATCCCAGTGACCGTGCCCTGGCTTAGTCAGCACATCCTCTGGAACCTGGCTGCTCTGGGCTCAGACTTCTGAGTGATTTCTGGGCTGCCGGCGTGAATAAGGGACTTCCCTCCTCCTGGGTGCTGCCTGCTTCCCTCACAGAATTCCGCCATAACGACATCTGCAGGGACCCAGCAACACCACAGCCAGGAACAGCTTCCCCAGGCAGTGTTTCATGTGTGCAGTAAAGAAAGATAAGGACGTCTATCGCAACCTTTGTGTGATGGCAAAAAACTTTGCAGCACATGAAATGTGCTCAGCAGGGCCACGCTCACCTAAACCGTGGTGATGGCATCAAGAGGCAAGTGGAGAGACCTCCAGCGCTGCTCCTGGGCCGGCAGCGCCAATAGCCCTGGGACGCGCAGGTGCAAACCCTCCATCCAGCCCACCCCTTGCACATGGACACAGCCAGGGGCGCCAGCCGGCCTCCTGGTTCCTCTCTGGACTGCTCCAGCTGCGTCCCTCATGTTCACACAAATGCTGTCAGTGCCACGGTGTGCAGGAGGCGGGGGGCAGAAGGAGCCCACTGGAAACCCTGTGGGCACAGACAGAAAGCAAACACGCTGGCTTGGGGGCCGGAGAGGGCAGGGGTAGAAAGGCAAGGACCTGCAACGTGACCCTCATGTTGCTTTACGTGACAAGAGGATGAAGCAAGTGTGGAAACAGATGTTAACATTTGTCAGATGTTAAGCCAGGCGCTGCACCTTTCAGGTTGTTTCACATCTTTGTTTTTTTTTTTTTTTAAAGATTTATTTATTCATGCATACAAGAACCGGGATACAGGCAGGATGTGTGGGGCGGGGGGGCGAGATGATTCACCAGAGACAGAGCAGGGAACAGAACAGGCAGATTGACTGAAATCCACTGCTGAGGGGAGCAGCGGGCAAGACAGGTGAGGTCTGCCGCACCGTGTGGGTATCCCCCCAAATCCCCCAGCTGGGATTGAGCCCACAATTCAGAGGCTGTGGACAGCTTCACAGCAGTGTGCTCAACTGCCTGCGCCACCGGGGAGGCCCTCCTGTTTCACATCTTTGAAGATGCAGTGACAGGAACAAGTCTTCAGGAGGAAATGAGGAACAGGCTATAAGTCAGCTGGGTAAGAGGGCAGGCAGGCGACACACTGGAGGAAGATCTCGGGTGTCAAATGTAGAGAAAGAGATAATCTTTAGAACCTGGAAGGACAAGGCACTCAAAGACGCCCCTCCAGGGAGCTGCAATGAATAATCAGTGCTTGGAGGAGGAAAGTGTCACCGGTTCTATAACAGGATGTCTGAAGAAACAGACTCCGGGGGAAAATCAAGTGAAAACCATAAACAAAGGCCAGGCATGAAGGTGGCGGCAGAAACAGAGCACCCCAGTGTCCAGAGGGGTCCAGGCACTCCTCGGGGCAGTCTGGTCCAGGGTGCTGCAGGCAAGGGACAGAGCGATCCAGGAGGAGAAGTGGCTCGTTGGCCCTTAACCCTCTGGAACACCTTTCTAGGGGTCTTAGAGCCCCGGGGAGGGCGTCTCAGAACCGCCTGGGAGGACGATGAGTGGCACAGAATTGGGAGCAGCGAGTGTGGAATGACCTTTCAGGATGTCCCTAGGCAAACACTTAAGTGAGGGAGATGCTGACTGAGGGGTGGATTTAGGGGGGAAGTGGGTGAAGTAGAGAGGTGAGGCTGTAGAAAAGTTGGGGAAACCTTCAAGGTAGGATGAAAGCACAGAGAAGTGGAAAGAAGTCCAGAGGTGAGCTGGAGACGGTCAAGGAGAAGACAGACCCCATCCTGTGCCCCCGGGGTGAGGTCCCGGGCAGATGCGGCAGGGCGACCCAGGTGCGAGGAGAGGCCGGGGCGAGGCAGATGCCACGGAGAAAGAACTGCCAGCTCGTATTTGGAGAATGAAAAATATTTTCTATGATGAGTCCAAGGAGCATGGTGATGTGAGTTTTCATTTTGCATTTATTTAAGTGATTTTTCAAGTGACTGACAGCAGGACAGCGGGGGGTACAACGAGCCGGGTTTCTCTGGGACTGAAGACTGACAAGGCCCCTGCTCAGCACGGGGGTGGCCACAGCCCCCCCCCCCAATTTGAAAGGTGTGCTGGAGCCAAAGGACACGGAATTCCCATCCAGCTTTCCTTGCTTTTGCTTTTTCAGCTCAAAACACTCTCACTTCTCCCCAGAACGACACAATAACTATTCTCTCTTCTAACAGGATACATCCTCCCTCTCCCCTTGGACAAACTCTCCCCAGAAGCCAAAGTAACCTTTTAAAATTCTAAATTGAGGCCTCCCCGGGGTGCAGCCAGTTGAGCACAGCGCTGTGAAGCTGTCCGCAGCCTCTGCAGTGCAGGTTCGATCCCCACAGGTCGCAGAGCAACCCACATGGTGCAGCAGACCTCTCCTGTCTCCCCGCTGCTCCCCTCAGCAGTGCTTTTGGTTGTCTGCCTGTTCTGCTCCCCACTCTCTGGCCTGTACCCCAGTTCTTATATAAATAAATAAGTCCTTAAAAGAAATAAAATAAAATTCTAAATCCCGTGATTTTGTCTCCATGCTTAAAACCACCCAGTGGCTCCCCACTGCTCTTACAATCACATCCAAACACAGGCACGGGAAGCAGAAAAGGCAGCAGGGTCCTTCCCATTGATAAACAGACCCTTGAAGATTCAAAATATCCAGTTCGTTTCTCTTGCGGCACCATAGAGACAGCCTCAAATTCTGTTCGAGGGTTTGAGGAATAAACATACTAGTAAAATTTAAGCAACAAAAAAATCTACTGGACATATCATAATTAGTGCTAGGAGTGGATTCGTTTCATTAGTCACACTAATAATCAGGACACACGCGGCATTGCAGGATGCCTGACACAGACACGGCACTTTCCTCTGCTGACTCACTTGGTGACGATCTCTGTGAGCAATTGTTGGGCTACTCCCCGTCTCAGCGAATTAAAATATGGTCCTGTGGTGTTAGCACCAAGTGTGCGAACCAACTGGGCCTAAGTTCTACAGAAGAAGGGGCCGGGGCCCGTGTGTTTCCTGCGGCACGGAGGTGCTCAAGGTTTAACCCCGCAGCAGAGCCTGCAGTTCTGGTCTCCAGGAGGCCCCGTGGAGCCCAGGGCTGGCGGAAGCCACCTCTCCAAAGACCAGAGTGTTTGCAGGTCGCAAGCCCTCAGGGTTGAGATTCTGACTCCATTGTCCATACAGCCCACAGACAAAGCGTGATGGCGGAGAAGCATCTCCGAGCCCCACACCTAGGACAAGAGGAGGGAAGCTGTAGGGTCTTTACAGAACAGCGGCACCCGGGGACACCTGGCCCCTCCGACAAGATCCCCCCACCTTCCCTTGGCCACGCGGCAGCACCAAGATGTTGAGAATGAGGAAAAGCCACTGACCTTCCACGACCAGTCACTACACTTCAGGTAAATGCCAAGCACGCTTTGCAAATACCATTGTGATGGACGATAATAAAGAAAATTATTCCTTATAAGAAGAACAGTGTTAGCTTCATGGGTCTTCAAGGTTTTTTTAATGGCTGTTTTCTCAACATATCCATTATGCCTCTGCAATGTGCAATGGACCTGCATTTCCTCAAATTTTAAAATACAATTAAAAACACGCATGATCACTGTTCGTGACAACCAGAAACCTACTGTCCACTCGGTACCCTTTGACACGGAAAATCCATTCTGCGCGTACTGGCCAACCTCTTACTGAACATTCTGTATCGGCCATTCAGCCTATGTGCCCAAATGCGTGTACACTATTTTGCCACTTTTCCTGAATACTTAAATATACAGGATCAACAAAAAGAGGATTTGTCTACAAGCTGGATATGTAGCTGAGCTTAAAAACAAGCTTATCAGGGTATTCTCTCAGGTAAATCATGCATAATGCATGGGTTGTTTCACTGAAACATTCATGTATATTCATCTATCTTGATTCATTAAAAATAAATTATTGGACAGTGGTAACAGTGAAACAGCTCGCCACGATAGGAAAGTCACCGAGAAAGCAAATGTCTCACATCACAAAGGCTGTCCCTTGGCCTCCCTGGGGTGGTATTTTACACAGATGTTGTTTATTTAAAGAGTCATTACTCGCTTTATTACTCAGTTCTATTTATTTATTTTTAATAAAAGTGGTGTAAGTCAGGAGGCTATCTTGAATCTGAGAGGCGCTTCCCCACACTCTGGAACCCGGCTGCGGGTGGCCGGCCTGTGGGCTGCTTAGGACAACTCCTCCCATGAGTCACAGGCTTCTGGACACGCACAGAACAGGCAGCTCCCGCCTGGCGTGTCCTCCTTGTGCGCTGGAGACCTCCTCCCGCAGGTGACACACCTCCACAGGGGCACTAGGAGGGCACAAGAGAGGAACTTGGGGCTCAGGTCAGCCCAAAGGCCTCCATTTCTGCAACTGAGACTGTTCTGATAGGTGTTTTCTCTGAGTAATACGTGAGCTTGAAGCTCGCCGCCTCGGCCAAGGCGCCCCACACAGCCCACCACGGGCCCAGTGGTGACGGTCCCCACGCAGAGGGGAACTGTTTGAACTTTCTTGTTTTATGTCAGATCATGATTGTAATTCTGCGGTTGAAGAAAAATCAAACCTGCCTTTCCTGTGAATGGATTCATGCTCCAGAACTGCCTCAGAATGTGGAATTTAGCATATTCTCGCTCTCTTACCAGCGAGAGGAGGTGCTAGCTGGGGAGGTGTGTGAGTGTCAGCCCTGAGTTTTCCTCAGAGCAGGCACCAGGCCAACCCGGCGTCCTCAGGCCAGAGGCCTTGGGGGCACATCTAGTTTCCCACTTCCCAGAAATTTCTCCAGACCCCTCCCAAATGTTAAGTCCTTTCCTCCCTTAAAAACATCTAGACTGAATACTGGAATGTTCCGTCATTTGGGAGGAAGAGTACGTTCCTGAAGGGAACTGTGACATAACTACCAATACCACCTACAAACGCCAATAGTGTATGATTTTCCCCTTAAATTTTTTTCATGATTTTCCTTTTGACGTTATTCTGTGGCAAGAAACAGCAATTTTGACATTTTAATTGTGTTCTCTTGTAGGTAGGTCCTCCTTGTCTGCCTAATTTCATATCCTCTTTGTTTTCCTGCAGGGCCTGAAGCTACCACGTTCTTGTGTTTCTGGTGCTTACAGACACGCATTAGCACAGACTCAAGGCAGGTGGGAGGCGGCTGCACCCACGTACAGCGTCCTGGATAGGCACGTGCCAGTTCCCTGAAAGTGCCGTTTCTTCATTTCCCCTGCTGGGAAAGCAGTGACGGGAGAGGGCAGGCATCACAGCGGCCCACCTGCCTCCAGGTCCGGCCTGCTCCCTTCCTCACCGTCTTCATCTAAGATGAAGATGAGGTTTTACGTACAAAGTTCATGAACGAAGAACCTGCAGATAGTTGGGAGTGAATGGGAGGGAACTCCGCCTGCAGTTCATCGTTTAGATGCCCCGCCCTGCCCGTGCACTCGGTGCATGTCACATGTCACGAGGTCCCGCCAACAGCGCCCATCACTGGAGACTCACCCCAGGCCTCTCTGGAGACCACCAGACCCTCTGGCCCTGTGAGCAAGTCCCACGTTGGCAGCACCTTCCGGAGGCCGATCAGCCTTGGCTGGAGTCCGACCCACAGCTTTGCTTGTAAACGACACGACTCCAGTGGACGCCGCGTCTGCGGAGCGGTGTTTCCTGGAGAGACGCGCTTTGGAATCGCCTTAGAGCTCCGGGGGTTCCAGAGAACACGGCGGTGGCCCAGTGAGACAAGCCCCAGCTGCGGCAGCACACACTGGACAGAGCCTCCTGTTAGGGACAGGCTGGTGTCACGCCGCCTCCGGGCAAAGGCGCAGGAGCAAATGTGCCCACCCCCTGCCCAGGGCTGCCCGTCGCAGTGCGGTCTCAGGCACCAGAGCTCTTCGGGCCTCCGTGTAGCTCAGCAACACGGGGCAGGCGAAGGCGAAGGCATGAGACCGTCACTCTCGTCACTTCCCTCGCAGCTTCCCTTATTGCAACGGGTGATGTCCCTTCTCTGACAGCCCCGTTTTCCCAGATGAGGCTGTGTCCAGGGGGGGTAGGATCGGGCATGAGCACAGGAATGTAGCTGCACAATGTGTGTCTTCACTTAAATGCGGGGAGTACTGCAGCTTAGTAATTAGGCTACGCTGCTTATTGCATATTCTAGAAAAAAATCACGCTGGTCTTGATGACTGACATGCAATTCACGTTTTCGGCTGACTCAGTAAATGAAGTGCCCTGATCTTGGTAGGGGGCCTCACGCTTGCTGAAGCATCGGCCAGCTGGGCTCCTCAGGCTCACGCGGGTATTGTTACCTCTAATGACATCACATGTATTAACAATTTGGCGAAGCAAACATGCTAATGACATTACTGTAGAGTTCAGCCGCAGGCGAGCACACCCAGAAAAGCAGTGGGCGACCCAAGCACAGCTGACGGCTTCTCTGCTCTTCTGCGACATTGATGGGTACGTGGGCTTGCTTACTCCCAGCGAGCGCTCATCAGCAAAGGTGGGTTTCGGAAGAGCCGCAGGACAGCGTTACCTTTAGAATATTCTCTCCGTTTATCTGTTTTCCTGGAAGCGCGAGGAGAGCACGCATTCCTCAGGCCCGGTGCACGGGAGCGGTCAGCTCACTCTTCACGCCTGGACTCTAAGCATCGTCTCTGCCCTTGATGAGCTTGGAGTCAGGCGGGAGCGGCAGAGACACGCAGCTGCTTCATCTGAGCCACAGCAGCCCTGTGGACCTGAAAGGGAAGGCGGGGACCCTATTCCAGGCCGAGGAAGCGGCTGGATCCAGGCAAGGCAGAAATCAAGGGCACAGTCAAGGGCATGCTGGCGGGAGCCGGCCCAGCCAAGGGATTTTCGTGACTGCGCTGCCAAACCCAAGGCTGGGGACGATGAGAAGACACTGACAGAGAGGAGCTGTAGATGACAGGGTAGCCACGAGATGAAAACTACCAGAAAAGAGAGCAGTCTGATGTAGAGCAACCCTCCAACATAGCTGTCAGTAAGTGTTTAAGTGGACGAAATGAAAGACCGCAGCAAGCAGGGGAAGGCGGTGTTTCCAGGCTGGTTTCTTCTCTTTTGAGCCCCCGTGGTGGGTGGGACCCAACACGCTGTTCCGAGCACGCTGCTCTCCCCGTGTTGAAAGAGACTCCTACTTCCCCAGAAAGTAAACTACAGCCCAGCCACGCTAAGGTGACTGCCCCAAGCTCGTTTTCAACCAAGACGCAGGATCAAGTCCAGGGCTGCGCGGGATGGTGAGAGAACGTGAGCCACTGTCTCTCCAACCACGGCGAGGAGGCCCTTCCTCTGGGGGTCCTGAGAAGGTGTCAAGAGCCCTTATTCCTGTACTTTAATTCCTGGCTACGTCAGCGGCTCCCAAATGCTGCTGCATGCTAGAATCTTACGGAGAGCTTTAAAATCCTAATGCCCAGGCTACAGCCCAAAGCAATTATGTGAGGACCTCTGGGGGTAGAAGCCAGGCATTAATCTATCTTTTTAATTCCCCAAACAATTTCAATGCGCAGCAAACTCTGAGCACCAACGAACTAGATCATTGCTTCCTTGATAAGATCATTTTCTACTCTCCCAGCTCTGGAGAGCGAGCCCCGCCAGCACCCGCTGTGGGGTCCTGGGTGGGTTTGGCAGTTGAATAAATAATTGAATGAATGAATAATTTTACTAGACTCCGATGGGGGGAGGGGCAGTATTTCATGCTATCTGGGAAATGGTTTAAATCTTAATTCAGATTATTAAATTAACTTATAATAGCTTTGGCTTTAAAATTAGAGGCTGTATTTAGGAATACATTTGTCTATCACAGAAAACATTTGCAATAGCTAAATCTTACCAGATTCCTAAGTTGTCATTTCAAAGAGCTATTTATTTATTTAACTAGATGATATAAATGCATACAAGCAGTAAAAGTGATGAAACTGAGTCTATGCAGTTGCATAAACTGGGGGTTGGTTGTTTTTTAAACATATTTTCATGTGCCAGGGAGCTCTAATGCAGTCTCAGAGAAACAAAGTATTCCTTAGGTTGAGAAGATGCATTAACACAAGTACTAGGCTGCTTCCATGAGCACATCAGGCAATAGCCTGACTATATAAAAATTATGAGAATTTTTATTAATAAAATATAGAAAATGGAACTCTAACATTAGTGTTGGCTCTCCTGCTTAAATTAAGTATCCATATTTGTGTGCCTAAATTTGTAGGTACATGTAGGCACACGTGTGCAGATTGTTTAGAATTATTTCACAGTAACCTAACCCATTTAAATAAGAAAAAGTCTGCTGTTCTCTCTTCCATAGTAACTGCCGCATGGAAGTGTGGGTTTTGATCTGACTCTAAGCTCTCTAGCTGATAAATACAGCTAGGTACCCACATAGCAATATCAGTGTCTATCCAGGCGTCTCCCAACTTATCTATGTAAAGACACCCATTTAGCACATGAGCAAACACACTCATCCTACCTGAATAATTCACAACAGTTCATCACAAAGAGCAATCAAACAATTACTAAATTATGTCTGCATCGTGAACTTATATTCCACATGCCGTAGCTCCTCACCAGGCTATTATTACACACGTTAACCGATGTTCTAAATTCTGCCTTTATAACACGGGCTTTGGCTACTGCACACATAAACCCTCCTGAAATGAGAGGGGCAGGGTATTTGCAAAGTAGCTTATTTGCAGGACAGAATAATGCGAGCTGGTGGGAGCCAGGTGACAGGTCCCAGTGTGGCCCTGGGGAATGAAGGCTCGGTGGCACTTTCAAATTTTAAAAGTAGCTCGAGCACATGAGCTCAGGCCTCTCCCCCCTGCCACTGGAAAATCAATCCAATTTCATGACTCCTGACCATGGGGTCAAGCCAGGGGCTCCCACACCTGCTGAATTTTCATCTTGGGTGGCCACAATGTACCACCCCGTGCATATTTCTCTTTACGCCAGTTATGGAGAAACAGTCCGCTTCTTGTCTTCCCAGGCGGTGTCCGTGGGGTGCATCTCCCTCCCCCCATCCTGACTGCTCAGATGAAGTGACAGCATATTATGAATGCTTTGGAGACGCATAGACAGAAATGACGGATGTACACGCAAACACAAACGACGTGCACTGACTTAGTCTCCAGGTTCATTTCGGGACCCTCCCTTCTTCTGCATTTCTTCCACCACCCGCGCTCCGCTCCCACACCCGCGCTCCGCTCTGTCCACCAGTTCCTGGGACTCCTCCCATCCACACCTACTCACTAGGTCGCTTGCTATTGTTTCATCTGCGAAATCTATTCTCAATAGACAGCTGCTTTCTGAGTAACTACTTTTATATCTTTTCTATCTTGCCATATATTTCTATAAAGTAATGCATTTAAAAGCTCTGTCCAGACACACAGAATGGATAGAGTGCACTGTCTGAAAATCGCTATGTTCCTCGATTATAATCGAGGATTTTTTTTTTCCCCTGGACACACATTTGCTCTCCACCGCCTAATTCTACTAAATTACTCAATTTTGTCATTTGAATTTTTAAATGCAAAGAAAATGTCTAAGGCTCTTAGTAAAAAAGGAAGATTAAGAGTGTCAGATTTATTCTGATCCAAGGACTTTAGCTGAACAAATCTTTTTTTAAAACAGCTCAAATAGTATCAGCATTTTACAAATGAGCTTTAAACATCCTTAATCTAAATTGCTCTTAACTTTTGAATACCTAGCAAACTACTCTTTGCAGCTTGAATATAAACATTCACGGCAGACTAATACAGAGATAGCTAGGGCAAATCCAGGATTACTATGATTTTCTGCTTGTGATATCCAGTTCTATTTAAGAAGAGAGTTTAATGAATGCCACTATAATAATCTCAATATGAAACTGATTTCATTTTTGCATCATGACTGTCACTTCCATCAGAATTGTCACTACCACTTACATCTTCTATTCATATTTCCACTTCTATCTATACTCATTTCACAAAGGGAAAATACATAATTCAATTCATCGTATTTTCAAAAACGGTAAGTCCAAGAAATCTTTACAAAGCATCACCAACCTGAGTGGGAAAACTCTACGTAGTCGAGCAAAGGATGGATGGTTGAAATCTAACCATGTAAGTTACAGCTGCACTAAAATTTAATTGTCTATAAAGGGAAGACCTATAAACTAACGGGGACTTTTCTCCCTTTGGATAACCTTAAATATTTCACCATGGCTTATTCAAACTGCAAAAATTTGAAGGTATATTTTCTTGATTATATCCATTTTTATCTTTAAAAGGAAAATTAGTAAGGCTTAAATGTAATCTAATAACTTCTCAGATCATATAATGTTATAAATTCAGCTTCTTGGGGGAAAAAACCTCTAATCTACACACACACAGATGAGCCATATAGAAATTGCATATATTAACAGTATAGGGATACTATGTATGTGTATACTACATATATTTATATTAATTGCATAATTGCATTTGTCAACCAAATAGTTTAAAAAACATGGCTAAAGTGCAAAATATGTTTCAACTTTTTTCAAAATTACATTTCAAAATTACATTTCTGTTGTAAAAAATTAAGAAATGTTATGGAAATTGATTATAAATACTAGAGGCAGGTAAGCACAAACAGAATTTTAGCTTAACATCTCATTTTGACTCAGACTCCACTTTTTCCAAATCATAGATGTGTGAAATAGAGTGATAAAGTTATAAGTTCATAAAGAACATTAGTGGGATTACTTATGAAGATGTTTAACTTTTCTATTTGAAGTCCCAAGGTAATGCTTATTATCCGCAACCAGACAGGTTTATTTGAGTAAGTATTATTTAGTGTTAGAATATTAATGCTTGTATGATTTTATTTTACTGAGATTTGTCAACAATAAATAAAGCAATGGCATTGGACTATACCATCATGAAGAGGCAGATTTAAAAGAATATTTAACCGTTGTTTGTCTTGCTAAACTGCTTTTTAATTACGGAAGTAAATTTCCCTGGAAGACATTTGACCCAATCGGTGCTAGCTGGGCTGCTGGGCTGTTGGAGGTTGACATATACAAGAGCCAAGGGGTTAAAAGCAACTGCCCCCCGCAACACACACACATGGGGTAGGTGGTTCACGACCCAGTGAGTGCCTTTCCCCCATGCTCTGCAGAGCTCCCCCACAAATACCCAGAACGCCGCACCTGCTGCATAGTACGTGATGCTTTCTCCCATACTACTGCCAGCCAGGACACCTGGTCAGTGAAAAATCATGATAATTTCATAGTAAAAACAAAGGAAGGCACCTCAGCTGGGTCATCCAGCCTACAAGGTGACTTCCACTTAGCCTTGACCTCGCCAACCTAATCTCTCTCTCTCCCCAACTTTCCTTCCTCTTCCATTTCTGTTTATTGTCACCAGAATAAAAATCTGTCATTGCTCAAGCTTCAGAATCTGCGGACCCCTAGGGTTTAACAGCCCCTTCCTCCCCATTTTGTTGTCACCTACGTAGGCAGAGTGCTAGGAGTGTTCAGGTGGTTGATCTAAAGTGACTCAATCAGGAGTGACTTGATGAAAATACAGGCAAGGTTGTGGGAATTCCGGGCTATGGTGGGAGGGGGCAGAGAGACCAAGGAACAGGGCACAAGGTAGTGGCTCGTAAAGCTATTACATGTTAGCAGTACCAGGTCTCAGTGGGAGATGATGTCAAGAGGTAACAGTATGAAAGAAACTGAGAAATAAAGACCATCCACTGGGTGTTGCAACCTACTTGTATATGGGATCAAAAACCTGGAAAGGTAAGAAGTGTAAGAATATGAAAAAGGAAGAGGACAGATAGTATCCTTGCAGAAGGGGCCCTAACAGCTACATTTCAAAGCAAATTCCAGAACATTGGCCCTATAGGTAGACATGTGACCTGGAGGGAGTGATTCCACCTTTCTAAGCTGCAGTTGCACCGCAGTTGTAAAACAGCGCCTTCCTCTGCAGTTCGTTCAAGGATTGAATGAAAGACAAATAAGCATGTAAAGCACTGGATTTTTCTACTAATACTTAACAGGGATCTGGGGTTTTACTTTTAAGAATCACTGCAGACTAATACAGTCTAGGGGTGGGGAGAAAGTATGTTTGTCTTTCATTTATTTTGTGACCTTAGAATCCCTTCCGGTTGTAGATAACTCTGAAGTTGGTAGCAGTTTAGAAATCCTTCAGGGGTTAAAGTGACCCATCATGGTGAGATCAGTCTGTGAATTTCATAAAACAATGCCTGGACCTTGGTTGAGAAAAGAGCCATTTACTTTAGGTCATATTCATCCCTAATTTCCCTCTCTGAACTGCTTTTCAGTTTCATGTGGATACTTTTCAAAGTCAAAAACAGCTGATGCATTGTCTTAGCTGCACTCAATTCACCCACAAGCATCTAGACCGTGGGGCTGGGAGACATACAGGGCAGGCTTAGCAGGGCCAACTATCCCGTCCGAGGTGAGAGGGCCACCTAAAGCTGTAATCCTCTGTTGATAGTACATCAACAATTTCTTTCCAGATTTTTATTAGAGCCAATTCTCTTTAAGTGAAAGGTATAATCAATGTATGAAGGATTGTGAGTCCTTAAGGAGTTCTCGTGTTCTAAACTAGCTCAAGGTTGTAATAGGGCTCATGTCAAGAACACCTATGATGGATACCGGTCCTGGCCTCTCAATTTGAAAAAAAACACTTACTCTTCAAAATGGCGGTGAAAATGAAAAGAACTGACTTTTCCTCAAAGAATTCGGGGGGGGGGGGTGTGGATATGCTTTACTTCTCTAAACATGAGAAAATGGCAGCACTTAGAGAAGGATGGAAACGGTGTCAGAAGCCCAGAGCCACACGCAGAGGCCTGGCCACCTACAGGGAACATGTCCCGAGGTGGCCCTCGGCCACCCTGCTCTGTCCCTCTGTCCCTCTGGGCTCGGTGTCTGCTAGCGCCCCTCACTCCCTTCACTGTCACCTTCTCAGCCCCAGGCTGGGTCCTGCCTCAAGGGTCTCTGCAACCAGAAATGGCCTTTGCCCTTCCGGAAAGGCTCTGCCCTCAGAAATGCCTGACTGTCTCCCCGCGTGGCCTGTGCAGCGGGGCCTCCCCTTACCTAATAGCACCAAGCTCGCCTGTCCCCCAACTTTTCAATCTGCCATTTTGTGTTATTGTTTTATGTTCTTCCTTAGCACTTACTATAGACATGCATTATATAATTTTTATGCTAATCACTTTTTAAATTTTTTTATGATTTTTAAAAATTTTTATATATTTTTTAACATCATTTTTCATTTTTTGCACAATGTATGCATTTTCATCTTGGTTACAGTCCCCATACAATTCCCACCCCCCTTGTTTTGATCCAACTCCCTCCCCCCGCCCCCCCCGTAGTGTGTCTCTGATTTGTAGTTGCTTGTTGATTTGATTTTTACTTCATTAATAATTAGTCTTTTTCCTGGTCCCTTATTTAGGTTTTCTAGATTCCTGCTATGAGTGAAACCATTGGTATTTTTCTTTTTCTTTCTGGCTTATTTCAATGAGCATGATCCCTTCCAGCGCCATCCATGTTGCTGCAAATGGCATGAGTTTATCTTTTTTGATGGCTGAGTAATATTCCATGGTGTATATGGACCACATCTTCTTGATCCAGTCATCTATTTTTGGGCATTTGGGTTGTTTCCAAAGCTTAGCTATTGTAAACAGTGCTGCTATAAACATAGGGGTGCAGGTGCCCTTTTGAATTAATGATTCTGTGTCCTTTGGGTAAGTATCTGGGAGTGGAATTGCTGGATCCTATGGAAGCTCCATCTTTAGCAGGTTGAGGGATCTCCACACAGCTCTCCACAGTGGCTGGACCAGTTGGCACTCCCACCACCAGAGCAGGAGAGTTCCTTTTTCCACATCCCCACCAATATTTGTTGTAGCTAGATTTTTTAATATGTGCCATCTTCACTGGTGTGAGATGGTATCTCATTGTAGTTTTGATTTGCATTTCCCTGATTACAAGTGATGCTGGACATTTTTTCATATGCCTGTTGGCCATTTGCATTTCCTCCTTGAAGAAATTTCTTTTTAGCTCTTCTGCCCATTTTTAGACTGGGTTGTTTACTTTGTTTTTGTTGAGTCTCATCAGCTCTTTGTAGATTTTTGTGACCAGTGCTTATCATTAGTGTTGTGTGCAACTTTTTTCCCAATTGGTGGGGCGTCTCTTTGTTTTGGTTACTGTCTCTTTTGCTGTACAAAAGCTCTTTAATTTGATGTAGTCCCAGCTGTTTCTTTGCCTTCACGCATTATATATTAACTCACTTTCTCTGTTTATTTTCCTCCTTCCTTCCTTGAATGCGAGTTCCAGGAGTCAAAGATTTTGGTCAGCTTTGTTCATGTCAATATGTTTTTCAGAAACCCCTCGAAAACAATCTCTAGAATAAATGAATGAATGCCTCTTCCCCACAAGGTCCATGGCATGATCAAATGGGCTGCCACAAGAAGAGTTTACCACATTAGAAAACACGATTCACTATTTTTAATTCATTTACAAATGCAATGTAGATTACAAAGAAACTATGGGAGTTAAGATAAAATAATCAACTGAAAATGAGATAAAAGAGCTAAAAAATACTTGGTATCATTAAACGTTTAAAAAAATCAGAATATAACTGATGGCTCAAGCATGGACCAAAAACATAAACACCCCAGGTTTGTAGACGAAACCAGAACTGTGACCCGTGGTCTGAAGCAATAAAATTCTAACCCAGAGGCAACTGAAGGACATGCAGATGGAGAAAAGAAAAGGTGCATAAAGGAGTAACAGGTCTGGAGGCGAGAGGAGGAAACGAGGTGCGAGACCGCGCTGGAGAATTAACTACCACTCAGCAAACACACTTACAGAAGATTAGATTTTCAGATGTTGTTGACTTAAGCAATAAAGAGCCCATCAAAATGTACCCTGCTGATGAATGGCACATAACTAATAATTCCTGGGTGAGCCCTTTCCGACACATTGAGAGATTGGTCAGTCCCTGAGTCTGACACCATGAAATGAAACTGCGGAGCCCATGGAGTACCAGGGGACGGCCTGAATCTGGGCTTGAGCTTTTCCCAGAGTGGAAACAGAGCAGAAGAAACAGCTGAAAAGCAGAGCCCACCATACAAATGAACAAGGTTTACCCTGCACAATCCAGGTGACAGGGGCATCTATGGGAGGCCCGATTCTGCGGAGCTCCAGGAGGGAGGAGGGAGGTGGAGGAGGGAGGAGCACACATGTGGCTAGGATGATGAGTTCCTCCCTGGGAGCTGTAGCTTTCGTTCAAAGCAATACTGAGAACTATTTCTAATTTTAAAATGAGATGAAACATAACTGCGCATCCCACAGCCCGGGGAAGGATCGTCAGGCAGGAAGCAGTTACGGGAAACACACAACAGCGGTAAACATACGTTCACGATATTTGCAGAATTCAGTCTTAGAAGCTGTGTAAAATCATTGTCACAAGCAGGGAAATCCAATTAAGTAGATTAGATGATTTCTTTTTCACAAAATAATGACCAAAAGATGTAGAGAATGGCCTGACGGAATAGTACTTCACACTCGTAATGTGAATTTTGATTCTTTGGTGAAATTGGCATTTATTAAATGAGAACTATCTGCATGTATTTCTGGATCCTTTCGTTAAAATCAGTTCTAAGATGAACAATTCACCAAAATAACTACTCTACGCATAAAAGTAAAACCAGTGTCCTCATTGAGATACATTCAAATTGATCCCTTCAAACAATGAACTAATGTGCCATCAGCTCACAAAGACTAAATCCAACAAAGCATCCAGTGGGATGTGATCTATTAATATGTGTGTGTAGATATTTAAAAATAGGAGAAGGAAATCATGGGGGCTGTGATGTTGCCACCGAACCCTCGTGGACACTTTCCCTCACGCAAACGCACCTTCACTAATTTTAACCTCTCAGCCACTCCGAGTTTTCATACAAAAAGGCGGCATCATAGATAGCCAAGTAACCTCAGAGAAAGTCACACCAGCACTCCCTCTGAGTCACACGTTCACACTGACCGCTTTCATTGTAACCAATGCAAATAAGGTTAGTTGATCGGAAGGAAAATATGGACACATCACGCTGCCGGTGAGGGTCCCACATGGCGCGCAGACCTCTCCTGCCGCCCGCTGCTCCCCTCAGCAGTGTACTTCGTCAGTCTGCCTGTTCTGTTCCCCGCTCTGACTCTGGTGAATTCTCTCACCCTCCCGCGCCTCTGACTGTACCCAGTGCTTGTATAAATAAATAAATAAATAAATAAATAAATCTTTAAAAAAAAAGGAACTAGGAAAGCGCGGATCTATATTCTAAATGCTGTTCTTTTCTCCTCCACATTCTCCACCCCCACCCTGAAAAGCAGAGGAAGGACACTGAAAAGGAAAATCATGAAGACGGTATACTGGAATGGCCACTAGTTTTCAACCATCCTATGAGTTTCTTAAAATGGTCAGACTGAGGCCCAAACATCAAGCTGGAAGACGGCAGCTAGAAGACGCAGGTGCTGGGGGCTGCGGGGGTGAAGATGGAGGTGTGGGGTGGAGACAGAGCTGTGGCCAGGCTGGGGAAACCCCCGTTGGCAGCTCCACCCTCAGGTCAGCCTGGAAGACAGACCAGGAAGCCCAAGGAACGGCGGCCAAGGTCACGCTGAAGGGCACGGACGGCCCAGAGCGGTGGGTCCGGAAGGCAGAGCGTGTGGAGTCCGAGCTCCAGGCAAAGTCTGGGGGTGCCATTTACCGACCCTGTCCCTGGGCGAGCATTTCAACCTCCAGCTCAGTTTCCTCCTGTGAAATGCAGGCAGCTGCTTCCAGGCCAGGTGGGCCCCATGGGGCGGCGGTGAGAAAACAGAGGAGGCCTTGAGAGGCAGGCAGAGATCACGGCTGTTAGGAGTAGTGTTCATGGAGTGCGTAGTCCATACTCAAGGACCATAGACATGCTCACAGTTAAGTAAAAATAAATATGCAAAAATGATGCAAGAGGTAGCAGTGGGCATTTGAAAGTGGAAAGTGTCAAAAGCAAACACAAAAGGACATTGAAAAGCTGTAAGGCTACTGACTTTCTGTCTGGCACCGCACCTGGAATTTGTGGGGCAAAAATAAACGCTTCCTGGGCCTCCCCGGTGGCGCAGCGGTTGAGCGCTGGGTTGCGAAGCTGCCCGCGGCCTCTGCGGCATCGGTTCGATCCCCGGCTGCTCCCCGGCCACCGGAGGAGGGTCCCCCATGGCACGCAGACCTCTCCTGCTGCCCGCTGCTCCCCTCAGCAGTGTCCTTCGGTCCTTCTGCCTGCTCTGCTCCCCGCTCTGGCTCTGGTGAATTCTCTCACCCTCCCATGCTTCTGACTGCACCCAGTGCATGTATAAACAAAAACAAACAAACAAACAAATAAATAAATAAAACATGCCTCTATTAAAAAAAAAAGTATTAAAAAAATAAATAAATAAATAAACGCTTCCTCAGTCTGCCTTCTGACCATGCTGTGCCCAACAGTTACTATTATTTACATCCAGACAAGCAGCACTTCTCAGCATCAGCCACTCCTCTGTCTTGGTCCACAATGAAAATAATATCCCCTGATTCACCCAGTGGAGATGTTTCCCCCAAGTGGGTTTTCATTGAGGCCTATCACCCCAACTTTCTTTTTTCTTTTCTTTTTTCTTTTTCTTTTTTTTTTAAATAATAAATTTTATTAATCCCCCAACTTTCTTTCTCCAGATAATATGGTTCCTGTGGCCCTCAGCTGAACCGCTCTAGGGTAAATTCCACCTGTCGCCAGGCCCCTGGGAGCTGTTTATCGATAGACATGGGGACAGCCCCCAGCTCTCCACAAGCACCTTTACCGAGAGTATTGGAAACACAATTAGCTCACCAGCGACCCAGCACAGCTCTGCCGTCCTGCGTCCTGCAGAGGCAAGTCGGCCGCCAGGAACTCACATGTCTCCTAACGCACTGCATTAGGCTCTCCAGGGCCCGCGGGCTATGGTGCCCTTCAGGCCCGGGTTTCCTCTCAGCTTTGGTGTCCCACCCGAAGCTGGCTGGGCGGCCCTCTGCGTCCCCCGCCCTGCCCCACGGTGGCTGCTGGGCGCCCACAGCCAGGATGGATTAACTGGGTCTGAGCTAACAAGAGCTGTGAGCCACTCACTCGTGCTAAAAGGTAATACACTTCCTCCTCCGCACAAAAGGTCAGCGTAAATCTAGATTCCAAACACAAACAGGATTTTAAAAAGATTTATCTGTATCAGAATTAGAACCCCGGGTGGGGCTCTGTACACAGAACAAAGGAAACAGCCGCATCCCTCTGCTGCAGCCTGGAGGACAGGGCCTCCCTCCCCCGCCACTGTACACTCAGACGCCCACCCCGCGGGTGCCAGCAGCAAGGGCGGGAAGTCATCCTTCCAAGTCTCCTTTAACAAAGCAGAAAAGATGCAATAATGTCTCGGCGATGTCAGTTCCCAAACCCCGACAGCCTCCACCACCCCTTCCGGCTCCAGGGGTGTGTCGGGGCCTGCTCACAGCAGGTTTATCATGTTGATCAAGCGTGGGAGCAGCCTGGGGGCTTTCGGCCTCCACATGAGCTGAGCCGACGCCAACCACATATTACTGTGAACGGCAGCACGGAGAGCCAGTCCCTGCAGAGGGGACACTCGGGCGTCACCCAGTCGCAGTCCTATTTTTTTCTAGATGAATCCATTTTAAAGGAAACGCACTTTACAAGGGAGGCGTTCATTCATGCGGTCATTCATTGACTCAACACAGAAGCCTGCCTTCCCGCAAGATGCGCTCCTTCAACAGAAAAGCACTAGTGGACCATCTGCGACGGCATGGTGTGATGCATTGGAAAGATTTAGTCAAAATAACGTGGGTTTAAACCCTGGCTTTCCATCTTCCTAGCTTAATGAATATGCTGTCTCTCCGAGGAGCCATTTCCGACCTGCAGAAAGGGTGGTGGGGAGCAACGGGGCTGATGTGTGTCTCCAGGACGAGACACGCGGGGTTTCCGGGCCCTTCCCGGCCCCTCACTGGGCAGCGGGAGGGAAGGATGCACAAAACATGCTGTTGTGGTTTAAGAAGACCAGGCATGATGGTCGCTGGATGCCCGCTGACAAGCTGATGAATACGCAGGAGGATGAGGGATGAAATCCACACGTGGATCGAGCGCTGTTGTTAAGAAGCAGCAACAATCGACAGAGATCTTGAGTAGAGCCGGAATTTTACATATGAGGGGTAGAGAATAATTAAATCAGCCAGAGTAACTGGAAAGCCAATCAGCGGAGCCAGCAGGGGCTGCAGAAGAGGGTTTCAGAGACAGGACGCCAGAGCAGTCCAGGGCACGCTCTCTGGGGGATCCACATCCCCAACCCCTGAGGGGATCGGACATCGGCCCCAATCTTTGCACGTTTGGGGTAGGCAGACCCAAATAAACCCAGAAGGCCTGAGATACTTATTGAACAAAAGGCACATTTCTTCACTCCCCAACAGCGAGGCACCGGCCCACCGGGATTCTTGTTTTCTGCAAACACTTTGTGTCTTTGCATTTCCAAACCCTGTTCCTGCCAGGACCTCCAGTTCTCAGGACTCCACCTGCCACATCCTCTCACCAGTCCACTGAGAAATCTTCTTTCTTTCCTTCCTGAAACATCCCAAGCGGGCCCTCTCTGATGGTGATTCTTTTACAAGGTGTCACGTTTGCCTTGCAAAGAAGCACTTGATTACCAGCTTCATCTTCTTGATGAGATCCACGCCTTCAAGTTTATTTGATTTCATGGTTTGCACAGTCCTTACTCAGTATTCACTTACTGAAGATATTTTCCATGTGGGGGGTAGAGCATAATTGAATGAGCCAGAACAACTGGTCTCTTTTTATTACAGGTACACATTTATTAAATGCACGTCATTTCTTGCCTTGGACAACCGCACTCAAAAGCATAACAGGTTCGCGCCGGCTCCGCTCTGTCTACTGCTCGGAGACCCCTCAGGGCCAGTGGGGACTGGTCACATCATGTGCCCAAGGGCCGGCGTCCTGCCCGTCCATGCCTCCCTGCTGGGAAGTAGAGACGCCCCTGCCAGCTCCTTCTTGATGGAAAATCTCTCCACCCTGCTAGGCTGGTGGTCCTCGTCTCCATGGACCCTCCCAGGACCCTCCGGCAGGGACACCTTTGTAGGTGAGGACGCGGTGGGTGGTCAGATCACAGCCCTCCCTTTCCAGCAGACCTGCGCCAGGGCAGGGCTTCTAGATCCTTCTAGGCAAGGACAGCAGAGGTTGCCTTGCTCCGCTTTGTGCGAGTCTGAGGCAGCTTTGCTCCCACAGTCCCAGTGACCATGAGGTCAGCCTCTCTGCCCCCAAGGAAAGCAGCCATTCCACCCTTCCAGAGGGCGCACCTGTGCTCGGGGTGCAGACTCATGTCCACCCTGGAGCCCGCCTTGAACCACGTCCTCGCTCTGTGTTTCAGGGAACTTTTCTTTCAGTTACTCAGATCCTACATGAAGCTACTATGTTTAAGAATTTGGGTAAAAGTCCCCTAGTGCATGCTTCTCAAACATACATCCATGCATGTCACTGTGTTTTCATATTATATATACATATATATGTATATATAAATAGAGGGGGTGAGGGCACACATATGATGACCTAGACCTTGTGCAGGGTAATGTTGTTTCTCTAATCCTATCCTAGGTAGATAGAGCTATAGGTGTACAGATACAGGTAATACACATGTATGTGCACACTAATCCAATAACTCCACTTTCTCCTTGTCATACACAATAATCCATATTCACAACAGTGTTTCTCTAGCACTCCGACATCCAATACAAAATCTGGCACAGAGCTAGAGCCTACTGGCCTGAAGTGTTGAAAATCACTCTCTGCGGCCACAGTTAAGTGTCTTGTTGATAGCGGGGGACGCGGCAAGACAGACCAAGGAGCTACGGCACCCGTCAGAGACGGGGAGAGACCGCTCCCCAGCAACCTCCCCGCCACCGGAGCCAAGCAGAGAGCAGGGGCTTCCACACGCGGAGAAAGTGGCTGCAGGAGCCTCGGGCCACACCCTTCCTGAAGCCCTGAAATCGGCCACTTTCACAAACACGCCTTCCGTCAGCAGGATCGGAGTGTCTAGATGCATAAAATGGACAAAGAGTCATTTTCTACTCTCAGGATCCCAGCAAAAGGGATCCCAGCCCTTTCTCTGTGACTGTGGGGATCTCACCCAGCCCAGCGCACACGTCCACCCGGCCTTTCGGTTCCTCTGAGAACCTCGTCTAAATTTTAACCCTGAGTTATGAACCGAGGCAACCTTTTTGTTTGTGTTCTGTTGTTTACCGAAGACAATAGCTGGAACTTAGGATAAAAGGTGAAGCGTTGCTTCCTCTCCTTCAGGTGATGCACCTTTCCCACCCGAATCCGGGGTTGCCTGCCTGCCCCCCCCTCTACTCACCCTGTGCCCCCAAGCTCTGCCAGGCACATTCCTGCCAGCGGTGAGTTTCAGCGAGAGGGAAGCTCACGACTGACCCGGCAGAACTCAGGGTGAGTTCTCAGCTCGCCTTGTTCCCTGACAATCAGAGGGAACTTCGGAACAGCCAGCCCTGGAAGTCTGAGGATTGTAACGCAGCCCTCGGGACGGGTAAGATTTAGATGATCAAGGTGATTCGAAATTAATTGAAATATGACTTATGCTTCTAAAACTTTAACTGACATATAAAAAGCACATTTTTGGCAGCAAAATGTTAACTAATTCTAACAAAAGTCACACCATTATTTAAAGCAATGCCAGAAATCTTCCCCTGCAGTAGAAGCCACTGGCTATGCCCTATGACCCACCTCGAAGGCACCTGCAACGTCTGAATGAGTGTCACTTTTAAAGAACTGCAAGAATTACAGGGGGAAATGACTCCTTTTCGAAACCAAGATTCAATGACAGCAGCACCAAGTCGCTGCAGAAGAATCTATACTGTAACACAATGTGCAAAACTCTTTTGATTCATTTTTCTCCAAGTTCTACACAGTACACAGATAGACATTTTACAGACATATCTGTACACTCATGTAAAGTCAGGAACGAGCACAGGGGAGGTTTTCTGATCCCATGCAGACCGGGTGAAGGAAGAGTCAGAATCCTCAGTGGTTTTGCAGGCTTTTATTGGGATTACCAGCTACACGGCAGGCAGGGGTGCTGGGAGGCCGGGAGGCTGGAAGGCCTCCCAGCCACCAGCAAATCTGCACTCTCTCTGGGCTCTCTGGCCTTCTCTGCTTCTGCTTCTTTGCTTCTCTCTCGGCTTCTCTTTGGCTTCTGCTGACGTCCCCGTGACGCCAACCTTAAAAGCCCAGTCTCAGCCCAGGTGAATCCCATCTACCTATGCCCACACCCTACTCCAGGTGCCGCCATCAGGCATGCATTCAGGACCGCAAGGATCCATCATCTATCCTGATGGTGGGAGGGCAGAAGAGCCTGACATTTTTCCTTACCCTACAACTCAATATACATGTGCATATATGCATGTCTTTAGACCATACATGATATATGCATCTATGTCACTATCGCTTATACAAAGTTTAAAAAAATATGCTAACCCATGAAAATTGCAGGCTGTTGGTCTAGTAGAATCTTCTATTAGTTATAGTCAATAGTTACAGTTTCTAAAAATATTTCTTTGAAACGATTCTCAGAGTACCCTGAAAAAAGTTTGAGGCGCTCAGCTTCCAACAGTAATTGCCTGCACTAATTAGACTGAAGGATTGGGTTACAGCAGTTCTAGCCCTGGCTGCACATTAGCTCCACCTGGGGAGCTTTTAAAACTATTAAATAGCAAAATACCTGACACATGGAAGTCAATCAATGTGTGCACATTTCTCTGGCATCCCGCTCGCCTGTCTCCGGTTCCATACTTCACAGAGGCTTCCAGACACAGTCTGACCTCTCGCCAGCCCCTCACTCAGTAAACCCCGGGCGTCCTATAGATGTCAGCACACGGCCTGTTCTCCGACCGGTGGGGGAGCACGGATATCAGGTTATCTCCGTGACCATGCATCTGCCGCTTCTTCCTCCATAGGTGCCCTCACCTACAGGCTGGTCTTGACCCTTCACCAACTTCAAGGCCGCAGTGCGGTGGGCCTGCTAGCGGTGCTGTCTGCTCGCGTTCACACCCCGTGGTTGCTGAAGGCGCCCCTAGCTCAAGGGTCTCCCTATGTTTGCAGCTCTTCCTCGATGTCCCTTTTCTGGGGCCCCATACTCCAGTCTCACAGAGCCCTTCCTGGAATAAGACGGAAGGTCTGAAATAGATGACCACGCCCCATTTCTATGGCAGTCTCCTGAGATGCCCTGGGGGTTCCTATTTCCTCTTTTCCCCACCAGAAACTGCCATCTCTGTGTCTGCCTTTTGTTTCCCATGACCTTGCCTAGCCTCTTTGTGATGCTTTCACATCGATGGGGAAAACTTACATCCCAGGAGAAACCACGGTTCATGAGGGCGCTTGCCTTTACGTCTTGGTTATGCATGCCTCTGTGCAGACTTTTTTTAAATTTTTTTAAACTTTTATTTTTTTTTTAAGATTTATTTATTTATTTTGTGCATACAAGACCTGGGGTACAGGCCAGAGATGCGGGGGGTGAGAGGATTCACCAGAGACAGAGTGGGGAGCAGAACAGGCAGACTGACAGAAACACACTGCTGAAGGGAGCAGCGGGGAGACAGGAGAGGTCTGCTGTGCCATGTGGGTTGCTCCCTGGCTGGCTGGGGATCAAACTTGTGCTGCAGAGGCTGCGGATAGCTTCACAGTGCGGTGCTTAACCCCTTGCACCACCAGGGAGGCCCTGTGCATAATTTTTTTTAATATACATTTTCCCCCAAACTTCCAGGGGGTAGCTACTGCAGTATTCTTTAGGTATGTGTAGGGTAAGGTAAAAAGTATCAGGCTTTTCTGCCCTCCTGCCATTAGGATTGATGATGGAGCCTTGCGGTCCTGAATGCATGCCTGATGGCGGCACCTGGAGTAGGGTGTGGGCCTATGTAGATGGCATACATCTGGGCTGAGACTGGGCTTAGAAGGGCAGCGTCAAGGGCATGCCAGCAGAGCACAGAGAGTAGAACAGCAGAACGAAAGAGCGAAACAGACCACCAGAAGGAGAGCGAAAGAAGAGAAGCAAAGGCCACGAGAGAACGTCAGAGAGCCCAGAGAGAGTGAAGACTTGCCTGGCAGCCTCCCAGCCCCCCGGCACCCCTGCCTGCCGTAAACCCGGGAAATCCCACTAAAAGCCTGCAAAGAGCTGCCGAGAGCTCCAGCTCTCCTCCCTTGCCCATCTGCTCGAATCATAGAGACCCTGCACTGTCCCTTCCTGCCGCTACAGTAAGGATAGCAACGCTGTCGTCTTCACCAACAGCACATTCCACCGTAACAGTCCAGAATGCAAGCGAAGTATCATTAAAAAAAAAAAAAATCAAAGCCAGAGTTATCTAAATGCTCAAGGCCATGACGACTGAAAAACCATCTCTGTACATGACGCTAAAATCACATCTCATGAAAACGGGGCACAGGGTGTGGGGTGCTGTGTGGGCAGGAGATTCAGCCAGCAGTCATGCTTCCCAGACTGAGCTCATGCTTCTGAGTTAGTTGATTGCAGCTAAAAATGCTGAGTCTAGAGCGCGCCGAGGAGGAAATGACAAGGTGTGGGAAGCCGGCCTATTTAGACTTGCGATCGGCTGACCTTTGGCGTGTGTACACGGCTCTCTTGCGAAGAGCCCAGCACACCCTGCCCGCCTTGCAGTCAGCCGGCAGGGTCCTCAGCGGGGAGGACCTTCACATGCAGAGGAAACCCTGCTTGTTCTCAGAGCTTTGCTCTGCCAGGGAGCAGGCACATGCCAAAGACAGAGCTGTC
The DNA here is from genome assembly GCF_964194135.1 of Talpa europaea. Classification (NCBI taxonomy): domain Eukaryota; kingdom Metazoa; phylum Chordata; class Mammalia; order Eulipotyphla; family Talpidae; genus Talpa; species Talpa europaea. Next base: position 2,781,122 of record NC_140068.1, on the reverse strand, counting down.
TATTGCAGCGAACATGCCTGGTAACATGGGTGTTATTTACTGATAAAAAGCACATGACAGTGATTGTAAAACAGGGCTTGTCCTGTCAGTCAAATGAGAGAGGCAGGCGGCCTCTCCAAGCCATCTCGGCGCTGCAGCAGGGCGCGCTGCCAGGTCAATTACCATGGGGCCGCGGAGGAAATATGAAGACAGATCGGCTTAATTCTAAACGGGAGCATCAGTGAAACAGAAACCTGGGGACGTATTAATGCAATGGCCAATTACTTACAAGTGCGGCTTTGGCCAGAGCTGCAAAATGTATTTCTGTCGAGTCTTTGTGTAGGTAAGGGATGTTTTTATTAACAAGAACGGACAGATAGTGAATTTTAAAAATAGCATTAGTTCCTTTATTTCTGGGGGAAAACATTCCTCACCAGGAAATTAGGATTCTCTAATTCTCATCTACAAACTTAGACACGCAGGTAATTTGGTATTTGGGGAAACTGGACTATAATTCATAATTTCATGGCACGGACGTGACAATTTGCCTTCCATTTTTCCTTACCAAGATTGATTTTAGTTTTGCATTCTTCTAGTCAGTTCACTCCTCCTACTGCACCTCTGGCTTATTTGTCTAAAGAAAAAAAAAAATATTTAGAGCTCAGTAGCCTCCACTTGAGGATTTACGTCACAGGATACCTGTTTAACAGGGATGCATTTCCTTTGTTCCAGAGTCAGCTTTCAGAAGACTCTTGGAGACACATTAAGCATCAGACTTGCGGAAAAAATCCAGACTGCTTCAATCACAGCTTAATTGCTCATGAACTAGATTCTCACATTCCTCCAATAACAGAAGAGAGCCCTCGCAACATCTCGGGGAGAAAATGCCGGCTGCTGACGCTGAGTTTTGCAGCTATGCTGTTTTCAGCAGTGATCAGTGAGCTTCCAGGGTAAACAGTGAGAGAAAAGGGGCGCGTGTGCATGCACACACACACACACACACACACACTCACACACGAGATGTAGATTAAAATCACAACAGAAGAAATGCTATCACAATTTCTGACCTAGTTAAAGTACTGTTTCCCCCCAAAAAAATTGTGGCAGATTTACATAAATTCTAGGACAACATCGACGTTCACTAACACCCCAATAACAAAGGCAGCCAGCATACAGTCCCGGCAGACGTGCCGAAAGTTCAAATAATATGAAGTCAAATCCAGTTTCCCCACGCTGATCACGTAACAGTTTACTTTAAATGAGACGGAACTAAATATACAAATGAAAATAAACAGAATCTTTTATTTATCTCTGTAAATATTATCTACAATGAAGGTGCATAAAAATTTCTAAAGGACAAAAATCAATTAACCAGGGACAGGGACTTAACAGCCAATCACATACTAACATACAGAATCAAGCAACTGAATCGATACAGTTAAACCTGGGAGAAAAGGCCATAGACATTCTGGCTGCTTCTACTCACGTGTCTGTCACAAGTCGCCCCACCGTGCAGGGAGCCCCTTCTGCAGGGAGTTGACATTACATGTCCCTCGCCAGCGGGTCACCAGCCATGCCTGAGCCCTGGCACCCTCCTCGGGTGGGAGATGGAACCTCAGAAATGGGAGACAGGGCCTCCCTGGTGGCACAAGGGGTTAAGATACAACTGTGAAGTTGTCCACGGCCACTGCAGCACAAATTCGATCCCCAGCCAGGGAGCTACCCACATGGTGCAGCAGACCTCTCCTGTCTCCCCGCTGCTCCCCTCAGCAGTGTATTTCAGTAGATCTGCCTGTTCTGCTCCCCACTCTGTCTCTGGTAAATCTTCTCACCCCCCTACACCTCTGGCCTGCACCCCAGCTCTTGTATGCGTAAATAAATCTTTTTAAAAAAAGAAAGAAATGGGAGACAGAACGTGCTGTGGTGGCAGACAGCTGAGGCCTGGATCATAATTCCTTCCGGAGACTTGAGGGTGAGCCCTGGCAGTCCTCTCGGTGCTCTTGGCTGGGCACAGAGCACCCCTGGCTCCCGCTTGTGCCAGGCTCCTTTGGGGCAACGCTAAGTCAGGTGACACCCCATCCCAGTGACAGGGACTCAAAGTGTCAGGGAGTGTCCCCTGATCCTGTCTTTTGCAAACTAAGATTTTCCACTCGCCGAAGTCCTTCCCATCACCAGTTCCAGTTTCCGGCGAAACTGCAGCATCCCTGTGTGCTGGGAGAGCAGAGGCCCAGGACCCCACAGATGATCAGACTGACGCTCTGAGCAAAGAGCTCAAGGTGACCCCCCACGATGGTCGGGAAGCCGTCTTTCCCATCAGCCCTCCCGGCTGACCTTGGGGTCTCGGGGATGCGGTCACATCAGCAGACAACTCTTCCCTTCTCAAGTCCCACCCAACAGAGCAACTGCTCAGACGGCCCCTTCCCTCCTGCGCCCCTCCCTAAGTCCTGCTCTGCATGTCCCCGAGCGACTGTCTTCCGCCAGCCCAGCCCCAAAGCCCGGTGGGCCCTGTTCTTCTAAGTCCTGCCCCAGGTTTCTCCCCTCTTCAAGGGCCAGCGCCCACTAGCAGGCAGAGGACAAGACCACCGTGTGGCCCTTGCAACTGCTAGACCTCGGGCCTCAGCTAACCCGACCCGACACCCTCATACACCCCACTGCATGCTGTTGGCCACGCTGAGCTCGGCCAGTCCAGAGTCATAGACTGTCCATTAACTCTTGCCCAGGAGGTCGCCTTCGATCTTGTACAGTATCAAGTTTTCTAAAGTTCATATCAAATCTTTAATTTCATCTCCAACAAGTATGATTTTAGTTTCTCCTTATAGCTCCGGCTTCTCACAATTATTTAACTTTTGTGCTCTTGTGTGGGTTCCTTTCCCAGATGTGTATCATCTGTAAATGAGGAATAACGTCCAGGTCTTTATATGAAGCATGGGCAAAAATGTTGAGAAGTAATTGTCCAGGGAAAGCATTGGCTGTATTCATCAACGAGCAGGTGCGTCTGAGTCAGGCAACATGTCACCGATTCAAATCCTTGTGAGCAAAGACTCTCGTGAGGGAACACGCCCACAGGGCAAAGAGACGCCAGCTAAGGTCCTGCACTGAGTATCACCTGCCCCGCGCTCCCGCACAGACAAACCCTGCCATGCAGGAAGTCAGAAATGCCAGCAGCCTAGACTTAAGATGATTCTAATTTATTTGAAAGAGGCAGCAGGGAGAGGGTGGATGTCCTATGACTTGACTGACAATAAAAGTTACTTTAATTAGATGGCATGATGGAATAATAGAAAAACTTTGCTTGAAGTCACACACCATTCAACCACCACAGAAGCCAAGTTGCAGGTACGAAAATCGCACCCAGCTCTGTGTTATGAGTCCTCCTTGTCTGATCAGAGGTCTTACATTTTTCTTTCTCATCTTCTCACTTTTAATATGCTCGCAATGCATTTTCCCTGGTGCTGGCAGCAACTCACGCCCACATCGGACTGTCCTGGGCCAACGCCAGGTGCGGGCATCTAGAAGAAACACCTATTGAGACTTTGGTGTTGACTTCCCAGGACCGAGAGCATCAGAGTCGCTTTGTTTCCCAAAAAGGCCAACCGAAGGGACTGTGGTCTGCAGGGGCTCCACTGATCCGTCGCCCGAGTGACCTCGGCTCTGCCCACATGCCCACCACTGCTTGTGTTTCTAGTGTGTTCTCGGAGCAGTGCGTTAATCCCTTAGAGATGAGGAAATCTTTCAGCTTATAATCACACTTATGACATTCAAGTACAGATCATCTGGAAAACATAATCACGTCTATTTCTCAAATGTACAGGGAAGGTAATTAGTGCCAGGTGACGCCAAAATAATTAACTTTGAATTAATCGCAGATCATATCATTTTGTTCTCTTCAACTTTTTGAACATGTTTGATACGTACAACCTACCCGAGGAAAAATTCATAAAGGAAAACTACAATTTTCCCCTCAGAATCAGTAACTGGGAGAACAGAGTAGAAGAGAGACTAGCAAATGAATACTATGCTTGAAAACTGAAGAACTTAGGGTGTACGGGAGATGAGTCAGCGCAGGTTAGTATTAGAAGTTTAAATGGATGGAATTTAAGGCACTATATTACCCATTCATCAGGATAAATACCTTCTACAGCATAAAAGCAATAGCAGTTATTCTCAGTTATTCTTTTTTTTAAAGCTTAATAGGATAAAACTAAGCCAGTAACAATTACTGGGTAGAAGTATATACAATTTTTTCTTAAAGATTTATTTATTTATTTACACAAGAACTGGGGTACAGGCCAGATGTGTGGGAGGGTGAGAGGATTCACCAGAGAAGAGCAGGGAGCAGAACAGGCAGACTGACAAATACACTGCGTGGGGAGAAGTGGGCGAGACAGGAGAGGTCTGCACACCATGTGGGACCCTCACCAGCGGCCAGGGACCAAACGGGCGCTGCAGAGGCTGTGGGCAGGTTCACAGCGCGGCGCTCAACCACCTGCGCCTCCAGGGGAGGCCCAGAAGTATATACAATTTTGACTGAATAATTAGACCAAGGAAATGTAGTGATTTAATACTCATTTTTTCTCACATTAAGGTGATGTCCTTGGTCATTACAGAGGAGCCAAATACATCCCTGATTAAAACAGTGTGGATGTCCGTGCCAGGTAAAATCAAAAACAAGGAAACAATAAATCGATAACCAAGGTCCTGGCTGGGAAACCCCACCCTTCCCTGGACTCTGACTTTCTGCTCACAAGCCCGTGTTTGCATATTCATAGGCCTTATCACATGAGTACTATTTCATTGCGTTAATGATGGAATGTTTTCCACTTGTTTTTACCAAGGGGCTTGCTGCTCATCACTGACCTGAGCCCTGGGAGTCTCCGGATGACAAGCGCAAACACATGCCCATCCAAACGTCCAGTGGATGCAGGGCACCGGCCCAGATGCTGCAGAGCCAGCAGGCACGTTCTGGCTCGGTGAGTCTTGCTGTTATGTTCCTCGTGTGCATCGTTACAGATTCCCCCACCCTTTACCCAAAAGCTAGCACAGCCAAAGGAACAAAGCAATTACCAAAAAAAACGACACCCCCATGTTTATAATCTATGTGGCATGTAACAAGCAGTTACGCTGGCAGCTGCAGGGTTTACTAAAATCTGTCTCCTATCGCAGCCAACTGTATCAGGGATCTCGACACTGGGGCGTTCAAAACTATTGCCTAGTTGGATATTTACAAAAGCTCGATGACTGAAATAGGCAGAGAGTTTTACCCTATTTAACACAAAGGGTAAATGAAGCCCCCAAAAATCAATAGGCACCCCCAAAGTCACAGTCATGAACAGGCCCAGTCACAGCTCACACAGAGGGACCATCGTCAACCTCCCTTCTGGGCGGGCGGCAGCCCTGCTACCTCTGATGGCTGCTTTGTAACACTCACAACAATATGAATGCAGAGTTGAGGTCTCTGCCTGTATGCCCTGAGGGGAAATCACAGCTCAGCATCCACCCAGAGGTCAGACTTAAGTCTGGAGGCTGGAACATGAATCCCCCTAGGTAAGCACATCATCCATCCCCAGCTCTAGAAATCACGGACATTCAAATAATGGTTCATTTTTTGGTAAATACCAGTTAGGTGGATTATAACGCAATGCATAGAGACAGACGGTGACAGTGGTGCATTTCTTTTACAGTGCTGGCTATCCTTCCTATTTAAATTAAAAGATATTTTAATTGGAAAACAATGTGAGCTTTAGCAATTAATGAACACAGGTGAAAACTTCCTTACAAACAAGGTTAATAATGACTCAAAATTTTAGCGGGACCAAGACCTGTTTCATGGGCTATTTCATATGGCAATCATTTCAAGTTAAATGATCTGACATTTTAAAGTTGGCATTTGGTAAATAGCTCTCAGGTGCATTTCGTGAATCCTCTGACTTCCCTCATCTTCCCGCTGACTAGGAAAGGTAAAAATGAGGCTCTTTGACGAGAGGGGGCTGATTTTTTTGTCCTTTGAGATAAAAGATTTCTCATCAAATCATCTCCATGAGATTTTCATCAAGTGTGCCTGGAAAAGTAGACAGAAGATTGGTAGTCCTGCTATTGGTCATTTTTCAAGTGTTATAAAATGTATGTGCTCTCAACACGTTATCTCTGGGCAAACTGGAGTGCTCATATAATTAGGAATTTATTTACTTAACTTTAAATACAAACCACCAGTTTCCACACACGTTTGCAAAGATGAATAAAACCTGAGGCCCGCCACTGGGGACGTAAGAGTCTAGATGTGAAGGCAGAACTAATACAAATATAATGTGAATATTTAATAGGGGTTTGTATAAAACAAAAAGTTACACAGAGGATGATGAGACTTAATTTGCCTCGCCATTTGTCTGGTCTCCCATGGAGGTGGGAAACAGTTTTAGCTGTTAGCTGAAACTTCACAAGTAGAAAATAAATAAAGATTTCCATGGGGGGGGGTGCAGTTAAGGCTATCCGAATAATGGAGGTTGCATGAAGGATATGATAAGGACTACACAATAGACGACATAGAGTAATAAGTCAAAGAATCATGAACCGTCATCATAATAAGTTCAGCCTCTAGGGAAAAACAAGCCTGTTTTAGGTTAGAGTCCCTAAAAGCAGACCTTAGGGAACAGATTTATTAGGACGTGTTCTCCTAAGGGAGAAATGAATAGGGAGTCAGGGGGAGGACAGGCCAAGGACGTAAGCCCCACGAAATCTGGCAACCCTTGCAGAGGGGAACAACAATGCTGTTGTTGTTCACGACAATGTGGAGATGCCCCCGAGAGTTGTCCCAAGATGGGGAGCAGTGAGGATGCAGATGGGAGACAGGAGGAGTGAGCAGAAGCATCCCATCTCTGCACTGATTAAATACTGCCCCAGGAGGATGGAAGTCCCTGGCTCAGCTCGGAGGAAGGGGCATGTCCTCTACGTGGTAACGTTACTGAGCGGTAGAACTGCATCCGCTATTGGAACTATTCCAGGGGCATTGATTCCAGAGTCCATTTCCTTCATATCTAAGAACACACGCGTTCTTAATCAGAAGGCATCAAGCCCTGGTGCATACGCGGTAACAGAAGGCCATCTCGAAGTTCTTAGGAAGAGACCTAAGACCTGGCTTACAAGAGTTTCCTGAAGAACACCAACCCCACCCTGCACATCATGCATGAGCGCCGCATCACACAGACAAGTGGAATGTCTGCAATGATGGAGTCGGCCCTCGGGTAGCAGGTAAGCGCCATGACAGCCGTGGATTGGCTGGGCTCTGCTGGCGCCTCACACCTACTCGCTTAGCTGGTCTCTGGAAATAAAACTGAAAGCAAATCTTGCAGGACCAATCATGGCAAGAAATTCTCCCATGTATGTAGTGTCAAGTCTCCTCTCCTTGCCTTCTAGGCCTGTAAACCAACGTATAGAAATAAATAAATTACTCTCTTCAGAGAGTAATAAAATTACCCTTTTCTGACTATTTGGGACACACATACCGATGGGATTCTATTAAGATTCTGTACTGTCGTGTGAAACAGTCCAACTCAAAAATTTAATAGGGAAAATGCACATGGGAAAACAAATTGCACAGCCATGTCTAATTCTCCCAGGTATAAACATCATGGCCAGGCCAATGTCTGAACACTACTATCCATTTCTCACCACTCCCAAGCTAAGTGGAATTTAGGCAATTTTGTTACAGCATCTAAAACTAATAAAATAAGGGATACAAAAGAATATAATGGACAAATAAGGATTAGAATAATTCTTTTCTTTCTAAACAGTTATTCAGAGATGATTTCCTTTTTTCTTAAAAAAAAATGTTACCAGCCTTCCTGATTATAAAAGGTAAGACCTTATCACAGAAAACTGGGCCAGCAATTCTTGGTATCTTCCCCCATTTCTTTCCTTTTTTGTGTATTTTTTTAATTGACGTAAAACCATGTACAGAAAAGTATATAACTCATGAGTGCCTGGCTCCAGTTTCATAAAGTGAAGGCACCTGCGTAAGAGCTACCCAGTAGGTGATTCTGTTTTTGTTGCGGGCAGAGCAAACTCACGTGAGAAATCTTAGTTAGCTGTTGGAACACATATTTGGTAGTTACTTAACAAAACAGACAACTTCGTTTCTTGTTATATTCCATAGGTCTGGAATTATTTCATTTGTTGTGGAAACTGACAGATTATTCATTCATTTAGCAATTATTAATGCTTAATATGTATTCAGCAGCAGCTGGTATGTGGTGTCAGAACTTAGAACTTAGCCTCTAGTGGAAGACACAGATAATGTAGATGCAAATATACTAATTAACGATAACACGTGGAATTCAGGACACAAAAATGATGCTATGGCCAAGAACAGGGTATCCCACCTAGAAAGAGAGATCGGAGACGCGAACTACTTGTGATCTGTAGCTGGGAATTGGGGGAGAAAGAACCCAGCTGTGGGGAGACAGGAGAAAAGAACATCCCAAAATGGCAATGAACAAGGTACCCACGCCTGGTTTGTTCCACAAATCAAATCAGAAGATTAGGCTGCAGTGACCACAGGCAGAGGCTGAAGAGCAGACAAGGCAGGGCCATGCGTGACCATGTAGGCCAAGCATAATGATTTAAATCACTGTTCAAGTGCAAGGTAGGGGTAATGAAGGGCTTTTTGCAGGGAACCAAGGGGATCCTGCCTATGTGTTAATTAGGTGAACCTGACTGCTACATTATTGGGTAGCAAGAGAAACCAAGGTACCAACACAAGCGCTATCACCGTGCTGCAAGCGGGAGAGAGTGAACAGAGCATCTGGTGGATGGACCGGATGTGGGAGCATAGAGGGGACAGAATAAAAACTTAATCAGGGCTTCTGTATTTCAGCAGTTTGGTAGAATGAGGTGTCATTTACTGAGATACAGGAGATTCGTGGAGAAATAGGTCCCCATGGGAAAAAGCAAGAGTTTAGTCTTGAACATATTAAGTTTGGGGTGTTTGAGAAACCTTCCCGTAGAGAAGTGTCAAGTGAGTAATCTGGATAAATGAGGAAAGAGCTCTGGGAGACTCAAGCAAGAGGTATAAATTGGGGAGTTATTAGCATATAGATGGTTTTTAAAGCCATGGGAATGTCATGGGAAGAGAAGATAAAGAAAACTCAGTGCCAAGCCACCAGGAACGCCAGTCGTTAGAATGTGGTCAGAATCAAGTCAGAAAAGGCAGTTGAGTAGAAAGGACCGAGCAGGGGAGAAAATACAGACACCAAGAAAAGGGCTTCAAAAGGAGGGGTAGGGCAAGGAAAAAGTATCAGGCTTTTCTGCCCTCCCTCCATTTGGGTAGATGAGGGAACCCTGTGGTCCTGAATGCATGCCTGAGGGCGGGCACCTGGAGTGGGTACACCTGGGCTGAGAGACTGAGTTTATAAAGGCGGCATCACAGGGATGCCAGCAGAAGCCAAGAACAAACAGAAGCGGAGAGAAGCAGAGAGAACGCCAGAGAACGCCGGAGGGCTCAGTAAGAGTGAAGACTTGCTGGGGGCTGAGAGGCCTGCCAGCCCCCCAGCACCCCTGCCTGCTGTGTACCTTGTAAATCCCAATAAAAGCCTGCAAAACCCACTGAGGGTTTCAGGACTCCTCCTTTTCCCGGTCTGCTGGATCAGAAAACCTGCACTGTGGTCTTCCTGCCCCTACAGGAGGGAAGAGAAACAGCGCGAGGTGCTGGTAAATGGTGGCAGAAGACAAGAAACAGAAGGGGCTGACGCGCTTGCTGGCATCCGACATGCCTTGGGAAGGGCCTGGGGGCTAAAGAGCAAGTGAAAAGTAAGACATGGCAGGAGGGAGTGGAGTTCAGGTAAGACTTGGCGGAGGCAGCTGGTGCTACAACATGATCACGACTAGAGGGGAAGCGCGAGGAAGGGCGTGACTCTGGAGGGGGACTACCCACAGGACACTGTCTCCGCCAAGACAGACGAGTCTTGGGGGCTGGGGAGCAGGAGAGTGGGATGCTTCCCAAGGAGCAGGGGGGAGAGGCATGTTCTGTGTCATCTTCTCCAATTTCAGGGAAGTCTAAGGCAAAATCATCAGCCAAAAAGAAAGAGGTAGAGGAGAATGGGGGGGTCCGGCTTAAGGACCAAGGACAAGGTGTAAAAAGGAGCCAACAGAAGTGGGGTTTCGAACTTGCTCTGGAGACTCCAGGAATATTGACAACAATTTGAGACTCAGCTGCTGCATGTGGCCTTAAGAGTGCTCTTTTTTTTTTTAAGATTTATTTATTTATTTATTTATTTATTTATTTATACAAGCACTGGGTACAGTCAGAAGCGCGGGAAGGTGAGAGGATTCACCAGAGCGGGGAACAGAACAGGCAGATTGACCAAGTACACTGCTGAGGGGAGCAGCAGGCACGGCAGGAGAGGTCTACGCGCCATGTGGGATTCTTGCCGGCCTGCTAGGGATCGAACTGGCACTGCAGAGGCTGTGGGCAGCTTCACAGCCCAGGGCTCAACCACCCGTGCCACCGGGGAGGCCCAGAGTGTGCTCTCTTGACCCAGATATTTTTACTACAAAACAACTCATAAAACCTTAACGCTTATTGAGATTAAAAAAAAAAATGCATTAGCCACCATTTAAAGTTTTGAATTTACTTGAAAACGTAATAAAAAAAAAAAAGTGGGCAAAAGCACTTGAAGAAAGTGAACAGAAAGATGAACTATGGAATCTAGACAAATACAAGGACAGGAAAGGCTGTCAGAGTGGGAAAGGGATGGGTGAGCCCCAGGAGGCTAAAAGTATCACTTCGTGAGAATTACCGGAGCAAGTGCTCTGACAGAGCTGCTGTCAGAGATGAGGCCGCTTGAGCCTGTAGTTCTGCAGGCAGAGAAATTTCTGCTGATAACAAAATCCAGTCTGACACTGTTACTGGGAGTTGTCAGTTTCGATAGAATAGAAGAAAAGTTCATCGCAGAGGAGCAGACAAAGGAACGACATTGAGGATACGAAGTGGATGGCTCATGTAAACGATCATTTCCCAAGAAAACGCACCTAAGTTGAGCAGATAACATGAGGGGGGTGATATGGCCAGGGACACCGGCTGGCAGAGGGACAAGATGGATAACAGATGACAGGAGCAATGTGGAGGCGAGCTCAGCTGAGTCAAGTGGCGATCCTCCATGACGAGTGAATGAGTCAAGGGGTTTTCCAAGGGGACGTGAGTCCTAGTCTGGCGGACGCGGGGAAACCCACCTTGCACTCGACTAAAACTCACCAAGGTGCACCTATGTGAGATTAAACAGCTTCAACCTGGGAAGCCAACAAGAAAAATGGAAGGCTCTGGTTAAGGAGAAATGTTCTTAAACAGGACTGGGGGGTTAAGAGTGGATTTTGAAGGTCATGAAAAAAAAACATCCAAACACAGAATGGATTAAGTATCAAGAGAAGCCGCGGTATATCATTATCTTTGTAGAAAGGAGGCTTCTCAGCTATTCCTATAGTGTATGCAACTCAAAAACCATTTATTTGCCTCCTTTTATATTAAAGGGACTATGCTTTTAGCAGACTTCTCAGGCATAGGCCACAAAGAACCAACTGCAAAAGACACATGTGCGGGAGCAAATTCCATACGCACCACCCACGATACCAATACATGGGAAATGATTTGCAAAAATCAATGATGGCTGCAGATATTTGTGTAAAGAGGACTTCAAAATGGCCTCTAGAGTCATATAAAATAGATATTTTTAGATCAATCCTGATGGTATTATTTTGAAGCACATCAAATAAAATTAATTCATTTCTAATCCAACCATTAACACATTCTTTAAAGCAAGATTTTATTGGAATGCCAAGTTTAATTTTTTTTTTTAATTCTCAGGTTTTTGGTCATTTTATTCATTAAATCCTTCCTTATTGAAAATCAGAAAGAAATTTACAGTCATTAACTGGATAGAGAAAAGCTGCTAGACATTATCCAATTAAGGACTTTTCTACTAGGTTTTCACAAGCAGGAAGCGTCAACCGCATTTAATGAAGCCGCTGTTGCTGAGAGGGCTCGCTGCTATGTTTTCACAAATAGACTCAGAATATCGTCTTTCTATAAATGATTTTCATGTCACACAATTAGTTGAAATTACATGAAAACAAAAATTTTCAGTTTCATCTGTAAACATTATCCCATGTGAAATTTCCTGGCTACTGTCCATTTCCCAAAGCTGAAGAAAACGAAAACTAAAGTAACACAAAGTTAAAGACTTTTTCAGGGAAAGTCAAAAGCACCATCAGTCTTCTAAGAATCCTGGGCTTTTATGCTGAGAAACGGGCAGGTTTTTGATATTAGTTCATGGAGACAGTTTGAGACAATAATAAAAACATACGTGTTTTGTGTTAAGCCACTAAGTTCGTGGTGACGTGCTACAGAGCAGGGGTGAGTAATTCGCGTAACAAGGAAACCAATCTCGGGCCCGTGTGCCCCGGGTTGTTTAGGCCTAAGTTCCCTGTGAAAATGTCTGAGAGAAGCAGTCCTGGGCGGTTGTGTGGGAGGCGGGTGGGGCAAGGCGAGGAGGCAAAGATGTCGCCTCCTGGGGCGGCCGCAGTGGGAGCGTCGCAGACGGAGGAAAGATAAGTCAAAGCCCAAGAAGTGAGAGAGAGACCTGGAGGGGCTCCCACCTGCGGAGAAGCAGCCCCTTCCCCCGCCAGTCTCCCATTTATTTGGTGTCCTCTCAGGGAAGGCGGCAAGTCCCTGGAGGAAGGCGTGAGGCTGTGCGCGGTGGGACGTGGGTTGGGGATGCTCACTAGTCTGGCCCAAGCTAGGGGGAGTGAGTTGGGCTGTTGCCTGGGGGGCTCCATTGTTCCCAATGATCAAACTGTCTCCAGTCCCTGTTCTCACTCAACTTCCTGCCCAGGTGGTCTAGCGGGTCCGCGCACCTGCCACAAGGCCGGCCTGCTGTTTCCAGCAGAGATCCTCATGCCAAGACCGGTGTCCTGGTGAGGGGCCCCTGCCTGCCTCTACATTTTGGTTGACCCGCAGGAACTCTGGGCACCAAGACAATATCCCGAGAATCAGGGGGGCTGGGGAAGCCACACGAGGAGACGACACCTTACATTTCTGCGGGTGTGTGCCCGGCTTTTGGTTTGGCGGAGGCCTTATCCCCTCCAGTGTATCACGTTGGAGTCAGGTGGGGGAGACTTGACATGACCATTATCTGGAGTGGCCGCTGGGAGGGGGACTGAGGATCAGAGTCAGCCCAGTGAGGGCAAAGCAGCTCCATATGTGGAACATTCTTTGAAATTCCCTCTCCTGAGAGGAAATTAAATGCCAAATTTAAACCAGAAGACAGACACTGGGTGATGTGCAGAGAGGCACTGTCTTGACAGTGTGCGCTGCTGCCCTGCCAGAGAAAACCCTTGCTGTGCCCTGGACAGAAGTCAGCACAACAGAACGCGGGACGGTCCCCTGTGTCCACAGCGCAAACTCTCTCAAGGCTCCAGTCTGGAGAATTCTGGTGGCTTTGAAGTTAAAGTTAATGTTAAGGAAGGGCTGGGCCGCCACAGTCATCCTGACACTGCCCCACCGGCCTCAGGGTGCTGGCCCTCTCCAGGTACCACAAGCTTCCTCGGTTCCCTCCCGCTGACAGTGGCCACAAGGGGTGCCTGGAAGCCCAGCAACCCAGCCAGCCCACGTGTGCACCCGGCACCTCTGCCAGCCGCGCCCCAAAGGAAGGGGTGGGGGTGCTGCAGTTTCGTAATAGCACCTGCTTCTGAGCTGCTACCACACAAGACTTCACCAAATGTTCTCGTGTTACCTGAACTTCAGCTCAGGAGGTAACCTGGGGCCGGATCTTGAATCCTCAAGAGCTGCCAATTCGTAATTACTGCCTCGTGCCCTTACGAGGAGATGGAGTTCTGACCTGGGTGTGCTGACGACAGTGGACATCTAACATGTCCCCCCATGTCCTCCTACTCTGTGGATTGCTGCTCTGCCACCCAGGAATTAGCTGGTGACTCGCTGACCAGGGGCTCTCTTTACCGTGACTCCGCACCATTATCTGTCCTGACCGGCTTAGCAGGTGGGTCTCAGAGGAGGGGTTATCTGTGCCACCACCTTTGCCCTTTGCCATCTCAAAACAGTCACCCTATTACTTTATAGACTTTCACTGATTTTTTAAGAAAATTCTTTACTTTTTTATCAGTACATGGTGAAATCCCTTGTTTAAAAATACATAATTTCCAAGTTTCTATCTTAAAAGCCCATCAGTAAGTTACGTGAACATTCTGAACTCCAAAGTGTTTGGATTTACCCAAACAGCAGGGGGATGAAAAACACCAGCACTGGATGTGTAAATAAAATATATGGCACAGGCCCTGAGAGGCCACTACATGGGTTTGTGGGAAAAGATTTTTGTTTAATAAACAGTTTCAGAAACACACGGGTACACACAGCCTCCCCTTCACACGCTGTCCTGGGGTGTGACCGGCATCCAGAAGTTTTGCCTCTGTTACAAAAGGCCACGCCGCTGCCCAGCTGAGGCTTTTCCTCCTGCTGGAACCAGTCATGGGAGAGTGATCGGGCCATGTGACAAGGAACAGGCCCCAGAAGCCCGGAAGACGGACCAGCTGCTCCTTTCTGTGCCTTGTCCACCCACTGCACCCTCTGCGGACATCACCTCCACTGTGCCTCAGCCCCTCACCTCTCCCCAGGAAGGCACACGCGGCCCAGTGACACTCTCGTATAACTAGAAATGATACACATAAAAACCACAATCTTGTGTTAAAAATGAAACAGCAGGCCTCCCTGGTGGCACAGGCAGTTGAGCGCCGCGCTGTGAGGCCGTCCGCAGCCTCTGCAGCGCCGGTTCGATCCCGGCTGGCCGGCGAGGGTCCCTCATGGCGCAGCAGACCTCTCCTGTCTCCCCGCTGCTCCCCTCAGCAGTGTGTTTCAGTCAGTCTGCCTGTTCTGCTCCCCGCTCTGTCTCTGGTGAATCCTCTCTCCCTCCCGCACCTCTGGCCTGTACCCCAGTTCTTGCATAAATAAATCTTAAAAAATAAATAAAAATAAAAATGGAACAGCCTAACAACTTATTATTTCCAAAGCGCTGTCAGTCATGGAACTGTGAAGGTTCACAAGGGTTAACACATGACAATTCCAAACTGGAAACAAAATTAGCAGGATATTGGAGTAAACATCCAGAAGTGCAAAGAAACCCGGAGCCCAAACAGAGTCTCTCTCCGCGGGGCCCGGACCAAGTCCCGTCTTCCATGAGAACGAACACCAAGGTCTCCAGAAACCAGGTGGTCTTTACTAAGGTCACCCGCGCAGTGTGTCACGAGCCGTGGATCCGAGCCATCCCTCATCCCTGAGCAGCGCTCGCCCGACTCCCGGCCCCTCACCTTATCTCCCCACCCCGAGCCGCCCAGCCCTCTGCCTGGTGCTGAGACATCCACCTCCCGCTGGTCCCTCCCGCCCCCTCCCGCCCCACACCCTCACTGACCGCTGCGGGGCATCTCCTCTGTCACATGTGCCCTGGACTGTCCACCGGGGCTGCAAAGCAGGTCAGAACCTACCCTGGGCTTCCAAGTGCCACCGCGAAGGACTTAACCTTTCCAGAAAAATCCGTGTCCTGAGTTATTCCTTCCTACGAGCCCTTCCCGAATCTGAAGACCTTGGGTCTGTAGCACCTGCTTGGTTACTGCTGCAGAATAAACACGAACCACGGGACAGAGCACGTCCATGACTAATGCAAAGACGCGCGGCTGAGCTCTGGCGTGCATCTGCTCTGGGACCCGGGACAGACACTCAGCCTCCTCTCGCTTCCATCCCACCTGGAGCAGGAAGCCGGGGGGGGGACGGCCGTGAGCACAGAGGGGCGACCCGATGGGCCACGCGGGACAGGCCCGTCGTCACCAGGCAGTGCCGGGAGCATCCTCACGGGGGTACGGGACAGCACAAACTGGGAGCGCTGGAATATTCTATTCCGAGCATTCCTACTCAGCAGCGGGATGTCCTAGCTGGGGACGGAAAACATCAATTGTATTGAAAGAAAAACATGACAGGGAATGACAGGCTGCTCGGTGACATCCATAAGGCAATCAGAAATCAGATTCCCTGCGCAGGCAGCGAGCACCCATCTACTTATTTTTAAAAATACATGCAGAAAGCCTGCGGCCTCCCCAGCTGCGGGACCCAAGAAACAAAACTCGCGGCCTCCTGGGCCTGCGCCCACGCGGGCACCTGCTGTGCTGTCCGAGCCGGCCCAGCCCGGGACAGGCCATGCCGCCACCGCCCGCCCTCCTCGCGGACACGCGGGCCGGGGTTCTGCGCGTGGCCTGCGTCTAAGCCCCTCTTCATCTTTTTAAACAGTATTTCTCCCGGCCTCTGGGTGCCACAGTGCCCATCGCGGAAATGTCGCCACGCGCGCCCAGACTCCACACTGCGCCCCACTCGCGCGCGCTCCTCTGCGCTGCGGAAGCCACGCGGGCCTCGGGGCGCCTGCGCACCCCCATGGGGCACCCCGGCTCTCCCCAGGCTCCCTCCTGCGGGGCGTCCTCGGGAACCTCCCTCCCACCAGGAGCGAGCTGGGCTCCCCACGCCAGAGTTTCTGCTCTAATAGGCAAAGCCCCGTTCTGCCGACTCCATCCCCCGCGCCCTGCATCCTCCCAGACACAGGTGCAGGCGCCACACTGAGATCCCCGCGCCCCCCGCGCCCCCCGCGCCCCCCGCGCCCCCCGCGCCCCCCGCGCCCCCCGCGCCCCCCTCCATACAGGCCTGCACGCACCAGCCCCAAACGCGAGTCTTGACCGCGTCTCCTCCCTTAGTGAAAATCTACTTGGTCCCATTGCTTTTTTGTTTTTAATTTTATATATTTTTTACATCATTTTTCATTTTTGCACAATGTATGCATGTTCGTCTTGGTTACAGTCCCCAGACAATTCCCATCCCCTTGTTTTGATCCTACTCCCTCCTCTCCCCCGCAGTGTGTCTCTGGTTTATAGTTGCTTGTTGCTTGTTGATTTTTACTTTGTATTAATTAGTCTTTTTCCTGGTCCCTTATTTCGGTTTTCTAGATTCCTGCTCTGAGTGAGACCATCCGGAATTTTTCTTTTTCTTTCTGGCTTATTTTGCTGAACATGATCCCTTCCAGCGCCATCCATGTTGCTGCAAATTGCATGAGTTTATCTTTTTTGAATGCTGAGTAATATTCCATGGTGTATATGGACCACATCTTCTTGATCCAGTCATCTATTTTTGGGCATTTGGGCTGTTTCCAAAGCTTAGCTATTGTAAACAGTGCTGCTATAAACATAGGGGTGCAGGTGTTCTTTGGAATGGATGTTTCTGTGTCCTTTGGGTAAATACCTAGGAGTGGAATTGCTGGATCCTATGGAAGCTCTATGTTTAGTAGGTCCAGAAATCTCCACACAGCTCTCCACAGTGGTTGGACCAGTTTGCACTCCCACCAACAGTGCAGGAGAGTTCCTTTTTCTCCACACCCTTGCCAACATTTGTTGTTGCTAGTTTTTTTGATATGTGACTTCTTCCTCACACCATGCACAAAAACCAACTCAGAATGGATTAAAGAACTAGACATAAGACCTGAAACCATAAATAGAAGGAAACATAGGCGAAACACTACGTGATTTGCACATCAAAGACATCTTTACAGACACGTCACCCAAAGCAGTGATAGTGAAGGCAAAGATAAACATCTGGGATGACATCAAATTAAAGAGCTTCTGCACAGCAAAAGAGACAGTAACCAAAATAAAGAGGCACCCCATCAACTGGAAGAAAATTTTTGCACACAACACTAACGATAAAGGACGGGTCACAAAAATCTACAAAGAGCTGAGGAGACTCAACAAACACAAAGAAAATAATCCAGTCAAAAAATGGGCAGAAGAGCTAAAAAGGAACTTCTCCAAAGAGGAAATGCAAATGGCCAACAGGCCTATGAAAAATGTCCAGCATCACTTGTCATCAGGGAAATGCAAATCAAAACTACACTGAGATACCATCTCACACCCGTGAGGATGGCGCACATTGGTCCCATTGCTTTAATAGTGAAGACCCAACCGCCACTGGGTCTCGGGCCCACGAAAGGCCCCTCCTCGCTCCCTTGCCCTCATCCTTCTCCACATGCCCTGCCCTGCGGGCAGACCTGCAGGGTCTCCCAAGGCCCGCGACCACCCACCGGGCGGGCACGCCTACTGACTTGCTCTTAAACACCGACGGAGCAGAGATCATCCAAAGCAGGCTTGCCAAGCCACGAGCGATTATTACTAGCAGTCAGATCGCGAAGACAGGTACGACCTCCTCACACTGAAGAATAAAGCCAGCAAATAGGCCATTAGGAAGACAAAGCAACGCCTTCCGCAGGCTCCTCTAACTCGAGGGGCCGCACCCAGAGAAGGAAGCACCCCACGCCCCACAGGCAGCGAGATTCGTGCCCCCCCGACTTCCTGGGTGATCATGTCTCCCCTCCAAAGTGGGGACTCCTTTCCAGCTGGCTCCGTCGGCAGAGAACACAACTCCTGAATAAAGGACGCCTCACTGTAAATTGTGAGCAAGAGGAGAATTGGGGCAGAGAGCTTGACAGCCCTCAGGGCACCTAGAAACTCAAGAGTGACCATCAGTGTGTGGCTCAGTTTCTTTCTTCCAAGGAAAGGAAAAGTGGCAAAAATAAATGCCTTTCATTTCTAAGCATGAACCTAAAAATAAAACAGAAAGGAAGAAAGGATGACAGATGTGGCTACTGGACTCTTTAAGATTTCCTAGGCTAACGCACACAGCCGGACAGAGACCAAATGGAAAGTCAGGGACCCAATGGGAAAGTAAACATCACCCCAAACACAGGTCTACCTCCAACCTATAAAAAGCTTTGCTAAACTTGGACCTCCCTGGTGGCGCAAGGAGTTAACATGCAATCTATGAAGCTGTCTGCAGCCACCACAGCACGAGTTTGATCCCCGCCCGGCCAGGGAGCTACCCACAGGGCGCAGCAGACCTCTCCTGTCTCCCCGCTGTTCCCCTCAGCAGTGGATTTCAGTGGATCTGCCTGTTCTGCTCCCCACTCTGTCTCTGGGGAATCCTCTCACCGCCCCCCCCACCTCTGGCCTGTACCCCAGCTCTTGTATGCATAAATATTTTTTTAACCAAGAATAAATCTTAAAAAAAAAAAAGCTTTGCTAAACTAACATGAAAGATAAAGACAAGTAAAAAAAATAAGCAAATATGTGAACAGAACACTCAAGAAAATAAAAATGACTAATGATATGGGGAAAACTGAATCAAATGACATTAAGAGGATAACAGTTGCCTCCTAAAATTGGGGGAAATTAAAAGGAAATTAATGTCAGTGTGTGCTGATGAGGGTTGCAAGCATGTACTTCTGGACTCCGCTATTAATAATCTAAAAACCTATTCCTTTTTAAATAAAGATGTGAAAGTTTTAAATGTATTCTTAAACCAAAGATGTAATTTATAGGGTTATTTATCTAGAGGAACCACTTGGATAAATAAATAAATTACTATTCAGCCATAAAAACAGTAACTCAAAACCTAAATGTTAATCAGTTTTTAAGTGAAAAATATGTAGAAAACAGTATAAAGATATAGGACAAGTCTCATTTTTTGATAGAAAATAAGAATTATATGCCTGTTCTGTTCCCCACTCTGTCTCTGGTGAATCCTCTCACCCACACATCTGGCCTGTACCCTGGTTCTTGTATATTTGAATAAATAAATCTTTTAAAAAAATGGGAATTATAAAAAAGCTATCGTGTTTGTCTATATATATATGAGCTTAAAATCGTCTACACAGCTCTGGAACAAAAGGTAAAACTCTCTCTTAAATGTGAACATAAGTGTGATCTTTATTGTCTTTTTAGAATTTTCTGGGATTTTATACATATTTAAACAAATATGAATATCTTACAACCACAGTAACAACATAGTTTTTAAAGCAATGTGTTTGAAGACAATATTTTATATTTATATATTACATACAAGAATATGTAGAATATATATTCTCTTACATTATGTAGAAGAAAAAAGGAATACACCCACAGGAAAGGAAGAAGTCAGTTTTAGATTATAAAACCCGATCACGAATTCTATTTGTTCATCATTCAGAATATTTTTTTCAAATGGTTCCGATATAATAAAGCCTGAAATGTTTTGCTCTAAGCGTTCTTGATTTGATTTTTCTCACATAGTGTGTTTTAAGGGCTGTTCATTTGATTGCATTTCGTTCATTTAAACTCATCTCATCAAAATGCAAAATTTCTAAGAGCTATTTTATCTCCAAAAAAGCATTTAAGTCTAATTTATGTCCTATTTTTCTTAGAAAAAGGAACACAAATTTTACAAGAGTAAATGAACTTCAGCTCCAGAAGTCCAAGGCTGACACTGAAGTCGCTGGAGCACCTTGAGATAGAGAGGTGTCCGAGCCTCCAATTCTTCCCCACAAGCTCACCCACATCTGACCCTCCACCATCACTCTGCAAAACCAGGTGAGCCATCCTCACCCACATTTCCTGCTGCTGTATCTTTTAACATAGCAAATGGGACCCCCCTGGTGGCCTAGGGGTTAAGTAAGTGCTGTCACCGGTGCGGCCTGAGTTTGATCCCCGCCCAGGGAGCTACCCACAGGGCGCGGCAGACCTCTCCTGTCTCCCTGCTGCTCCCCTCAGCAGTGGATTTCAGTAGATCCGCCTGTTCTGCTCCCTGCTTTGTCTCTGAGGAATCCTCTCACCCCCTGCACCTCTGGCCTGCACCCCAGTTCTTCATCCAAAACACACACACACACACACACACACAGCAAATGAAACTTTGCTCAGGAAACAGGACGCTCAGGCTGTAGCCTATGATTCCTGGGCGCTGGTCCTACTCATCCTCCCTAGAGCTCAGGGTCTGGTACTGTAGGGGTTGTCAGGATCCCTCCCTGTTGGGTGTCTTAGTTCTTTTTAATAAGGTGACACTGGCTTACAACCCTGTGTGGGACTTAAAGCTCAGGGATCGCTCCCTTGTGGTATGGCACCACCCCACACCCACCAACAAGGCACCCAGAGTCCTTCTTGCCCCACATCTGAGACTTGCTCCATTAGTTTTGCTCCAAACACAGCCGCATGCTGGGCACCCTGCTGAGCTGACACAGTCTCAGCTACAGTGGCTCCGTGGGTACCAGGCTGGAGTCACTTCCAAAGGGGCTTCTCACAGACAGAGCCAGGTGCCCAGCGGGCCCCACGGAGGTGTCGCCACTAAGCTGTGACAGAGGCCAATGAGAAGATGAAGTGCTTAGTTATAAAGAGGATGGAGACCAATATAAATTTGATTTCCTTTTCCCCAAAGAACATCAAGCATCTGAGATGTAAGAGGTTAAGTGAAGGGCACAAGGGATGGTGAGATTCATTTATAAGTGATTTACCTCTGAGGAGAGATTTAGAAAGATTATTTAACTTAGAATGAAGAGTAAAATATTCACGGCAGTTAGATGGCAGTTAATGAAAAGGTGGACGTGGAGATTCGTGCCTACCTCGCCGGGTCACGCTCCAAACAAGACAAAGAGGCCAAGTCTCGGTTCTGCTGAGGAACTTACTTGACCATTTGTAGTGTGCCATCGAGGAAGGTCATTATTAAACTTGGATTTCAGTGGCTTTCCCCAGCAGCAGGGCTGGTGCAAGTGAAGGGGATGTGTTTAACTGAACAATCTGCATGTCGTCACCTGATTGACCTGTGCAATTTCACCTGATTACCTGTGATCCAAGTGGTGGTGCCAAGGTAGCCAAACGCCAAAGGGAGGCGAACTGTGGGTCCTTAGTGCTCAGGGATGGCCTCAGACAGGATTGAGAGCAAAGACTTTGGGTCCTGAGATAACAAGCTTGGATTATTTCTCACCATGGAGGGCTGTGCATTTAGTCTAGTCACTTGACTCCCCCATGGCTGAATCTCTCCTCTGTAAAACAGCAGCGACACGCACCTCTCTTTGATCACGCCTGATGCGCCATCACACATCCCTGGGAAGACAGAACTGAAGCGGGGAACTCAAGACCACCTTGCACAGAGGCCGTGGGGGAGGAAGTCTGACTGACTCTGACTGCCTGGAAAATCTTGAAACTTACAAAAATCAGCCTGAGATGTAAGAGGTTAAGTGAAGGGTGCAAGTTGTTCCTTAAAAAGGAACACAAAGAACACACTGGAATGAAACCGCGTGTCTCTATGGTTCAACGCAGGGCAGCCGAGCACCTTCTGCGTCACCGGCCTGGCTACTCTCAGAGCCGGGCCCAGTTGTGCTTTCACGGGCCCATCACTCACACGGATGCTCCAAGCGCCCCAGGGGAAGGATGAGTCAAGAAGAGCAGTGTTAGCACAATTAAATGAAAAAAAAAAAAAAAAAGAAGAAGAAGAAAAGAATTAAACTGAAATAGTGGGGGAAAAAAAAAGGAAGAGAAATCCATTTCTAGGACCCAGCACAAGGCCAGCTTGCAGGACGATGCCCACCGTGCCTGATGCTCTTAAGGCTGGAGTTCCCAGCTCCGAGAGTCCCCCACCCCCGCCCCACGCCCCCCGCTGGGCCACGTGTCAATGACCTGCAGTCGGTCCTGACAGAGACATGGTTGTGTTTATCCTGAGCTTCGGAGCCCCACCTAAGACCTGCAGGCGCGCTGGCACCCAGTGGGCCTCCACACACTCGGGTTGTCATTTTAAATGTAACTTGCATGTCCCCGAACAACAAAACATTAAACTCAGCAACAAGAAAGATAATCCCCGAAGCTGTCACTCGGCCACACCCCCAGCCACGTGAGCAGGGGGCCTGTGGCAATGTGGTCGCCCCGCGTGGACTGGCGAGAGCTGAAGCAGCCTCTGAGGGTCAGCAGGAGAGACCACGTCACTCGAAGGAGGCTTTGCGGGTGACAGCCTCCTGGCCCCCCACCCCCTTCTCCTCCCACGATCAGAAAACTAAAGAAAAATAATCAAAATAAAACCACGGCCACACAAGACGACACTTTCATACCCAGAAGGCCTTCCCGAGGGGGGACTGCACACTCCTTCTCACAGCGGCGCCCCCTTACCCCAGGGGATGTGGAGGCAGCGCAGCCCCCGCGATTCCCAGCCCCTGTGCCGAGACCCTGTGGAATCCCCTGCCCTCCTTGGTATCGGGGCTCTTGTCTGGTCCTGGGGTTCCTGCTGGTCAAGCTAAGGGTCCAGTCAGGCGGGGGCTCTCGCCAGGGCAGAAGCCCCGCATGGGGACACACGGTGGCCGATTAGCAAGATCAGCGACACGTTACTTGTGCAGATTCGCGAGAAGTCGGGTAAGACTAGGGAGTAGCGCTGGGGTGCTCTGCTAAGCGGGCACTATGGAGCCCCCCAAGCCACAGTCCGTGGTCACTCCCCCCTTGCTGGAACCAGCGATGATGCCTCCCAGATGACACACCCCAACTCCTGTGCACCCCACGTGCATGCCACCCTCTCTGAACCTGATCCCCAAGAAATGTGAGACTGTCCTTGTAGTGGGCCTGCACCTTTTGGGTGTAAGACCCTCTAGGCCTCTCCCTAGGACCTTGCATTCTTTCCTTCCACCCGCCGCTCCCAACACTGCCTCCAGAGGCAACAAGGTCTGCCTCCCCGCGGCGGCGTCCTCAGCAGCGGCCCGTCCATGGGCCGCCAAACCCTTAAACTCCGCCAGGCCAAGGGGAGCGTTTCTGCCACCCATGGAGACAGATACCAGTGAAAGTAGCTCGTCCTATAAACCAAAGGATATATTTTGTAAGTAAAATTAAAGCTCAGGAAAGCCATGAGAACCCAGAGCCCACCATCTCCTCAAGCTGGCATCTCGGGGAGATGACTCCAGCCTCTGGCTGAAGTACGAGGAGTTTTCATCCAGCTGTTGCCAAGCCTGACTGTGACCTCACAGGACACCTTCTCCAAATAATTATCTGAGACAGTGTGAAGTCCCTCGTTGAATAAAAGAATCAACGGATGAGCTGTGGAGAGTACCACTATATGGATTCCTGCCCGAGTGTAGCTCTACCTACTGATAGGGAATAGCACTTGGGAAAATTTCACTAGACAAAAAAAGTAACTAGAAGAATGGCCCTTGCTTCTGGGTCCAGAAGTCAGAAAGCGAATCCCAAGTTAAAAATGTAATTAAATGACACTGGCATATCACTACGTTCAGCTTCTTCAAACCATGGAGAGAAAGCCACCCATGGGCCTCCCTGGTGGCGCCAGGGGTTAAGTCTCAGCGCTATGAGGCGACACCAGCTACTGCCCCCTGAGTTCAATCCCCAGCCAGGGAGCTACCCACAAGGCGCAGCAGACCTCGCCTGTCTCCCAGCTGTTGCCCTCAGCAGTGGATTTCAGTCAGTCTGCCTGTTCTGCTCCCCACTCTCTCTGGTGGATCCTCTCACCCCCCACACCTCTGGCCTGCACCCCAGTGCTTGTATGCATAAATAAAATACATCTTTTTTAAAAAAGGAGAGAGAGAAAGCCATCCATGTGACCAATTCTGGATATTAGCTATAAAAGTAACCCAGAATATTGTCTACGTTGTTCAAGTTCTGAAGACCCACTCAATGCATAATTTTATGATTAATGTTATAATTAAGATTATTTTAGAAGCTGTTTTATTTTCATCAGATAATAATTATATAACTATTTTTAGAGCTGGAGCTACTCTGATCTAAAATTAATATTCAATCACAATAACAATGTTAGCACACCTAAATTCCTTGCAGCCTATCTGAACTTCTCCACTAAAGGAATCCACTTCCCTCATGCATCAGATGCCCCCCCTCGTTTGTTGGCTGCCCTTAATTTTTCTGTGCTCTCGAGACCAATTCCACAACCCTGAAAATTCTCTGGCTCCATCATCTATTCCTTCAATGTTTGCTCAACATTTCGCAGAGTCACTTCAGAGTGCTGGGCACTGGGTCACAAAATTATTTTTCAAACTTAGCAGAAGTGCATTCTCTTATTTTTCTATCAGCAATTATTTAAAGGTTCAAATCTGAATAATAATAAGATGCAATAATAAATGCTTAGTGAACG
The DNA here is from genome assembly GCF_964194135.1 of Talpa europaea. NCBI lineage: Eukaryota > Metazoa > Chordata > Mammalia > Eulipotyphla > Talpidae > Talpa > Talpa europaea. The sequence continues at coordinate 2,756,122 of NC_140068.1, read as the reverse complement.
TTAGCAATTGTTTTTGTAGCCTCACCCAGGGGAAAGACACTAAGGATTTCATAAGCTTTGTTATTTAATTGTTACAGGAAGCTTATCAACCCCAGCATTAGTGGAGCAGAAGCTGGACCCAGAAGGGTTAAGTCACTAACCCAGTGTCCCGAGGTACGCACAGAGCAGCCGAGAGTCAGGCCAACCATCCCCACTGGGTGATAAGGAGAAAGTCGTATACAAGTTCAGCAGACAAAATTACAAAGATATGGCTTTGGGGGGAATGTCTTAATAATGTAAAGTTATCACCTTAATGATAAGGTCATGTACGTCATCCAAGTTTATAACAGCCTGTTATGAATATCTCAAAAGGGACTGGCTTCCAAGGGTCAACGAAAGAAGATGTTTCTATTTCAAGAAGAAATGTAAAGACACCTCCTAATGCACCTGTGAGAAGCTGCGGCCATGCTCTCTGCGGTCATAAGGAAACTGTTCTCCTGTGTCCAGGAGGGGCAAAGGTGATCATGGCGGGTCTGTTAGACGGCAGATTTGTGCACATGTCAGACTGACATAATCACCCTATCACCATATTCAGGGATGGAGGAGGGGCCTGGCGTCCCTGCACTGTCATTCTCTCCAGCATGTCTCTGAATTCAGGGTGAAGAGGCACAGCTGTGGGGACTGCAAGTCCTCACGTGAGGCTACAAGTGGCACTTTGATTTTACAGCTCTGCATAGTTAATCTAATATCAAAATGCAAACAGGATTCTAATCAAGAATGGATGATTTTCTTCCCTGAAACCAAAAGAGAAGCTCTGTAAAAAAATAAAAGTGTCTGAAGAGGAGAGAGAGCGCATGAGTAGGCCAAAAGACACCCGAAATCCTCACGTCTGCAGTGAAATGAATTGTTCTTGCTCATCTACAGAATTAAGTTGCGTTCAGCACACAGGTGCTGATGCCTCTGTCCATGTGGCAGGCACCAGGGGAGGCCTGAGTGAGGACACCATCCCTAGTGACCTAACACACGGGCAAGGGACCTTGCCAGTCATAAACACGCGGGAGCAGTCACGTCCCAGGGCCAGGGCGTGGTTTATTCATTTTGCTTTTTTGGTAAAGAAGTGCATTTTTTTTAAAAGATTTATGCATACAAGAATTGGGGTGCAGGCCAGAGGTGAGAGGGTTGAGAGGATTCACGAGAGACAGAGCAGGGAGCAGAACAGGCAAACTGACTGAAATACACTGCTGAGGGGACCAGCGGGCGAGGCAGGAGAGGTCTGCTGAGCCATGTGAGTCAGCTCCCTGGCCGGGGATTGAACTCATGCTGCAGTGGCTGGCGACAGGTTGACAGCGCTGTGTCTTTAACCCCTGCGACACTAGGGAGGCCCAAGAAGTGCATTTTAATCAAGCAATTGAAGCATCCAGCAGTACCCATTAAACTCTGAGGTTAAGGTTCTCATTGGTATGAAGACAAGACTGCTTCTTGCGTCTGGTGATAACTCTCAAAGCGGAAGAAGTTCCTCTCAGAACACACGGCGGCCCTGCCCCGTGTGAAAACAGCAAGATTTTGGTAGTGAGAGTAACTATGCACTTTATTATCACATAAAGAGCAGGCTAAGCTGGTCATTATTACACAGGCACAATATGCAGCCAACAATAAGCATAATAGATTATCAATCAGGATACAGTGGTTTATCTTTTAGGATTTCAAAATAAACCTCCTTGACAACGACAGGAGGTGTTGGCTCACAGAGGCGCAAGGAAAGACAGCAGTCTTGACAGGCAGAAGGAAACCCTTTCTCACTTGAATTCTCATGCAGAAACAGGAGGAAAATGGTAATTATCTATGTTGAAAGGAGATTAAACATCTCTCTTATAACTTGGGCTCTCAATGGCACAAATAAATAGAATCTTTTCATATTTCCTCCGGAAAAAAAAATTATGTAGCAAGATGAATTTATTTGAGTTAAATGAGTTTTGCTGAGAGAAAGGCCAAGTGATATTCTTGCTTTGGAAAGTGAATGAGACAATAACCTAAGGTGAAGGAACGGAACGAGACTGATTGGAAGGTAATACTCCTCACGGTAACAAAAAAACAGCAAGAGATTTCAAACTAGCAAGTTTAAAATACAACTGATATTCCCCAGGAAAACGGGAAATTGGTGACACTGCAGCAGGCGGGCCCTGAAGCCAGGGGTGACCTTGTGCTCCCCGCCCCACTGCTTTGTAAGAGCAGAGCTGGGCCTTCATTTCCATGAACAACTCCCATCAGCTCAGCACCCCGTGGCCTTGGCAAGTGTGGGTTCTCTAGGGTGCAGCTGTCACTATTATTACTGACAGTGTGGACAGGATACTGAGTGGTGTCACTCCGCACACCTGTCCTCCCTGTTCTGTCCCTCTCCTTACCTGCCTTCATCTCTCTGCCCATCAATCAAATCCTGACATGTCCCAGCTGACATTCCAGGGTTTGTCAGGGAGCCCCACAGGGAAGCTGTGCTCTCTGTGTCGTCTCTTTTTTTTTTTAATTTTTTTTAAATTTTTTAAAAGATTTATTTATTTATTTATACAAGCACTGGGTACAGTCAGAAGTGCAGGAGGGTGAGAGAATTCACCAGAGCCACAGCGGGGAACAGAACAGGCAGACTGACAAAATACACTGCTGAGGGGAGCAGTGGGTGATACAGGAGAGGTTTGCGCACCATGTGGGACTCTCGCCGGCGGCCAGGGGTTGAACAGGTGCTGCAGAGGCTGCGGGCAGCTTCGCAGCCCAGCACTCAATTGCTGTGCCACCAGGGGAGGCCCTCTGTGTCATCTCTTAAGCCATGAGGTGGCACCAACAGTATAGCCTCCTATATGGAAGGATATATTTCACAGATTGTCATCCCAAAGGGGGTCTTAAAAACACATCTACTATGGACCTCCATGTTTACTGCAACATATTCATAAAAGTCAAGAACTGGAAACAAAACCTCAGTGCCCATCCACTGAAGAATGATTAAAAATGTGACATATATGCACAGTGGAATACTATTCAGCTATGAAAAAGATGAAATCCTGCCACTTGCAGCAACATGAATGGTGGGTTTGTGTTTAGTGAAATAAACTCAACAGAGACAAACACCACACAATTTCACTCACACGTGGTCCACAGAGAGAGCAAACCAACAGGTGAACTAAATAAACCAAAAACAAACGTTTGCACTACACAAAGGGCAGGTGTGGGACGGGTCTGGACAAAGCGGACAGGGTAGACTGTCAGCATTGAATTGAATGTCGCACGTACAGGCTGACTTGCAAGGATGCACACCTGATACCTGTCCGTTGTTACACTGTGTGTCACTATATTTGAAAAACAATGTTAACAGCTGAAAATAAATACCACTGTACTTTTGGCCTTGCAAATCATTTTGTTGCGGTAAATATCCTCTATCTTGGTTGTGTTTTCTCCCTCGATTTGGACCTGTCATCGGAGCGTGAGGGGTCACGGCCTCCATCCCTGAGTCCTTCCATGTGTGGTGCTTCCCGCGGCTTCTCCCCCACCACCACCATGTCAAACAGGCTAGCAGCCCCGAAAGCCCTCCCCCAACCCAAGCTGGCTTCATTTCAGAGCAACTGACTTTTCCTGCTGCATCTTCAAAAAATACAGCTCATCTATTTGTTTCTTTTTCCCCTTAGTAAAGTAGGAAGTGCTCGCTATAGAATAATTTGAAGATGCATATATATATATATATATATATATATATGCCAAAATGCCAAAATTTGCCATAAATATATATATATATATGCAAAATCTGGCATATATATATATATATATATATATATGCCAAAATCTGTAGCCTCTTCTATCCAGAAGCAAAGACCTGTTACCTTTGTCTCCTTCCTCCACCTCCCTCTTCCTCACTCCTGATCCTAGGGGGAGGAGCTGTGGTGACTATGTGTTTACAAAGCTACACTAACAAGAATATGGCTTTTTGTCTTGCCTTTTTAAATTTTAATACTATAATATAAATATTTTTTCTGTTTGAACTTGTTTGCAATATGCATGCAGAGATGCTATTTTCATCGTGCAGCTGACTACCAATGATTGTAGCTCTACGTTCCCTAGACCCCGCAACAGCAAAGATGGATTTTCGAAGCAAACATTAACATGGGCTTATTATCGATACTTGCACTTGGATCTAATACCACCCATCATCCCCAGGAACCTGCTCTTGTTTTGGATTTTTTTTCATTTCCTTTCATTAAAACCTGCCTGGTTGTTATGACCATGTTGGTTACATAACTGCTTTTATTATTATTATTTTTGCATAGAAGAACTGGGGTGTAGACCAAAGGTATGGGGCGGAGGGGTGGTGAGAGGATTCATCAGAGACAGAGCGGGGAGCAGAACAGGCGGGTCTACTGAAAAACACTGCTGAGGGGAGCAGTGGGGAGACAGGAGAGGTCTGCTGCACCACGTGGGCAGCTCCCTGGCTGGGGATTGAACTCAGGCCACAGCAGTGATAGTCTGAGACTTAACCTCTGGGCCACCAGGGAGGCCCTCACTGCTTTGTTTTGACTTCATCGTAGGAGCACTATAATGGATCTTCATATTTCCAAAGGCATCTAGCATCACCTTCTGCACGCAGTAGGCATTAGAGAGGCACTTTCAAACTGGACCCACTTAAGGAGATTTCAGTAATAATGGATCACTCATTAGGGATTACAGAATTCATTCATAAAAGGCCAAGCAAATCTATGCCTTCCTTTCTGTCCTGGTAAAGTGTGATATAACAGGTGTGTGTGGGGGACAGGTGAGGCCATCTCCAAAAGCCAAGGTTTCATTTTAGAGTACTTTTCCTTTTGTCTTTTCCCATTAAGGTAAAATGTGGACATTTTTTCATTGGTGAAGTAATAAATGTTCCTGATGGTATATTTTCTACACAGGTAGAAAAAAGAAATCCTCATCACTCATATTGAATAATACATTTTCGGAATCATATTAACCTTCTGAAACTATAAAATTACCATTAAGATTATTTTTCAACCAAAAAAATCTGGTGTAAAATGTAAAAAGTCAGCTGCTCAACCTGCGGAATGAAAAGCAAAAGCAATGATGTTAACTCCATCTTCACATCAGCCTGAATCTCTGTAAAGTTCGCCACCTTTCCTTGTTTGTTCAGAGAGTGAACCGCTAAGGTAGAAAACTAGAGGCTGGCGAGACACATTCCAAAGCACCCATTGATCCCTGACACCCTCCTTCCTCATCTCCAGTTCACCCTCAGGGGCGCCCATCCAAGTCCACGTCAGGACGCGACAGCGATGCAACCTGCAGACTGATGCTCTCGGCACTGCTCCTGAGGACTTTCTCGCCAGGAGTGGCCCCGGGAACAGAACAGCACCTGCCGGGGGGCGCACCTCTGGGCGGCAGGTGGTAAGGGTCACACTGGCCACGTGGGAGCGGTGGCCCCGGAGAAGCCCCAGCTCACAGGAACTGGCCCAGCTCAGGAGTGGCGGGTCCCCAGGTCTCCAGGGTGGTGGCGCCTCAGCACAGGGCGCGGAGGCATGTCCCTGAGCTGGGCGAGGCGCGCTGCAGCCGAGGGGCACATGCTGAAGAAGGAGAAGGCTGAGATGAGGCTGCCAGCTTCCCCGGCACCAAGAAACCTCTCGAAATGGCAAGGGGCACAGAGGGTGAGCCTGTCTGGAATCAGAATGTGGAGTGACGCCATTTGACATGATTCCTGTGAGGACACAAGTGACTGAGAGGCACACTGTGTTGAATCTGTGTTGATGTCCTGTGTACCCTAAAATCCTGACACCAAATACCACCTAAAAGGTTTTTTTGGGGGGGCTCCCTGGTGGCACAGGGGTTAAGACCTAGCACTGTGAAGCTATCCACAGCCACTGCAACATGAGTTCAATCCCTAGCCAGGGAGCTACCCACAGGGCGCAGCAGACCTCTCCTGTCTCCCCGCTGCTCCCCTCAGCAATGGATTTCAGTAGATCCACATGTTCTGCTCCCCACTCTGTCTCTGGTGAATCCTCTCACCCCCCTGCACCTCTGCCCTGTACCCCAGTTCTTGTATGCATAAATAAATAAATAATTCTTTAAAAATAAATAAATAAAAGGTGTTTTTTCTTATTTCTCTAAGACATGGGCAAGGGAGTTACCATGAGGCACTTCATACAATAAGGATTTAAGTGAAACTTTAGTTCAGCTATTTTGGTAGCTTTTCAAAATATTTCTGCCATGAAGGATCATTCTGACAATTGCACAGCAAGTGTGAAATGAGGACGCACAAATTCCCCTTGTAGTGATAATTAAAATCAGTGATTTTGGACTCACATTTTGATATGGGTCTCCTGATCTGCTAGAAATTCTTTCAGCGACAGAAAATAAAAGGCATGACAGGAGAAAGCAAATGGAGCTCTGATAGCAGCAAGTATTTGTTTAAGATTCACAGTTTACAAAGAGTTTTCACAACTCCATCCTCTTTAATGCTCGTCACCACTCCGTGGGCGCGGCAGGCCCCCCTCTTCTCTGGACGCTTTGGCCCGTGCCTTCGGCAAGCGCGCTTTACCAACAGCTGTTTCGGGATTATCTTCTGGTAACTACTGCAGATCCTGCTCTGTCGTGAATATTTGGTTTCCTGCCCATGTGTGCGGCCTGTGGGGTTTCTAGAGTCAGCCATGTGCCGACTTGGGGGGAATCCGACCATAATCACTTGGAACGACAGACATTTCCTTTGGAAGTTTAAAGACTGATCAGCACCCGCCTGTCTCAGACACCACAGCTTGAGTATCTACAAAGAATAAAGCAGTTTTCACCAAAAGGACTGTGGTTTCTCTCTACCCTCAACATTAGATACCTACACACTGGATATCTAGTTACCAATGGGGAAAAGCATCAAGCAGAGCGCTCAGCCCTCTCTGACCCTCACTCGCCGCTTGATATAAACGGGGGCAAAAATGAAAACATTCAGAAGGATTCCAGGAGGAGGATATGAAAAGAGGAAACTTCAACATTAATAAAAAATGACACCTGATTATGGTAAGAAGCAGGTGAGTCTATGGTCAGAGCCTGAGAGGATGAAAGAAAGCACAACCTCCGATGTCCATGAAGACGCGGTGTGCCAGCCGCACGTGGCTGCTCCAGAGCCACCCTCTGCCCAGCGATGCGCAGCGCGGAGCCACAGGGCCGGGCACGAAGGGTTAGGACAAGCAGGTGGAGGAGGGGCAGTGCTGACTGCCTGATGCCACTGGGCTGAACCCGGCAGGTGGGGCAGGAGGGGAGGGACCCCTGGAAAGCAAGTGGACACAAAATAGAAGGACTGGTGACCAGGTACAAGAGAGCAGAGCAGGGATGCAGAGGCCAGTCAGGGAGGCCCGGAGACCAGGGCAAGCAGCCGAGCTAACCACAGGCAAGTGTGTGCCTGTTAAACAAGAAAGAGAATCCCATGGTGGCCGACAAGGGACAAGGTGAGGTCAACGGCAGGCCGCAGACAGCTGGACGGCATGTGTACTTCACGCTTTCCCAGAAAGGCTACGGCCCCTGATGGGACGCTGCCTGCCTGAGAAACAGTTTAGCCAAAGTGCGAACCAGACCCTCCGGCTTGGAGTGTTCGTGTAGTGTCCTCCTGGGGAGACGGTGCCACTCTGGCCTCCATCCCGGGCGCTGTTTACCGGGACACCCCGACTCTAGCCCCATGGAGTCTGGCAGATGTTCGCACAGGGCCCGTTGTGTTGATGTACTGGATCTCTGCCTTGCGGTGGCTTCCTCGGGACTAGACATGTGATCACAAGACAGTTTTTTTTATCTTGTATAAATAATTACCCAAATAGGTAAGTTTGAAACATTGCAAAGATGGAAAATTCTAATTTGCTAACGTGTTTTAAATAGATCTGATGTGATCCGAACACCACGATGATAGGATACACACTATTATTCATTTTAAATATATATAAACAGGCTCCTTTTGAACAGCTGGAAATGTATCCTTCCTCTTTCTTCTTAAAACCTACTTCTTAAGCTGAATTTTATTCGAATGCAGTATATTCTCAAGCCTCAGAGTCTCATTGATCACGGTATGTGTTTCTGCCACCCAAAAATGCAAGATATCCATGGCAACCAAATTATATAGACTAGTCCACTAACAAGGCACTGAATAAAGGGAATTCAGTTAGCTCAAAACCACATGGCCGCACTCACTGTTACAAAACACCCACACCCAAGATTCTTTATATAAAATGAATCCTGGAAACAAGGTGACCCAAGCCTGAAATATCTCTTTTTGCTCCTGAACAGGCCGGATTTTGGATATTAAGTGGGAGCACTTCCCTTTGCTTTTCCCGTGGTCCAGTCAAACACTTCATTTTGCTTTAAAAAAAATATTTATTTATGCATACAAGAACTGGGGTACAGGCCGAAGGTGCAGGGGTAAGAGGAGTCACCAGAGACAGAGTGGGGAGCAGAACAGGTGGATCTACTGAAATACACTGCTGAGGGGAGCAGTGGGGAGACAGGAGAGGTCTGCTGAGCCATGTGGGTAGCTCCCTGGCTAGGGATCAAACTCATGTTTCAGTGGCTGCAGAGAACTTCATAGTGCTAAGACTTACCCCCAGAACCACCAGGGAGGCCCTGTTTTAGCTTTTTTGAAGATATTTTCATAAAAGTGCATGAAACAGCACTGGAATGAGCTTCACAACAATGAAAAGTTGTTCAGAATTAAATGACCCTAAAGAACCCTAAGAAATAAAACATTAGAACTTGATTCTTATAAGGGCTGCCCTCTAATAATTGTGGAATTAGTACTTTATATATTTGGTAAAGCTTTATTTAAATGATTTTAACATTGTCATTTTGAAATAGGGAGATTTTCTGATGCTAATACAGATGTAAATAAAAAATCTTTAAAAAGCTCAAGATGGAGGGGCTTAAGTTTGGATCATTGCTCAAATCCATAGCAAAGTTCTAATAACACTGGTATTAATAAATCTTCTCACTTTTAAGGAATAGATTCAATTTGAATTCATAAATATTAGTATTAACTAACAAATAAAAAGTTTGCAAACAAATTCGTATTTCACAGCTATGAAATTAAGTTCATTCATCTATGATTATCTACTGACACTATGATCAAGTCCTAAAATATCTGTTAACCCAAAATGCCTTCATAATTTTTGAGAAATATAAAGACTCAGACACAGCTGGGAGAACTGTCTTCTTCATTGACTACCTAGGACTGCTTAGAATAACGAGGCTGCCAGGACATAAAGACACGAAAAAGTCAAGACTGTAGATTTCTCAACAAATTGTAGAAAAACAACACATCCAAAGGTTTTCAGACAATGTGTATCATTCTAAGTCCTCACACCTGTAGTCATAAAAGTCACTGATAGTCACTGCCTCCCTCCCCACAAAACTGTCAAGGTCCCACGAAAAATAACTGGATTTTCAACTTTCCTTCTTCTTGCCTTCTATCTTCCACCGTCATCGAGGCACTCGTAAATGTTTCACAATTATGCTTCAATAGTTGAAAAGCAGGCTGCAAATATAATGTACTTCCCTGCCATTTTCTTGCTAAGGATGTCTGTTGGGTGAAGGGCAATGACTATTAAGACAGGGTATTTCCTATTTATATTTACTATAATTTGTCAAGAAGATCAACATCATATTTCTATAGCAAGTACATCATAGCTACACAGGAGGGGAACGAAGCTATATTTTACCAGACACTAAGTAAACCAAGTATTTTCTCTGAGATAACTCATTCTTTTTTTTTATTTAGAGATTGATTTATTTATGCATACAAGAACTGGGTACAAGCCAGAGGTGCAGGGGATGAGAGGATTCCCCAGAGTCAGAGTGGGGAGCAGAACAGGCAGATCTAAGGAAACACACTGCTGAAGGGAGCAGCGGGGAGACAGGAGAAGTCTGCTGTGCCCTGTGGGTAGCTCCCTGGCGGAGGATCGAACTCATGCTTCAGTGGCTGCTGACAGCTTCATAGGTTGCGTCTTAACCCCTTGCTCCACCAGGGAGGCCCTGAGATAACTCATTCTTTACAGAAAACTGTATGATAGATGTTAATATCGGTGTCTTATAAATTTTCTACCATACAGGAAAATCTACACACTTTAAAATATGTTAATGGTGGAAACAGGGTATCAGAGTGCACAGGAATCCACCTAAATCTACCCTTTAGGAGATGCCCACGAGCACTTCCCCTTACTGTGTCTGGGTGAGGCACGGTCCTAAGTGAGCACCCGGGACAGCCCGGCAGGGTGCTGCTCAGGGGCCACCCTCACCAGGAGCCCAGGGAGCGCTTGATTTCCCAGGGGTGGAGGGTGTGCACAGCCGGGCTCATCCTGAGTCCAAGGAGTCACCTAGAGTCTACACTTGGGTAAGGGCCTAGTTCTGACAAGTAACGAGCTATTAAGGCCGTCTTCCTGTTAAGCCATTTTATTTTTAGCATTTTAATGCAACTTTATTATTGGCATCAGTTTTGGCCGGTTTTCCTCTCTTAACCTATGGAAATGGACAAAAAAACAGTGATTTCTTAAACATCTTTAAAATACATGAGCTGCACAGAAGTGGACAGTGTGTCCTTGACATCTCGCGACCCTAGGATTTATGAAACAATTGGAATGGCTTAATCTGCTCAATCTGCCAGATCTGCAGAGACGCCATGTCCCTCTCCTTCAGGATCATTGAATGGACATTTAAACTTTTCCACTTTTTTCTATGTATTTAGCATGTGGAATTAAAACTGAACATTGAAAATGGCCAAATTTTGGTTCCTATTCTTGCCCACTTTTGCCAACTCTTTCACCACATGTTTGATTATGCCCACTTCCTGTCCATGAGGTTTCTCTGCAGGCCTTTCCTCCCCCATGTCTGAGTCCTGCCTAAGTTCACTGTCACTGCGCCTTGCGTTCTGTTGAGCTGTTTGACTGCTTTGACGGGCCCACAAGAATTCTGATCCCTACTCCCACAGCAGCGGGAGACTGAGCTTGTGCCTGGACCATCTCTGCGTGCACAGTCTCCATGGCAGCTCTGCAGCGTGTGGCCATGTCGCCCTATGAGTGCCTTCCACCATGTCACCTCGGGTCCAAAAAGGACTGTCATCGCTCCGAAGACAGGTGAGGATAATGTGCCACAGAAGGACTCGTTCACAGCCGTCTGCTACTGTTACTGTACTGTTAGCTCCTTTCATGTCGAGATATTAGTCTACAATTATACTATTAAATATATGTTTCCATGATATTTTCATAACAGGTTTTTATCTGAATTTAAAAAAAAGTCATGATGGAACGTAAATCATTTTCACTGCGACTTAGCCAATATCAAAATAGGTGATCAAAACCACCGTTTGTCTTGCAAAAGGAAGTAGAGAATTTGTGCATCAACATTTTTAATTCTACCTTTTGTCTCAGTTTGTCAGAAATTATTATTATAACATGAAAACCTATTATTTAAAATAATAAATGCTGAGTCTCTTCATGAAAAAAGGCTGATATGCAATCTTCTTATTTCCTAAACTACGGAAAAAAAAAAACAAAAAACACCTTGAGTTTCCAGGATACTTATTCACTAATAAGGGCACACCAGGTGCCAGGGACTCATGTCTGGACACCCACCCTGGTCCCTCCCCACAGGGCTACACTCTAGGCTCTGGGAAGAAGAATGGGCAGGAGGAGGACGAAGAGCTCATGGTGATGACAGACAGTGGTGATAGAAAGAAGATAAATAATGAATAATGAATGATTAAGTCTATAAGTAACACAAAGGCCAAGGCTCAGAAAGGGCTCATGAAATTGCCAGCAGCAGCAGGTGCAGAGGGATTACCACGGGCCAAGAGACAGGTCACCCGTGTCACCAGACGGCCCCAGGTGAGCTCAGGAGCGGGGGAGGGGCTGTTCCCCTATGTCTGCCCGAACAGCTCAGCAAGTCCAACATGTGTCACTTTACGAGGTGCCAGCACCCATTCCTGGGCTTCCGGGGATGGAGGGGTCAGAGCAGAGTCTCGGGAGGTCTTTAAAAGTTCAGACCCTACACGCTGCAAGGGGCCCAAGGGAGCCTCCAGGTCACCAAGTCCAGCCTGCCTGACCCTGGTCCTGTCCTGTCCCCCACCCCGGGCGACGGCCCCTGCCTGCCCGGAGACGCTGTCCTCTCCGAGGGGAAAGCCCAGGGCCCCCCTGAACCTGCCGAGGACCCGCTCTCACACCCCGGGGGCGGGGGCATGGCGAGGCCTTCTTTATTACCACCCCAAAAAAGGATCGATCGCCCAGCGTGTTTTAAAGGCACCCGAGCGCCCATCTGGTGTCCACCCCGCGGCACTCGTGGCGACGCTGATCAGTTCAGAGTCCCCCCTCCAAGGCCAGCACCTCACTGTCCTGGGCCTGCCTCCGTCCCAGTGCAGGGGGCGCCCCCACTGATGGGAACGCACTAGAGACCCCGTGGACCGCCAGCGAGCTCACCCCCATGTCCGCCTCACCCTCCCACACACGCTCACCAACACAACGGGCTCGTGAACTGGGGAGCTCAGGTCCGGCAGAGAGGGAGACACGCTCTTCTGGGGTACGTCTTCCACCCCCTCCCATTCTAAGTCCCCGCTGTGTGACGATCATGCGTGTCCCCGCAGGCCGCCCCCCCCATTCATTTCCCTCCCTGACAGTAAAATCCCCAGGACAAGATGGTCACAGAAGGGATTATCTTTCACATCAGTGGTGAAATTGATTCCAAACCCCACTATTTATCAGCCAGCAGCAAAAGTGCGGTCGTGTGGGAGCGCTTAGGGACGCTGGGGACGTCGCCAGGCGCCCTCGGGCACCCGGGGACAGGACGACTCTCTCCACAGAGGCCGTGAAGAGCAAACACGGGCCGCGATCATCGGGATATGGCGGAACCCTCCCCTCCCAGCTCTGTGTATTCACATGGGACAGACAGATTCCGTCTCGGTTAAACCATCTCATTTTAAAAATGAATATAGACAAAACAGCAACAGGGCAGACAGGAGCAGACAAGAGCAGCTAAGCTCCTGCTTCTACTTCTCCACAGAACATCTGTCTCCCACCCCCGCCCCCAATGACTGCCTCACACCAAAACCCCAGGGGGAGAGGCCACAAATCCCTGACCACCTCACTGGCCTAGGGGTTACTTTACGTGGCCGCCAACAGCAGTGGAATCTTACTGGTGTCAATTTGGCTTTATAGGAGCAAAAAGCCTACGATTTCAATTCTTTGATATATCTTTGATATATCTAAAGCAATTAATGAAAACTCTAGCATACCCTAATAATTCAAAACATCCTTACAAAACACTCCAAATGTCGAAGTAAACTGTAGAACTGATTTAGAACAGGTTTAATAGAATTCATTGAAAAATAAATTACCATGGGCAGAAGTTACCTTAAAGAAATAGAGTAAGGAAGAAAGATCTCTTTGGGATGAGAAAGGGTTATAACTACATACTTACACACACACATGGATGTGGAATACTGGAGCAAAGACTTATTATACCCAAACAGCGAATAAACAGCTAGAATGAAAACAAACGTGTCCAAATGATATATTCAGATCACATTGCCTTGCACAAACATTTTACAAAGTCTGGAACAGACATGTTAAGCCAAAAAATAAAGGTCAGCCACTACTTGCCAATAACTTGTATTTTAAACATTCATAGTTAAGCCAATTATGTAGACTCTAAAATGCATTTTTCTCAGCAAATGATTATACAAAGTGACAAAAATTTTATGTCACTGAAAAGCCACTGACTCCAAGCTGATGGTGAATCTTAGACTCCAAGGCCATCGAGCCAAACCTTTCCCCAGATCAGACCTTCGTGTGGGAGGCTCGTTGCCGGCAATAAAGCGCGTTTAGGACAGAGCCAGGTGGATCCAGACAAACCAAGTCGGGTGAATCAGGGCGATGTCCCCTGCCGCGCTGAAGGGTATCCGTCGGGCAGAGGAGCCGGGACCAGGTGGGCGTGGGTGACAGGAAGGACAGAGGTAGAAGAGAAACTCCACCCGGCTGGGGGCAGCTCTGAGGCTGGGGCGCGGAGCTCAGCTGACCAGGTGAGCAGCGTAGCCACCCCCTAAAACCCAGGCCCTGGGGAGAAGCCTGGCTGGCAGCCAGTGGGCAGGGTGGGCCTGGAATTTGGGTTCGGACAGGTGGGGTTGAGGCTCCTTGAAAACACCTAAACAGAGAAGCCACCTACAGCGAGCCGGGCCTGGACATCCACTGAGCCAGCACCACTGCTGACCGGGGCACCGTGGCCGCGGATGGAGGCACCGGACACGCTCCTGATGGGGACGAGGCCGCGCAAGGCATGGAGCATGTGCGCTGGGGACAGGGCTCCAGAGAGGGCGCTGAGTGACGCTGGGCCTCAGGGTGCTTGGGTGTGAGGGCTCCGGAGGACGCAGCCACGGAGATGACAGGTGTGACCCAGCTCACTCAGGAGCTTCGCTGTCGGGAGAGGACAGTTCTCAGAGCGGGGATTAAGTGGTAGAGGCATGGGTGTGTTTGAGAGAGACGCGGGGTCGGGGCTGGGATAGCAACGGGGTGAGTACAAAGGGAGGATGCCTGGCGGGATTGGCGCCCTTGACAGGGTGCGGGTGCAGGATCCAGAGCCGGAGGGAGACAGTGAAGAGTCTGGGGAGGGTTAGTCTCTTGGGGTCAGGGAGACGGGGAGTACCCACGGGAGGACTTTCAATTCCCAGGGTGAAGTGGCAGGACAGGGCATGTGCCCGAGGAAGAGGAGGGGGAGGGAAAGGGAATGAGAGCAAGGGAGAGGGGAGGGGCTGCTCCAGCAGGGCTGAGAACCCCGAACACAGGAGCGAGGGTCAGTAAGGCCTATCGGGCTGGGAAGGGACTGCAGTGGAGGTGCTCCCTCTGCCTGGGAGTGCAGGTGCTCCCTGTGCCTGGGAGTGGAGGTGATCCCTGTGTCCGGGAGTGCGGATGCTCCCTGTGCCTGGGAGTGCAGGTGCTCCCTGTGTCTGGGAGTGCAGATGCTCCCTGTGCCTGGGAGTGGAGGTGATCCCTGTGTCCGGGAGTGCAGGTGCCCCCTCTGCCTGGGAGTGCAGGTGCTCCCTCTGCCTGGGAGTGCAGGTGCCCCCTCTGCCTGGGAGTGCAGGTGCTCCCTGTGCCTGGGAGTGCAGGTGCCCCCTCTGCCTGGGAGTGCAGGTTCTCCCTCTGTCTGGGAGTGCAAGTGCTCCCTGTGCCTGGGAGTGCAGGTTCTCCCTCTGTCTGGGAGTGCAAGTGCTCCCTGTGCCTGGGAGTGCAGGTGCCCCCTCTACCTGGGAGTGCAGGTGCTCCCTCTGCCTGGCAGTGCAGGTGCCCCCTCTGCCTGGGAGTGCAGGTGCTCCCTCTGTCTGGGAGTGCAAGTGCTCCCTGTGCCTGGGAGTGCAGGTGCCCCCTCTGCCTGGGAGTGCAGGTGCTCCCTCTGCCTGGGAGTGCAGGTGCTCCCTGTGCCTGGGAGTGCAGGTGCCCCCTCTGCCTGGGAGTGCAGGTGCTCCCTCTGCCTGGGAGTGCAGGTGCTCCCTGTGCCTGGGAGTGCAGGTGCCCCCTCTGCCTGGGAGTGCAGGTGCTCCCTCTGCCTGGGAGTGCAGGTGCTCCCTCTGCCTGGGAGTGCAGGTGCCCCCTCTGCCTGGGAGTGCAGGTGCCCCCTCTGCCTGGGAGTGCAGGTGCTCCCTCTGCCTGGGAGTGCAGGTGCTCCCTGTGCCTGGGAGTGCAGGTGCCCCCTCTGCCTGGGAGTGCAGGTGCTCCCTGTGCCTGGGAGTGCAGGTGCTCCCTGTGCCTGGGAGTGCAGGTGCTCCCTCTGCCTGGGAGTGCAGGTGCCCCCTCTGCCTGGGAGTGCAGTTGCTCCCTCTGCCTGGGAGTGCAGGTGCTCCCTGTGTCTGGGAGTGCAGTTGCTCCCTCTGTCTGGGAGTGCAGGTGCTCCTTGTGCCTGGGAGTGCAGGTGCCCCCTCTGCCTGGGAGTGCAGGTGCTCCTTGTGCCTGGGAGTGCAGGTGCCCCCTCTGCCTGGGAGTGCAGGTGCTCCCTCTGCCTGGGAGTGCAGGTGCCCCCTCTGCCTGGGAGTGCAGGTGCTCCCTGTGCCTGGGAGTGCAGGTGCCCCCTCTGCCTGGGAGTGCAGGTGCTCCCTGTGCCTGGGAGTGCAGGTGCTCCCTGTGCCTGGGAGTGCAGGTGCTCCCTCTGCCTGGGAGTGGAGGTGATCCCTGTGTCCGGGAGTGCGGGTGCTCCCTGTGCCTGGGAGTGCAGGTGCCCCCTCTACCTGGGAGTGCAGGTGCTCCCTGTGTCTGGGAGTGCAGATGCTCCCTGTGCCTGGGAGTGGAGGTGATCCCTGTGTCCGGGAGTGCAGGTGCTCCCTGTGCCTGGGAGTGCAGGTGCTCCCTCTGCCTGGGAGTGCAGGTGTTCCCTCTGCCTGGGAGTGCAGGTGCTCCCTGTGCCTGGGAGTGCAGGTGCCCCCTCTGCCTGGGAGTGCAGGTTCTCCCTCTGTCTGGGAGTGCAAGTGCTCCCTGTGCCTGGGAGTGCAGGTTCTCCCTCTGTCTGGGAGTGCAAGTGCTCCCTGTGCCTGGGAGTGCAGGTGCCCCCTCTACCTGGGAGTGCAGGTGCTCCCTCTGCCTGGCAGTGCAGGTGCCCCCTCTGCCTGGGAGTGCAGGTGCTCCCTCTGCCTGGGAGTGCAGGTGCTCCCTGTGCCTGGGAGTGCAGGTGCCCCCTCTGCCTGGGAGTGCAGGTGCTCCCTCTGCCTGGGAGTGCAGGTGCCCCCTCTGCCTGGGAGTGCAGGTGCTCCCTCTGCCTGGGAGTGCAGGTGCTCCCTGTGCCTGGGAGTGCAGGTGCCCCCTCTGCCTGGGAGTGCAGGTGCTCCCTATGCCTGGGAGTGCAGGTGCTCCCTGTGCCTGGGAGTGCAGGTGCCCCCTCTGCCTGGGAGTGCAGGTGCTCCCTCTGCCTGGGAGTGCAGGTTTTCCCTGTGCCTGGGAGTGCAGGTGCCCCCTCTGCCTGGGAGTGCAGGTGCTCCCTCTGCCTGGGAGTGCAGGTGCTCCCTGTGCCTGGGAGTGCAGGTGCTCCCTGTGCCTGGGAGTGCAGGTGCCCCCTCTGCCTGGGAGTGCAGTTGCTCCCTCTGCCTGGGAGTGCAGGTGCTCCCTGTGTCTGGGAGTGCAGTTGCTCCCTCTGCCTGGGAGTGCAGGTGCTCCTTGTGCCTGGGAGTGCAGGTGCCCCCTCTGCCTGGGAGTGCAGGTGCTCCTTGTGCCTGGGAGTGCAGGTGCCCCCTCTGCCTGGGAGTGCAGGTGCTCCCTCTGCCTGGGAGTGCAGGTGCCCCCTCTGCCTGGGAGTGCAGGTGCTCCCTCTGCCTGGGAGTGCAGGTGCTCCTTGTGCCTGGGAGTGCAGGTGCCCCCTCTGCCTGGGAGTGCAGGTGCCCCCTCTGCCTGGGAGTGCAGTTGCTCCCTCTGCCTGGGAGTGCAGGTGCTCCCTGTGCCTGGGAGTGCAGTTGCTCCCTCTGCCTGGGAGTGCAGGTGCTCCTTGTGCCTGGGAGTGCAGGTGCCCCCTCTGCCTGGGAGTGCAGGTGCTCCTTGTGCCTGGGAGTGCAGGTGCCCCCTCTGCCTGGGAGTGCAGGTGCCCCCTCTGCCTGGGAGTGCAGGTGCTCCCTCTGCCTGGGAGTGCAGGTGCTCCCTGTGCCTGGGAGTGCAGGTGTTCCCTCTGCCTGGGAGTGCAGGTGCTCCCTGTGTCTGGGAGTGCAGTTGCCCCCTCTGCCTGGGAGTGCAGGTGCCCCCTCTGCCTGGGAGTGCAGGTGCCCCCTCTGCCTGGGAGTGCAGGTGCCCCCTCTGCCTGGGAGTGCAGTTGCTCCCTCTGTCTGGGAGTGCAGGTGCTCCCGGTGCCCTGGGAGTGGCCCGCGGGCCGCAGAGGATGAGCGGGCAGCAGCCTGAAGGTGTGGGGAGCTTGCAGTTGCGGGGAACAGAGGCGGTGCGGTTGGGCGCCCCAGATTCCCCTCCCAGCGGAGCCACCGGGCAGATGAAAGGGCAAAGCGGAAGGTGGCGAGACGCGTGGAGGCGCATGGGGTTGAGGCTCCGTGGCCTCCATGCCTTGCGCGGCCTGGTCCCCATCAGGATCGTGTCCGGCGCCTCCATCCACGGCCACGGTGCCCGGGTCAGCAGTGGTGCCGGCTCAGTCTGGATGCCCAGCCCGGCTCGCTGTAGGTGGCTTCCCTGTCCGTGGGGTGGAGGCGCGTGTCCTCCTCCTTCACCAGCTGCAGGGCTGTGCATGCAGCGGCCCCAAGGGACACTGCCCTAGGGACCCTCCTCCCCGAGCACGTGGGGTTCGCCCCTCGCTGGGGCCCGCGACCCGGCATGGACCAGGGAGGGCTGGGACTGGCTCATCAAAGTGGGGCTTAAACGAGATCATTGACTCGAAAGCACTTTACTAATCAGAAAGAAAATACAATCTGAACCCCCACTTTGCCGAGAGGCACCCAGGCAGCTCTGAGCAGAGCGCGGACCTCACAGAGGGGCCACTCGGCGCCACAGCCATGTCCCGCGCCCTCCAGCCCGGCGCTCGCCCGCCCGCAGGGCCGCTCTGTCCTCACACTGCCTCTCGGGACAAAGCCACTCCCAGCCCCACCTGAATGCGCGTTTGGAGATATTTAAATGTCTTTTCTTCCACTGTTATGCTCTTCCGAAGCCAATTACCTCAAAAACTGACCAAGCTCGGGACTGTAAGACCAACACGCTCACACTAATTGAGCAAAACTCACGCTGCAGTGTGACTGGGGGCGGAATCTCACTCATCTTGGGGCAGCCGCCTTCGCCGGCTCGTGCCAGCCTCGCCGTGACACCCGGAGGCGGAATGAACGGGCGCAGTCAGGACTGGGCGAGCTCAGCACCCCCAGATCCATGCCGCCAACACGAGGCCACTTACCCAAACCCCATGGATATCACTAAAACCTAAAGAAATTCCCTGAAACTGCGTTTTCCATAGTGGTCCTTTGGAGAGCTTGGCCGCCGTTCCCCGTTCCCTGAAAACACTTGAGATGGAAGAGCAAGAACAGGAAGAAAGGAGGCTCCCCCCTGCAGCAGGCTGGCGCTGGGGGGCACTGGCACGGCACAGCCCCGGCCCTGCTGCCTGCCGGGTGGGGAGGGGGCTCCCTCGTGCACGGCGCAGGGAAAGCCAACTCATGCAGACACTGGGGGGGGAAGCACGGGGGTTCCACGGAGAGCTGAAGTGGACCCACTCTGTGGCCCAGCAACCCCTTGTCAGGGTGGACAGGGGCAGGATGACCCCTGAGCAGGACGCGGAGGTCCAGGCTCCTCGCCAGGACGCCACGTCTCATCGCAGATCCTCTTTGCGACGACGGCTCCGGCATTTCAGCCCCCGCAGGCTGGCGACGAGGGCGCACCGTGCTGCTTAGACAGCGCCATTTCACTCGCGCGAGCAGACCCGTCCTGCTCTACCTCCTCAGCAGGTTCCCGTATTTTAGAATATTAATGCGTAACTTTAAGCTATAAAACAATTCCTACGTAGATGAGTGATTTCCGGTGGTAGAATGGTATCCGCAGCAACGGAGCAAGGTGGGTTTGCGAAGGGAGAGGTATCCTGAGGTGTCTGATGCCCTCGCCAAAAGCTTCCTCTCAATTTACAATAAGGACTTAACCAGTAGCAGCAAAATAATAGTAAATTTTCATAATGGATTATATTACTATCTAGATGAGCCATATCTCATCGTAGCGTTTTTATGTCCAAAGGCACAGGGGCTAGATTCAAATCTGTGCAATTTACATCTCAATAACGGGAACGCTTAATTCATTCAAAGTTTTATACTAAATCTTGAATAAGGGAATGTTGGGAATAAATCGTGATATGTGCACAGGTTCGATGAGAAAAATATGCACCTAGGACAGACTCAGCGATGCCACGGGCATCCCACGGAAGCACAGCCGGGAGATGGAGAGTCACTGCGGAGTCCAGTCGCCGTGAACCTTGGACGCATTTCCCTAAAAAAAGAGATTTTTTTTTTTTTTTTACTAAATCAAAACTCATTGTAAAGAGTAGGTCTCGCTGGAGAAATAACGTGGTAAATCCTTTTACGGTATCTACCGGCAAAGGAACGCTGAGATCGCTTGAGTAGATAAATATTGTCTAAAGAGCGCCAGTGTCAGACGCAGGATGAGGAAGGAAAGAGACGGCGCCTGGGCCCTGCCTGCTGCAGGCCCCGGCCAGCCCTGGCCTCCTCGAGGCGGCCCGACGGCGTGGGGAGGTTAAGGCAGCGCTGGCTTCTCCAGCATTTGAAGCACAGGAGGAAACACAAGTTCAGAGTTTGGCCCGACGGGCCGATCTGGTCCAGCTGAAACATCATAGAACACTCGTGCCTGGGTTTCAAAAACCGCCGGGACAAGGACGTGAACCGAGGGGTGTGGGGGAACCACCGACGGCAGGGAAGTCACTGCGGTGGCCGCCGAGTCACCCCACCTGGGTGTGCAGTGGTGGCGTCGCCCTGGGCCCCGATGGCCGGGAGCCCCACCCGGGCCGCCGCCTCGCAAGGGTGGTCAGGAGACACCGCGAGGGACAGGGGGGCCTCATAGTCCCACGCCGGTGAGGCGTTCAGGGCGGCCCGGGACTGGCCGCACCTCGGTCGTGTGGCCGAGGCCGAGCTCACCATAGGTGCAAGCGAGTGTTGTGCACACGAACCAATCCGTGTGTGTAAAGGCGCAGAAAGAAAGGCTCGGCCGGCCCAGACTGACGGCCCGCAGCCCCGGGAGGCGGTGTGTGCGGAGACCGACACAAACTCCTCTTTGGCCTGGATAGCGGGGCCAGGACGGCAGCGGGGAGGCGACAGGAAAACTAATTTGGACTCAATTCAAAGAAGAGGCCCCCTAGGACGGAGCCGGCCCAGGTCCTCCAGGGAGGGGGCGCAGGGCGCCCGCAAGTAAGATATTTAAGGGTCCGCTAAGCTCGTCAGTTTGTTTCTGTGAAATGTAGGTCAGAAGAGACGAAGATACATGCCAAGACGACCTATCCCTGAACCTGGCATCCAGCCTACGAGGGGCTCACTGCTCGTCGTCGTTTCCACTTTACAAATTAAGAAAAAGCAATTTACAGATACCGGACGATTTGCCCGAGATCTCGGGGTGCGCAGAGCTAGAGCTCGGGGTGCGGGTTTCCAGAGTCGGAGCTCAAGGGAGGCTCCTTCCACAACCCACATGTCAAAGCACTGGGGAGGGGAGGGTCGAAGGATGGGAGAGGGGCCCCCTAAAACCAACCATCTAATCCAGTAAAGGGGGTGCTCCGTGTCTGGGGAACAGGGAGCTCGAGCTTCGTGTCTGTGTCACACTCGGCCTGACCCACATTAACTCGTCGACAAACCTGAATTGTCGGCCAGCCAGGGGGCTGCGGGGGCGCCCGGGCCGGAGCCCCTTGGCCCTTCCCCTGCTCCCGAAGGTCCCCCCATGCCACCGCGGCGTCTCCATGTCTCCTGACAACCGCCATCCCCCGCTGTGGAAGGTGTCCCAGGAGGTCGCCTCTGGAAGCCCTGGAAGCCGCCAGGAGCCCACAAGCTGGGAGCGGCAGGAGGGGGCGCCTGGGCAGCAGGGGGGACGCAGACACCCCGGGGCCCGGCGGGCAGTGGCCGGGGAAGGACCCGCAGGGGAAACGCGCCACGGGAGCGTGGCCACCAGAGGCCCAGAGCGTCAGATCGTTACCAGGAAGGCTCGCAATGGCGGAGACGCGGCGCCGCGCCCTTGGGTTCAGGGACTGGGCCCAGGGGGGACAGAAAGCGAATTAGGAATTCTTCCCCTGTGCTGTAACGTGCTTTCTGCATCCCGATGTCTGCGGCGCATGTGGGTGTCAAAATACCCGACAAGATGGTCTTCTCCCACAGTCGCCTTTTATTCACAGTTTAACACCCCGAGCACACAGGCTGGCCGTGGATGCTGAGGTCGTTAGCTAACTAGCGAGACAGCCTCGCCACAAGGCCAGCACCTGCGTGCCCCCCGCCTCCGGGAGACGGATGACACCAGGAGGGCCGCCGGGCGAGCGGCGTCGTGGGAACACTGCACGCACAAGGTAGACAGCAACTTGACCAGAAATGGCGCAATGGCCCTTGCACGCACCCCGCGGTGAGGAGGCCGCGCTGGATCCAGGTCCCCAGGGCAGCGGGGAGGGAGGCTCCACCTGGGGGCTCCCCGTGGCCCGTGAGGCCAAGGCGTGGACCTTCTTCTTCACAAGCCACGCTGGTGTCTCTTCCAAAAATGTTTTAATGATTCTTATAAAATGGTTTAACTTAGAGCTCTGCATTAGTATCTGTCTGCATAAAATTTTAAAATCTCTGTAACCCAGAATATATTTAAATTATGGCTTTAAATTTGTATTTACACAGCCAATCTATAAATGTCACACCCGCACATGCATTTTTAAATAGAAAAATAGGTTTAACAGCAGCACGAACGTCTCGGCGTTGAAGGTTGGTGAAGGCGGGCCCGGCACCAGGCTTCCCTGGGAGAGCCTGCGGCCAGCCTTGGGACGTGGAGGCTGGAGCTGCAGGGTCCCAGCGCCCACGCAGGTAGGTGGATGCTGACACTGCATTTGCGACTGTTTGTATGAAAAGAAAAACAGATGAGCGCAGTGACAATCACAGGCGCTGCTCTGCAAATGTAATCAACAATTACTCTGTATCTACCCCATTTCCATGAAAATGAGAATATACTCGGGATGTGTCCACGGCGGCTTTTTGCTTTGTTCTCACCAATTAACAGACTATTGGATATGACAGTAATTAGACACCTCAGCTGGAAGAAGATCATTATGTCTTAATGAGATGATTAAAAACAACGAAAAGTGTGCTTCTTGCAAAATATTAGCAAGGACTTCAAGGAACCATAGTACAAGTTATTCTGTCTCCAAGTTCATTGGGCTTTGTCAGCTCGTGTAGAAAAATAATTTCCAACCAAAATAGGCCTTAGGAAATTATCCAACTTAAGGGCAAAATGACTG
The DNA here is from genome assembly GCF_964194135.1 of Talpa europaea. Classification (NCBI taxonomy): domain Eukaryota; kingdom Metazoa; phylum Chordata; class Mammalia; order Eulipotyphla; family Talpidae; genus Talpa; species Talpa europaea. The sequence goes on along the minus strand of NC_140068.1, from coordinate 2,733,193 downwards.
TGATGCCTTAGCTGGAAGCTCTGGCTGTGTTTATGTTGGGAATCGTCACCAGCGAGTCTCTGACATGACAAGCCAGCCTCGCCACAGGAGGCTGTAAATGCCGCCCTGGCACGCTTCACGCCCAGCACGTGGTTCGGGTTTTATGCTGCTCTGTAGTGAAAGCACCTCCCCAATTTTAACTTATTCCATTTCTATCCGATGGCTTTGTGGTAGGCCCGGCAGGCACACGCAGAGGCAGAGGGGGCGGGAGGTCAGCCAAGGTCAACAATCGCCTGGCAGATCTTTCTTTGGATGAGAGTTTTGATCGTCTAAGAGTAGCATCTGGTTGCGCGTGTCACCCGGAAAGGACCACAAGCAACGCCTGCCCACATGCCCCTGTGAATTGGCAAGTCCACTGCCCCTGAGGGCTGGTGGGAAGAACTGGGAAAGAGATCATAAGCCAAGAAAGACGGGAAAGAAGAGGCCAAGAGTGAAGTATCGAGCCCTACCAGGCCGCGGGCATCCGAGTGAAAAGGCGTGTTCATTCAGTCACACGCTCACCCCCTAGTTCACTGAGTGGGCACTTACTGGATACCGAGCATCCAGATAAGCAGAGTTGCCATTAATGCTCCTCACCAAGGTAGATGCTTCTCAGTCCAAAAACATCCCTGATGATGCGCCTATGGAGAAAAGTCTTCCCCTGCATCTGTGCCCCGGGCCTCCAAGCCAGAGGCCACTGCCCCGCAGCGCCTGCAGCCCGACCTCCACAGGAACGCACCCGAACCCACACCCTGCCTTCCTGAGATGGTGAAAGAGACTTTCCTTTTCCACTAAGGCCAGCTTCTTACATTCCCCTGGCTCCACCCCTGACCTCACTGCCTTCGGAAGAACCTGATCTGCTGACTCTCCGGCTGTTTCTGCAAGGTGGGGCGACTGCCAGCAAGCTCCCTGAGGGCAAGGAGTGTCTTCCTTTATTCACAGGTAGAACTGCAGCACTCAAGGCATATGGGCTCATAACAGCCACCCAATCAATACTTGCTGAGTACGTGGAATTAGCAACGCTTGCTACTTCTGCCTCTCCCATGGCTGTCGTGGATATTACCTGCTCAGATGCCACCTACATTATGTATAAGGTGAATAAGGTGTGACTCGCAGGCCTGAAGAGAGCACACCACTGCCCCCCGCCACTCTGTGCAGTTATCCTCCACACCCCCCCCCCATAATGTACTCGTGACAGGGCTTTTAAGCTGTAACGATGTCCTTCTTCTATTATAAAGGTGAAATGGTATATAGTCAGGCAGAGCTGAGCCACTGCGCGGCTTTCCCTGCTATCTGCTATCAATCAATTTATTTGTACAGCACAAAATTGCTATTCCTCTGAATGGAAGCAGGAGAAAGCCTTACATAATATAACGCTATTTTGATATACCTTGACATATACATTATGTAACACCATTTTCCTTTGCTATACTTGCAATATAATAGAGGGATGCTTTTTTAAAGTCAGCAGCATCAGCAGGAATAAGACTTTTAAATGAATCTCCTAGGAAGACAGAATTCTAGTGTTTATTCCGTGTGAGTCACATTTTTTTCTGAAAGTATTAAATTGCAGTGATCAGATAACAATAGTATTTTTAAGCAGTAAAGAACAGTATACGGGGAAGATCCTCCTAGCACCGTTGGAAGATTTTTATTAATGATCATTTTAATTTTGTGTGACAGAATGATGTTAAAAGTGTAATGGGAAGATAAATTTTTGTCCCAAAGGTTCTATAATGAAATAGGAAACCATAGTAACCAAACAAATAGTAACCGCACCAGGAATAATAACAGGACCCGAAACACAGCCCGCACCGTCCAGCGACTTCCTGGGGCGCTCTGGGCATTAGTGCATCTAAACTCAGGCAGCCCAGGGAGACGGACGCTGCCCTCGTCGGTGCTCATTATGCACCAGGGACCAGAGGCACAGAGAGGTTGAGGCACTTTTCCAGGATGCCAGCTGACACCCAGAGGACCTACAGCTTAAACCCATACTCTTAATGCCAAACACTCTTCTTTTTTGGTGTCTTCACATTTTAATGTGAATTAAATAGAACACTCTCTATCCCCCCCGCCCCTTAAATTGGAATCATTTTTCAAACACTTTGGAGCACACTTCGGGATAGGGATGACAGAAACTCACCAGTCCCTCAGATCTCAGCATCTTAAACAGAGGTTCTTGGGAAGTGTGTGTTCAGCCCTCCCAGTGCTTGGATAATGGGGATTGTGTGACAGCCGCAAGAACCACATTGTCTCAGGGCGTGGAAAAAAACTCTTTTGGGCACACCTTGGTACTTAGGCTGCCACCCTGGCTGCTGTATTGTCTTTACGTTAGACTATATACTCCAATCACCAATGAGTCAGATTATAATAAAGCCAATATTTTAAATATTTACATAACTGTATGGGAAGCCCGGGCACCTTTCTCCCACAGAGAGGCAACGGAAGCAAATCTACTCTCCTGCACTCGGAAAAGCAAAGGTTCTTGGTGAGTAAGCTCTGAATCTAAATAAGCCGTGGTCCAAAGAGAGTGTTCCTCAGGCTGATAATCCCCTAGGCTTATAATAAAAATGCTGACCTCGCTGTAGCTGCAGCGTAACGAATGCAGGGCTATAATGTTTGCCTGTCAGAAATGGCTCTTTATTTCCAGTGTCCTAACAGATGTGCTTTCCGGCCTTCACATTCCCTCCAAAAGTTAATTGCTTGTCTATCAAAAAGATAAACATCTTGTTTCAGGCTTTGGGGATATTACATGTGGGCAGAAAAACCAATACCCCAGCCATCCGCTGTGCCCAAAATTCATTTGCAGCAAGAAGGTCAGACTCTCCCCGGGCGCTAGAAGCCCCCGGACAGCGACGGCCGGGTCACCCCCAAGTCTTAAGAAAGTGTGGGGTGCTCCACGCAAGGGCATTAAGATGCATAAAAATGCACAATGCACGTAGCGCTCACCACGCCGGCAGCGGCTTGAGCGATGCTCCGACTGACCGACGCGTGCACAACGCAAACTCGAGGCGCAGGGGACGATGCTTGAGACAGACGCGCACCTTCCCACCTTCCACCGGCCGGGCCGGACGCTCCCGGCCCAGCCCCGCCCAGCCCTGCTCACGGCGGCGCCTTCCTGTTCCAGGAGCAGACGGGACCCCGGGGCCCCGAGGCCCGCGCGGAGGGGCTGGGCCGGCGGTGGGGGGCGGCCCGGGCACCCGGGGTCCGGCGCGGGCAGGGCGCGCGCTCCCCGGGACCCGAACCCGCGGATCTGGGGGACACGCGGCACCGCTGCGGAGGCTGCTGCACGCCCGAGGCTGCGGGGTCCAGGAGTTGACGCAACTTAAAAAATACAAACACGCGTGTCCCTCGGGCAGGTGAACTCTTGGGGCTCAGCGGGGCAAGAGGCTTGGAGAGAAAGCCACGGCCCGCGGGGCCATCTGGGGGGAGTGTCCCCTGAACGCGGCGTCCGACGGAGGAGAACCTGGGGCATCTGTGGGTGCCCTGAGGGCTTGCTCCCCACAAACCATGGGGTGCAGGACAAGCAACACCGCAACAGCCCTTCCATCCCCGGGCCCTGCCGGCGGCGGGGCTCGAACCCGGGAGGCTGCGAGGCTCAGCCCCACCCGCCGCCGGCCCTTCTCTGAGCACCGAGGCCGAGCGGGCACCCCGGGCCGCCCGGACAGTGGCACGATCCCCACTGTGCACATTCCTCCAACCTATTTGATTAATGCTGATGGGGGTGCGTAGCTTTGTCTTCCAAGTTTTATATTTTTCCAGCTATAAAGGTGGTATTTGCTCACATGTTGCTCTAACGACAGATGTGATCACACATGCGCACATGTATCGTTCTATGCACACGCTCGTGTGACAGCACAGTTTGCTGTGGCAAAGGAGGGACTCAGAGCCCCTATTTTCACCTGCTGACTTCCAGCATCTACATATCCACTTTTTTTTTTTTTTTTTCTGATCCCTTGATGAGCATCTGTCACTTCAAGTCATACAGGCTGGAACTCTGTCGCTGATTTATCATCTTTGAATCAACCCAAACCAATGAAAGATAAAATAACTGCTGCTCTCATGCTCTTTCTCCATCTCCCTTGTCCTGTCATCTTCCAATCACTATTATTTTATTATTATCAATAACATCAAGACAGTATCTTCCAAAGCTTTGTGCACAATTGATTCTAAAAATTAAAATCCAACTTAAGCATTATTTTTTACATGATGCCTAAACGTTAATTATCACAGAGTCAGGTAGTGTGATTAGGGACAAAGTTTTTATCCCACAACTAAAGTCTTGCTGCATGAAAGGGAACGTTCCATTTCAGGCTTCAGAGCATTATCTATTTTCTTTTAGTCTCCCAAGTTTCTCTAGTTATAGTCAGATACCGCTTTTCCACATTATCCTATTACTGAAATTTTTGGATCACTGCTCAGTATTTTTCCTATAGACATTCTTCATCAACCTCTGCATTGTCTGGAGAACGATTAAGTACTGAGCATGAAATTCTAACATTTAAACCTTTTTTCTCTCAGGTTTCTGGAGACATCGCTTGGGCATATTCTAAGATCCAGTGTTTCTGATTTAAAAAAAAAAAATCTGCTGATGTGATTTTCATTTCTTTCCAGATTATTTCATTCTCATTGGAAAAATAGTGGCATTTTCTTCTTTATCGCGAGAATTTTCAAATCTCACTGACATAGGTCTACACAAAGTCCATTTTTATCCAGCCTCTTCACAGACTTTAATCCGAGGCCGACAGGGGAGGCAGACTGGGTGCGGACGGCGCCGTCTGAGCCCTCCAGGTCTCTGGGCTGCTCATAGGTGTGTGGAGGCGAGAGGGGGGAATCTGCTTTGGCGCAGGGGGAAGGGTCACAGGGAAGACTTGGAAATGTCCCGTGCATGGGAAATTGCATTCTTGCTGCCTTAGGAATCCCAAGTCAGCTGGCTGGTGCGGGCCTGGCCCCCCTCACTCCTGCCGTGGCACCAAGGCCAGTGGCGGGAGTGGCTCCTGTCCCATCAGCTAATCCCCAGCCTGTCTTCCAGCTGAGCAGGCACACGAGCTAGTTCAGGTGAAAGAGCCACACATCGCCCGACTCCAAAGAGCCAGCCAGCCCGCTCGCAGGCACAGGCGCCAAATGAGGGACGTGGTTCTGAGCTGCTCAGGGGCCCTGCTCCCTCCAGGGCCGTGGACACGGCATCTCCAGTGTGGGGAGTATTCTCTCAGTGACCCCCCTGCTCATTTATGCACATCCGCTGCCGAGCCTGCCGATGCCCCAGTTCCCCTTGGCTTTTTATTTCCCATTTCCTTGTCTTTCTGGTTTAAGTTTGGGGAGTTAATCTTCAATTTGCCGTGGAGATACACACTAGCCTGGGCTTAGACAATGCGCTTTCGACCTAGCAGATAAAAAGAAAATTTTAATTTGGTGATCTATTTTTAATTTCCTGTAAAGTTCTTGTTCTTTCATTGCATCTTTTTCATAAGAGCCTGACATGGTTCTACTTTGCTCTCATATTCTGCCAATGGTACGAGGAAGACTTTTTCCAAGCCTCTTATGTTCTCTGAATTACACTCCGGTCTGCTGGTATCAGTTATTCTTTTTGTTCATCTGGAAACAGTTTTTCCTTAAATACCTAATGAGCCTTGATTATCAGTTTACTTTTCTTTCTTTTTTTGGGGTATGTGCCTGTGTTCAAGGTAAAACAGTGCTGCTTTATTCCTACGAGTGGGTGGAGGGCGCCGGCTAGGGCACGAGTGGGCTCTCAGGCCAGGATACAGCTGGGAGGCTGGGAGAAACCTGGGTCCAGGGCCTCGCTCAAGAGTCCCCAGCCTGAATCTGGCAACAAACAGGCCTAAGTCATGGCGAGCTATGGCCAGGCCACCAATCAGATTAAAAGATTTTGTAACTATGGCTGCCCATCGGTTGAGGTCTGGTTTCTTCATCATGAGGCCCAGAACACCGAGGTCCTTCTGGTTCTTTGTGAAGGCAGCGAGTTCTGTGTTCACGAAGGTTGGAACTTACTCTTGGAGGGTGTTTTACTGCCCTTCCCCGCAGACCACCAGGGATTTATGCACAGCCCAGGGGCTGGCGGGCTCGACAGAGCTCTGAGCAGGTGGCGCGCTCAGTTTATTTCCTTGCTGCAAGTACTGTGTCGATGAACACAAGAAGCTCACACTGTCCCTTCCACACTGTGCCATGTGTGATCCCAAAGACCCTGCTCTGTGGAATGAAAGGGGTGTAAGGGGATCCCCCAGGCTCTGTGACCAGGAAGGAGGCCAGCATGCTGGCAAGTCCCAGAATCGCCAATAATCATTCCTCTAATTTTAATTTTTGTAACATTTTTACTGAGGGATCACACCCGCCCCGAAGATGAAGAGACACGTGTCTCCCTGTCACTTCTCAGTGAGACCTGACAGCTTCATGCAAAGCTGTGGCTGGCGTCGCCCGCTCTGAACCTGCTGTGCCCCACCTGCGGTCTCCCCCACGCCGCTTGGTGACGTGTGCAGGTGCACAGCTATTTGTTGACTCTCTAATGCAGAAAGCCAAAAGCTGGACATTTTGCAGGACCATCTGAAAATTCTGATCCCCAGATATCCAGGGAGAAGGCAAGTGAGAACCCTGGTGGTTACAGGTGTGAATGGGGAGAAAGACAAGAGGCCCTGGGAACCTTCCTGCTGCATCAACACCCCCCTCCCCAGAAAGACCAGCCTCCCCACAGCAGTTGGGGGGGGGGTCACAGTTCAAACGACCTTGACCTTCTGTGATTCCACACATTCCACAAGACTAGGGAAACACCCGTGAGAGTTGCCTAGATAAACAAATAGTAACTAACTAACTAAATAAAGCAAGTAAAAGTGTTATTTGCCGCCAGAGTTAGAGTAAGAAACTGTTTCATTCCCACAAAATGATAACGAGATGGACAGACATCTTCCCGATGACTGAGATGTTTCTGGCACATTATGGGTTAATCTGCTTATCTGCAAACTGGCTGGGGAAGTTACCTTTTTTTTTTTTTCCATAGAAGAACTGGGCTGTAGCCAGAGGCATGTGGGTGGCAGCAGTGCTGGGGTGGGGGTGGGGGTGAGACGACTCCCCAGAGACAGAGTGGGGAGCCGAACGAACAGGCAGATCCACTGAAACCCACTGCTGAGGGGAGCAGCGGGGAGACAGGAGAGGTCTGCTGGGCCCTGTGGGCAGCTCCCTGGCCAGGGATTGAACTGAAGCCACAGCAGTGATAGTGCTGAGGCTTAATGCATAGGACACCAGGGAGGCCCCAGTTTCATATTTTTAATGGCAAAACAGAAGTGAAATTTTAAGTAGAATTACTCATCATGTACTCTGTCAGTGGAGACTAATTATACTATATTTGCAAAACAGAAGACCTCGCTTAGTGTATATTTTGCTTCCAAAAGAATTTTCCTCTCAAAAGAAGACACTACGCCTTTGAGGACAATTCTCAGACTAATCGTAGTGAAAGAAATTCTGCTTGTAAATTTCATCTCTTATTACTTCACAGATGAAAGAAATCTAAACTAGAACACCTGATAGCTGTTCTTAAAAATTAACTGAGGGGCCTCCCCTGGTGGCGCAGTGGGCCTCTGCGGCGCCAGTTCGATCCCCGGCCACCGGAGGAGGGTCCCACATGGCGCGCAGACCCCTCCTGCCGCCCGCTGCTCCCCTCAGCAGTGTCCTTCGGTCCTTCTGCCTGCTCTGCTCCCCGCTCTGGCTCTGGTGGATTCTCTCACCCTCCCGCGCTTCTGACTGTACCCAGTGCTTGTATAAGTAAATAAATAAATCTTTAAAAAAAAAAATTAACTGAGCACAGGATGATTAAATATCAAATCTTCATGTTTTCAACTGTACTGTATTCTAGAAAACATTCATTTAATGTGAAAAAGTGAAAGTAACTGACAGTCACATCTTGAAGAAGTCAAAAAAAGCCTCAATAACTGATAATTCCCACTAGTTGTAAACGTGCCGGGTAACTGGGGACCGAAAGCCACGGCCGGCTCCCTGGAGCCACAGCACAGGGTGGGGACTAAGACGCCAGCATGTGATGAGATCGCCTCTCTCTGAGGAGCATTTACAGAAAGTGCTATTAGAACTTCAAGGACGACGTGCCCCTCTCTTGAAGATGAAGGAGAGCTTCTGGAATTGCTCTCTGAGCTCTGCCTTGAAGAAAGCATGGAAGTGTGTCCATGCTTCTTAAGAAGGGGTCCTTCTTAATAACCTAGCGTGTCAACAGCAGAGAGGCGAGACAGCAGAGCACATTCAGGAGACAGGTGGTAGTTGCTGCTCCCAGAATTCAGAGTACTCATTAAGTTGTAAGCCAGTTTAAGAGCTTATTTATTCATATTTCATATAAAGTAAGCGTTGCCATAGGAAACAATTTAGGATAAAATGATGTCCTGAGATTGTAAAGGGCTTTATACTTTGTGCTAAGTATTTTGGAATTTACTTCATAGGTTATAAGGAGCTGTCGGTGGTTCTCAAGCAGTGGGGTGATATGATCCATTTCTTTTCCTTTAAGCAAGTTAACTAGAGGTGGAGTGTGAGGGCGACTGGTGACCAAGACTCAGCAGACAAGCTGCTGCATGACTGAGGCGAGAGATAATGAAGGGGAGGCTGAGGCAGTGAGCAGAGTAAATGGAGATGGACAGACAGATGGGGAACTGTCTCCAATCACAACAGCCTGCTGGAACACATGGGCAGAAAGAGAAAAGAGCTCAGCTCCAAGAATATATGTCAGCCCCCATAAAACACATGTAACTTTGGGGCATGTAATGTTTCAGATAACTGAGGGGTTACTAGTGATGGTTAAGGGGCAGTTTCACCTGGGATGAGGCTAGGAGGGAACTTCAGTCCCCACCTGAAGTCAGCTCAGGTCAGAGGGAACCCACCATGGGAGGTCCCCACAGGAGAAACAGCAGAGCCTGCAAAGGCAACATCAGGGACAAGTAAGGAGAGAGAGAAAGAGATTCTCTAGAAAGCCAGGGCCAATGGCTTCAGGAAGAGGGACATCTGGGGGCTCCCTGGTGGCACAGGGGTTAAAGACAGCTCTATCAAGCTATCATGAGCCACTGCAGCACAAGTTCAATCCCCAGCCAGCCAGGGAGCTAACCCACAGGGCGCAGCAGGCCTCTCCTGTCTCCCTGCTGCTCCCCTCGGCAGTGTGTTTCAGTCAGTCAGCCTGTTCTGCTCCCCACTCTGTCTCTGGTGAATCCCCCCAGTTCATGTATGTATAAATAAATAAACCTTTAAAAAAAAAAAAGGAAGCGGGATATCATGTTACAAGGTCAACAGCATTAAATGCAGAGGACTGCAGTAGTCGGCATATAGAGCAAAAAGGAAAACATAGGTAAGGAAAGGCTGAGATTAGACTAGAACCCAAATGACCAGGAAATCAGGAGGGGCCTGGAGGTAAGGCACAGAACAAGGGTGACTCGTCCTGAAAGTTCTGGTGATGAGGAGAGCAAGAAAATGAAGAGAGTCACTTGAGAAGGAAGTAGGGTTGCAGTTAAAATAGAGAAAACAGCAACGTAACTGTATGAACTACAAGGAAGAAGAGACTGGAGATGGTCACATTCAAATATCAAAGACAGAAGCTGTGACGTGAGGCCGACCACGTCAGACATCACCGTGGCGTGGAAAGGCGACCGCCATTCAGTGCGGCTGAATTTTGCCGCACACTTTCACGGGCAACCCCTTCATTACCAAACACTACCCAGAGGGAGTCATGGTCCTTAATGTAGCAACAACAAAGGATGGTGTAGAGAGATTACTAAGCTGGGATGTCTCTGAAAGGATGCTCTTGGCGGAGCACAGACAACGGCATCTGTTCTGCAAAATTAGGATGGGGGTAGTAGGAGTGAGAAAGCTCTAGGTGGGCTGGAGAATGTGACTGCTGGCAGGCAAAACAAGGAAGAATCGCACTGTACAGTAACTATTGCATAATAGCAAAAAATTACTCTGGAACGACTTGATATTTTTCAAGCACAGTTCAGCAATGAGTGCACCCTTCCAGACAAGGTTCAGTGGATACTTTAATGAACAATGGCCTTTAGTTTTGCAAAAGAGCCAGGAATAAGGCCCAACCTGATGCCGGTTACATCAAGCCTCTGCAATGCTTCCCCTTCACTCAATGAAGAATTTCTATATCACAACTAAAGTAAAATATTGCCTCGTCTACTGTTTCCCAAGTACTGTACTCTGCGAAGACCCCATGCTGGGCATCACTGTCAAATGACTAAAATTAATGATTTCAGCATTAATCTGGCTTATGCTCCATAATGAATGAACATCTGACATTTCAGGAGCTCCCCCATGGCCCCAAATCAAATATAAGAGACACCTTTGCTATTCTCTTTTATTTATAGGTTCAAACATTATCTAAAACAACGCCCAAGAGTTGACATATTTACAAATTATATTTTTGCTGATCACAAAATGCATAGATTAAACAAAAATTTTAGCACTGAATTAATTAAGGAAGGCTCAATTTTATAACTTTTTTGGTGTATGAAAAATAACTAAAACATAATGCCTGACCATATGGTCTCACAGTCCTATCGCTAATTACCTACAAATCATTGCACAGTTTTTACAGCTGCTACTTATTATTAACTGCACTATGTCTTCTCCAAAGATTTAGTCCTCTTTTCATACATTTGTGCTTTAACCATTGTCAAAGAACACTCATATTTTAATAGCTTAACAGCTTATTGGAGAAGAAATGAATACACAGCACAACACACACAGGTATGGATGTATGCATGTATGTAAAAGAATGATGATTTACATTTAAATTAATATAACTATTTGATCTGTTTCAGTAGACCAAAATATTGCTATGGTTTTATTTGAGTAAACATTCTAAAATTCTGCCTTAAAGTCTGGCAGACAGACATTAAAATGTTGTAATAACAGTTCCCGATACAGAAAGCAATTAGCGCATTTTAAAAATGATCTATTTTATATAAGCCATATCTAATTTGGGACATCTGCTTTAAATAATGTTAAAATTAAATTTGAAGCTGTCATAAAATAAATCCAGAAGAATTTTTTTTTTTTTTTTAAGAACGAGCAGTTAGATTGTGTGGCAGAGGAAATGATATGAAATTAAATTAAAATTGAAGTATTTAAATCCTAGCAGATTAAAATCCTTGCTTGTAACCTTTCCAAAAAAATTGTATATGTTTTACCATTCACACAACTGAGTGATCTGTCTAGTCCCAACGTAAGTTCCTTCTGGGCCAGGATTACGGCAAACGCATCAGCGCGCCAGCTGTCCGCAACGGTGTGCAAAAGTAGGTGCTGGGGATTGCTCTGAAGTGCAAGCTCCACTCCTCTCACCTCCAGGCAGCGTTCTCTTACAGGGAACACACTGATTTGTCATATACTGATGGTTTATAAAAAAAAAACCAAAAACCTGGACATATTAAATAAATTACTTGTATACTGAAAACCCTTTTAACTAAGATTTGTAAATTCTTCCCTGGGTTTTATGCAGTCCTGCCAAGCTAACAGGTTTTCTTCTTATTAATACTGCACAGATCTTCAGAAAAGCTACTATCAATTACTTTGATTTCCCAGGCTGCCCAAACAGCTAATGGAACTTAGTAATTAAAGTTCTTTTAAAACCATCCCAAATCTGAGCATCTCCCCATTCCGCCTGATTAAGAGGGCCGTAGCATCAGCCTCCAGTGCTGACAATACAATCTAGATACACTGCACGTGGCACAGGTGATCGCTATCTGAAATTCCTTTCCTGAATCATGACTTCCATCTGGGGAAGAACATGTAATGGGGAAATAAGATATTTTTCTTTCCAATAACTGCTTCTGCCATGGCTCTTATATGTTCCCATTCAGAGGCCAGGATCTCCCTCTACCTGTAATATCCCCGGTCTTTTTCACAGTAAATGGCCTTGAATTCCGCCAGCATTTTAAGAGGCCACTTTGTCCATGTCTTTCCTTTTGCTAAAAATGCAGTAAGACATCAATACACGGGAACTGTCTTATATTTGTATTTGGAAACTGCTCTACAAATTGATAAACTGAATCCAGTATAAAACACTCACTAATCAGAATTGTTAACTTGTAAAGCAAAAAAATCAATGGGAAGTAAAATGAGCTGAACAAAGACAGGAAAAAGAAAACAATGTTATAGAACCACTTGGCCACAATTTGAAGAGACTAGTCAAATGGACGAGTACAGGCAGGAAATTATAGTCACCCATATGAAGCCCTTCTGGTAGATTCCTCAACCTTTTTTTTTCGGGTGGGGGGTGTTACTTCCATTTATCAGCTCTGGTACACACACATACTTGCTATGAAGAAAACTGCACCATAGGTTGTCTCTGAGTCAAATCGTGAAATTCATCTTGCAAGACAGAAGCCCACCTTTTCCCAAAGCCTCTTTCCAACAGCACAGGCCATCAGGCCTCCCGGGCAGCAAGTGCCATCTGATGACCTGTTACGGTGCCTGAAGGGCAAGTAACCTACTATGTGCAGTATTTCTAGAGAAAACTCAGAAGTTTCAAGCAAAGGCCCGTGTGCTGCACGTGGCCAGACCCCTGAGAGCCGCCTGCCTGGCTGTGGACATGGCTGTGGCTGTGAGAACCGAGTCAGCTGCACGCCAAGCCCTGCATTGCACTTCCAAAAGAAGGGGCTCTCTCTGTTTTCATGTCTGTTCTCCCTCTTTCTCTTTCTTGGACCATAAGAGTGTGAAATCTTGAGAATCAAATTAGTGCAGCGGAGACTTGCCTTTACGGGTGAGTCCCAGCCTGAGGTATGAAGAGGCACAGACCCAACAGTCCCCCAAGCGGCTGTGCTGGACCTGGCGCAGAGCAGGGCAGAGGGCACTGATCGGGCCCAGCAATTCAGATGTGCTCCGTGCCAAGCCTCGAAGTATCACCTCACCTGGTGATTCCAGCCTTCCTATTGAAGTTATACTCTATTTCCATCACTCTTTTAAGGAAGCATCTATTTGCTAATTTGGTTCATTCGATCTTCCAACTGTCGTTATGACTGAAGAGTTCGCAGCAGATATCTTGTAAAGACTTGCTCCAAGGTAAACAATTTGGCGATGTTCAATCACCGGTTAGGGGTGCCACTTACTCATGTGACAGGAAGCTCTCTCTGGGCTACTTCAGCACGTGGCTGATCTCAGGTCCTGATCGGGGACCTTGTCTATTCTCGAAGGGGTTGACATTGAGGAAAAATGACTCCCTCTTTCTAGGACAACCAGGCTCAATTCTTTGTGGGCATTCAGCTGATAGCAAGAGGCGCTAATGCAGTATGTGTCAGGCATTTTGAAGAAAAAGCTGGCTCTTATTGGAAACCACCAGGGCCTCCCTGGTAGCAGAAGGGGCAAAGCACCACCCTATGAAGCAATCTGCAGCCTCTGCAGCACAAATTCCATCCCCAGCGGGCCAGGAAGCAACCTACATGGCGAAGCAGACCTCTCCTGTCTCACCCGCTACTCCCCTCAGCAGTGTATTTCAGTCAGTCTGCCTGTTCTGTTCCCCACTCTGTCTCTGATGAATCCTCTCACATACCCCCCACCCCCTCATCTCTGGCCTGTACCCAAGCTCTTGTATGCATAAATAAATAAATAAATCTTTCAAAAAAAAAAAAAAAAAGGTAACTGCCAGCTGAGGAATCCGGATACAAGGTATTCCATGAGAATTAAAAGGGTACTGCTCTCTTGAGTGCTGTGACTGAAGAGTAGTAAAAAAGTCCAATAAAAATTAAATATTCTGCAGACATTTGCTGAATCTCAGTAACATCTATATATTAAGCATTAACATAATTAGCTCACAAAAAAGTTAACACTTTAATTTATATGTTCCTAATTTTATTAATGGGCAATACACCCTACTGTATTCCCCCGTGCTGTGGAAACAAGTCAGTAAAGATAATATGTGTCTCAGTGAAAAATGTGTGTCAGTAACACATGTCTCCCGTCAGACTGACATGAAATAAATACTTAGATGCGTGAGAATAGCACCCAGTATTGATGCAGGAATTATTGTGCCATCTCCATCCACCACCACCAAGCAGTGCAGGAAACACATCAAGTAACAGGATCCAGCTCCTATCCTCAACTATTTTATCAGTGAGGAAACTGTACAGACACATGAGATAAATTCTTTTTTTTTTAAGATGTATTTATCTATGCATACAAGAGCTGGGTACAGGCCAGAGATGCAGGGGGTGAGAGGATTCACCAGAAACAGAGTGGGGAACAGAACAGGCAGATTGACTGAAATCCACTGCTGAGGGGAGCAGCAGGCGAGTCAGGAGAGGTCTGCTGCGCCATGTGGATTGCTCCCTGGCTGGGGATCGAGCTCCTCTCCAGTGGCTGCTGATATCTTCATAGGTTGCGTCTTAACCCCTGCACCACCAGGGAGGAGTCAAAGCTTCACCTCTTTTTAGGCACCTAAAGGGAATTTGAACTCACGGGAATCCTCCTTGTCCACAGTGCTGCTCTTGAGCATTACAGAAAGTTTGTTCCCATAGTACAGATTTTCACATTCCAATCAAGAGAGTGACATGTGCAAAGGCGACATGGAATGGACAAGTATCCATGGAATGGATAAAAAGGAACAAAAAAAAAGCACATGAAGAAACAAAGCTAAGTGAAACAGAGATTCCAGTAAGTCCAAGCTACAAACACACACACATACACACACACACGCATGCATGCACACAAACATACACATATCAGTGGCAAGCATGCACACCCATACACACACCTACACACACACATGCACAAGCCTTGCCTTTTAGCCAAGGTACCAGATAATCAGGAGGCTGCGGTGAGACCCGCCTGAGCAGAGCCAACAGGAGTGGAGCTGCCTCAGGCCTTCCATCAGCCCCGGGGCCGGCTCCTGGTCTCCCCCTGCTCTTGGCCTTGAGTCTGAATCCGTTACAGTCCATACAATCTACACAGAATTTTGAGCTAGGACTGAGGAAAAAACAAAAGCCCTGACCTCACATTTAGACTTCAGTACTCTCTTCTTTTGAATTAACTCTGCCTCTCATAAGTAAAGCGTGAAAAAGTGTCTTAATTAAAATAAAAATTTTAGTAAATCCCTATACCTTTGGGTCATTAGTTAGGTTAATGAGAAACTAGTTTTTCTCCATTTTGTTTCAGAATTTCTTTTAAAAGCCACTAATTTAAATCACTTATTCTTAAATTTACTTCATCAATATTGATTTTCATGCCCTCATTTCTAATTAGGTTGAATAATTAAAGAAAGGCAAACCTTTGTCCTCATGAAACTATGGCTCTTGGATCCAGTGGATGACAGACTGAAGTGGCATGAAGAGAACATCTCAGCCCTCGACTGAAACCCTGCTACGTGAGCCAGCACTGGCTTCCTATAGATACTTCCAGACTTTCATTCATAGTGTAATTCATGTTGTTGACAAAAGAGAAGATGTGCTGATACGTGAAGCTCCTTCTGGACATGTACTCATTCAACAAACATTATATTTTCCTTTGTAAAGAATTCCAAATTTTTCTTTTCCTTCATGCCTAACCACAAAAATAATACAATGCTTTCCTGAAATTACTACTATCCAACTCTTTGAGGCAGAGGATGCATGATGTAAGCTTTCAAACCAGCTCCTTTACTATGAATTGGTACAGAACAAACATAGACAGGCTAGGCAAAAAAAAAAAAAAAAAAAAAAAAAAAACCCAAATTAAACACAATTATTCTGATTAAGAAGGCATGAAAAGAGACATATTGTCTATATCACTATATGCCATTCTATAACTGGCCTCAAATCAGGTAAGAGCAAAATTGGTGGACGATGACAATTCTGACTTTATCCCCCTGGTGAAATAAGCCTGTAACCACAATACAAAAAAATAAAGGATTTGCCGAAATATCTAAATTCTAATCTCCAAAACTCTCTTCACCCACCCCATTAGTTTTTCCTAGTTATAGATAAATGGTTTCTGTCCTTTGCCATTTTGCACACTTATGTTTCATACCCACATCAGCTGAGTCTCTCTGCCATCGTTGGTCTGTCATTTCTCTAATAAAAAGCTTTCACTATGCCCCCATTTATGCAAGTGCTGCCCATCCTGCCTCCCCCACCAGCACGCACACTGTGCTGCAGCTGCTATGTGGGGGTCAAGTTTTCCAATCTTCCTATATGTCTTGTTGCTTCACACAGCTAGAAACATTCGAAGTAAACAAAGATCTGCTTTGAATTAAATAGAATTTCTCCTTCACCTCATGCTCACCTCTAATCCATTTATTCCTTCACATTCTCCGC
This sequence comes from Talpa europaea, assembly GCF_964194135.1. Taxonomy (NCBI): domain Eukaryota; kingdom Metazoa; phylum Chordata; class Mammalia; order Eulipotyphla; family Talpidae; genus Talpa; species Talpa europaea. Next base: position 2,716,892 of record NC_140068.1, on the reverse strand, counting down.
TTGGGTGAATGGCCCTATCATTACTAAGTAATGAAAGGGATTAACCAGACAACTTTCCAAAAACCAAATCCTAACTAATAATGTAAAATAAACTCATGTCAAAGATTCTACATACTGAGTAAACTATGAAATAAACAAGATGTTAACACCAGTTTAAAGGAGAATCTGAAGAGCCTGGTGTTGAAAGGCAATTTTAAAAAAGGGTATTAGGATGACACTGTTGGGTTTGGTACTCCCAGACTTTAAACTATATTATAAAGCCATAATAATAAAAACAGTATGGTACTGGAATAAAAACAGACACACAGACCAATGGAACAGAATCTATGACAAAGGAGCAAAGAATATATACTGGAACAAGGAAACCCTCTTCAATTAATAGTGTTGAGAAAACTGGACTGCCACATGCAAAACAATGAGACTAGGCCACCACCTCACACCATCAACAAACATCAACTCAAACGGATAAAAGATTTGAATGTAAGACCTGAAACCATAAAATAGATAGAAAAAACACAGGCAAAACACTTCATGATATAAACCTCAGGAACATCTTTGAGAACTCATCTTCAGAAGCAAGGAAAAGATAAATTGCATCAAACTAAAGTTTCTGTACAGCAAACAAGAAAGCAACCAAAATGAAGACACCTACCGAATGGGGAAAAACATTTGCACAGCATCCATCTGATAAGGGAATGACATCAAAGACCTACAAAGAGCTTACATAACTCAACAAAAACAAGCAGCCCAATCAAAAACAGGCACAGAAGATACTTCTCCAAAGAAGAAATGCAAATGCCAACAGGCATATTAAAAAAATGTTCAACATCACCAACTACCAGGGAAATGCAAATCAAAAGCCAAGGAGATACCACCTCACATCAGGGAGAATGGCCCGTGTTAAAAAAACTAGAACCAAATGCTGGCGAGGGTGTGGAGCTAAAGGAGCCTCTCACACTGCTGGTGGGAATGCAAACTGGTCCAGCCACTGTGGAAAGCTGTGTAGAGGTTCCTCAGAACTCTAAAAAGGGATACACCACGTGATCCATCGCTCTCACTCCTAGGGATCTACCCAAAGGACACAAAAACAATGATCTGAAAGGAAACCTGCTCTCCTATGTTTACTGCAGCACTATTTACAATAGCTAAAATATGGAAACAACATAAATGCCCTAAAAAAGATGAATGGGTCAAGAAAATGTGGTCTACACACACAATGGAATACTACCAGTGGTCCAAGACGATAAACCCATGCCACGTGCAGCGACATGGATGGAGCTGGAAGGGAGCGTGCTAAGCAAAATAAGTCAGAAGAAAAAAAAAAAACATATCAGATGGTTCCATTTATACCTAGAATACAGAGAAACTGGACAAAGGGTCAGGAAAAAAGACAAAACTTGCAAACTGACCGTTGCTCTGAAGCATTCATCAAGGGAGGGGGAGGGAGAGGGGTCAAAACAGGGGAGGGAGGAGCACAAGGGGCAGTGGTGATGGTCACAGGTGCTGTGGTGGTGGGAGAACCACAGGGACTGCACCTGAGGGGAGAATCAAATACTGTCCAAAAGTCAACAATGATGTAAGAAAATAAATAAATGTAATGATAAATATAAAAACAAACAAAAAATATTAGCATTCAAAAAGGCAATAAACCATGTAACTTTAAATCACCTTTTCCAGCGGGGAGCTATTACCCATCTCTCTACCAGAAAAAAAAAATAAAATAAAAATCTGTAAGTTAATCTCATCCCCTGCAAAGTTATACATAGCCCAGGGAACAGAAAATCCACAGTAAAAGCCTGCGCTGAAGTGAAGGAACACTCAGGGACTTCTGCCCATTTCTGGTTCAGAAAATTGTTCTGGCAGTCTTGCCTCTGATCATAAATAATCTTTTTAAATAAGAAGACTAGTCTCATTAGGCTTGGCCTAATTACTCACATCGACGCAGTGCAACAGAGTCCTAATTAAACACTCAAGGCTCTTTGAGTTTGCTCTGTAAACCCAGGTCTGACAGCACTGAGCACTAAGGACCAGCTCCAGGCTGGACTTCCCATTCTGGAGCTCCAGTAGACTTTAAAAAGTTCAATATGGGGCCTCCCCTGGTGGCGCAGGTGGTTGAGCGCCGCGCTGTGAAGCTGTCCAAAGCCTCTGCAGCGCCAGTTCGATCCCCACTGGCCAACGAGGGTCCCACATGGTGCAGCAGACCTCTCCTGTCACGCCCACTGCTCCCCTCAGCAGTGTGTTTCATCAGTCTCTCTGTTCTGTTCCCCGCTCTATCTCTGGTGAATCCCCTCACACACACACCCCGTACCTCTGGCCTGTACCCCAGCTCTTGTATGCACAAATAAATGAAATAAAAATTTTTAAAAAAACTTCAATAATTTTCGTTTAATTTGAGTCGAGAAGACCAGGTCCAAGACACCTTCTCCAGCAGCTTTCCCCTTCCATACCCATAAATTTGGGTGAATTCCATTCTTGGTAAGCCCTGGAACGTCTTCAGTCTCTGACCGGGCAGGAGATCAGATCTCTGCAGCGGGCAGGCAGTGACCCAAGTCCCCCTTGGGTTCCAGCGTCAGCGTCGACAACACTGGGCAGACTTGAGCACAGGCGTGTGAGAAAGCACCTTCTCGAACTTGGACTTTCCACACCTGATTCCATGCGATTCATTCTCAACGATGACAGTGGTTGCATTACTGATTTTTCCAATTAAATTTCGGTTAAAAGAAGGCAAGATTCTTAGGACTCGATCCAAATGCCTCGACTGACAAGCAGATCTCAGAAAAAGGCTTGTTTTTGAATTCTAAGGGGTAAGAATCAGACAGCTTGAACAATGTCTCTTTTCAGGTTTCCAAAGTAAACTCAACGACACTAACACCTAGAGATGCCTCAAGAGAGACAGGCCCTCTCACCATGCGGCACATCACCTCCCAGGGGCACGGGCAGCTTCCAAACAAACAACCACAGTCAAATGCCCCTCGTTGGCTCTTTCAAGTCCCTGGCACTGAGTGGTGCTGTCCTGACACTGCTCTGGTGAGGATGTATCTGCGGCTGCGGGCAGACCGGGTCGCCTGCGTCAGTCTGGTGTAGGCTGGGAGCTGCGCAGAGACGCCAGCGGGCAGCCGGGGCCTGTGCCCACAGCTCTGAGAGTTGGCGGGGTCCATCCCACATGCCCTAAGACTCTTCTTTGTTGAAGCACCACAGTCCAGCCTGGAGCTCAGAGCGGAGCCTCAGCAGCCTGAAGAGGGGACCCTGTGACCGGCCCGGCTGCGCTGACATCACCGTGGCCAGCGGCTCCACAACCCGCAACCTGGGGGGCTCAAGCTGTCCCACAAGGTGCCCCTCAAGGAGAACACGTCCCGGCAGCAGAGGCACTGACAGGCCTTTGCAAATGGTGCAAAATCTATCGATTGTGTACGTCAGTAATATTTTACTTATAAAAATGCAACTCAGTGGGGCCTTCTCTGGTGGCGCAGCGGTTGAGCGCTGGGCTGCGAGGCTGCCCGCAGCCTCTGCAGCGTCGGTTCGTTCCCCAGCCGCCGGCGAGGGTCCCACAAATCAAAAATAAATAAATAAATAAATAAAAATGCAACTCAGTGCCGGCTGAACCCCTTCTCTGGTTTGACAACTTTCCTGGTCCAATTCCTCGAGTAGTTTGAGGTACATAAGAAACGTGGAACTCACCAAACAAACCTAATTATTTCTAGGATCTTCCTGCTTAGAGAGAGAAGCTTTTAGAGAGAAGCAGCAATCTGTATTTTTCTAGAGGCCCTCTAGAAAGAAAAAAAAAACAAAACACAAAGATAGCTTTACCTGTGAAAGATCCTTAATTTTACTTTTTGAAATTTGGGACCAGATCTGGGGAAGGGAAAATGGGATTTTTGTGAGATTTGCGCAGTCTAAGATAAGAGCCTGGGGACACGAACAGCACCGCGCGGTTCCCTAGCCCGGCGACATGGGGAAGAGAGCGCACCCCAGATAAGGAGCCCCGAGGCTGCGCAGGTGGGGAGTGTTGTTCACTGGCTTCGGCTTGTTTATTTCTGTCCATAATCAAGGACATGCTAAAGCCAAGACAGGCCTGGGAAACGAGTCTGCTGAGCCCCCAGCGTCCCGTGCCGGCGCAGCCCACTCAGCAAACAAAGAATAACCTGCCACCGCTTTTTATTCACTCTAGGACCAATTTATCATTTTAACAGAAAGTCATTTTCTAGTTTCATATTAATGGAATATTTGGCAGTAAAGATTTCATGAGCCCCTTTTATTTCCTTAAATTGTCTTGCAAATAATCCTATCAAAACTGAGCAAACTTTACTAAAAATTTAATACATTTCATTATTTCTTATCAGGCTCAGGTATTATAAAACAAGGCAAATTAAATTCCACTCCCTCAGTCACCTACAGCTTGCCATACGCACTGCCTTCCACTGTCCTCGTCCTAACCTGGGACAAACTGATACTTTACCCAGGAGGAAACTAGGTTCATTCTTTTTCTTGGGGGAAAAAAAAAAAAGGCACTTTCCACCCTTGTGTTCCTCTGCCGCTAGCTCCTGGGGCTACCTCAGGGAAGACTTTCTAAGCCCTGTTGACAGAAAACATCGGTGGTAGTAACTGCAAGTTGCCTGTTACACATGGTACTTTAAGAGGCCACCAGAGCTCAGACACATACATTATAAAGTTTTCTCTGGCCACTTTCATCCCTTTTATAGTTTGCTTACAGTGGCACATTGATGTGATCCATTAAATAAGACTCCAAAATACAGAAATTTCAAAATATGCTTAGCATTCATATCGTGAGCATCCTATCATTACTTAGCTGTTACTCAGATATCCAAAATAATAGTAGTTAAGACAATGTAATATAAACCCAATCCTGAGATTCCTTTGAACTCATGTTTGGCACTCTACAAAGCATAATTACGGTTACAAAAATCGTTGGTCTAAATGATGATTTATTTGAAAATATTTGATAATCTCAGCTGTATGTAGATGTAATATTAATTTACTTGACTTGTAAACCAATATAAGCAGCTTACAGAATTCATATTCTCTAGTCATTTCTTGGAGAAAATCTAAATCTTGTAGAAAATATACTGTATGTTCATATTATACTTAACACTGAAAAAAGTCAGAGAAAGGTTTATATGACTTTTTAAAATTAAACCAATCTAATGCGCTAAAAGATTCACCTGAATTATGTGACCTTCATGTTGTTAGTTAATATTTTATATGAGCGGGGCCTCCCTAGTGGTCTAGGGATTAAGTCTCAGTGCTATCACTCCAACAGTGGCCTAAGTTTGATCCCTGGCCAGGGAGTTGACCCATGGGGCGCAGCAGACCTCTCCTGTCTCCCCGCTGCACCCCTCAGCAGTGGATTTCAGTAGATCCACCTGTTCTGCTCCTCATTCTGTCTCTGTTGAATCCCCCCCACCTCTGGCCTACACCCCAGATCTTCTACACAAAAATGAAATCTTAAAAAAAAAAAATTATATAAGAAAGCTATGTAAGTCTAGCACAGTATTAGATGTTCAGTTTGCACATTTGTAAATTTGGGGAGTACTGGTTCAGCACACGTTTAGTTATCTCTATAAACCAATTAAAATATATATTTAAAATTCCTGACTAGGAGCCTGGCAAGAGAGCAGCAGAGTGGAGATGCAGACTCACCCCACCATGCAGCCCACCTAGGCTGCGCAGAGCGAAGCCAAGAAGTGCTGAAGGAAAACAGACAACGCAAGCACATGCTGGAGCCGCATGCAAGAGAGGAGGCCCCGCGAGCAGAGAACGCACCAATCCGGTAGCTCAGGCCAGCAAGGTGATCCCCGGTGGCCCTGAGCGCCCCACAGAAAAGAGCAGAACTGCAACTGGCCCTGATGTGGAAGGGGTTGAATTACCCCTTGGGCAGCAGAGACATGCCAGACTTCAGCAGGGCTGACGCTGAGGAGATTTGCACTGCATGGACCAGGAGGTGGGTGGAGAAAGGCGGTTGTGGTCTGGGATGGTGGTGGCAGGGCTGCAAGCTCAGCCAGGGCCCTTGAGGGGAGGGACTACCTTGTGGAGCAGCTGGGGTGCTCCACACAAGGTCCCCAGCAAAGATAATAGCAGGGCAGGCATTCTGATCTGCACCCTCCTCAGACTCCCTGGGACCACTGCTCACCTTGTGAGGTACACTGAGAGTGCAGTGATGCCGAGGGGCTCATGCTGAACCCCACAGAGGAGGAATGTCAGCACCCCTAACATCGCCACTAAAAACTATCAGTGACAATAAATCACTACAGTCAAGTGGCAGCCTATGATATCAATATGCAAAAGTCTGTTGTATTCCCATATGGCAACAATCAACTAGAAGAGAAAGAAATCGAGAAAACAATCCCATTTACAGGAGCATCAAAAAGTATTTAAGGGCCTCCCCGGTGGCGCAGCGGTTGAGCGCTGGGTTGCGAAGCTGCCCGCGGCCTCTGCAGCACCCGTTCGATCCCCGGCTGCTCCCCGGCCACCGGAGGAGGGTCCCACATGGCGCGCAGACCTCTCCTGCTGCCCGCTGCTCCCCTCAGCAGTGTACTTGGGTCCTTCTGCCTGCTCTGCTCCCCGCTCTGGCTCTGGTGAATCCTCTCACCCTCCCGCGCTTCTGACTGTACCCAGTGCTTGTATAAATAATAAATAAATATATCTTTAAAAAAAAACACAGTATTTTAAACTTAGGCGTAACAAAGGAGGCTAAAAGACCCAGTCAAAGAAAACTCTAAGACATTGCTAAAAGAAGCAGAAGACGCAAGGAAATAGAGTCCAAGCTCAGGCAGAACAGCCAAATCGCTGTAATCTTGTGCATGAACAGGATGGGGGGAGCGGGGTCTTCCACTCCCTGTCCGCAGCATGGCTCCTCGGTGCCTCTGCTGATGTCTGTGCATCGCCAAGGAAATCGTTGGCTCAGTCACGGATCTAAGCAAACCTCGCCTGTCTTACAAAAGACAGCTGGGAGCGCAGGCCAAGAGCCTTAACACAGCTCCTCCTCGCAGTTTTCTCTTTCACATCCTAAAGAGCCAGAGTCAGGAATTCTTCATCACGCGATACCCAGGAGTTCTGATGTGACGGCTGATTGGCCATGCGGGTCACTAACGGGACTGGTGGAGGGAAAGGCTCTTTTAGATCAAGTTGTCGCTGGGGAACTAAATTGTGCTGATCAAAAAAAAAATGCATTCATTAAAAAAGGAAAATGACTCAGTCAAATACACTGAGGAGATGATCTTACATCCATCTCACTTGCGTGCTTCTCCTTAAAGGATTCCCACCCAAACCCCACTCACGCTATTTCTAGAGCGCGAGAGGATGAAACGAAGCTCCAAAGCAGCTCACAAACTTTCCAAAGCAGACCCCAGTTTTCAAAGCTAATTTACTAGCATAGCAGTTGGTTGAATCATTTATTTATGAGCATAAGTCAAACAAAAGCCACTCAGACCCTCAGCCAGGGAAGAGCCAGCACTTCACAGCCACAGCCAGGAAGGCGCCCCGAGGCCAGGACCGCCCCCCCACCCACACCCCGCTCTCCAGCAAGTGGCAGATGTGCTTCTGGGCACATCTGCCCACAAGCAAATAGGGACCCACAAGCCTCATCACCTCACTCCCCTGTCCTTGCAGCTTTCCTCTCGCGTTCACTTCCTCTCTCTCTCTCTGCTGCCGACGATGCGCAGATGGGAAATACTTTCACTCCCTGGCTAGACAGTATCGCACCCTGGACTCCCCAGTTCTGGAGACGGGAGCCAGTCCTGTACAACCAGAGGGAAACGTGCACGGCAGGTGGGACTGCAGGCTGGGCCTGTCCCTGAGGAGAACAGAAGAACGTGAAAAGCAGACCCAGCAGATGACCAGCAATTGCACGCCCAGGTATCTACCCAGGGATGCAAAGTCACCGTTCGAAGGGGTATCTGCCCTGCTACGTCCACTGCATTCCTCTTCACGGCGGCTGTGGAAACAACCTTGGGGCCCAGCGACGGACTAGTGGATTAAAAAGATGTCACTCTCTCTCTCTCTCTCTCTCTCTCTCTCTCTCTCTCTCTCTCTCTCTCTCACACACACACACACACACACACTACTATGCCTCAGTGGTTAAAAAAAGAGCAAACCTTGCCATTTGTGATAACATGAATGGAACTGGAGGAGATTACATTGAATGAAATAAGTCAGAGGGAAAAAGATAAATGCCAGATGATTTCATTCATGTGGACTAGGGAAGGAAAACAAAAGAACAGACAAAACAAAACCAAACAGACCCTAGAAAACCGACTGAAAATGGAGGTTAACAGAAGGGGCAAGTGGTAGGTGTGGAACAAAGAGCAGACGGCACAAGGGACTCTGAGGGAGGATGTGGAGGTGGTAACATGCATCTAAGGAGTGTGAACTTGTACCCCTAAATCAAACACAGGGTTGTAAACAAATGTTACCTCAATAAAAATGTAAAATTTCAAAAATTGGTTACGGAGCATAATTAGTTGAATACTAGAAAGTTTCCCAAACATTTTCCCGTATCACCCCATCCCCAACTATTTTCAGAAAGGCAATAGTGCTTTAATCAAAAATCGAGAAGGATGTATAAAAAGGAATGCTTGGAGATATGCAAGCGTTGAGGAAGTCAACCAAAGAGCTCTCCCACGAGCTTCAAACAGAGCTTTCATACATGGCTTTCATACATAGCTGTCATACAATTCACATTTCCTCCCTGGGATTTCACATTACACTCAATGAGATTTCAGTGGTGAATCTCTACGTATTTAAAAGCATGGTAGCATTTTTTAAAATGCACCCTTTTTTGAGGAAATTAAAGCCTTGGTAACCTCTCTTTGACCCTAAAATACTGTATTGGTGATTACTGACTAAGTGCCTCTTCCCAGAAAGTTCTTATCTCCTGGCTTGGCTCATCATGCACACAGGAGTTTGCACAACCATTACTTTTAACTGTGAACTTAGCTAAGCTATGGAGTCTAGTTTGCTCAAACATTCATGTAGATCCTGCTGTGGTGGCATTTTGCAGATGTAATTAACATTTATGATCAGCTGACCATAAGCAAAGCAGATTACTCTCCCTAATGTGGGTTGGCCCCAGGGAATCAGTTGAAGACCTTAAGGGCAAAAAAGTAGGTGTCTGGAGAAAGAATATCTCCTCAAGTCTCTGTCCTTGCCTGACTTTCCAGTCTGCCAACCTGCCCAACAAATTTCAGACGGGCCAGGTCTCACAATTGTATGGATCAGTTCATTAAAAATAATGTTCCTATTTATCTACCCATCCATCCATGCCTGCATCCATCCATCTAGCCATTATCTCCCTCTCATCCCCTCTCCATTCACCTACCCATGACTGATCTATCATCTGTCTACCTACCTACCTATTTACCTATCTATCCATCCATCCATCCATCCATCCATCCATCTATCCATGATCTAACCATCCTTCCATGCATCCATCGATCAATATCTCCTATTGGTTCTGTTTCTCTGGAAAGCCCTGATCGGTATACATAGTCAGTCTCTGCCAATACAATATTTAGTAAACATTTATTTGCTGAATGTGTTTATGTGCCAGGCACTGTTCCAGGTGCTGGTGATACAATAAAATAGACTAAATTCCCTATTTTCATTGAGCTCATATTTTAGTGGTACTAAGATAACTAGCAAATTTTAGTTAAGGTGATCATATTGTAAAATGTATCACACTGTATGTGGCACTCTAAGAGTGAGTGGGACAGAACTAGTAATTTCACCAGGACTGCATGCCTAAGCCAGAACTGATTGGTATAGATAACCTTAGTCTTTAAAGACACTTCGGTGCATCCCCCAAAACCACCTGTTTATTACACGAGGCGGAGGAAGTATGTAACCACGAATGTTCAGGGGTACAACTGGACTCACCTGAGACTCAAAGAACTTTGGGTTCAATTTCTAATTATGCCCTCCTCAGTTATACATTATACAAAGTATTCAAGTCATATGTATCTCAATCACGCCATTTAGGAGTCCACAGATTTATGAGAACTAATGAGAAAACAACAGAAACATCTGCAAAAGAACCTGGGATGCGACCAGCACTCAATAAAGTACATATACAAGCAGATGCCCGGGCCGGGCAGAGTGGGCGAAAGTGGTGGTCGACGTTTCATGTATAAGTCCTTTCCTTATTACTTGATTTTTTTTAAGCCATGTGAGTGCATTTCATGGGCTTCCATTCTTTTATGAGTAAAGGAAATGTGAGCACTCTGTTCTGGGAAGGAGCAATAAAACGACATAGTAATAACGGAATGACAGCAGTGCTATAATGAGTGTGGGCATGGCGTGTGTCGCTGACTCATGTGCCATTTACCATCTTTAATATTGCTGGAAGTCACTCTGGATTTACCTTTAAAATCTTTGTGCTCATCAAGCAGAATTCCACCCCAATCTACACTGAAGTGGATGCTGGCTTGAAACAGCCCAGACAATCCTCCAGACTGGCTGGAGCTGCCGCAAGAAGCCGTGGAGAAGCACATTTCTCAGAAGAGTGGCCGCCTGGACAAAGCAGCTACGCCCTGGCCAGAGCATTCCTGAAGCCGGTGTAAGTCTCTGCCCGGTTCAACCCTGAGAACACACAAGGCCGCCCCTCGCTGGGCGCAATGAATACAAACGACCACAGGCACCACCCCAGGGCTGAGGGAAATCCTCCCTTGTCCCATAGATATTTTTCCAGCGGCTTATTACAGGAGCAAACAGTCTTCCTCCACCCCTTTAGAGGGCCCCCAGTAGGGACGCACCCCAAGGAAAAGTGATTTATTAAATCTGAAAGGATGCGATACCCCTTACCGCATAGGCGTGACAGTGATGCCAGAAATTTAGGTCCTAAATGCCCTGAACTGTGTGACTTTGTTTGTCTGGGGGAGAAGTGTGGCTGGGCGGGTGGGGAACTCAAGGGAGCGGGGCGTGTGGACAGAGTGTCTTTTCCAGATGGGACAGGGCTTCGCAGTGACAGCCAGAAGGGGCCATGGAAAGATCTGTCTCCTCAGTAGAACATTTTGTTCTCTACCAAGAGTTAAGCACTTCAATTTCAATCAATATTGGAAAAATGTTATAATTTTCCAAGAGTTAACCTTAACTGAGAATAGCAGCTCAATGCATTTGTGGTCCAAATTAGAAAAAGACAATTTCCTTCTTATTATGAACAGAAAGCTTATTGTAACCCTACATTCTCCTGGTAAATTTTGCAAAAAAATAAATTTTAAATCTCTCAAATATTGTCCACATTTGTAGATGTCCCCTTTGTACAATATCATGCATGCACACAGACACAGACACACACACACACACACACACGCACCCTGATGTGGAATTATAGAAGTCTGAGAATTAGAAAGTTCCACCACAAAATAATCTGTCTTTCAGAAAAGGCGTCTCCACATATTCTTGTCCTCACTTAATCTATCATACCACGAGATGCTGTCTCAATTATCACATTCCGAATAAGAAAGCAGTTTAAGAAAGACATTAACCTGGTGTAACCTCAATACTGACTGGTAATTATCACTGGCGGTCATGGCTTCGCAACCATAAACACTGACCATTGTAAATAAATTTCTTAAAGGTCACTTGAAAATAGCTATCCTGTGTTGACACTGAAAAAAATCATGCTTTTCCAACAAATGCCACGAGTAAAGGAAAATTATTTCTCAAGTTTCCTGTATTTGGCATCTTAGGTAATGGAATTTGATTCCAAAAGACCTGGACTTCAATCCCAATTCCTTTAATTCACTTGCTCTGCTTGTACAACCCTATAACAATCTCCGTCTACACTTCCTCATCCAGAAAAGAGAAATTGTGACAGTGTCTCCTTCGCAGGATTACAGAGAATTAAGTAAGGGAATGTTGATGAAAACACCTCCTAAACTAAAAACCCATGGTATACTAAATAGTTGCATCAATTATTTATATGTCCTGCCTGGAGATTTAAGACCTATTAAGAATCTCAGCCTATTATTCCTCCACATGAGCTTGGTCCGCTTTTAACTCATGTTCATAAAACAAGCTTAATGAATAACAACCACGTGCTCAGAAAACAGCAGAACATAAACCACTTTCCCTTGTTCTTCCATGAGCACGGCCTGGCCGGCTGCTTGGTGGAAGGAGAGTCTGCAGAGACTGGAACCGGGCGAGGCACCGCACAGCCTTCCCTCCTAACAGGGACCTCATTCTACCCGTTTAGAGGTAAGAAGACAGCAATGTGGACAAGTGAGTGGCCTGCGCAAAGCAGTACTGAGATCTGGGGGCATAGCTGAGCTCCCACACATATGACAACACACCCTTGTTATTATCCTAGTTCCCCATAGGCCGCGGTGGAAAGCCGCACGTGACCATATTTTAACGTTCTGCCATCTAACGAAATGCCATCGTAGAGACATAGAGAGGATAATTAACTTGCTCAGAAGCACAGGCCCGAAGAGCGGGTGTGCCTGGGAGGGAGAGTGTGGGTATTAGACCCTCTGCTGAGGGCACCCCGGGGAAGAAGCGCCAAGGAGAGTCCACTCTGGCCAATCCCAGAGCCTGCGCAGGATGCAAAGGGAGACCAGAAGATACAGGTCACGCCAAGGCTGTAAGACCCACGGCTCATGAGTAACCGCAGGAGCACTCAGCACAAGTCAGCGAGAGTCCAGCTCCTGGCCAGGCCCGTCTGACGTGCAGGGGACCGGCAGCAGGTGACTTACCCTAGAAGAGGAAGGTTAACCTGCTTTTCTTCCTGAAGGTAAAAGAACATCCAGCAGCATCTTATTCTTCAACATTCTTTTCAAATCTCATTCATTCAAGAGAAAACTGATTTTTAATGCTTCCTTAGTACATAGAAACGTCATACATGGGCCTCCCCGGTGGCGCAGCGGTTGAGCGCTGGGTTGTGAAGCTGCCCACAGCCTCTGCGGCGCCGGTTCGATCCCCAGCTGCTCCCCGGCCACCGGAGGAGGATCCCGCATGGCGCCAGACCCCTCCTGCCGCCCGCTGCTCCCCTCAGCAGTGTACCTCGGTCCTTCTGCCTGCTCTGCTCCCCACTCTGGCTCTGGTGAATTCTCTCACCCTCCCGCGCTTCTGACTGTGCCCAGTGCTTGTATAAATAAATAAAAATAAATCTTTAAAAAAAAAAAGTCATACAAAAAGTATGTTCCAATCTTTTAATAACTGAACCCAAAAACAATTTTCTAACCAATTCTCTGTATATGGTTATTTTGATGCAAACTTACATAAATAGAAAATTCTATTGATTTTAGTAAATTTAAAAGTTGCTCTTTTTAATTCTCGCAGAAAATGTTCCATAAATAATAAAAAGATACCAAATTTATTATTACATTATGCAAATGATTTTGGCATTCTTACCTACAACACAGTTGTTAAGCTTTAAATATTGATCTCCCTTTTTACTGCGTAAAATTGGATGCTCTCTGCCACGAATTCTGTTTAAAAAATATAATCAAAGTTGAATAATAACAATCACCTTAGCAGTTCCTAGGTTAATGGGTGCACTCAACATTTAAAACAGACGGCAGGTAATTCTGCTCTAAAACTTGACCTCGCAGCCTGGCGTAACTGTACAATTGTAGAAAGTCCCATCTTCTTTACTTTTTAGAGTATCACAGCGAGAGAATATATAAAATTAATACTGATTAGCAAGAAAAACAAAAGGGACCTTTCTCCTTCCCTTCCATGAGTGTTCGTGTGTAATTTGCTCCCAAGGAAATTTTATTAAGTTACCGCATTATGAGAATGACTTTAATTTTATAGTCATAATAGGGGGAAAAAGAAATTACAAAGGGCCCTTTTAGAACTGAATGATAGCAAGGAAAGATTCAATTACTTGGAAGATTTTGGCGCTGGGAGACAGATGCATAGAGAGTGAGACTGCAGACTTGGGCGCCGTTAGACGCAACCCTATATGGCGTGTCCTCCTCTGGGTTTCTGGAGGACCCATTTGCACAGAATACGAGCTGCGGGCCAATGATCACAAACACACACACACCCCGCCCACAGTGAGCTGACTGGAAACAGGCTAAGTGACATGGAAACAGGCTTTTAATTATCCACTAATCGTAGTTTAGAATATTCCTGGTCCAACTCAATGTTCCCCTAAGGCCCATATATACCAGGAATTCACTATGCAGATTAAAATTCTATTATTAAAAGGCCTGTTAGACTGAGTTCTACAAATTCCTCTTGAACGGGACGGGGTTCAGCATCAACCTCTGTCATTTCAATGCTCATCCACACTCAAGGTTCAGTGAAATAAAGAGGGCTGTGCCCTCAGAACAGCTCTCCGCGCGCCGTCAGCACTCACTGGCAAGAGCTGCTGTGGAAACATCCACCCCACCGCCAGCTTCCAACTACATAGCTCAGGGTTAACTCAGGATATGGAGAAGCACAACTCACTCGACACTTTTTAAATTAAATAGCTGATCGTGAACATTCTAGGAACTTCAAGACCTTTCTCTGCCTGAGGCCTGGGCAGTCACCAGCAATGGCGTGGAGCTGGCAGACAGGATGGGGTCACCTGCTGCCACTCGTGGCCTGGGACCTGGTCTTCCACCAGAAACCTGGGTCCCCTCACCACGTTCTGCACTATTTGACATGAAGTGGGGGTGCATCCTTGACCCACTCTGTGGTGTGCTGCCCCCATCAGTCAACATTCCTGCGAACCAGCTCCAAAGTGTCCAGGCTCCACTGCTAGCTCCATCTTCACCAGCAGAACTCCAAGGCACCAGGGCCTTTGCCTCCTCTGACCCTCACCTGTCCCCTCCGGCCCTTGCTCCTCACTGGGCAGGGCATTTGCTTTGCAAAGAACATCTGATCTTTGACCTCAGCCATCCCAACCCAACCCTCCCTGAGCTTGGCCTTCCTCTTCCCCTCCAACAGGAGCTATTTCTCATGCCCTGTCACCGGCCCCTCTCACCTGCATCAGCCTCAGGCCAGAATCCCCCACTCTAGGCCCCCAAACTATGCTCCATTCTGCCAGCCTCAGCCCTCACCCTCACGCACCACCCTCCCCACAGACTTGGACAGACCATCTCCTCTCCACTTTTTCAAACAATCACTTTCCCCACTGAGCTCTGCTGTGCTGTCACTCCCTAGGGACCCCTCCCCACCACCCGGTGTCACGGAGACTCCTGTGACACTGTGTGACCTGCCATGAGCTCAGCTGCACTGTCCCTCGAAGCCAGGGGCTTGTTCACATCACACCCAGAGCACCTGGTCCGGTGCCGTGCATTGGGGGATGCTCAATAATTACTGTTGGAAAACCAGAGTGAATGAATGAATAAAAGGATGAACAGATCGATGCAATTATCCAGAGACGATTATCACAGCCTCGACAGAGCCAGCATTAGAGAAGATTTAGTTTCTAATTCAGCAGATTTATTTGGTGTGCATGGTATTATGTTGACTTGATACTGTGCAGTTGCTCAGCATTGCAAATAAATTACAAATTTAGCTGCAGTAATAATCACATGTGGGTAGGATCAAGAATCCCCGAATCTATCAATGTTTTTTAAAATCAAAGTTGAATAAATTTATATCAACTCCCAATCAATGTGTTTCCTTTCTACTCATTTAATCATTCCAAAAATTATTAAATTTTAGAAAAACACAGGCAGCTAAGCAACGACAGGGCTCCTTTTAAAGTTTTCAGGGCGAGGAATATAATGTTCCATCTACTGAAGAACCATATTGCTCTTCAAAATTTTAGAATTGTGTATACCAAATGAATTCCACAGTATGTGCTTCTTTTGTGAGGATAATGCTGTTGTCCCCTTTAGGAAAATTAGGAGCCAGCATCCATGTTCACATCCCAAGTAGTATTTACATAACTCACTAGTCTTGAGTGATCATGAGTATGGAGAGGTGCAAAAGACAATGGAGAGATAACTAAGACAAAGACAATTGTTTAAAATGTATGTTACCTACTTGCTAAAAACCATGATTCCACTTAAACTCATATTTTAGGCTATCACTGGTGTCACAATTGCTAGTTACTGAATGATGTTTGCTTACATTTTACAATGTTATGGACTTTCACATTTGTATTTTTCATCCAAAATCTTTGCCCCATAAGCATTCTGCATATGTTCACCCTGATAAAAAAGAGTCTTTCGTAAATTAGCAAATATTTACACTGCAAAGAGCACCCTGATTCATCAATTTGGGAAGTTCTTTCATGCCTCATTGGAGGAGTCAGCAGACCCTTGAGAGTCCTTGCCTCAAATATCCTCTCAATGCAGAGGTGACTTAATAAAAAACAGAGCATCAGGCGCTATCCCCTTATTTACAAGCAAAGTGAAGAACAATCACTAATAGTATTTTGCTGATAGGCTTGGACTAGAGAACTCAAGATGATGAATGATCAAGCATCTCTAAATATAATTTTCCATTTTAAAATGTATACAAATAATATAAATTTGCCATAGGAAAAGAAAATATAGATGAACCAAAAAAAAAGCAAACAAAAATGTCTGGAATATCATCAAATAGAGGCGCTACTCAACATGGAGGTCTGTGTCCCTCTGGGATTTTTTGAAATATATATATTTAAAAATATATAACACTATCTTTAACTGGTGTCTTAGCTTGTCAGCACTGTCTGCGGATTTCCACACAATAAAAACGCAGATCTGTGTCAGGGCAGCCCAGGCTGTTCTGGGCTCCAGCTCGAGCCTCCCCAACCCTCATCACTGGGGGTTCTATTGCCCCAGGTAGCCTCTGGGGACTCTCCAGGGACAGTCCAGGTGCAGCAGCTGGACAGTGGCATTTTACACCAGCAATAACTCTGGTTTACAAGTTAGTTAATAATAAGTGCCATGCCTAATAATTGACTTGACCTTTTAACATGCTTTTTATAAAATAGTAGCTTTTCTCCTATAAAATAAAATGTAAAAAGGACTAGGTAACGCAATCAACACTCTGGTGGCTCACTGTCCCAGGAGTGCTGGGGACAGCAGGAGGGGTCAGCCACCCAGGAGCTGGGCCACAGGAGAATTGTCACAAATAGCACAGCGGGCGCCCACCCAGGTTCCACAGAGACAAAACCCACACAACCCACACTGCTCATGGAGCACACAGACCACGGCGCTCTTTTCTCTTGTTTTAAATGACAGCCTGCTTTATGCATATGCTATCTGCATTTGAAAGTGACAGTATAAAGACTCATTTTGAAACACTTCATCAAAAAATAACAAATATTCAGTGTTCCAACTTGGCCGAGAACTAATCATTATGGGACCGAGACTGAAGTTTTTAGCTCGCCCAGAGTCTGATTGTCAGGTACACAGGTGAAAGGTGTGGGCCGCCTGTGATTGAACCATCCTTGCCACACTAGCTTTCTAGCAATGTGTGCATGGTGCATCCAGACTCACCTCTAAGTGTGCAAAGGAGGTAAAGCAAGTGCTGTTACAGCTCTCTTCACCTATGTTAAAATGTCCAAACTCATTCTTTATAATGTGGCTATTCCAAATAAATTCCATTTTTATTAACTTTCCCCTCTCTTAAAAAATTAAAACAATACCAGGGGCCTCCCTGGTGGGGGAAGGGTTTAAGTGTCAGCCCTATCAAGCTATCGGCAACCACTGAAGCACAAGTTCAATCCCCCGCCAGAGAGCTGACCCGCACATGGCGCAGCAGACCTCTCCTGTCTCCCCGCTGCTCCTCTCAGCAGTGGATTTCAGTCGATCGGCCTGTCCCGCTCCCCACTCTATCTCTGGTGAATCTTCTCACCCCCGACACCTCTGCTCTGCACCCCAGCTCTTGTATGCATAAATAAATCTTTAAAAATAAAATAAAATAAAACAATAACTTCTTAACTCCCAAATCACTGGGATCAAGTAACATATCCAGTGGAAATATTCTCACTTTTCCCATGTGATGGCTGTGAGTTTAACATGCAAATAGAGGTCAAAGTCACAGCTCCAGCGGCAACATAACGCAGCCTGCTTAGAAAGAGTGTGTTAATGTATCTGGATGTGCAGCAAAATGCAGGCCTTAATACACACTGTTTCTGCAGTCTACATGAAGGATGCCCACTATGGGAACCATGAACTTTGAGTTTTCTTTCAAAAATGTTCCTTCTTAGTCATAATTCTGTACTAATATCAGGCTGGGGTAACATCTGGACCAGGGCTGCTCACTCTGCATTGTGTTTCTCAGGAGGAGACACAATAACACAGGACTGTAACACTGGGGAGCCAGACTACATTCATGCCAAGGTACAGTGGGGCAGGTGCAGATGGCTGTGCCTGGAGATTGCCCCGCATGCACATTACTCAGCTTCCCCAGGACAGAGGGTAGACAGTGGTGTTCTTGCTTAATCTGAACATTAGGCAATAAACATAGTACGAGGGTAGAAATTGAGAATGTATTTCTTATGTATTTCTTTTCACTACAGTCCCAGGGCTTCATACCTTCGTCTAGATTACAGACAAAGATGCGGCTAGTCAGAGAGCTGAAATTAGTGCTTTATACGCCCGCCCCACAGAAGTCTGATTCCATTCAAATGGACTCAGTCAGATTTGCGCTCCCCAAATAGCCAGTGTGAAATCATAGGTTCCATCATAAGCACTAAACAGGGATTTTTTTTTTTTAAGAAAACTACTCTACAAGGAACTGTAAACCTTGTTCGAGTCACGGAAATACCATGTAGTCTAGCACTACGGCGGACTTCAATGCACATCCTACTGCTCAGCTACCAGCTGCCAGGGGAGTGATGAGACTGGGGGCTGGAAAAGCTGGGTCTTCTTAATCAGCCCTTGCGCTCAGTGAACTATTAGCTGATAATCAATAATGTTATTCTGCTTAATGAGCTCCACCACAGTGATGTCATGACTATATGCAAGAGTTAATTCCATGGATTATTTTAAGATATTTGGGTTTTAGGCTTTCAAAAACTTGGGTTTGCCACATTTTCTACCGTGATTAAACAAACTGAACTCAGTAAATTCAAATGGTAGAATGAAAACACCTGCAGTCTATCTACTGCAAAGCAACCCAGCCAGAATTGAGGGAGCACCTCTCCGTGTCGTAGGCAGACCTGGTCTCTCTGGCGTGATTCTCAGTACTGCTGCCGTTCAATATGGCCTCATGTTGGACAGTAATAAAGATGCAAGGGTCCCAGTCCGATGCAAGCACCAATGACTGGGTAGCATGAATCTCTGAAGGCTTTTGTTTCTGCAACTCAAAATCTCAAATGATATTTGCGATTTCTATCTCAGATTATGAAAAGTAGATGATAAACTGCAGTATTTTAGAACTCATAAAAATATAAAATGTCATGAGAAAATTTGGAGATTCGGAGTCATTTCCAACAAGGAATGTAATGTATTATCAATCCTCATGACAAAATCAGCCTACTGCAAGGGGCTACCTTCCTGCAGACCACTGTGGCTTACCAGCCATGCTGAAAACCACTACATGGCACACTGATGCCAGCTCCACTTTCGCACACACATCTTACAACATAGTCCACTGGTCTTAATAAGTTTTTAATGGACAGAGACTGTATCCATTCAGCTGCCTATCAGGGCTAGCTATTTTTGCAAATATGACAGTAATATAATGTCTGTGAAGAGTCAGATGATAGAGCCATGATTTCTCAACATGAAACAAAAGGAACGCCCAGCACTCAAAGCTCTGAAAACCTGTGATATAAGAAAAACAGACCTTGGGCCCTCCTGGTGGTGCAAGGGGTTGAGTCGCAGCACTATCAAGCTATCTCCAGCCACTGCAGCATGAGTTTGAACCCTGGACAGGGAGATGACCCACACGGCGAGGCAGACCTCTCCTGTCTCCCGGCTGCTCTCCTCAGCAGTGGATTTCAGTTAATCTGCCTGTTCTGGGGCCTCCCCGGTGGCGCAGTGGTTGAGCGCCGGGTTGTAAAGCTGCCCGCAGCCTCTGCAGCGCCGGTTCGACCTCCGGCTGCTCCCCAGCCACCTGAGGAGGGTCCCACATGGCGCGCAGACCTCCCCTGCCGCCCGCTGCTCCCCTCATCAGTGTCCTTCGGTCCTTCTGCCTGCTCTGCTCCCTGCTATGGCTCTGGTGAATTCTCTCACCCTCCCGCACTTCTGACTGTGCCCAGTGCTTGTATAAATAAATAAATAAATAAATAGATCTTTAAAAAAAAATCTGCCTGTTCTGCTCCCCACTGTCTCTAGTGAATCCTCTCAGCCCCCATACCTCTGGCCAGCACCCCAGCTCTTGTATGCATAAATAAATATAAATCTAAAAACAAAAATTAAAACATACCTTAAGACTTGAACCTAAATTCTTTACACTTCCCATTACCAATTAATTGATTGATAATTAGGGACTTAGGACACCAATTTCATATAAATCACTTGGATTGCAAGTTTAACTCAAGACAAACTCTACTTCAAGAATCTTTAAGGATTCTTAAGTGGGCGGGTAAGTGCACTAAAATTCTTTACGACATTTAAAACAAATCCAGCCCTCAGCCTACACCTGGTGGTGAATGTAATAAACAGAATAGTTTATGGAGATGGATATAGAGGTAACCATATATCTGTATCTATGTCTAGAGCTACAACCATACTAGTTGGAAAGAATAAAGCTTTGAAAACTCTTAAATTTACATAGGTGACAGTGACTTCAAAAGTATATATTTTATGAGTTAACCATTTATAGTCTTCACATTATTCATCCCTGTGCAGCGGGGAGCCCGGGGGGTTAAACGGGGGAGGTCCTGGCCTTACTCTGGGTAACAGTGCGAGTGGCGGGGGCAGACAGGGGCCTAAGCTCCTTCCCTTCATTGCTTCTTGAACTCCATTTCCATCTTGCACGGTCCTCACACTTACATGTTTGATTTGGTTCAAATAATATTGTAGGAAGGAGAAGAGTTATAAAATGTTCCTTACTAAATTGCAAGGGGTAGCTAGTCTATAATTGTAGATAAATGCCTTCTGGTTATGCTTAATAATTATACACTTTATGTCTTCTTCCTTTAAGTCAAATACATTGTTCAACTTCCAGCTTTCTACTTTTCAAGTTTATACCGGAACTAGCTTCATTCCAGTTTGATTTGTGACACAGACAATGTCGTAAGCTACTTTCCTACATTGCTTCTTAAAAGCCATTTCCAGTCTTGCACAATACACAGATTAAGAAAGTTACACATAATAAGTAATGTGCCGCAATAATTTGAAAATATTCATCTTGTTCATATTCTCTGGCTCCTACTAAAAGATTTATAACACCACTGAAACAGGAATTGATGAATTCATCACTGTCTGGGGCATTTTGATCATAATCAATAACATAATTTTACCCTTAAATAGGATTTCAATTAAAGAATATTTTTCAAAGTAATTTTACTTTTACATAAAAATAGGTTTTTGTACCATGGATTATTAACCCATTGGATGCCAGAAAGAAAATTATTCTATCTCTGAATTTCTGCATCAGATAAAGAAATGAAAGTAAATTCTGCCTCGCTCACATTTCCCCCAGGTACATTTCATAAAATTGAACATGGTTACATTTTCATTATGGAAAATGAAGTCATATACTTTTCATAAAATATTAGACCCATAAAGGACTTATGAGAAGAAAGTGGGGGTGTCCAAATGTACCAAATGCACCACCTCTGCTTGGACAGTTTTCATTTTATTTGCAAAGAAAACATTTTTTACCCAAATGAAATTAATTTGCCATTATCGCTACAAAACATCAAAATCAATTGCAAATTCTGTGAAATCTATATGTACTATAAAAAAAACCCAACGTATGCTAAGACAATCACCCTGGATCAGCCACCCCTCGCTTTCCGGGGATGAACAGCTTCAGGGGGGTGCTGCGCTGAGCACCCAGATGCCCAGATCCCCGACTTCCAGCTCTTCTTCCAACACCTGGACCCAAACCCAGGTGGCTCGAACCAAACCGAACACGTAAGTCTGAGGACCGTGCAAGATGGAAATGGAGTTCAAGAAGCAGTGAAGGGAAGTAGCTTAGGCCCCTGTCTGCTCCTGCCACGGGCCGGGCAGCACCCAGGGTGGTGCGGGGGACCCCTCGGATTCTGGGCCTTTTCCCGTGTTTTAATAGGGTCTTAGGGACTCCTGGGAAGACAGGGCAGAGTTCACGGAGGGATAAAAAGCATCTGCACTGTCAGATGGGAATGGAAGCCCGGGGACCATTACATCGCATATAAATACTAACACCCCTGAGTAAACGCCCTGGACTGTCCACCGACTGGGGCCGCAGGGAGACTGGCCAAGGGCTGTAATTCCTTGGGAAACAGATGGAAGGTCACTTCCTTTAGGGAAAAAAAAAAATCACCACGGGCGCAGACACAAATGCTCTCACCGTTCCTCACCTTCCCCGCATCCAGATTTCCTATTTCCACAGAGCGCGAGAGGTTAGTCCTAGCAATGTGGAATGTTCTGGAAGCCAAGGAGAGCGGCGGACATGGGAATATAAACAAATCCAGAAGGTTAATTAAGGCTGCTCACTCGGCGTGCCATTCCACAACGTGTTTATGTCACAAATAAATCTGAGGTTATTTTCTACAAAACTTCGTATGAACTCGTGTGAGAATTACGACTTAAGAAAAGAAAACTTACTTTCAGGCTAAATTGGTAATTCTGTTAAAAACAGTACATCGGGGAAATAATTAATACAAAGAGGTTCCTGGTACAGTGAGGTACCTGGTGCCCACAACCTATTAAAATTAACAAGCAAGCACTTACATAATCAGAGTTTCGGGACAACCAAATTCAACTAATTCTTGTTTCCATTATAAATAAACATTGAATTTGCAGGTGGAACACAGATGATATATTAAAATGAGGTTCCCAAGTACTTAGGCTTATGAATTTCAGCCTATATTAATAAGAGTGAACACATCAGGTTACTGCTAAACTCCATTTAATTACTTACAAATTAATCAAGGACAATAAAGGAAATTATCATCTGAAAGACACTCATGATAATACTACTAAGAACTGTCAAGCCTCAATTATCCATGCTAATTAAGAGAGCCAGGTAATCCTAAACAGTGGATAATTTAACAATTCTCTCCATTGGCACAGATTCTAGTGCTGTGCATGACAGATTTACCTTACTATTTTGCTTTCCTCAGTTTGGTACTAAAGAGGAGTTCTAACTCAGAGATAGGGACACCCCCGAGTTCATTGCAGCATCATCCATAACAGCCAAGAGGTGGAAACAACCTATGTATCCGCAGACAACCAGATAAAAACAGACGTGATGTGCGTGTGTGTGTGTGTATGCACAAACAGATGACATGTATACATCATATAGTGAATATATAGATGAGTGCTGTAACCCACTGTAAACAAATAAGATGAACTCCTGCCATTTGCAGCAACACGGCTATACCCAGAAGATACTGTGCTTATGCTTAGTGAAGTAAGTCGGGAGAAGGGCTAACACTGCACTCGTAATGTGAAAAATTAAAAAAAAAAAAAAGTAATGAACAAACAAAACAAAAATGCTCAGATTATAAGACCAAAACAGTGGTTACCAGAAGAAATGAAACTTTATTGTAAAAGGGACACCGTTTTAACAGGGAAGAGATTCAGAGCAGAAAAGCACAGCGCCACACCTGTCACACCCAGCACCTTTACCTGGTTCTCATCACTGCAGCTGTAGGTGAACAGAACCACGATACAGGGCTGGACGCAGGGCCTGAGGGCCAGCAGGGGCGGGACAGGCCCAGAAGGGAGGTGGGTCCTGGTCACAATGACTTAAGACTGAAAGGTAGGAATAAGCCACCCAAGGGCTGTGCTGATGCCACGGTTTCTCTCCGCCAAGGTTGGGGAACATGGAGAAGAATGCTGACTCAGCCATAATGGGAATCACCTTGCTGAGGGCGAGGCGGCAGAAGAGCCGCGTAACAGGCCCGGGGGACAGACCTTCCAGCTGCGCCCACTGCCAACCTTGGACGCGCGATGGGGGCACGTGCTGTTCCAGCGACGGTGCCCCTCTGGGAGGGTGGCTCAACGAGGGTGGTGGTGGTAACCATGACCTCGGCCTACAACGGTGATTTCATTTGTGTTTTAAGAGAGACGCAAATATCCCCATTGCAGAACCTTATCAGTCAAGGCCGACAGCAGTTCAACAAGCTGCCTAAATATTTAATGAGCAATTGGAAGAGCCGAGCTCTCAACCTCTCCGTCTGTGCTTCCTCCCCCCTGCACCATCGTCTCCAGGGGAAGGACATCCTGTCCCTGTCTGAGAAGGCTGAAATTTCTACTCCTGAAGCTAAGAGGTGTATAGACACCCTTTTTCCAAGTAACCGGTGTTTATGTGTGTTCATCTCTGAGTAGGTTAATAGGAACGAGTCGTCAGGGAATACAAAATAATGGCGCAGACATAATTCAAAATCCAGGGGGACTCTCTCTCCTTCAGTCAAAATCTGCCTGTCCCCATTTAATAACAGGGTGTGTTAAAAGGGACTGCTTCGTCAGAGCTCGGGTGGTAGGCTGAACCTGAGAATTAAATCCCTCCAGAAGCCATGAAAGTCCCCACTTCTGTGTGAATTTCTGGGTGCCAGTAGTTCTCACTTCCCAGAACAGAGACTTGAAATCATGAGTCATCATGACCGGACTACTGAATTAGGAGTGGACTCTGACTCCAGGAAAGTAACTGACAGGTAAACGGTCTGAGTTAGCCCTCAGCCATTCGTGTGGCAGGTGTCCCTCCAGTGGCGCCATGGAGAGGACGCTAACTAGCCCGGGGAGAATGACCTTTCAGGGGACAGTGCAGCTAGGGGAGGGGAGCAGGGCATGGATTCGCCGGAATGTCTGCGATGTCTACATTACTCTCCACACCGAAGAAGTGCGCCTTTAAACATTGCATCTGGACAACAGATTAAGAAATCACCAAGCAAAGAAAATATATCACGTTAAAGGCGCATTTACCCTTTACAAGTTAAAGTGAAGTAAGACAGAAATCAAATTTCCTTCCTTGTGCAAAACCCAAAGGTGGGCTGGCTAACGCGGTCCCTGTGCTAACGGTAGAACATCCCGGCAGAGCGGCTGCTGCATGTATGCAAGTGAACGCACAGCACTCTAGCCATCAATTTCAGGCCGCTGTGAAAGTGCTGAAATCCATTCTTTCAGGAGGATAGAAAACATTTATAATCGCCGCAGCCCCACAGCCACATCTTCTTGTAACTGGGTGTAAGAATGAAAAAAAAAAATCTCTATGACAATAACAAGAAAACGAATTTTCATCTTCAAAGGCAGGCTGTCCCATCCCGGCCGTCCTGCCACCCCGCTCTTCTGAAGGCATTCAGACCCTTCACTGCAGTGTCTCAAAAATCAATAGCAATTTATTCTCTCTTTGGACCCCAAGCAACAAAAGTAAATAATACTGTCACCTCCAGTCTGCCTGCAGAACATGGTCACAAAACAGTCTTGCCACTAAAATACAATCTTATGCAAGTCTTTATCTCTGCCGGTGCTGCTGATACTGGCTTTCACAGGGGACAAACACTCCTGCCGAGCCACACAAAGAGGTCTAGCCCTTGCCCCTTAGCCAGGCAGGGGGCTGGGGCCGGGATCAAAAGGAAATCTTGACATCTGCCTAAGCTTCCTGCTTCCGCAGAGTCTTGGAGAAGGAAAATGAGAAAATTTATTTTTTCAAGATTAAGGAGAAAAATAGGAGCTCGAATATATTACCATTTTCTTTCCTATAAAATTTAAGAAAATCACTAGGTCTCGGAAACAACCACCTGAGGCACATTTTACAGCTAAAATCTATGTCAATTTCACGTTATTGACAAACACAAATATTAATCTATAAACTGAGATGTGAAAAAGAAAGTTCTGTTTTAATTATGCTCCACAGCGTAGGTGGCATCAACACTGCCTGGTGGTACAGCAGAACGCACCCACTGAGGATCTGTAAGATGGCATTTCACAGCAAAAGAAGACATCTTAGGAATAATTCAGAATACCCTATCCACTCACAGATAAAGGAAATCAGGCCTGTGTTTAATGCCAGAAATCTAGTTAACAGAAGAAGGAGGACTCAATTCTAGCTCTGACATCCTTCTTGCTCTACTGCTTATTGATGAAAAATTACTCATAGGCATTCTAAAGAGGAGCCAGGGCTGTTTTGATGAGTACAAATAGTAAGGCGGCGTGCCTCAGGGTTATAAATTACTCCTTACGAGAAAAATCAGCACTTTGGAAGTTTTATGCAATTAAATTTTTCAAATCATAAAAGAATGTATCACTTGTACTAGGAATATTTATTGAAATCAGTTGTGTTCTTACCACTAGTGGGGACTAAAACTGTATATATACAGTTTTGTGTATATATATGTGTATATATATACATTTGTGTGTATATATACATATATATTTGTCTATATGTGTATATATGTATATATGCATGCATACGTGTATATATGTATATGTGCATGCATATATGCGTGTATATATGTATATACGTGTATATATGTATATATGCATATACATATAAACATATGTACACATATATTAAGAATATACATATACAAGTTTAAGAACTGTCTGGAAACTTAGAAAACGATCAAATGACAAGTTGTATGTTGGAGAATTGATGGAGAGCAGGGTTGGGCAGGGAGGAGATCTGGGTGAAGGAGAGCAAGATTACTCCCGCGGGCAGACCTGGGGGCCGGGACACAGAGGGCCAGGGTGCAGGGGCAGAAACTGCCCCAAGCTGTTTGCTGTGCAGTGAAGTTGGGGAGCAGGGATGGGGAGGTGCTGAAGACACAGAACATCAGGCAGGACTTAAATTACGTAGAGTTAGGAATTTCTTTTTTTAAAAGATCTATTTATTTATGCATACAAGAACTGGGGTACAGGTCAGAGGTGTGGGGGATGAGAGGATTCACTAGAGACAGAGTGGGGAGACAGGAGAGGTCTGCTGTGCCATGTGGGTTGCTCCCTGGCCTGCCAGGGATTGAACTCATGCTGCAGTGGCTGTGGATAGCTTCATAGGTTGCATCTTAACTCCTTGTGCCACCAGGGAGGCCCAGGAATTTCATTTCTTAGAGGAAATTACGTGCTCCTAATTTGGCTTGATCTTAGCTAAAAAAAAAAAGCTGAAGTACTTTCATGGGTGTGTCTGAGTGGTTAGAAAATTATGAGTTAGCTTTCTAAACCAAAATTTGATTTCTTAAAATTGTTTTTAATAACAAAAAGTCATTTGTGAAGAAATTGATTTTAGGATTATGATACTGATTTTATCCCTAAAATAAACTAAGGTGAGAGAAGAAATCTCTGAATACCTCATTTTTATTTTGAGACATTAATGACTTTGGCAAAGAAAAATGAAAGTGGGATTGGAAGTTTTGATAAATTGGGTTTAAAATCTGTACCTTAAAGAAGAGAAATCAAATTGATATACTCAACTGTCTATAAAAACATAAAGCATCTTAGGTTATTTATCAACACTGATTCAACATTAAATTTAAAAAGAAACATCCTAACAATTTTTAGAAAGTTTAGAAATTTTGCAGAAAGCCAACATTGTTTTCTTCCTCATTTTACGCATTCATTGTAACATGTTTGAAAAGAAAGTGTGTCTATGAAAGACAGAAACACAAATAACCCCATGAAAGTTCATCCATCAGAGATATCTACTGCGACATTTTGTCTCTGGTGAATCCTCTCACCCCCCGCACCGCTGGCCTGTACCCCAGTTCTTGTATGCATAAATAAATAAATAAATCTTTAAAAAAATCCTCCATCGAGATAACACAGTAACTCACTCATAAGAATTTACCTTTAATAAAAAACTGGACATGTGGACAATGGCGAAGCAACAGAGTCACTGTATACAATATTGTTGGAATGAGTGATAATTGGAAATAAACTTATTAGCCAAGCAAGGCAGTCAATAATAATAAACATATACAAATTTTGTCTTCATGATTTCTCTTTTTACTCCTATTGAGTAGTCAGTGCTCATCCATTATTTTTTTTTTTTTTTGCCCTCTTGTCCTACTTTTTGAAGAATGTGCCCGGCAATCTGCAAGTTGTGACTCGCAGTGCTGACTGCACTGACCCTGAGAGCAGGCCTCTGAGGCAGGAGACCTTGAATCTCCAGTGCCCAGCAGGTGCTTGGCACAGGGAGCAGTGGGCACACATATAACATGGCGACAAGAGCGAGCTCACCAGTCATTTGCAGCCTCTCAGCATGCACCAAAAACACACACAAAATAGAAGCAGCTTAAATAAAGCCTGATAAAAAGGAGACCGAAAAATAAATGTGAATAAAAGGGGGGAAGACAAGTGAGCGATGCAGAGGTAGGAGGAAGGGAACAGAAGGGGGAGCCCGTGTTCCCACCAAGGCTGGACCGCGTGTTGTGTTGAGTTTCAGTTCAGACAAGGCTGTGCAGCTGCACTCGAGGCAGCACGCACGGTGGTCAAGTCTCAGCTATCAGGGCAGTCACAGGGTTCAAGCCTCGACTTCACAGACACAAGGTTAAAGAACTCTGGAAAACCCAAGCCTCTTTCTGGGGCTCATTATCCACCTGCAGAGCAGAGCGATCATGATAACGGTCCTGGAGTATCAAGATCAGCTGGAGTTAGTCCAGGCTGGGTGCTGGCCGTGGGGTTAGAACACCTAAAAGCGCTGTGTATACCCAACACATTACCTCGTCATATACACACGCCATATATTATATGTATATATAGCATATACACGTTGATCATTATATAGAGACTATTTGCAAAAGATACCTCCCAATTCTTCCAGGCTATATTTATTTCCAGATACAATATCACTAGTCTGTGTTAAAAACACATTTATCTGACACTCACCCAATGCCTATGAAAGCCTCACTTTAAAAATAGGTGCCAACAGGTAACAGTGACTCAGGAGATGTCCCCTAACAGGTGTCCACGACATTCCCTGAGGTGAGAGCAGGATTCGGGTTATCGATGGATTAGGGGTGCAGGGCAAAATGAAGAGATACCACAGCAAAAGTAATATAGGAGTTGCGACACAAGCAAGAATCCCAGGCACCAAGGCAGGGAGACGGGTATTTGGAAGACGGCCAGGCAGACTGGAACCCAGACATGAAGAAACCAGGCTTGGGCACACACAGGAAGCAGACAGTGGGTGGCAAAGGGGACCCGATGCCGACGGAAGTGTGACCCAGACCTGGATGGTGGTGTCATGTTAGGGTCCATTTTGAAAGGACCCATGTGCAAGGTGTGCTATTTGGAACTCATCAGATAAGCAAAGGAGTGTCAGCTTGAGCCAATAATTACATCGGTGATTTTAGATACTAGAAGTGCACACACTGAGTAGACAGAAGAAAAGGAGACGAGAGGTGGGCATGCCAGTCAGAATGCCACCACCACAATCTCAGGTAACAAGTATTACAAGCCGGAGACAAGATGGGGCAGTGGGGCTTGAAAGAAGGACCCGGACACAATCAATACTGTGCAGGTACCGGCAAAATAACTGGTGGACAGGACAGCCAAAGAGGACTTCAGAGTTTTGACCTCTGGCTAGAATAATAATAAAACCAATGAAGGACCATAACACAGAGGGAGGGCAATTTGGGATGACATAGAAAGAAGAGATTATTTTCAAATACGTTGAATTTTTACATAGCTCTGGAACAGAAGGGGGTGTTGTTCAACGGAAAGATGGAAATCACGTATTATATTACTAGCCATGGTTATAGGACTGGGTGAAACCACAGGGAAGGGTGTTTACAGCCAGAAGGAAACCAAGGAATGCTGCATGTACTATGGATAATACATATAAAATACCTACAAAATAATTAAGCAGGGCCTATATAAAGAGAAGTATAAGCCATGCTGAAGGATAGGCAGAAACACCTTCATGAATATAGAGAGAAATTATGTGTCTGGTTGGGAAGAGTAATTTGGTTAAAGTCATCAATTCTCTAATTAAATCTGTATATTTAATGTAATTCTAATTTTTAAAACTGCAATATAATTCTGGACAACTTAATGAAGCTATTCTAGAGTCATGTGGAATGTGATAATAACTATTTTTAAAAGAGGAATAATGAAGAGAGAACCTGACATAGCAGGCACGAGACATCTTGTAAAAGCAAATCCTATAGTACCGGCTCGCGCATAAAAAGATCATTGGATCACAAAATCCAGAAACACGCACACAAACACATGTAATTATTTAAATTCTAAAAACCTGGGATTTCAAATCAGCAGGGAAGAGATCCTAAGAAGCAACTTATGAGACAGCTTTTCCTTCTGAAGTGGGTTGGGCAGGATGGAGGAAATCTGAGCTCTCCACGAGCAGAGCTGAGACCTCGGTGAGGGAAACGCAGGAGAGAGAGTCCAGTCATGGAAAGTTACAGACTCCAGGCGGCTGTGGACCCCAGTGCCTGCTTAATGCTGGAGGGTCAGCGGCGAAACCCCAACCCTGATAGAATGAAGCCCCAGAAAGGGACGCATCAGGAAGGGTTGTGGACACAGAGACAGCAGGGACGGCGCTTGAGAGCACACGTCTTGATGAGGTGTGATATCTGACTTACTGAAAATGAAGGAATAGCAGAAGTGAAAAAATAAAACTTTATTGTCAGAGAGTGAGCTTGCCAAGTGCAAGATCTTTGAGTTGTCAGGTCTGAGAAGTGGCATAATAAATCAGACCGCGGCAGCAGTCGTGTCTGGCCAGGACTGTGACAGGTCAATAATGCAGGCTCTCAAGTTCCCAAAAGAAGTGCCTTAGAAGCAAGGCAGAGAGGGGATGTGCAGCGAGATGATGAAGTCTTCATTTCTGTGGAGGACGGACCTCAGTGGTAAATAGATGAAGAGGAAGGAAGAAAGGGCCTTACTATTTTGAGGGCTTTAACTCAGGCAAAAGGTGACTGACATCCAGCTCGTGAGGCAGATGCATCGTTTCTCTCCCCCCAGTGTCTAACACGGAGCCTCTGGGCGGTGAAGGATGACCCAAGAGTCAACCAGGGTTCTAAGACCCGCCCAGAGATATATCGCAAAACGGAAATCTAACCCCACCTGGCATAGGAGGTAAAGCAGAAGGAGCAGCAGCGCACGGAAGCACCGTGAAGTAAGCAGTGTCCCCCAGAGAAAGTCAGACCCCACCGAGGAGGCAGGCAGAAATGATGAAAAGGAAGGCCAGTGGAAGAGGATATTCGGGGTTTAGTAACAGCTGACTCAGTCAAGGCTATCCCGGGCACCTCTAGAATGAAGTCATTGTTGCTGGAACGTTTCACTTCCAACTGTTCCGTTTACAGTGGCCCTGCCAGTCCCTCACTCCAGATCCTCGCCCTGTGAAAGCACTCTAGAGAATGAAAACAACCAAACTGAAAATATTCTTCGCACCTAACACTGTAAGAACATATTTGAACTGGTGACTTGCTAACTCTTGATCTTTGTACAGTAAAGGAAAAGGGAAATGTTTGCTAATGACCACTTATCTCTGCATTTCAGAATTTCTTCTCGAAATCATACCATTCTAGAGGTAAGTCAGAGGCGAATGTATTCAAGCGTGACCGATTTGAACTAGAAAACCAGTCTGGCCAGTGTGAAATACCCCTGTCAGGAAGACCCATATTTGCACCTGCATCATCTCAGGAGGTATTTGGCAAGCTGGCAAATTCATTGAAAAAAAGGTTTCCTGCGGTAGACAGATTAAAAGAACGACATCAAATTAGAAATCAAGAACAAAAAGAAAGCAGGAGAACCTCTAATACATGGACATTGAACAACACACTATTGGACAAGCATTGGATAAATTATGAAAAGAAAGAACAGATTAAAAAATACCTGGCGGGGAACGGAAATGCAGAGGCAGCCTGTCCGAATCTGTAGGATACAGCAGAAGCCACAGCCAGAGGGAAACATTTAGCAACGCAGGTCCACATCAAGAAACAGGAAAGAGCTCAAATAAACAACCTTCCTCTCACCCTCAAGTACAAGGAAAAGAAGAACAAACAAAACCAAAAGATGGCGGCAGGAAGGAAATAATAAAAACATTAGACTCAACGGGGAAAGACAGAAGAATGCTTTTCTTCTGCAATCAGGTACAACGCAAGGATGCCCACTTTCACCACCCCTATTCAACACAGTATTGTTGATAAAGGTATAAAAAGAATAGGAACTGTAAAAGAAGTAGTAAAACCACAACTATTTGCAAGTGACATGATCATATAAATAGAAAACACTAAAGATTCCATTAAAAATCTAACTGAAATAATAAATCAATAAAGTGACAAGTTACAAAATAAATTTGCAAAATTCGGCTGTTTGCAAGGAACTAGAAGAGAAAGAAATCAGAAAAACAATTCCATTTACAATTGCAACAAAAAGAATTAAATATCTATGAGTAAACGTAATAAAAGAGAGGAAGGACCTATACAACGACAATTATCAGGCTCTGCTAAAAGATGGGTACGGGGAGGTAGCACTTGTACACAGAATCCAAGAAAGTCAAGACTGGAGAGAAAGAGAGAGCAGGAAAGCAGTGGTTAATGTGTGATGGGGGCAGAGACATAAGACTGCCGGTATTTAAGGAGCCACAGGGAGCTCATGTGCAGCATAATGAACGTTGCTGGTGTGGGGCAGGATATTGCAGGATGTGACAGACTAGCTGCACCCACAACCATCAGTGAAAGGATGAATCACTAACAGGGTGTGTGTCTTACACCTGCACAATGTTACACATCAAATTTATACAATTTACAAAAAAATCTTCCAGCCTAATCCCCTTGCCTTGTAGGTGCTGTCTACATCACCACCAGGTGACACAATCGATGTCTCTAAATAGATACACAGATTAGGTACATTTGGGATCAAAAT
Organism: Talpa europaea; assembly: GCF_964194135.1. Taxonomy (NCBI): domain Eukaryota; kingdom Metazoa; phylum Chordata; class Mammalia; order Eulipotyphla; family Talpidae; genus Talpa; species Talpa europaea. Next base: position 2,684,079 of record NC_140068.1, on the reverse strand, counting down.
TAGACCCACAGACTAAGTCTCTAATGCCACCCGGATGTCCTGGTCACAGAAAACCCTGCAATCACATCACACGCCCACCTGCAGAAGCTAGTTGTATGTGTTTAAATTATCTCACTCGCTGCATTTTAAAAAATAGGTGTAAAAATAGTTTAGTGAAAAAAAAGAAAAGGATTTTTTTTTAAGTATGTGTCCAAGTCTCCACACCTAATGATGAAGCTCGGCATCCATGTCTGGGTCATCCCGGGGACAAGTGAGGACAGATCTTGAACACTGCCCGCTGGACACGATCTCCGTTGTTCATGGGAGCGAACGCCGTGTCCCAGTGTCAACATCAAGCAAATAAACAGGCCAGAGGGTGTAAGAGCCAGTTCCCTGATATTCGCAGCCTGGTCCCTGACCTTGCAGCCTGGGAGGGGAGGCCAGAGTCAGGGCCAAACTCAGCAGGGGGAGGGTCTTCATTGTAAACCCTCCCCCACTGCAGCCTCAGTGGTGCGGCCAGCATGTGTCTTTTTCAGCGTTGGTATAAAAATATCACACGTGTCCCTGTTTTTTCTTTCTTGCTTCTGATCCCATTTCCTTTCATCCCAAAATACTGCTTCCTGATTTCCCCAAATCATCAAATGCATGCAACTAGCTTTCTCCTCCTCTTGCTCAAATGGTTTTACAGATATCTAAACACGTGTGTACATAGGTTGTTGCAAGATTATTGACATACAAATCCAAAACCAGCTGGCAAATGCAGAATGTTATTCCCACTGTCATTTTAACTCAGCAGAACAGCCTTGATAAATTGATGAGACAGAAATAAGTAGCTTATCTTTTTGAGGCACCAGATCTGTTTCTAGTCTGGGCACATTTCAGTAAAATGCTTATTTCAATAAATTTCATTTAATGCGAAAGATAAGATCATAAAGGCTTGTAAATCAATTTAAAAAAAAAAAAACCTGAACCACAAACTCACTAGTGAGGCTTTACTACTCAGGGTAATAAGCCCACAATAAACACTTTCCTAGAGTACATATTATTCTCCTCATAAGTTCAAGCTTACATCTATAGGTTTTGTTTAAAGCAATAATCAGTGAATCATTTTCTGACCACGGTGTCCAAAACAAATTTTTACCCATGCACAACAGGAGAGGTTTAGTGTAAACTGTTTTCTGAATTGTCCTTATTACCATTTCCACAGTAGCCACAATGTGATAAACATAGAAAAGGGTACTATTAGTTTCTAGACTCAATTTCCCACTAGCTGCCATTCAGAAAAATAAAAAAATGACAAATATAACAAAAGATAATTATGTTTTGTTATATTTGTCATTTTTTTATGTTATTTTGCCAAAAAGAAGGCAAAATACAGGAACTCTCTTATTTGGCCTCTCAACTTCACAAGTTTTGGAACAATTCTTAAAAATCCAGGAAGATTTCTCTTTGCTTAACAGCACAGAACAATACTCTCCTATTTCCTTTCCTTCCATCAAGGAAATAATAACATGGCAGGGGGATAAAGCAATATATCGGCAAAACACACAGAAATTCACAAAGGACAAATTCTCTTGTAAGATTTCCAGCTCTTTAAGTTATAAGATAAATGTAACTTGAGAAATTTTTTTCTCATGAAATAAAATTGTCATGTCAGAAATGAAAGGAAACTTAGAGCTGTGCTGGAGTCCAGCGTGGTGCAGGGTGTAGTTTTATATGCAGCCATGTTTTAGAAAAGTAATCTGACTGTCTATATTCACCAGTCTTTAGATGTGCAAGCCCTTTGACCTAGTCAATTCTATTTTTCTGAACCTCCCAGGTATTTGCAAAAATGAATCCCAAATTTGGAAAAAGCTTCACACACAAATAGGCACACAACAATGCTAAGGGGAACAGTGAGAGCAGAAACCGCCCCCCACCACCCCCCACACACACACACCGGCTTTCCAAGGACGGGAACTGCTGAGGTAAAACATGGCAGACGCGATTCATCTGGTGGATTATTGTGCAGGTATTAAAATTCCATTTGTGAAATGCAATAACCCTGTAATATCAAATGAAATTTTTAGATACAGAAATGTGCAAAGAAGAAAATTATAGCTATATTAAAAATGATTCATGGAATCACAGGACTGTGAAGAAATCCTGTCACTAAAAACCTGTTGAGCAAGTGTTATTGGGGTAATAGATTACATGGAATTTTACTTTTATTTTACTTTCTTCCATCTTGCAAATGTTATTTACTGAGTACGTATTATTGTGAAATGCAAAATATTTGCTATTTTAAAAAGTGCGCCAGGAAATACAAATCTGTTGTGCTTTTCCAAAGGTGAAGGGCAGGACTCAATCATCTTGATGAGGCGGAAGTAGAAGAAACAAGAGCATTTTGGATAGGCTATTATTTTAAACTCCTTTTTCTTGCTAAAAAAAAAAATTGTTTAAAAGAAGACAAAAAAGAATTCTTTTGGAAAACTAGCATTCCTTCCGAGCATCAAAATCACATAAGTGCATACATTTGTAAGAGCAAAAAAAACATGCATCCTCTCTTATTTGAGAAAATGCAGGAATGGGGAGCTGTAAGGATACAATTCACTGTTCCATCATTAATGTAAGTTTTATTTACTACAATATTTTGTGCAGCTGGTATTCCATTATATATTATACATTTCCCATTAGAATGTTTATTTAATTTTCTTGATTTTCCCTCATCATTGTATGAAGATGTTCCAATCAGTTTTAAATTAATAGGCCATCTTCATTCTGAGAATGCACGCTGCATTTTTCTGACATATTGTGAATGCGACAAGAGGCTGATTATCTTTTTGAAGTATGCCAAGATCCTCCAATTTTTTTTTCAGTGTTTTCCACCCTTGAGATTTAAAACAAATCTTCAGCCAAGAAAATCGAGGCAGCATAAACTATAACTTAAAAATTAAGTTGCATTTTAAAGTGTTTTAATTCCCCATAGTTTTTTGTAGAAATCAAAAAAGTATGTATATGTTTAAAAGTTACTAAATGTTCCTCAGAGGTGGGAATTTTATCCCCACAGCAATTAATATCAGTGGATAATCCTGAAAGAGTAGACGCCTAATGACTGCCCTTAAGATGTGTCTATTTAGAGAGGCAACAGAGTCGGAGGAAAAACAAGCTTGGAATTTGGAGTCAAAGGCTTGGTTTTCAGAACCAATTCGGTTGATTCTTTAAACTGATTTCTTTACTGACAGAACGGGGCTGGTAAGAAGACCCAGTTCAGAGGGGATGCTGGCCGTGTTGGCACAGGGCATGACAGGCGTAGGCTACTTATTACAGATTCTGATCAATGTCAATAAGGTAAAACAAAACCAGGAAAAAAAAGGTTATAATTTAAAAAAAAAATCACAACCGGATACCTCCCTTAAAATATATCTAGTAATATGATCAAACAGGTCTGTGCAAAATAGAAACAAGGGAATGAACATCCCTCTCCCTAAATGTGCCATTAAATAGAATTCCTCGGGACTTTTTCTTTTTAGATTTATTTATTTATACATACAAGAACTGGGGTACAGGTCAGAAGTGTGGGGGCCGGTGAGAGGATTCCCCAGAGACAGAGCAGGGAACAGAACAGACAGATGCACTGAAATCCACTGCTGAGGGGAGCAGCGGGGAGACAGGAGAGGTCTGCCGTGCCCTGTGGGTAGCTCCCTGGCCGGGGATCTAACTCGTGCTTCAGTGGCTGCTGACAGCTTCATAGTGCAGAGACTTAACCCCTTGTAACACCAGGGAGGCCCTTTAGGGGACTTTAATATGTAACCTAGAAATGTAATTTTGACATATTTTTAATAACAATGTTTGATATAAAATAAATAAAATCTGCAATTTATATAAATAGCCATCATGTGGATGTGAAAAAGAAGGGGGGAGGGAGGGAGGGCAGGAAGAGGGGAAGGGAGGCAGGGGGGAGGGGCAGGTACAAAACGGAGTCACCGGGACTTAACACCTCACCCACTGCAGGGACAACCTCCCCGGAATGCACCTGCAAGGCCAGTGTGAAGTGCTCCCAGCAGCCATGAGGTCATGCGTCCACCCCCAGAGGAGGGTGAGCAGAGGGACGAGGACGCCAACCTGACGTGCCGTGGGGGTAGCTGAAGGACCACGCGGGAAGCGTGTCCTTTGGAGGAGCGTGGCTGGTCAGGAGTGCTTCATGGGCAGGGGGTGAAAGCACAGGCTCCCTGCACGTCCCAGACGGACACTGAGCCCATCACAGGCCACGCACTCACACCTGAGTACATCCCTGAGGCATCCCCCAGGGCCAGGCCTTCGCTGGTTGGATCTGGGGCCCGAGGGACCCACCTGAGGCTATCCCGACAGAGGGTGTGCACTGACTCCGGGGCCTGAGCCGGAGTCCCTGCCCGTGACCCTGACCAGCCAGAGCTAATGTAGCTTCACAAAATACAAGAAATGAAAGGCAGACTCCACGCGATGGAGAGAGAGCATCTTGGCCATAGTCTCTATGAGATCATCCTGGAAGGAACAAACATTCAGGAGTCTTCTCGGAAGGACCAGTTCCCTTCCACGCTTCCTGTACAGGGGCGCTAGGAGAGGAAGCTCGAAAACCTCCATGAATACTCACCAGTGGGCATGTCTCTATAAAGGAGCTGTCAAGCTGCAGAGGCTATCTATGCAAAAATGACAGAAGAATAATCACACTGTTGATTATGAACAACCAAAATGAAATACAAAAATTAACTTTCGGAGCAACTATAACAATGTGTTATTGAAGACATGTATGCAAATGTCCCCACCTGGGTTACTGTTTTATAGAGGCCAAGTCTAGCAAGAATCTCTAATTATCCTGCCAGTGGGATGGCTTAACGAGGGTGGTGCCGGCCCACAAATGCAATTTGATTCCCAGCGTGACTGCAAGAATGGCAATTTACAACCCCCAGCAACACGTCACTAGGAATATTAAGGTCTAATTAATGTACACAATGGAGGCCGCATCTCGGGAAGATTAGTAAGAACAAGACAAAAAGGAACGTTTGGAGGCACCTCAAATGAATACTCATTATTCGGTGCGGGATCTGCTGGCGAAATCTCCACGGTGATGTTCACAGCTGTGGAACACGCTGCCCGGGTACCAAGGTGTCCCCCGTAATCACTCTGCTCAGCCCGGAGAAACAGCTAAGACAGCGGCCTGCATGAACCATCGAACCATAGGGCAAACGCCGGCATCACACAGCTCTGCTCTGTACATGGACAAGCATCACACACAGGCTGGAAGGAACCAGACAGGAGCGAAGCGTGATGCTTCCATTGGCTGAACCTTCAAGAACCCGCAGAACCAGTCAGGGGGGCGGACCCTTCTACTTCGGAGAAGGGTCCTTTGAGGTGGGGAAGAACAGCCTCCCCCTTAACCAGCAGGAGAGAACTGGGGAGCATCCCCATGGAGAAACGTGAGCGCTACCCTTGCGCACTTCACTGTTGGGACAACAGACCGCAATGAAGTGAAAGAGCAGGTCTGGTGGATTGGATAAGTCCCTAGTAAAAATGAGTAACAGATTGATAGTAGGAGATAACGATCCAATAAATTACAGATGTCTTTATCTTGGGTAAATGAAATTTTCAGCTGTCTCACTCCTTAGGCCAGAACCCGAGCGCGCGCAGGCCCGGGCTTCGGATCCTCCCCTGCACCCCACAGTGCCACGCGCCCCAGCCCCAGGCGCCCCCACCCTCACCCTCACGTCGGGATCCGCACACCAGCAGCTATTCATGAAGCTGCTGCTCCTGAAAGGGGTTTTATTCATTCCCCTGGCCTATCCGCTTAATACATGGGAGAAAATACACTTGGGAAGGATCAAGTCCTATAAACAGGACTAAACGATCACGGAGGAGGCGCCCCTGATAATTGTGCTCTCACGTGATCTGCCGGGCTGTTTCTCAAGGAGCACCGCCGAAATTGAGCCATAAAGCTCGGCCTGACAGAAAGGCATTAGCCTACCCCGGGAAGCCGCAGAGATAGCAGAGACAGTTATTTATGAAGAAACACTGCTCGCTATTATCCTTTGGAGATTCTACAAAAGGGCTAAATATTGATGCATTTCCGAGTCACCTTTCCCCCACGCCGTGTATTAACAAGCAGGAGCGTGTTTCAGATGCTCCTAATTTGTCAAGATCAGGTGAGCAGAACTGCTGTGCGCCTGGGCTCTCGCTCCTGCGCGGCGCTGCAGCCCTGTGGGTTATTAATAATTCATGGTCCTCCGGAGTTCACAGCAGGGGCATCACTCAGAGGGCATCGCTCTTCCTGAAAGAAGTTAACAGCGATGGGCAGACAAACGGCGCACGAGTCACACGAGAAGCCTCCTACGAGTGCGTGCACATTTCACACCTGGGGAGGAGCCCCCACTTCGCACAGCCCCCCTCGCGGTGCCCAGCATTCTTCACCTGTCTGTGCTGCCCATCAGGTGGATCCAACCATTCTGGGAATTACAGCAGTTGCATTTACACAGAAATGCTTTTAAATTTATTTCACTCTGTTATGTATTGAAATGGCGGGTGTCATATGTACAATCGCGCTCTAGTTCAATGAGTTTCTCCAAACCAACATTTTTGGCAGGAATAGGACATCCATTATAACGCTGGCATTTGGGGGCTGCATCATTATTTATTGATCAAGGAAATGCATGAAGGAGCCTAAAGTCTGTGTGACCAAAAACAAACAAATCTCCAGGAAATGGAACGCTGTCTTCTCCAGTTTTCTCAGCAGGCTCAGGCCAATACACCTGTATATTCATCACAAATAATGCGCGTCAAGATCTCAGAAACCTAGCGGTCAGAATCAAGCAAGAGCCGTTTAAGACAGTAAAACATGGCAAAGCCTGTGGCCTGTGACAGCCATGGCCATGGCCTGAGAATGGGCATTTCAAAGCCAGACCCAACCCAACCCAAACACGACAAGGCCCCGGGGCCACAGGCGGTGGGGCGAGGTGCCCACTGCAGGCCCTGACTTCTTCAGAAGTCTTCCTTCGGAAGCAGGGCACTCAGGATACGAGGTGTTTCTTTGTGTAAGTGGAAGACATTCATATTCAGTAAATTTGAGCATCTATTTAGTTCTTGAGGATGTAGTTGAATAAATATACTTGGTGTTTAGAATGTAACGCAAATTATGTTTCAAGCCAAGTCTGAGCTTTCAGAAATATTACTAAAAAGCAGCCCTACTCTGGCTGAAAAAAATACCTACCATTTTCTGAGCACCTTCTACATGCCAGGCACCACTCTTAGCATGTAGTAACACACGCTTCATGCTCCAAACACCCCTATGAAAAAGACTCTTGTTAACCTCCAGTTCACAGGCAGGAGAACCAGACACAGAATGGGCAAGCGACACGCCCGCAAACACTCCGCAGGAACAATGAGGCAGCTAACTCAAAGCCCAGCACGCGGTCTTCAGACCCGCACTTGATGCGCTCTGCCTGTCAGTTACCCCACAGGAAAGGACCGCAGAGAAGAAGGAACAGCGTTCACTCATCAGCACAGCTGAATCCATTTGAGGAGAACGCCTTACATTATTCCCCCTAAAATACACAGAACCCCACCAGCCAACGCACTATGGAATGACGACCTGATCAGCGATGGGCAGGACTGTCAAGATCTAAGGAACAAAAGGCCTTCAGACAGCCTGCGAATGAGTCAAGTTCCTCATACTAGATCATCGATAACAGGTAAAATTAGGAAAAAATTGATTTTATGACCACATACTGCTGCCCCTCCTTACTTAAAGTTGACGTCTTGGGGAGTCTTCAAGACTCTTTGTCAACTCATGTATTCACCTTTGTCTTCTACTAATGGAATGCTCCAAAGGAGAGTATGTACAGAAATGAAGGGGTCTATGCAAAACCCTTGGGCATTTCTTTAGTGATAATTCCTAATTTTAATTTCTACTGATTCAATGGTATGGGAGCAGGACTGGGACACAGGGCAGGTTTTCTGATCCCATGCAGACTGGGTAAAGGAGGAGTCAGGGTCCTCAGTGGTTTTTGCAGGTCTTTTATTGGGATTTACCCGGTACACAGCAGGCAGGGGTGCTGGGGGGGGTGCGGTAAGCTGGCGGGGCTCCCAACCCCCAGCAGGTCTTCACTCTGGGCTCTTGGGCCTTCTCTCGGCTTCTGCTGCTCTTGCTTCTCTCTCTGCTTCTGTTCGGTCTTGACTTCTGCTCGGCTTCTTGGCTTCTACTGGCGTCCCCGGGACGCCGCCCTTAAAAGCCCAGTCTCAGCCCAGGGGAATCCCATCTCCCTAGGCCCACACCCCACTCCAGGTGCCGCCGTCAGGCATGCACTCAGGACCGCAGGGATCCATCATCTATCCTGGTGGCGGGAGGGCAGAAGAGCCTGACATTTTTCCTTACCCTACAAATGGCTATAGACTATACCCAAGGGACCTCCCCCTTGGCGTGATGAACACGGTGACTTTATTTGGTCAGGAAGGATCCAGTGCCGGGCAAAATGGAATCTTTATTAGCAAAATTAAAGTCGCTTCCCGGGGGGTTTCTCTTGTCGACCTCTTTCAAATTATAAGGAACTGTTATCCTTGCTGAAAATGAGTATATTATTTACTCTTAATACCTTGATAAGCATCAAGGCATAAATAAGGAATCTTTTCACAAACACATCAAAAGCTTCTTTCAACAAAAGCCTTTATTACAACGGAAGATATAATTAGAAATGTAAAGCTAAAGTGTTTCAACCAGATAATCATGGAAGTAAAATATTTTCCTCAACTTGCACGCTCTCAAAATAAATATAATGAGATGTTTTAGCGTCAACTACGTTAATTGCTTTTTCAGTGAATTAAAAGTACCCATCACGGCCCCTAACAGACAGCAGCAGAGCGCGCGCGGCAGAGAAGCCCCGGCCCGGAGAGGCCGGTCCCCGCGCGCGTCCCGAGGGAAGGACGGCGGCCTCGGGATGTCAAGGCAGCAGCAGGCACGGGACGGAGTGGACCTGCTGGTCTGTTCGCCTCCAAACCCTCCTCTCCAGAAACCCCGAGAAAACAGGCGCTCGCGGGTAAAGGCGTCGGAAACACTAAAAGGAATGAAAAGCTCTTATGTCTAAACGCGCGATCGAGGCCCGGGGAAGGCGGCTGACCCACGCGGGGCGCCCTGGGACCCGGGGGGCCTGGGCTGCCCCGAGGACACCCCGCGGGGCGCGCGGTCGGGGCTGGCGAAGCGCCCCCCGGGCTGCGCTGTCAGTCCCCTCATGTCCGCGGGTCCGCATAGAAAGGGGTTCCCCCAGTGGGGACGGGGGCGCCGCAGCCCGCGGGCCCCCGGGGGGAGCCCCCTCCGAGGGGGGAGCAGCCCGAGGCGCGACGGGCCGGGGCACACGCTGGGGCTCCCCGAGCCGCGCGCGCGCGGAGGTGCCGCTCCTGGGGCCTCGCGGACGGCAGTGCAGGCGGTGGGGGGGGGGGAGAGGGGGAGAAGCGGGGTGCCCCGAGCGGCGGGGAGGGCCGGGTCTGCGCCTCCCGGGACGCGTCGGGGCCGGCGATGGGGCGCGCGGCCCTGCCCAGGGGGAGCCCGTCCCCCCAGCTGGGTCAGGGCCGGCCCGTCGGGGCGCGCGGGCTCAGACGCTCCGCGGCGGGCGGCAGCAGGGGCGCGGGGGCTCCCGCCTCCATCCCGCGGGCCCGCCGCCTGGGGACCCCGCAGGCAGCGCCCTCCCCGGCGGCGCAGCCCCGCGGCCGGGTGGGGGGAGGCGGGGGGCGGGCGGGGCGGCCCCACCGGGCGTGTGCGCGCCGCCCGGACGAGGGGGGCCGGGGCCGCGAGGCCAGAGACGCCCCCGCCCCGCCCGCGCCCCGCCGCCAAGGCGACCCCAGTCCCGGGCGAGGCCGGGGTCGCGATGGCTCCGCCCGCGAGGCCCCGAGGGCGCCCCCAGCCACCGCGCCTGCCCGCTGTTCCCGCGACCCCAGCGCCCCGGACTGCTTGGCCCCCGCTCCGCGCGCGAGGGCGGGGGTTTCTGCTTCATTCACGGGTCAGAGCCCCCCCCCCGCCCCGTGCAGGCCGGGGAGGGGTCCGGGGGGGGGCCCTCGGCTGTCTCAAGCTCGCACTGGCCGGTCTGCGCCGCGGGAGCCGCCCCCGCAGAACCAGGCGAGGGGTTGGTTTCCCAAGTGTCCAGGAGCCACCCCGACCCCGGAGGCCAAGGCCGGCCTCTGCGCCTGGCCCGGGCACGCGCCCGCCCCCCGGGGCCCACCCGCAAGCGCCCTGCACGGGCCGCAGCCACGCCAGGCCCAGGCCGCTGAATGACCACCAGGCAACAGCTCGGAGAGGGGAGAAGCACCGATGGAAGAGGGTCTCTTTAGGGGTGAAGTTACAGATTGCCACAGGAAAGAGAAACCTTAAGAATGAGGGAGTTGGGGCCTCCCTGGAGGGGCAAGGGGTTGAGCTCTATGAAGCTGCCCGCAGCCTCTGCAGCACGAGTTCGATCCCCAGCCAGGGAGCTACCCACAGGGCGCAGCAGACCTCTCCTGCCTCCCCGCTGCTCCCCTCAGCAATGTGTTTCAGTGAATGTGCCTGTTCTGCTCCCCACTCTGTCTCTGGTGAATCCTCTCACCCCCCCCCCACCCACCTCTAGTCTACACCCCAGTTTTTCTACAAAACAAATATTAAAAACAATTATAAAAAGCCATGCAGGGCCTCCCTGGTGGCACAGGCGGTGGAGCGCCGCTCTGTGAAGCTGTCCGCAGCATCTGCAGTGAGGGTTTGATCCCAGCCGGCCGCAGAGATAACCACATGGCGAAGCAGACCTTTCCTGCATCGCCCACTGCTCCCCTCAGCAGTGTATTTCGTCAGTCTGCCTGTTCTGTTCCGGGCTCTGTCTCTGATGAATCCTCTAACCGCTCCCTCCCCCCACCTCTGGCCTGCACCCCAGCTCTTCTACGCATAAAGAAATAAATCTTTAAAAAAACAAAAGAAAAAAGAAATGATGTGGTCATACCTCCTTATTCTACCAAAGAGAAACCTGAGGTCCAGAGACTGAGAAGCTGCAACAGGAAAGCACTTCCTGCAGAAGGGGATTTTCGCTCAACGGCACCAGCACAGGTCAGTGAGCGCCTGCTCCACCATCATCTTGCGAGGACAAGGCTGCTAACCAGGGATGCCCCCTTCCTCCCCAGGGTCCCCACTTGAGTTCCAGTTGCTGGCGGAATCCAGGCAGATCCTTGCGCTCAGCTTAGGAGCCAAGTGCCCACGGCAAAGATGTTGTCTTTGGACCAGAAGTCCAGACCGAGCTGCTGTATGGCACAGGCCTTGGCTCAAACCGTAGCCTGACCTGTCTGCCAGATCCCCGGGCATCTCCCGCTCATGTCCATCCCATTTCCTACGTGTCATCTGCTGCTTTTATTTCCAAGACCCCACCCAGACAGTTGGGCGAGATTGGCAAGGATGTGTGCTCAGCAAGCCTGGGGTTCAAGCCCCACACATTCCAAAGAAAGGACCAGCTCTTACTGGCTCTGCCAACATGATTTCTAAGTCCTTGAAATACTCAAGTGTCTTTCCAACGTCGAGCTTTGGGACATAGCATAACTGATGCTGAAAACGCGACGTAGGGCGATAACCTGTTTTCAGCCACCTTGAGTCTGGACCACGCTGTCCCAGGCTGTCCCAGCATCAGGAGGAGCTGGACACACAGTTACCAAGGTCAGGCCTGCTGGTACTCCACCCCTGACACCACCCCCAGCAAGACCCCTGTCACCCAGGCTCAGAGGACTCACGTGGTGACAGGAATCCACGCAGGCTGTCCCAGAGCGCTGCTGGGAGCCTCGGGGCTGCCAACCTACTCCCCTGGAAGGTGCACTGGCCTGCTCCTGTGCTCCTCCTACCTTTGTCTCCCCTGGTTTTATCACGTTCACATACCACTACTTGAGCATAACAGCTTTTCTGAGTCCTGTAAGTAAATATTTGAACCCGAGGGCCCCGGACACAGCCTAGATCTTCTGTTCCCACAGAGAGTTGGGGTATCCAATCAGCCACAATACCCAACTCCTTAGCCAAGACACCTAATACACACTGAGCCCCTCCAACCCAGTAAGACTCAGGTCTCAGCAGAAATGAATGCAGAAAGGTTAAGTGCATCTAATTCGCTTCAGAAAAAGAATAAGCAGCAACTTATAAAATTTAAGTCAATGAGAGGAATCGACACAAAATAAATGAATGAGGTTGACCAGCTGCAAATAGATGGCTTCAGTTTATTGCTGGTGACTATTTATTTTCCAGGTAAGAGATTAATTCATGTGCCTCACAAACTCCAGCCTGCGATTAATATGTCCTACCAGCCTGAAACAGCCATCAAGCCATTCCTTCTGACCCAGCTCGTCATATTTATCAGCTTGCAACATCTGTCACTAACACAGCATCCTCAGCAGAGATGAGGTGGGGAGCCGCCCCAGCATTCATCATGGAGGTGTGAGAATCAAAGCAGCAGGCTGCCGGCTCCGCTTTTGGCAGTAAGGATAATGACAGCTTATCTGTAGGTTTCCACCTTAGCACGGTCTTGGCTAAAGTGAACAACCGCGCAGGGCTGTCCACCACAGACGCGAGAGTGAGAAAGCCCTGGGTGCAGTCACCGCCTCTGAATGCATTAAAGGGACTCAACTTGCACCCATCAGACTCCATTCCTCCGTCACCAAAATACACGACGCTAATAGCTAGCTGTTAATTGCTTCTAAGGAACTGTGGTTACCGAGACACAGATCCCTCAAAATATTCAGTCACCAGCCTGCATCTCAGAGCTCCCAGGGCACAATAAAGGAGACTGCAGTCCTGAACGGGAGAGCGGAAGAGGTGCGTGGCAGCCAAAAGAATCATTGCAAACAAGAAATAAACGTCAGGAATAAGTCGGCTAATGCAACCTACATGTGAATTTGTGATGTGGCATGTGTATGGTACCGAATATACTTTCAACCAGTGCCTTTTGACATTATGCATCTCCATGGATAAAGGCTGGAGGAATGTGGTGTTGTCAGGCATAAGAAGGAATTAAGGAGTTCGGGGCGGGGGCAATTCTCTGTTGCTGCGATCCATAGCTTAGTTCTGGTCCCCTCCATCGTTCCACCAGCCAGAGATGAGGGTGACCATTGTGGCAATGATGGACAAGGATCGCATGTCAGAACGAGCATGGGAGGGCTCCCTGGTGGCACAAGGTGTTAAGCGTCAGCACTATGAAGCTATCCGCAGCTACTTCAGCGTGAGTTCGATCCCCGGTCAGGGAGTTCGATCCCCACATGGCGCAGCGGACCTCTCCTGGAGCGCCTGCTTCTCCTCTCAGCAGTGTGTTTCAGTCAATCCACCTGTTCTGTTCCCTTCTCTGTCTCTGGTGAATCTGCTCACCCTCCTGTGAGAACAAAGTTCTCCTGTGAGAGCAAAGTTACTCAAATCAAACAGTGTCTGCTGTGAAAATTCACTGACCTGTGACTAGCCTACCAACAGAAACATACTTGAAAATTGTGTGTGGGTCAAGTTAAATTTTAACCTTTCATTCTTAAAAAAGAAAGAAAGAAAGAAAGAAAAAGTAGTATGTGGTATAGAATTTTTGAACTTGACCAGAATTTAATTCCATCTAGTGTTTTTTTTTTTTTTCCAATTTAACGATGCATCCCATGTTGAACAGTTTAAGTGTCCAACACAGTTCCAAAGCAGACTTCATGTCAATGTGAAGTTTTAGTCTAAGGGCTTTGTCTGGATTTTCTACGTCAAGGTCACACCCCATTTTATAACTAACAAGTAGAATTTAGTGTCACGATAATTAAGAGAACAAAGTTGTGGTTGGATTCGCCAACCTGCTTTCCAGCTTTAGTTTTGAAAGCGAATCCTAGTAACTGTCAATACGCTCCCATCATGTCCAACCTGTCATCTGCAGCACAAGCCAGTGTAATCTGCAGACAGAAATGAGAAGGAATTGAACATATTTTATGGCTGTTCTGCTTGAGGGAAGAAGAATAAGGTAAATCAATACTTCTTGTCATTTCCTGAGAATACTGTATTCTCCAAGACATTTAGCCAGCATCTGCCCATTTAAGCAAGGACAAAAACATAAAAAGAAAGTTTTTAACTCAGAAAATTAGCAAGTCAATATTTCTGGGTCACAGAAATTGATCATATCAAGCATTACTTCAAATTCTAAGTTAAATATGCTCCCAAGGTTGGTTGCTCTCAGTAATGGCAACTATCATTAAGAAAACCTAAGATTTCAGGAATGAAGATTCATATTTAACACCCCATTATTGCTGCTGAAATATTACTAAATTTATAGCCCCATTTAAAAATGTCAGGACATGACTTTCTTTGTAAAGCTAGATCTGCAAAAACATTCTGTGTCTTTATTGTATTTCCCCCCCCCTCCACCATTGCTCCATCAATTCAACAGGAAATTTTCCTTAAAACTATACTTCATTGTTCAGTATTACATCTGACCTTTAGAGATGTGCATTTCTCAATTAGCCACATTGTGTGTACAATTAACGAGAACAATGCAGAAGTTGAGCTCAGCGAAGCTCCCCATGATTTTTCATAATTTCAAAACTGAATTCTGAAATTGAGTGAAATACATATTCCTGAGTTGGAAAACATAAATTATATGAGTCACACGCACTAAAGAGGATTCAGGTAATATTTAGGAATTTTTTATAAGATTTATTTTTTTATATTCCCTATATAACTGCACGTCCCTTATTTTAACCCCAATCCCTCTTCTACCCACCCCCCGAAAGTGTGTCTCTGGTTTATAGTTGCTTGTTGATTTTTATTTTTTCTTTATTATAGTTATTCTGTTTCCTGGTCCCTTATTTACATTTTCTAGATTCCTTCTATGAGTGAGACCATCCGGTATTTTTCTTTTTCTTTCTGGCTTATTTCGCTGAGCATGATCCCTTCCAGCTCCATCCATGTTGCTGCAAATTGCATGAGTTTATCTTTTTTGATTGCTGAGTAATATTCCACTGTGTATATGTACCACATCTTAGGAATATTACAAAGTAGTAAAAGTGAAGGAGGGTAGAAGTGGACTACATGGGGCTTAGAGTCATAACTTAGGGTCCACATCTTGGCCAGCCTTCTTTGAACCGTGCATCGTGGGGAGCAGCGCTGACCTCTCAGAGACCAAGATCCACATGTGGTACAAAGGGGTGCAGCACACACTCCTGCTCTGAAGGCTGGGCACCTCCCACCCACACACAGCATCAGCACACCTTGGCAGGAAGGAGCATTTACTCTCGTTTGTACAAATACGTTGATTGCAAGAAACATGAGCGAATGGTAGAGGGCAGAAAGAAACGATGCACCCCAGAAGTAGTGACTGCTGCATAATCCCAAAACGAGGAAGTAGAGTGCTAGATGGTTAAAATCTCAGGTTTTGAGGTCAGGAGGTTCCATTCCAGACCCCGAGGTGTACGTGGTTCTGTAGACCTGGGCAGAGGCTGGGCTCCTAGGAGGAAGAAGTGGGGGCCCTGCTCTGCTTGAGGGCGCCTCTTGAAACTTGAGTTGGAAGCTGGTGGATTTTTCTGGTGCCCTCTACTAGGCATGGATGGCTGGGAACAGAGAAACCAACTAGAAGGGAATTCGTTTGTTTTTGAGGAAATGAGACACTGGATTCGCTGAGCTGTTTATTCAAATAGATTGAATAAACTTGGCTTTTAAAAGCAAATTATTATACCATTTCATCCATAAATATTTCAGAACGTACCTTCAAAAAGTAAGGACTCTATTTTAAAGTCTGCCAAAGTGCCATGAACCAGCTTGACATACTAACGATCTCTGCTTTGTATCCCCCCAGTTCACACTGGGGTGCCTCTGTCTCTCAACTTCCCTGGCAGATCACTGGGTCAAAGCCAAACCCAAATGCTTGCTCAAATGGCTAATGCTGGGATGGCACACGAGGCTGGTCATGCTCTCCTGCCCACTTCAAATAACCTTCAGGTCGCTCGTTACATACATGTTTTCACTTTTCTATAATAGAACATTAAGCACAGACAAGATCAACAATTGAACTAGAAAACAGAAAGAGCAGCATTTTCTACCTATGTGATGGCAGCAGAAAGTTGGGGACCTTCTGTTCAATGGCTTAGAATGTCGCTGAAGTTCAGTGCAAGCTTACTGAGGAACTTCAGAAGTTCTTAAATCAGTTTATGGAATCAATATTTGCATTTATAACCTTTTTTAGTTGAGTGTCAAAAATTTGATAACACTATGTCTTGAGAGGGGTGCCGGTTAAAACCCCCAGGTCTCATCTATGTTCTGTTGAATGAATGATGCCCTTGCATCGCAGCACAAGTGAGGCGCGTGTGCGAATGGGCGGGGGCTATGGCATCAGGCCGTGGGAGCGCTGATCTGCACACAGATGCCACACCTGGCCCGCGCAGCCTGCCCCGAGCCCTGGGCAGCAGCAATCCCGGGAGACTCTGGAACTCACCATGTGTCTTTAGACCTATTTATGTGTGTGGGGTAAAGCCCTGTGCTGATGTATGAAGGACACTCTCCCTCCCCCAACTGCCTGAACATCCCAGCCAGGGGCCTGCCAGAGGATCAGCATATGCAAAGCCTCAGTCACTGGGCTGTCCTGCTGGCTACCGGTCACTCTTATCCCTTCCTCCTTGAGAACCCTGACCTCCCTGGAGGTGCGAATGTGCCCAGAATTTCAAAACTACATTTTCCAAACCAGGGAGGCCATGTGACTCAGTCCTTGTTAATGAGATTTAAGTGGAAGTCTCCAGAAGGTGATGGGGAAGCCCTTTGCAAAGCAAAGATGGGGGGCACCCTACTTCCTGCCATGGTCTTCTAGCCTCTAACTCTCCATGCTGGCAGGAGCTCCAGGGCCAGCCACATGAGCAGAAGGGCCAGGCTGGACAAGTGTGGCTCCCAAAGACAAGGGGCAGCTCTTTCCTGCTTCCTCTGGCCAGAAACCATGAGCTGCACCCCCTGCTCCCATGCACCCCCAGTGCTGTGCTGGTGCCAGGCTAAAAGCCACCTAGACAGGAACTTTCTCCCCTGGATCCGTCTCTCCACCAAGCAGTGTGCACCACCATGAGTCCCTATGCTTCTCTTCACTCCCCAGTTTCCTTTCAATGTACTTTTTCTGTATTATGTCCAGGTTTTATAGTCTGCTCTGGGGGAGGGGAGAGGGAGCTGGATGATTTCAGTAATATCTTAGTCCCTCATACTCAGAAGGAGAATTTTTTTCAATTTCACTCCTACTGAAGCCCCAAGAAACTGCTAGAATCTGAATAACACCATACATGGTTTCGTGATCAAGAAGTGATACCAGGGGCCTCTTGGTGGCCTAGGGGTTAAGTCTCAGGCTATCACCACTGCCTGAGTTTGATCCCCGGCCAGGGAACTGATCCACATGGTGCAGCAGACCTCTCTCATCTCACCTGCTGCTCCTTTTAGCAGTGTATATATTTGCCTATTCTGCTCCCCACTCTGTCTCTGGTGAATCCTCTCATCTGTCTACACCCCAGTCCTTCTACAAATAAATAAATAGATCTTTGAAAAAAAAAAAAGAAAGAAAGAAAAAAGTGGTACCAATAAAAGCAGCTCCGGTAATGGTGCTTACAGATAAGATGGCACTTCGTCATCTTTTGAAGGGCTCTTCATTGCCCATGAGGAGGGTTTTGTTCCATATTGCAAATGTGATTAAAGCACTCTAGCGAATGGCTGAGGCTGGGAGGTTGGGACTGATCATGTAGTCACTGCGGGAATAGAAACAAAGCTACAGGTATTTTGCAGGTCAGTATGGTTAAGACCCTCTCAGGTAACATGATTCAGCAGAGCCACACTGACTGCTAGGTGGCCAGCCAATGGTGGGAGAAGATTTCGAGGAAACAGCCTTCTTTTTAAAATCTTATTAGAGAGGAAAAAAGGACTGACATGGAGGAAAAAAAGTAAGTGAATTGACATACAGATTATATAATCTGAAATAGGGAGGAAAAATGTGTCCCCCCAAAATTTACCAAATTATGACAAAATACCCAACTCGACAATTATCCCATCAACTCCTTCCAGACCCTGAAGCACAGAGCAGGAGGCATCTCTAGTAGGGAACGGCCCCGCACCGCCCCGGTAAGTCAGGCTCCCTGCAGTAACAGATAAGGGAAACAAGGGCGCAATGGACGATCTGCCCCTGTGTATTCCTTCTTATACTTTTTGTCCACACATCATGTGTGAAATAAAAGCTAATTCTGAGAATGAAAATGACTCCAGTGATTAGAAGAATGATGAAGTCATTAATAAAAGTAACTTGGAAGACATTGATTTGGGAACTGGAAAAAGAGGCGGTGTGTTATGTTTCAATCACATTCAATTTGCGAGAAGAGCCAATCATTTCTGGGGCAGGCGACCTGGTAGAGGCTGCTCAACACAGAGATGTGGGCTGTTCCCATCTCAGCGCCCCGCCCGTCCTTGTTCAGTGGCCTTTAGCGAGATGCTAAGACTTGGTTTCTTTGATTGCAAAATTGAAGTCACAACATCAAACTGCATGATTATATTCTGAGAACTGAGTGGCGTAATTGAAGGAAAGCACCCAGGAAACAGCAGGTGTTCCATGAAGATCTTCGCCTCCTTGCTTTCTGCCTGGTCTGTTTTAAACAAAACTAGAGTGAGCAAGAGCCAGTTTCCGGCCACCCCCAGCATCCTACGCTCCATCCTTCACCCTTTACTCCTCTTCTTTCTACTCTCGTCCATATTACAGATGATTCACATTCTCCAAGGTCCAATGAAGGCTCATCTTTTTGAAAAGTAAACACTCTCATCTCTATGGATTTTTCATTTGCTAAATATCTTATAATATACGTTGCTATTCATCATTTTATATACTCAGGTTTTTCTCTCCAACTAAAACAAAGGCTTCTAAAAGAGGAGAATCTGCGTCTAAAATTGTCTTGCTTTGTAAGGACTGGTCTCAGGGTTCCATAAAAATGTGTTGAATAAGAGTCAGTGCAGCCAGGCATTAACTTACAATGACTAAGGTTAATTCAGAGATACCCAATAAAGCCATTGTTTTCTTTTTTTTTTTTTCTAAATATTCTTTTTTTTTTTTTTGGTTTTGTTTTATTTATTTATTTATTTTTTTGTTTTTTTGTTTGTTTATACATGCACTGGGTACAGTCAGAAGCACGGGAGGGTGAGAGAATTCACCAGAGCCAGAGCGGGAGGCAGAGCAGGCAGAAGGACCGAAGTACACTGCTGAGGGGAGCAGCGGGCGGCAGGAGAGGTCTGCGCGCCATGTGGGACCCTCCTCCGGTGGCCGGGGAGCAGCTGGGGATCGAACTGGCGCCGCAGAGGCCGCGGGCAGCTTCGCAACCCAGCACTCAACCGCTGTGCCACTGGGTAGGCCCAAAGCCATTGTTTCCTTTACCAAAATCCAGTAGGATTTTCATTGAACAAAAAAAAAAAAAAAAAAAAACTACGTTTGGCCTAAAAAGTAATGTTTAAAAGAGATACTGTGATAAGGGACTTTTACTTACAAAAACACTCTTATGCTATAATATTTATTTATTTAGCAATTGCACAATCTTAGAAAAATTGAGAATGATAACGGAGGAACTCTGAAAGAATCACGGTAGAATTAAAAAAGAGGCTTAAGTAACTTAAAAGTATTTTTCTAGTTTTGATATGCATTCTCAAAAAAAGTAACTCAGTCAGCCCTGGAATTAAACTAACCACACAGGAACTTACATAAACTATCCATCATTTTAAGTGTGACAATAAACAATCTACACATACAAAAATCCAGCATACCCGAGTACCAGACAATTTATAGGGCTTGAAACAATGTAGTGAGACCAAAATTCTAACTTTATAACCTTGCTCTCCTATTTTCAGAGAGAAACACACACACATAAATAAAACCAAGGAAATAAATGACTGCATGGGGGGAACGCTCCATTTATAAACAAACTATTTTATCTTCTATTAAACAAAGTGTTTAAGATTCAAACCTTATTGTCATGTATTTGTAAAACTAAGTATCGCCTGTAAATCAATGTGTCTTTACAAAAGAGCTGAAATTACCTTGACCATTGCGCTACAAGGTCAAGAAACTAGTGAAAATAGCTTAAAGAACAAAAATTGTGTGCAGTAACACTGGGTAACATCTGGGTAGTAACGAACTTCAAAGCACTACACACTTGGCAAGAGGTGGAAATCCAGGTTTCCAAGTATCTGCCATGATACACTGATTCTCTGGTTTATTTCAAATTGTTCCTTTGAAAGCAACTTGAAGTCGTTAAGCAAAAAGCAATTCCTCTATTCTGAAAAATTCATATTCTATTTCCTCCACTGATGGTCATCGTAAAGAAGTTTAAACAACTTTGATTCTCAGCTAATAACGTGCAGAGAGCAGATACACACACGAGTCCCATTTATATAAAAATGGCAAAGAAAACTAAGGTTTCCTGGTTTCCTCCTCAGTGCTCCCCGCCCACCACCTTGATTCCGCAAACGGAGGAATAAATTAAAGCTCCTTTCTTCTCCATCAACTCCTTTGTCCTCTGAAGGTTGCCTAATCATATTCGTCTCTCAAAATGAAGTGAGAAACATTTCAAAAGCTGTATTCACATTAAATCAACTTTCTGATTCGTGCATTGCAGGAATAAAGCAATGTAATCACATCTTAAATTGGTTTACAGCAGGCTGTCTACCTTATCCCAGGTCTCAGGATTGATGAAATGAATAGTTTTAAAATAGCACTTTTTGAAATGACACGAGAATTAATAGTGCATAATTATCTCAGTGTTGACAAGTGAGAGATGTTTAACTCCTTAAATGAGCTTTCCTAATGAAGCAGTGTCAGAGAAAGGCTTCATTGCCTGCACATTGTTGATTGAGATCTGAGGTGCCTGACTTAACCACAAAAGCACACCAAAAGCCAATGTGTTGAATTCTGCAGGTAAAAATTAAATGACCCCACTTTGACTTAATATTCGAAATAGTAAATGAAGATTTTTCTCTGGGTTTCAATAGTTGCATTCCTGGGGAAAAGCTTATTTTATCTGTCTAAGAAATACTCCACCTTTTCCATGCAGTTTCAACAAAACAGACTCTAGTATTAGAATCCCTGTTACCGAAAAGGAAAGAGGAAATCATTGAATTTGAAAAGCAGTATGGAGAGCATTTTCCTGACATTGTCTTTAAGGATTCTTATGAAAGACAAGTGCGATCGAATGAAATGAATCTCCAAGATTAAAAAAAAATAATAACTTTTAAAATGTAAAAAATGGTATCTTTCCTACGTTAAGCTTTAACATTTTATATTCATCCCTAGTTTCCAACTCACGTTAATGAACTCATAACGACATGGCTCAATTCTGTGCTGGGAATTCTGTGGGTACAGCTAAAACATTCATATTTCTAAGTACCCGGAAAAGAGAAAACCAGTGTGCCGCCCGGGAGAGCTGCGCCAGGAGACACAGCCCCGGCCACTCGCCCGTCTCCCCAGGGCTCCCCGGTGCCTGCATGGGCACCGGGCTGAGACTTCAGGCCTGGCCCTCGAGGCCTCCCGGGAGGACAGCGTTAGGTGTGCTCTGACAGCGGCAGGATGGTAACGGGCGGAGCCGGGCGCGTGCCAAGACAACGGCCGGCAGCCTCCACACACGCTGGGGTGGCAAATATTTCCCCTTGGGACCATCTTTGTCACAAAACACGGAAGGTCAGGTTCAGCCCTCCCTCCCTCGGGGCGGTGCATGTGACAGCAGCACGCAGGGGTGCTGGGCCCGCGGGGAACCCTCACACAGTGGCCACTGCAGGCCACTGGCGGTGCCGGATGAAAAGCGGCTGCTTTGCAGTGCAGCCCCTTCTTGAAGAGACTGTAGGGTGAGGTAAAAGCGTCAGGCTTTTCTG
The DNA here is from genome assembly GCF_964194135.1 of Talpa europaea. Lineage (NCBI taxonomy): Eukaryota > Metazoa > Chordata > Mammalia > Eulipotyphla > Talpidae > Talpa > Talpa europaea. The sequence continues at coordinate 2,662,247 of NC_140068.1, read as the reverse complement.
CCCTCCCACTGTTAGGATAGATGAGGGAACCCTGCGGTCCCGAATGCAAGCCTGAGGGCGGCACCTGGAGCGTGGTGTGGGCGGGCGTGAGCCGGCACACCTGAGTCTGCAGGCCGGGCGTGAGCGGGCACACCTGAGTCTGCAGGCCGAGGCTGGAAGGGCGGCGTCACAGGGAGGACAGTGTGCGGTGGAGAGCCGCAGAGGATGCTAGGAGGGGACCAATATGGGCGCGGGAGAAAGGGCCACAAGAGAAAGGCAGCGAGAGGCCGAAGGGGAAGCTACAGATTCGCCAGGGGCTGGGAGACCTTAGGATGTTCTGGGAGAGATGCCTTCTGAGTCTCAGCATGCAGCTTACACATGACGTCTTAAAGCATAATCAGCAAAGAAGACATTGTAATCAATGCTATATTTTCTAAATATTTGTGAATAAATACAAACGTGTCCCAAATAGAAAAAGAAGAAACACAAAGACTGAGTTCCTCACCTGCGAACGGTGGGTGACGCGCGTGTATCTGAAGAACACTACGTCACCCACGGTGCAGGAGGGCTGGGAGGTGCCAGCACAGCAGGTGCTCAAAGCTGTGACATTTGCATTGTGAAACAACAAAACATTTTCATATTTTATTTATATTGTAAAAAGCTATAAGAGAAACGGTATTCTGCTTAAGCGGTTTTAAACTACATCCAATAATTTTACTGCCTTTACCAAATGTGGAGAGATTTACATGGGAAAATAACTTACAGAGAAATACAGAGTTTCAAAGGTGAGAACGTATCTCTTAGCTTTTAGGTCATATTCTCCTGTAATTTTGATATTTTTGCACAAGAAGTGAAGAATATTAAAATAAAAAAAGACATCAGTAACAAAGTTCTAGAAACTGGCTCGTCAGCCTCTCACGTCCAGGACAGCAACTGTTCTCACCCAGCAGCTGGCCCAGGGTGCGCGGCCAGGGTGTCTGCAGCCTGGCCTGGACAGGGCGGGGGCTGCAGCAGCAGGACAGGCTAGCGGCGGGGAAGCTTCTCAGAAGGCCCTTCCCAAGCTCAGCCCCTCAAGGAGTGCCCCTGAAGAGCTCCTCTCCTCCCTCAAAGGAACGAGGTCTTAAAATGGCTACGAGATGCCGCTGCAACCTCAGCTGCCTGCACAACCTCTCAGAGGAAGACGCCGCCTGCAGAGCCAGTCCCAATGCTCGGCGCCTGAAATCCCACTCTCCTCATCACGAGTGCCCCGCGTCAGGGGGAGCCTGGTAATAATTCTTTAAGGAGACATGCTCCTAAGTGTAAAATCCAGATAGCCTATCTCCGAACTGACATTTAGCGAGAATTATCAGGCCTCTGGCGACAAGGAACTGGCTTCTTAGAACTCTTCCTCAAAATAATGAGATTTGGGGAACAGCTGTCAGTCATGGAGAGACATCATCAAACACTACAGGATGACCTTCTGAAACCTGGTGCCCAAAGAAAATTAGAAATTAAAATAATACATTTAACAACATCACATTGTAAGTCCTTATCAGCTCTGAGACATGGAAAGAATCAAATTATTTTCCTGGCCAGGGAAAACGCAGAATCCATTTTTAAGTTCCAACTCTGCAGCCCTCACTAGCCCTGTCGGAAGGTAATTATCGGGGCCACAGGGATAGTCCCTGCTGCTTCTCAGAAGTAAAAGCAGAGAGCTAAATGAAGGCACTTAGAGGCAAGCTCGCAGGCTGTGCGGAGCGGAGCTGTTGGACTCCCGCAGATTCTAGAGCAGCGCGCTAAACACTTGTATTTATTCCGAGAGCAGGGACAGCGCAGGGCAGCAGAAACACAGCGTTCTCAACCATCCCCTCCAGCTCCCGCGAATCAATGGGAGTCACACAGCTAACAATCTCACGGGCTGGTCTGAAAATGCAAGTTTTTTGTTATTTTTTTTTTAGAAAGCAAACTTTTTTTTTTTTTTAAGATTTATTTATTTATTTATGCAAGCACTGGGTACAGTCAGAAGCGCGGGAGGGTGAGAGAATTCACCAGAGCCAGAGGGGAGAGCAGAGCAGGCAGACCGACGAAGTACACTGCTGAGGGGAGCAGCGGGCGGCTGGAGAGGTCTGCGCTCCATGTGGGACCCTCGCCCAGCAGCCGAGGATCGAACCTGTGCTGCAGAGGCTGCGGGCAGCTTCGCAATCCAGCGCTCAACCGCTGCGCCACCGGGGAGGCCCTGGAAATGCAAGTTTTAATGCTATTTTGCTGTAGTGTTCTTGACTGCAAGGTGATTATTACAGTTTCCACTCTACCTGTATGTTAAAAAAAAAAAAAAATCACAGTAGGAACATTGCCATTGTGAGAAAGAAGGACATAAAATGCAAGCAATGAATTAAAGAGGCAAATGAAGGCACATTTCTTCCTTTATTAGAAATAGAAGAAACAGATTGTGCTCATCTTGCTTGGGGCCAGCACCGCGCCGCGTGGAATTCAGCCAGCTTCAGTCACAAAGCTCACTTCGGAGTTTTGCTCTGTGAAAGGAGGAGCCAGATGGGCTATTTACTTTCAACAAGATAATTCTGGAAGAAACTGTTATAAGTCAAAGAAACTTTTTAGCTTCATTTGCTATTTTAGCCTCTAAACTGATTCAGAGGAGCAAGCGGAGAAGGTTATGGGGACCCGAAAAGAGAACTGGGGAATAAAGGAAGCAGACGGGGAGCTTGGGTGGCGCATCGCCCACGGGCACACGTTCCCGGGTCACAACACCCGGGCTCACTGCCCTTGCTCTTGACCTTGGACAACTGACCCGGCCCCTCGGAGCTTCAGCTGCTCCCGGGATCGCCCATGGGTAAGAGGCTGTGACGACCGACTGGCACGACCCAGACACAGCACCCCTGGGCACAGCATGCACCGGCTGGGCACTGTCTCCACCACATCCTTCTCTATTCTACTTGCAAATGTAAAAGGAATCTCCTCTCTCTGAGAAGCCATATTCTACAGAAACAATTCTTAACATAGTAAAAGCCAAATGTTGTATTAATCTACTGGCCAAGAGAAAGAGTAAAATAACACAATACTTTTGCCCTCGAATCAAGAATTCAGCGATTTTCTACATAAAATTTACTTCCTTGGGAGGAAAAGCAGCGATGCAGTGAACATAGAACAGTTCGTTGTGAGTTAACTTCTCATAAATATGAGAGAGGCTTCCTAAGTCAGAAAGCAGTTTCCCCATCCGAGCGTCATCAGGGCTGTCCGGAGAGCCGCTGGCCTCCGAGCCCTAACACACAGGCTCGGAGGGGGCCCAGCAGCCTCACGCTGGGGACATCTAACACGTAACCACTAGAGAAGGACCCACCAGGCACCCAAGTGAACTGGCTTTTCTTTGACCTTTTTAATTTTGTTCAATGACACTGACGGTCGTAACGGGTAAAAGGCCTCTCAGGACCCGAAACACAATTGCGTTCTGTCCACTCTGCTCACAATGGCAGGACATGGACGTGCACTTTTAGAAAGATTATCTAAACCAAAGGAGTAAAATGAAAAGATTCTAGTTCTACTAATTACCTCTGGGATGACTGTAAGAAAATCAGAGTCTACTTCAGTGTCGTACTGAAGAAAGGGCATCATCATTTTTTTGTAATGCGCTCTCTTTCTGAAGAGAAAAATATCCCAAAGTTATGATCGATTTAATTTTCAAAATTTATTTATGGGCTTAGAGAAGACCATAAATTTAATTATGGGCTTAGATAAGACCAAATAGCATATTTTAAAATTATCTAGGGGCCTCCCCTGGTGGTGCAGTGGTTGAGCGCTGGGCTGCAAAGCTGCCCGCAGCCTCTGCAGCACCAGTTCCATCTCCGGCCCCCAGGGTGAGGGTCCCACACGGCGCGCAGACCTCTCCTGCCGCCCGCTGCTCCCCTCAGCAGTGTCCTTCGGTCCTTCTGCCTGCTCTGCTCCCCGCTCTGGCTCTGGTGAATTCTCTCACCCTCCCGCGCTTCTGACTGTACCCAGTGCTTGTATAAATAAATAAATAATCTTTAAAAAATAAATAAATAAAATTATTTAGGAAATCTAAAAAGAATTGTCACTACATTTGATGATTTAACATTGGCAGAGTCTCAATCCATTCATGCCCCAAGAAAAGTGTTTCTGGTAAGAATATTTCAAAACAGTATGACAAACATGTACATATATCTATGCCAGAAACATAGATTTTATGCCCCATTAAGATCAGCAAATTAACTGAGAAGAGTCTGCAAGAAGGTAAATGAAATGCAAATCATGTATTTGATTTAATTATCACCTATAAAGCTAATATAAAATAGAATTTCCCTAAGTACTACTGAAAGCAAATAGCAGAGCAAGACAATTTTGCATTTTCAACAAATTGGCAGAAGAGCAGATTCCCTTCGAAACAACCCAACAGGACATTTGTGACACTGATTCTAAACAGCGATAAAATATTAAATAAAACATAAAACTGTCATCTTTCTCTTCCACACCCAGGATGTCCCCCCACTTAGAAAATACCTATTATTTCACAAACCCAAAGGCCAATACTCTATTATTATTCCGTTTCAGCCCCGGGCCCGACTCCATACTGGCAGCGTTGGCTCCAATCAAGCCTTGTGAGGACACCTGCCCGCCCGCGCGCCCTCTCGCTTGTCTCCCCGGCTGTGCCAGGACTGCAAGGGCACGCTGCCCCTTCACGTAAGCCATGGGTCAGGCTGCTTTGGCAGATGACAGATGAGACTACCTCTCCCGGGCAAAGAGCAGGCGTGGCCGGCTCCTGCTATAAAAGCAGTGAGCCCCTGGCTCGGGGTTCCCAGCTCCATGGAGTCACTACAGCCATCTGGGCCGTGGATCTGGGGGAAGGCGGCCACGATCAAGATGCTCTGATCCCGCCGCCGTGGGCACCGACATCTTTAGTCTCTGAGCTGGATCCTCAAGCCTCCCCGGCCACCAGGAAAGAGCGCTGGGAAATGTGGAGTCACTAAGTAGGGCAAAACCAAAGCCGAGCCCCAGCATTTCGGGCCAAGGAGGACAGGCTCGCTAAGCGGAGGGGAGAGAGCCCTGGAATTCTATGAGGGAGCGCTTTCACCCGAGAGAAAGGCGGGGTAAATGAGGTTCCCGACTACCATGTTGGGGAGCAGGCTGAGGGCAGAGGCAGGACTGCAGCAGCCACGCCACTGCTACCGTGGGGGTGCTCACCCGCTCCCTCCCCTCCGCTAATGACACCCCGGTGGGAGTAAACTGTGGGTGCTGATCACTCTGGGTCACTGATGGAGATGACACGGCAAAGGCCCACAGGCTGCTGTTCCAGTCTGTGCTGACCGGTTGGGGTCCGCCCTCCCCCAGACAGGGCAGCACACCCGCCATCAGACGGGCACGGGGAGGTCACCTCATGCATCGGACTCCCACTACCGCCCAGAGCCACCGGTTGTCTCACGGTGAAGGAGGTTGGGGGTGTCCTGGCCACTCCTCGTAGGGGGGCTACATCAAAGCTTTGATTCATTTGGGATAAGTCTAGTGCTCTACCCTCCCCAATCAGCTGACTCTGGCTCATCATCATGGCTCGTTGCCGTCATGCCTTCAGCTCCCCACACTCTTTGCTCTGGCAACGGTGTGTCTTCTCCCATAAAGAGCACACCGTGACCAGTGGTGCTGGCAGTGTGGAGAAGTAAAATAGGCTTCAAACATCTACTCGAAGATATGTCTGACCCTCTCACCAGCTCCCAGTCTGCACGCCTCAGGAGGGCAGCGTGGTCACCGGATGCAGCTATTCCCAGAAAGGGTGGGGATTAACTGAAATTTTGCCCTCACCTTCCCCAGGTATGGGGGTTTTCTATCCCTTGGCAGGGACCCTGGTCCAGGACAGCCGACACACTCTCCAAGTGGACAGTGATCCAAAGGGGCCCTAGAGGACTCGGACACCATTCAGTTCAGTTACCAGCTATTGGGTTGGACTGAACGTGGTCTTAGACCACAGATAATGGTCACTTGGCCCACAGCGTTGAGGATGTCACTCACTGGGCCCCTCCACATTGGCCAAAGTGGTGGACAGAATGACGGCAAATTCTGTAAAAAATCCCCTATCCCACTTGCTCCTGACCTTCCCGGACAAAAGGTCTCCATACGAGGGAGGGTGACTGGAGAAAAGATAACATAGAGCAGCTGGAAGGCCCGCAGCTACCTCGAGGCGGTGGGTAGACCAATTTCAAATGAGGCAACTGGCAGGGGTCACCTCAAGCCCGGGAGGGATGGGACTGAGACCCACGTGCTCTTAGCCCCTATGCTGAGCTCATCCTGGCATGATGGCCACACGATCCAGGCAAGTCAAGCAGCCGTAGCAGCTAGCAGCCCGACTCCCTGGCCCGCTTCTGGCCCTGCCAACCTCATCCATGGACTAGGGAAAGAGAAAAGTCCTAGCAGCATGCCCGGTCCTCAACTGTCCATGGGCCTGCTTCCGTCACAGCAGCTGCAAAACACAGAACGCCCCTCGCCCCCGTGAAAACGCCCCTCGCCCCCAGCCTGGCCAGACTTAGCTAGCCTGACTACTCCAGGCTGGTCCCGAGCCCGCAGCAACGTGGGCCGTGCCATAGACAGCAACTGAGGCCGCAGCTGCTCAGGATACACCCGCTACGGCTCATGGAACCAGTGCAAAGGCGACCCTCATCCAGCAGGAGTGGCCCAGGGGTGGCGCCCACTCGCCCTGTGTCACTGGCAATGCCATTCTGAACATCCTTGCATGAGTCGAAATGACAGCAGACTTGACTTAGATTGCCCAAATGACGCCCTACTGGCCTCCCCCAGGGATTTACTCCAAGTAGGTGGAGTCAGAGACCTGGGGGGCGGGGGTGCCGGTGGCTGGAGTCAGCACTGGAGGCGGGCCTGGCCCTGTTGCTGCATGGGAGCCCCCGACCACAGCCTTGAATTAAACGGTTCATGACATGGGCTGCATAGACATGGACCTAGGCCCTGTTGGTCCAGTGAATCAGAGTGATCCCCTCCTGGCATATGTGTGTGAAACTTATCACAAGCCAAGATGGTAGAGTGAAAACTGCTGGTTGTTCCTAAGGACCCACTGATGAGGCCTGGATGAAGAAGAGATGCTATTCAGCCATAAGGAAGCACAAAATGTTCCAATTTAGAGCAACATGGAAGAAGGTTGAGAGAACCGTGTGCACTAAATCCAGTCCAAATGACAAAGTAACTATTGGATGTTCACAAGGCAGATCGCTGGAGAAAGAAACTGCGCATAAAAATCAGCAGACACTAATAAGTGAAGTTTCTGAGACTAAGTTTCTGACACAAGGGAAGGTGAAGGGTGGAGGAGCCTGGTTTTACTGCAGAGTTTTCTTTGGGTCCTGTCCACCCCTCACAGGCCCTGCTGAGGGACCGGGGGCGCATGGGCCTGACTTCCCTTTCGCCTGAGCCATTCTCAGGGTGACTTATGCATCGGATGGCCTTGAGAAATGAGGTAATGATTATCCCACAGAAAAGAGACTTGCACACTGCTTACTAGAAACGTGGTGGGTTTGTGACACACGATAAACAGCCCTCTCCACAACGCAAACACGCACGACACAGCATCCATCTGGGGCACGTTGCATCAGCCCTGTGGCATGTGGGCAAAGAAACTGGCATAGGCAGGATCACACTTGTGCAATCTGCTGTCATGAGTACTGAGACCTCTGTCCCTGCCCCAAGTCTCATGTCGTCTGCCAGCTCCCATGATACATTAACGGGCTACGTTACTATTCTGTAAGTAGAATAAAAATAACTTCATCCTCATACCTCCCGTGACACTCTGGTGTAAGCCACGAGGATGCACTCACTGGCGCACCATCACTACACTAGGGCATCCTAAAGATCTCCGGGTCGACGCTTGGGAGAAAGCTGTGAAAAATCATCAACTGGGTAATGAAAAGGCAGGACCCCTCCCTGTCTCCTAGAACCTAAAACTACAGGGTGCCCTACTCCGTCTCCCCGTGCACGGAATTCTCCCCTCAGCGCCAGGCTCCTGTGAAGGGACAGCCACTGCCATTTCACTACACTGCTATGTGGGGAAATATATTAAGTATATGAGCTAACGTCATGTTCCAGTTTGGGGGGCGGGGTGAGTTGGGTTGTGGCCGAGACAGGATGGAAGTGAACAGGAGTGTGACCAGCCATGGGTGATATATTTTTTAATTCCATGCCTGATTTTCAAAAGCACCGTCAGTCAATCATCAACCAAACAACCAAACAAGTCTACACTCTTGGAGGCAGAAAAAAAATCACTAGGAGACTATTACTTATTGTTAGGTCTCTGGCAAAGGGGAGGCAAAGCAAGAAAAGGGTGCAAGACTTAAGGAATAAAGAAAGTTGAGAAAGATCATTTCTTTTCTGTTGTCAAGAAAATCCTACAAAAGCAAAGTGTTTAGGGTTCAAAATTCATCTTAAGGAATATAAAAAGATTTAAATGTCACAAAGTACCATGTGTATGACCCACTAGAAAAGATTTTTATATGAGCTACTGTTTATTCACTATTAAAAATAAAAAGGTGGGGGGGCCTCCCCAGTGGCACAGTGGGTTGAGCGCGGCACTGTGAAGCTGTCCTCAGCCTCTGCAGTGTGGGTTCGATCGCCAGCCAAAGAGGGAGATACCCACATGGCATGACAGACCTCTGCTGCCTCGCCCGCTGCTCCCCTCAGCAGTGTACTTTGGTCCTTCTGCCTGTTCTGCTCCCCGCTCTGCCTCTGGTGAATTCTCTTTACCCTCCCACGCCTCTGGCCTGTACCCCCGTTCTTGTATAAATAAATAAATCTTAAAAAAAAATTAAAAAAGAATGTAAGAGGATGGAATAACAATTTATAAGCAGCATTATAGGAGTCAACATTAAACTACTGCGAGTTATGTCCAGACTTCTAGCTGAGTATCAAATGTGATCAGTAAATAGTCTAGATTTACTGCTTTGCAATGTATGTGATTAAAACAAGCTATGTTAAAAAAACAGGAAATTTCACATTGCTTCAGATAGGAATTTCATATTCACTTGTCTCTATAATTCATTAAAAATAAAAATAAATTGGTTTTTGAGCACAACCGCAGACATGGATTTGATGGATGACTCTGTCTCCGCCCCCTGCGAGCCTCCAGAAAGGCAGGGATGTTTATTCATCAAGTTCTCTGCGTCCTCAGGTAAGCGGTGCTGCTGGCGTGTCCTGTTATTTAATTACGTGGAGGCAGAACAAACGGCTGATGCAAAGACTCTGCTGGAGCTGGTCTTGCTTACTGAAAATTGTCACAAATACTTCAAAACTACCCATATATTTTTTTTAAAAAAGGCATGAGAGTTTAGGCCTCGCTCACAAGCACCGTGAAGGAACATCTTCAGACCAGCCCGAGGGGCCCGGCGCAGGGCTGGGCCCCGGCTGTGCCCTCCAGGGGGCTGGGGGGGGGGTGCCTGGCACCCTGGCCGCGGGGTGCGCCCTCACACACCGGGCACGGCCGGGCGCTCGCGCCGCTGCAGGCCGCGCCTCCGAATGACTAAGTGGAGTCCGGTCCAATCCAGGCGGCCCCGGGCTCTGCGCGAGGCCCAGGCCCCGCGCCCCCTCGGGTTCCCTCAACCCTCACGCGCAGCCTGGGACGAGCCTGCAAGGGCGGGATCAGGAAAACCCAGTCTAACCTCCAGCCTCAGTGCTGTGGCCAGGCGGCTCCCGCGATGCTGAGACTGTTGGGCGGCCCGAGCCCGTCTCCACGGGGCTCCCGGGAGCAGCGGACCCGACTCTGGGAAGGGGCTGCGCGTCCAGCGGGCCCAGGCGGGCGCCCCGCAGGCTGCTCTGCGCACGGCAGGGCGAGGAAAACCCACCAGCCCCACCTCCCCCCCCCGCAGCGGCGGCCCTGGGGGGGCCCGCGGGGGCAGCTCGGGACAGGACCGAGCTCTCCGGGCCCGGTGGTCGCTTCTCGGAACACGGGACCCCGTCACACACTGGTGGGGCCCCGAGTCCCCGACCCCAGGCACTTAGGAAGCAGCGCACCCCTGTCACCCCTTCCTGGGGTCCCGCTGGGCCGGGCCGGGGCTGCCAGAGGCCGAGGACGCGGTCACCCCGAGCCCCGGGGCCGGCGGGGGGGTGCGCCCTGGCCATGGGGTCTCCAAACACCGCAGTTTCGCCTGCGGAGCGCCCGGCGAGGGACGCGCCTGCCTGTCCACGGGGAGCCACCCCACGGCCCCCCAAGATCCGGGGGCAGGGCGGTGGGGCCCAGTGAGCCCCGCAGCTCCCCGTTTACCGCCGTCCTGTGGGGTGGCCCGCCTGGCGCTGGGCCCGCGCGCCCTGAGAAGGAGGAGGACCCCGTCCGCGCGACCCCCGGCTCGGCTCGGGCAGGCGCCGGGTCCACCTGGCCCACGAGTCGGGGGGGGGGGGGGGGACGAGCAGGGCTCCCCGAGGCCAGGCCTGGCCCGCCCACGCGCAGCGCAGAGACCAGGAGGCCCCTCGCCGCCCAGAAAGCCCGACCTCGCCAGCAAGGAGGGGCCCCTGTCCCTGCGGCCGGACCCTGGGCAGCCAGACCCTCCCCTCCCTCCCCGGCGCCCCTCCTGGCCCAGGAGCCCAGAGGCTCCCTCCGTGGGGAAGGCGCTTTCCAGGCCTGCAGGCCCCGCTCACCCAGCCCCTCCGCGGGAGGCTGGCCCGGGACACCCCCGCCCACACCCAACTGTCCCGCCTGAGCACCCGCGGGGCCCGGGGCCAGGGCTCCAGGGCTCCAGGGCTCCGGGGCTCCAGGGCTCCAGGGCTCCAGGTCTCTAGGGCTCCAGGGCTCCAGGGCTCCAGGGCTCCGGGGCTCCAGGGCTCCAGGGCTCCGGGGCTCCGGGGCTCCAGGGCTCCAGGTCTCTAGGGCTCCAGGGCTCCAGGGCTCCGGGGCTCCAGGGCTCCGGGGCTCCGGGGCTCCGGGGCTCCGGGGCTCCAGGTCTCCGAGCCCCCGCGAGGTCTGTCGAGCTCACACGGACGTTCTTGCTTCTTTTCTCCAACCAAACGAACTTCTCTCAAGAGCCAGATTCTGCGTCCAGTTCAAACCGGCCGCCCAGGCCTCGCGGCGCCCACCGGCTCCCGCGCCGCCGCCGGGAAGACGCGGTGAACCCCGACTCCCTTCTGCCGTCGTTTTCAAAACAGCGAAAACATACCGGATTTCGTCTGTTGATGGCCTTAAGAACTTACTAGAACTTATTCAAAACGCTGAGCCATGTGCAGCCGCCAGAGCAGTTGCTATTCACACAGGGCAAGACAATGTCCAAGGATTCCGGGGGAGCATCAGGCGTCCCGGCCGCAGCGAGGTCGCTCATCAGAACTGAAACCGCACACAGGGGGCTGCGCGCGGCTCCACCTGACCACGTGCTGGGCGTGAGGTCCTATGACCTGCGGAGAGCACAACAGCCTCCCCTGCTCCACAGGATACAAAGGCGCAACCTGGTGCAGCAAATTGCCCAGCTGTACCTCACCACTCCCGCCCCGCCGGGTCCCCACATGTTCTTTCGCCACCTGGGAAAACTACCTTGAGAGTGAGTTATGTCCTTGGCCAGATTTATCAGCCAGTCCCACGAAGACACACTAGACTCAGCATGCGCCCCTCACCGCGCTGCCTCTAAGTGACCTCGAGAAAGGCAGGCCCACGCAGTGCGACGCTCCACCCTGCGTCCTGCCATCCTGCAGATCATCACAGGACGCCCCAAACCGGCCTGCAGACGACGGCAGCCTTTGTGATGACTCTGGCAGCTGAGCAGGAACGCCTCAAGGTGTCCCCACCCCAACCCCTACACAGCGAGAGGGCACTGCAGATGTGATTACACTAGGGAGCCTGAGATGGGGGGATCAGGGGGGCGGGTCCCTAAGTGTGACCACAAGTGTTCTTACAACAGGGAGGCGGACGACAGCAAAGAAGGCAGAGTGACCACTGAGGCAGAGACTGTGAGGAGGGGCCAGGAGCCAAGCAAGAGCTTGGAGAAGTGGGAGAAAATTCTCCGCTGGTGCTTCCAGAGTGAACTAGTCCTGCTACGACACCTCGATCTTAACTCCTTAAAACTCAGCTTTGACATGTGGCCACTAGAACTATAAGATAACAAACGTGTGCTATTTTAAGCCTCCAAACTAGTGGTGATTTGGTTCTAAGAGCGGCAGCAGCAATACAGCCACTGTGCCACGCCTCAGCCCCGGATGGGATCACTGAAAAAAGAGTTCTCGAAGTTATGGTGCTGCTTGTGTTCTGAATATACCACTTTTGTGACCAAGAACATGAAATTATTTCAAAGTATGCTATCATTGGTAGTTTATTTATTTTTTTAAAGATTTATTTATGCATACAAGAACTGGGGTACAGGCCAGAGGTGTGGGGATGAGAGGATTCCCCAGAGACAGAGTGGGGAACAGAACAGGCAGACTGACTGAAATCCACTGCTGAGGGGAGCAGCGGGGAGACAGGAGAGGTCTGCTGCACCCTGTAGGTCAGCAACCTGGCCGGGGATGGAACTCATGCCGCAGGGGCTGCGAACAGCTTCATAGGTTGCATCTTAACCCCTTGTGCCACCAGGGAGGCCCACCACTGGTAATTTATTGACATAATTTGTCACAACCGTATAATCAGGTCTGCATGTATTCCAGGGACACATCTATCATTTCCTTAAGGCTGTTCATAACAACTACTGCACTTCTGTGTTCCCAAAACAGTACATGCTTAATACTGAAGATCTGGAAACACAGAAAACCACAATTAAAAAAATTCCCACAACTCAGAGACACTACATTGAGGTCTACTTCCTGATATTTTACAGGGAAAAATGACAACACTACCAAATTTCCAGCCATGGTAACTAAGTTCGTACATTAATACTTTAAAAAAAAACTTCTTAACTATTAAAGAATTCACATATATTTACCAGTCTTACGTCGTTAATGTTAACTACCCTGGTATCATCATTGCTGGAGGACAAAGGTAAAAATCAAGTCACCTCCAGAAACCTGACCTCTAACACATCCCCACCCCTTCCATAACTAACTCACCTGAGTAATTCGTATTCCATTGGGCATAAGATGATTAAATTGGCTGCAGCAGCCAGAAGGGATTTTTAACAAATTCATACACAAAGAATTGTGACAACTATGACTGAATCCAGTGGAGAAGTTCCTTAGATGTGAGACCCTAATTAAAATTATTCCAGAACTTCACTTGCCAAAATAAATGAGTTATAAAAGGCTGCAGTGCCCAAAAACCACCAGGGCATAAAGGCCAAGACATAGCCCCATGCAGAAGTCTTGCTTCATTCTCTAAACTCAAGATTATTTAGTGACTTCCTTGGAATAAAGTTGCTGGGGAAAAGCAATACACCTGGTAGAAACTCTGCAGACAGTGAGAACTGCAGATGCCACACACATTCACAAACACAGACAATGAGAACAAAGGAAACTCCAGAGACTACCAAAGTCAAGGAAGAAACTCCCTTACCTACAACTGGAAATTGCTGAAATTTAGAAATTTCACCAATTTCTAAATGGAGTGGGAAGCAAATGTCAGACTTCCCCTATATATGACTTTCTATTTGAATCGCCTAATTATGTCTAAATCAACTGTTCAATAAAACACATCCGATTCCCACTCAATATTATGAATTTAAGCATCTTCATTTAAAAACATCTCTAGACACGGCACACATAATTTCCCAGACTTGGGGAATGCAAACTGACTGTGCCATCTATGTTTGGGGCTCAGGCCATCTATGTTTGGGGCCTCAAAGAATGAGGCCCCAGCTGTGCTCCCATCTGCACCTCTTGCTCCAAGGCCAACGGAAGAGAGGAGCAGACCCCAAGCCAGAGCTCAAGAGCAAAGAGAGGAACTTGGGCATAAAGAATTACTCTGAAATCTTTATTTTTCCAGGCAGGGAGCCTGACTCATGCTCTGTCCTCAAGCCACCCCAAAATTCATCACTCCCCAAAACTCTGGCTCCGGGAAAGTAAGGTTGTAATCAGACAGGATTCCTCTGAGAGCACAACGTAGAGGCTGGAGCTACAAAGCATCTCCCTGTAGGAGACACGTGGTTCCTGCCTGTGGGGTCCATTATTCCATCAGGACGCTCAGACACACAATCAACCGTCAGCGCCGGGTGGGGGGCAAGGAAAGAGCTCACCTCTTCACTGCTCAGACAGCAGCTGCTCCTCCCGCTACAAATGAAATGCTAAAATCTCAGCTTCAAAGAAAGTCAAGGAAATGTGGGAAAGAAAATAAAAAGAAGGATGAGAAGTGGGGACACGCAGGTAGAGGCCACAGCAAAGGGTCTTCTCGGAAACACAGATGTCACGGCCAGCCAGTCCCAGCCCTCCACGCGGCCTGCACAGAGGGCGCCTCGCACTCGAACCGCTCTTCCCATGTGCTGAAAAGCGCATCTACTCTGCACGATGCACTGATAGAACCACTCTGTAGTCACCACGGGCTCTGTCTCTAGCATCTTACTTACTCATGGAAACCCCACAGACAGTTAATAATTGCAAAGATGGTGCAGTCACCAACTACGTAAATAATAAAAATGTCTCAATTGGAGTTTCGGTATCAGTTCCCTAAGCTCTGGTTCCCCGACCCCCCACCTCCAGTCCAGGAGGGAAGTGGAGGATGTTATCTTCTGGACACAGTGACTTTGGGCTCTTCGGTGCTAAGGGTGCTGATGCTAACTTTGGACAGGGAGACCTTAGTTTAGTCTTACAATAAAGTTGAAGAAATCATCAAGAAGCCATCAATACTCTTAAAAGTCCAAACACCTGTCCCGGGGTTCTCAGTAGCCGGTGGACATTCTTGTCACTGGCTGCTGAAAGGCAGCCACCCTGCATGGCTCTGGGAGAGCTTCAGCAGCTCTGGCTCCTGCAACACCAACCTTCCGCTCAGTGCAGAAACAGGAAATAGAATCCTTGGTGTCAGGTGCCACACATTACAGGAGCAGATGCAGACTACTTTAGGGGGACAATGATTCCCCAGACTCCACAGCCGCCCTCTCCAGCGCCTCCCTGGATAAACTAAGTCAGGACACTTAGGGTTAGGACTGCAGGCCTGTGGCTCTGTACACCTCCCGCTCTCTGGATAAACCTCTATCAGGACTCTGGGGGTTAGGGCCGCAGGCCTGTGGCTCATACACCTCCCGCTCTCTGAGCAAGGACCTGGCAAAGTGGCTTTAAGGAGGAGCTAATGCTCCGGATGAGAAGCTGACACCCAGGTGGCTATTTTAAGGAAGACCTTCTCTAAAGTGAGTGTCACTTGAAACGGGTCTTGAAGGACAAACAATAGCTTCCAGGTGCACAATGGGGAGAGGGCGATCAAAGCTAAGACAACAACCCAGGAGACATGAAAAGTCACAGGGGGTGTGCGTGTGCTCACACATTCACATGTCTTTCCAATGACCCTGCTTCTGCTGGGCAGAGGGCAAATCCTTACCCCAAATATGTGTCTTATCAGTCCAAACAGAGGGCAAGCTCATCTGGTCTCCTCCACATTTCCCCGTGCCCCTTCCGCACAGGGACTAGGTAGATGCTTACCACCCACCTGGACCCCCCCATACAGCACCGCCTGATCTCGCAGCTCAGAAAGACCTGACGCTCTGTTGTGAAATAGCTATTCATCCGAGGAAGAGAGTGTTCCATCTTGTGAGGGTGAGCTATCAGGATTAACCTGGTAGAGGCCGAGATAATGAGGGGTGCAGGCCTGGGGAGACAGACATATCACCACGATTCTTCTACCCCAGATGCTCCCCTCAGAGACGAAGAAAATAAGCCAGAGCGGAGAGCTGCCACACAAGTCAGCCTCCTGCCACAAAAATCTCTTTCTTTAATATTACATAACTTAAGCGAGAAACCATTCAGATCACTACAAAGAAACATTTAAAATGAGCTCATTAAATGCAAATTAAAACAGAAACACTGAACAAGCACCGGGCCACAATTAAAGGCTGAAGAAATAGGAGGTAAGAACAATTTTCACGATCAAAGAAATAAAAGGTAGCAGAAGAAAGTATTCTGCACTGAAACTGCCTTCATGAATACAAAGCATTTTGAAGAATTTTTTTTTTTTTGCACTTTTCAAAGCAGCTTTGGAGGTAGAAATGGATTTGCATATCTTAATACAAAGTTCTTTTAAGCAACGGAGTTATAAGGTTTCTTTCTCAAAAAAAAAAAAAATGCAGACTCAAAAACAGCCTTAGAAATAGTCCAGAACTGATAAGGACATAAGGTTATCATTTTAGATGGACTCAAAGAAGAACTACATATAATTACATGAAACCTATGCAAAACTTCAGAACTTCTGTGGCACAGTCAATCGTATCTCATTATAACAGAAGCTTTTAGAATCTATCCTGGGTACTCACACTCGGGGCAAATAGTAGTGCACAGTATATTCTGCTAGAAATGGGATTTCTGAGACTTTAAAATTCACCACACACACACAAGATTTAAAGCAAACAGGTAGGCATGTGGGCAGTCAGGCAGGCTGTATGTCCACCATGGCAGGGCACCGGTGTCTGCGCATTGCTGGCACCAAGACAAGTCCTGGGCACCAACTGTGGATTGACTTTCTTGAAAATAAAGCTTATGAAATGAAAAGTGGGAGGGTTTTTTTTTTTCTCTCATAAATTCACTAAAACTTACTTTTTTCATCTCTCAGGAAGGCAAAAAAATGTATTTTACAGAACACAGGGAACTCTGTGAGGGAGGGCAGGGCGCCAAGGACAGCTGTGTAGCTTGGGCACTGCTCAGAGGCACTAACCTTGGGGCGAGCGTGGGGGATCTGCAAGGGAGGGAAGGGTGAGGGGACATCCAGCACCCTGCTGGGCGAAGCAGTGTCCTCAGAAGGTGCCCTTCCACAATTTCTTAGCCCAGAAGGGCAGGGATGCTCTTCCCTACCTCGCTGTGTTAGACAGAAGTGTAAAGTGGGGTGACTTGTTTTAGAACCAGTTGGAAACACCTGGCAAAATCCAAAATCTACAAATTTTTGACCAGAAAGTATAATGGACTTTATATAAATCCTTATATAGGCAGCGAAGTCATGGATACAAACATCCCAGATCCCAGCAACTGTCTGTACACCTACTGGGTGCTCATCTATTGGAGAATAGTCACATAATTTGGATACATCCATAAAATAAAAGACTAGGAGGAATTACTGGGGGGGTAGATCTGTACATGCACATATGTAAGTTACCTAAGAGAGCAAGTTGACCAAGGAGAGGAAAACTATATTCTGATTACTGTTTGTATTAATCAACCAAAAATCTTTCAAAAATATGATACTGAATTTGAATTTTGACTATTGGCAGTACACTATATCTCTCTCTATATCATCTATATCTAACTTATCTAAATGTATTAAAGCACATGGATTATATAATCAGTGTACTTTAATATTTCATACTACACAAATGCCTAAATCCAGTTCTAAAGGATATTTAGAATAGTACACAAAATCACTATTAAAATTCAGTGTCATACACAAAGACCGCTCATTTAAAAAAGGGAAAATGTATCTTCATGGAGGTGCCAAAAATTACACCTCCTGAGTTTTCTCAGATGGTTCTACTCTGCTATAATACTATCTCGAAGCTCTCCATACTTTTCACCAAGTCACGATTTTTCCAGCTTCAATTAAATTATGGTTCTGAAGCTGTCTGGGTCCGGGCATTAACATCTCAGTCCTACAGCAGATGGGAGACACAAGCGCTCTGGAACAGCCTCCCTGTCGAGGAGGGAACACGGGGGGGCTGGAGAAAGCACAGGGAGTGTAGTTTTGACGTGAGGTAAGTCAATGCCCTTGACTTCCTTCTACCAAGGTACCCATTTGTGTGTGTGTTTTCCTCAAAAATGAGTCGGAGCTTACACAGCGTGGAAGAGCGCCACTTGTATGTAAGAGGGTCTAGCCATTAAGGGCAGCACAGGCATAAAAGAGGCGAGGTCTAGGTTGTGATCACCTTTAACAGCAAAAACAATTCCCAGATACTGACTCAGGTGACTCAGGCCGAGCCCCCTCCGCGCTGCCTCTCTCTGGAGCTGTCCAGTGCGGCCAAGTCCACGAGGGCCCATTAAGGCTTTTATCACACTGCGCCCACTGGCAGACCCGGCGGTGCAACCAGCGGTATCAAATAACCCCTGCACACCCTGCACATGGTTTTCACAGGTAACTACCTCTCCTGCCCAGGGGGAGGATGTGGTTATTCACGCTATAGTCAATACTCCTGTGCACCGTGGGAAGCAATGGTTGGCATAGGAGAAAGAATAAAAAGGGCCAGGTGGTTCTCCAGGTCCCTGCTGTCAAGTCATCCCATCTGGGCAAGCCACACCCGAGCCCAGGTGCGCGGGTGCAACGGGGCTGCAGGGGCGCCCCCGGGGACACCCCGGAAAGCGCCCAGCCTTCAGGCTCCACGGCCCGTCCGGCCGCCCCCCGACGGCACCGCGCGCCCCACGGGTGCCCAGGGACGGGCGCGCAGCAACCGGGGCGTGCGCGAGTTGGCGCCGGCGGAGGCCCCTCCGGCCGTCTCCCCCGGGAGGGGGCCGCGCCCGGTCTTGGGGGGCTCCTTCCCCGCGTCGCCGTCGGTCCCGCCCCTCGGGGCGCGATTCCCGAGGGGACCTGCGGGATCCGCGGGCGCGCCCCGTCCTCACGGGGGTCCCCGCGCGCGGCCCGCGCGCCCACGTGGGCGGCGGGTAGGGGGCGGGCCGGGCCTCCCGGCGCGGGGCCGCGGACACACGCCCGCCGCCGGCGGTTGGCACCTGCGGTGGCACCTGCGGTGGCACCTGCGGTGGCACCTGCGGGCACCGGGTCCGCGCGCCGCGGCCGGCGAGGCCCACGGCCGGGCATGGCGGCGCGGAGGCCGTGCCCGGCGGGCACCACGTACCTAGCATGGTCTCGGCGGGCGGCGGCGGCGGGCGGCGGGGCCTCTGCGCGCACCCGCCCGCCCGCGCCTCCCACGGGGCGCTCGGAGCCCCCCCGCCCCCCGCGCCGGCCCCGCCGCCCCGGCCCGCGCGCGGCCTTCTGGGAGTCGTAGTTCCCCGCGTCCTTCTGCGCGCGCCGCGCTTCCGGCCGGCGGCCCGGGAAACACGCGTCACGGGGGCGGGGCCACCCGGGCGCAGTGTTGACGCGTCGCCTAGCAACCAGGAAGCTCGCCTTTGGAAGCTTGTTGCCGCTCTCGCCGAGGTCCTGCCCGCGGCCCGCCCCTCCTTCCCGCAGGTCCCTCACCTGGAGCCGCCGCACACCTGGCGCGACCCGGGCGCCCGAGGGGCTGAATTCTACCTCAGGCGGTTTTTGTTACAGTGTCTTCCCGACCTCCTGTCCACATCCGTAAAACCCACTGACTCGCTCACGACACGTTTTATGAGAACAAGACATTTCCTAGGAAGATGGTGGCAGAAAAAGAGACCCTGAGCATAAGCAAATGCCCAGACAAGATGCCGAAGAGGACCAAGCTGCTGGCACAACAGTCGCTCCCGGCACACCCGCCTCACTCCCTGGTCTCTGAGGGCTTCACAGTCAAAGCCATGATGAAAAACTCAGTCGTAAGTGACCCCCCCGGCCCCGCGCGCGCCCCGAGGCGGGGGCGCGGGGGGCAGAGCCGGCTGGCCCCGGGACGGAGGCTGCACCCACGTCCTGCGGGGTGTTTGCCAAAAACTCAGCCAGTTGCAGAAGGTGGCGACCAGCGCCCGAGGAGGTCAGGCTAGTCTGTCAGAGGGACCTTGGGCTAGTGAGGAGCGATGCCCACATCAAGCGCCCTCCTCCTAGGTCCTGGTTTCCAGGCCACCCCAAATTACTCTTAAGCTAGTTACACAAAGATTTAAAAAAAAAAAAAAAAAAACTTTAGGTATTTATTCCTAAACTAACCCCATTGCAGCAAAGGCCTCTACAGTGATTTTTTAGAAATCATAAACTCTCAGAATTTGACATGTGCTGCTGGACAAAGGCGCACATAAATTCAATAAGTATTCCACAATAAGAATTCTAATTTAACCAAGTAAATGTCGGAGATCCTAGAATTTAAGGTAACAACTCTTTATTACAAAGTGAGATCAGCTTGTAAGAGTCGAGCAATGCTACTTCATAGGAAGTGTATTTCCAGATAGATCTTTTATGTGTATTTGTATTTCAGTTCTATTATGGTAGTAAAAATAAAATAGCCCCAATACCATTTGGAGGGGAAAAGGGTTTAAAATGCACACAAATGGTTTAGCTACATGTGTGATTTAAAAAAATTAAGGGCTCTTATTCATTAAACAGCTTTAAATTTGTATTCTAAATCAGAATTTGCTATTGAGTAAGCACCTGTCTGGGAGCGAGAGATTAAATAATAAATGCAGTTTTCAAATTTGCATAACTTAACACTCTGGGAGGATCTGACTTATTGTATAGCAACTCATTATGTTAAATGTACAACGTTACTATCCAGTGTCACATTATTTGCTCTCATAAATGTTGCAAACCTCATACTTTATTCCTAAACCACATTCTTAAAATACAAGGATGAAACCGATTACCTCTTCGCCACTAGCCATAAACCCATGTTGCTATACATAAAGATCTTCTGGTTATTGGAATGTGTGACACTTGATTTAAATATCCTGGAAATCAACTGAAACTCCTACTTATTGTAGCCACAGTCCTATTGCATGTACTTCACATTAGGAGGTGGCCTTGAGAGTCACAATGACTTGTTCATCATCAACATATAGTACAGAATACTATATATTTACACTCTAGTATAAATACTACAACCATTCAAGCTAATTACTTGTTTTTCTTCTACACAATGTCTATGATTACAAACTTGATGAGGTTTTTCAATGTTATTTTTCTTTACAGATGTAAAATATTGGTCAGCTTCTTTTTTTTTTTTTTTGCTAAGCCTATTTAGGAAAAAACATGATTCATAATCATGTTTATATTTCAACACAGCTTTATACCTAAAGTTATTGATTGTTCTGGAAAATCAAGGATTTCAGTAATGTCAAGTATGTTAAATATGCCTAAAAGACTCAAAGCATAGCAATGATGATGAAGCAGCCTTCTTTATAAACAATTAATTGAAAGAAATTATATTCCTATTTCCACATTTTTTAAGGAATGTCTCTTAGTATAATATCTGCTTCTTTATTGAGATCTTAAAAATAGGCCATTCTTTCATAATCCAGAAATCATAATTCCTGGGTGCAAACATTATTCACCCACCCATCTACCCATCCATCCATCCATCCATCCATCCACCTACCCAATCAACCAACAACAGTTTTCTTTCTTAGGCTATAGTTAACAACTAACTAAACATAGTTCTGAGGACTTGGACTCATCAAGACATTCCTTGTCCTTGGTATCATAAGGAAAAGACAATACCATTTTGTAAATTAACGTCAGTGGCATCGGTATTACAGCCCTTCCTTTTCATAGCCAATATTTACATTTCACCATTTCTGTCCTTAACTGTGTAGACCTTTTGTCGTTAAAAAGTCAAAATATTTTTACCTTTTCCTTAAGGTTTCTTTCTATTCAGAAAATACTACGCCAGTATCAACTTCTCTTGACGATAAACCATTTTCTAGTGTTTGAATTCCAGTTTAGTTCCTTCTTTCAAATATTTCCACATTCAATAAGTCAGCCTTCCAGGGCTCTCCCACAAATGACATAACAATACATCGTGTATGGAGACGCCCATGCTTCTTTGCGTGTGCTTTAGTAATGTAAGTGCACCGACTTGATCATTAACAGACTTGGTCAGACTGGACCAGATGGCAAGCTGAACTCCTATTTCAACAGTCACCTGTGTATGAGAAAGCAAAATTATTTACAAAATAATGATGAACTTAAATGGGCAGTTTTTAAATCTCAATGTAAAATATTGGTCTTCATTAGTAAGCAGTTGCTTTGCTTCCTTGAAGTTCTTGAGACTGTTGCTGTGTTCTCTGTGAAACAAACAATGACAAAATTCCTACCACCAGAGAATGAAATTAATGTTCATATTGTTGTAATGTTTGGCTTAAAAGAATCGGAAGGTTGCACAGTTCTTTTTCCCTTTAAAGACATTGTTTGTGGTACGGCAGAGATGATAACCAGCTCAGTTAGGGTACCGACCCAAGTTTCTGATGATAGAGAAATTGCCTTCAACTTAAGCTTTATATAGCACAGCCCGAGTGTTAAGCGAATGGGGGAAATAATTCCATATATACTATTACTCTATTTATGTAGAAACATTTACACTCACCAGTCATACAGTCATTCAACACAAAGTGGTAATGATCAATATTTGTAAATTAAATGTTAAGATACTGATTTGGTCGCCTTGTCCGAGATCAAGTAATGATAGAAACTAAGATGGAAGCTGTTCTCTCACATGGGAAGGCAGGTTTGTAGGCCACCCAGGAAGGAGGTTGGGCTTTGCTTCCCCATGAGATAGGTCCAGGGACCTGGGGGCCTTGTGCGGTTTTGCTTTTTATCCTGTTGGGTGATGCTCTGGGGTGGGGCGACCCCCTGCCGCCGGGGTCAAAGTCCTCCCCCAGGGAGGAGGAAGAGGCAGCAGAGGCCTCCAGTGATGGTGCGGCCCAGGCGCTGCCCCTTCGGTCACCTGCAGGCCTCTGCTCTCCCCTCTCGCCCAAGTCGGCCGGAGTCTGGCCCTTGAAGCAACTCGTGCGCCCTCGCCCCGTCCAGGAAAAGGGCCCCTCGAGGTCCAGCTTCCAGTGGTCTGCTGCGGGGGTTAGTTCTGAGAAGGAGGGGGCCTCGAGGCCGGCCCGCCTGGAGCCCTGCTCGCCTCTGGCCCGGGGCTGCGGCTGCCCGGCTGGCCAGTGGACTCGCAGGGCTGCTCGGCGCGTTTCCAGCAGAGCAGCCTCCTCTGACCCTCAGGGCTGGGGGCATCCGCAAGCTCGCGGAGGGCAGTGCTGTTTGCTCCGTGCGCGCAGCCGACACTGTGGTTCTTAATTTTGCACTTTTGTTGTTCCCGCGGGCAGAGAAGGCGCGCTCAGTGTGGGCTTCCTGTTTAATTTTTGTGACTAATGAAGTTAAAAATTCTGTAAAATGTCTATTGAGCATTTGGTATCCTCTTTGGTGAGGTGACTTTTCAAGACCT
Source organism: Talpa europaea (assembly GCF_964194135.1). Taxonomy (NCBI): domain Eukaryota; kingdom Metazoa; phylum Chordata; class Mammalia; order Eulipotyphla; family Talpidae; genus Talpa; species Talpa europaea. Next base: position 2,639,196 of record NC_140068.1, on the reverse strand, counting down.
TTTACCTGTTTTCTCTTGTCTTGATTTGGCTTATTTGAAGTCCTTTTTATTTTATTTTATTTTATTTTTATTTTATTTTATATAAGGCACTTGTAAAAACATGTATCACAAGTACAGTTTCCCACTCTGTGGGTGTCTTTCCATTCTCTTATTGAGGACTTTCATCCCTCTCTTATTAAAATATATACTTTGTGGGGAAGAAATAATTATGTCACATTTTATTGATGCAATTATTTATAATGTGTTTCTTGGCCAATTTAATTGTCTGGCCTTGAAATGCATATACATTAAAACAAGACTTGGAAAATACATTGATCAGAACCGAAATAGAATGGGCAATAGTGAAACAATGAAATAAAATGTAATTAAAGTAAAAAGCCTGAGCTAAAGAAGAGGAGAATCAATCTTGCCATTTGTAAGGGTCAGTATAATGTATTGATTGAGGTTCAGATTTAATTCTGAGCTTCTTGGCATCTGTTGCCAAAAGTGGAAGATGACGCAGTTCTCATCACAGAAGTAGCCTGCCCATCCCTACAGACTTAATTCCCTACAGAGGATTCCGGCTTTCTCTCAGCTCTCTCTCAGAGAAATTAGTCATGTAGCGTTTTAAATATGTGCAATATAACCATAGCTATATTTTGCTTCTTACAAAATTATAGGAAATTTCATCCATAAACGACTTCACTAAGACCACCAAGTAGTCGACAGTAAAATGGTTCTTGAGGAACTGGATTGGGATGGGATTAAACTGATGAGCACACTGTGCAGTCTTGAGGTGGTCCAGTGTGATCTAAAACCAGAAATCACAGTGCCCCGGGGCCTGTTAGCTCTAGTAGTTCTCAGCTCTCTTGACAGGAACAGGAGGCCCCTGTTCTTATCAGGGTGGGGGAGGAAGTGTGTGATGCTGACAGTCCCAGATACAGGCAGGATCTGGGAAGGCATCACAGAGGGAACCATATTTGCTGAAATAGAAAAGATGAGGGAGACAAAGAAGATTAGGGGCGGTGGGCAAAGGCTCTGAGATACTGTAGTCCAGGCTTCCTGCTCATTCTGTTTACGATCTTTATTTTCTACATTTTTGCCAAAATTAATTATGTCATAAATTATATTAATTAAATGCATGTTTAAAATCCTTCAAATTGCAGACATTTTTATAGGCAAATATATATGTACTTATGAATAGTATATGTATATTTATACACGTATGTTCATATACCTCGCATATTTAGTTTGTATTGTATATGATTATAAGCTGTGTGAAACTTTATGGGTTTGTTCTAACATGCTAATAATTTATATATCATTGAAAGCATTTTTTTAAAAAAAAGATTTATTTATTTATGCACACGAGAACTGGGGTACAGTCCAGAGGTGCGGGGTGTGAGAGGATTCACCAGAGAGTAGGGAACAGAACAGGCGGATTGACTGAAATACACTGCTGAGGAGAGCAGCCAGGAGACAGGAGAGGTCTGCTGTACCATGTGGGTAGATCCCTGGCCAGGGATGGAACTGGTGCTGCAGTGGCTGGCGATAGCTTCATAGTGCTGCCACTTAACCTCTTGTGCTCAATCATTCACCCAGGTTGCTTTCAGGATTTTTGCTATTAAATGTAATGTTGAAGTAGTATTTATGTATGTATATATTTCCTGCATTTTAAAGATTCCTTGACATGCAATTTTAAAATCAAACATCCTAAGGATCTGAAGACTCCAATAAATGTTGGATTGATATTTTCACCTTCAAGTCTTGACTCTGCCTTAATTACTCTCTCCTGATTGGTAGAGGCTAGAGGTTGGGGATAGGAGCACCCCATCCTGCCTGCCTGTGTTGCAGGGATTAAGCTCAGCATCCATTCAGAATGTGTTTGGGAATGACTCAGAATCATCTAGAGATTTATGTAGTTCTCAATTGGTTGCAAATTGGAACTATCCATAGAGCTTAAAGAGTGGTCTCTGTGTCCCACCCACCAAGATTCAAATTTGATTGTCCCAGCATTGATTTCAACAGTCTTTATTTGGGTGATGGAAGGCTGAGCATTGTGCCAATCTGAGGCACCTATAAGGGTCTTGTTTTAATCGTGCATCTCCCTGATAGCTAATGATGCATTTCCTTTCTATCGCCCTTTTTTTTTTTTTTTTTTTTTTTTTTTTGTGGGACCCTCGCCGGTGGCTGGGGAACGAACCCGTGCTGCAGAGGCTGCAGGCAGCCTCGCAGCCCAGTGCTCAACCGCTGCACCACCAGGGGAGGCCCTCTATAGGCTCTTAATTATAGAGGTCTCGTCTTCTGTGGTGTGCCCATTCCTAACCTTGGCCCGCTGTCCCATTGGGTTGTCTGTCCTGCTCTTGCTGATGTGTAAATGCTATGTGTATGCTCTGAGCCTGCATCCATTCTGGATGTGGACTCATAAATCTTGTCTTGTCCTTGCACTTTTATTTTGTATTTTCTTGGATGCACAGAAAATTTAAATAGTTACATTTATCAAAGTCTCTCTTCATGGTTAGTAAAGTTTGTTCCTAGTTTCAGAAACAATGTTTTAAGCCTGATATCTTAAGTTTATTTTTCTTGTAATGTTCACATAGATTATCAGTTATTCAGTCACTAAGGTTTTGCTTTGATCTGCTCCATATGGAGACCCCACATCTGGTACCACTGATGTGTAGTGTCTGGGGGCTCTGCTCTGTCCTATTAGCCCATTTGCATCTCTCTGAGCTGGTAGCACATGGTCCTAAGTGCTGTAGCTTTACAAGTTTTGATGCATGCCAAGGTGCTTCCACCCATTTGCTGTCTTTCTCTGATGTTCTTGGTCTTTTATGACCATCTATAGAGATTTTAGGGTAAGTTGTCAAGTTTTGTGAAACTCCCTTTTGGGATTTTGATTAGAATGAAATTGAATATACAGGAAAATTTGGGGGTAATTGCAATCTATTCACAATTTGCTCTGGATTTTTTAAAAATTGTGAATAGTACTGAATTTTACCTGAGGTGATGATCATGCGGCTTTTCTCCTTTAGTCTGTCAATATTAATATAAAGTTAGTGTCATCTGATATTCTAATATTTGGTCATCCTTTCTTTCTTGTACGTGATTGTGATGTGCTTAAAAATTAAGTATAAGTGATTGCTATCGCTTTCATTTGTCAGGGAGAAAATATCTCCCAGTCACCCACCATAAGCCCTTGCATCTTCTCCCTCAGCCTGGGCACTAAGGCTATCGCAGTGTCCCGGGCAGCTTGGGCTGCAGGCCAAATGCCGCAGGCTGGGTGGCTGACACCACAGCTGTTTCTCATGATTCTGGAGGCTGCCAAGTACAAGATCAAGGTGCTTCATGATTCTGTTCTTGGCAAACATTCCCTTCTTGGCCAGCAGACAGTCTGGCTTCCTGTGTTCTCACATGTCCTTCCTCTTAACTCACCCTGAACCCCACCGGCATGACCTAACCTCACCCGACCACCCATAGAGACCCCACTCCAGATACCATCCCCTTAGGGGTTAGCGCCTCAGCATGTGAATTTTGAGGGACACAGGCATGGAGTCCAAAGCAGGTGGGGAGATGGGATTGCTCAGGGGGGCTCCACCTTTGGAACTGGATGGGGATCTCTCTCCCTGGACTTCACTGCTAGAACAAAATGATGATCCTATAAACTAAAACTAAAACTTTCCTTTAGAAAGAAAATTAAATATGTATACTGCACTGGCCTTTGCGAAAATGATAATTTATTTAATATGTTGCATTTAATATATTATTTTAATACTGTGTTTTTGAACAATTATTTTCATTAGAAAAAGGAAATATGTTAGGTAGAATTTTAAGAGACTACTTAAAATAGGAACAATAAATATCAAATCCTTTACCCTAGAGTTAATCACTCTTCAGTTATTCCAAAAAAGCTTGCCTGCATGTTTTTTTGTGTAAAATCAGTGTTTTGTCATATATATGTTGTACATATACTTTAAATTTTAGTACCTGTCGTCACATTCTCACTGCGCATTTATTAGTTTTTTTTTTCCTTGATTAGATTTACTTCTGGTTTGTTTTGTTCCTTTTGTTTCTCTGTTTAAATACTATCTCCTTTATATAATAATAATTCTGGTTGCCACATTAGATTTCTTAGTTATTTTAGAGTTATATTAGATTTAAATTAAATGTCTTAGTTATTTTCTTCTTTTTGTTCTTCCTTATTCATTTTCTTATTCCAATTATTTTTAAATTTTTTATTACTCCCCCCCACCCTCATATCCCATTTAGCCCTTTCTCCTGTCCCCCATCCCTCTTAAACCCAGAAACCTCACTTGATTTATTAATTTCTGCCAG